>NC_083284.1:22922036-24210719 GCF_963506605.1 Zootoca vivipara
AAGTCTCCCGCTGAAAAATGCGGGATCAGCAGAGGCGCGGCACCGGATGTCGCTTCCATGCATGTCCGTACATGCGTGGAAGCGACTTTCGGTGCCGCACTACCCATGTCTGGGCACCGGAAATCGGGCGCCGGTGATGCCGGATGTAGCTTCTATGCATGTCCAGACATGCGTAGAAGCAACTTCCGGTGCTGCTCTACCCGATTTTCGGTGGCCAGGCATGGGCAGAGTGGCACCGGAAGTCGCTTCTACGCATGTCTGGATATGCACAGAAGCGACTTCCGGTGCCGCGCTACCCATGTCTGGGCACCGGAAACCGGGCAGCGGCAGGACCCAAAATGGAACCTCCTTGGCAGGTAAGAAATCCGGAGGATTTATGGGATTTTTCCCAATCTGGGCTGCCAGCGGGAAATGGTTTAAAATATGGGGGTTTCCCACGAAAAATTGGAGACTTGGCAGCTATGCATATAATCATGAAGCAAACATAAGTTCTGAATATTTCAATTGTGTCCTTGGTATGCTTTGCATCGAGAGATAACATCATCCATGTTTCCCCCCCTCTAGCTATTCCAAAAGTTATGATTGATCCATCTGGCCCACATACCGTATTTAAGGGAAATACAACCTTTCCTAAAGGCAGCGGTGGCATGACAAATAGGATACCTGAAACTGGTGGTGAGAGGCATCCCATCAAACCACCTAATGCACCAGCTACAGCAAGGCCTCCTTTTAGGACAACAATGAGACCCAGCCCAAAGCCAACCACGCGGCCGACACACAAACCAATTACCAGGTTTGTACCCAAGCCTGCAACCACAAGGCCAGCTCTGAAGCCAGTGACAAGACTCCCACCAGTCACAAGGCCCCCAACACCGCCCCCAACTCCGCCCAAGCCTGTAACGACAAAAACACCACGACTTACAACTAAAGAGCCGTTGCACTTTCCTAGTGAAACTACAGCTCCGCAGGGATTCACCGTTGACAACAGGATACCAATCGATCCTCAGAAACCACGAGGAGATGTCTTTAGTAAGTATCACCGAATCTTTTTCTATCAACGAACCTTGCCATTCTGTACATGAAAAACATTAGAAGTCTCATGCAACACGTAAAACAGTAAATAGCTTTAACTGTAGTTTTGGTCACTCAAGGCCTGGGGGTCTCGTGCCATAGCTAAAACTGGTAAATCCACTGTGACTTTGGTTAAATGCTTTTTTTTAAAAAAAATGAAAGCATTCAACCAAAAATCTGGAAGGCAACGAATCAAGCAGGTTGCTCTGTTATGGAAAGTTTCTTCCACTTTACGACTGAATGAAATGAGGGATACGAAGGAGATAAAGCGGTGACTTTACTGGCCCCATTTCTATTTTTGAGTGCAAGCTTTTAAGTGGCACAATGCTCTTATCCATGAATCCACAGAGTCATCCCCTAGGTATTTATTGCTAAGCAACTGCAAAAATCAAATTAAAAATAACTTTTGATTCCTGCTTTATGGAATGTGCCCACCAAAAACGAGACACATTTAAAGCTCGTGGTGCTGTAAGGATGCTCCTCGTTTGAGGAAGTATCTTTCGGAGAGCTGTATTGATATTGCATTACTTTTATGCCAAGTTGACTTCATGCCGCAGATGACACTTGCTGGCTCGCTCATTTCAGCATGCCTGCCAAGAAATACCCAGCACTCTGTTTCATCTTTAGCACCAGGACTGAGGTTAATTATAGAGCTTGGGGTTGGTATTTGGACAAGTCTTGCTCTTCAGCCTCATAAACAGGAGCATCGCTGAGCAAAATAGTATGTGAGTTTTGTTATCTCACGGCAGATGGGCAAGTGCATTCCTTAATGGCTTTGGGAGTGATTTTGGCTTGGTTTCAGCAACTCCCAGCAGCACAGTTTGAGGCATGTTAAGCTCTTCCCCTTGTGGAAACGACTATCTGGTTTGATATCTATTCCTTTTAAATACATGTTGCAGATACGAGGGCTTGATAAATTAGGACAGAAGAAAGAAAACACAACAAAAGGTTTAAGGGAAATGAAGTCACAATCTGGGAACGTACAATTCTTGTTGAAATAAAAAGGAACCATACTGCGATTCCCAAACTTAAAACCATGGAGAGACCTGATCTGGATAGAGACATTGGATTCTTATCTCATTATATGTGATAAAGCTATATTTAACCATTCCACCACTTGCTTTTTCCTGTAAGACCAATTGCAGTCGTCGACAGGTTTGCCATAGCTATCAGGCAATCACCCATTCCCACTACCCCTCCCCACCCTCTCACTATATATAAGGGTTTGGTGACTTCTGTTTCAGTGTATCTGAAGAAGTGTGCATGCACACGAAAGCTCATACCAATGACAAACTTAGTTGGTCTCTTAGGTGCTACTGGAAGGAATTTTTTTAAATTTTGTTTTGACATTCTGAGTTACAGATATACGCATGTCAAGGCAACATTAACCAAATGCTATCCTTTAGTTGATATACATGGAAGCAAAGGCACAGCTGTGTGTTCTACACACGAGATTCCTTTCATGCTCTGGATGCTAACAATTGGTTAAGCATTCCTATGGTGGTTGCCCTAAGGAAGAAGAAGAAGGCCTTATTCTTTCCAGAGAGCCCAGGGCCAGTTTATGTTGCCTTTTATTAACTTAACTCAAGGGCAGTTTTTGAAAAATAGCGTGAACAATGAAATAAAGCTTTAAATTTAAGTATTAGGTGAATATTGCCTGGCAAGGCTCACTCTTTCTCTCTCTCTCCCCACGCTCTAACCAACTGAGCCAACCGACTTCCAAGTAGCATTAAAGGAGAAAGTTAAACTTTCCAGAACCGTTGCCCCCCTCCAGCTACTTTTTGTTCAAGAAGGATTGCGCCCAGATCCTGAACAAACTACTTAAATAAAACTGCTAACTCTTTGTGTAATTTGGTCCAAAATATTTCAGAGCAGTGATTTCCCCCCTAGCAAATATTTTTTATTCAGCTCACTCCCTGATTTCTTTTCTGACAAGGTTATCACCCAAAGTGGCTTGAAATTAAAAGACACACTGTATAAAGACGCATCAATTGCCAAGGATCTTCCTGTCCCTGACTGTCGATGACAGTCCAGGATAAAAGCATGTTGGCTAATAGCAAAAAAGCCAACCCACAGAAACTGTCCTGAGCAGAAGGGCAATGAAAGGCATCTACTTTTTTCTGCAGGTATTTTTGAGCTGCTTAATTGGGCAACTCTTTTTATTTTTATTTTAAAAAAGTTTTTGTCTTTTTTGCTATTTTAATTGGTGATGACTAACGGCGGGTTTTATGATTTTCTTTTTTGTTTAATGTTCATACTATAATTGTGTTTTGCTACGAACTGCCTTGAGGACCCTGTTAGCAGCGCAAAAATCTTTTTAAAGAAAATCATAACCGTTAAATAATAGGAAGATGCAACATACGCTCAAAACTAGCACCATAATTAACTTTATCCAAAGCTACAATAAACAGCTGCCCTCTCAGTTTAGAAAGAAAATTTGTGCAGGGTATGTTATGGGAATCTTTCCTTCTGTATTCAAAACCCATTTGCCTAGACAATTTGTTACTCAATACTCTGTGTTAGTTAAAATAGCTCCTTTGGTGATAATCTCTGTAAGAAGGATTTTAGATTCTGTCCTCTTTACATCTTCAGTTTCATACCTTCAGTCTGGACCAGTTTGGGGAGTTTTATTTGAGATGTGTCCTTGGCCAACTATTATTATGATTATTATTTAAAAAATCCTTCCAGTAGCACTTTAGAGACCAACTAAGTTTGTCATTGGTATGAGCTTTCGTGTGCATGCACACTTCTTCAGATACACTGAAACAGAAGTCACCAGACCCTTATGTATAGTCACAGTCGTCAACAGGTTTACCACTCCTGTCAGCCAATCACCCTTTCCCACCACCCTTCTGAGAAGTACCCCTCCCCACCCTCTGACTATACATAAGGGTCTGGTGTATCTGAAGAAGTGTGCATGCACACGAAAGCTCATACCTATGACAAACTTAGTTGGTCTCTAAGGCGCTAGTGGAAGGATTTTTTTATTTTGTTTTGACTGCGTCAGACCAACACGGCTACCTACCTGTATAATAATAATAATAATAATAATAATAATAATAATAATAATAATAATAAATAAATAAATATATTATTATTATTATTATTTCTGAAGATCCCAGGGTGGTTTACAGTATAAAAATACAAAATGAAAATACAAAATAATATCTTAACAACAACAGCAACCAATAACACCCACCTCCCACAAACACATTTAAAAGGCTATGGTTTGTTTAATCAGCCAAATGCCTGGCTACAGAGGAATGTTTTTGCCTGGTGCCTAAAGATATGTAGTGAAGGTGGCAGGCAAGCCTCCCTGGGGAGAGCATTCCACAGACAGGGAGCCACTGCAGAAAAGGCCTGTTCTCATTGGACCTCTTGTGGAGGGGGCACATGAAGAAGGGCCTCAGATGATGATTTCAGGAACCAGATCAATTCGTATGGGGAGAGGCAGTCCTTGAGGTACTGCGGTCCCGAGCCATTTAAGGCTTTAGGGGTCAAAATCAGCACTTTGAATGCTAAATTCAATGAGCATTCCATGCCCAGTAAGCCCACTCACTAAGCTCTTGTGTTGTCTTAAAGATTTTCAGTATTGCCATTCTCCCGAGGCCTGCTGATATCTCCTCCTTGTGTGCAGATGGCAGTTTTGAGTACACAAGGATCAGCAGTCGAGAATGAGTTTTCTATTAGCCCATAGGGTGGTTGTGTTTCCTTTTCTGCATCCTCTCTCTCAAGAAAGTACTAATTTAACAATATCTTTAATACCATGGCTGATATTTAGTGCTCAGGTTTTCTCACAGCATTGAGTAAGCTTCTTTTTGCCCCGTTGAATCAACTTGAAACCAAGACCCTTCATCATGGCTTACCACAATACAACTCTTTCCCAACCAAATTCAGCCACTGGCAAATAGATAAAAGCGTTCAAGATTAAAAGGCAGAGTGAAAAATTGGTTTTAATTAGCCATTTAAAATATTCTGTTCCCACTCCCTCCCCTTGGCACTCCTGTTTTCTAGAGATCTTTATTTACTTTTTGTTAATTTTTTTGGAATTAATATGCTGCCCTAGCAAGCCAAGCATTTCCACCACAACTCCACCCTTCTGCCAAAGAATGCAGAAAACATCAAAATTACATTTAATGAACATAATACGTTGAAATAAATGGGAAATTTAAACAGTTTCTGATTAGGATTTTTGTCATCTACTTTTAATTTATATGAATTGTGCATATATTGGGAGATCTGTCACAGGATTCCCCATCCATCCTTATTTGTTGCAAAGTTAGAGTTGTGTGTTCAAACAAATTAGTTCTGCCTTCAGTTTTAACAAAAATGTGTTTAAGGGGGGAAAGAGCTAAAAAAATGAAGAGCAATGAAAGCTTTTATTAAATGAAGGCTAACTTGTATAAATACAATGGTTGTATTGTTTATTTGTCAACCTTATTTTGAAAGCCAAACATGCTGTGCAGAGATAATAAGGGGATAAAATGGCCACTAGGCATTCAGATGTCATATAGAATAGTTTAAAAAAATTAAAACAATATGGCTAGATATCTATGATTATACAGTGGTATCTCTGGTTATGAACTTAATTCGTTCCGGGGGGGGGGGGGTCTGTTCTTAACTTGAAACTGTTCTTAACCTGAGGTACCACTTTAGCTAATGGGGCTCCCACAGCTGCCATGCCGCTGCCACCGCACAATTTCCATTCTCATCCTGAGGTAAAGTTCTTAACCTGAGGTACTACTGTACTTCTGGATTAGCAGAGTCTGTAACCTGAAGTGTTTGTAACCTGAGGTATTTGTAACCCGAGATACCACTGTACAGCGGTCACAGTAAATATTCTGGTACATAACTCATTTCTTTGAAGATGTGCAAGAAATAACTTTATTGGTTCTTTCCCCTGTTATATCCACTCAAGATACATGACAACAAGGCTCATGTGCGGAGTATATTGTATGAAAGCCATAACTCATGTAGTATCCTTTGCAACATTCCTTCAGTTAGAATTCACATACTGTACACAAAAAGGCATTTGACCGCATTTCTTCTCCATAGTAAAAGGTTTTAACCAGTTAAGGTTGCATCCAGTGGGGCAATAAAACTGCTAGCACATTTGCAAAGATAAGCAGGGTCTGGGATGGTTTCAAAGTGGCTGAGGGACCGCATGTTGAGATTCCTGCATTGCAGGGGGTTGGACTAGATGATCCTTGGGATCCCTTCAAAATCTACAACTCGTGAGATTCTACTTTGAAATGATGGATATTTTAAAGCACATTATGTTTGCTCTGATTGAGACAATACTGATCTGTCAAGTGGTGTGACTCGGTACAGGGCAGCTTCCTATGATCCTTGCGATTAGATCCTGCACACAACCAGTTGGACACAAGCCAGCAGAATGCAGGCATTTCAAATGATTTCTGCACACCTGGTAATCATGTGTACCTACTGGATTTGAAAGTGGGTCTTGTCTGCAAAAGGCTCATGACAAAATTGATTACTTTTTCTAAGATCCTACTGCTCTAAAAAGGTTGCATTGCAGTGGCAGCATCTCTGTGTTTCGAAATGGCGCCATAATAACAATTGCTATGTCAGGGATAGGAGAGGAGGAGAAGGAGACAGTAAAAGTTTTCTATGGGGCACAGTCTGCTAAGTTCAAAACATTGTTGAGCTTTTTCAACTTACCTTTGACAGAAACCAGATAAATGTTACTGTATAAGTTGTTGAGTGGGGGCTATAAATCCACGTATGAAATGCGATTAAATAGATTGAATTTTCCGGGAGGACAAAGCATTCCCTCCTTATTTATTTAATGTTAAAGTTGGAATTACTCAGTGGCCTACTTCCTTATCTACTGCATTCATTCCTTCTAAATAGCTTCCTTTTTTCCCCCTTCCCCCAGTTCCACGCCAGCCTGGAGTGAGCAATAATCTCTTTGAAACATTTGAAATTGAAAGAGGGATTAGTGCCGATGACGAAGAAGCCAACGATGATCCAGGTGGCCACCACAATTCTCACATCTTCTTTTAATTGTGTTTCTTGATGGCTTATGGTGTGGGCATGCAACGTTTTTACTCCTTTCATTTGCAATGCGATCTTTGAGTCAACTGGCCTACAATCTGGCGCTGAGACACATCACCCTTCAGATCCGTTGACTTGAAACTCTGAGCCCTGATCGTGACCTGCCTCCTCGTCTGGTGTCCCTGCAGTCCTCTTGTATAATAATAATAATAATAATAATAATAATAATAATAATAATAATAATAATAATAATTTATTATTTATACCCCGCCCATCTGGCCGGGTTCCCCCAGCCACTCTGGGCGGCTTCCAACAAAACAGAAATTCTAAAATACAAAAATCCATCAAACATTAAAATACAGAAATCCATCAAACATTAAAAGCTTCCCTAAACAGGGCTGCCATGAGATGCCTTCTAAAGGTCTGGTAATTGTTGTTCTCTTTGACCTCTAGTGGGAGGGCATTCCACAGGGTGGGTGCCACTACCGAGAAGGCCCTCTGCCTGGTTCCCTGTAACTTGGCTTCTCGTAGTGAGGGAACCACTTGCAGATACAGGGGTCATCATGACACTTTTTTGGTGCCACCTATGAAAATGGACTAAGGAACCCCTTAGGGTCTAAGGGTTTGAAGACACCTCTTTGCTGAATCTAAGCAGGGCTGGTCGGTGCCTGGGCCACCTGGGAACCATGTGCATATCACCTTGGATTCCATGGAGGGGGGGGGGATGAAATAAAATAGATAAAATATTTTACCAGCATTCTCCAACTGCTTGTAGTATAGAATGAATCTACCGTAGTTGGCTGCAGTTGATGCTACTAAGTGTGTGCTGTATTTTCCCCGCAGCAAACACAACTGTTGGGAAACACATAGTCACTGTTAGTATTTGTGCTTGCCATAAAAATATGGGTCACATTTACTAGCATTAAAGGTGCACTAGGGACAGTTTTTACAAAAAACAAACAAAAACCACACACACAGTGCAGCCTTAATAAAATCCACAGGCCCAACTTTCTCTTTGCAGATCTGATTTGATCACTTTCCCCCCATGAACATTGGCTATAAATTCTAACCAACCGGCTTTAGGCTATAAACATCACCAGCTCCAACAATCAAGACCTTACGCTTTTTTTGACCTTTGACCTTTGACCTGCAGGTGTTCTGGTTCACAGCTGTAACTTTGATGGTGGTCTGTGCGGGTGGATGAAGGAGAAAGACGATGATTTGCACTGGGAGCCTGTGAAAGATGCCTCAGGTATTGCTTGATTTCCTTGGATTTATTTCAAGCCAATTGTATCACCAAAGGTTGAGGGGCAAGAAACAAGCAATCTGAACAGTCACCCAGTTGTGTCGTTAGGTAATTCTATTCCAGACTTAAAAGATTTTGTGGAGGGGAGGTAATGTGTAGGGCTGATTCCAGGGTTTTTTGGGGTGTGTGTGTGTGGATTCTTTAGTAGGAATTGACAGATGTCAATTTCTTTTTCTCTCAGTTTCTCATTTTTTCCTAGTCTTAAGTTTAAAGGTAAAGGGACCCCTGACCATTAGGTCCAGTCGTGACCGACTCTGGGGTTGCGCGCTCATCTCGCATTATTGGCCGAGGGAGCCGGCGTATAGCTTCCAGGTCATGTGGCCAGCATGACAAAGCCGCTTCTGGCAAACCAGAGCAGCACACGGAAACGCCGTTTACCTTCCCGCTGTAGCGGTTCCTATTTATCTACTTGCATTTTGATGTGCTTTCGAACTGCTAGGTTGGCAGGAGCTGGGACCAAGCAACGGGAGCTCACCCCGTCACAGGGATTCGAACCGCCAACCTTCTGATCAGCAAGCTCTAGGCTCAGTGGTTTACCCAAGTTTACCACATTTCATGGAATTTCCTTATGACAATTCACCACAATTTTAGTGTGCATTTCTCCTAAGATACTCAGGATATTTAAGCCCAGAAATGTGGGTCTCTTATCTATTTGTTGCTACAAGCAGCTAGACATTCACAATAACTGGTGTCTCTAGCCAGTTCAATAATGCTTAAAAGAGTATCATGTTTAAAAATAGGATGTTCTTTGAGATACGCATCTGAACCGAAACTCTGCATGTGTATGTATGAGACTTGCTTACATGCATGAATCTATCTTGCTGGATCAGGGCAATTGTTTTGTAGGTTTGATTGTTTTTTCTATTACCACTTTCATATAAACACTTCGTATCCTGTTAGGAACTCCACCCCCCAACTTTTGAAACACTTAATAAAATGAGATCAAAATAAAGAAATCCACGTTAATGTTTATGTGGCACGAAGACTCATTCAGCAGAGTTTTGACTTCTTACATGAAAGGCCCCTGAAATAAATGATTGATACTACATGCTTTTTTATTTTGGCTCTTCTGAATGGTGCCAGTCTTCTGGTTTTCATTTAGCAGCTGATGACTTTTGAACAGATAATATCCCAGAGAGGAAGAGGTGCATGAATGACTTCAAATGAATCCCACATGCTTGGCAGCAAGGGGGTGGACACTAGGGAGTACTGGAGTCTTATTCCATGTTTACTGGGGTTGTGGCAATTTTTACAAATATGGACATGTTTTTTAAAAAATAATAATAATAATGGGTGGGACTCTAAGGCTGTAATCATATGCACATTTACTAGGGAGCAAGTCTCAGAGAACTAAGTGAATCTCCCAGGATGAGTTTCAGACAGTAAGTTCAGGCCATACATCCAAGCAACTGATGTATGAACAAAGTCTTAGGTTATTAACACTGTTCTGTTGCTGCTGCTCTTTATTTGCACTGCAAGAGAACTAAAGACTTATAGAAAGCCGGCATAAGTTCTGTTGACATGTGTCACACTAGGGTAAAGGTAAAGGTAAAGGGACCCCTGACCATTAGGTCCAGTTGCAGACGACTCTGGGGTTGCGGCGCTCATCACGCGCTATTGGCCAAGGGAGCCAGTGTACAGCTTCCAAGTCATGTGGCCAGCATGACTAAGCCGCTTCTGGCGAACCAGAGCAGCACACGGAAACGTCGTTTACCTTCCCACTTCCTACTCATCTACTTGCACTTTGATGTGCTTTCAAACTGCTAGGTTGGCAGGAGCAGGGACCTAGCAACGGGAGCTCACCCCGTCGCGGGGATTCGAACCGCCAACCTTCTGATTGGCAAGCCCTAGGCTCTGTGGTTTAACCCACAGCGCCACCTGCGTCCCTCACACTAGGGTAAGTTACTCCAATTCCAAACTCCATTCAGAAGGAATTGGACTTACACTACCTTTTTTGCTGGTTACATTATGCTGGCATTATCAGAGTACAACCTTCCAGCCAGGCTAAAACACTCAGAGTGCAAAGCATTTCCAGTGAGGGGTTGTGACCTTTTCAGAGCACCAGCTAGAGATGCCTAGGTGTCCACATTTGGCCCCAAAGCCTGAGGTGTCCATCTTGTCCTTTAGTTTAAGCTTGATGACTATGAGCATTTTGAGTCAAACATTTTCTTTCTTTCTTTCTCTCTCTCTTATTATAGGACGACAGTATTTATCTGTCTCTGAACCCAAAGGAAAATCGGGGCAAGTTGCACGCTTGGTCCTTCCTCTTGGCCATTTAGGTCACTTTGGGGATCTGTGTCTGTCCTTCAGGCATAAAGTGTCTGGGATCCATTCTGGTTTACTTCAAGTCTTTGTGAGAAAGGCAGGGGCTCACGGACCAGCGGTTTGGGGAAGGAATGGCGGTCATGGCTGGAGGCAAACACAAATAAGTCTGCAAGGATCTGGCATCAAGAGTGTGAGTATCCTTCTCAGGTGCACGACAAAGGGAGTTCCTGGGGGGTGACATTCTTCTTTACTAAACTCCACATGGGTTAAACTATTATGCTGAAAAATGTGGCTACTGGGTTTGAATCCCTGAGATTCCTGGGTATGGTTAATAATAATAATATAAAAAGTTAAAAATTAAGCTTTCCTTCCTAGACATAGAATAATTGCCATTCCCAGTTTGGTCACAGGAAACTGTGGCTTAACAAACCACAATGTCTCCTCCATAGCCAGGAATGCAAGAGGGGAAGAAAGGCAGAGGACGGAGAACTCAACCATATCACACATTCATGCTGCAATAAACAGTGGTTTGTTGGTGTGCCTGTGCTTATAAATAATTTGGGGTTCTCTTTTAGTTTTGGGGTGTTTCAGATCCTTTCGTTACGTTCATCCTTGCGATCATGCCGAGCTAAAAAAATATTAGATTATAACAGCACATGGCTGCCTGTGGCCCATGTGTTCTCCAGTCTCTCCTAATTACCATAGATGACAGCATTCCTGTTGTACTTCAAAAGCAGTCATCAGCTTCCTTGCTGTTGGGAGAAATCCATGTTGGCAGGAAGTAGAGATCTCCCTGAAATAGAATGTCTCCCTTCGCTGTTGCCATTAAACAAGAGGCATTGTCATATTTAAGATCAAACTCAGGTTGCATGAGCTATGAAGATGGTGGCAGTTCTCATGGTTTCTGTAAGAGCAGGGATTGTATCAGTGTCTTTAGAGTGTTTAAGCCAGATGCATTGAGAAGACAGATGATCAGAACTGAAGTCATGGTTAGATTTTACCCTTATTATTTTTTTGATTGATTTATATACCACCTTCAGTTACATCAGCAGGGTGGTTCGTGACATGATAAAACAAATCAAGTTTGTGTGTGTATGGATCAAGCATCCCCAAACTTCGACCCTCCAGATGTTTTGGACTACAATTCCCATCATCCCTGACCACTGGTCCTCTTAGCTAGGGATCATGGGAGTTGTAGGCCAAAACATCTGGAGGGCCGCAGTTTGGGGGCGCCTGGTATAGATGCATGCACACACAAACTGCAACATCCACGAAGCAGCAAAACTGGCCTTAAAATAAACCTTGGTGAATTGGTGAAATGCAAACACTGTTGACACTGTTGATCAGGCCAAAGGTAATCTAATCCAACATTTTCTTCTTTGAGTAGCCAACCTGATGCCCAGGGTTGGCATACAAGCTGGTTGTTGAGCTGCTGCTTCTTCTTCTTCTTCTTCTTCTTCTTCTTCTTCTTCTTCTTCTTCTTCTTCTTCTTCTTCTTCTTCTTCTTCTTCTTCTTCTTCTTCTTCTTCCTTCTTTGGAGGGGAGGCAAAATTGTTGACTTTTTTGTTGAGCTTTCTATGCAAAATCTCCCAAAAAATAAAAATAAGTTTTGGAGCTATTTTTATGGAATTTTGCCAGATAACCCAACACTTCCAACATGACTGGATTTTCCATGGGTTTTTAACCAATTTTGGGGAATTCTGCCCGGATGCTATTTCCAACATGCGATACCCATATATGTCCCAGACATATGGCAGCCCTGCTACAAGTACAACAACATTTTCTGCACTTAGGATTCTGAGCAGCTGGTATTCATAGGCATACTGGCTTTGACATTTGAGGAAAGCCCACTCTAAAAATGTATGACACCACCAAGAAGGCCCTTCTCCATGTGATCATGTGGTGTATTTCTGCAGGATGTGGCATGATCGGGGGGACCTTTTCTGATTATCAAAGTGGTGCTGACCTATCTCTACCGGAGGCAGCTTCTAAGAATATGCTATATAAATCATATTTCTCTTTGCATATTTTTTTCTTAGGCTCATCAATATCACACATAAGGTGTGACTTGAGAGTTCATTTTGCTGTGAAAATACAGGTGATGCAGTCTAACCTATGTGTTCATGGTAAAACAACCTCTTGTCTTTCACCGATACACACATTTTCCTACACTGGGATGATAGCTGTGCTACAGTTTGGTTCATACTTTCTATGTTACAGTTCACAATAGTGGGGGCTATTGGGTTGTTGTTTTTATTTTTTCATTATGCATTTTGTGATTTTGTATCTTGATTTTATTCTGTGAGACTCCCGGGTATAGGGCGGTATATAAATTTAATAAATAAATAAATATTTTTCTCCCCCAGGTTATTTTCAAAGGCGAGAAAGGAAAAGGAAGAACTGGGGAAATTGGATTGGATGATGTGAGCTTGAGGAAAGGCCTGTGTTCTCAAGACCATTAGTGGCAATAGACAAACTGGTAAAGAGAACATACTTCCATTGCCCATGGCTTTCAGCCAAGAGAGGTGGCGGACTGACAATTGGTTCTCCCTTGCCTTTATGAAATCCCAGTGAACCTACATCTAAAAACAAACAAACAAACAAACAAACAAAACCTTTCCATAAAGGACAAAGTAAGCTCAAGCCAATGTTGGGGATTTTCATCCAGCTCACGTTTGCATATGTGATAAAGGCCTCCTAAATTCCGAATTAAGGCTATGAATATCCTCCATGAAGAAGAACCAACTGTTGCTAGGATTCATCAAAAGGAGACTTCAGTACACACAGCAATTGCATTAATAGACTTGTGGGCGTTTCTCCATTTTGCTGTGGGACTGGTTCAGCTTCATAAATCGAAAATAACTCAGGATAGACCTGAGCTGCTGTTCTACTGCCATCAACTTTTAAAGGAAAGAGAGAGTGTGTATGTGTATATATTTATATATAAAATAGCATTTATTCTTTAGTTGTATCTTAATAACAAGAGACAGTTATTATAGAGTAGGCACTGCATCCCTTAATATTCGTAGTGCTGTGTTATGTATAAATGTGTATGGATATTAATGTATTTATATGTGTTGTGTATTTGCGGGATCTGTTTGTAAGATTAAGTGGCAGCTGTGCACATTCAAGTTAGATTAGAACACAGAAACCCACAATGATAGTCATGCAGTAAGTATTTACGACACAGTTTGCCACGTGCGGATAGCTCCACGCTGTCCTTTCGCCTAGCAAAATTGCAGACAATTTTATAGGGTCGCAATGAACTTCACTTATAAGTAAATGTAATGATGAGTTGGGTGCTAGACTCATTGCAACAGTATTGAGTTACTCAAATCAATTGTCTATGTTGGAAGGAAATACACTCATAACTGGTAGCAACAGCATTGAAAGGTGCTCTTGTGAATTTAATAGTCACGTGGCCAGGGGATATTTGGTCAGGTGCTAATGTCATTTCTCAGCAGCTATTAAAAGCCAAAAGAGCTCTCTTTGGGTCAGGAATTGGCCATCTTGAGCAAAAGACTATAGCAGCAGGCAGACTGGTTTCCAGCTATTGACTGGTCTACCATACGTTGCCCAGGGCAGCTTAAAAGGAAAATATAAATGCAATAGTAAACACAACAGAATGATAATAAAACAAACCTCCAGTCAAAGAGAGATTCAAGTGGCTTAAGAGAGTTAAATATTGCAAAGATGAAGAAACCTGGGGAGGGGTTTTTCATATGGCATCACAATAACGATAGCAGCATGAGCAAGCGAGATTTCCCCCAGAGGCCATTCCACAGGCAGGTCACCACCACCAAAAAGTCTCCCTCCCTGCCTGCCACTCACTTCACTCCAGATCACAGGGGCACTTGGAGAAGAGCTGCAGATCTAAGTCTCGGTGTATGGGCAGATGGATTACGGGTGCAGACAGTCCAACAGGTGCAAGATGCAGAGAACAAGTTTGATGTCCCTGCCTTTAAAGTCTTTACTCTTAAGGGCCTGTATGCCCTTAGTACGCAAGGATTTGTGCATTTAAAGAATGCTTAGGTAGCTCAGTCATTGGTACAGCTAAGTACCATCCTGGCAGCGAACAATGCCACTGACATGAAAGAAGCATACTGTACTGCCATCAGCAGTATACACAGATACCAGGATCTTTTCAATTTACTCCAAGGTTAATCCCAGCCTCCTGGAGTCACCACGCAGCTTTTTGGACTTGAGCCATTTATAGAAGTAATAATGTCATTAGATTTGGGCCAGAATAGGCAGTTGATTTTTTTAAAAATCAGTTAAAGTTGCAATTTTAAAGGTGTGCACAAGGGAGTTTTAAACTGCTGCTGTTTAAACAGGCAAGCTGTTTTTAAAGTTTTGAATGCAGCTTGATTGTTCAGCCAGACAACCTGTTGCAGCATTCCTGCTGTGAGCAAGACCCTGTCCCTCACCTGCACACATAACTTGGTAAGGTTTCCGTCTAAGTAAGTTTTGGAATCATTGAATGCACACTGTTTGGTTTTCTCTGGTTGGATTGGTGTGTCAAATGGGGTTTAAACAACCAATATTTTCAGAGTTTTCTTTCCTCAGACCAAATGCCATCCTTTTGTTTTATATATATATATATATATATATTTAAAAAAGAAGGAACAGCTGTGTTTGAATCTTGTACTATTATAGAGAAACTATCTTGAAATGTAAAATGCAGATGAAGGGTAATGGGCAGAATCTTGCAAATTCATCATGTCAAATATCAGAGAAAAGGCATGGAATGTGACTGTTTTATTGGTGCATTAATGCAATCTATTTAAGCTCCATTGGTTTCAGTGGGATTTACTTGGCCATGATTAATGTTTGCTGAATTTAGCCCAGATTAGACCCAACTGCTTTTTGTTTCTATTTAAGCCAGTAACATGCAAGGTGATACTAAATGTCTCTTTTGCTGAAAGACAGAGTATATTCCAGTACAGTGGTACCTCGGTTTATGAACACAATTGGTTCCGGAAGTCTGTTCATAAACTGAAGCGTTCATAAACTGAAGCGAACTTTCCCATTGAAAGTAATGGAAAGTGGATTAATCCGTTCCAGACGGTCCGCGGAGTAACCGTTCATAAACTGAAGCGAACTTTTCCATTGAAAGTAATGGAAAGTGGATTAATCTGTTCCAGACGGGTCCGCGAAGTACTTAAACTGAAGCGTTCATAAACTGAAACATGGGTGTAATTGGTTCCGGAAGTCTGTTCATAAACTGAAGCGTTCATAAACTGAAGCAAACTTTCCCATTAAAAGTAATGGAAAGTGAATTAATCCGTTCCAGATGGGTCCGCGGTGTTCATAAACCGAAAATTCATAAACCGAGGTGTTCATAAACCAAGGTTCCACTGTACAGCCTTTTAGTGGCACATAGCTTGCCATCGGCCCAGCGGCGGAGGAAGCCACTTGGATGCCTGGGGTGGCGCACCCAGGGGCGGGGCAGGAGAAACGCGTGGCTCGGGCGCGCTGCAGACCCTGCAGTGAGTGCCGCCCAGCATTTTGTCACCCCCCCCTCAGTGGTGACACCTGGGGTGGCCCACACCCACCACACACCCCTCCCTCTGCATCTGCCACAATCTAGAACCCTGAGACTTTTGGCTTTTCTCCCATTGTACAGCATCCTCTCACACTGCACTGCAAGCGGATTTTGAAGCTATCCCAAGTTCCCAAAAATGTTTGGTTTGACAGAGCCGGGGGGGGGGGGCGGGCTGCTCAACCAGTAGATAGAGCAAGGCAGTTGCCTCAGGCAGCAGATGCTGGGGGGGGGCAGGAAGATCTTTATGACAGTGGAAGCTGTTCGAAAGTTGAACAGTCTCCCTCAGGAACTGGAGGACTCGGCGCCTTCGGAGGTTTTTAAGCAGAGGTTGGATGGCTGTCTGTCATGGATGCTTTAGCAGGCTGTTGGACTAGAAGACCCTCGGGGTCCCTTCCTACTCTATAATTCTATGATGACCACATGGCCTGCCCTGCACTCCTAAACTAGCCCACTGCTAGAAATACACTATCCCAACCATCAGTGTTGGAGCAAAATTCAGTTGCCGATTTGGTTAGCTTCTGTATCCAAGAGTCTCCCCCCCCCCAGGAGCAGGAAGAGAGGATGAAATCCAAAAGCTTATCAAGTGTTTTTTCTAGACTGTGGCCAAACGTTTCCATATTATTCATGGATTTTCGTGATATACTGGCAGTATTAAAGTGTGTATTTATCATGGGCCTGAATCATGTTGTACGATAGGAGAGCAAGTGTATTATCTTAACAACTTTACTTGGTTCAAATTAGATTTGTGTATTTGTGTGTGTGTACAGTTTTTCATGATAGTACCTTACAGGGCCTGGAGCTCCAATGCAACCACCAAAAAGCGCATCCCAATTCAGTTTAATGGAGGAACTCTGCACTTACAGAGACGCCCTATCCATTGAAGTGAATGGGATGCCTGCTCACATAGGAGACTTTCTGCGTGTCAGAGTAGGCAGGATATTCAACATTGACGACTTGGTATTTTAACCTTGATACAGCTCACCCAACATATTGTGCTTTGCTTTTTGCAATGGGCAAAAGCTGCTGAGTGTCTCCCGTAAAGAGAAAAGTCCCTGACAAAGACAAGGCTTGCTGCTTCCAATAGCTACAAATTGGCATCACTTTATCCGGCTTTCAATAAGGGTGGTTTTTCAAATCGCCAATCGGGAAAGTAGATGCATGAATTGCTTTCACATCTGCTTACCGTGTTGCTGGGGTAATAACTACAGGGGGAAGTCTTATATCTCTTTTTGTGGTGACATGCATGGGCACCAGATGTAATGAAAGCTCATGTACTCTTGGCTGGATGAGTGAGTGACTTCCGCTTACACTGTTAAAGCGCAAGTTGCATGCACATCTTCAGTGGAATATAGGAAGCTGTCTAATACTGAGGCACACCATTGGTTCATGTAGTCTGCATTCACTGACAGTGGTTCTCCAGGGTTTTGAATACATGTTTTTTCCATCCCTATCTGGAGATGCCGGGGATTGAACCTGGTGACTTCTGCATGCAGAGCATTGGGGCTACCACTGAGCCACAGCCGCTCTGCAGTGCAGCATCTCAAGAAAGCCTCTGTTAACTTGTCGAAAGTTCTTCTATCTCAAAATACATTTTTTCTGTAATTTTCAATGGCAGCTTTATTGATCTTACCTTTCCCCAACTATTCAGCTTAGTCTGATCTAACAAACATAAATGCTGATTTTTGTGTGTGTGCTATTCCCTTCTTTCTTTTTGGCTGATCTTCCTGTTTTCATGCTATATAGAACAGCTCTAGTTACGTTCCACAGGGCGTTTTATGGAGATATGGTTCTTATAAACAAGCACAAAAAAATCTATACTACAGATCTCACTATCGTGACAAGCAATACACACAGTATTTTACACACAATGATTTGGGTCCAGCTGTATATATGGGGAAAGAAGGTTTGCACAAGAGCAGATAAGGGGTGAATTATCATTGCAATACAGTAACGATGTCAATGTGTGTCCAAACAATAAAATGTACCCAAAGATGTTGATCTGGATCAAGACATCTGCATTTGATATGCCTATGTAGCAAGCTTTCTGTACACACAGATCTCTCTTGCTCAACTTGGGCATTAAAATGTACCTAAAGTCCAATATCATTCATATATATAACTTTCTTCCATTCAGTGACTTCTTCCCTCTCTGACAACAGTTATTTTATTTTATTTTTTTAAAAAATATTTTTGGTGCCAACAAACCTGTATTGCACAAAGTTCAAGTGGAACACTTTTATCAACTGTACTGTAGGACATCTTAATAATTTAATATGGTTTTAAAGAAATGGATAATTTTCCAAAACAGACTCAAAATAAAGACATCTTTGTAAATTCACATGCATTTGTCATTCTTGTTATTTCTAAAAGCAAACTGAATGCAAATAAACATGGGTACAATACAATATCTGATTTTGTCATCCATGTAAGGCTATGTCCATTTGGTGAAATAAACAAGCATAATTTCTGTAAAGTCCTAATCTTGGTATGATTTTGTTCTGATCATTGACAAGAGCCAAGCAGGAGTGGCAAGGAAATGGACATTATTCCCAACCTTCCCCTCCCCTTCATTTTCTTTGATGTGTCTCATTAACTCCATGGCCAAATTCCTTTAGAAACTAAAACTAAACAGAGAGGCCAAAAGGCCATGCACACTGCATCTTCTAGACAACATCTACAAATTCTACAAAGCAAATGTAGAAACAAAGCGGATCACACTGCTGACATCTGACTCATTTTAAGACTGCACTCAACAGCTCTAGAGAGAAAGAATCCTTGTCATCTTACACATCCTTAAAGGGAAAAACTATAACTGGAATGCAGGGCTGGTTTGCACATCTCAGTTCCACATGATCACAGCCACACCATGTGTTGAACAGCACATGCGAACAGAACACCACAAATATTGCACCACCAATACAGTTTTATTTTTTATAATTTAAGAAGCTTGCTGCAGGTTAAGGACACTGTTTGACATAAATGTGTCCACTTAGAGGACAGTTAGGTTAGGGGAGCAAAGATGTGTGTGGAAAGTTTGAAGGGGATGGGTATGCTACAATAATCAAGATAGAATAAGTAGGAAAGGAAATGCAAGCATTTATTGTGTCCAAGGTACATTGGATAAGATGCAAGCCAACACGATACGCAACTGACTTGGATTTCCTCAACCCAATGAAGGCTAGTCAGACTACAGAATACCAGCTAGAGTTCCAGCAACACAGCAATCATTTTGAGCAAAGGGAGGCATATGTAGAAGATTATCCTTTCACTGAAGCACATGGGTAATGTTTTATATGTGCATTGGAACACCAGCTGAAGCTTCCATATATCTTTAAGGCTGGTTCCACACAGAAAGCATTGCAATACTTTAGGGCTGCCATATTTTTAAGAGCAAAGAAGAGAGAGGACGCTATGACGGCCATCGAAAGCAAATAAATGCAATTTTGTCCCAAATTTTATCCCTGAGGACATGTGGCAACTCTGCTTATAACAATATATACGTAACTAAAATTCAGTCCCTTTCTTCAGTCACAGATGGCAAATCATTTGAAAATGCTCTGGAAAACAAACAAAACACCAATATTGGTCACCAGCACCACCTGAATGTGTAATGAAAGTGCCGAATTTTTGGCCGCCACCATTATGCATTCTTGTTTCAGCGGGGGGGATGGAATCCTCATGCACAACAGGCTGCTCACCTCCACTCAGAATTGTTCAGATACCCTCCTAACAGGCTTTTCCATTTAGAAGCAGACTGAACTATAGCAAATGTTTTCATTATTATGTTCCTTGTTTCCCGAAAGATAGAGGAAGTATCACACATCTGGTTCTCACCATAACTCTGTATGTGACCCACTAAATCCAATTTATTATTCCTCTGGCGGAAAAACCCAACAGCAAGTTGCTGTGAAAATTGCCTGTGCTCATTCAATCATGTCCCCCGCTTCTTAGAGTTACACCCCCTTGCCTTGAAGAAATGCCATGTCTTTTTAATTGTTCCACTGGCTTGTTACAGCATAAGCGTCACAATTTACTGGGTTTCAGGTTTACATCTTTGTATGGGAGATCATTTCTTCTTTCTTACAGTGGTGGGGGTGGAGAGGTCGATGCTTACACTGTGGTACTATCTTTTTTTAAAAAAAAATTAAGCATACCTCTTGATCCACTCTGAATTTATATTAACATTGTATTCTTGTAGGGTTGCCATATTTCGAAAAGTCTTCTTCTTTTCTTCTTTGGCGATCACTCGTAGCCGAGTAAGATTGTCTTCCATAAACACGATTTTAACAATGGGTCCGTAAGTGACCGTTCAGAGAAGTTGCTGAATTGGAAATCATTACCAAGCTTAAAACCATGGAAGCACCTGGGATGAATAGAGACATCGGATTCTTATCTCATTATGCATGATCAAGCTTTCTTTAGCACCTCAGCCCAGGACTAATTGCAGCCATCAGCAGCCATTAACAGCCATCTACAGGTTTACCACTCCCATCAGCCCATCACCCATTCCCACCCACCCCCACCACCCTCTGTATATATATAGGGTCTGACACTTCTGTTTCTAGTGTATCTGAAGAAGTGTGCATGCACACGAAAGCTCATACCAAAATATAAACTTAGTTGGTCTTTAAGGTGCTACTGAAGGAAATTTTTTTATTTTGCTTCGACTCAGACCAACACGGCTACCTACCTGTAACCAGATTTTTTCGATGAGCTTGTGAAGTTGTTGTGCAAGTTCAATTCCGCCCACTTTGAAGATTTCAGCAGGCATCCCATCAGGTCCACTGGCTTTGTTGTTTTTCATTTGGTTAATAGCTGCACACAACTCTCCCAGATTTGGAGATTTTAAGCATACCTCTTGATCCATGCTGAATTTATATTAACATTGTATTCTTGTAGGGTTGCCATATTTCAAAAAGTAGAATCCCTGACACCCACAAAATTGTTTAGCTTTTTAAAGGAACCAACTTGATTCTTGTGACAGGTAGGTAGCTGTGCTGGTCTGCTGTAGTCGAAACAAAATTTAAAAATTCCTTCCAGTAGCACCTTCGAGACCAACTAAGTTTGTCATTGGTATGAGCTTTCGTGTGCATGCACAGTTCTTCAGATACACTGAAACAGAAGTCACCAGACCCTTATATATGAGAGTGAGAGGGTGGGGAGGGGTGTTACTCAGAAGGGTGGTGGGAATGGGTGATTGGGTGATAGGTGTGGTTAAATCTGCTGACGACTGTTAACAACTGCAATTGGTCTTACAGGAACATGGATTCTTGTGAATGTGGAAAGGAGCTTGACATTGGGGTAGGAGGAGGAGAATTCCCTGCCACTGAGTTGGAGCCCCCATCTCTAGATGCTGCAGTGTCCGATGTCCCACAAGAAGGCCAATGAAGTCAATCCTATCAGAAATAAAGAAAACACAATAAGATATGCACCCTGAAGACAACATAGAGTAACAGAGCTGGCCCAAGTTATTTTGCTGCCTGAGGTGAGGGACAATATGGTGGGCCTTTCTCCTATTCCACTTAGAGCAAGTATAGGGAAGCTTTGCCCCTTGGGATGTTTCTGAACTACAACTCTCATAATCCCTAGCAAGCGTGGCCAATGGCCAGGAAAGATGTCGGTAGTAGTTAAGCAACTTCTGGAGGACCAAAGGTTCCTCACACCTGACTCAGAGAAACTGATACGGTTGGCCATTGAATATTACTTCAACACCAGCCGTGGTACACCATTCTCTACCACATCAGAGGAGAGCAGGATGTCTTCGGAGGTGACAGCCGACTGTGTGGCATATATCCTTTCCCCCTCCAAAAGCCTGCCATTTCCCTCTGCCTCCCTGCTTCAGACGCCTAAGGCAGCTGCCTCACTCTGCCTAATGATAGGGCAATGCCTGACAATAAAGGACGAGTATATGTTCCAAAAGTACCTTTTGTAAAAGAAAAGAAAAGAAAGAAATTACACTTTTGACCCAGTCATTTCATTGTTTTTCCTGTGATTGTAGACCTTTTGAGGCCAGTGTTTCCATCTGTTTCTTTGGCCTTGGCAAGTAATCAGTGAAAGCTGTCATCCTTTGCTCCTCTCTGTAAAAAATTGCTCTTTCAGATGGCTCGTGTCATCAGCTGTGATCGAGTACACAAAGGCATGTGGCACCCAGCTCTGCCACAAAGGGAAGCACTCCCGGCTTTCTGAGCCCAAACCATGCGTAGTATGTCGGAAGAGCTGGATATTTTAATGCAAGGATTTGCGTATAATAACATGATCGTGAAACAATGTCGTCACTTATTTATATATTACTTATTGTAATAGATCATGATTCGTTGGGGAGCCATCAGTAGCATAGGAAGCTGCCTTACACCGAGTCAGCATCACTGATCCATCTAGCTCAGTATTGCCTACACTGGCTGGCAGGATTGAAATGGAGAACTTCTGCATGCAATGCAGTTACTGTACCACAGACCTATGAATATTCCTCAATTTTTGTTGTTGTTGTTTAGTCGTTTAGTTGTGCCCGACTCTTCGTGACCCCATGGACCAGAGCACGCCAGGCACTCCTGTCTTCCACTGCCTCCCGCAGTTTGGTCAGACTCATGTTCGTAGCTTCGAGAACACTGTCCAACCATCTCGTCCTCTGTCGTCCCCTTCTCCTAGTGCCCTCAATCTTTCCCAACATCAGGGTCTTTTCCAAGGATTCTTCTCTTCTCATGAGGTGGCCAAAGTATTGGAGCCTCAGCTTCACGATCTGTCCTTCCTCAAATTAGCTGCTGGTAAACAGCCGCCACCAATATGGGCCTTTTAAAAAGAATAACATCATTAGTATTACTATCATCAACATGTTGCTACATAAACACACTGGCTGTGATCACTCTGTTAAAAAACCTAAATAATACGCACGTTCCCCAATATTTAATACTAGGCACAATCTATTGCAGAGTTAAGCACATTTAAGATTCTTAATGTGACTCAGCTTATTTATGTTTAACTCTATTGCATTGCAACTTACATAACACTTAAATCACTTAAGTGTTCCCCTGTTAACAATAGGACGCAGGTGGCACTGTGGTCTAAACCACTGAGCCTCTTGAGCTTGCGGATCGGCGGTTTGAATCCCCACAACAGAGTGAGCTCCTGTTGCTCTGTCCCAGCTCCTAGCAGTTCGAAAGCACACCAGTGCAAGTAGATGAATAGGTACTGCTGCGGCGGGAAGGGAAATGGCATTTCCGTGCGCTCTGGCTTCCCATCATGGTGTACCGTTGCACCAGAAACAGTTTAGTCATGTGGTGCACTGCGCCGAGCGGGCTTTTTACCGAGAGGCTGGAGGCTCGGCTTGGGAGTCGCGGGGGGGGGGCACTGGGGCGCACCGCCCCCATCACCCCCCTTGCTACGCCTCTGGTTTTTGCCTATATCCTTAAACGCATGACTGGAGGCTGAAACCTTCACACTTTCCACCCTGCTCTTTCCCTGGACCAAGTGCCATGCAGGTGCGAAAGAAGAAATGCACTGCAAATCTCTGCAGGAGATTTCCTCGGGCAGATGGGATTCTTAATAGATTTGCCCTTAATTTTTAACTGAGGACATGGGGAATATTAGCCATATTATATTTTGTGGGTGCCCTTAGGTAAAATATAGCATGCCTTGCGCAACGTATTATGTAACTCAAGCTGAAGGCAGGAAAATACCTTCCTAGCCCTGCGTTGAATTGGTCAGTGATTTACATAAAAGCCAGACACATTGGACTATTTAGCGGTTATGGGCACCATTAAGCAGGGAATGAATGAGCCAGCCGCCTCCATATAACTTTCTAAGGGTTCTTCATAATTAGATTTTTTGACTGCTGCAAACACCGGCGTTGATTGCTAATTTCTTCAGGGGAAGCTGTTAAATTAATTGCATATTAAAACATTATGCACCACTCTTTTTTTGTTTGGAAGGTGCCGGCTTCCCTGCAGCATCGGCGGGCTTGTTTGTTTTGGCCACAGATTAGAGTCAATAGGTGAAATTAAATGTGAGCTGAAAGGCAATAGATCAGAGAGAGCAACTTCTTTTCTGACGAAAGGAGCTAAATCTCAAGTCAGGTAAGACTTCAGTCATGAGCAGTTAGTCCAACTGAAGTTGTGAGGATAAATAAGTATGCAATGACCTTGTGTTGTGTTTTTATAACAGGAAAAATAAACTGTATTAAGAAGGTCACATGGATATAATTTCCAAAAAGGTGGCTGTGTCGGCATCAGATGGACATGGGGACACAGAATGCTGCCTTATACCAAGTCAAACCTTTTACCTAGCTTGTTCTGTATTGTAAAGGTAAAAAAAGGTAAAGGACCCCTGGATGGTTAAGCCCAGTCAAAGGCAACTATGGGGTTGCGGCGCTCATCTCGCTTTCAGGCTGAGAGTGCCGCCCTTTGTCAACAGACAGCTTTCCAGGTCATGTGGCCAGCATGACTAAACCACTACTGGCACACGGAGGACCGTGACGAGTGCCAGAGGACATGGAAACACCGTTTACCTTCCCGCCACAGCGGTACCTACTTATCTACTTGCACTGGTGTGCTTTCAAACTGCTAGGTTGGCAGGAGCTGGGACAGAGCAATGGGAGCTCCCCACCATCGAGCCGATTCAAACCGCTGACCTTCTGATCGGCAAGCCCAAGAGGCTCAGTGGTTTAGACCACGGTGCCACCCGCATCCCTGTATTGTATCTACTAACTGGCAGTGGCTCTCCAGGATTTCAGACAGGGGATATCATCAACCCTACCTGGAGATGCTGGGGATTGAACCAGATGCAGAGCAGAATCTCCTCCATTGAGCTGAAGTCCACAAACACTTATGCTACAACAATCTCACCCATCTGTAAGGTACCGCAAGAGTCTTTGTTATATATGAGAGGCTCCTTCAATGCCCTGCTGAGGATGTTGGTGGCACTGGAGGCTCTAGTGGCCACCAGATCACAGCCAGGCACAACTTCTCCTCAGTACAGTCATACCTCAGTTTAAGTACGCTTCGGTTTGAGTACTTTCAGTTTAAGTACTCCACTGACCTTTCTGGAACGGATTAATACACTTTCCATTACTTTCAATGGGGAAGTTTGCTTCAGGTTAAGTATGTTTAGAGGGACCCAGGTGGCACTGTGGGTTAAACCACAGAGTCTAGGGCTTGCTGATCAGAAGGTCGGCGGTTCGAATCCCTGCAACGGGGTGAGCTCCCGTTGCTCGGTCCCAGCTCCTGCCCACCTAGCAGTTCGAAAGCACATCAAAGTGCAAGTAGATAAACAGGGACCGCTCCGGCGGGAAGGTAAATGGCGTTTCCGTGCGCTGCTCTGGTTCGCCAGAAGCAGCTTTGTCATGCTGGCCACATGACCCGGAAGCTGTCTGCAGACAAACGCCGGCTCCCTCGGCCTATAGAGCGAGATGAGCGCCGCAACCCGAGTCGGACACAACTGGACCTGATGGTCAGGGGCCCCTTTACCCTTTACCTTAAGTATGTTTCAGGTTAAGTACAGATTTCCAGAACCAATTACACTCATACTTTGGGTTAAGTACGCTTCAGGTTGAGTACTCTGCGGACCTGTCTGGAATGGATTAATCCACTTTCCATTACTTTTAATGGGAAAGTTCACTTCAGGTTAAGTACACTTCAGGTTAAGTACAGAGTTCCGGAACCAAATGTGTACTTAAACCACTGTATTTGCTTTTTCTTCCCCGCCAAAAGAAAGAGAGATAAACTCTTGCCTCCCACTGGTTTCATAAAAGACATTTGCACTTTGTATGGCTGGAGTGGATTTGATTACATATTTAAACTAAGTCTTTCTTTGTAATCCATGACAAACAAAACACCCAATTAATCACCATTCTCTTGGTAACGTGGCCCCACTGGCAGCGGATTCAGAACCACCACCACGAACAGGCCAACCTTCATCCCTACTTGGACTGTCCAACAATCCTTGGAATGCTGAAGCAATTAGAAACTTGACAGAGACGGTCCCTGATGGATGACCTGACAGTGGATGCCTCTGCTGTCTCCAAGTTCTATTATTAAGCGCTAAGTCACAAGAGGGTGTGTGTCCTGGCAGCTAGTCCCCAGCCTTATTTGCAGTTTCTCCTCAATTTCCACAGAGCTGGGAAAAAGGACGCGCAAGATAATTTCATCTTCATTGTGACAAACATGGGTGTGATCTGTGAGCTGTTGTAACTACAGCATTTCAAGTGGGCATTATTTGCTGGGAGACAAATGCTGTCTGTTATGAAGAAGGTTAGTGGTACACAAAGGGAGAGGTTTGTGCATGGCGAGGACTGCTGGGTTTTTTGTGTTGGCCCCATTTTTCCAAGCTGCAACAGTGCCAAGCGCAGTTACAGTGGTACCTCGACTTACAAACGACTTGACAACCGAATTTTTCTACTTACAAATGGGGGTAATGGCCATGCGCTTACGAATGTCTCGACATCCGGAAAAAACCCGCGGCGGTTTTAGATAGAGTTGCTTCGACTTATGATTTTTTCCATTTTCAATGCATTTCTATGGGAATTCACGTTTCCAATGGCGTTTTTCGACTTACAAATTTTTCGACTTACAAAGGTGCCTTCGGAACGGATTAAATTCGTAGGTCGAGGCACCACTGTATTTATCTCTCCCCCCCCCCCCCGAATGAACTTATGTTCTTAACTGGCATTTCAGATGCATAGTGTCTCCAAAAGTGGCCTCTGGTGGCCTCACCCTCCATGAATTGGTCTAATCCTCTTTTAAAGTCAATATGGTGTCTATCACTAGTAGCATGGAGCCCTGTTGCCCTTCAGAAGTGTGATTGGAAGAACAGACGGCAAATCCTAAGACAGTTATTTTAGAAGCAGTTAAGCTTTTGCTCTTTGTATCAAAAGGTTGTGAAGACATGCCCTTAAACTGTGGCAAGTGTTTGAGCTCTTGCATTTGTTACGCTTTTTGGGGGGGGGGGTATAATATATGGAGGTGATAAAGAGAAGATTGTTTCGAAAGGTCGTAAAAAGATTAATTAAATGCTTTTATTTCCAAGGGTGTGTATTTGAAAATTAAGTGTTCCTCTTCACAGGCCTTGTACCGGTAAGTAGCAAGCTCATTATATTTCTATGCATGACACCTGGCAGATTTTGCTTGATCCACCTCGGAACAATAACCTAACTTCTCTGCCCTCAGGAGATGGAGAACTCCCTGGATGTTATTCCTGGCACAAATGACCAAATTATTCCTCCCCCTCCCCCCTGCCTTTTCTTTTTTGACAAGAGCTGCTATGCAAACAGGAGTCATTTGATGCAGAGATAGTCTTTTCTTCTCCCTTTGACAACTCTCGTGGAATGCCAAGTTACCTTTAAAAAAGAAAAACGTGATTCCTAAGGTGTGTTTTTTTAAAAAATTAAAAAAATAAAGAGTACAAGTAAAGTAGCTGGTCTCTCTCTGTCAATGTATTATGGCTGCATTTATCTCACCTCAATACTTGCCTTCCACTCCAAGGAGATTAGTCAGCTGTCAAAAAAGGTCTTTCAGCATCTTTTATAGAAGTCTCGCAAGGCTGAGGCTTGGCTTGTGAAAGCATGTAGGAGCTGGAACTGGCTCAAGGCCATCCCTCTTGTTCTTTCGCTCAAACCAGCACGTTTTGGAGGCTTTCGTGCCCTCACTTCACCAGCCACCTACAAGAAGAAGATCAGGCAGCTGCCGAGTTACGATGCCAATGGAACCAAAACAGGCCGACTGAGAAACAAGAGGGAGGAAACTCAGTGTGCTTGGCAATTGAAATGGTGGTTTTGCTGCCCAGCATGAGAGTTTAAGCAACGTTGTTATTATTATTATTATTATTATTCTTAGTAGTAGTAGTAATTTATTTAAACCCTGCCCATCTGTCTGGGTTTCCCAAGGCACTCTGGGCAGCTTCCAACAAAAGATTAAAAATACAATAAAACATCAAACATTTAAAACTTCCCTAAACAGGACTGCCTTCTAAAAGTCAGATAGTTGTTTATTTCCTTGACATCTGGTGTGATGGCGTTTCACAGGGTGGGCGCCATTACGGAGAAGGCCCTCTGCTTAGTTCCCTGTAGTTTCACTTCTCGCAGTGAGGGAACTGCCGGAAGGCCCTCGGAGCTGGATCTCAGTGTCTGGGGTAAGTGACGGGGTGGAGATGCTCCTAGAGGTACTCTGCATGGAAGACCAAACAAAGTGTACAGAGTAAGGCCCTAGCTGGTTGGCAGACAGGAAGGGGGTGGAGACAAATGAGTGAGCAGCAGTTGGGCCCAAGTGACAGAGAGATCGCATCAGCGATTGGCTGAGCACTAGGTTGGCTCTGCTCAGGGCCGTCTCAAGCACGTCGGGCGCCCTGGCGCCGTGGTGCGGAGATCGCTCCGGCGCCCCCCGCTCAGCTCCGTTTCTTGCCGCGGCTGGTGGGTGGGCGCAGCGCGCAGCATGGTTTCCACGCGGCGCCCCCCTACCGGGCCGACGTCCCACACCACCCAGACTACCCCTAGAGCCGGCCCGGGCTCTGCTGATATACCCATACAGCATAACTCCACTGTATGCAAATGATATATAATGAATTGAAAAAGTTGTTTAAAATAACATTTGTAAAAAAAAACCCCAGAAACTTTCCTTTGGGGAATTATAGGGACAGAACTACCCAAACTGCATAGAAATTTATTCGTGTATGCGACTACAGTGGCAAGAATGTTACTTGCCCAAAAATGGAAAGAAGTCGTCCCAGCAAAAGAAGAATGGATACAAAAATGGAATATGCAGAAACGGTGAAACTTACTGGGAAAAAACAAACAATATAACAAACATTTTATAAAAGAATGGAAATGGGTTTACTGAATATTTACAAACAAACTGTAAACAGATAAGAACATTGGCCGGATTATTGTAATAACCTGCAGTTTTATAAGAGTATATATTTAAAGTAGAGGAGCAAATTAAGTTAATTTGAATATGAAGAAAATATTAAAAATAAATTTAAGGAACCGCAGAAAGAGGGGGAAGGAAGTCAAGTTTTGAAATGTTAAAATGATTGTAAAATGTATAAAACTGAAAATCATAAATAAAATAATATAAAATACAGCATACCTCTGCTGGTTCTTACCCCAGCAGCCTAAGGCTCTGTCATTTTGCCTCTCGTTGCTTTGCCCTCTTCATTTCTCTGCATGTTTTGTGAGACCAAAGGGCAGCGGAGCTGGTTGCAGCAGGAGGGGGAGACTTCCTGGCTTCTTCAGCAGCCTGCCTCACCTCTGTCTCCTGGCGCCCCTCTGCTTCTGAACTGCTCTCTGCCAGTCTCTTTCTGTTCTGTTGCCTGTTCAGCTTCCAACACCTCCTCCTCCTCCCACTTTTCTCCCTCTTGCCCCTCTGGCTGCACATCTTTGTCCCACCACCAATTCGCTGGCTCTGAGCCTTCTTCCCTTGGGGTTTCCCCAGCTGGTGCCTCCCACAACTCTTCTGCATCCAGCCAGTCCACGACACCTGCACTCCTCTGAGTCAGAAGAGGGCAATGTGGCATCCCCTGGACAGAGGTTTCCAAGTGGTTAGGTGCTCCTGGGGCTGACCCAGAGGGCGACTCCTCATGCCCTGAAGAAGGGAAGGCAGAGTCGTGATAGGAAGGTCCTGCATGCTGAACATGCATGCCTGGGGAAAAAACCCTCACAAAAAGGAAGCTCAACCCTAATTAGATGTAACTATTTATACGTTGGGTTAAACTACAGAGCCTAGGGCTTGCCGATCGGAAGGTCAGCGGTTCGAATCCCCGCAATGGGGTGAGCTCCCGTTGCTCGGTCCCTGCTCCTGCCAACCTAGCAGTTCGAAAGCACGTCAAAGTGCAGGTAGATAAATACAGCGGGAAGGTAAATGGCGTTTCCGTGTGCTGCTCTGGTTTGCCAGAAGCGGCTTTGTCATGCTGGCCACATGACCTGGAAGCTGTACGCCAGCTCCCTCGGCCAATAATGCGAGATGAGCGCCGCAACCCCAGAATCGTCCACGACTGGACCTAATGGTCAGGGGTCCATTTACCTTCATTTATACGTTTGTTTTTGTAGTATGCCTTTGCAATCATGGGGCTTCTATGGCTTCTCATTCACTCCAAGGGAGGTGAGCTTCCTCTGCAAGGAGTCTGGAATGAGATGCAGTGGTAAACCTGCTTCTAGCACGTTCCCTCCCTAACGAATCTCCCATATGACCTCCAGAATTTGGAAACCCGACGAGCAAGGGCAATTTTCATCAACCCAAAGAGCTTTTCAGATTTCCTCCGCTGGCTATCAATTTTGACCGGCCATTCATAAAAGAGCTCTTCTTTCCATATTTCCTCCGGCAAAAAGAAAGGAGGCATTGTTCCTGGCTAGTCCGTGCACAAGTGATCTCTATTCAAGCTTCTCTTTTGGTCACCCATAATCTAATGAAAAAATTGAGAAGGAGCAATGCTCCAAGTGGTGCTTCTGAGCACCAGTTGCTGGAAACCACCGGGGGGGGGGGGGGAGGGCTCTTATGCTCAGGTCCTGCTTGAAGATCTCCCACAGGTATCTGTTTGGCCACTCTGAGAACAGGATGCTGGACTAGATGGGCCATTGGCCTGATCCAGCAGGCTCATCTTATGTAAAAGAGGATGTGGGGTGGCAGCCAGTCTGAACATCACTTTTCTTTTGATTCTAAGAGAAAATTAGCTGTGTGGATCTTATCATCAGAAGAACCAGCATGGTGTACCGGTTAACAGTATTGGATTAGAGCTGGGTTAGACTAGATACAATTCTATAGTTCTATGCATTTACTGTACATACTGGCTACATATATATATATATATATATATATATATATATATATATATATATATTACATTTTCAAATAAACACATTAAACAATAACAAAACATTCAACAACAAACACAACAACACACAATAAACACAAAATTCTCTCCTTTTAACATCTATTCAACTATCTCAAATTCCCTGTGCTCTGCCAAGCTTTGACTTCCCTCCCTCCCCTCATTTGGTTTATATTTAAATATATTTAAATATTTTAGTGTTTTATATTTTAATATAGTTAAACTATATTAGTATGATAATATATTATTATATTATTTGTCGTTATTCACAGTGCAGCCGTACCTTGGTTCTCGAATGGAATCCGTTCCAAAAGTCTGTCTGACTTTCGAAAACGTTCGAAAACCAAGGCGCGGCTTCCAATTGGTTGCAGGAGCTTTCTGCACTCAGTTGGAAGCTGTGGAAGCCACATTGGACGTTTGGCTTCTAAAAAGCGATGGCAAACCAGAACACTCACTTCTGGGTTTACAGCATTCGGGAGCGAAAACTTCCGAGTACCAAGGCATTTGACAACCAAGGTACAAATGTAATGGAATAATAAACAGTTTAAACACATGAGCTGTAAGGAAATGAACTCCTTGTGTATCTCAGTTTCCCACTCAGCCTAAAATAAGTCTGCATTCATGACAAACACCATCCCTCTAAAAGCACATTATCTCAAATGTTAAAAAAATCTCCCCCTCTGTTTTGTCCCCATTGTGTGTCTGCAGTGCATCCCCCTCCGCCCTAAACTTCACAATGTGTCAGTGAAGAGACAGGAGAGACACAAACAGTCTCACAAACAACACAGACACAAAAAGGAAACAACAGCAGAGTCAACAGCAGCAGCAGCCCAGTCAAGTCCTGACTATCTACACCCCTGTCACGTAGAGCAAAACAAAAACCGTGCGGCTGCTAATTGCCTATTCCAGACGAACAGAGGGAAGAGTTTGGAAAATGAATCCGGTTATCGCATCTCCTTAATGAGTTCAAATTGTAAGCTCTTAGCTCCTGGGACACAAGCTGAAACCTGGAGATGATTATCTGGCTGGTGCACAGTCTTCAAATAGGACTTGACAATTGGCCAGCGTTCTTTGAAACAATAAGACAACGGTTTTGATTTCTTCTCTCTCAAAAGATCTCCAGCGTAAGATATTGCCCACAACTGCATGGAGGTTTTTGAAGAAGTTCAGAAGTGTGCACATTAGATTTAGTTACTTACAGCAAATTCTATACCTTATTGTAAGTAGACCACTGAGTGTAAATAAGAATTAAGCACAGACCTGGATAAAAAATCATGACCCCCCTTTTTTTACATGATTTCATTCTGTTGTATTTAAACAGTGATGCCCACTACAGCTGCTGTCATGCCAGCACCTAACACCACTGGTTCACTGAGAAAAAACAAGAACTAAGCCTGTCTGGTTATAAATGGCTCTATTTGTTAAGGAGAAAAGGGCAACTATGCTTCTGCTGCAAGAAGAAACTAAGTTAGGAAGCTTTCAGAATTTACATTCATTTAACTTAACCAAGCATTAAGTTACCCCTGTTCTAATCTCTGTTCAGGACCTGCTAGTTTGGACTGAACTATGGGAGGGGGTAATCTGCAGTTCTTGGATCCTGATCAATCTGCACTGGTTGGATTCAGATTACCACCCAATTGCGTGTTTCTCTGTGAGACACTTATCTGGGCTCACACGGAGCTTATATAGTCAAATAACCTAACTTCATTCATCCACTCTGCAGGAAATCCTGGGTTGCATCCAACCAGGTTCTAATGAGAGCAGACTCACTAGAATTAATTGTCGTAAGTTAGTCGTGTCTATTAATTTCAATGGGTTTAGTTTGAGTCTCTGTTTCCCAACTTTAGCACGATATGGTCCACCTGCGACCTAGCAACACTCAAGTAGATGGAGTCAGGAGCCACCTGGAACTTCATTTCCCATGCTCCTCAGTGGCAACAGATGCTCTGCTCAGGCATTCAGTTCTTATGGAAGAGAAGTCTGTTGCTGCTGAAGCAGCGGTTGCTGGTGCTATCCTAAACGTTTTCCAGTGACCTTCGTTTATCTAGCTTTCCTTTTGATGATAACCAGGCCTTAAGTAAACCAGTATCCATAGACATAGTTATTGAATATTTACAAAAAGCAAAGGAAAACAAAGCCCTAGGTCCAGCTGGACTAGGAGAAGAATTTTATCAGTCCTTTAAAAACGAACTGGCTCTTACAGTTGCAGAATTGTTTAATGACGGCCTAGATAAGGATATCCTGTCTATAAGCTGGACTCGGGCAAAAATAGTAGTGCTGCCCCACAATGCTCCGTGAAGTGCCGCAGAGCATTGTGGGGCACTTTCTGTGCTGTGCTTACTGTGACGTGAAGGAGTGTGGACTGAAGTTAGTCCAGGTCCAGGTTTTTCTCGACGGAGGCAGCTGCTGCTGCCTCGTTTTAGTCACCACTGCCGGTAAAGGTGCGCCTCGGCAACGGCTCCAGCACCCTCTCCTCTGGGGGCGTGGATGTTGACCATGCCTCCTCGGGGGGATCCCGGCCACGTCATCACCAGCCAGCCAATCAGGTGGCTGGGGGGCGTGGCTGGCATGCCCCCCCTAGTTTTGATCATGGGTACGCCTATGGGGGAAACCCAACTAAGGTGGACTTGTATAGGCCCAGCTCTCCATTGGGACTGGTAGGCCAGGAGATCAACCGTAAGTGTAATCAGAGCCTATGACAGGCAGACTCCCATCTCCCAACTGGGTACAAATAAGAAGACGGGCAGGTGGGGGTTAGCTGACTGAGGTTGGTGGTTTAGTTTCCTAATGAACCAAACTCCTCTGTGTTGATGTGCTCTGTACCAGCTCTCCCTGATGCCAACGCCCTAATAGTAAATTTGGGCAATAGGGGAGCAGAAGGGGCAACCAATGTACTATTGTGTTTTTCAGGTACGGTTGGATTCCAGCTCCCATCAGCCCCAGAAAGTATGGCCAATGATTAGGGATTATGGGAGATGAAGTCCAGCAACACCCTGAGGGCACCATATTGGTGACTCCGGCCCTCTGAGGGAGCTGAGGAACACTGAGCTCATCATGAGGTGAACCAGGTGGGTTTTTGTTGACACTTTTTCAAGAAGTTCCAGGAGCACTTAAACTTTGAAAAAGTAACCAAGGAACTGACGTTCTTTTATCCTCAGTGTTTCATGGGAAAATGATACTAAGAAAACAGCTCTTTTTTAAAAAAACAACAACAACCACTTCCTCCTCAGTTTAATAAAGATAATTGCAAGTGTTCAAGATGGAACACAGGGCTACATTGTTGTGCTCTGTACACTTGACAAACATCGCCGCCACCACAAAAAGAACCAATCTTCTATGTCTCTGGCAAATAAATGACATGATATAACGAGTATGTATATTGACAGCATAAAGGTAATAATTACACATCTCCATTTTCTCTCAGAACTCGCCAACCTCAAACTAGCCGCAATCTAGGCACCAGATTGTGTGTGGGGAAATTTTTTAAAGATGGGGGGGAAAGGAGAGAGAAGGAACTACCGGTACATGAGGTTGGCTACAAATTGCTATTTTCTTCCATAACAAGATAATCTAGTTATTTGATAAGATAGTTGGTGTGGCAGATGCATGAAAAGAATAGGGTTGCACTGTGATAAAGATAAGTTATATAGTTTTCTATTTTTTCTTTTTTATTTTCTGGTTTTTTCTGTTTTTCCTGACTTTTGTATTTTTGCTTTTTTGTATCTCCCCCATCCTTTCTAAACCTTTGTAAATCCCTTTTCTATTGTGAAAATCAATAAATATCTATTCAAAAAAAAAAAAAGAATAGGGTTGCTTCCAGGATAGTGAGAGTGGATCTGCATTCATGAAATGGAATTTCCCAGAAATTTCTTTGGGGTGCAACTCCTGAGAAACTGCTCCTGAGGACAGTGCACATTTTTATATGTAACTCTGTATTTTTGTAATATTTTGTCTAAGTTGCCTGTTTTTGCTTCAGTTTCCTGCACACTGCTTAGAGGTATTGGTAATATATTAAGCGGTATAGAAATTAATTAAATAATCAATCAATAATCAATGCTCTGGAGGTTAACTGAAATTTGAACATAGCTTGGATTGCCATAAAACAACAATAATTTAGGACTGGCAGGACAAAGTTCTCAACAAAGTGAGCACAGTCATGGCTCTTTCCTTCTATACTCCTCTTAGAAGCAGATCTCAGAGTTTAAGCCTATGATTCCAGTCTCCCAGCCTCTGCCAAGAGCCTTTTATCCGTTTATCAGGTACATCAGGCTTTCAGGCCGAGCAGAGGATAAGAGTAGGAAAAAAAGGGACCCTATATAATTCTTCCCTTTGCCGTCTCCAACTTGGCTTTTCTCCTTGAGAGACAAAAGATACAGCTCTCTGGGCTTGTGATGCCAATTTTGAACAGGGAAATTGCCAGGAAGGAAAGAGTTTTGCAGTCCCTGCCTGTCTCATCCCAAGAGACTTTTCCTACTCAACCCAAAGCCCCCTGCAGACGCTCTACCTGATAAAAAGTGAGCCTTTGTGGGCAGGGTGGGAGGCAACATTAAACTAGACATGCAAGGTGTGCTTCTAGCAGTAAAGTTCGGCAAGAGCCAAGCCCCATGACCATCCCTTTGTTCATGACAGTTCTAGCAGATTTATCAGCTCTTCAACTGATTGCAACTGAATAAAAAGGTTATTGTTTATTGTTCAAGATTTCCTAAGAGGGACTGGCAAGGGACATGGGACTCCTGAGCGGGCTGCGCAACAACAAACAACTTCAAGTTTTGTCATGCCGTGAAGAGCGTACAAGGGAGGCTTTGGCTAGGCGCTTGTTCTTCTGCCAAACACTAATGAGTTTTACCTTTTCCCCCATTGGGGTTTGATCTGAAAACAGACACACCTTCAACGAAGAGCAACATCGCCTCCTCACATAATTGTTGCAGGCTACAGTTCACCTGCTGTTCACAATGGAGCTTCTTTCTGCTAAGATCAACCGGACATGAAAGGGCATCTGGCAATTTGAGTGTGGCGCTGAGAAACACGGGCCAAGGACATTCTCACACTGCATGGACAGATCTTAATTTTTAAGAAAGAGCCACGATGCTGGTTCCTAGTAATTCAGAAGCCATTGTAAGTGAACGAGACTTTAGGCTGCTGCGACTCCTTGTTTTCCATTTATACACCAGAGTACCTGAACAACATAATGTAAAACTTTGATTCTATGCATACTTGTTATCCGTGCTATTTTTCTAGAAAAATAAGTGGTGGAACTCAGCCTGAACGCTTTCCTTGTTCTCTTATAATGGCAATGTCGCCCTCCTGAGAGAAGAAGAGTTTGGACTTGATACCCCGCTTTATCACTACCCGAAGGAGTCTCAAAGCGGCTAACATTCTCCTTTCCCTTCCTCCCCCACAACAAACACTCTCACTCTGTGAGGTGAGTGGGGCTGAGAGACTTCAGAGAAGTGTGATTAGCCCAAGGTCACCCAGCAGCTGCATGTGGAGGAGCGGAGACGCGAACCCGGTTCCCCAGATTACGAGTCTACCGCTCTTAACCACTACACCACACAGGAGAGGTGTCAAACTCAGTTTCAGTGAGTTCCGGCTGAAAAAAAGCCCTGCTTTGTTATTATTAAATATATTTCTATACTGCCCTTCATTCAAAGATTGCAGAATGCTTTACAATAGAAAAACACAAAAATGCATACGAACAAAAACAAGGACCTCCACCTCACTATAGATTGTTTCCTTAGCCAAAGGCCTGGGAGAAGAGGGATGTTCTTGCCTGGTGCCTAAAGATATGTATTGAAGGCACCTGAGGAGCCTCTTCTGAAGTAAACCAATGAGACCTATTTCTGAGTCAACGCACATAGGATTGTGCTGCAAGCCAGCAGCTTGTAGATCTCAGGTGCAACTGTTTCACCCATTTCTCTTGCTTCAGAATGTATACAGGGAATCACAGAAGAAGCTGCATGAGAAAACAACAAACTCTTAGCTTACATATTTTTATATTGTTCAGATAACTGGACAGTTTGGGTGGCCAGATAAGCTGCTGTAGTATAGGGGGAAGAAGACTGGATGAGTTCAGGGCTCAAGTCCCCACTGAGGCATGAAATTAATTGGGCACGTCATTGCCTATTCACTCAGCTAGGGAAGCTGTAGCCCTCCAGATTTTGCTACATTTTGCAAGACTTCAAGTCCCATCAGCCTCCATCAGCATGGCCAATGATCAGGGATGATGGGAACTGTAGTCCAACAACATCTGGAAGGAAATGGGTTCTCCGTCTTCACATAACCCCAAATCTGCCTTGAATGAGAGGAGGGACAAGGCTATAAAAAGTTTAATGTTTATAAATAATTTTTTTAAAAATACAGGGATTTTATTTATTTTTTTTTAAAAAAACTACTTCTCTGGGCTAGTGCATGAATAAAATGGGATCTTTGTACTCCTTTGAGAAAGGACAGAAAGTTTTTAAAAATCCTACAATCTTCAAGTTTGATGGGAAGTGAGGATTCTAAAGACTTGGCAATTAGCTTTATATCACCCAAACCCATAGGGGGCATAGAGACATTATATTTTTTTTATCAGTTATATACCATTTTATATTGGGCTTAGTTAGTCTTGGGCTTTCCCCAAAGAATTCTGGGAGCTGCCATCTGGTGAGGGCATTAAGAATGTTCTATGATATCCTTAGCGCTCCACACAGGAATAGTTTTCTTTGGAGAAGAACTTGAATGGCTAAATTTGGTTTAAGGGCCGAAGTGTTGATGTACTGAGCTGAAGACACAAGTGCCAATTAATCAGCCACTGCAGGAACTTGTAATTAGCAACTAATTCCAGGATGGCTTTGCTCACCACAGTCTCAGCTCCCCCTCTCATTGTTAGGAGACTCCTTTCATGGATTCATTATAACAGTCACTCCTTCACAGGGGAGGAAGTGAGAGAATTTCTCTCATGTTCCACCTCCCTGTTCCTCTACCGTCTCTTTTAGTTTTCAAGAAGCCAGGTTTTTTTCTTTGCTAAGCTAAAAAGTCTGAGGTCCCTGGTTCCAAAAACGACCCACAAAAAGGAAGCAATTAAAACTCTCTGAAAGAACACTATTTCTAAATGCACAGGACATGCAAAACATGGTTATGCTCAGGTAAACTAAGAAGACGTAGCTTGAAGTCTGACTATATATACATCAGGAAGAACTTTCTGATGGTAAGAGCTGTTCGACAGTGGAACCGGTCTCCCTCGGGAGGTTGTGGGCTCTCCCAGAGGTTGGATGGCCACCTGTCATGTATGATCTAGTTGAGATTCTTGCATTGCAGGGGGTTGGAATGGATGATCTTTGGGATCCCTTCCAACTCTCTTCAATTCCATGATTCGTGCAAAGCATACGCCAGACTAACTGCATTTCAGTCCGCCTCTACACCATCTAACACTGTGGGAGAGGAATGCTACCGTGTTGACAGGACTTGCGAACGTTTTAGGCACGCATTAACGATCGTGCCTCACCATGTCGTGGAAAAAATTTTTGAACGAAAGGACACCAGGGGAAGGTTGATGATTCTGTCTTATGCCAGCAATGCGGCAGCCAACACACATCAACCCGTAATAATTCATCGGATTACTGCTGTGTAAACAAAAATGAAAGGGAATTTCCTCGCCATACATTCTTGTTCTCCAGAGGGAGGATGACAGTCATTAGCCTCTCTGGATAGTCCATTTTGTTGAGGCCGAGGGTCAGCCAGGTTTTTGTCAGGTTTTAGACAAAGGTCAGGCTCTGGACAGTTGTGCTCTGGGACTTTGGGGAAGCTAGCTGTCAGTCTCCATGAAGCTACGCAAAAATTCAGGAGTTTCTAGGCATATAACATCTTTCCACCCACTTCTAGGTAATCAAGAGGCATTATCCCAGTCAGGGCTGGATATAGGTTTGATGAGGCCCCAAGCTACTGAAGGTAATGGGGCCCTTTATATGTCCAGTTGTCCTTTGTCAACAACAAATTGTTGCTGTTTTTTGTGTTGAATATATGCTATATGGTTAGTTACGGACCTAACAGGTATCTAAAGCCATTTGCACATGCAAAGTGTAGGCACCTTATATACAGAAATGAGCAAACCAGTGATATTTTAGGGAGTAGGCTAGGAGCCTACACAACACAAAACACTGTTGCTGCATGTAGGTTTTATTTTATTTGTTTTTTTATCTTATATTTTGGAAATGTACATCCAGTTTTTTTCCTTCAATTTTTTTGGGCCCCCCCAAGAGAGTGGGGCCCTAAGCTATAGCTTGTTTAGCTTATACGTAAATCTGGCATTGATCCCAGTTCAAGAACATAAGATGAACCTGCTGGATCAGGCCAATGTCCCATCTAGAATCATAGAATTGTAGAGTTGAAATGGACCTCTGAGGGTCATTATTTATTATTTGTTTTATTTATTTGAATTTACATACTGTCTGGGCCAGTAAGATACAATCTGAATCAAATCCCTTATGAATACACAGTGGAAGTGAGGAACAGGTTTAAGGATTTAGATTTGGTGGACAGAGTGCCTGAAGAACTATGGATGGAGGCTCGTAACATTATACAGGAGGCAGCAACGAAAACCATCCCAAGGAAAAGGAAATGCAAGAAAGCAAAATGGCTGTCCAACGAGGCCTTACAAATAGCGGAGGAGAGGAGGCAAGCAAAATGCAAGGGAGATAGGGAAAGATACAGGAAACTGAATGCAGATTTCCAAAAAGCAGCAAGGAGAGACAAGAGGGTCTTCTTAAATGAGCAATGCAAAGAAATAGAGGGAAACAATAGAATGGGGAAAACCAGAGATCTGTTCAAGAAAATTGGAGATATGAAAGGAACATTTCGTACAAAGATTACCATAATCAAGGACAAAAGTGGTAAGGACCTAACAGAAGCAGAAGACATCAAGAAGAGGTGGCAAGAATACACAGAGGAATTATACCAGAAAGATATGCAGGTCTCGTACACCCCAGGTAGTGTGGTTGCTGACCTTGAGCCAGACATCTTGGAGAGTGAAGTCAAATGGGCCTTAGAAAGCACTGCTAATAACAAGGCCAGTGGAAGTGATGATATTCCAGCTGAACTATTTAAAATTTTAAAAGATGATGCTGTTAAGGTGCTACACCCAACATGCCAGCAAGTTTGGAAAACTCAGCAATGGCCAGAGGATTGGAGAAGATCAGTCTACATCCCAATTCCAAAGAAGGGCAGTGCCAAAGAATGCTCCAACTACCGCACAATTGCGCTCATTTCACACGCTAGCAAGGTTATGCTTAAAATTCTACAAGGCAGGCTTAGGCAGTATGTGGACCGAGAACTCCCAGAAGTGCAAGCTGGATTTCGAAAGGGCAGAGGAACCAGAGACCAAATAGCAAACATGCGCTGGATTATGGAGAAAGCTAGAGAGTTCCAGAAAAACGTCTACTTCTACTTCATTGACTATGCAAAAGCCTTTGACTGTGTCGACCACAGCAAACTATGGCAAGTTCTTAAAGAAATGGGAGTGCCTGATCACCTCATCTGTCTCCTGAGAAATCTCTATGTGGGACAAGAAGCTACAGTTAGAACTGGATATGGAACAACTGATTGGTTCAAAATTGGGAAAGGAGTACGACAAGGTTGTATATTGTCTCCCTGCTTATTTAACTTATATGCAGAATTCATCATGCGAAAGGCTGGACTAGATGAATCCCAAGCCGGAATTAAGATTGCCGGAAGAAATATCAACAACCTCAGATATGCAGATGACACAACCTTGATGGCAGAAAGCGAGGAGGAATTAAAGAACCTTTTAATGAGGGTGAAAGAGGAGAGCGCAAAATATGGTCTGAAGCTCAACATCAAAAAAACCAAGATCATGGCCACCGGTCCCATCACCTCCTGGCAAATAGAAGGGGAAGAAATGGAGGCAGTGAGAGATTTTACTTTCTTGGGCTCCTTGATCACTGCAGATGGTGACAGCAGTCACGAAATTAAAAGACGCCTGCTTCTTGGGAGAAAAGCAATGACAAACCTAGACAGCATCTTAAAAAGCAGAGACATCACCTTGCTGACAAAGGTCCGTATAGTTAAAGCTATGGTTTTCCCAGTAGTGATGTATGGAAGTGAGAGCTGGACCATAAAGAAGGCTGATCGCCGAAGAATTGATGCTTTTGAATTATGGTGCTGGAGGAGACTCTTGAGAGTCCCATGGACTGCTAGAAGATCAAACCTATCCATTCTTAAGGAAATCAGCCCTGAGTGCTCCCTGGAAGGACAGATTGTGAAGCTGAGGCTCCAATACTTTTGCCACCTCATGAGAAGAGAAGAATCCTTGGAAAAGACCCTGATGTTGGGAAAGATTGAGGGCACTAGGAGAAGGGGACGACAGAGGACAAGATGGTTGGACAGTGTTCTCGAAGCTACGAACATGAGTTTGACCAAACTGCGGGAGGCAGTGGAAGACAGGAGTGCCTGACGTGCTATGGTCCATGGGGTCACGAAGAGTCGGACACGACTAAACGACTAAACAACAACAACTGTCTTATACCCAGAGGTCTCAGGGCGGCTCACAGAACAAAACCAGAACACAAATTTGCAAAATATATAATTTAAATAAAAACAACAACCAAGTATTCACCCCCCCCTTAAAAGGACATAGGATCATCTAGTCCAAGGATAGATGAGCGCCGCAACCCCAGAGTCGGACACGACTGGACCTGATGGTCAGAGGCCCCTTTACCTTTACCTTTTTATATACCGCCGTAGGGGGGTCCTTTGTAAGTCAACAGAATTATCTAACTGTACCATCGGCTATAAGAAAGGCTTTGTTTGGGAGTAAACCCCAAGGGAAAACCCATAGCTGCTGCCTTGAGGGACATATTTGGGAGAGAAAAGGCTAAGGAGCAAAACCCTACACAAATCCGGAATGCAGTTCCTGAGATGGTTGGATGGCACCTTGTATGCCTCCTTCCAGCAATTCCTGCAGCCAAGCTGGTGCCGCATGTATTGCTCTGCTTTCCTTTGAACCACACCATTGAGACCAGCGTGGGGTGGGGGTGGGTCATGTTACCTTGGCAGCCCAGGGCCTCCATACACACTGCCCAGGCTTGCACCCCAGGGTGGTGTTGCCAATGCAGCAAAAACAATGCAGGAGGTGGCAGTCATGAGTTATCAGTGTCTGCAGCCACAGTGGGCGCTGTGATTCCCCAGCGGTTTGACTTCACACTCGGAGGAACACTCCATTGTTTTTTAGCCATCACCATTGGCAGAGGCGGAGCTAGCCGGGGAGAGCCGCGGGGGCGGGACGGCGAGCATCCCATGGGGGTGGCATGACGTGCACGGGGGTGCTGCTGCCTGCGATGAGCGTCTCAGGGGGGCGGGGCAGTGATGTCACCACCCTCAGGGATGACACCTAGGGCGGACCACACCCCTGCACGCCCCTTCCTCCGCCAGTGCCCACCGGCTTTCACACCTCCATGTAACTCCATGTAACTCCATGTAACACCACAAGCACTGACAAGCACATCGATAGCCCATGTGGTGCTGTGGTTAGAGTGCTGCACTAGGAACTAAGAGACCGCAGTTCAAATCCCAAGGTCACTCAGTAGGTGACCTTGGGCCAGTCACAGTGTCTCAGCCTAACCTACTTCACAGGGTTGTTCTGAGGATAACGCTGGGGAGGAGGTGGTTACCTTGAGCTCCTTGGAGGAAAGGTGGGCTATAAATGCCATAAATAACAATTAACATGAAAACTTCCACTGACTTCAACAGGATGGGAACAGAATCCTTAAGAGAAATCAAACATACAGTAACTGATGTCCATTCTAAACAGGGTCTTGATGATTCTGCCATACCTTGAAATCACACAGTCCTTGCGGAACCTCAAGCCTAATCGCAGATTCAGCAGCCAGATTTGAGAGAAACTGCAGACGTTACAAATGTGCCAGAAAACGAGAAGGCTAATTAAGGACTCCAAAGGATTAACTGAAGGCATTTGGAAGGGTGGGAACCAGGCAAATCGAGTCTAGTATTCTGGAGGAGAGAAAGCTAAACCTCCCCCAATTCCTTGGGGTCTATCATACCCAGTGCCCCTGAATCCCTGCATACTGACAGGCTTGTTATTGTAGCTAATATTAACAATTATCCTGCGGAAGAAAGATTTATTGTGCTACTTTTGTGCTCTGTGGCGCCAGAGTTATGTCCTAAACCAAGAAACAAGATAAAATTTCTCCCTACAGAGGTGCCTGAGAAAAGGTGGAGCCGTGACTCACACTGGAATCAGCTTACCGTGATAATGCCAGGTAAATACATATTCGGTAGAAAAAAACCTTGTCCTTTGACAGTTGATGAAACACGCTTTGGAATACCTGGAGGCAGAAACGACTCTCACCCCCCCCCACTCCAAAATGCTTGTTCATCTGCATACTTCTTGTACTCGGGAACTAAAAAAGTTGTAAAGATGCTGGCAATATCCACAAGCATTGCAGGTGTATTGCAATGGCTCCAGGCCAGATGCACTGCAGCAGGGCGAGCCAATGCTGTGCTCTTCAGATGTTTCATACTATAACTCTCGCCAGACCCATCCAGCATGGCCAATGGGCCAAGGATGATGGAAGTGGTAGCCCACAACACTTGGAGGACAACATGTCAAGTACTCCTCCAATGCAAATTCCAGGCTGGAAAGCCTTGCTTACCTTGCCAGCTATTTTGTTATCTTGCTCTTCAGCCAAAAAAGGCTCCCAATGCTGCTTGCCAACAAGATAGGGCACTGTTCCATTTTCCAAGTCCTTCAGATATTTGAAGATGGCTACCGTATCACCACTCGGTATTCTCTTCCCCAGGCTAAACAAATCCAACTCCCTCAACTGTTCCTCATAAGGCTTGGTTTCCAGACCCTTGACCATCTTGGCTGCCCTCCTTTGCACATGTTCCAGTTTTTCAGTATCTTTCTTAAACTGTGGTGCCCAGAACTGGACACAGCAGTCCAGGTGCCTTGGTCTGACCAAGGCAGGATAGAGTTGTATACTACTGCTTCCCTTGATATGGACACTAGACTTCTGTTGATGAAGCTTAGAGCCAGTGTGGTGTAGTGGTTAAGAGTGGTAGACTTGTAATCTGGGGAACCGGGTTCGCGTCTCCGCTCCTCCACATTCAGCTGCTGGGTGACCTTGGGCTAGTCACACTTCTCTGAAGTCTCTCAGCCCCACCCACCTCACAGGGTGTCTGTTGTGGGGGAGGAGGGGAAAGGAGATTGTTAGCCGCTTTGAGACTCCTTCGGGTAGTGATAAAGCGGGATATCAAATCCAAACTCTTCTACTCTTCTAGAATAGCATTAGCTTCTTTTGCTGCAGCATCACACTGTTGACTTAAGCCTGTGGTCTACTAAGACCCCCTAGATCCTTTTCACATGTACTGACGTCGTCATATGTTCCTCATCCTCTACTATGGGGAGGGGGAGCACCATGTACACCACTTTGAGCTTGGAAGAAAGGTGTGATAAAAATGAAACAAGTATTTCATTTCCAGCTGCTCACTGCAAGGATTCTGCACATAAGAAACAAGGCCTACTTTGCTTTCTCCACCTTCCCATCTCATCTGTTTTCTGTCGCGTCTTTTAGGTAGTAAGCCTGAGTACAGGGACTGCCTAATTACAGCTTTACAAAGGTGAAGGATATGATGCAATCACCTGTGATAAGATTTCTGATTTCATAGAGTTCTGATGGTTTCCGACTCCTATGGAAATGGGAACGTATCTGCTCCATCGAGGCAGAAGGTCGACATATGACAGGGTGGGAAAATGGGCACTCTTCTCTGGTTTCTCTTTTAATCTGAGCCGGAGAAGAATTCAGGGCCTGTTCTTTCAGGTGGGCTTTTTCTGAGTTTGGCTTGGGAGAATGTTACTGGCATCCCATGGGACTCAGTAGGGGAGGAATTTCTGTCGGCTTAGGGGAAGCAAATGGCTTGTCAATCACATCTTCCCAGTCCAACAATGACTGTTCTATCACCTTTGGTCTTTGAAGCCTCAGCTGTCCTCCAACCCCAAACTAATGGGAGAATCAGTTGGGCCTCAGGTATGCCTCCCATTCCCAGCTTGGGAAGAAGGGACTGGATGAGTAAGATGCACTTATGATCAACAAAGAGTATTTAAAAAATCATTGCGGTCTGAAACCCAGATTAGGCAACCTCTCTTGTGCACTTGAGATGTTATTGTTAATCTTCACATTTCAAGGGCTCCTCTCTCTCTCTCTCTAAAAAAAGGGGGGGATTGCTATCATGCCAGGCTCTGATTATGGCAAAAACAAACTCAGGACTTTATTTTAGTCTATTGATGTAGACACTGAAAGCAATAGGTCTTATAATGCTGAAAAACAAAGGTGAAGACCGCCAGGGTGGTGTTCATCTTAAGCTCTCCACACACAACTGTTTTCCTTCCTATAAGTAGTTGAAGTAGAGATATTTCTTTGGCGTTTTAGTTTGCAAAAAGCAAATTTTAATTACACTGCAAATTAAAATATAAAGCCCGAGGATGTTATCTGTGAGGTTCGTGCACTAGGCTACACTTACGGAGAAGTTATTGTGTACAGTAAGACAATGAGAAATTCATTTATTTCAAAGTTAATATTCAGACATTTGCAATTTTTCAAAGAAAGAAAGGTTAAACATGGCTTAAATGAAGTATTTGATAGAACAAAATGGTTTTTTAAATGTTGCCAAGAGTAGAGGCATGCTTTTTTTTTTACCGATACCAATATCTTTTAAAAAAGAAAGAGCACTAGAAATAGATAAACAAGAGAAATAGGACAACAGAACTCTTTGAAAGGGAAATGTGCAAAAGCCTAACATCTATCAGATCTGCATGAGTTGATTGCATCCAATTAATTTAAAGTGTTTGCTCTCTGAAACATTTACTTTAAAACAATTGAGATTTTTTAAAATAGCACAGTTGAAGTTCACTGCCATGATGACCTTAGATGACTTGGGGTGACATCAAACATTCCAAAGCTCCACTTTTTCATCCAGCAAAAAGGTGAAAGAATACTACAGTATTTCCTGCAAAATCACGATGGAAAGCCATGAAAAAATGTGTCACTATTGCAATGCAGGTGCTGTAATGCCCATAAAAAAAATCTTCTCATATTGTTGATGAAAATGCAAGCTTCTCACTCATATTTGTGGAGAAGGAACTGTCAGCAGACCGGTTGGCTTGATTTTGTTGATGCCTCCATCCAAAATGCAAACCCTTGGATATTTGATTTTCACCAGGTGAGCTGCAAACTGAAGCAGAAAGACCCAGTGTCAGGATGATGCCTATCATTTATTTTTAATTTTTAAAAATATTTTTATTGAAAAGAAACTTTTGAACAATACAAATTACCAATAACACAACCAATTACATTTCCCCCTTTTCCCCCTCCCATCCCTCCAAGGACTTCCCTTAGCTCCCCTCTCTGGTTTGTTTGCACATATTGTTCTCTGCATGTTGTAAGATTGTACATATCATTACTTTGTCTATCATGTGTTACTAGAAAATTGTGAATATTTATTCAAAACCTGCCAAGGAGCCCAAATTCTTTTGTTGTCTTTTTAAACAGTTTGTAAAAAGTTCCCACTCTTCCTTAAAGCTGCGGTTGTCCTTCTCTCTCGTAGTTTATATGTTAATTTTGCCAGTTCTGCATAGCTCATCAGTTTTTCTTGCCATTGTTCTTTCGTTGGGACTTCCTCGTTCTTCCATCCTTGTGCTAACAAGACTCTTGCCGCTGCTGTGGCATACATGAATAAGTTCTTTGGTTTCCTTGGCAGGTCTTGTCCTCAAATCCCTAACAAAATGCTTCTTTTTTTTAATAAACAAATGTCCTTTTAAACATTTTTTTCAGTTCATTATATATCATCTCCCATTTTTTAAAAACTTCTCTGCATTCCCACCACATATGATAAAAGGTACCTTCTTTTTCTTTACATTTCCAGCATTTATTTAACCCAGTTTTATACATTTTTGCCACTTTTACTGGTGTAATATACCACCTGTACATCATTTTCATGTAATTTTCCTTCAAAAGAGAATATGTAAATTTTAAATCTACTTTACACAATTTTTCCCAGTCCTCAAATGGTATAGTATTATGTCCTATATCTTACGCCCTGGATGATGCCTATCATTTATGAATGTGCACATACACACTAGCACAAAGGATCAAGGTGGCTTGCTGGGATACCTGTATCATCCTATTAATCAAACCACAGTATTGCTTTACAAAATTATTTCAAGGTATTTTGATGGTTTACCTGTTCTCTATAAAAACAAACAAACAAACAAACAAACAAACAAACAAACAAACAACCCCTACTATGCTGATGAAAGATTAAAAGTTGTTGCTTTCTTAAGGCAAGGGGTAATAGATCAGTGGTGAAACATGTGCTGAAGGACACATGTTCCATCCTGGGCATAAAAACAAAAGGAAGGCAGGAAGACAGATCGGATAACAGGTGATGGGAATCTGAGGCAACACCAGGCTAAAAATGAAGAAATGAAATGAAGACTTCAAAAATGAAGAAGTCTCTTGCCCCCAAATGACAATAGATGCCCAATAAAAAGGCACTGTAATACAAATCAGGCAATGGCAGTGGAGGCTAATTCATTAGGGCAAATGGGGCACTGTCTCAGCAACCTCAGTCTGCCTTCCATCAGCCCCCACCTGCCTTCTTACAACCGGTCCAGGTTGTGGCTGCCGCCTTCCTCCTTTGTCGCAGTGTTGCAGTCAGGAGGATGGGGGAGGAAACTAGAATTTGTTGGCTATGCCTGTGATTAGTTCTGGTTCTGCCAACTGTTGGGCCTCCCTGCCTTCCACCCTACCAGCTACTGTGGAGTAACGGATTAACTTAGAAACAACAGAGAAACAACTACATGACTTCCAGAAGTCACCAGAAGGCAACTCTGTACAGCGAAGTTTTTAGTGTTTGATGTTTTATTGTGATTTTATATTGCTGGAAGCTGCCCAGAGTGGCTGGGGAATACAAATGATAAAATAATAATAATGAAAATAATGATAATTGCTATACAGTACAAAGATTAGGCGAAACAGTAAAAGAGGGGTTCATTGGGTTTAAAGAGAAACAACAACCGTCCTTGTGTTTATGCTGCATAATCAAACTGTTTTAAGTAGAGGTTGGATGGCCACCTGTCATGGATGCTTTAGCCGAGATTCCTGCATTGCAGGGGGTTGGACTAGATGGCCCCTGGGGTACCTGCCAACTCTACAGTTCTATGATTCTAAGCATACTTTCTTTCTTCACACATACCCTCCATATTGCTGCCTGTTGTGTACCTTCAGGACATGGCCTAAGAAATAAATGGTGAACCTGCTGTATCCTGAACTCCAGCTTCCATGAGTCCTAGCCAGATAGGCCAATGGGCAGGAATGATGGGAGCTATTGTCCAGAAGCAACTGCAGCGTCACAGGTTTCCAGTCCCTCTGTCAAAACCTCTCCCGTTGCCTGCAGATCTTTTTGTACGCCACAGCTTCTCATGCTGGGCTTGAACCAGCTGCAGAGTCTGGTGAACAATCAAAGTACACTGTATACCTATGCAAACAGAGACACAGCTGATCACACAGATGTAGAGTACCGAGTGTAGCTGCTGCTAAACAAACCACTTTAGCAAAGACCAAGGCCAAACAACCTTGGCGTCTGTGTCTCCATTCAGGTTGCTGCCAGATCTGTGGTCAGGAGAAGGGGGAAAACCCAGCGAAACATCGGCTTTACTGTCACCCAGGGGACGACACAGCAACAATGTGGGCAGACCAGAAAATTGCTTCCTTTGCCAAGGACCCGAATTGTGTTGCTTTGGCTACAAGCAACCTTTATGGCCTTTCCATTGGTGCATTTTAGCCCTCAGCTTTCTGTAGCCTGTGATCGCATGGAGTGTCTTCTTAAATCTCTTCTCTGTCTTGCATCCATTTAGCCCACACAAACCAATTGCCCTTACTGGAAAAGTCCTCCATAGTCGCACCCTTGCAATTTCTTCACGTCCCGATGCACTCCTGCATGCAACCTTTCCAGGTTCCACCACCCCCAGTCATCTGACAGTTGACTATGCACCTTATTCTTTTCTGCCTCCCATGCCTTTCAGAACACTAGAGGATATCAGCTTTCATTTGGTCTCAAAGCTAACATTTTCCTTGAAATGCCAAATCATCCATCCATCCATTCTATATTTTCAATATCCCAAGGCCCAATTATAAGTAAGTCAAAGCAATTGAAATAAAAAACACAAAATCTCCCCTTATTCTTTCTGGGTTGAATTTTAGACTGTAAACTCCTTGAGGCAACAACCCTATCATCTTCAACTCTTGTACTGTAATTGATGGTGGCATATCTGTTAAGGGGGATGTAAGTTACTGTGCAGAAAAACCAGCCACTGTGCACATTCACCAGGTCTCATGGAGAAGGTGCATATTAACCTTCCATGAAGAGGGAATTGTGCACATTTCCTTATCAATATACAGTGGAAGGTCTCCACTACGATTCCTATGATGCTTGACCCTACCCTGCTATTAAGCTTTTTTCCTTATGCATTAACCCATATACAAACAAAAAACTGGGCTGATGAAGTCAGTCTTTTCTATCTCATTGTCAATGGCTTGGAAGGAACCCAAGGTCACCCTACACTACAGTATTCACACCTGGGAGATGCCTCTGAACACCAAAGGGAACCTGCTCCCAAGTAGTTGCAGCTGCATATGAAGGGGCAGTGAATACAGAACTACAACCCTTGAGATCTATTCATAATTTCAAGTGAAAAGCCAACAGAACTCCAGTTATGTATTTTACGGCTGTGCCTTTGGTTCCCGCTTATCCAAAAGGCAACTGTGTGTCTTGAAGATTTGCTTCTCGCTCAGAGCTGATAAATCTTGCCCGGTGGCTATTCTTCCGTAATGCCCAAGTAATCATGATGTAGTAAAACAAGGATTTCACTGAAACTTTGACAAATGACCTTTTAAACCTCCCAACGGGACAAAGGGCTATTACTACCCTCATGCTGGGAGACCCTTAGCAACCAGGCTGGAGAGGATCTGTGACAACTGCTGAAATATCAGCTGTAAGAGAGAAAAGAGAGATCAGCAGAGTGCTGCAGATGAAATGTAGTGCCTTTTGCTAGCTGGGTGGTCCAAAGGATGAGGAATACTGCAGAGGAAAGAAATGGCAAAGAGCTTGAGTGGAAAGGGACAGAATGTAAAATGTGACATGGAACTAGGTGGTCTTGTAAACAGAATTCAGGAAGATATTTATTGATGGGATAAAGGACACCATGTGCTTGCATGTATCATTTTCACCAGAGAGAGAAATATATCCATGGATGCAATTTGAAAAGGCGACAAATCACAATAAATAACGATGAAAGCAGCCCTGGCTTTCCACCCAATTCAAAAACAGTCGCATTGGATTATGTCTAGGCCAGGGGTTCCCAACAAAATTTTCTCGAGGACCCCTCATCGAGCCGCTATTGTGACAAGGACCCCCATTAATTCCAGCCATGACAGCAGATTTTTGCCCTGCTTCAGGGCGGCAGCGCCCGTTGGCGAGCTTGGCTTTCGCGCGCTTTTTCTCCCCTCACGAGGCGGAGCCAGGGGCGTACCCAGGATCAAAACTAGGGGGGGCAGGGGGGCAATGCACAGTAGGGGAGGGGCCACATGTATCCAAATTTTGCAGTGATCCTCCAAAACAAAGGAGAATGCAAGTAATAGGGAAACATGTGCTTCATAATGAATATATTGGTGAAAATAACATACAAAATGCAGAAATTACTTGCAAAAATGTAATGTCACACAAGAAGCTTTAGAAGAAATGTGCATTGAAAGGCTGCAGTTTTTTTGAGGGGTTTTTTTTTAAGGAAAAATTTGCAAATTGCTGAAGAAACAACCAAATTTAAGATTGGAAAAATCAGGAAATGGAGAGAAATGAAATGGACAGGTACTCACAATACTGCATCACTGTGTTCAGAGATGTTACTGACTGACAAGCCTAGGAAAGCTTGCAGTGGGAGTGAATTTCAGAAAACACAGAAAACACATCCCAAACTTTCAGTGCATAAAAATTGAGAATGTCAGCAAAAGGGAATCTAAGCAAGTGTCATTTTCATGTGTGCCATTTTTTGCATAGTCAGTTGCTGCTGTTTAATGTGGTGAGCAAAAACAAACTATTATTATTATTATTATTATTATTATTATTATTATGCTTTGCTCCCTTGCATTGACATGGGGGGGGGAGGTTTGCTCACTAAATTTCTGCACAAAATTACCTAAAAGCATGCCAAAGTGTCATCTAAAAGCATGCCACGGGCACGTAGGAAAATGAGAGGAAGCTGTGACTGGGGACTTCTTTCCGGGCAAGGGCGGGAAGAACGAGCCCCACATAGCAGTAGCAGCAGCAGCGCTTCCCTTTGGCTTGCTGGGCTGCTGTTGTTGCCCCTCCGGCCAGCCTGCCCCGCGCCCTCCAGCCTGCCCCGCGCCAAGGAAGAAGCCGGCCAAGAGCAGCGCTGCCTGCGGGGCTGGTGGGCGGAGGCGGAGCACAGCCCAGCGGAGCGTGAGTTCGGCATTCCCGCAACGCCACGCTCTCTGGTTCCCCGCCGCGCTTGGCCTTGCCGGAGGGCGCGACGGGGAGCTGGAGGGAGGACGCGGCGCGGCGGGAACGGCGAACTCGCGCTCCGCTGGGCTGTGCTCCGCCTCCGGCTCTGCCCACCAGCCCTGCTTCTAGGGAGGGGCAACTGCCCACCCCTTCCCCGCGCTGGGTATGCCCATGGGCGGAGCAAAGAGAAGCTGAATGAGGCGGAGGGAAGAGCCTTTCCGCCTCCGCCTCATTCAGCTTCTCTTTGCTCCGCCTCGTGAGGGGAGGAAAAAGCGAGCGAAAGCCAAGCTCGCCAACGGGCGCTGCCGCCCTGAAGCAGGGCAAAAACCTGCTATCCTCTTGTAAAAAGCCGCGGGGAGCACTGGGCGGCGGGTGGCGGGCAGGCTGGCCAGCGCCCCTCCATTCTGGCTCCGCCAAGTTGCGGACCCCTCTGGCATAGCTCACGGACCCCTGGGGGTCCGCGGACCACTTGTTGGGAAACACTGGTCTAGGCTCCATCTAGGTTACTATCCAATAGCACCAAATAAATGGCTGAGGCCATGTTTCATAATCAGATCTCACTTACACCAATAAAAATCTGCATTTGTCAGAGGCGATGCTACACATGCCAGTTGCTAGAAAGACATGGCACCTTCTCCACCTGTACTTTCTGCAAAGTAAAACTGCTAGAGTTGTCCTCAGAGTCGTCCGCGAATGGACCTAATGGTCAGGGATCCCTTTACCTTTAAAGACAAGAGCCAGCAGGTTGGTCTCTTCCCTAGCCCCTTCCCTCTCTTTCTTAAAGTGCTGCAAAATTCCAGAGGCAAGTTGGGAGACATCCAGGGTCTCAAATGGTGTCAGGTGCGGCAACGTCACCTTGCCAACATAGTACTGTAGCTATTCAAGCCTTCTTGATCTCCATCCAGTTCCTTGGTCCTTGTGCTAATAATGGCTGGCTGGACCCCCCCCCAACTGTCCTGCCCACTTGCTGTTGCCAGGAAGACAGGGGCTTCCTTGACTGCTTTTCCCACCTCTTCCTCTCATTGCTTGGGGAGGAATGTCCAGGGCAGCCTGGATACCATCAAAGCCCCTTTAAGGCTAACCACTGATCGTTATTCATTTTAAAACTTTTTCTCCCGAATACATTTATCTGCTTTAGAACGTATAGCTCCGACTTCTTGTTATACTCATGTATCAGACGCTAAAATCTTGTGTTTATAGTTCTTACTAACTATCACGTTTCTCAATAGAAGGTAGGGTCAAATTATGTTTATGTCCAGACTGCTGAGAGCAGTAAAACTTAACATCTTTCATGTATGTTGGCACAATAGACACACCATGCACTTGAAGTGTATACAATGGAGATTCCATTAAGGGAGGGGAAAACTGTTGAGCAGTAAGTGGACTGAGGCCAAATCCTGGCACTTCATTTCTCTTATAGACAAGTGTATGGTAAGGGAAAAAATGTAAGATTTGGGAAGGGGGGTTAGGCTAAAAAATGCAGTGGAAGAAAAACGATGGTACTTTTCTACATCATGCATTGGATCTTGGGGTTTCTTGGGAGCATATTGTTAAATGACTTAATTCAATGGTAATGTTTAAGTAACTACGGTCCAATATGTTCTTATACAAGAAATCCAGAATGAGGTAAAGCAATCCTTCAATGCCCTATTAGCACGCAACCCCATTTTAAGAATTGACAATATTTCACTGAGATCATGATTTCCAGGCACTTATAAAATGTAGGCCCCTTTAATTCAATTAGCTAACTGCAAACATTTAAAAGTATATAACACCATAATACCCTAAAACCACCAAGAAATCTAAAAATATAGAGCTGTAGTCAACTAATATTTACTCAGAGTAGACCCAGCAAAAATTAATGGCCATGACTGATTGGGACCCATTGATTTCAGTGGGTCTACTTTGAGTAAACATTATTTGACCAGAGCCCACTATAAAAGCAGAATTAAAAACAATGGGTGGCATTCTACTAAATTTTACTAAGTAGACCTGTTCACATGAATGGACCTAGTTTAGTCATGTTCATGTGTCTGCTCTCGAGCATGACTAATGTTGGATACAATCCAGTATCAACAGACTCAAACAGCTCAAATGCACAAACCAATAGTAACATCACAAGTTAAAAACAACAGCAGTTAAACACCAATTAGAGTGGTACCTCTACTTACGAATTTAATGCGTTCCGAACGCACATTCGTAAGTCGAAAAAAAATTGTAAGTCGAATCCCATAGTAATGCATTGGGAGAAAAAATTCGTACGTCGAAGCAACCCTATCTAAAAATTCGTAAGTAGAAAAAATCCTATCTAAACCGCATCCAAGATGGCGGGCGGAGCTCCGTTCGTAAGTAGAAACATTCGTAAGTAGAGGTACCACTGTACTAAATTGTCCAGTAAAATCACTTTGGACCAGAAAGGTCCAGAAAACCTGTTCAGAAGTCATCAGTGTGGGTAGAAAATCTGATACGCATGGGGCCACCTAAATGTATTAAGCTACTGGCTGTTCTGCATTGATTTCACACACCATGGTGCACACTCTTGGATCCCTATTAGTTTTGTAGATGACTACTTATTTAACAAAGTCAAACAGTAAAGTTCCTCTGGTGATCAATGGTACTGGAAACATGTTTCTTAGATGTGGTTTGCAGCTGTACCAACCCTGAAATATGATGGTAATGAGGGAGATAAGTAGTGAGGAACAGAGTATGGTAAAAATGCACTTTTCACTCAAGATCAAGGAAGAATTCCTTGCATGCTCAATTGGTGAGGAATGTACACTTTCCACTCCATAATTTCAAGTATAAACTGACAGGTATAAGAGTCTAAAGCACAAGGAGTTTAAAGTTCCCATTCATCCAGAGATGGAAAAATATGATAAGAGATAAGGCTACCACAGGCCAGCATACGCCAAAAGAGAACATTTCTAGCTTAACTACTTTAAATTTGACCACACTTACCGCAGATCAAACTGTTTACTTAAAAATGTACAAGTATTTATTAAACAGTTCTTCCAACTTTTCAAAGTGGAAAGATCTCGCCACCACCAAAGACTGCTTAGTTAGTACTGTAACTTGCTGTAACAATTTATGTTGTGTTTGCATAAAATCAACACAGTCAGCTCGGGTGGAAGGAAGCAGTTCACAGGGTCTTCTTACCTAAGCTGCAAAATAATCCTAACTTTATTTATACAGCCTGTCCCGCCTTCCCACCACCTTGACAATATACTTGGTGAAGCGTCCGTTGATACAATTGCAAGAATACTACAAGGGTTTCTAATAAGGAAGCAGAATCAACAAATGCGCTAAACGAATCAAACAGCAAAACATTCAAAGCCTTTTGGAAACCAACAAGGTTTCTATGTACTTATCTTTCAACACCGTTCTTGGTTTTGAGGGCAAAGGGGAGCAAAATTGAACGCCACTGGGTCCAAACTATGGCAGATGTGTAACCTTTTCCTGATGCCTGTTTTAAAATGACACAAAGCTACAGTCTTATTCAGGCACCCTATTTCTGTGCTGAATCAATGTATGAAGGGGGAAAACAAGGATGCAAATGCTGGCTCTGTCTCCTGTTGCCCTGCATGAATTTGAGGTATAGTGTGTGTGTGTGGGGGGGAGGGAACGGGATTGCTCTACCCAGGTTGGCTCCCCACATGATGCAACAGGGTTTTAAATCTTCCTAGTACCCAGCTCCTGCCCACCCAGCAGTTCGAAAGCACATCAAAGTGCAAGTAGATAAATAGGTAGCACTCCAGCGTGAAAGTAAACGGCGTTTCCATGCGCTGCTCTGGTTCGCCAGAAGCAGCTTTGTCATGCTGGCCACATGACCCGGAAGCTGTCTGCGGACAAACGCCAGCTCCCTCGGCCTATAGAGTGAGATGAGCGCCGCAACCCCAGAGTCGGACACGACTGGACCTGATTTGTCAGGGGCCCCTTTACCCTTTACCTAGGTAGCCTACAAAAGCAGACCAGGCTCTCCACCAAAGATGAAGATGTTATTCCTCCAACCTGTGGAGGCCAACAGTGATGGGAGGTGGAGTTAAGTTTGCTCATCGTTGCTCCCTCATTTCACCCCACTTGGCGTGATTTAACGCAAAAATACGATGCCTGATCACTGTTTTTTGGCTGGCTGCAGTTGGGAGTGCAGGAAGGAGAGGGAGCTTAACCCTTTCCAGCTGCACTGCTGTGCACCCTCAGGTTCCAGGCATGAGAAATGATGTGGAGAAAAGCATGAAACCATGGTCCATTGGGAAAAGCTTAAACAGTCCCTGTTGTTGCTCCACTCTTGGCTGAGCCTCCCAGAGACGCCTTTCATGGGGAGGGGATCCCACCAAACGTCTTGGAAAACTATTTCATGCATCCACTGTGCAATGATGGGTGCATACCGTGTTTCTCCTAAAATAAGACGGTCCTCAAAAATAAGCCATGTCAGGCTTTTCATTAGTAGAATAAATATAAGACATCCCCCGAAAATAAGCCGGGGGTGGGAGCCGCTTCGGGGAGCGCAGCGCAGCGCGAAGAGCCTGGTGAGAGGCAGCTGCGGCTGCAGGTGAAGCCCGGGATCTGCGTGGGCGACTGGGGACGAGCGCCCTGAGCGCTGCGGCGGTAGTGAAGAGGTGCCCGATCAGCCTGCTTGAGCAGGTGAAGCAGGGCGTGAGAGGGCCGGCCACACCTCGGCGCGTTTTTCTCCTCGACACCTCAGCGAGAGGTGACCGTGCATGCGCACACCAGCGCCACCGACCGGAGCAGCCCCACCACTGTGCGCTCGCCCCATTGCCGCCTGCTTTGTGGCGCTCTCCTCCTCCACTCACCCTGCCGCGCTGCTTCTCCCCTTTCGCTTCGCCCAGCGCTCATGCGGCAGGCGGCGGCGGCGCTTTTCCCTCAGGCACCGCCGCCGCTGCCTGCCGCGTGAGCGCCAGGCGAAGCGAAAGGGGAGAAGCAGCGCGACGGGATGAGTGGAGGAGGCGAGCCCCACAAAGCAGGCGGCAATGGGGAGAGCGCGCGGCGGTGGGGTTGCTCCGGTCAGCGGCGTTGGTGCGCGCACGCACGGTCACCTCTCGCTGAGGCGTCGAGGAGAAAAACGCGCCGAGGTGTGGCCGGCCCTCTCACGCCCTGCTTTGCCTGCTCAAGCGGTCCCTGCGCCGCTCCCTCGGTCTAGCCCAACCTTAATCGGGCACAACCACTTTCCTCCTTCTTGTGCCCTAAATTGGTTCGCAAATGCCTTTCTGTGGACATGGTCCACTCTGGACGTGCTGCTGCGAGGCAGGTTCTGCGCCCGATGAGAGGCTCTCTCTCTCTGAAAGGAACCAGAGCCGCCGCGGGAGCCTGTGGCCCCTGCCTTCCCCTCGGCATGCCCGTTCCGCTCTCACTCTGCCTGGTTCCCAAGCTCTGGCCTCCGGAATGCGACAGAGGGCGAAGCGTCCCGGGTCAGGGCAGCAGGGTCAGACGAGCTCGGGGCTTCCAGGCACCGGCAGCAGGGCAGGTTCATGGGAAAAGGTGGAGCGAGCTGCTTCCACCCTCACCCTGTCAGTATGGTAGCTGGAGGGAAGGTCGCTGCTGAGGCTGGGCCGGCCTTTCCTTGGGCCGAGTCAAGAGTTGTCTTCAGCAGACACCGTAGCTGCGCCCCAAAAAGCAGCTTGCTTGCTGTGCAAAATAAGACATCCCCTGAAAATAAGCCGTGGTGTTTTTTTTGGAGGAAAAATGAATATAAGACGTGTCTTATTTTAGGAGAAACACGGTAGATTCAGTACGTAATTAGAAAGCACCGAAAATACTCTACAATGATCATTGTGATGTAAACCAAGATACTTTCTTTTGCTGTCAGCCAAAGGAACAGTTCCCACATGGAAGGGTCACTATGCACATTTGGAAACACGTCAGTTTCATAAGGGAAAGAGACATTTGCCAAGAACGTGTCTGTTTCCTTGTGCTTTATAATATGCCAACAAAACCTCGTGCAAAATCATGACTCCGACTTTGACTTTTTGTTTGGAGTTGGTTGCCCATCTCTCCCTAATGGCGAATATTTCTCTGTGCTAGCAAGAATTGTGATATTTTGGTATTTGGAACGAGGTATTTAAAAATTGTTCCAGAAAATGAGATAGTAACATTTTGGTAACTTTTCAGGCCAAAAACAAATGGCTGTGATGATCAGAAGTTCATGTGCCATAACCACAGACAGCTAGAAAAACACTGTAGGGTAAAAAGTTCATTTAGCTTCATAATCACCCTCCTGGCCTGAGCTTCTAAAGTTGTGTCCAAGAAAATGCTGTTCCCAGAGTAACAGAGACAAGAATGGCTAATTATTATTGTCAACAGATTAATAAAGTTAAGCCTGAGCTTCTTTTTCACATTAAGAGGATTACTTCTGCACTGCAAAAGGACAACCCTGTCATTTCAGATCACAGAGTCAGCTTGCAAGTTTAAGTGTATTAATAGAAATATGACAATTCTTCAGAATTAGTGCTCTTAGTAGATGCAATTAACTCACTATGCATTTAGTAATGTGGTCTAAAATGAGTTTGACCAAACTGTGGGAGGCAGTGGAAGACAGGAGTGCCTGGCGTGCTCTGGTCCACGGGGTCATGAAGAGTCAGACTTGACTAAATGACTAAACAACAACACCACCATACCGGCCATTGCAATATTCCCCCCCCCCCAAAAAAGAAAGAAAGCAGAGATGTTTCTGTTCACTCATCTTGGGCAAGTTGTTTTGCTGGTTTCCTTGTTTGTTGACCAGGCGAAGAGGCCACTTTCACATTCTCTGAGCTACTTTAGTGATGCTGGAAACCATGTGAATTCCATTGCCCAAGTAAAAAAGGGTCCTTCAACTAGAGAGTTTGTGCCACACAAGAAAGAGATGGGGGAAACCTGCTCACAGACATAATCTAGCTATCTGAAGACTGTCAATAAGCAAGTGCTTTGAAACAAAATAAAAAAGTCCTTCCAGTTTTTTTATTTTGTTTCGACTATAGCAGACCAACACGGCTACCTACCTGTAACAAGTGCTTTGAGACATTCATAAAACCAGACCTGCTCTGATTTTAAGCGAATGTGTGCAGTTACCCTTAACACACAAATCAAGTAAAAACTGACAGAATTGTAACACCAGTGTTGAAACACCCCGGGAACTAGTAAATTAAACCCACCACCCCAAGACTCCGTCTGTTGTTGTGAGTTACTGCTGCCAATCCATTATGTATTAACATATTCAAAACACTGCAATACCACCCTCCAATTAAAATTTTTCAGGGCAGTTTACAACAGCTCATAAAACACAACACTCATAAAACACAATGAATAAAAGCTTCAGTGAAATCAGTGGAACATTTAACAGCCAAAACCACAGAAGAAATACAAAAGTCAACCATAGCAAAACCACACACAATAACATAAGGGAATAAATTTCAGCGACACTCTTCCATGTCTATCATGGAACTGGTTTCATACATGAGATACATATTAATATCCCAGTAATCTAAAAAGTTGTATGTCCAAATTATCTAAAATGTATCAAAGTATAGCAGATGTATCTTGGAGGTGTGGGGACGCAAGAGGAGACATGATACATATGTGGTGGGGCTGCCATAAGATAAAAAGATTTTCGGAACAAAATTTACGAGGAAATGAAAAAGATGTTTAAAATGCAATTAGTCATATATCATATATGGTACAGATTTATGTTGGTTTTTTTGGTAGAGTATGAAGAGGTCAAAACGACCTTTTTATTTCTCAATGGATTTAGGGTCAACAACAGATGAAGAAGGAAATAAGAGACAAGAACTTGTTAAATCTGCAAAGTATAATGATTTTATTCTGTAACTGTGATGGAATACCTGTATAATTGTAGAATTTCACAATGACTCAATAAAGTATGGGGGGGGGAAGTTGTATGTCCAGACCAAGTCTTTATTTCTGTAGAATTCTGTCCAGAAAATTACACACTACCGCACCACTCACTAAATGTTATTGTTAAACCTTCTCATCCTTGATAATATAGATGCCATCATAAAAAACTTACCTGTGCTGCATTCTTTGCCACGTGTCCTACAACCACGACAACTCTCCCTTTAAAGCTCTGGAGAGTGGAAGTAGCAGGGCACTGGATGAGGTCTCCTTCAGCAGTGAATGCCGATCCAAATGGGATGTTGATGCTGCCAGATATATGCCCTCGATTAAAGCTGTGCAAGAAGTGGGCCCATTAAGGAAATCAAGGAGGAAGAGAGGAAAACCAAGCTCTGAATATTGTCATCATTTATTCAATTTCGTACCCGACCTTCACCTTAGGGTGTCTGGGGTGGTTATGGCAATTAAAAATGTATATTAAAAACCAATCACAGTCACAGGAATAAGGTGGGTCCTGAAAACACTTGTTTCAGTTGTGAAAGACCAGGATAAAGAGGTGTTTTCAACACCCAACTGTACACTGCACCATGGAAGTGCCAGGCACACCTCTTTGGGGAAGGAATTCCACAACTTGGGGTCTGTCACAGAAAATGCCCTCTCCTGGGCCACCACTCCCTAGACCAGGCATAGGCAACGTTGGCTCTCCAGATGTTTTGGAACTACAACTCCCATGATCCCTGACCACTGGGCCTGTTAGCTAGGGATCATGGGAGTTGTAGTTCCAAAACATCTGGAGAGCCAACGTTGCCTATGCCTGCCCTAGACAGTCACACAGATAGAGCCTTTTGCTGCACCTCTGAATGAGTGGCTGAAGTTCAAAAGGAGAGCGGTCTGCAAATGTTGACTGTTCGCGTGGGATGAGAGTTTAAAAAGCCCCGAGCAAGTAATAGGAAGTGGCCTTATATTGAGTCAGGCCATTAGTCCATCGAGCTTACTATTGTCCATAATAATTTGCAACAGTTCTCCAGGGCTTTTAACTGACAGGGATCCTTCCCAGCCCTAAGGTGGACATGCTAGGGATTGACTTTAGCACCATGTACTGTACTCGCAAAGCACTGGCACTGCCATAGCTCTCTTCTATGGAAGAAAGAGCCTGAATAAGAAACAAAGTCCATACACACCTAGATATGTTGCATTTGCAACAAAAGCTGTTACCTGATAGGGAGGTAGCAAACATTGAAGCTTGGGTGCTAAAAATATGAGATTGCCCACAATCAATGACATAGTAAGATGAAGAGATCCTTAGGATCAGGGACCACGATGGGGCCAGATGTGAAGCCTCTAGGACAGGCATAGGCAAACTCGGCCCTCCAGATGTTTTGGGACTACAACTCCCACCATCCTAACAGGACCAGTGGTCTAGCTAACAGGACCAGTGGTCTAGGAGCTGGAATATGGTCTTGGGCCACCAGTTGGTTACCCCCATGTTAAGACCTTTTTAAAGTTATTGGTTACCTTTTCATTCATTGTAAGTGCAAAAAAGTTAGCTTCTGCATTCATGCAAGTGATATGCATTCAATACGCATTTTACAGAAAACATTTTCAAGTATGATTTGTGGTGGTCAAATAGTCATGGTTTTTCATCTCGCGCTCCTGTTATGTCTTCAAGAGTATCGGGTGCCAAACAATGCTACTTTTTATTCCTGGATCTAGCATAAATTGCCTTGGAAAGGCTTAGAATTAATCTAAGATTAACAGATTCCTTTAAAAATAATTCATTTGAACACTTCCATCTGCATGACTGAAAAATTTATACTGCGGGAAGTATGAAGTTTTCAAGATCACCAATAAACTAAACCATCCCACTTAGTTAGCATAGTTCATTAATTTCTAACTGGAAGGAATAACTATTTCTTGCATTCCAAAACTTACAGACCCATAAATCTATGGAGTCAATGTATATATTTCAATATGACATGATAATTGTAAGACACGACAAGGAGAAAAATGACTTTAACCTTAAGAAGGTTAAATACAGTTACTTTTTAAAATTAAAGTAGTTGCATTAGTATTTCACTATGCACACTTCAAAATGTCTTTTGGATTCTTTCTCAACTTAGCTGGTTATCATAACCACTCCATTGCTGAGATGATTACAAAAGTTAGAAATTTATGCAAAGGAGGTTATAGGACCATGAAGAAATTTTGCTGGAAACTTCCATGAAATGAATGGACCAGAACTCATGTTTTTGCAACATGCTTACTGAAATGAATTGTAGACAAAACTGCTGCCTTTCTATTGAAATAAAAATATCACCTAGATGTTACCTTTTAAAAAAATCCAAAAAACAAGCAAGCAACCAAGCATAGCATAGACAACATTACCCTTTTACCAGGAAGCTTCACCTTATAAAACTGGAAAAAAGAAAAGCCTCTCAAACTTACAACAACCACCAGATTGTATTTCAGTAACCCCTTAGCTTCCAAGTGGAAAACACCGCTAAAAGAAATAGGACACCTGTTGCTAGACCCTGCAGAGTGCGTGTTTTCCATTAAATTATGTGAAGGAAAATGCACTAAGTGGCCGTCTGCCTTCTCTTTTCCTGAAGTGCTTAGAGGGGTATGGCAAAGACCTAGGAAACAGCTAGCAGGAATTACATGGGTACGCAGAGGGGTGTAACAACTAGCACAGCTACAGGCTGGCAACACAACTCAGCAACACTGACTGTCCATCAGGAAAGTGCTCTATGCTCATACCATTCAAATAGTGGTTTCCAGTTATGGCTTGGATGTGAACTATAGTTAGGTTTAACAAGTTTCTCCATTTCGATGACACAACAAACTGTGTTTGCAATGGAGCAGAAAGTGCAGAAACGAGTAGGAGTGCACTTTATGTTTCAGTAATGTGTAATTAAACATGCAATGCAGTTATCCACTCTAGACCTGTAGCTCATCCTATCTGAACAAATCTAAACATGCAATGTTTAGCCTCTTCTGGAAAATGTTGCTTCCTGTTTATTTCTTGGACTAAAACCCAAACTTTATTAATAAACATTTAATCACACCATCTGGAGGGCCTAGTTTTAAAAAGTTTATTTCCCTTGCCTTGAATTGAATAGGTGCATTAAATTACAATTAATAGTTATTACTAGCAAACCTGCTCAGATTTCTACTGGTTTCCCACACTCAACATGCCAGGGAAAAGGGAAGGCAAAATTAAACAGCTTTGCTATGAATGCATTCGGCTTAAATATTAAACTCTTTCAGGAGAAAAACCTCAGAAGACTAAACAAGAAAGAGCTTTTGACACTGAAGCCTATGATTGACTGGAAATTTCTACTGGTGTATGAAATTGATAAACATACAGGAGAAATAAATATACTTTCATGCTTCTTTGACCACCGAAGGTTGGGTTTTTGGCATATTTTCAAGCTATAACTGTTCCATTTTGCTTATATAAAGTTATGATGTAGCTGAGCTCAAAGGATAACTTTCAGGATAACAATCAAAGGTAACTTATTTCTGTCTGATATGACTCAACAGGTGACTACTGGGAAGGCTATGCCAGTTCCCTGGCTTCTGCAAGATTTCAAGTGCTATCACCAATGCTATCTAATATCTATATGTCTTATAACACTAATATTCATAGTGATCATCTGTAGCTCTGGGTTACAGATCCTGAACCAGTTTTCAGAGTCTGCACAAGGGAGACCAGAATAAATTGAATCTAGACAAACTGGAGGTGATGTTGGTAGACAGCGCCTGCGGTTTAGAGGTGATTAGCTTGGCTGTGATTAATGTTTTTTGGAGGGACCCTTTCTGATCAAGTAAGACACATGGAGGCCTCACTGATGCAGCACTAGCTCCTGAGAAGCAGGTCAGGGTTGTTGCGAGGAGTGCATTTTTCCATCTTGCTCCCCCCCCCCCCCGTTTCTGGACAAGTCAGACCATGCAATGCTGATCTTCTGTAATTTCCAGACTAGGTTACTGCACCTTCTCTGAACGGGACTGTCCTTGAATATAACCTGGAAACTTCCAGTGGGGCAGAATGCTGGTGCACACCTCCTGACAGATGTTGAGTGCATCTCCTGAGTACACTTTCTACATCCTCAATAAGATGCGGAAGTAATTCATTATGCTTCTCTCTAGCATGTATATTACAGCCTAGTCCTCATTGAGATGCTCAACCTGCACCTAGGCTTTAGAACTTCAGACTGCAGGCAGGTGGCTCATGTGAGCAAATGCTCCACCAAGTAAAATAATCTGTAAACATAGAAAATTAGATGCCAGGGAGAAAGAAGCCAGGCCAAAAATCTTCTCCCCATTTCACCAGACTCCCTGTTGCAGCAATGTAGCGCTTTTGGTTGAAACTGGCAATGCATATAGTAACGATTAATCTATGGCTTTTCCATTTAGGATACTCCTCGCTGTTACGGATGTCAACGATAAGCAGCTTGGGCTTGCTAGATTTTGTTTTCTTTGTTGGAGTCTTGAAATGACCAGGTCCTGTCAGTTCACACAAGTCGATCAAATCTTCAGCTGAGATCCTCGGTGACACTTCTGATTTCAGATCATTCAACTTGATAGAATCCCTGGACTTTTAAATGGAGACAAGAAACAAGAAAATAAAGATGAAACAATGCCCTTTAGCAACACAAGGCCTTCATCCAGCATTGAGCGCAATCTCCCATTTCCATTAAGAGTAAACATTGTTTATTAGAATTATTATTTGAATTTATGGGAAATCTTTGGTAATAAAATTTAGGCTAAAGGGAGAAATAGAAGATTGAAGGATGGGAAGTAAATTTTTGAATGGATTAATTGATTAATTATTGGTGGAATATAGTTGATGTTTTTAGAATAAAATAATTGAAAGATAATGATAAAAGGTATTAGATTGAATTAAGATATAAGATGGAAATTGCTTAAATGGAATTCTAAAATGGACCCAGTGAGAGGGGAATCGAGGAAGTCAACAATGTTAAGTAAAATGTAATAAATGATGTTTTTCTTTTTTATGTTTTTTTTTGTCTTTGTAATGTTGTTTTTGTATTTTGGCAATATTGGAAAAGGAATAAAAATTATTTGAAAAAAAAGAGTAAACATTGTTTCTCTGACAAACTCCAAGCTATTTTATGCTCTAACTCCCATGGGGCCACACATAATACAAGCTCTCCCCCAACACACACATTCCATTCATCACGGTGACAAGCGTTTTTGGTATCTCTGAGATATTACTCAACGCAGCACCCACATATCATCTGCCAGTTTTCAATGAACAACTGGATGCTAGACTATGCAGAATGGGTGCTACTGGTTGCCTGAGATGTTTTGTGTAATCAAAGCACATATCCCTTCTACTTGAAATATGGCAACTTGATGCAAATCACACAGGGAAACTGCCATCGAAAGCCTCATTTACAGCTTCCTCCTTGACTCAGTAGAAAGGTTATCCTCCTCTCTTCTACCACTGTAGGAAAGAAATCTCAGCTGCAAAGCTTCACAGCAGATAACAATCTTACGTACCCATATTGTACACAAGCTAAGAAAAATAGCATATACGTGTGGCAACCAAGGAGATAGGAACAAAGCAAATAGCACCACAAGGCAATTGCAACTTATATATGCGGCTACCCTCTTCAGTTTGATTGATACTGCATCCTTTGGGTACAACAATTAAACATAACATAGGGGGAAATAAGGGAAGACAGACAGCATCTATTTTAGAGCTTTACTTCCTCTATAATGATGACACCATCTATGTCTAATATATCTGCCCAGTGGACTAACCCTAGAGGATTATTTCTCTACTAGACATGAAATTTAATACTCACTGTAGGGCTATTTTCATTCTTTTTTTAAGATGAAGAATACTATTTTCGTGATAAAATATACAGCTTCTTTACTGAACCATGACATTAAACAGTAACACTCTACAAACAGCACTATGCTGCGCTATATTTGCTGCCAAAAAGTCTGCATCCACTAGCCACATCTTTTTATACCTAAAATTACTCAAATACTTACGAAGAAATAAAACTCTGCTAAGGGCTAAGCTTGCCAAAAGCATTACCTTGGCTCTTACTGTCAGCAAACGAATTCAGGACATTTGAACACCACAGCATTCTAGTCCATAAAGCATGCCTGTGTTCGGCATTGCAAACTGTGGGATGCAACCCAGAGTGTTACTGGGTTGGTCACACATTGAGTCCCCCAACCTGCAAGGTGGCAATATCTCACCATTACCGTTGCATAGCTTCTTGGTGCAAGCTCACTCCTTCCCTCTATGTCAGTGGTTAAATTCTATTCCAATATATACTGTCTCTCTCTCTCTCTCTGTGTGTGTGTGCATGTGTATGTCCTAGACAACTGCTACCAGTCCAAGTACACAGTTCTGGGCTATATGGACACACAGTCTAGCCTAGTACAAAGTAGCAACTCCTTGATTTGTGAGTGCACACATGGCAACACACACACACATTTTTCCACGTTCCTTACTTGCAGACATGACCTTGCAGCTGTTCCCTTGCGCACTAAAAGACACATGCGCCTTACTTATGTGTTGCAATTTAGGTGTGCACTCAAATGCAATGGGTATGATACAGCCAGCCTTAAGTGCTCTGAAGTCACATTCATTTTAATGAGTGATAGTTAAGTGTCTGCTTAACCTCCCCCCGCCCCCGGAATGAATGAGAAATAAAACTCTGGCCAGATGACTGTACCCTATTTTCTGAAGTGGCCTCTCATCTGCTATAAAACTGCAGTAAAGAATACAGATGTGGACAAGGGGTAGAACTATGAACAGTGCTCTCTTTGGGACTGTTATCCCTGTAACGTAGAACCTCACAACTCAAAAGCAACAAAACCTGCTGTCTCTCCCTCCCTCTCTATATAGTCAAATTTTGCAATAGTAAACTGATAAGCGGCAGTGGTGCCTCAGAAGCACCAGTCTCTCCCCCCCCCCCCAACTTCAGAAGAAATGAAGCCACTTCAAGCACTCTTGAAGTGAGGTACGGCATGTGCTAGGACAGAGAAAGACAAAAAGAGCGAAGAAAAGGAAAACAAGGGAGAGTCCCACTGCTGACCAAGTATTTATTTTATTCTTTTGTATAACATACCATCGACATTTGCTCTGCTCTGCGATAATGGTCTTTGGGAGTTTACTTTAGGAAGTGATCAGCACACTTCGGAGGAGAAATGCTGCTCATGGCATGAAAGGAATTGCAATTTCATAGAGGAGGCATCTAGTGTCAAGCTGTTCAGAGAGTGTTGGGGTGCATAGGGAACTGTGGACAACCATCAAATGGGTTCTGCTGATAAGGCTATCCCTTGGCTCAGAAAGCGCAAACGCCTTGCCTAGGCAACGTCTCTTGGCCTTGTTTGTCAATTCCGTGCATTTCTTATGCTTTGGAACTCCTCGAAAGGGCAAGCAACAATCAGTTGCAAGGGGCAGCCAATGGGATGGTTCAAGTTTTTATTTTTCCTAGCCACAAAATATATGGTGTGCTTTATAAAATGTGAATATTGCATGTTTCAGGATCACACACATACACATATCACTCCAAATGCGCAAGCTTTCAAGAGACAGCATAGGACAGGGACTTGTCAATAATCTAAATTAACCTATCTAAAATCCTTCAGTACCAAGCTATTGGAGGAGGGCTGAAAACACCACACTTGTTGGTATCCGTCTGTCTTGAGAGACATTGGAGTGCGCCTCCAGGGGTGAAGTCAAACGACTGCACTATCAGCACCAAATTGACCTTCCAAGGATGTAAGTCTGGCCAATGTGTTTGGAGGTCCTGGGTTGCCCAGACGACAAGACCCCCCTCACAGCCTGGCTGATGTGGTCCAAAGGAAAGCAGAGCAATATGTTAGGCATCAGCTGGGCTGCGGGAGTTGCTGGAAGGTACCATCCAACAGTCTTGTGGACTCCACTTTGGATTTATGTAGGGTTTACTCCTTGGCTTTTTCTTCTTCCAAAGATATCATGCAAAACAGTAGATGGGCTACTTCCCGAGGTTGATGAGCCCCCATCTGCCCCTAAAGCAACACACTAATAACTGAGTAATTATGCTCTAGGTATTTCTCCCTCTGTAAAGTAAAACAAAACAAAACAAAAATGCAAATCTAAAGAGACAAAAAATGTATTTATTTCCTAAATTAAAGAGCAAACAAAATAAAATATTCCCAGGCTAGTTCCAAAGGTTTATCTGAGATCACCCCACTCCCCAGGCCACCACCAAAGGCCATTTCCATAGCAAAGAAATGTTTCTCTATTTAAATTAAGACAAAGGTTACATTTTCATAATTGCTAAGAGAGAAGCTATCTGCTTGTTGAATCAGCAATCAGCACATTGGATACAGGGAGTAAGCCATCAGAAAGTAGGGCCTTTTGAAATAGCACATTCCGCAAATTCCACGGGAGAGGGAAATGGATTCTTTTTGCTATTCTTCCTCCATGAAGAGAAGGCTTACTCAGAAACTCTGTGACTAGGCCTCAATAATCTCTGTTACAGGAATAAAAGCCCATGCACAACAGAAACAGTATGATTACAGGAGCAGGGAGAAGCCCTGGCACAAGATGAAATACTTCCATTGGCACATTCTTCAGAGCAGTTCTAGGATCAAGATGGTACTGGAACATAAATAAAAGGTCACGTGGCCATCAAACCACAAAACAGCTCAGAAGTTCAAAAAGTTTGGGGAGCCAGGGAAGTTAGAAACCCAAATTAGTGTGTTCATGAAGAAAAAGATATACACTTCGAACTCCAAACAATAAATAGCTGACGTGGTTTAGTCAAGGAATGTCACAATGAGAAAGCACCTATACATAGCTGTTAACTGTAAAATGAAGGAAGAGACATGAACAAGGAATGTTGACATCTGGATTTTTTGTTTGTTTTTAGGTTTATTTTATTGATTTTAAAAATAAATGTACTGTTTCTGAAGAATAGTCTCAGTGAATACCATTTTAAAAAATTAAGACAATAAGAGTATGTTTAGCCTTAATATTCTGTTCTATATACCAAAAAAGTTGAAAGCATAAAAACTCACCAGATCACTCCTGGGAGCATCCTGATGGTCGGATGAGAAACAAGAGATTAAACTTCTTGAACAGTTGCCCTCTCCGGCTTGCTTGGGATGCTGTGCATATTGTCTGTATGTGGCACTCTTAGGGGTCCAGCAGAAAAGATTGATTGATTCACGGACACAACGTTCTATGTCAATTTCTGAAAAGAGGACCACAAGGTGTAATGGCTGACATAATAACAATATTAAATAATAATAATAATAATAATAATTTATTATTTATACCCCGCCCATCTGGCTGGGTTTCCCAACAGAAAAATGAAATAAAATAATTAAACATTAAAAGCCTCCCTAAACAGGGCTGCCTTCAGATGTCTTCTAAAAATCTGGTAGCTGTTTTTCTCTTTGACATCTGATGGGAGGGCGTTCCATAGGGCAGGCACCGCCACCGAGAAGGCCCTCTGCCTGGTTCCCTGCAACTTGGCTTCTCGCAACGAGGGAACCGTCAGAAGGCCCTCGGTACTGGACCTCAGTGTCCGGGCAGAACGACGGGGGTGGAGACGCTTCTTCAGGTATACTGGACCAAAACCATTTAGGGCTTTAAAGGTCAGCACCAACACTTTGAATTGTGCTCGGAAACGTACTGGGAGCCAATGTAGATCTTTCAAGACCGGTGTTATGTGGTCTCGGCGGCCGCTCCCAGTCACCAGTCTAGCTGCCGCATTCTGGATTAGTTGCAGACATGGTGGATAGTGAACCTTGGTGAGATCAAAAGAGTTTTGGAAAGCCAAGAACAAACCTTTTTTGGTGGGAGAAAATCAAACCACATTCCCTGGTTCAGAAATAACGGGAAGCCAGGGATTGTGGTTCGTTTTGCTCCTGGCATGATCAGGGGGAGAGCCAAGCGCACACATTTTGCTCTGGCGGAAACCTAAACTACTTTTAAGACTCCCGCTACTTCTTAAATCACTGACATCTAGCCTGGAAATCATCTAAAGGCCACTCTGCAAAATTAAACGAGCCTTGTTAATAGACTTATTTCCTGTAGGTTTAATGACATGGAGAAAAGAATCTGTTGCCTAATTCTCAGTGGAAATTTAGCAGCTGTATTTTTTCAAAACGAAGCCAGTCATTAATCTCCCTTGATTTGATAAAACTGTCACATCTGGCTGGAGAGACATTTGAGGCTGCAACAGTTTATATTCCATGCTGCAACTCACAATCACATATTACACTTCCGTAAAGTGTTATCATATGATAACTGATAAATGGCAAAGCCCTACAGCCTTTAGAAAGATGCCATAATCTCCAGCAGTCATTTTAAACTTTCAGTCTGTATTTCACAAGGACGACAGAGCACACAGAGAACAAAGTTAAGATGGCACACAGGTGACAAGAAGGGGGGAATTTCGCAGCAAAGCACTCGAGCGCTTGTCTGCAAAGACAGCTCACTGGAAAAACAGAGAGCACGAAACAAGCGGTTATTGACACAGAAAATGTTTCATAAAAAGTGTGGCAAATAGTATATACAAATGTGACACAGCATATCTTTTGTGTATCATTTAATATCCATTCCAGAAGCCTGCTTCTTTCAGGCAACCCTGCACGCGAAGAGGAAATTTAGAAAAGATAAAGTGCTTGTCACTCTCAGAAAGAATGCATGTTAATAGCATTGGCCTGGCCTTTGAGTCCCAAGCATTTTATTTAATGTCCTACAAAACTTGCCCCAGGCACACAGACAAGACTTTGGGAGGGGAAAGTAAGATATCAAGAGGTCACACACATTGCTTGCAGAAGCCTTTCCTTTTCACATAGTTCCCCTATGAACATACATTTTATAGCTTGGTAGGGCTCTGCCTATTAGTTACTGTATTGCTTTCCACCTGGCACTAAAACGTTTTCAGTAACTGATGTTACTATTTACTTGAAAATCCTCCATGTTTTCTATTGGTTGAACGATAGAACACGATCACACTGCAACGCTGCACTGTGTTGCACGCCCGTAGCGATTTCCTTTTGAAAAATGTAGTTGGGTAAAAGATTAAGTTCTGAATTCTTGCCAGGTCCAGTCATATGTCTTTGGCTGCATTTGTACAATTGGTAAGCCAAATAGGCATGCATCTTTTGCCCCCACGACCCACCCGCACACTGCAGAGGAAGACGACAGAGGCAATTTGGCTTGGGCCTGGCAGGCCAACCAACAGCAGTGCCCTGAGGTTTGCCACTCCTGTTCTAAACCCCTTGGAGGTTTTTCTTTTCTACGATCAGGTGGTATATATAAATTGTATGAAATAAAATAAATAAATAAAATGTATTATGTGCAAATGAAGCTGCAGACATCTTTTGAAAATCTGATACAAATGGATCTTGCTTGGTTTTTTCATTTAAAAACAAACAAACTTTCATACCCCAAATCCTGCGTAACAGAATAACTATCTATATACACATGCATGTACATACACATAAACATACACATACACATACACACACACACACACACACACACAAACACAAACAGTTAACAAGTATCTCTTCATAAAGCCTGGAAGCTTTGTATGTATGAAAAGCCAAATATGAAGATGCTGGTAAATGTATCTGTATAGAAACTCTTAAGAGATATTAAATGTCAGGTAATTAGCCTTTATACAACAGCCAGGGAGCCGATAAGAAAGAGCGAAGGAGAAATTGTTTGGGGTTTCTTCACCCTTAGAGCTAAAAACTAGGATTGATAAGCTTGGATTTGTGAGCATCACATATATACAAGTGGAAAATGGGTATAATTAAAGGATTCAGAGCTTTAGGTAAAATGGCATCAATCTTGCAGGCCTCAACATTACAGAACAACTTCAGCAAGCAGGTGTGTGCTAACAAATCACTTTCTATCTGTACCAAAGCCAGCTTCACTACCCCACACTTGGCTGGAAGCTATTAAATATTGGCACGTAGGCATAGCTTCTGTTCTCAAATACCATTATTCACCTTTGATGAATTTTTAGAACTGTTTTATAAACACATCTGCCTCTTGCTCTCTTGACAAAGGCATCAAACACAGGTGATTCAAGAATATGTAGGGTAAAAACACACACAAAAAACCCCTTTCATAAACAAGCAGCTCTTGTGCCTTTTTCTTGAAAGTGAAACAGCAATGAATACACCTTCCTAGGAGGGATGGTGAGAGGCAAGTGAAGCATGTGACACTTCTCCAGCCTTCCCTGTCTGCAGGGACAGCTTCTGGAGAAGCTGTCAAACATGCTGCTTGCCATGTGAACACAACGTATAAGGAGCTCAGCTCCAGCCCCCTCGTAAAGGGAGGCTTCGGATTCCAGAGCTGCTTTCAATGGGATGCACACTTGTAGATATTTTCTAAGGCAACTGTTGCTCTCCAGTTCCATTAGAACCTGTGAGTGGTTTGCTATTCTACCAAAAGGTAACGAGATTGCATCAAATGAGGAGAAGGGAAAACACCCCCCGCTAATCAACTGTTTGGAAAAATGAAATCAAAACAAAACTGGTTGCTAAGATTTAAAAGGAAAACATAATACTGGAGTCCCAAGCTCAAGAGGAAAGCTGGGACACGAACTCGCTTGTGAGGCAGTTAGGGCCCTTCAGAAACGCAACGCAACTGTAGGAATGATGCCACAACTTCAAGGTCTACAGGAAGTCTGGGGCTCATTGTACCTGTCAGAATGGAACTGGTTGCTCACCACAGCAAATGAAACTGCAACACATATTGCTGGAAGATCTATTAGGAAAGGTGTGCGGGTTCACACTTTGGTATGCCCAGTTAATTTAGTTTTATCATATTGTTACACTCCTGCAACTTAGCTATCCAAATTTTCTTTTTCCATCTCAAAATATGTCCTATAATTAATTCAAACTCTGCTCAGTGCAATGCAGTGCAAGGACCCATCTATATTAATATTTCCCATCTCCCTACTAAGATCTTACGCTCAAAACCCAAAATTATCAACAGAAACATCCAACATAGAAACTTGCAATACCTGGCAAATCAGAAAACAGCAAAATGCATTCGTTGAATCCATTAGAGAGAAGTCGGTCCCTCAGCTGCTGCAGAATAGCCACTCCAATACAGAATGGGAAAGAAGAATTCCCAAGCAGTAATGTATCCCACAGATGAAATATTTTGTGCAACGGAAAGACATCTGCAAGGGGTGGGAAAGACAGGAAAATTATGTTTAATTATCTTGAGAGACTAGAAACCTCGCATGGCCCATCAGTAGATCAAACCAAACTAGCTTGTTGATCATATGTTTAGAAAAGGTTGTGTTGACCTGGAACTGTTGACAGGAGTAGTCAATGTGGTGGTGTTGCTGGACTACAGCTCCCATCATCCTTGACCATTAGCCATGCTGGCTGGGACTGATGGGATTTGGAGGGCAGCTTCTTGAAGGCACCACCTTGGCTTCTACAAGGTTTTGCTGCAGAACAAAAGTGGGGAACCTGTGGTCTTTCAGTTGTTGCTGGGCTACAATTCCTATTGCCCCTGGGTCATTGGCCATGCTGGCTGGGTCTGAAGGGAGCTGAAGTTGAACAACAATGATGTAACTGATGACACAAACTCAGTACGCAAAGGGTTTATAAATAAGATTCAACACAAGAAACGGCCCTAATAGCAAGTGACCTAATAGCATGCATGCAACCAAGTGGTGGAAGAGCCATTTGGAGAAACCCAAACAGTGTTATGTTATTAAGTCAATAGATTCACTGATAAATTGAGTAGGATAGTGAAAGAGGCCTATGATTTTCTGTCACAGATATACAGCCATTTTTCTAGATAAATTACCACAACTTGAAGGTTATTGCTTTAATTTTAGAACAAAGAATACCCAACCTTGTTTAGAAAGATTTATCTTCATCTGTAGATCACTCCCAAAGGTAATCAATAACTCATTTCAGTGTTATTAAATGCCTAATTAAGAGAATTATATATTCTGCTAAAAACACTTCAAGGACTTTTCTCTCTTGTTGAAACACTCTGTATTTATTACTGAAGCAAAAGGAAAGAGATGCGTGATCTGCATAGACATTGAATTCCCAGCTAACTGTTTCAATGGGACCCTTTTCTCCCATAAGTACATTTTCGATCTTCTTGTTATAATAAATGTTTACTACAGACGTTGTATGTACAAACTAATCAAGAAATGTGCACAGATAGCTATTGCTCAGCGTGCTAAAATAGTTGGCGATATTGCGAAGGAGTTGACAGAAGGACAACAGGTGGTTGTCCATGGGAAGTCATAGTTACAGGCAGATTTGGTACCAATACAACATAGTCACTTTCCAACATCATAATTTTTAGGTGAATTTCTTAGGCAGCACAAAATATTTCAATAAATAGGCTAGCAGTGCTCAGTGTTTAACCGTGAAAAGTGAGGAGGGGTGAGGGGGGGACTTAGCACATCCATGTTTATCAGTCTGGTTGTTTCCAGATGTTTTGGGCAACAACTCCATAATCCCTGACTAGGTCAGGTGTGAGTTTTAGTACAAAACATCTGGAGGCACCCGAAAAATTGAAGAGAGGTAGGATAAATTTCTGGAAAAAAATTGTTTTGGGGGAGGGAGGGAGGGAGGTTTTGTCTTTTTTTATAGAGTGATGAGATGACCAAGGGCATTTTTTTCATTTTTGTGGCTTTAGTTTGTAAATTTGAAAAGGGAACTTCCTGACTTAGAGCAGCTTTTTAGCCACAAGAGGACTTTGGCTTTCTGTGACATGGTTACAAATAAACCCTGAAGTTTTTGCACCCAGGAGAGCAACACATTTTAATGCAGGTACCCATTTTTAGACAAACTATTCCTCCTGTTATGCTTACTTATCAGTCATACTTTATGTGTAGCCTTATTAGCTCCCTTCATATGTACAATACTATAATTGTATGTGAGGTATATAATTCTCCGAAGGCCAGAAGCAGTTGAATGATTTCCCTTCACATTAACTCATCTGAATCAGTATCATAGTTTATCTTTGACTTTATCTGACTGCCATTATGTACTTGGCTTAATTTATAAAGCAATTTAAAAACCTCATCAAATATACCCGATACCAAAACTGAGCTTTTTAAACCACAGCATTGTGTTGTTGCGTCTCAACAAAAATGGAGATGAAATGCTAGTAAAAAAGATTATTTTGAAAAATGCTTAGAAGGCAATTCTTAGATATACTGCAAATCTTCTGTTAAGTATATGGATTATGCCACACACTCGTAGGTGCTTGTAGGAAAATCCCCTGTGAATTAAGGACAGGTTCCCCAGATATTTAACCCAGATCAAAGTGAAAAATGACTGTGATATAATGCAATATAAAGGCATGCTTAGCACAGGAAAAAAATGACAAAAGGTCATACTCACGTGTAAACATTGTGAGAAACCAAGGAATAGCATACAGCTATAAAAACCACAGGAAGAGGGTAGGGAGAAAAGAATACATGTGTTAAAGCACAGCCTTGTAAGTTTCCTATCACCTTAGTGTTCTGCAGCCTCTGACTGTAACAAGTGTGAGCAATTTAAAGTCAGGATTGCAGTTTAAAATCTGTATCGCAGTAGCATGTTACCAACACTGCAATTTAAACCCCTAGAACCCGCACTCCACTATTTCATGGCTCTGTATAATAACTGTAATCCAGGCTTCATGTACAGGGCTTCAACAAGCGCTAAATCATTTTGCTTGCTCTCATTACAAAATTTGCACGTGGTTTTTCTATATATGAAATTTCCTCTTCAGAATCAAAATGGGAGCTTCCTCTCTCCCACCTCTCCTATGCTGAAGCTGAACAGTCTTGATCTATAAAATAATCTGTTCACAGAAGGGAGGAAGTGTGGAAGTATGATAATGAGGTGAGGGAAACCATTTTTCCATGATTAAGAAAAATGGGTTACATAACCCTCCCTGGAAATAACTGCTGCTTTCTACTGAGTTATCGTTAATTCCAGATTCATATAATTGTTGTGCAGCTCAGTTTACCTATTATATTTTCTACAAAATGGGTGGGAGTGGTGTATGCCCTTTAGGTTTGTACTAGGCTGAGAATTCTCTCTGGAAAGTAACAAGCAAGCATCTTATGGAGAGGCTAAGGCCATATGAAATTGCATGGCACTGAAACAGGTGTCCCTTTCTGATTCTATCAGAATCTATCTGTCGCATGTGTGTGTGTGTGTGTGTGTGTGTGTGTGTGTGTGTAAAATGCTCTATTTGCACTCATGTTGGCCTAGGCCACTGTTCTAAGCAATACAAAGGAAGCTTTTGTGCCCAGTAAGTCAACGTGGCGATTTGAGTTTACAGAAGAGAAAAGCCACAGTTCATTTAATGGCCATTTGTCTCTTTGGTAGCAGATCCCACTGTGACAAAACACCAGTTCTCAAATATTTAGATTCTATTAGACTGCACTGATTACCTGAAATTGTGTTAGTGGAAATTGTAAAATTCAAACATCATGGAAATCATGACTGAGGCCTAACACACTGACGTAGAGAGATGGTCTCAGAGACGTATCAGACCTTACTGACAACTAGTCAATACACTGAAAAAGTAGTAAATTAGTATTTCATTTCACTATCTGAGTGTGCAATGCATCCCCCCCCCCACATATAATATTCTAGGAAAAGCTAAGGAAAAACAGCAAGTTATCAACATTCCTTTCACAAATGGCACTATAATCAGTTGTGTGTCTAGTTGTGCCTTAGGGAGACAAAAGGAGAAACATGAAAATAGAAAGAAAAATACACCAAAATATCTGATTCAATACTTGCTCCACAAATTTGTATTTAAGAACAGCTGCAACAATGAGCTTCTATTAGTTGAGATGCATTGTTCTTAGTACACAGTGCCCCCTACCAACCTCACTCAAGTATAACCAAGCGGCAGAGACTGCTAAAAATTCTTACTGCAATATTCCCCCAAAGTTTTATCTTTAAGGTGGACTTACAAATATGTCAAACAGTGCTTACCAATAATAAAGTACAGCTAACAGACAATACAGTAAGTTCCCAGATCTTTCAAAGTTTTAGCCTCACAACAATCCTGTGAAGCAAATATTTTTATAGATTCCCCCCCCCCTTCCAGCACAAAATAATTCGTGAACAGGGAACTGAATTGAGCTCTAACTGCTTGCAGGCTTCCCATGGGTCTATAGCCTGGCAAAAAAGAGGTAAAAATGGAGGGGGGGAAGACACCACTGACATTTCAGTTACGCTTGAATCATGTTCTAGGTCTATACCAGGCATCCCCAAACTTTGGCCCTCCAGATGTTTTGGACTACAATTCCCATCTTCCCTGACCACTGGTCCTGTTAGCTAGGGATCATGGGAGTTGTAGGCCAAAACATCTGGAGGGCCGCAGTTCGGGGATGCTTGGTCTATACTGTTTTTGTATTTTAACTTTGAGCATTTAAAGTTATGGTTGTGAAATTTTCTTGACTTTCTTATCTTTTTATAAACTGCTTTGAGGTTTTTGGTTTGGTTTCTCTCTCTCTTCTCAATCAAGCAGTGTATAAATCTTGGAATATAAGTAAGTAGGTCTACCCAATACCAAGTCAAATGTAATGTAACTCATCACTGCTAGATCAGTGCATGTTCCATGTTATTGGTGGGAGAGAAGGCCTGATAAGCCACCACACCCTCTTTCTCTTACTGCTGGGTTTTACGTGGGTGGGTTACATATTCCACTCCTTTACAGCAAACCTGGAAGCGGATCAAGACACGTGTTTCACTCAACCTTGCTCTCTTGCTGCTTCGATATAACACAAATGTGGTGTGGACGCCATTGTAATATGCAGAACCTCAATTCCTTGATGTATTTGTGTGTTTTGATGGCATTTATGGCACATCTCTAATTTCAAAAAGTGGCCCAAAAGCTTGATTAAAGGATAAAAATTTGATGCTAGTGTCCTCTCAAATAACAATTAGCTGTACCATCATTACACAAACTTAAGAGCAATACTTTTTTTGTTAAGCACCTATAATTAGCTAGGTGCTAAGTTACTTGCAGGTGAATAAAATCAAAGCTTTTGGTAGCCACTTTCTTAAGTGGTTACCAAGTAGACAAAGCCAGAACCTATAATTAATGGCAAACCAAATCTGTGACTGAATAATTTAAGCATACAAGTTCATGTTTTGGTTGCAAGGATCCTTTAGGTTAAGAGATTGCTGTTTTCATGTCAGAATGACACAGGAAATATGGACATTTTCATAACACAGTGTAAGATTTGATAAAATGTATACAATAGTTATTGTTCTGTGTTCTTTTTTTAAAGAAATCCTGCTCACTTTTCTCCACATAATACTTCAGGCAGACATTGTGACCACTGACAATACTTGCTGCTCAGTAGTGTTCATGACTGTCATGGCACTGCCCAGCAACACCTTGAGGGAAGAGAGGGAGGAGGAGGCTAGGCAGGAACTGCTGGAGGGAGGAGGACAGGAAATGGCAGGAGAAGGGGAGGGGTGGCAGAAAGCAGCCATGGAGTGAAGGGGCTCGCTGATGCTGAGCCGGAGCCCCAACACCGCTCCACCAGCTCGGGAACAGGTCCCGTCAGCAAGGGAGAGGCAGGAGTTGAAACGTAGAACGCAGAGGTGGAGATTAGGGCTCCCTAAGCTTTTATGTTGGAAAAAAGCCGCCAAAAGTTACTTCCTCAATCTGAGTCCGAAAGTACAGATGGCCGAATGATGTCTACTGCTTTTGTAAATATGCAAATAAAGACTGAAATATGTACAGCTCAGAGTAAGCAGCACCATTTCTTGCGGAGAGCACCCCACCACTCTTACAAAGACTCTATTCAAGAGCTCTATAATATAATAACAAATGGCAGAGTGGCAAGAAAGAATCTCTTGCACAGCAGGAACATGGAAGATTTATCAGTGTTCAATTTGATAGGATTAGTACTCAAGCATGAAAATCTGGTTCAGATCACTGCTGAAGTGCATATGCTTCAACCTAGATGGATCCTGACGAGTCGCCGGTATCAATTTTATTTTCCAAGTGACACGTGCAGCTCCTATTGGGCTTATTGTAGGATAGCAAACCCATTTGTATGGAAAATACAGTTTTGCAGACAGCTTGTTTTTCCATGTAATTATATACTCTCCCCATCACTTTATTTGCAAACTTCTTCAGACTGTAAACCTCCTTGCATCAAGGACTGAGTGCGTACATGGGAAGGTGAACTTCCAGGAAACTCTGCTTGCAGACTTTGTACATAACTGCAATTCAAATGCTTCTACATAGACGTCAACACTGCTCAGAGCAGAGCCACTTAAATCAATGAACGTGGCTAAGTTAGAGCCATTAATTACTCTGATTAAAATTTAGCTGAATTCCACCGCACTATACCGATTTGACAGTGATAGCATAGCAGCTCCTATCAGGTTCTGAAGGTTTCATGCATCAAATTTGTTTTGGGTTCCGATATGCAGAAACAAACCTTTGAGACTGACCCCACTTTTCCTTTCCCTACTACCATTTATTAAAAACCCACAAGAAGCATTTCCACTTACATCTGGAATGAAGCCAATTTCATTGAGATGGTTACTCAGCTCGGGGTCATGGAATGCAATCATCTGGGAGAAAACTGTCAGGTATTCTGGAAGAGCGATAAAAAAGGAAAGACATATTAGAAAACCTTTCACTAGGAATTTAGGCCTAAGGGATCAGAAACCAAGTCTGCTTGGTGGAATCCCCTATTACAAAGAGAACACAAGGAAACAAGCTCAAAATATTTACCTATAAGTGACCTGCAATCACATCAATATTATGCTTCATTGTTTCTTCCCTTCCCTTAAAAGAAGGGGGAAAGGGGGAGGGGAGCACAAACATTGCAGTAGATTTTGTACATATGTGCAGTTTGTATGTACATGATTTCCATATACATACATTTTACATCCTCTTTAATAGTACAGGACAACATTGAACACTTTGACATGCTGTTAGAAAGTTTACTTCAGCTGTTAAAAATACCTTTAATCTGTACTTGCCAGGTGTGTGATTATGATGGTATTTGTGATGGTAGCGAGCAGCAGTTTATGGCCATCTGTTTTATACCAATTATAATACTTAAAGGATCACTGAACATATTTATGGTGCTTGATACTTTGATCTCCTGGTTTCTGTGTAGCACTTCCAATAGAATATTAGTGTATCTTCTCATAAGATCAGTGTTTTTTACAAACCAGATTTTGCGTTTGTTGCTACAGTCAAATGGTGTTCAGTTCATCACTTGTAGGAGCCATACTGAACCAGATCAAAGGTCTATCTAGTCCAGCATCCTGTTCTCACAGTGGTCCACCAGATGCCAATGAGAAGTCCAAAAGCAGGACCTGACCACAATAGCACCCTGTTACTTATGGGGACATGGGTGGAGCTGTGGTCTAAACCACAGAGCCTAGGGCTTGCCGATCACCCCGTGACGGGGTGAGCTCCCGTTGCTCAGTCCCAGCTCCTACCAACCTAGCAGTTCAAAAGCACGTCAAAGTGCAAGTAGATAAATAGGTACTGCTACAGCGGAAAGGTAAACAACATTTCTGTGTGTTGCTCTGGTTCGCCAGAAGCGGCTTTGTCATGCTGGCCACATGACCTGGAAGCTGTACGCTGGCTCCCTCGGCCAATAACGCGAGATGAGCGCCGCAACCCCAGAGTTGGTCATGACTGGACCCAATGGTCAGGGGTCCCTTTACCTTTAAATAACCCATGGCCTTTTAAACTGTAGGGGGTTACTGTTTTTGCTTGTTACCAAGTTAAGTATTTTTGTGTTTTTATATAGTAACCTCCCTGTGATCCTCGGGTGAAAAGCAGTATAGAAATTTAACAAAATAAATAAATTCTTACTTCTATTTTTGCCTCAGAGCTTTGGGGAGTACTTTTATTTTGGCATGAGAATTCACGTGATCCTTCAGTACTGCATTATCTCTAAGCCCCTGAAATGATCCTTAATTTATATACCTTTCTCCGAATGTAGTGTTAACATATTTACGTTCCTAATGAATTCACCAACCACAGGTAAAGTATTTAAAGCGACTAATCGCATAAACTCGGCTATGTGCTGATGAAAACAAATTCACAATTAGTTTCCTAAAAGCACATTTCTTTTCAAACAAGGGATTCGTGCCTTCATTGGTTCTAGATGGATATGCTATACCTTTTTAAATACCATCTTTATTTGAACAGCATGGCTCATAAAATATAATTGCTTTGTGGGATTACATGGTTAATTAAGTATCTATTGAAGGCACACATCTTTCCATGAAAATCTATTGGCTGGGATCAGCAAAACAGCACTAGCTTAGATGATACAAATTATTCCTTCAGTTAATTTGGTGTATTATAGCTGTAAACTTTCAACTGGTCTTGCATTTTCAAAATCTGAAAAGCCTATTCCAAGACTGTTCAGACTGTGTGTGACACATCAACAAGAAAGTGGCAATAATATGTGTACCCCTCATCTGAAGGCGGACAGTTACCACACTACAGACACCTTAAGACAGACATCCCCAAACTGCGGCCCTCCAGATGTTTTGGCCTACAACTCCCATGATCCCTAGCTAACAGGACCAGTAGTCGGGGAAGATGGGAATTGTAGTCCAAAACATCTGGAGGGCCGAAGTTTGGGGATGTCTGCCTTAAGAGTTGGGGGCTGTCAAAGACTTCCAACCAAAAGCGCATGGAGGCACTGATTTCTAAACTCATGCTTCCATGTGGGATCCATATATGCAGCAGTCACAATTTTGTGCAATAACAAGTGACACTTCTTTGAACTACTGTAATTACGTATGTTTAACCACAAGAAGTACTGGTGGTTCATACAATCGGCATCCCCATGTTGTTGTTGTTGTTGTTGTTGTTGTTGTTGTTGTTGTTGTTGTTGTTGTTGTTGTTGTTGTTATATTATTATTTATACCCTGCCGTTCTGGCTGGGTTTCCCCGTGCCACTCTGGGCGGCTTCCAACAAGTACCAAAATACATTAAAATATCACAGATTAAAAGCTTCCCTAAACACCTTTAGGTGTTTTCTAAATGTCAGGTAGTTGTTTATCTCCTTGACCTCCAATGGAAGGGCATTCCACAGGGCGGGCGCCGCTACTGAGAAGGCCCTCTGCCTGGTTCCCTGTAGCTTTGCTTCTCGCAGTGAGGGAACTGCCAGAAGGCCCTCGGCGCTGGATCTCAGTGTCCGGGCTGAACAATGGTGGTGGAGACGCTCCTTCAGGTATACTGGACCGAGGCCATTTAGGGCTTTAAAGGTCAGCACCAACACTTTGAATTGTGCTCGGAAACGTACATGTGACGCTGGCTGGACTGTGAACCTATCAATAGCCCAAATTTACCTTGAAGGCCACTGTGTGGGGCTGCTGCCTTTACGAACCACCCCTTTAATACTCATGGTTTAGGAACAGTCACTCATGGGTTTTCTAACAAAGCACAACTCCTGAAACCTGTATTGATTTCTATATATTGTACGCCCTCATAAAAGACTGCCATTTTTATTTCAAGTGGTGCAAATACCATGAGTAGACTAAATGTCTGGGAGGAGGGACACTTCCAAATATAAAGTTTTCCATTTACAAAAGTAGTTTCTTTTATCCTTTAAACATCTCTAAGCTATTATGAAAGCGCATGGAGCAGGAAGTTCTTAAGTTGTTTACCCCGTACAATTAAATTACAGTTCTATTATCTAACCTTAAAGCATGCTATTTCCAAACTAAACAGGTTTTTTTTAAAATCTTCTATTACAGTATTTCCGCTTATGTTAAAAAAATAAAATACTAGTCCCATCAGCTTTATTCCTTTGTAGAATACTTAAACACACACAGGTCTATTTTCCTTCCAGAAACGAGACGTGGATTGTGTTTGCACTGAAGGTTTTTTCTTGTCACCCTGTGTGACCACACCTCATCTTGTCTTGCTATTTGCATTTCAGTTTCAACAGCTTGTAAGTGCCAAGAACCGTGAGGGTATTTCTCTTTTGTTCCAAACTGAGCTACAGATAAATTTTCCAGGAGTTTTCAAAAGGCACCATAAGTGTCTGACTTTAAAAGAAGTTGTTTGGAAGTGCTACATGTGCCGTTTCTATATTCTCTCCAACTTATTTCATATGTAGGAAAGAAGCACAAGCTGCTGGGGAGGGAGAAGGCTCTACCTTTGAGGAAAAGTCAGCACAAGAGTACTGTATGTATTTTGCATACACAAGGAGTCAGGTTCAATCGCCAGTTAAAAGGGTCACAAGGTAGCAATGCTAGAAAAGAATCTCTGCCTGAGGAAGAGTGATGAAGGTACTACATGCACAATAGCAGTTAAAATGGTTATAAATGAAACTGGAAATAATAAAAAGTGCATTAATTAAATCTGCATCAATCTAAGAAGCTGCTAAGCCCAATTTTTCATGAACTCTTGTATCTCATCCTCTTTTAAAGCCATCCAAGTTGCGTGACCATCACCGTTTCATGTAGGAGTGAGTTCCACAGTTTAACTATTTGCTGCATGAAGAATTACGTTCTTTTGTCTGTCCCGAGTCTTTGAACATTCAGCCTCAGTGGACATCCCTGAGCTCTAGTGGTATGAGAGAGGAAGTCAAGCTTTTCCCATTGTACAGTGGTCCCTCGAATAACGAATTTAATCCATTCCGAATGCACATTCGTAGGTCGAAAAATATGTAAGTCGAAAAAAGCGGTTTCCCATAGGAATGCACTGGAAACGGAAAAATTTGTAAGTCGAGTAAACCGCATCTAAAATTCGTAAGTTGAGAAAACCCCATCTAAACCGCAACGGTTTTCCTTTCGGATGTCGAAAAAAAAGTTTTTTCATTCATAACTCGAAATTTCATAAGTCGAGTACTTCGTAAGTCGAGGGACCACTGTATAAGCTTTTAGTGGGTCTGTTCTGAAGAGAACGTGGTTGAATACCACCCAGAATCTGATGGAGATGATCAAAATCATACTAACAAATATCAGTCACATATTATCCAATATATCCTCTAAGTCAGGGCTATCCAACTTTTTTAGGGAGCCAAAGTTGTTGAGCTTTTTTTGGAGGGGGGAGGCTCCAGCGATCGGCCAGGGACATCCCACAATCGACCAGTAGATCGCAACTGACTTGTTGGATAGCCCTGCTCTAAGTTATACTTGGAGCAAAACCATTGAAATAAGTGGATTTAAGTTACTTGTTGTTTGATTTCAACTGATCTAATTCAAGTACCCGTGTTTCTCATATTATAAGACACGTCTTATATTTATTTTTTCCTCAAAAAAACACACTATGGCTTATTTTCAAGGGATGTCTTATTTTTTTCCTCCTCCTCCTGCCGCGGCCGGCATTGCTGCTGCTCCTATCACTATGTCTTATTTTCGGGGTATGGCTTATATTCCTTGAATGCTTAAAAATCCTGCTATGGCTTATTTTATGGGGATGCCTTAAAATATGAGAAACAGGGTATGGCTAGCATCTAATAATCACCCTGTACTGTTATGATATATTAACGAGACAGGTGTTGAAGAGGATGTACAGTGTGGAGACAGAATGGACCCACTGAAATTAATGAACATGACTAAGTTAGGTCCATTAATTTCAGTTGTCTACTCTCAGTAAAATTTATTTGAATACATGTAAAGCTATATAGTAACTATCAAGGCAGACTTCTAAAAAGGATCTTCAATGAGGTTTAACAGAAAACCTACCTTGAATCACGTGAGAATTGTCTTTCAGAAAGAAGTTATACAGGTATTTTGGAATAAAGGCAGACATACAGGCATAGGCCAGGGCTTCAAAAAAAGAAGAGAAGCAGAGAATTAGGAAAAGAATGTAAGTTCTATACACAACACATTATTACTGTTACAAAACACCTACACTTTATTTCAGGCATCCCCCGACTTCAGCCCTCCAGATGTTTTGGACTACAATTCCCATCTTCCCCAACCACTGGTCCTGTTAGCTAGGGATCATGGGAGTTGTAGGCCAAGACATCTGGAGGGCCACAGTTTGGGGATGCCTGCTTTATTTCATAAGTTACACTGTTTTGTGAAAGGCTCCTATAGTTTTAAAAACATTTGCAAAAATTAACAACTACCCATGAAAAATAGAGGGTTGGATCTTGAGCAAAGCATGCAGAAGACGACTTTCCTACCCTCCCCTTTCCCCAGCAAACCCCTGGAAATTCTTTTCCAAAGGTTAGACCTCTGCTTGTGGACAGTACCTCCTCTGATTTTCAGAGCCCCTCCCCACCTGCACCAAATTCCTATAACCCACCCCAGTAAGCAGGGTTCCCCAACCAATGAGAAGGCTTGCAAAGGAGAGATGCCAGAAGTAGGTGGGTAATCGGTTTCTGCTAGAACCTTTCCCTGCATTTTTCCAACCCAGGGCACCAGCAAGAGTATCAGGGACCTAACAAAGGGGCACCTATATTGACACAATAGCCTTCTTCACATACATAAAACACCCAACTATGTTCCGTAATGAATTTTACATCGGATGAACACAGGATGTGGTGGAAGCAATTAGCAACGTTCCCGAGCCGTATGATCTCTGTACAATGCATCTACGCAAATGGTTAAATAATAAGCTCGAATCACACATGTGATCTCGGCTGCCATAGCAAACATTCTTTTGAGGGTGAATGACTGATTGACTGTATTTGTAGGCCGCTTTCTATCTAATGAATCCCAAAGCGGCTTAAAAAGAATAAGCAACAATGACATAACAAAGCATCACAAGTACAGCATAAATCAGAAATCATGGGGATATTCTCATGTTAGCAACAGCAATCCAAGTGGAAAAGATATGCTAGTATGCAATGATCCAGCTGGTCCACATGTCGCTGACATCCCTACATTACTGGTGAACCACAGAAGCAAGGTATGGGGGAGCAGTTGTGACTATATTATATGAGACATCCTCTCTTATGCAGTTTCTGGAGTTCAAGGCGTGCAGGAACTGTTTACAGGATGAGTGAAGAAGAGAGAGGGAAAATAGCAGACATCTCGTCTGGAGAGAACAACAAACTAAGAGTGGGAAATGCTTACCTTCATTGTTGAAATTTAAATATAAGAACGGCGCACAAAGGGAGTCAAGACCTACAAGGGACGAAAACAAATGAATGCATCAATGATGTTAAAGTGAATTGCCAGATATTAAGCAGTCTTCAGTATTACTTCACTCATCCCAACGCAGTCATATGCTCTGTATAGGGAATGTGTATATTGTTTCAAGTGTTTCTCGCATGCAGCGATATGTATTTACCTCAAAAAGCATGCATGAAACAATCCTAAAGTTAAAGTTATTTTACTTGTCTCTCTCCCCCCCCCCCCACTTCTGTAACTGTAGAAAAACTCCAGGTATATTACATTCTAAAAGTCATTACTTAATGGTGTAATTGAGATGTTGATCATTACTCTGTTTAGCTACAATTTATTCACTATGTGGAAATAATCTAATTGATCTTTTAAAGCACAGCATGAAAACAACAGAAGAGTCAACAATTCATAATTCCATGAAAATTCACAAAATTCAGGTTTGTTTGTTTTTAAGCCAACAGATTGAATTACTGCCTTTCTTATACCTAAAGCCAAAAAAAAATGTTATTGTGGTTTATTCTACAGAATGGAAAGACATAAAAAATGATCCTGATTGCTTAAGTAAATTTAAGACTAAAAAAATAATAATTCCTCAGCATAGTAAGTCAGCTGAACTAACCTTGCCAATATACAAGACCGGGATGCGAAACTACCCATGCTTTCAGTACCCGTCTAAATTTTGCGTGACCCTCTGGCGATGACAGCAATTCATCATACTGATGGCAGCGAGGAATGTCAACTTCAATCTACGATATAGGCAAGCACAGAAAATGAGGGTGAGAGAAGTACTGTAACAAAGCTCCAAAGTGGAATGTACGCTCGATTCCTCTCTGGGTTCATAGAGTTCAAAGCAGGCATCTGTTTCCATCTGTTTTAGTCTCCCATACTAGTTCCAGGGGGGAATCTGAAAATATGTCCTCCTCCTAAAACTACTGTTCTTTGCATATCACTGAATGGTAGAATGGAAGAAGTCATGGGAAATAAGGAAGGTTTTGTGCAAAAGCCACCTATGGGAGCACAAAGAGGTCGATTATGCCACAAACCCATATGGTATCTTGGTGTTGTTGAGGGTAACATTTTTCCACTGGCATCCCAAAACTCTTGTCAACAGGGGCCACCTCACACTCTGGCGCATACATGTTCTTGGGCAAATCACACCAGCACACTCTTCATGAGAACCATACAGATGAAGGATTATGATAGAGTTTATGGCTTATGGCCACCTCATGAGAAGAGAAGACTCATTGGAAAAGACCCTGGTGTTGGGAAAGATGGAGGGCACTAGGAGAAGGGGACGACAGAGGATGAGATGGTTGGACAGTGTTCTCGGAGCTACGAACATGAGTTTGACCAAACTGTGGGAGGCAGTGGAAGACAAGAGTGCCTGACGTGCTCTGGTCCATGGGGTCACGACTAAACAACAACAACAACAACAAAATGGTTCTATTACACTTTTGAAGTACATTGTGAAGGGTTTTATGTGCCAGAAAGTTTATTTTATTATCTGTCCAATAGTTAGGTTGTACTTGAATGTATTTTCATAATTTCACAGGGGATCATATGAAAAGAAGAATCTTACTTGTCTATCTGTAGGAATTGGAGTGTCCTTGTCAATGGTGTCATACTTTGCTTGAATGTCACCCTAAAACCCGTAAGACATCAAAGCAGTAAGAGCCTACATGCGCAACTGAACTAATTGCTAGAATAAATGCTACAAATGCAGCACTAAAAGAAATGCCAGCAAAACTCATTCATGCAGGGTTCTGACAGGAGTTTTGGTAAGTGGTCCAAATGATTCTCTGGTTCAGATGGAGTGCTCTCCCCATCCATCACCCAAACCCTTCTCTCGGAACAATGCACAATTCCTTAACTAAAATGCAGTAACGAACTCCACAATTTCATTGCCACAGGCTGTTTTTGGACCCCTGTGACCCTGTGTGGATGTCAAAACTAGGACAAGCACACCATATGGGCATGCTCCCCCCCCCCCCGCACACACCATGCATATTGCCTGGAACTGGGATGAGTATCTTTTGATCCAGAACTTTACCCCACTCCAAACACACAAAGAGACTGAATGCTGGGAAGTGGAGTGGGAGAAAGGCGAGACTACACTTGATAGGGACTGGTGGTGTTGGGGAGAGAATAGGGGGTGCTGCAGTAAATGATGCGACCATATTGTGAGCTGCTTTGGGCACATTTCTGTGAAAATGCGGTATAAAAACTGGAATAATAAATGCTCTGCCCCTCCCCCAAAACAGGAATCAAGAGTAAGGAAGGGCTATTTCCTCATCAAGCCGTATCTTGCATGTTGTTCATGCCCGCATGCACACACCACAATCCCACTGAATGGTTTTTCCTTTCCCCCAACTAAGTCTGCTCCTGTATCTCTCTGTGTGTAGGAGTGAGGAGGTTGGGCAAAACATTATTCAGCTACCTCTCAGGGAAACTGCAGTCATTGCGCAGTTATCAGCAGCCTCCACAGTCACTTATGGACCCATTGTTAAAATCGTGTTTATGGAAGACAATCTTACTCGGCTACGAGTGATCGCCGAAGAAGAAGAAGAAGAAGAAGAGGAAGAAGAAGAAGAAGAAGAATCAGCAGCCCCTGCAGTTTGCAATTAAGAAACTTTCTCTCTCTCTCTCTCATTCTTACCTCTACTCCAAGTAAGGCAGCCCACGTTAGACCTCTCATTAGTGGAGGAATGTCGACTCTGGCTTCTTTCCAAATTTGATTTTTTTTGTACGGATAGGCCTGGAGACAACATATCATTTTACAGGACTGGAAATACTTTCAGATTGCATCTTATATTTCTATACTGTTTGAATCTGTATCTTTTATAATAATAATAATAATAATATACACACACAAACATGTACATCCATATACAGATTCTTAAGAAACACACCTGGTGTTGACGTCTAAAAAGAAATGAATGAGACATATATCATATTTCACTGCAGGAAGCATCAAGGGCAAAATGAATATATAAACACAGCATATGAAGGAAATTGTATACAAAGTTTTGATAGTACTACGCACCTTCAGAAGCCGGTCAAAAAGGACAATTCTGTTTAGCTGGTATTCTGTATCCCGCTCTCGGATTATAAGAGGAAGATTAGCAGCAGCAGATAACTCATTATTACTGTTTGAATGGGGTATATTTGACTGGCTGAAAAGATAATAGAAGGTGTGGTTGTAATTTGTAAATTTTGCCCCAATACACTGAATTAACTACAGAAGAAATGGGGAAAAGCTGAAGCAATTAAGATCATCATCATCGCGCACACATACACACAAAAGTGAAATCAATTCTCTTACTCTCTTAATCTAAATAGACAATCTCATAATTCATAAATCAGAATACTTTTTTTGCAGTAAGCAATAAATGAAGTGCTAGGAAGCATTTGATAGAAATGTATTACTAGCCCTGAACATCATACCTGTCTACTCAGCAGTTTTATTTAAAGCTAGGGGCTAACCTAATGAATGCAAGGGTTTCTGTTCCCAGTCCAATTAATCTGAACCAGAACCAAAAATGGATCAATGACTTCTGCTGCTTCACAATCCTGACCAGTGGGAAGCAACAGAAACAATCCAAAAATCTCAATGATCCATCTGTAAACAAATTGTTTAGAGCACTACCTCTACTTTAAACTAGTATTTTGCTCACCAAGAAATAGGTAGAGTGGACAGACTACCATAGCCCAGTGGATGCTACCCTTTTTTTGACTCGAGGGCCATGTTCACCATTGGTCAACCCCTTGGGGGCCGCATTCCAGACTCACACATATTCCCATATGAGATGTTAGCCACCCTTGGCTTAGGATCTCAAAGTAAATGGCTTATTCTATGTACTTACTCATCTTCAAGCAAGGGATAAAACGCCTCTCCACTGACATCTTTCAGCCTCTGTGGAAGGTCATAAAAATACTCAAAATTACAAATGCATTCTGCATTTAATATAAGGAAACAATGACCATTTTGTCATGTCAGTTATCCACTCCAGCCTTCCCTAACTTTGTGTCATTCAGATGTTGAGACCTACAACTCCCAACAGCCCAAGCCAGCATGATCAGGGATGATGGAGGAAAGTTCAAAAACATTTGGAGGGCACCAGATCTGAGAAGCCTAATCTACTCTGTGTTTATCTTGGACATGATTTCAAAATACTATCTTGCTTGTTTGAGCCTTCAGAAACAATGCTTGTTCATTTAGCCCTCCAAAAAGGGCCAAAAGAAACAAAATTAGCTATTTAAACAGGTGAAGCCATAGTGTTAGCTATCCCTTAACCACAACTAAGGCTTGGGCCTGAGCCTGGCCCTGGGCTGTGAGATTGTGAAACCCCTCTAAAAGGATTTGAGCTTTATCCTCTATGGATTTGCCTACCAAAGGCTGCAAGTTATTATATTCAAGTCATGATGAATATGTTACTTTCAGCTGGCATGCCTCTGAATGCCAATTAGTAGGAAACAACAGAGAGAGAGAGAGAGAGAGAGAGAGAGAGAGAGAGAGAGAGAGAGAGAGAGAGAGAGAGAGGATGCTCTCATGCAATGAAGTAGGGCAGAAAAATTTCCAGCACTTCCATTTTCTGCAGGAAGAAGAATGCATTTCCTAAATTCATTAGGAAGCATGGATGGATGCCAACTGCAAATATAAGCCTGGTTAAGCCTGGTACTTTTCAACATATTTATCTTTGTTTACTAAACAGAAGGAAAATAAACATCCTCAATTAGATCACTCACTCGGGCATCAGAAAGTGTTCTGATGCAACCTGAAAAACGTACACTGAAATAAATCAAATTAAAACGACTACTAAGGTGATGGTCTTTTGAAGCTGTCAGGGCTCTGCTGCCTATAGCCCCAAAGATCAGGTGTTAAATTAACTACAGTCTGGAGTGCAGCGTGATTAAGTTTAATATCACCTTTTGGACAATGTTCTTATACAATTCATGCCCTAGTCAGAAACTGCAGCACAATCTTCTCTTGGGATTTGCAGTGCAGTTTAAAACTCTTTACATCGTGCAGCACTGATCCTCTTTTGATTACAGTCTATTCCAGCAGCAGGGCTTGGAGAATTCCAATTGCTAAAGAAAATCGTTCAGCTAATACTGCAAAGTTTGGCTAGGAGATTAGTGAGAGTCAGACCAGATTTTCCCCAAAGAGAAAGTTCTCTGTATTTAGCATATATATCAATTTCTACTGGCATTTCAACGTGAGGGAAAGCTCAGCGAAATGACAAAAGTCTTTTATTTGTTCAGATTTTTATGTGTTGATGAAAAACACAGAATGTCTGTTAAGACACTAAATGAATGTTTTCATGTTTCCTTTTGTTGTTGTTCGTAAAAGGACTGCTTTTAATTTTTTTTGTTCAAGTTACATATGGATTTATGTAAACACTTATTTCCCACCCTGTTTGTTAAAAAATAATAATGCATAAGGGAACTTAAAAATAAAAAGACCAAGAAGTAGGAGACATTCACAATAAAACTGAACACCACAAAGCTCAGCTCTACAAAGTCAAGAGTTCAATATCAAATGGCTGTTGGGAGCAAAAATATTTCATGAAATTGTGAAAAACAATCAAGATGGACCTCCCAGTCAGGCTCTGGAATACCCTATCACACTGTTTATGCAGATGAATTATGAACATTGTCAAATAAACTAACAAAATATAGCACACACATTTTTTTTGTTTTTGTTTTAAATAACTTCATGAATCTCCTAATTCTCTCCGTAGTCCCTTGGCTAGTAACGATTCAAAGCCCCGCAAATGTCAAACTTCTGCGGCAATGTTAAGAATACTCCATCTGATCCCCAACTCCCCAAACATGTTTTATAAAAAGATAAGGACCAAAATAAAGGAAAGTTCTAAGTCCGAATTCAGTATTATCTTAAACCGCTATGACAAGACGACTAAGTTACTGCATTCCAACAAAAGCAAATAAATAAATGAACTTGTAATTAAATAAATAATGAAAATCGAATGGGAAAAAGAGAGGAGAAAAAATGAGATGTGCTCATGTATTTTGAAAGCTCTGAGTAGCATCCACTAAGTCATAGTCAGAGAAGATGCACTGAAATCAACAGACATGACTAACTTACGACCACTGGCTCAGTTTGAGACACCCCTTTTTCTGCAAACATTTACATTCTTGGTCAGGAAAATATATAAACTGCAAATATTTCAGCACATGGATAGCTCAGCTGGTTAGAGCATGGTGCTGATAATACCAAGGTTGCAGGTTCCCATGTGGGACAGGTGCATATTCCTGCAATGCAAGGGGTTGGACTAGATCAGTGGTCCTCAACCTTGGGCCTCCAGATGTTTTTGGCCTACAACTCCCATGATCCCTAGCTAGCAGGACCAGTGGTCAGGGATGATGGGAACTGTAGTCTCAAAACATCTGGAGGCCCAAGGTTGAGGACCACTGGACTAGATGATCCTCAGGTTGACTTCCAACTCTACAATTCTGGGATTCTATTACTCTTACGTTTCTGAGCTGGCAGAGGGAGAGAGTCACAGTTGTGTCGTCGAAAAGAAAGCTTCTATCCCGCCCTTGTCCAAAGCTCTCCCCATCTTCAAACAGAAAACTAGGAAGAAGGGGAGAAAAGTCACAGATCAAAATGATTTGAGAAGATAGATTTTCATAAAGACATATTTATATAGGTCCTTTTTTATATCTAAAGGGATATATTTATATATAGGCACTAGAGGGGCTGAATAATGGTGAATAAAATAGTGAATCAAACCCCAAAATGACTACATCTAGTTTACACGAACCCTTGCTGTTTTGGGGGAAAGGGCAATTTCTCCCAACTCCAATCCCTGTCTCATTTCGAAAGGGGATGCTTCTGTTTTATTTCCACTGGCATTTGATATAGATTGCATTTTGCTCGCCTTCAGATTTAGGGAAGTGATCTCATCTATTCCAATCTAAAGCTGGTCATCAGCAGATACAGCTTACACCTCAATGAAGTTTATTTGAGCTGAGTTGGGAATTTAAAGCAGAAGTTTAAACAGGAACAGAGCAAATTCTGCAAGCTAAAATAGGAATGCAAGTCACTGATGAGCAAACCTTCATTCAAATGAGCCTTTAAAAACAATGAAATCAAGTGACCAATCCCAGGATTTGGAGACTAGCCATTGAATGGCAGGCAGGACTTGCCATTTCAGTTTCTTTCTCTCCCCCCGCCCCCTTTTTAGGTTCCATATCATCTAGAGCCAACACTGGTTTGGAGACATATTAAAGTATTGTATACATTGACAGGCAGCTCTCCAGGGATTCACAGAGAAGTATTTCCTTGTCCTGCCTGTAGGGCCAGATTAAGACCTTTAAATATAGGGTGCCTCCATATATACACAATTCAAAATATAAACTGTAAAATAAAATTTTTTTGAAATGAAACACAACCTACAGCAAGATGGAAACTAATGTTTATTTCCGTACACTTCCATTATTATTATTTTATATTTGGAAAAAAATTCTCCTACCTTTTCTAATTTCAAAGCCTTTGATCAAAGCCTCAAAACTAATCGCACACAACACATCTACTTCTACACTTGGTAGAGATAAGGCATGCAGCCTGGCTTGTTGCAACAGCACAGCTTTTCTGTTGGGGTTTTGCTTGACAATGCAACTATTTTCCAGACCTTGGACTTCTATTTCCCCCTTTAAAGCCACTTTCACTTCACTGTATCATTTAACTTTTTTACTTCAATGCTTCCATTCCTAAAATCTGGGGTGTTTTCTTTTTCTTTTTCTTACATGGGAAGAGTGCAGATGGGTGGTTTCGAATGAATGATTTCCTTGTTGACAAGCTCTTTCTCCAAGTCTCCTCCAGCCAAGCACCAGAGATAATAAACTTCTTCTATCGACCTTTCTGCTAGGTAATCAGAGTTTTCCTCTATTAACAGAAGCCAACAAAGACAGCATTATAAACTTTCCAGCAACTCTTTCAGCCTTCCATCCCCCAGCTCTGAAAACTCTGTTGTTGCTGCTGCTAGAAAACAGAGTAATAGGTCTGAGGAGCAATTCTTCAGACCATGTTATTAGAGATAAACGATCATCCCTTTGGAAGTGGAAGATGGAAAATCCCTGGGAAAACAAAAGCAGCTGGACAAACTATGGAGTCGCTAGGGCAGGCAGTGACAGAATATCTCCATCTTTATTTGATAGCAGAAATGATATCACCAGGGAAACATTTATTAAATGCTTCATTACTCAAAAGAAGCTTCTCTCCTCTCGTTTAATGGGATGCAGCGACAGTAAATAATTTAACAACAATCTCTGACTAAAAGATAGCTGGGCAGAACAATCCTATTGGGGCAAGCAGAGGGAGAATTTGGGGCAACAGAACTGCCAGATCCAAAGTCCTGCTCAAGCTGAATGGCCAGGGCAGAAAGCAGAGGGACACTGCTGGAGGGAAAATAAGCACACTAGCTCCACAGCTTGGATATTTCACCTCCAGTACATTTCCAAGCACAATTCAAAGTGTTGGTGCTGACCTAAAGCCCTAAACAGCCTCAGCTCATGATACCTGAAGGAGCGTCTCCACCCCCATCGTTCAGCCTGGACACTGAGGTCCAGCTCCGAGGGCCTTCTGGCCATTCCCTCACTGCAAAAAGTGAGGTTACAGGGAACCAGGCAGAGGGCCTTCTTGGCAGTGGCACCCACCCTGTGGAACACCCTCCCAACAGATGTCAAGGAAATAAACAACTATCTGACTTTTAGAAAACATCTGAAGCCAGCCCTGTTTAGGGCAGCTTTCAATGTTTGATGGACTACTGTATTTCTGTATTTTAATATTTTGTTGGAAGCTGCCCAGAGTGGCTGGGGAAACCCAGCTGGATGGGTGCGGTATAAATAATAATAATAATAATAATTATTATTATTATTCTACTGTTTTTTTGGGGGGGGTGTCTGGGGAATGGAAGGATTTGGGATCACAGACCAGAGAAGACAAAAGATCGGTGTAAAGAAGCTGATCAGAAAAGGGAAATACCAGAAATCAAAAGGGAAAGCAGTTTTAAATCAAAAACAAACAAAAAACCCTACCCAGAAAGCCTTGCACACTTTCACTTTAAGACTACATAGTACTATGAACCAAAGAAATTCTTTTTCTGGATGCCATCTCCCTTCATACACTAAAAGGCTTCTCCTGTCCATGTGAGGCTCCTGATTCAGTAAAAGTCCCTCACTGGCACGGGCCAATTTCTCTCCTTCCCATATTGTTCCTGGGGTCCACCCCCAACCCTCCAGAACTGTGTGAGAAGTGCTTCTGGGGGAAAATCAGCAAATTTTCCTGCCCCTTCTTTTGCTGACTGGGATGCTCCCGTTGGAAGAGATGACATCTGGATCCAACCCATTTTTTAATTTATTGGAGAATCCTGCAATTGCAGACTGCTGGACAGAGAGCTTTGAACAGGGTGGCTTTGAACAAATTGCTGTTTTGTGATCTGACTTGCCTCACATGATTGTTGTAGAATTAAAGTGGGGGGTCATCTAACGCATGTTGTTGAAGGAAACCCAAGATTTTCATAAAATTCTCCAAATTCACCTACCACTTTGCAAGATATATTCTGCCACCAAACCAATGATGCCTAAAGACATACTGTACATGCTCACAATATTCCTCAACAACCAGAGAATATCCACACAGAAATGCATATTATGTCGACAGCCTGCAAACTGAAAATTTGCCTGTGATGACAGATTATATATTAGATCATGATTAATCCTAGACTTTAAATCTGTTACCTCATTTTTACCTTTAAACAGCTGGCTAATATCCTCAGGAAGAGTTAGGTTAGCACATCTTAAAGTGGGTGAGAAAAGGCTGGAAGGTTTGTGGAAGGCTGGGTATAAAGATGAGATTTCACTCAACACAGGGTCATTCAGTAATCTGTCAGGAGTAAGTCTAAGGAAAAAGATAAAGAAAGGGGGGGGAATCAAATCTCTTTTGGAAATCAGTTGTTTCGAAAATACACTCTTGAAAATCCAAATGCAAAATTAGATATGGTACAATGTGCATTTTTTGCTTTATTTAAGAACTCGTGCAGCTTTCCTACTGTGTTTCCTTATTATTATTATTATTATTATTATTATTATTTATTAAATTTGCATACCATCCTATCTGTAGATTCTCAGGGCAGTTCACAACATAAAATTACAATATTAAAAATCCACAAAGTACATAAAACAAATAATTAAAACCATTAACAATGCTAACGTATGCAAACTAATACTAATACACTTAACAACTGATACAACAATTTAAAACATCCCCATCCCCTTCAAAAACATTGATCTTACCCAAGGGTAGGCAAACTAAGGCCCGGGAGCCAGAGCCAGGCCAATCACCTTCTAAATGTGGCCCACGGATGGTCTGGGAATCAGCGTGATTTTACATGAGTAGAATGTGTCCTTTTATTTAAAATGGAACTCTGGGTTATTTGTGGGACAAAGGAATTCATTCATATTTCCCCCCCCCCAAAAAAAATGTAATCTGGCCCCCCACAAGGTCTGAGGGACAGTGGACCGGCCCCCTGATCTTACCACAAAGAGGCTGTCCCATGTCCTCATTCCACCCCTGAAGTGCTGCCCCCCCAAGGGACAAACCCTTTGGTGTCTCCCTTTGGGTGGTGGCCCCGCCCCCAAGACAGGCTTTATAGAGGTGTTCCCAATGCTGCCTGCCTTCATAGGGTCCTTGTCCCTAAACTACTCTCAATCTGCAAGCCCAGGCAGATGGAAGTCCCCAAGCAGCAGCTGCAGGCAGGTCCAATGTGTTCAATGAGGCTTACCGTAACCCAGGGATGTGCCTTTTCTTTTGTTTTCCTCCCAATTAGCAGTTTAATGTCTCCATTGTATTCTTTTTTTTTAGCTAGGCAATAAAAATAATTACCAACCACAATGTTTTGCAACTGTGTTACCTTTTAAAAATACAGCCAGCCCTCAAGCTATAATCAGTTGCTTGTTTGTGCATTTAATTGCTTAGGTGAAGTTATGCACAACAGCAATTTCCGTGAACATGAATTTCTGTTTCAGCGCCTCCAATTTACTAGAGTCGCTCCTGAGATACTGAATGTCTTTCCTCCTAGCATACAACATTGCTTATGCAAGGAGATCACTCTTATGAGCTGTGAAATAGGGCTAATCATAGCGTGTGAAGTGGCCCGTGGATTTGGCTTATGTCTAAAACGCTTGGAAGAAAAACAATTAGGCACACCGTAAGTTGCTACAGCAAATTGTATTTTAAATTCTACATAATTTTCTTACCTCCTCATCCAGTTTATGCCAAACACACACAAGCTTCTGCCTGCTGCTTTTTACCTACTTGTGGAACTACGCCTTTTAACGCCTGATGGGCACATGCCTTGGGTATGTGTCACAGTGACCGGAGTGGACTACTTCAGAGTAACGACGCTACGCAGCTCTGCATTTTATTCTTTTATTGGTGCTGCGTATTTACAGTGCTCAAGTCATTGCTATTTACACGGAGCGATGTTGTCAGTCGGTTTCAGAACCTCCTAATGGCTTTTGGCGCGTCTTTCTCCAACACAAAAGCTTTGGCAGACCCATCCTCTTGCCCCTCCTCTTCCTGCGTAATTCTGGAGTTGGAGGGATGGGTCTTCCCCCCTTGCTTGCCCCTTCCTGTCCCACCTGGGACCCTGGCTCCTCTACCTTGCCTGAGCCTCGGACACGACTTCCTGCTTCCCCACTGGAATCGGAACTCTCCCTGCTTTCCCCTTTGCTCGGGGACGGGCTTGAACTCAGGAGGGGAGGGACTTCGCGATATCCCCTGTCCCTCACATCCACCCCCCTCCCAAGCTCTCCTTCACCCCTCCCCAGGCCCCCCCCATGTGTCGGTGACGACTGGAAGCCTAAGAACTCAGTGCTCTCCGAGCCCGTTGGTGTGAATACCTCCCCCCAGTCCTGCGAGCCCCCCCCTTCCGCCTGGGCGGACGGGAATCCCAAAAAGTCCGTGGCGTCAGAGCTGGTGGGGGTAAAAACGTTCTGCCAATCTGCTCCTTCCTCTGACTGGGTGGATCTCGGTGACACCCATACCTCATCCTCTGGTTCCTCAAACTCCGCTTCCCAGCGCCATGGTGAGCTGCTCTCCCGTGCCTCCTCCTCCTCCCCCTCCCTTTCCATGTGCCAGGGCTTGGGTCTGTGGGGAAAGAGGGCGTGAAATTCTTCCACCAAGAATTCCTCCTGTATCTGAGTGGCTGGGACCCATTCATTCTGGGACGGTGGAGCATCCTCCCATGCCATGAGGTACTCCAGTCCCCCCACCCCCCACCTTGAATCCAGGATGGCCGTGGCCTCATTGAGTTGCTCCCTGCCTTCCCTCTCCCCCCCTCCCTCGGGGGTTTGTTCGCTGTCTCGGAGCCTGCTGCTTTCCCTGTACGGCGACAGCAGCGATCTATGAAACACTGGATGCACCCTCATGTCCTCTGGCAGTGCCAGCCTGTATGCCACCGGGTTTACCTGTTGCGTGACCGTGAAGGGGCCCAGCCTTTTGGGTGCCAGCTTTTTGCACCTCCCTCTGGTGGGAAGGCCCTCCGAGGACAACCACACCTTGTCCCCCACCCTGATGACCTCCCCTTGTCGCCTGTGGCGATCTGCCCCCTTTTTGTACGCTTCCTTGGCCCTCTCCAAGTGTTCTCTGAGCTGCTGGTGCACCGTCTCCAGTTCCTCTGCCCAATCCTCAGCCTGTGGGCCCTCCTCCTCCTCCTCCTCCCTCTCCCTCTCTGGGAAAGATCTGAGGTCGCGCCCGTAATTGGCCTTAAAGGGCGACACCCCTGTGGAGACGTGCACTGCATTGTTGTAGGCAAATTCTGCTAGTGGCAAGCGATCCACCCAGTCCGTTTGCCGCTGGCTGACGTAGCATCTCAGGTACTGCTGCAGAATGGCGTTGACCCTCTCCGCTTGTCCGTTGGTCTGCGGGTGTCTAGCCGTCGACAAGCTGACCTCCACCTGCAGGAGGTTCATGAGCCGCCGCCAGAACCTGGAAACAAATTGGCGGCCACGATCCGAAATAACCCTTAAAGGTAATCCATGCAGTCTGAAAATGTGATCAACAAACAGTTTGGCTGTCTCTTCTGCCGAGACTGCCCTGGCACACGGTATAAAGTGACACATTTTGGACATAAGGTCCACCACCACCAACACTGCAGTCTTACCCCTGGACGAAGGCAGATCTGTGATGAAGTCCATGGACACCACTTCCCACGGCCTGTGTGGTGTGGCTAAGGGCTCCAGCAACCCTGGTGGCGCTGCTCTGACCACCTTCGCCCGCTGGCAGGTGGTACAGCCCCTTACATAGTCTCGAACATCTTCCCGCACCCCTGGCCACCAGAAGTGTCTCATGACTAGGTGAGCGGTTTTGTCCCTTCCAAAATGCCCCGCTGTAGGGTTGTCGTGCATCTGCTTGAGGACCGTACGTCGAAGCTGGGTGGTGGGTAGGTACAGCGCACCCTTGTAGAAAAGCAGCCCTCTGCGTTCTGCAAAGTCTTTTGCCTGCTCCCTCCCCCCTCTCAGTTCTCTGAAGATGCGGTTGGCAAATTCATCCGCTGCCGTCAGTGCTGTGAGTTCTGCCTCGCTCACCACAGCTGCTCCGCAGGACCATGCCGACGGGGGGAAAATGTGCCTTGGGGCTGGTGGCGCCTCCTCCTCCATGTACTCTGGCTTGCGGGAGAGGGCATCCGCCCTGACATTCTGCTCCCCCGGGATGTAGTGGATGGAGAAGTTGAAGTTCGAGAAGAACTCTGCCCACCGTATCTGCCGCTGGTTGAGCACCCTGGCAGTTCTCCAGAACTCCAGGTTCTTGTGGTCTGTGCACACCTGGATGGGGTGCTTCGCGCCCACCAGGAAGTGTCGCCAGTGCTGGAACGCAGCGTAGATCGCAAGAAGTTCCCTATCAAACACTGTGTAGTTGCGTTCAGGCTGTGTCAGCTTCCTGGAGAAGAAGGCACAGGGTCTCCACTCCCTGTTGGCGTCCAGTTGCAACAAAATTGCGCCCACAGCTTTTTCAGAAGCATCTGTCTCAATGCGTAGGGGCGCGTCCTGCACCACATGGAACAGGTTTTGGTCTGAGGCGAACACTCTCTTGAGGCTTTCGAACGCTGCTTGCGCCTCTGGTGTCCACTTGAACTTCTGCTTGCCTCTCAGGCAGTCCGTGATGGGAGCCGTAACGCGAGAGAAGTTCTTGATGAACTTCCTGTAGAAGTTAGCGAAGCCTAGTAGGCGTTGGGCATCTTTGCGCGTCCTGGGGCTGTGCCAGTCCAGGATGGCCTGCACCTTGTCCTTGTCCATCGCCAGCCCCTTGTCTGACAGCTTGTAGCCCAGGAAGTCCACCTCTTTGGTGTGAAACTTGCACTTCTCCAGCTTCACATACAGGTGGTGCTCCTTCAGGCGTTGCAACACCTCTCTGACATCTTTCACATGCTGCACTGGGTCATTCGAGTAGATAAGGATGTCATCTAGGAAGACCAAGCATTTCCTGAAGAGGAGGGACCCCAGGACGTGGTGCATGAAGGCCTGGAAGCATGCTGAGCCCCCTTGCAAACCGAAGGGCATCACCAGATATTCAAAAGAGCCCAGAGGCGTGAACATCGTGGTTTTCCATTCATCTCCTTCCCGGATCCTGATCAAGTTGTACGCCCCCCTTAGGTCCAGCTTGGTGAAAATCTTGCCCCTGCGTGCCGCTGTCAGGAGATCATCCACTCTGGGCATGGGGAAAGCCACGGGCTCTGTCACCGAATTCAGCCGTCTAAAGTCCACCACAAGACGGCGCTGTTGCGTGTCTTTCTTGTCCACCCAGAAGACCGGGCTGCCCCCTGCTGCCTTGCTTTCCCTTATGAACCCCCGCTTGAGGTTCTTGTCGATGAAAGCGCGCAGATCCTCCAGCTCCTGGTCTGACATGGCGTACAGCTTGGCTGGGGGTATCGTCGCCCCTGGCACCAGGTTGATCTGGCAGTCAAAAGGCCTGTGCGGGGGTAGGTGGTCGGACTCCGCTTCGCTGAAGACCTCCTGCAGGTCCCAGTACTGCTTGGGTATTGCCTCACCCCCTTTGATATGCATGGTGGCCACCGTGGCTATCGGAGGCCCCTCCCCTGGTTGGTGCTGCATGCAATGTTCCAGACAAAAGTCTGACCCAAACGTGATGCACCTCTGGTGCCAACTGATGGAGGGGTCGTGGCGCGCCAGCCAGCTCATGCCCAAGACGATGGGGGGGTCTGAGATGGTGGTGACGTTGAACGCCAGTGTCTCTGAGTGCCTTCCCACCGTCATTCTCATGGGGGGGGTTTGATGTGTGATGGCCCCTCCCAGCAGCTCCCTGCCGTCAATGGTTGCTACGTGCAGAGGAAAATCCAACTGCAAAAGCTGGATTTGGTGCTCTTCTGCAAAGCTTCTCGAGAAGAAGTTGGCGGACGCCCCACTGTCAATTAAGGCGAGGACCGTCAGGGGATAGCCATTTGGGAGCGTTAGCGTCACTTCTAGAACCACTCCTGCTCTGGGAGGGGTGGGCTGGCTCTGCACCTCTCTGTGCGGGTGGGCGGGCTGGGGCTGTTGTCTGCTGACTGTGCCTGGCTGCTGCCCCTTGTCTCCTGCAGCCAGGCTTTCCCGTTTCCCTGCTGTGGTGCTGCGTCAGTGGGGGAGGGCACCACCGTTCCCGCCTTTCCTTGCCACTCCCTGCGATGTGGGCAGTCTCTGACGAGATGCTGGGGTGAGTTGCAGAGAAAGCAATTCCCGCCCCTTCCCTCCTTGCGTCTTGGCGCCGCTGGGGTTTGAAAAGCCCGCGCGCGCGCGCTATCAATCTGCATGGGCTCCTGGTCCTGGCTGGCTCCAGGCGTGGCCTGAAAGGGTTGTTGAGGGAGTGGCTTCTCCTGCGACCGTGGGAACCAAGCCCGCTTTGCGCGCGTCGCTTGCTTGTCGTTCCACCGGGATTCCTGCCTCACCCCCACCGCCAGAGCTGCTTTGCTCAGCTGATCCATAGTACTGGGCTTTGGACCTCTCGAGAGTTCATCCTTCACCTCCTCGCTCAAACCCAAGTAAAACGCAGCTTGCAAGGGAGGCGAATCCAAAACCCACCCCAGTCTGTGCACCAGCATGGTGAATTTCGCCCAATATGCGCGAACTGTCATATTTCCTTGGCGTAAATTATGCAGTTCCTCCTTAGTCTGGTCCAAATGACTATCGGACGAATACATCGTCCTCAAACCTTCTAGAAATTGTTGGACATTTTTCATGCAAGGATTCTTGGTTGCGATTAATGGTCTTAGCCACTCCCTGGCTGCTCCGGTGAGATGTTCCACAATAAACGCTACTCTGTGCTCATCATCGGGGAACTCATTCTGGTGCAGCTCAAGAGCATACACGATCTCAGTCTCAAAGCCCTGAAACTCCTTCGGGTCTCCATTGAACTTGCTTACAAGGGTCCCTGCTCTCCTTCCTGGCAGCACTTGGACTTGGGGAGCCCCTCCCGCCTTGTTTTTCTCTGCATCCAGCTTGTTTTGGAGGTCTACCGCCACCGCCCTTAAATGCTGCTCTTTTTCCTGGAGCTCTCTCACCTGTTCCGCAAGTTGTAGCCGGTCGTCCTGGACCTTCTTAGTCTCCTCTTTAGCTGCCTTCAATTCTCCCTGCGCCTGCAGCGACAGCTGTTGCAGTTCTAGCTGGGCTTGCTCAGCGATCTGCCGCCACTTCTCCGCCTCGGACACGCTCATCCCGGCAACTCCGAAGTAGCCCAAAAATGATTAGGAGGTTGCTGTCACAGTGACCGGAGTGGACTACTTCAGAGTAACGACGCTACGCAGCTCTGCATTTTATTCTTTTATTGGTGCTGCGTATTTACAGTGCTCAAGTCATTGCTATTTACACGGAGCGATGTTGTCAGTCGGTTTCAGAACCTCCTAATGGCTTTTGGCGCGTCTTTCTCCAACACAAAAGCTTTGGCAGACCCATCCTCTTGCCCCTCCTCTTCCTGCGTAATTCTGGAGTTGGAGGGATGGGTCTTCCCCCCTTGCTTGCCCCTTCCTGTCCCACCTGGGACCCTGGCTCCTCTACCTTGCCTGAGCCTCGGACACGACTTCCTGCTTCCCCACTGGAATCGGAACTCTCCCTGCTTTCCCCTTTGCTCGGGGACGGGCTTGAACTCAGGAGGGGAGGGACTTCGCGATATCCCCTGTCCCTCACAGTATGATTATTGACAGAAGCACTGAACATTTGTTTAAGCAAAGAGGGGAAGGGAACGTGACTGAATCTAAACCCTGCATTCTTACCCTACCCCTGGAACAGATGCCTGGTGCTGTCCCTGATAGTCTGCAGACCACACCTTATATCTCTAGAAACTCATCTATAAGGTGTGAATGAAAAAACAAGAGCAAGTATATTCATAAAGTTTGCAAGCAACTGTTTTCACAGAGGTATGTTGTTGTTGTTGTTGTTGTTTAGTCATTTAGTCGTGTCCGACTCTTCATGACCCCATGGACCAGAGCACGCCAGGCACTCCTGTCTTCCACTGCCTCCCGCAGTTTGGTCAGACTCCTGTTGGTGGCTTCGAGAACACTGTCCAACCATCTCGTCCTCTGTCGTCCCCTTCTCCTTGTGCCCTCCATCTTTCCCAACATCAGGGTCTTTTCCAGGGAGTCTTCTCTTCTCATGAGGTGGCCAAAGTATTGGAGCCTCAGCTTCAGGATCTGTCCTTCCAGTGAGCACTCAGGGCTGATTTCCTTCAGAATGGATAGGTCTGATCTTCTTGCAGTCCATGGGACTCTCAAGAGTCTCCTCCAGCACCATAATTCAAAAGCATCAATTCTTTGGCGATCAGCCTTCTTTATGGTCTGTTGGGAATCCATGATTGGCTGCAGATGACTTGGTGGCAAGTATGGATTTGCATAATTTGTGAAATAAGTGATTCATAGATGTGGCTGTGCCAACATTAACCAGGCACTGTCATCTCTACACAAACATGAACAGGACTGGAGTCTTTGTTAATAGACACAAACTGCAAAATTAGCAAGAAGACGTAAAAATAGATCGGCATATATGGCTCTCATTTTTAGGTAAGTAGGAGCAGATGGTTGCAGTATGGCAGCTGCATTTCCCTTACTTTAAGCATCATTATTCACTGTACTTTAAAAAGGCACTCACCGCTTAGAAGGGTGGAATGTAAGGCACTTCTTCAGTAGCGTTAAAGTATTTTCAGGAAGTTCCTGGTTGATAAAAGTATAGATATTATTGTTGAAGCAAGTGTATAGATAGATATAGATATCTTTATTGTCATTGTCCCCTTGCGGGAACAACGAAATTACTCGGTTGCTACATCCACTCAGACAAAGCATTCCGCATAATCCAAAATTACAAAACCTAGTTAAAAACAGTAAATATAATACAAATAACAAGTAAAATAAGATGACTTCAAAGTCCAGGCTTTCCATTTAAGGCCAAAATTGCTCTAGAGAAGAAACTGTTCCTGAGACGGCTCGTTCTTGCCTGCATTGTTCTATATCTCCGTCCCGATGGCAGGAGCTGAAACAAATGGTGACCAGGGTGCGTTGGATCTCTTGATATGTCAAGTGCTTTTCTATGGCACCTGGTGGTGTAAATTTGTTCTAAGGTGGAGAGTGAGCAGCCAATAATGCTCTCTGCTGTTTTAATAATTCTACACAGCCCTGCTCTGTCCTGAGAAGTACAGCTTCCGTACCACATACATAAACCGTACGTGAGCACGCTCTGTATGGCACAGTGATAGAAGGCAAGCAGCAGCTTTTGTGGAAGATGGTTTTTCCTTAAAATTCTCAAAAAATACAGTCTCTGCTGCGCCTTCTTCACAAGCCCCCTTGTATTAACACTCCAGGACAGATCCTCCTGTAACTCAATGCCTAGAAATCTAAATGTTGTTACCCTCTCCACACAAATGCCGTCAATCAAAAGTGGCTGGACCTCGTTCTTCTGTCTCCTAAAGTCCACCACAAGCTCCTTTGTTTTCTTTATATTTATGAGCAAGTTATTAACTCTGCACCACTCTGTCATCCGCTCCACCTCATCTCTATAGTCCGTTTCACCCTCCTTATCAGCGATGAGCCCGATCACGGTTGTGTCATCTGCCCTTCAGTGCAGCATTTAAACAGCCATGCATTTTAATTCAATACGAAGCAGCCAAGAGTATGCTTTTCTTGAATTCTAAGAGCCAAGGATTTAAGCCAGGGGTTGTCAGCCTGGTCCCTACCGCCCACTAGTGGGCATTTCAGGATTCTAGGTGGGCGGTAGGGGGTTCTACGGAAACGCTGAATCCTCCTTCCATCAACCACTGGTGGGCGGTAAGGAAATTTCACCATCAAGAAAGATGCATTAGTGGGCGGTAGGTATAAAAAAGTTGACCACCCCTTGTTTAAGCTACATCTTCTGGGTTGGATATAATTTGTGGACAAACCGATTTTCATCATATACTGATTTTGACAAAAGGGCTTCCATTTATCAGACACACATTAAGGATGAATACACATTAGCTTTGCAGATATCAACCTGAGTATTTAGACTCAGCAATCACTTTGAAATCAGAAATCAGTAGTCCCACTATACTTTTTTTTTTTTTTGCTGAACCAAATAGTAGATTTGTAGCAGCAGGGCAGCCAACAGGGTCCCTTCCAGATGTTTTTGGGCTCAAACTCCAACTAAACACTGGCCATGCATGTTGGGGGCTGATGGGAGTTGAACTCTTAACAGCATCTAATTTGCTATCACTTCACTACAGTGTGCCAGTTCAACAAATAAAACACACACACACACACACACAAGTGGGATTTGTGTGTGGTTCACATATGCCTGCTCAGGTTTATTTTAAAACTTGTATAATTATTATTTTGAAGTTGGATAATCTCAAGTAAATATCAAGCTCATCAAGTAAGACGAGCTTTCAATAACACACACACACACACACACACACACACACACACGAAAGGCTGCCAGAGCAAGAGAAATGAATTTTAGAACAACAACAAAAAAAACATTTCAAGGGAAGAAATTCAATACTCTGACAAACAGTTAAGTTATAATCAAGCAAGAGGGAGGGCTGGATATATTCGGACCTTAATGATGTCAAGACAACCATGTTCTTCAGCTAGGACTGTTATGATATCATCCACACATCCTGTAAGTAAGAAGAGGAGAAGGAACAAATATTGGCAATGTAACACAGTTCAAAGATAAACCATAAATATTTGTCACCTCCTTAGAGCAGGGGGGGGGAAACCTGTGGCCCTTGCAGGACTCCAACTCCCATCAGATCCAGCCAGCGTGGCCGATGGTCAAGGATGATGGGACATGCAGTCAAGCAACATCTAGAGGGCCACTGATTGCCCATCACTGCTTTAGGGGCTTAACACCAAACCATATACTCCTGAAACAGGAAAGCAGACTGTTGCAGGCACAAAAACAGAACAGCCACCCAATCAATAACAATATTTTCTCCTCATACGTTTTTAACAATTAAGCTTTGTTAAAGTATAACTCGCCATGTGTGTAACAGAAGGGTCCGTGTGCCTAAATCCTGTAATAAATTAACTCTATCAAACAACACTGTGAAGTTTTGTCATCAGTGTAAATATGCACTGATTAATGAGAGAAGATTACATAAGGGCACTACCGGCAAACTCAGTTATATTCCATTAGAAGTGCCCCAGCTACAGCTTTCCAGACAACAGCTGGATTTTCTGGACCAATTCAGCATTGGTGATTGGCATGGCCAGGCATCTGCCTAGACGCCAGAGCAACCCAAAGAAACAGGAAAGAGGTGGGTCAAAGGTGGTCAGGCAGACCCTATTCCATTTCAAACCAATCACTGTGTGAAGGACTGGTCAACCTTGGCAACTATTGTCCACTGTGCCTTGCATTCCCTGCACAAGACTAGAAGGGAAACTGCCAACTACTTGGTACCCTGTGGTCCAGCTCTCACTTCCATACATCCCAGTAGTGATGTATGGAAGTGAGAGCTGGACCATAAAGAAGGCTGATCGCCAAAGAATTGATGCTTTTGAATTATGGTGCTGGAGGAGACTCTTGAGAGTCCCATGGACTGCAAGAAGATCAGACCTATCCATTCTTAAGGAAATCAGCCCTGAGTGCTCACTGGAAGGACAGATCGTGAAGCTGAGGCTCCAATACTTTGGCCACCTCATGAGAAGAGAAGAATCCTTGGAAAAGACCTTGATGTTGGGAAAGATGGAGGGCACAAGGAGAAGGGGACGACAGAGGACGAGATGGTTGGACAGTGTTCTTGAAGCTACGAACATGAGTTTGACCAAACTGCGGGAGGCAGTGGAAGACAGGAGTGCCTGGCGTGCTATGGTCCATGGGGTCACGAAGAGTCGGACATGACTAAACGACTAAACAACAACAAGCAAGGCAGGAACAGAACCTGGCACCAGTCACACAGGTACAGGCCAGACTATTGTCTCTTGCTGGTTCTTATCTGCAAACATTATCCTGCGGAGGCAAGCATTATGTTGGGACTTGTGCCTGTTTTGGGCAGCAATGATCCCTTCCTTGATCTTTGCAAATTATTTGGTGCATTACAGAAAGGCAAGATCACCATGATAAGCGGCAACTCATACTTTTGCCGTACCGTTAAATTCTCTTCAACAGTAACTATCCCCTTCTCGATGGGTAGTGCTGTTCTAGTTAACTTTCCAATGCACTGAACGCATGTACACCCCCAAACTCAGTATCATGACCCCTGGACTCATCCGAGATTTTATGAAGTCTTTGCGCCCCGCAGCTATTTTCACATTACTCACCAAGATTAAGTATAAGTTTTAGTCTTTCGGCTATATCCAAACTCTGGAACAGCTTTCTGCCCTAAAGGCAAGAGTAAGGTATGTGGTTAAAGGAGGGTCATTATGAAAAGCTCATGACAAAACACACAGCTATTATATGCTCTTGAAGTTTGCATTAAAATAAATACATGTGGTGATAATGTTTTTGTTCTACATAATCATGTTTGCTGACTTAGGCTGCAATCCTAGCCCTACTCTCTACCTACCACTGAATTCAATAGGACTTTTAAAGGAGGAAATAGGGTTGGGGGGGGGTCACAGAAGTAAGTAACCTATGCATGCCCATTAGAAACTCTTATGCTAACTTTTGAAGATCATCAATTAACATTTGATTATATTATTCAAATAAAAGAGGTGGTAAAATAATCAATGATGCAGGGACATAATTCTATAATATAAAATATAGAATATAAATCATTATAACACAGGATTTTGTTGTTGTATGGTTGCTCTTCTGTGACCACATTAATTGCTACAGTTGTTGCATTTTGAGTAGTGAAAAAGAAAATCAGCTCTGGCTTCATGAGAAGCACTGCCTTAAGGTAAAAAGGTGGTTAATTTTACAAAGGTCATAGGTCATTGTTTCTTTTATGTGAAGGAAACTGTCAACAAAATATGCAAACTCTTATCCTTGCAACAAATTATGCTCTAAATTTTATCAGATGAATGAAAGCTGCATGCCACAATGCTTTTAAATTGTTAGGCATTGCTTAAACATAGAGAAATCTAGATCAAGTCACAGATCCAACATATGCAGGAACAACGAAATTACTCGGCTGCTCCATCCACTCACATAAGGCACTCCACATAAATTTAAAATAACTACAAAACATTAATTAAACAATGCAATACGAAATGACAAGTAAAAATAAGATTTTATTTTATTTTTGTTTTATTTTTGCATATTTTTCTAAAAAATGCCACATGCTGTTTAATTCTCTCTTTCAAGTAAGCATTAAAATAAATTAAGCCCCTCAGTAAACTAACAGGGGTTGGGAACCTGTAGCCCACCAGACACTACTGGACTACAACTCCCATCATTCCTGACCATTGATTATTATGGCTGAAACTGATGGTTGTTGGATGCCAACTGCATCCGGAGGACCATGTTAGCCCTCCCTGATATAACATCTCTGTTTACAAGATTATTGAGGTGAAGGTGAAATCAATGTTTCCTATGAATAACACATTTCTGGTAAAATGACGTTTATACTGTTCTTGCTGTTTTGAATTTGTTTCAATATTTTGATTCCTCGCCTTTCTCTTAAAAACAAGGTGACTCAACAAAAATAAACATATACAGAATATCTAGTTACAGGTAGGTAGCCGTGTTGGTCTGAGTCGAAACAAAATAAAAAAATTCCTTCCCATCACCCCCACCCTCTGAATATACATAAGGGTCTGGTTACTTCTGTTTCAGTGTATCTGATGAAGTGTGCATGCACACGAAAGCTCATACCAAAATAAAAACTTAGTTGGTTTTTAAGGTGCTACCGAAGGAATTTTTTTATTTTATACAGAATATGTTTTACTCAACAGCAACCTGATAACCCAAATACATAAGAGTAATGTCAGATACATACCACACAAAGCTCAAATAATATAACACCAAGGGACCACACATCTGATTTAGGGCCCGAAGGGAGATGCTTTTCACTTTGCATATGATCACTGTTTTTGATAATTCCCTGTGCAATTACCTCCGGTGCCAGGTATGATGGATACCTACAAGTAATGGTACAATAACAAAAGCAAAAGCATATTTCAAAAGGCCTGCAGGAAAAATCCACTGAATTTTCATAATGGAGACCTGTCTCATTAAACTGCGTGCCATCTTTTATAGCTTTAAAAACCCTTTATATAGTAGAAATAAAAGGTGTCAGCCTAACCGACTTCACAGGATTGTTGCGAGCATAAAAGACAGGGGTGAAAAGAACCTTAACCTCATTGAGGGTAAAGTGGTATAGAAATTTAATGAATGAATGAATGAATGAATAGCCTGCTTTCAAATCCTAGTTTAACAGCAATGCAAATATCTGCAGTGTAAATGCTGATTGATCTCCTGCTGCTTCACTGGAAACATCAGGTGTAAATGTGTGAAGGTGATTTGAGTGTACAGTCTCTTGTCAAATACATGAGCTCTAGATGAGCCCTTAGAACGCTGCCCCCCCCCTTCTTCTAAGATGAGATTCTCCTAATTCTAACCAGAATACTGTCTGGTAACCAAAGTTAAGTTTTACATTTCCCATGGCAACCAGGCTTAGAATAATAGAATCAGAGTTGGAAGGGACCCTTGAAATGCCAGAATTTCAGTTCATGCATCCATGACAGATGGCCATCCAATCTCTACCTTAAACTTTCCCATACTGGAAGTTTCTGGAATAGCGGGTGGTGCAGGGGTGGGTCAGGGCCAGATTTAGGTTGGATGAGGCCCTAAGCTACTGAAGGTAACGGGGCCCTTTATATGTCCAGCTGTCCTTTGTCAACAACAAATTGTCACTGTTTTTGTGTTGAATATATGCTATATGGTTATTTATGGACCTAATACTGTAGGTATCTGAAGGCATTTGCACATAACAAAATGTACATCATAGGAGCCTACGCAACACATAACACTGTTGCTGCATGTAGGTTTTATTTTATTTGTTTTTTATCTTATATTTTGGAAATGTACATCCAGTTTGTTTTCCTTTAATTTTTCGGGGGCCCACAAGAGAGTGGAGTCCTGAGTTATAGCTTGTTTAGCTTATACGTAAATATGGCACTGGGGGGAGTAGGGGAGGTAAGGATTTTTCTTTGTCAGGTGCGAGGAGATATTCTCAAAAAAGAAGAAGAAAAAGAAAAAGAGGTTCACACAATGTACGATTCCTAGAATGTCACAATGTAAAACTTACCCTATAGGAAAATCAACATCGGCACCATAAGCTGTCATGTAGTACAGGCCGAATTTAGCCAGTTTAGCATGACCCTATTAAAAAGAGGAAATGTACTGATTATCAACCTAACAAGGGTTTCTACTTTGTAGGAAGCTTTGTGTTCGAAAATGCATTGACATTCAGGTTTGAATTCACAATTTCCATGGCCAAAAATCTGATGGCGAGAAACTACCAGATACAATTACTCTGTCTGCACGTAGCCCTAGGCCAGGCATCCCCAAACTTCGGCCCTCCAGATGTTTTGGACTACAATTCCCATCTTCCCCGACCACTGGTCCTGTTAGCTAGGGTTCATGGGCGTTGTAGGCCAAAACATCTGGAGGGCCGCAGTTTGGGGATGCCTGCCCTAGGGCCAAATCATGGCTTAGCATGGAAGGGCAAATAGGTTCCCGGACCAAAGATTACAGCTGCAAGCCCCTTCCCTACCTAGACCTAAGCATGGGGGAACCTCTTTCAGCCCAAGGCCTGCATTGCCTTGTGGGCAACCGGGGTAAGGCAGTCAGTGCATGCCAGTGCCAGGGAGGGCCAGATACAAAAGTGGGTGAACAATAGATATAACGCTTACCTTGGTTCAGAAGGCGACAATCACCATCACCCAAACTGTATTGGTCAAACAAATACAGGTTATACCTAATAGGCTACTAGGTATAGCCATGCAAAGATTTTTTTTGGGGGGGGGTAGGGGTTACACACACACACACACACACACCTCTTTCTATGCAGGCAAGTAGAAAGCATTTTCATGGTTTAAGGACACATTCGCCAAGCAAAACCAATTGAGGAGGGTTCAGAGCATGGCTGGTGTGGGAGCATGCATTTGAAGAGTTGCAAAGGTCAAAAAGAGAAGTCTAGAGGACCATATTTAGTCCCCGGGGATAATATTCCCCACCCATGCTTAGTGGTTGCATTCAAACCTGGGCTTATGGTGTGTCTCGGTCCAGATAAGCGGCCTTCAGCTCCTGGGCCCAATGTTCCCCCACCGCTGGCTGAGCATTATATCCAAACCCATAGGCAAACCACAAAATCAAGTTAGGATATATCACAAAGACAGACCATGGCTTAGCTCTGGATAGTGCAGAACCATACTACAGCTGCAATCTCTGGTCCAGGAACCAACACGTTTCTTTGCTTTTGATAAGTTTTGGTGTGGCTTCAGTGTTATGTGCAAATTGGACCTAAGTGTGGTATTTCAGAACACTCTTCAGTCTTGCTTCAGCTTTCCCTCTACCCAAATTGCCAACATTTGTAGACAAAACATTTATGCCCAATGCAGAAGATTTTCAAAAAACACCCTTGTAAGATGAAAATGTAAGAGCTGTCGTTCTCGACAAGGTTTCCCAGCTGTGTAGCTGAAGACATTTATTTCTGTTGAACGCTAGGATATGTGGGAAAGGCAGTCTCAAATTTGTGAAATCAAAATATTGTTCATGAAGCCTGGATAATTAAATTCCCATTTATTTATGTGTGTATTTATTCCAGAATTTATAGACCAGAGATTAAATCTCCCGAGAAGATCCACAAACTATTACAAACATAAAATTCATTCACTGCATAATTACAAACCATAAAACCACAAATCTTTAAAATGCTAAAACATCTAAAAATATTATATTAGCAGCAATAAAACAGTTTCAGCAAAACAACTAAGGTTTCCACGATGGTTTATGGCTTGGGTTTGTCTGGAAGAGCAAAACCATGAGCCTGCTAAGCAAAACTGAATTTCACCTAGGGTTGTTACCGTCACAATAAACAATGGTTCATGACATCCAAATGAAGTCACTGCATTCGTGTTCCATTTTAGTTAAAGGTAGACGTGCATCTTCCATTTACGTGGGGGAAGAGCGCCATATACACAAGACCGTGCAAAATACGAAAGTACGAATTTACCTTGCATTTAAATGCAAAATGTTGCTTTTCTAAGAGAGGCTATCTTTCGAAATGATTCCAAACGAAGTTCTTATTACATTGATGTTGACAGAGGATGTGTACCGAAAGCAGAAACAAAATCTTCTAGCCTTACCTCTTGATCCATGAGGATGTTGTGAGGTGAAAGTGCACGATGGACTATCCCATGCTTGTTCATGTACTGCAAGCCCTGCAGCATTTCATAGGCGATACATGAAATCCTAAACGGGCTGCAGTGAAATAGTAAGAAAATAGCCTGTTTCAGTTATTTTGGCCTGAAGCAATATTTCCAGCTGATCTTAGCCACGCATCATTCTCCCCACATAACCAAAGGTTACTATCCAAATTAAGCAGGCAGGATAGAGGTAGACGGAAAAGCATAATAAAAGCCTAGAGGAGGGTTCGCCGGGTTCACAAGAGAATGGTGCTGTTTATAGGTTCAAATGAGTTTCATATCCTTTAAGAAGACGTGTCATAGGAGGTCAACCATATGGAGGATTCTCAGGCCTGGATACTTCATCATCAGTATCAGAGGTGAAACTAGTCAGAGCTAGAGATGCACAAGGATTTTGTTTGGTCGGCATTTGTAAGTGAAGAGATCCGATTCATACTTCCCAGACTAATACACAGATCAGAACATATTCTTCAGTTCTTGCACTTCTGCATATGTTGCAATACAATCCTCAGCTTAAAGAACATATCAATATGATCACAAAAATGTGTTTTTTCAAACGAAATGCATACAAAATTTGCATATTTTGTCATTTATTTATCTGTAGATAAATATTAGGTTAACTTGCTCTCCTGGCCACCTTACTCAAGTTAAAAATATCAGTTGGCCTGCCACTCGCAGTAGAATACTATATGTTTCTTCTAAGACAGGGGTGGCCAACTCCCAAGAGACTGCGATCTACTCACAGTGTTAAAAAGAGGCAGTGATCTACCCCATTTTGGGGGGTTCAGGTTGTTGACCTTTTTTTAGGGAGGAAAGCCTGTTTTTCAAGGGTTCAGGTCAAAGTTGTTTAGCTTTTTTAGGGGAGTCAAAGTTGTTGAGCTTCTTTGAGGGGAGCCAGTGATCTACTAGGAGAAGGGGACGACAGAGGACAAGATGGTTGGACAGTGTTCTCGAAGCTACGAACATGAGTTTGACCAAACTGCGGGAGGCAGTGCAAGACAGGCGTGCCTGGCGTGCTATGGTCCATGGGGTCACGAAGAGTCGGACACGACTAAACGACTAAACAACAACAACAGTGATCTACCAGTGATCTACCACAGACGTCAAGTGATCTACCGGTAGATCACGATCTACCTGTTGGACGTGCCTGTTCTAAGAAGTTCAATGTAGCTTAAACTCAAGTAAATGTATATGGGACTGCAGCCCGAGTTATATTTAACAAAACACAGTTAAGTGTAGGTGTCGGGTCGTATGGTCCAGGGGTCTTAAATCCACTGGATTTTTTGTTCAATTTCCAGAGTGGAGAATCAGAAAAATGTGAACGTGAGAAGCTGTAATTTACTGAAACACTAGAGGGCCTCCTCTGATTATCTTTGCACTATAAAAGTCAGAGCATGCGAAAGCAGAAATTCAGGATTAAATGCTAAGCCCTTTACAGAGCCAACTCTATACTCCCACAGTTTAAATTGTAACCATTGCATTAACTATTAAAGTAAAGAATGTAATAAACACATTACATGAGGATTTCCTTTTGCTGTGGGGAAGGCAATATGAACATCTCTCTTAGGTTTGCAACGAAGACCTCCGTGGACAGGTGAAAATTAATGCATGCTAATACCTCTGCAAACTGAGGGATAGAAACCATCATTTTTATACTATTCCGCTCCCTGTGAATACTTAAGTTTAGAATTCTATCAGTAATTACTGTCAGGAAAATATGGGATGACATAAGCAGACAGGACGACTCTGAAGTTTCCTTTTTTAAAAATGTGTCTAACTGTTTTTGTTTGCACAAGACTCCAAAACATGAAACAACCCTAATTGAATGCAGAAATGTCTGCAGAGTCATACTACTTCTGGAACAAAATGCCCCATATACATCAATGGACGCTTTACTTAAAAAAATGTGGACTTTTTAATTATCCCCCTCAGAGTTCATAATTACGCACGCTGGATGAACACACTAAAGAAAAGACCAACCTCTCCTTCCGTCCCCAAGACAATACTAACACAGACCGAACTTATAAGAAGAATCTAAGCTGGTGATGTTGCATGCAGCTGGTGGTCAGAAGATAGAATTTTTTTTTAATAAAAAAACCTCCTCCAAATTTACATAATGAAGCAGCAGGGATATAATTTGCTTTCATCTTCTTTAACAGGGACACTCAGCTGTTCGGAAAATGCTTTTAGTCTGAAATGCTAAATGAATCCCTAATGCTTCTGACCATTCGAAATTCATACCAAAGGTTAGCCTACATTTTTCCTCTCAGTGCATGCAAATAGAAGCCCATTAAGAGTGGCAGGGACTACAAGGATGAACAAATCTCTCCGTTTCTCATTTCCCCATTCTTAAATTCAATTCCCCAGATTTCCACATCGTTTTGGGGTGTGTTTTTTAAAGTCCTGGTGAAAATCCACCAATATTTTCATGTGGAGTTCTAATATATTATACGCACACAGTTTTGCTTAATATGCACATTATTTTGCAAAGCAATTTTCCCTAAAAGAGTGCCTTTTGGTATGTTATTCTCACAAACGTATGCACCTTTATTAACAATTTACACTAGCATATGCATTTTTTTGTACACATCACGAGGGCTGAGAACTGCATTGCAAAGTTCAGAGAAGAGGGAATTTCAAGGGATTGCTGCGTTTTGGTTTGCATACAATTTCAGAGCCTGCAGATTAGGTAAATGTGACCTTAATCAAATTTCTGCCCCATTCCAAACCAAGAGACAAGAAAGTGACCTGAAACTTCCATCTTAAGAATCTAACCTTGGGGTTGAGTGCTCAGTATTTTTAAGGTTCGGTGCAGACAGTTTAGAGGTAATGGATGATTAAGCAGTACAGTATACTAATTCTGTTAGATAAATAAATACTGCAGAGCAGATGCATACAAAAAGGGAGTGAAGGGGATAATGGTGTGTGTGTGTGTGTGTGTACGCGCAAAGTAGGTTCCACAATAGGAGAGAGGATAAGGCATGGAAATGAGAGTGATCTATGTACAAGGAAGAGTTGATAAAAGTGAAGAGGAGGGTGGAAGGGAAAAAGGGAAATATGAGTGCACAGGGGGTTGTGAAAAAGGAAAGAGTAAGAGGCTTGGAATTAGGTTCAAAGATGAAAGGGTCTGAAGGAGAAGGTGATGTATACTGAACTGTGGCAAGTGAACTCTCCATAATAAAATGGCAGGTCTCCCTCCATGTAGTAAGTGTGCAGTAAACTTGTAACGGTCTGTTTTGGTATGCCAGAATGTACAGGTGTTTTTTTTACAAGTTCTGACCAGTTTCCAAAAAATGGATGTGTGCAAGAGGGACAAGCGTACACAGCCAGAACTTCGCATTCACTTTTCTCTCTTTCTCTTGAACCATCTGTTGGGTTTGGCTGTGGAAATGGCTGTAGAGACAAGCACAGCTTTCTCACTTGTGTGTTTATCTATTCTTCGGATTCTGTTTCCAGCTTTATGGCTAAACCAAGGCCAAACCCAAAGTGCATCCAAATAGAATTTTAAGCTGGAGATTCGCAAGGGTGAAACCTCGTTAAATCGGGAATAAACTGTGTAATACAGAGCTGGCCAGCTATGTGTCCAACCTCCAGTGCCTTGGAGGCTCCTGTTGGACCATGGCTTTCATTTCACAACAATTTCTATTTATAGATGAATTAATTTTTTGATGATAATCAAGGTGGCAAATTAAAAAGATAGGTGTATTATTTTCTGTTTGATTCTGCCAAGTTTTTCAGATGTGACTCTCCTTTAGCAGTGGTGTCCATTCACTGTTACTGAAACAGATCCATTTTAAACAAAGAATTCCATCTCCTTGGTGTGGGAAAAGAGGTTTTTCCAAAATATAACCAGCTACTGGAACGAGTGGAATATTACATAATGCAAGTATCTTTGAATCTGCAGAAGATGTTCATAAAAAATAAAGAAGTTGTTATCTCTTCCAGTGAAAGAGGAAGTCTGGTAAGGATGACCATTAGCATATCCAGCACACCATAATCTGCTCTTCAGGTTGCAGAAATTATCAGAACGGAACACTTTGCAGAGTTCAGCAGAGATGCTCTGCCTGATCTTAAGGCTTCAGCAGCTTCTGCCACTGATGAACACCCTGATAATAAAACACAAGTTGTTCTATTAAGTGCACATTCTTTAGGGTTAGCCCAGCTGTTATGTACCTCATCCTGATTTGATTACATACCACAAGCAAACCCTGCAGAGTTTCCCTCAATATTTTTATTAGCCACCATAAACAGAATGCTTCATCAAGGAGACTGTGGTTAATATATATATTATGGAATAAAACACTCTCAGACTGCAGACTCTCACTTCATTTGCACGCAGCTGCAACTGACTACCACACCTATTCATTTTCACAACTCGCACCAAAGCCAGATTTTAAGGCATCACAATGTAGATTCGAAACGTGGGTGTCAATTTCGGAGCCAGGCAAATACCCTTTTTGTTTTTTCAGGCCTTTCACATTCATTTTCATCTTGACTGATGATTTTTAAAAAACAGTTTTTAAACCATTCATATAGAATTTTATGCCTTTTGTATATATTCTCCTGTTTCCAATTTGTTGCTGGCAATCAAAAATTGGGAGAATCCTCTTGGAGGATTCCCACAAGAAACTAGTTAGCCACTGAGAGATCAGGATGCTGGGCTGAATGGGTCTTTGGTCAGATCCAGAAGAAATCTTTTTATGGTCTTATATTTTATGGCGTTTGGAAATTGTGAAAGGAATTTTATGAGGATCATATATGGAGCCCTGGTCCATCTTACTGCTTACTGCTTACTGTGATCATTACTGCTTACACTGTGAAAATTGTGTTGTTGTTTTTCTCCCAGGCCCTTGCTTGGGATTGAACCTGAGGTTTTTTCCCCAAGCCCTTGCCAGGGATTGAACCTGGGTTTTTTTCTCCCAAGCCCTTGCCAGGGATTGAACCTGGGATTCTGCAGCACAAAGAACCAAGAGACTCGCAACAGCAAATTTTATTATGACATAACCATTGTTAGCCTTTCAAGATGCCACGTGTTCCTTTGTTATTTTGTGTTAAATAGCCCTTAAAAAAACAATGGAAATGACAGGGGAGAAAGTGGGGTGAAAATTTAAAAAAACAACTAGGATAGATAAAATTAGGATTAAGCAAATTCATGGATGATAAATCCACCAACAGTTATTATGATTCGTGGGCAAGGAGTGGGACTTTTGTGTGGCTGGAATGTAGCATACTGTACAAAGGTAGCAGTTGCATCCAGGGCCGGCTCTAGGGGAAGGCTGGGTGGCGCGGGGCGCCAGGGCGCGGGGCGCCCGCCCACCAGCCGCGGCAAGAAACGGGGCAGGGGCGCCAGAGCGATCTCTGCAGCACGGGGCCAGGGCGCCTGACATGCTTAAGACGGCCCTGGTTGCATCCATTGCTCCAAAATACATCCCCATCCCTACCTCCATGGATGGGTGGCAATGGCGCATGAAGAAGCTGCCTTATATACTGAGCTAGACCACTAGTCCATCTAGCTCGGTACTGTCGGCCATGACTTGCAGTTGTTATCCAGGGTTTTAGTTGGGGGGGGGTCCTTCATAATAAGTCTTAACTAGAGTTGTCAAGGATTGACCCTGAGGCCTACTTCTGAGCTACAGCAATTTTAAATTTCTATTTAAATGAAATTAATACATACAGGCTCATGAAAGGAAAACTGAGGTCCACAAAGAGATTTTGGTCCAATTTTTATACACAAGCTTAACGATCGAACATGGTAATTATTCGTTCTGTTGCTTTACATTAAGGTACAGTATATTCCTGCATATAAGACTACTTTTTAACCCAGGAAAATCTTTTCAAAAGTCGGGAGTCGCCTTATACGCCGGGTCATTTTATTAATACAGCGAGTATATCCAAAACTCTATATTTTAACTAGAAAAGTTGGGGGTCGTCTTATACACCCAGTCGTCTTATACGCCGGAATATACAGTAAGTTTCTTGCATCAACTCTCACACATGTGAAATTGTGCAAGACGTTTGCCTCACAAGCCTTTGGATCCTGATCATGCTTTGTACAAAACCAACCACCACAGAAGTAATACAATCTTCCAATTAAAACCAACAATGATATTTATCAAGGACTGTTACAAAAAACCCACACCTTTTTCATGCAGGAGAGTAAAGACCTTTGGAGAATACAAATTGCCCTCTAGAGCCACTTTCAGATATTTAAAATATTTGGAAGCAAGTCTTTGGGTTTCTTTGTGCTTTTTCAGCTGCAATTCTTTTAAAAAACCAAGCCATTCATATTATTAGCATTATCCTCTCAATGTATTCCCCCCCAAAGAGTTCCTGACAGGAAATTACTAATTAATTTCATCATTATTATTTTTCCCTTAAAAATATAAATAATATTGCATAGTGAACTTGTGTACTGTTTTCTAGCTTAAGTTTGTGCAAATCACAAAATCTGTCTTACAGCCCCCTCCTTGATAGCAAGGCCAAAAGGGATATATTGATTTAATAAAACGTAAAGCCATGAAAAAATGCTGACATAGCAGGCCGCCAGGATTATGCACTGGGTTTCAACACACCATTTCAACAGATGACAATAATTGAGTAGAAACATATTAAAATACTTTTAAGTCCTCCCCCCTCTTTTTAACAAGTCAACTTCAATTTGATATGAATATTAAAATGAAAAGGAGAAGAGGAACATCTAGTGTAGGACTTCAGCAGGAAAAGACAAACCAAAAACCGCTTTCAAAGATGAGATGATGGATTTTCTCACTATTTTAAAGCCCAGTTCAAAAGCCTAGCACCAGTTCCATAGGCAAAACCAACCTCCATCTTTCTCCTATCTGATCTTTCACAGTATCTCAATTATTCAGTTATTTTGAAGCCCTTCCCTTCCCGTTGTCCCCTACACCAAAGGCCCTGTCAGTCAAAAGCACAGAAATATTGTTTGAGAGGTGGGGGAGAGAAAGAATGGCAGAGAATGACCATGAAACTTCTATCTGTAATTGTCATGGGTAGCAGTGCAAGACAGAATGTCATCAGACAATCACAATCAGAAGTTAAGAGTCCTGCTCAAAGCACAGAAGCAGCACATTATCTGTTACCAAAAAGAGATGAAAGAAATATGGCAAAGGGGGAGCTTCCAGTTCCTTTCCCAGACATATGCACACAAATGCACACGGACACACATATATCAAACTCTCAGCGGCAGGGCTGCTCTGATCAGCTCCCAAGCAAGTGAATGCTGATGGAGGAGGGAAAAAGTGATTCGTGCCCGAGGGAATGTTATGTGCACGTCTGTGTGTAAGCATGGGGCAAAGTAAGTGCATTCCTTTTTTTTTTTTAACATAATTTTTATTGGTTTTTACAAATTACAAAAGATGGTACATACATAAACACCTTTTCCACCTTCTTCCCACCCCCCTCCATGGGTCCTCCCCTGCCACAGAAGTATCCCACGCAGGTGATCAGTCAGAAGTGGTCCATTTTATGATTGGGTTTCTGTCCTCCTCCCCCTCCCCTGCCCCCCAAGCCCCCCCCCTGCCACCAGGGAGCTCCAGTGAACCAGGGCAGTACGCAGGAGTTCATCCATCCAACCATCTATTGTCATACCAAAAAAAAAGAAAATACAAAAAGAGAAAAAGAGAAAAAAGAGAAGAGGAAAAAAAAAAGACAAAAAGGAAAAAAGACAAAAAAAAAAATTCATCATAATTGTTAAATTCATAATTGTTAAACCATATTTTGTGGGCTTCCCCACCCTCCCACCCTTCCCCGGTTTTCCTCCCTTATTTATCATCTTCAACAGTTTCATAGTTCATATTTTATAACATACACCTTTATATCTTATACCACTTTTAAACTATTATCATTTTCGCCTATTGTCCAATCACTGAGAAATCAAACTCCCATTTTTTCTTCCCGTGCCTAATTTTTACCCCTCTATAGGCCTCCATATTTTCACCTTTTTCCAGAATCAATTCACTTTTTAAACCTATAACTATTCCCAAACTAACCTTACTCCCCCCGAGTACCTGCTCCACCCCTCCAATCCAGCAAGTTCCATAGTCAGCAGTCCAGTTATAGTCCTATTAACCCATCCTTACAATCACCACTTCACTTTCCCTTCACCCCACCCCCTGTTTGCAGTCTTTTGCCATCCAGGCCTCCATATCAGACCCCTGAGCTTCTTCTCTTCTCTGCTTAATTTTTCCTTCTTCCCTGTGGTCATTCTGGAGTTCCAGTAAATCCAGTCGTGCCCCCCTCGAAGGGGAGGCACTCCATCCAACTTTTTGTAGAGTAAAATCATCATTTTTTTCGTGATGGGCTTCATTTTGTGTTAAATCATCACAGTCGTCATCATTGTCATTCTCACATTCATCTTCTTCAGTTTCAAAAGCTTCATCTTCTAGGAAATCATATTCTGTCATCACAATCTGGAATTGTTGCTGTAACACTAGCCGTTGTGTCTCCTCTTGACATAGTTCTATTCTTGTTTCCCACATTAAGGTCAAAACAGTCCGCTGAAACTCAGGCGGGTACCTTTTTGTTGACATAGTTCAGTCCTGTCAAGGTCAAAACTTGTCACATGGGGTGGAATATGATCGCAGTCTATTTTCTCGACTCCATTTTAACAAGCTGGCTGCATTCTTAAAAATAAAGTTCGAACTCACATTTCAAAAGCATATAAACCAAAAAAAAATTCCCAAAAAGTCCAGAGATAAAGATAGAAATAAAATTTAACTATAAATCCTGGTCAGCTCACTGGGTTTTCTGGGCTGCCGGCTCCCGAGAAAAAGAAAGGTCTTTCTTAGTCTTAACTTCTTTCTGCAGGGCAATCACAACAGTCTCTCTCCCCTTTTACCCTGCATTTAGGGGAGATTCTCTTTGATGCCTTTGAGGAATCCTTTTAAGTTAAAATCTTCTGTTTACGGCTTCGGGTTTCTGTTTACTGTCTCTTATGTTACCGTGGGGGGGGGTGGCTTCCTCTTTTCCCCTCTCTCCCAGGTCCAAATTGTTGCCTTAATTTACATTCCAAAGAATCCAAATTACTCACAGTCTATTCATTTGCTGAATGTTCTTTGAAGAATTGGCCACCTCCACTTCCCAGACTCGCAGCTTCGCACTCTCAGAGCAGCAATGTCAGCCTGTCCGCCGCGGTTCACCTCCTCGCTCTCGGGGGCTTAAACAAAGCCGATCCGGGGAGGAGAGAGCCCGCTTTTGGCGCCGCCAGGCAAAATCTGTCCCCAAAAAGCACGATTTGGGGCTTTTAAGGAGGTTTCGTTTCGCTGGAACGATTCCCTCCACCTCTGAAGCGCCGAGGTCCGCTCCGCTGTGCGGACCCCCGTCTGAGCAAGATGGCGTGGTCAACCGGAAGCCAAAGTAAGTGCATTCCTTATTGTAAGCCTTCTTAGCATATATTTATCATATCAGGTGGATCTGACACCCTGCCAAAACAGTGAATTGAAGTTAAATCCGCCAAAACAGTCGTTTTACAAACATGGCTTGCATTTGACACTCTGTAAAAATAAACAAAAATAAACATCGCTATTACATTTCATTAAATACATTCCATTTATAATTGACCCACCTAGCGACAAATAATTACAATTACAACAAATAAAGGCTTGACATATCTTGCTTTGCATGTCATGCATCTATCTCATATATTGGTTTCACCTTTTAAGTTGCATTACTGAAATAAATGCACTTTTCGACAATATTCTAATTTGTCATGCTGGCCACATGACCTGGAAGCTGTACGCCGGCTCCATCAGCCAATAATGTGAGATGAGCGCTGCAACCCCAGAGTCTTTATGATAAAGGGCATAATGGCTGGACTCAAATACGGTGTGAAATCTTGGTTTGTGATACATAACTGTAGTTTGAATGCCTCACAGTGGCTTAAGCTTCCAAGTGTGCAGCAAACCAGCTGGGGTCGAGATCTGCTTGCTTTTGTTTCCTATCTGCTCAGCATTCAACATCAAGCTCGCTTCCATTTTCATGGCGCAACAGCTTTCCAAGAGGTTTGTCAAGGCTCTGAAGAATCACCATCACATATTTCAACAGCAAACTCATTCTCTGAGTGAGGATCCTTATACAGTATTACCAAAACGGCACCATCCACAAACAGAGGGTAGCATCAAGAGGTATGCGGGAACCCCAATATTTGCAGAAATACAAAAAAACAAACCCAATCAATGAGGACTGAAAAGATAGGGGACTCAGAATGCCATTTTTATTGGGGGCAGAGAGAGATGGAAATGAGTATTCAGGAAGAATGAGCCTAACAGCAACTCTCTCTACCTTTGATTCCCAGTAACTGGCATTCAGAGGCTTACCACATGCTTTGTAAACCAGCTAAAAACTGTGGTTTCAGATCCCAGTCACAAAATCTGTTAGCTGGCTAAGGTTTGGGCATGAAAATCCTGGTTCAGCAATACAAAATGTGATTTTACATGACCTCCAGGATGCTCAGAGGAAGTGGTAACGTTTATTGATACATCAACACCTTCTGCTATAGATTGAATTGCTTTGCATACCAGCTTCAGCTCCCATTTTATATTTACTAAAAATTCAAACTAATTAATAAAAGCAGTGCATATGGATAGTGCATAAACAAGACATGACTAATGGATTTCTTTTGCTTCATGACTTCACACCAATAACTGCTATTTTGGAAATGAATTACTGGGAAAGGATTAAAATGGAAATAAACATATATACCCTACTATATAGGTCCCAGGTGGCGCTGTGGGTTAAACCACTGAGCCTAGGGGTTGCTGATCAGAAGGTCGGTGGTTCAAATCCCTGTGACGGGGTGAGCTCCCGTTGCTTGGTCCCTGCTCCTGCCAACCTAGCAGTTCGAAAGCACGTCAAAATGCAGGTAGATAAATAGGAACCGCTACAGCGGGAAGGTAAATGGCGTTTCTATGTGCTGCTCTGGTTTGCCAGAAGTGGCTTAGTCATGCTGGCCACATGACCTGGAAGCTATACGCCAGCTCCCTCGGCCAATAATGCGAGATGAGCGCGCAACCCCAGAGTCGGTCACGACTGGACCTAATGGTCAGGGGCTCCTTTACCTTTACCCTACTATATATATATGTTGTTATACTTGGTTGTGACAAATAGTTGCCGTTGTTTTTTAAAGAAAGTTTCTTGATTACCTACTTCCATACTTTTCCATTATTTTAATATTCCCTTGCTCTTCAGCTTCTTTGCTCAGAATGCTTGTACTTTTCTACATCCGTAGCAGCAACACTTAAATCATGTTTATATTGTAAGAATGAAAACATAATAATTAGTTCCAGAAAGGTGTTGTAGAAAGGTATTTTAACTCAGAAAGACTGCGTTTTGAGCTATGCCCCTTCCTCCTTAAACCTTCTTTTACTGAGACACATATTCAGTTTTTTCAAAAGAATTCTATTAGAATTAGCTACTCATCTGTGTCACCCCTACAACCTGTAATTTTACTCAAAACGAGCTCACTTTCCACAGACTCCGATCTCCTAATCCAACCTAGACATATTCATCTCATTAGTTAAAACAGAGCTGGGGAACCTGTCACTCTCAAGATGTTTCTGGAATCCAGCTCCCATCAGCACCAGTCAGCGTAGCCAATGGTTAGGGTCAACCGCAGAAGACTCAACATCATTTAGAGGGCCAAAGGCCTCTTCAGTGTTCCAAATGAAAGCACCACACACACAACCCTTGAAGCCATATCAATGGTTGCTTCTGAATTGGAATCATATGAGTGTTCAGTTGCTGGAAAGCATTTGCCTTCCTCTTACCCCTTTTCCTCATCTTATTTTATTTTTTTATAAGCTACATGTGTACCCTTTGGAGAACCTTTTTCACATAAAGCCTACCTCCCGTTTGATTTTGGAACACAATACAAACGGCAATGCATTTATAGCGGAGGATGGAACAAAGATATCTAATACATAGAGTAGACAATAGTTTAATAAGAGCAAATAAAACCTACTCATCCGAGTCGGATCATGTTTTCCACCAAGCTAGTAAACAGCTGCAGACAGAGTCTGCTTCCGATCAAAGGGTCTATGTATAACATATTATACCTCTGTATATATCTGATGGTTCACTGGTAATTTTTCAAAACCATAACCTCTGAAGCATATGACAACTATATTTTATTGAAGACATACTATGACCACTCTGCTCACTAATTCAGAACAATTCAAAATGCATAATGCAGGTGCCAAAAGCCATCTAAATGTCTACATACTCCATCTGTTGGCTTTGGTGATTGTAAGATTGCAAAAGACTTCAAAAAGAAAAGGGGGACATTTTAAAGTATAATGTGAAAAATAATAATAACAGAATGGTGTGTGTGTGCTTATTTTCAGTGCTCAGAAGAAAACATTTCTCAACTAACAGATTTAAAAGGTAGCTTTTAGTGGAATTCAAAGGCAGGCAATTTACAAAGTTGTAAAACCACTAAGACTACAATCTTTGAAAAACTTACTGGAAAGCAAGCCTCATGGAGCCTAGTCAGACTTCTGAGTAAACAGAAACAGGGGTGTGTTGCATGACACTAGCTAGAACTTAATAAGGTTGTTGAATTTCAGTTGAAACCAATATTCTAATTAGAATGAAGAATCCAGTTTGGTTATTTTGCTTGTACTTTGAACAAATAAATGTTAAATGACAATCTTTTGCTATACAGACAGACATATATGGCAGTTACTCTTATGAACAAGATTGCAGTTCTACCGGCAGGCTACAAACATAGCACATTCCTTCCCAAGATTGTATACTGCAATTTTATTGATATCGAGTTGTTGTTCCAATATTTAAATTCCAGAGTCAGATTTAGAGTCAATATCCAGACGAGAAAAAATTCTCAAACCACAAAATTTTGCAAAATGCAATTACAGCTGCAGTCATTTTTTTTATTTTTTATTGCATAGCATTCATGAAATTTGCATACTGCCTTTCATTCGAAGATCACAACCAGGTCCGCAACATAAAAATACAAAATGAGAACACAAATTATATAAAAAACTAAGAGACTAAGAAACAAATAACCGCTCTCTAACACACAGATTTAAGAGGCCATAGAACTATCAGGAATCCTAACAGCTCAGATGTGCCCTAAGTTCATTTGAGTTGCAGACAGGAAAAAACCAAGCTGTCCATGATTTACTGTAAAATGCAATGCATGCTTACCCACCATGCTCACTGGGGCTTACTCTCTTGTAAGCATGCCATAGGATTACTGCCTTGGTCTAATTCAGGGGTCCAGCAACCTTTTTCAGCCATGGGCTGGACTACATTTTGAAAAAAATATTGAACGAATTCCTATGCCCCACAAATAACCCAGAGATGCATTTTAAATAAAAGGACACATGTAAAAAACATGCTGATTCCCGAACCATCTGCGGGCCGGATTGAGAAGGCGATTGGGCCGCATCCGGCCCCCGGGCCTAATTCTTGAAGTTCTTTATTCTAAACCAAATGTTTTAGATCCTGACACCTACTGAGAAGTGGTTATATCCGTTTCCCAGTGTTCGTGGGGCTGAGTGTTATGCTAACATTTCACCTTCTGCAACTCTACCTATACTGTTGCCCAGGTTATTTCAACAAGATTGCCGAGAAAGTATGGTAGAGGTAACAATATACTCTCAAGAGGCTTTGAAGATCATTACGTTTAACAAAAGGTTTCCATTATCCAAAATGTATCCATCTGGGGATACATAGAGATCATAACAGAAAAGTGTGCTGCAATGTTTCTGTGGAATGTTTAGCTTCCTGAGTGAGTTACAAGAGAAGCCAAATAGAGTGTAACTATTTCAGATATCTCACTTTGGAGTTAGAAATTCTGATAAGCTCTTCTTAAGTAGTATCCTCGTGGAACATCACCACCTTATGGAAAAGGGGGAGAAAAAGGAGGACCGTTCTCGTGGACTCAAAAAACAGAACTGTGCAGAAACACCTATGCAAACGTTACCTCATATGTAATGTGTATAATGATGCATGACTTCATAAGATTAACTGCAAATAACTATCAGACAGCTGTACAACCTGCTGTTTTGCAATATGCATGGAAAGATGGACCATGGTATATCTTCAGTTTCAGCAACAGCCTAATAGAAGATTTCCTGCTGACTTGACATCAGCTTGTGGTACAGGTGCAAAGGACTTATTTCCTGGCAAGTGCAAGAAGAATTAATCTATAAACCATAAGGACAGCTTCTCCCATTCCATAACAGTTTGTGAAATTAATTGCAATAGCATGCATATCAACTTTGGGTACAAAACCTGTTCTCCTATCATGAGCTACAATCAAAACAAGTGGGCGGGGGGGACCCCAAATAATTCCCTGCAAAGCTAATTGACGGAGATGGATTGAATAGCATAACTGGGAATTGCTCTTTCTTCAATTATTTCTGGCTATTGAAAGGTCTTCTGACAGAAACAAAAAGATGTCGATTTTAATTAACTGAAAAGCAATGAGAAATGTTTCAGCTGGTCTCAGTGAAGGTATCCCTGAGGTGAAACAGCTTCTCTTTTGCATAGTATGAACTTGAAATTTTGCAGCATGTACTGGCTTGAGAAATACACACACAAAAAGCCTTGAGGGAGGCACATTTCTTTTCTGGTTTGGGCCTTAATTTTTTTTAGAAATTATGCTTCCATAAAAATTCGCCACTGGCTGGGCATTTCTCTTAAGATAGGTGAGGAAAAGCTTTCAGTCTTTTGACTTGCTGGGCAAAGAGGGAATTAAAGGACTGGAGATTCAAATAATGCTTATGGGGGAAAAATATGAAGGCAAACTGCTAACACTAAACTCACTTTGGAGATACTTTAGACAAACAGTACAACATTTTGATATAGGTTGGGCCAATATTATTCTTGGACTTAGTAGCATCCCCGAGAGCTGACATAACTCAGTACCTAAAAAGTGAAACCCCGTATATGAAACTAAGAAGCAAGTCTTATGAGATTCAATAGAGCTTACTCCCAGGTAAGTGATAAAGCTACAAATCCCAAATTCAAATGTTGCTTCTTCCACGATCTCTCAGCTTCAACACCCCCTCACCCAGCAGAAGGAGAAAACAATGCTGACTTACATTAGAGGGTTGCTAGAATTACAAAAAGCAGTGAAACGAGTTTGTGAAATGCTTTGAAAGTTTAAAATACAGAGTTGTTTTTTTTTTAAATGTTGCTGGGTTCTTCTTATTCTATTCGGCAAGATTTAAATACCACTTAATTGGCAAAATTTTGAAGCCACAGGATGTAATTTATGTAAAGGAATATCCTAGTTTTAACAATCTTTGGTGACAGGGGCTTAGAAGTCTTTAATCACAGCAAACTGTTAATTGTTGAGCAATCTGCTATATATCTCCGATATCCACCGAACAGACATGCACCCTCTCATTGGGTATACTCTATACACCAACATCTGTCAACATGCAATGAAGATAAATTTAGAGCTCACTCCATCCATATGTCATGCACATATGACAGGACTCAGATAGAAGCACTCTCAGTTTCTGCTCTATAGCCAAGGGGACAATTGGGGTTTATTCTGCAGGAGCTGGCACTTAATGACCTGGTGTTAAAATAATTTCTGAGATACATTACTTTCAATCCATTTCAAAATGTGTTAAATTGCCCCTCAAGTCTTCAATCCAGCTAAATAAATCAGTAGGAAAGAATCTAAATTCAACACTAGTGAAATTTTGGTAGATTTGATCATGGTTTTACTGCATATGTATCAACTGTTTTTCGTCTGTTCTTTGGATGATACTCTGGCCTTTGGCTAGTGCAATAAAAGTTTTATTCTCTCTCTCTTTCTCCCTATTTTCATATTTATCAAAATGCAGACACCACTGTAAGAGCCTGATTCTAGGGATGCCATGTCCTCAGAGGAAATCCTACTAAGCACTATTCCTGTGCCAAAATCTGGCCCCATTCCCTAAAGATTCTAAAAATGTACACGTGCACATTCTGCACAATCTACCTGCACAATCTGTACCCTGAAGAGAGTGCAAATTATGCAAAGCAGCTCCATCTATGCAGACTTTATGTGCAAACAGTTGGTAGGCTCCATCTACAGCTTCAGATCACTGTGCAAACAAGAAGCAGAAGGCACTTCCTGTATCCACACAATCATATCTCTGTATGTGTCATATCAACAGGGATGCTGTGCTATGCTACCAGTCTAAGGCCAGAAGCAGACAGGGTTGCCATGCTATATTCTGCGCTGAGCAGAGGTATCCCCCTCACCTGGATAGAATGTACTCCTTTGTCGGCTGGAAGAAAATAATGTTCTGCATTTTACATTACACTATGCAATATAAAATGTCCTGAACCTAATGCTGCACTTTATATCATATAGCAATACAGAAACTGCAGGGAAACATCAAGATATATGCTTTCATTTTCTTTTCATATAGAAATGAACCTAACATTCATCATTTAGAAGCTTAAAACCCTGCACAACTAATGCACAAGGACTGTCATGTACACACAATTCCTCAATACGTTTTTGGTTGGCTTAAAAAAACAACAACCCAAAAAAACCTCCTTATCTGAAACATAACTTAAAACACAAGCAAAGCATATTGGAAGAAATGGCTGGCAGGTTCCAGTACTTTCATCGTAAAATCGTAAAACTTTTGTGAAGTAAATATATGCTTCACCCTAAGCGTGTGTTTATCTGGCTGCCAGAAGGATAAAGTACTGGAAGATGTCAGCTTTGAATCTGTTAGACCTGCAAAGGTAGTTAACGTTTTAAAAGAAAAAGTGCATCTGGACTTTGTAACTTAAAGTAGATAAACCTTTCAGTTTGCATGTTTCCTTGCAACGTTTTCCTTGATACCATACCTCACTGGTTTCCTGTCTCGAAGCAAATCTTCCAGACTCTTTCCACAGTGTTCCGCAACAACCACTAGCCTCTCTGATGAAAAATGTACATAGAGAGACAGATTTAGTATCTCAGTGCACACAGGCACAAAAACACTTTCACTCTCGCATCCCACTGAAATTAAAACCATATTATGGTAGCACTGCATCTCGTAATACAAAGAGAATGTCTACTTATTTTAGGGGAATAGAAAATCATACTCAGTATACAGTTACACAGAATATAACCGAATTAACACATAGATGGCAATTATTTGCAGCCAGCAGCTGTCTAGAGCAATTTCATTGTAGAGAACATATGAGCATTCCCCGCCCCCTCCCCCATTTCACATCAACAACCATGGTAGTTTTGGGGGGGGGGGAATAGAGTAAATAGAAATTTTCTGTGATGGGCTGTTTTTACTGATCTATAATTTTTTATTTGTTTTTGGTTGTATTCTACCAGTTTCTGATTTGGCAATTTTTACGGAGTGTGTGCTTTTAGCATGGTAAAGATTTTGTTATTATTGTTTTGGTTTGTTGTTGTTGTTTAGTCGTTTAGTCGTGTCCGACTCTTCGTGACCCCATGGACCATAGCACGCCAGGCACTCCTGTCTTGCACTGCCTCCCGCAGTTTGGTCAAACTCATGTTCGTAGCTTCGAGAACACTGTCCAACCATCTTGTCCTCTGTCGTCCCCTTCTCCTAGTGCCCTCAATCTTTCCCAACATCAGGGTCTTTTCCAAGGATTCTTCTCTTCTCATGAGGTGGCCAAAGTATTGGAGCCTCAGCTTCACGATCTGTCCTTCCAGGGAGCACTCAGGGCTGATTTCCTTAAGAATGGATAGGTTTGATCTTCTAGCAGTCCATGGGACTCTCAATAGTCTCCTCCAGCACCATAATTCAAAAGCATCAATTCTTCGGCGATCAGCCTTCTTTATTGTTTTGGTTATAAACTCTGAATATTGTATACATTTTATATTTCTGCATGTTGCCTTGGGTAATTTGGGTAATTTTTGAAAAAGGTAACTAAGATTTTTTTTTAGCAACTATTCTAAAAAAAACTGCCTCCCGCAGTTTGTCCCCATGACCAAACTGCGGGAGGCAGTGCAAGACAGGAGTGCCTGGCGTGCTATGGTCCATGGGGACACAAAGAGTCGGACACGACTAAACGACTAAACAAACAAACAAATTTAGGAATGGGCTGTAATGGTGAAAAAAGAACAGGAATTCAGAGATCAACTGAAAGACAACAGTGCCTCATGCTGAAACATCTCCTGCCCTCACCAACTCCATTCACACAGGAATATCGATTGCCTTACTATTATCCACAACTGAGGTGCGTGGATGAGCATGGGGAACAGTTACCCTGAACAGCTACCAAAATCTTAGTAATTGACAACATTGTTCCTGATAACAGCATTACTTAAGGCAGCATTTCCGAAACTGCACTCCTTGAGCTTCATTTGGGTGGTCTGTGGATTTTGGTTGAGGATGGTATATCCATCCCATTAAATATCCACATTGGTTTTTAAATGCATTTATTGTGCTTCTTTTATTTCTTGTATTGTATTTTATGGCATTACAATTTGAATTCCATGGAAATTCAAACAAATAAAAAGAGATCGTGACTGGCACATCCATTCTGCTGCACTAATTTTGTTATAAAATGCACCGCCAGCTAAGGCTATTTTTGGATTTTCCTCTCTGAGCTGCATCACAATACATTATTCTTGTATAGCTGCAAGAATATTGCCATTCTACGTACAACCATCTCTCCTTTAAAAAAGATTTACAATGTGAAGCTTCTCCTCTACTTTGCCAGACATTCTGCTTAGCTATACAGCAAAAGCTACAGTTAAACAAAATTCACCATGTAAAAGAAAAGTAAGAAACTTCACTTAAAAGTAATAAAACTGATCCCAGGTATTACAGTCACCCTCCACCCCTGCCAAGATACCAAGACAGCACGATCATATTGAATAAGTTTGGAACAGTTTATAGAAGACAGGAAAACCCTGACTTCTGAACTAACTTTTATTCTTTGGCAATCACTCATAGCTGAGCAAGATTGTCTTCCATAAACACGTTTTTAACAATGAGTCCGTAAGTGACTGTGGAGGCCAATTCTGGACCCACACGTCCTTCCACAGTGGGGACATTGGTTCCCGGGAGGGAGTTGATCACGGTGTGGATTTGCCAAGCGCGCCTTCATCCTAGCACATTTCTCCCTTGCGTTCTGAGTTCAAGTGTTTTCAAAGTCCGTGACACCTTTGGTAAAGGCTGTTCTCCAACTGGAGCGCTCACAGGCCAGTGCTTCCCAGTTGTCAGTGTTTATACTACATTTTACATTTATACTACATCTGTTTATACTACTTTTTTTTCTTTAGATTCGCCTTAAGACAGACTTTAAACCTCTTTGGTTGACCACCAGCATTACGCTTTTCATTTTATAAGATCGGAATAGAGTAATTGCTTTGGAAGACGATAATCAGGCATCCGCACAACATGACCAGTCCAACAAAGTTGATGTTGAAGAACCATTGCTTCAACACAGGTGATCCTTGCTTCTTCCAGTACACTGATTGCCTGTCTTCCCAAGTGATGTGTAAGATTTTTCGGAAAATACAATGCCCTTTAAAGGACAGGTCACATGTGATAGCCAGCATGAGAATGGGAAAATCAAAAATGTAAATAGAACATATAAAGTCAAGTGAAAAACTGAACAGCCGATTATAAAAAGCACATACAGTAGAGCAGTATGCAAGGCAAGTTGTGAGGAAAGCTTTTTCTCTTTCAAGGAGCCCTCTGAGTGCAGACGGAGACAGGCTGCACACATAGCATTGCAGTTCTCCTCACAGGAGGAATATGTAAGATTAAAAAGATGCACTTAAGAGATGGCATTTTGCAAGGGAAATAGCCTGCTAAAAAGGGCATAGCTCAACCCGAAATCTCCTTTTTCTCAGTCATGTTAAAGTCCCTTCCAACTCTACGATTCTATGATTGACTTGACACATTCCGTGGCCTATGAGACATAGCTTGGGAGGACTTCTGGATCCTTTGCTGTTGCTTGACGCTCAGGTGGCCTCAGTGGTGCGGAGTGCCTTCCATCAGTTTCAGCTGGTGAGCCAGCTGTGCCCCTTTCGGGATAAGGATAACCTAACTTTTGTCCTCCATGCTCCGGTAACCTCTAAGTAAGATTTGCTGCAACACATTATGCGCAGGGCTGCCTCTGAAGACAGTTTGAAACCTTTAGCTGGTGCAGACGTCAAGCCGCTCACTAGGGTAAGATGGTTTGAGCATATTACACCAATCCTGGCCTGACTGCACCGGCTGATTTGGTTTCCAGGCCCAATTCAAAGTGCTGGTTTTGACCTAGAAAGCCTTAAATGGACCACAATACATCAAGGACCACCTCTTCCTGTATGAACTGACCCAGACCCTGTGATCATCACCTGAGGCCCTTCTTCATGTGCCTCCTCCACATGAGGTCTGCAGGGTGGCAACATGAGAATGAGTGACTCCCCGTTTGTGGAATGCTCTCTCCAGAGAGGCTCGCCTGGTGCCTTCATTACATATTTTTACATACAGTACCATGCGAAAATATTTCTCTATAACGAGGCCTTTGGCTGATTAACATCCCAATGCCTTTTAAAACGTGTTTTTGGTAGGGGATTATGGGTTTATTTTGATTTTTAAATGTATTTTTGTTTTCTTATTTTGTATTTCTATGTTGCGAACCACCCTCTGATCTTTGGATGAAGGGCAGTATACAAACAGAAATAACAGAATAAGTAAATTACAGCTTATACTTCATCTTCAACATGATATATGGCACACTGATAAGTTCCAAAATGTGAGGACTGGGAGAGAATTGTCGAGGCCGCCTTCTGTGGAGCACATTTCTTTTAAACTCTGAACATCAAAAGAGAGATTTGAAGAATTAAATAAAAAGAAAGACAGATTGATGAATTACAGGAACCTATGGAACAAATGGACTGAAAGAAGCCTGCAGTTTTCAAGACCCCCCCCCCAAGCATGCGAAGGACAGAGGGGGGAGGGGGGAATGGAGTAAAGAGAGATAAGCAGAGTGTGAAAAAGAAAAGGAAATACCTAAAAATTATCAATGTGATCTGAACTACAGGAAAACAAAGGGCTGCAGCTCAGCAGCTTACATCTGTGTCTGTTATGTGCAACAATAGAGACAAGCCTGAAAAATGTTGCTACAGAGTCAGTCTGGGGAAAAGCAAACTGCCGTCTTGGGGAGGGGGGAATGCTGACGGCTGCTTTGAAGTCTAATGCTCTGAAACACATGCACAGAATAATTACTGTAACACTCCTACATGCACACCCCAAAGTTATGGGGCAGGGGGGGGGAGAAAGCACACTCACCATGCTTTCCACGGGAAATGTCCACATACTGGCAGAGCCTAGGATGCGTAATTGTCTTAAGAATCTGAAAGCGTCCCAGGATCTTTATGGAGTTTGGTGTCAAGGGCAGGCCGTTGCTCCCGCAAACATCATTCGGAAGAGCAGAAGCAAAGAAGGTAAAGGCTCCCAATTCCGCATCCTTTAAGGGAAACATCTTAGGAGTTCCGTGAGATACCCCTCCTTGTAAGTAGCGTTATCCTGAAAGAAAGAAAAAAGGGAGGATAAACAATAAAGCCAGGCTAGTCAAGCAAATGGATGCCATTGATATTACTGATGGTTATAACAGAGTAATGAAAGCTGTTTTTAGCATTGAAAATGTATAAAGCAATAAACTGCAAATTAACAGAATACAGTATTTAGAAGATTATAGGCTGAACTGAACTCTGCAAAGGAATCATGCTATTTATTTAAGTCCAGCAAGTAAGGATATGATCCAGAAAACCTGTGCATCCATGCATATTTGAGCAGCAGCAGCCAGTCACTATTTTGCAGGAGGGAGTCAAGGACATTGCAGAAATTAAAGAATGCACAATTAAAGCAGATTATGATGTCCTGTTGCCCTGGACCACCAAATCCACTTTAAAAAATAGCAATCCATCAATGGACTTTTTGTCTTAAGAATATGATGGTGAAATGCACTAAAAAGTTTGGGAAGTTTTTTAAGCAACCTGCAGACAAATAAGGATGAATGTTTAATGTCCTAAAACATTCCCACAAACCAGTCAGAATGAACGCTCACGCAAATCAGAATGAATGCTCCATAAGCAAGGTCACCTGTAGGAGCCCTGAATTGCAAACACTTTTTTGGCATAATATAGAGCTGCTGTTGTGGGGAAACAGAACTCACACCTACTGCTGGCTAAATGACACAGGAACACGATCAGTTGTGCACCATGGAAATAAAATATAGCTCAAGCTGAGTGTGCAAGCATCAGAGCAGTGTCAGTCCCCAAATTAGGAGCAACATGCTTGAGGCCCCCAACGTGTGCCTTTTGCCAGAGGGGCCCACAGATGGAGGACTGCTTCTGTTGCCAAATTCTGACCACTCTTTTCTGCCCTCCTGGCCCAATGCACTTTCCCCTGCATCAAAGCCCACACTGGCCTTTATCAGTCCTCACCCTCATACATGTGGGTGTGATATTTCAAGGTGGCTTTCCTCTGCCTAAAAAACCATCCGGAGCAAATGTGAAACCAGAAAAGGCAGCTGGCAATTTACAGTGCTTCAAGAGTGTAAACAGGCACAGTATCTGTCACAAGTCTACTTGCTATCCAGCTTACTCTGTTCTGCTGGCATCTTTATGTTCCAAAATCTGATGCTTAGGAACAAACACTGCAATCATAGGCACACTTATTCAGTAAGTATATTTCACTGAATTCAAAAGGGCTTAATTCCACTTAAATCAGCAAAGGATTTCAGTCAAAAAGTTCCATTCTCAGAACCCCCTAGTAATGAGTGTCCTTAGCAATTTATGGACCAAATTTAGCCATTTGGGGGTATACTTCATGTACCTTATTTTGCAGTAAGGTAAAGGTAAAGGTAAAGGGACCCCTGACCATTAGGTCCAGTCATGACCGACTCTGGGGTTGAGCGCTCATCTCACATTATGTGACCAGCATGACAAAGCCGCTTCTGGCAAACCAGAGCAGCACATGGAAAGGCCATTTACCTTCCCGCTGTAGCGGTTCCTATTTATCTACTTGCATTTTTGACGTGCTTTCAAACTGCTAGGTTGGCAGGAGCTGGGACCAAGCAACGGGAGCTCACCCCGTCACAGGGATTCGAACCGCCGACCTTCTGATCAGCAAGCTCTAGGCTCAGTGGTTTAACCCACAGCACCACCTGGGTCCCTAGGGCTGTACAAATTTGGCAGCCTGACTGCTAACCAAAGCATAGATAATATTATTCCAGTTCAGGGTTAACACTGCAGGTAAACAACAACAAAAAAGGCCTCTGAAGCTCTAAAGTGGGGGTGAGGTACCTAGGGCCCTCCAGTTCTTGGTGGACTGCAACTCCCATCTTCAGTGACCATTAACCAAGCTGGCTAGGGCTCATAGAGTCCAATGACATCTGGAGGATCTGCTCTAAATCACCTGCGGAAAAGGTATTGAGATGTGAAGGCCCAGGAGGATCAGAGGGGGCTTGGTTTCCCCACAGACCTTTCCCCCCACCCTACAGTTCTTTAATTGGAAACATTGGAACAAAAAGGCATTCATGAAACATCTTATTTTGAAATGGCTGGGGTGCTTTTAAAGAGTATATATAGCGTGAAGACTTTTATGCAAGACAATCTACAGCTGTGCATAATGTATTGTAGACCAACCTTCCTCAACCTGAGGTCCTCCAGATGTTGCTGGAATGCAAATCCCAATAGCCGCAGCCAGCACAGCCAATGGTCAGAGATAGTGAGACTTGCAGTCCAGAATAACCAGGTTGGTGAAGGTGGCTGCAGCCATATTTAACCCTCACCTCTAAGATGCATTTTCACATTGAGAGGGTGCTACCATCTTCATAAGGTGAGCATACAAAACATTTATTATTATTGTTGTTGTTGTTGATCTCTGATCTAGCATGGCGATGCTAGATACATAAATCTACCTTTCTGACCCAGCCCGTACCATGTGGTTTACATTTTCACCTCTCTCTTCAAACGACTGTAATACAGACACTCTGCTTAAAAAAACTGGCAGTAGAATCCTATGCAAAGCTACTCATGAGTCCTACTGCGTTCAGTGGAACATATTCCTAGGTAAACACATATAGGACTGCTCTCACCTTTGACAAGGTGCCCCATGATATTCTTGTAAAGAAGCTGGTAAAATGCGGGCTAGACAATGCTACCATTCAGTGGATTTGTAACTGGCTTACTGACCGAACCCAAAGGGTGCTCATCAATGGCTCCTCCTCATCCTGGAGAGTAGTGACTAGTGGGGTGCCACAGGGTTCTGTCTTGGGCCCAGTCTTATTCAACATCTTTATCAATAACTTGGATGATGGGTTTGAGGGCATCCTGAGCAAGTTTGCAGACGCCACCAAATTGGGAGCGGTGGCTAATACCCCAGAGAACAGGATCACACTTCAAAATGACCTCAACAGATTAGACAACTGGGCCAAAGCAAACAAGATGAATTTTAACAAGGAGAAATGTAAGGTACTACACTTGGGCAAAAAAATTGAAAGGCACAAATACAGGATGGGTGACACCTGGCTTGAGAGCAATACATGTGAAAAGGATCTAGGAGTCTTGGTAGACCACAGACTTGACATGAGTCAGCAGTGTGATGCAGCAGCTAAAAAAGCCAATGCAATTCGGGGTTGCATCAATAGGAGTATAGCATCTAGATCAAGGGAAGTAATAGTACCACTGTATTCTGCTCTGGTCAGACCTCACCTGGAGTACTGTGTCCAGTTCTGGGCACCACAGTTCAAGGAGGATACTGAAAAGCTGGAACGTGTCCAGAAGAGGGCAACCAAAATGGTCAAAGGCTTGGAAACAATGCCTTATGAGGAACGGCTTAGGGAGCTGGGTATGTTTAGCCTGGAGAAGAGAAGGTTAAGGGGTGATATGATAGCCATGTTCAAATATATGAAAGAATGTCATATGGAGGAGGGAGAAAGATTGTTTTCTGCTGCTCCAGAGAAGCAGACACGGAGCAATGGACTCAAACTTCAAGAAAGAAGATTCCACCTAAACATTAGGAAGAACTTCCTGACAGTAAGAGCTGTTTGGCAGTGGAATTTGCTACCAAGGAGTGTGGTGGAGTCTCCTTCTTTGGAGGTCTTTAAGCAGAGGCTTGACAGGCATATGTCAAGAATGCTTTGATGGTGTTTCCTGCTTGGCAGGGGGTTGGACTGGATGGCCCTTGTGGTCTCTTCCAACTCTATGATTCTATGATTCTATGTTTATATACTGGGGAACTAGCTGCAGATGACCAGATTCTTGCTTCACCCAACACCACTGGGTGACATGAGGGATGGGTTCCCAACCCACCCGCAGGGAGACTGGACTAGATGACCCTCGAGGTCCCTTCCAACTCTATGATTGTGTGAAACATTTGCTAAATATATTGAGCGATCGTCATTCCAAGCCTAACTCGGAGCAGATCCATTGAAATCAATGGGCATGGCGAACTTAGGTCTACTCAAATATAAACCGATACAATATTTGTATCTGACTGGCTTTGTACTGCACCTGTACCGCCACGGTTACCATGTTAACAGCAAGTTAAGGTTCCAGAGGGAATAAGGCAACAGGCTGAATGGTAGCAGCAGCGGCACAGGTTTAGGGAAAACTAACGGAGTGGGAGTTGGGCTTTGTGACTATAGCCTAAGTAAGTAAACACCCCCACTGCTTTCACCCAGCCCAACATCTGGAGAACATCAACTTACCTATCTCTGAGGGCAAGTGAAAAACCACAAAATGATAACTTCCTCTCAAAGTAAGCCACGCAGGAGCCTTAAGGAGGATTAAGCTACACCACAACCTACCAGAAAAGCAAACTTTTCAGGATTCTTGGGGAGCATTAAAAACAGACGGCATCCCCCCCGCTGCCCCTTTCCGAAAGTACCTACTGATACATGAAACAACAACAGGGTCCTAGAACCAGGCCAGTGCTGGATTTACATATAAACTAAACAAGCTATAGCTCACGGCCCCACTCTCTTGGGCGCCCCCAAAAAATTAAAGGAAAGATATTAATATTAATATGCTTCTTAATTGTTTTTCAGTTCAACAATTACTTTGATAAAATGCAATTTTGTTATGTGCAAATGACTTTAGATACCTATTAGGTCCATAAATTACCATATAGCATATATTCAACACAAGAAACAGCGACAGTTTGTTGTTGACAAAGGACAGCTGGACATATAAAGGGCCCCATTACCTTCAGTAGCTTAGGGCCTCATCAGACCTAAATCCGGCCCTGAACCAGGCCTTATAGGAAACGCAGAGCACCTAACAGAGAAAAAAGGGAACAAGCCACCGCCCGCTGCCCCGACTCGCTTTACCCGGGCTCTTAAATCCACCTCCCCCGCCCGTCAAGTTTCTAGCCCTCATGAGCACCACCTGCTATACGCACAGACAAGCGCGCGCGCATACGCACACACCTCGCTCTCCCTTCGCCGGTACTCCTTCCTCCCGCGGCTCCGCCCACCTCGCTTCCCTCCGCGCCCGATTGGGCAGAGAATGCGTTGACGCAAACGCGCACGCCGCTTTTCTTTTTTAATTTTATTTTTGCTCCCCGACCTCTCCCCCCGCCCCGCGAGACGTGCGACGTGCTCGCGCATGCGTAGAACGCGCACGTTTCCGCTGCCCGTGTATTCTGAACGGGTAAGTTTGGGGGCAGTTAAACTGGGGAGCGGCGAGAGGCTGAGTGGGGTCGCTTCTCTCTCTCTCATTCCTTTCAGATCTCTTCTTGGTTATAAGGGATGGGGTGGGTTACCTTTCGTTGGCCTACCTTTCGCTGAAGGGGTGGGGGAGGCTCCTGGGGTGGGGAAGCTCTTAGGGTAAGGCCTGTAAATAGCATGAAGCTTCATAGGAGCCCTTCGTTGCTTGGGGGTGGGGTGGGTGGGTTGGAGATGAGGGAATTGGGAAAACTGCTGCCCTAATAGCAATATTCTGTAGAGGGGTCGGTCTCTTGCAGCAGGAAAGAACGACCAAAAAAGAAAATAAGAAATGGTCTCCTACCATCTCAAAAGACGAATGCGTTTTTATTCTTGCATAAGCATTCGTGGACTAAAATATAGGTGGGAAACTGGGATTTCGTATAGGCAAGTGGTTGTAAAGAGATCCATGCAGGCAGTGTGGCAAATGAAATGTAAGTAATAATGACAGTGCATATTTGTAGAGGCCACACTAATGCAGGTGGGGGGAAGAGACCCTATGGACAGTAATAATCCTCTTATGGTCTTGTCTCTCCCCCCCCCTTACTTGGACAGGAGGAGCTGGGTAAAAGAGTGCTCAAAGGCATTTTAGAAGAACAAGTGAAGGGAGGGAGAAGTGTAGCAATTGGGGGGGGGGGAGAAGTATCCTGTGGACACAGTGAGGATGTAAGGACCGGAAAGTCGTGAACTTGAGTGGCTGCGTGAGCACTCTTTGGTCTTGTTTGGGTAAAACGCTTGTTCCTAAGCTGATGCCGCTGTTGTTCCTTTAAACTAGTTTGTCTTATCTAGAATTTGGGGGCTCTTTGGTCCTATTTTTCTCAGTAAGGAGATACAAGTACTGTCAGCTTGCTGTCCAAGGTTCAGTCCCTGGCATCACCAGTTAAAAGAACCCAGCACCAGGTGATGTAGAGAACAACTGCCCATCAAATGACACAGTGCTTGGCTAGATAAACCCGATACAAGGCAGCTTTTTACATTCCTGTCAAGTGCTAACACATCATGTATCTAACTCTAGTGTACAAATGAATTTATCCATCTTTTATGATGTCACAAAAAGATTGCTGCAACACAGTAACAAAGCTATCCCTCTGGAAGCATATAATAGATTTGCAGTCTATGTTTAGCTTCTGAAATGCTGGAGCTAAGAAAACATTCCTCCTATTTCCTTTGCATGCCAACTTCATCTTCATTCTTGGTTCCTGAAAGTTGGTTGTGGTTATTACTTGACAGGATGGGAAAGAGTGCTTGGTACATGTTCACAGGTACTTTATCTTCGCAAGACTGAACCTTGGAAATGGATGCAGATTCTAGATTCGAGTTCCACCAAGCTTTGGTTACAATTATTAGATTTATCAGAGGTTTACTAGATTGCCCTGAAGCAATTATCTCTAAGCATAGTGGCCGAAAGGTGCAGCGTGAGAATGTAAAGAACAATTTCTGAGGATGGCTCTTGGTGAGATATGATAGTGAAGGGTGTGGAGACGAATGCAGAGAGAAACTATCAATGCTGGATGGGTTGTGGCTAGGTTAAAACTCTGAATTATGGGAAGGACAAAATTAAGCTGCAGCTACTCTCCCAAACTATGGGTGTATCTGCTTCATCAGAAGTGAGTTGGTGGTTACTCATCTCAGCTAACTCTGTCACTCTTCATTTCTCCTCAGTGTGTGCTTCTGTTGGTAACTCTCCATCATATTCTTGTATTTCCCCCCTCTCTTTCTGAAATCTGTTGTAACTCCTCCTGCCATGTGCCTCTTAAATTATCATGGTGGCTTAACACAGTGCAAAAATTACTAGTCCCTAAGGTGAGCTGTTTAATACTTAATGGTGGTTAATATTGTTTGTGCAATGTCCTGAGAGCACAGTGCTTTCTTAAATTTACACGACTTTTCTCCAGAGATATTTGTGTGCTTAATACTGCCTCTCCTGATATCAGGTGCTTACAGATTTGGCAGGGAAGAGGAAGCAGATTTGCGGTCCTGTCTTCTGCTGAATTTTGCAGCATGGATCTCTGCGCTGACTGTGCTTGTTAAATGTGAGTTGTGCTAACATCTATTTATGTAACATTTAATTAAGGGGAAGCAAAAAGGAAGGCATTGGCAGTGAGTGGACCATGTTAAGGAGCAAAAGTGGGGTTCTGAGTCTTGTGTCCTGTCCCCATAGCACTTCATTTTTAAAACTGTTTCTTAGACTAGGAATGAGAAGAGGACATTTTTATTCTGTAGTTGAGAATTGAGGGATCGTTTGTGTGAGAGAACTGGCAGGTAGAGTTCTTCCTATAAGTGTTCAACTATGCTTGCCCTGAGGTCTTTAAGTAGCTTCCATTCCTTTATTCTTTTATGCTTCTGCTCTGTGCACATTGGCAAAAAGTATTTTGAAATGGCAGCTGGCTCACAGTTGCCAAATCACTCTTCCAGTTGCTTAGAATCCCCTCAGTAGCCCAGTTGTTTAGGCTCTCCCTAATCTTGCTTGCTATGAGAGTTGAACGACCTGCTGCAGTGCAGAGGATGGTGAGGACTCTTAATTCTGTCATCGGTTAAGCAAGCTTTGCCGCCTGGCCTCTCTGTCAATGGCCTTATCCTCCATGAATTTGATATTCCAAAGCTGATCAAGTTGGCTTTCACCATTACATATTGTGGGAGCAAATTGCACCACAGTATGCACTTTGTCAACAAGTACTTGCTTTCTTCTGTCTGAGTCTCCAACCCTCTGGCTTCAATGTGTGTGCACATTTCTTACTCAGTTTCCCCTCTTGACTTTTTTCTGAGCCCCCAAAGTTGTAAACTTTCTTCAAAGTGGAGGGAATCCACCAGAAATCATTTTCTTTGATATCGCCCCAGCAGTTTCTCTTCTTGCCCACTCAATCGCCCTTTTTCCTTCTCTCACTTCACTTTTCCTTAACTTCTTCCTACTTAAAACTTTGCTTATTTCCTGCATTGTGATGCTGTTGAAATCCCACATGTTTTGTGGCTTATACCTCTGAATTTTTTAAAAATCTTATTGTTACTCAGCACTCAGTGCCTGTTGGGGTGTTTGGTTTGCTTCTTAGGCTGAAGTCCTGTTCTCTCCTACCTAGTAGTAAATCCCAGTGAATCAGTTGGATTTACTTCTGAATAGACATTATAGGGTTTCACTGTAAGTTGTCAAAGAATATCTCTCCCTTTATAAAAGCCAGACTCACTCATTATATATGTTGACTAATTTTCTGTAATGCACTGTTCTCTGAGATTAGGCAAGCTACTGTAAAAGTGAGAGCCTTTCTACATTTGGGAATACTGCAACCTATGTCTCAGGCATGAAGGACAAACATACTAAAAATGGAAGTATGTGAATTGGTTTTGAAGACATGATTCTTCTATACATTTGTAGAGGTGAGGAGGAAAGTTTTGGGACTTCTGTTACAATAACCAGGAATCAAAGAATATTGTTTAAGAAGCAGTCCTGTTTAGGTTTTGAGCGTTATAAACATCCAGGCAATGCTAAAAGTTCTAAAATGTAAATGGAGATATTTTTGTCTTGCACAATAATTGAAACAAGTGTGCAGCTGGAGCTTTCTCTGCTGTAGATTTTTTCACTTCCAAGGAGACAAACTGACATTGACTTTCAAATATGTAGCTAATGTTGAGTCCACCTAACTCGTTTAGCTGCAGTGATTGCACAACAAACAACAAGTGTATAGTCAGAGTGCTTTGATCTTTGAGGAGTATGTAAAAAACCTGCAAATGACAGCAGTAAGTTAATAATAATAATAATAATAATAATAATAATAATAATAATTTATTATTTATACCCCACCCATCTGGCTGAGTTTCCCCAGCCACTCTGGGCGGCTTCCAGCAGAAGAGAACATTAAAATGCAATAATCTATTAACCATTAAAAGCTTCCCTAAACAGGCCTGCCTTCAGATGTCTTCCAAAAGTCTGGTAGTTGTTTTTCTCTTTGATGTCTGGTGGGAGGGCACTCCACAGGGCGGGTGCCACTACTGAGAAGACCTGGTTCCCTGTAAACTTGGCTTCTCGTAGAGAGGGAACCGCCATAAGGCCCTCAGCACTGGACCTCAGTGTCCAGGCAGAACGATGGGGAGGAGACACTCCTTCAGGTATACTGGAGGCTGTTTAGGGCTTTAAAGGTCAGCACCAACACTTTGAATTGTGCTTGGAAACATACAGGGAGCCAATGGTGATCTTTCAAGACTGGTGTTATGTGGTCTTGGCGGCAGCTCCCAGTCACCAGTCTAGCTGCCGCATTCTGGATTAGTTGTAGTTTCCGGGTCACCTTCAAAGGTAGCCCCACATAGAGCGCATTGCAGTAGTCCAATCGATAGATAACTAGAGCATGCACCACTCTGGTGAGACAGTCCGCGGGCAGGTAGGGTTTCAGCCTGCGTATCAGATGGAGCTGATAGACAGCTGCCCTGGACACAGAATTGACCTGCACCTCCATGGACAGCTGTGAGTCCAAAATGACTCCCAGGCTGCGCACCTGGTCCTTCAGGGGCACAGTTACCCCATTCAGGACCAGGAAGTCCTCCACACCTGCCCGCCTCCTGTCCCCCACAAACAGTACTTCTGTCTTGTCAGGATTCTGCCATCCATCCTCCAACCGCCTCCAGGCACTCACACAGGACCTTCACCGCCTTCACTGGTTCTGATTTGAAAGAGAGGTAGAGCTGGGTATCATCCACATACTGATGAATGAACACCCAGACCAAACCCCCTGATGATCTCTCCCAGCGGCTGCATGTAGATGTTAAAAAGCATGGGGGAGAGGACCGAATAAGTTAAATAAGTTAAATGATACAAATAAAATAGGTTAAATGGTACAAGATACCAGGGCATTTTGTTACATCTTTCAGTGGTGTTGCCAAACAATTCTGTAAATATAATGTGGTTGACTTCTTCAAATACAGACCATATTTCCAAGCATTTATTTAGCTGTGACTATTTATTAAAATGTCTAATGTGGTATCCTTTATTTTTAATAGCATTTACTACTATAATACAGAACAGTGAGCATGCTGATCTAAAGAACTGGAGGACCTTCTCTATGGATAAATTTATTCCATAAGTATGTTCACTTAGTACCCCCCCCTTTTTTACTGTTCTTTTGGCAGCAGGTAAAGTCCATTCCAATCCCAAGCCTTTTATTTTTACATATTATCTGGTCACCCCTTTTAAAATTGTATAGGTTGCTGTTTTATAGTTTTTGTACTAGCTCACCGTGGCTTTATTTTATGTCTTTTGTGTTTTATTGTTTGTATGTGGTTTTGCTAACTGCCTTGAGGCCTATGCAAAAGGTGGGATATAAATGCCTTAAATAAACTGAACATCTGTTTCCATATTTCATTGTGGTCTCCCAAGAGATAGTTAAGATATTTTTTTTTCTTTTAGTATTGGAGTTATGCTGCTTCACACATAATGTATTTACTCTGTGTTTACATATATAGCACGGGTCACAGTTATAATGATAAAATACAGTTACAGTCTTTAAAACATAGCACAATGATTAGCTTGAAAAGATATCCGATGAATATGGATGTTTCCGTATAATTTGGTTAAAATACCTCTTGCATGGAAAAGATAAAATGCATAAGCATTAAGATCTCAATTGAAAACTTAACGTTGAATTTTGTTCCCTACTTGCATATGTTTAAGTGGAAATATCTCCATGCAATGAAACTTGGCTCTTCAAAATGCATTTTGTGCTATTGTCCAATATATCACTTCAAAAATATTTAATACATTAAATATATCACTTAGAATTAATGTGCTTCACAGCTTGGTTTGTCTGCTTGTTTACTGAGATAGCTCAGTCAGTAGGACATGAGACTCTTAATCTCAGGGTCATAGGTTTGAGTTCCACATTGGGTGAAACATTGCTGCATTGCAGGGGATTTGACTAGATGACCTTTGTGGTCCCTTTCAAGTCTAAAATTCTATGATCTATGAAATAAATACTGTCTCCAGTTGAGCTTCTTCCCTAGTCACCTACCTGGAAGTAAGCCCCATAGACATATACGTGTGTGTGTGTGTGTGTGTGTGTGTGTAATTTATATCTCATTTCCAGCAGAAAGTCCATCAGTTATAAAATAGTCAAAAAAGAATTTATAATAAAATGCAGCTCACTATGACAACATAACACTTATTTCCAAACCATCAATAAAACATATTTAGGATCGCACTCTTTGGCTCATAGCAGAAGCTTTTGTATGAAGCTCGGGTAACGGTGCTTCAAAATGAGTGCAGGGACTAGGCATTTTAGAACCTGGGGGACGAGAATGTAAATTTAATTGTGGGTGGTAACATAAATGAAAGGAATAATTATATGTTTGTGCCATAGTAATATGGCCCATGATGCAAATTTATTATTTTTACAACTACTTAATCACCTTTCCAGCCAAATGGGCATTCAAATCAGCATGTAAAAAGTTTTTTTAAACAATAAAAAATTTAAAAGCCTATAAAAATATCAGACAACAGCTGAAACAGCTGCTTCAAACAAGACTAATAACAGATCAACCATAAATCTATCTGACATAAATGCTTGGGTGGCGGAAGTAACAACGTTTAGATTTCTAGGCATAGAACAATGCAGGCAAGAACGAGCTGTCTCAGGAACAGTTTCTTCTCTAGAGCGATTTTGGCCTTAAATGGAAAGCCTGGACTTTGAAGTCATCTTATTTTACTTGTTATTTTGTATTATATTTACTGTTTTTAATTAGGTTTTGTAATTTTGGATTATGTGGAATGCTTTATCTGAGTGGATGTAGCAACCGAGTAATTTCGTTGTCCCGCAAGGGGACAATGACAATAAATATATCTTATCTTATCTTAAGCTGGTGATGGCGGATGCAAAAGTAAGTCCTCTGAAGTTCTCTAGGGAGAATATTCCATAGGATATCAGCCAGTTAAAATGGACTCAGGATTGGAACTACAGTATTTCCAAAAAGTGGGCCACTGCATTTTAAACTGGTTAGCTTACTAACTTTCTCAGGAGAGCCCAACGTTGAGCATGTTTTTGTAATCTAAGTAAGACCTTGCCATTGGATGAATAACAGTGGTAAGAACTTGGCTAGAGAACAAGTTATAGCTGCCTCTTTGACCATCTAAATCTGGTAAAATGTGTTTCTAACCAGAGCTGTGGCTTTAGGAGTCAAGCATCAAAGTCTTGTGTTGGAGCACACCCAAGATGCACACTTTCCCCAGTTCCAGCTTGCTAATCATATTTTGTCTTGCCAGGATTCAGTTTTGTTAACTCTTTTTTTTTTATTTTTTTATTTTAACATACTTTTTATTAATTTTACAAAATACAAAAAAACAAAAAAACGGTACATACTTAAACCCCTTTTCCACCTCCTTCCTACCCACCCACATGGGTCCTCCCCTGCCACAGAAGTATCCCATGTTTGTGAACAGTCAGAAATGGTCCATTTTATGCTTGGATTTCTGTCCTCCTCCCCCTCCCCTGACCCCAAAGCCCCCCCCTGCCACCAGGGAGCTCCAGCAAACCAGGGCAGTACGCAGGAGGACATCCATCCAACCATCTATTGTTATACCAAAAAAAGAGAAAAATAGAAATAGGAAAAAAAGGGGAAAAAGAAAGGGCGAAAAAAGAAAAAGAGAAAAAAAAAACAATACAAAACAGAAAAATTTTTCTTGCATTCATAGTTGAAAAACCATATTTTATGGGCTTCCCCTCCCCCCCTTCCCCGGTTTTCATCCCTTTTTTATCATCTGCAACAGTTTCTTACTTTATAAAAATACACCTTTGTATCTTATACAACTTATAAATCAATTGTTAACATTTTCATCTAATATTCAAATCACTGAAAATTCAAACTCCCATTTTCTCTTCCCGTGCCTAATTTTTTTTTCTCCCTCTATAAGCCTCCATATTTTCACATTTTCCAAAATCCATTCACTTTTAAAACTATAACTATTCTCAATTTAACCTTACATCCCCGATTACCGGCTCCACCCCCCCCAATCCAGCAAATTCCAAAATCAGCAGACCAGTTATAAACCTGTTAATCCATCCTTATAATCACAACATCACTTTCCCTTCACCCCACCCCCTGTTTACAGTCTCTTGCCATCCAGGCCACCATACAGGACCCCTGAATTTCTTCTCTTCTCTGCATATTTTTTCCTTCTTCCCTGTGGGCGTTCTGGAGTTCCAATAATACCAATCGTGCCCCCCTCAAAGGCAGGGCACTCCATCCAACTTTTTGTAGAGTAGAGTCATCATTTTTTTCATGGTGTGTTTCATTTTGTGTTGAATCATCACAGTCCTCATCTTCATCTTTTCCTTCCCCATCATTGTCATTCTCACATTGCTCTTTTTCAGTGTCAAAAGCTTCATCTCCTAGAAAATCATATTCCGCCATCACCTCCTGAAATTTCTGCTGTAACTCCTGTCGTCGTGTCTCCTCTTGACATAACTCTATTCTTGTTTCCCACATTAAGGTCAAAACAGACCGCTGGAACTCAGGGGAACACTTTTTTGTTGACATATTTCAGTCCTGCCAAGGTCAAAACTTATCACGTGGGGTGGAATATGATCACAGTTTATTTTCTCGACTCCATTTTAACAAGCTGGCTGCATTCTTCAAGTCTTGTTAACAATAAAGTTCGAACTCACATTTCACAAGCACTTAAGCCAAAAAAGAAATTCCACAAAGTCCAGAAATACAAAGTGAAGTAAAAATTGACTTATAAATCCTGATCAACTCACTGGATTGCCTGGGCTGCCGGCTCCCGAGGGAAAGAAAGGTTTTTCTTAGGCTTTACCTCATTGCTGCAGGGCAGTCATAAACCACAGTCTCTCTCCCCTTTTCACCCTGCATCAAAGGGGATATTCTCTTTGATGCCTTTGAGGGATCCTTTTGAATTACAAATCTTCTGTTTATGGCTTCGGGTTTCTATTTACTGTCTCTTTGTTGCCGTGGGGGGGGGGGTGGCTTCCTCTTTTCTCCCCTCTCTCCCAGACCAAATTGTTTTATAATCCAAATCGTGAGGTTACTTACAGTCTTTTCCAATCGTTTTATTTTCGGAAGAATCCAGCGCTCTCCGCCTTCGGCTTGAAGCTTCTCCCTGCTAGAATAACGTTGCCGCTCAAAATGGCCCCCGCGACTTCTACCCTCCTCGCTCCGGAGCTCTTATTAGAGCTAACCGAAGAGTTGGGGAGTCCGGATTGGGTCTGTGCCGAGCAAATTGCCCTCGGGACGCCCTTCCCGAGGTTCTAAGGGGCGCAGCGTTGCTCTCGCTGCCCTCCCCACTCCTAGCAGAGACGGGCCGTCTCGGAGACGAGACGAAACCCCGCCGATCGACGCTGGCGCTGAACCCGGAAGCCTCAGTTTTGTTAACTCTTATCCAGATCATCATGGTATTGTAACTAGCAAAAATTTCCCAACCATGAAGATAACTTTGGGTTCTGTGAAAGGAGATGGCTATCCATAGACCTTCTTTCTTCCCAACCCTTTCTCCTTAACATGAAAGTTGTGCCATCTCGCCTTCTGTTTCCACACTGGTCTCGTTCTGAACCCGTACTGAGATTTCCTCATCCAATACTGCTTTCTTCAGTCACACATTTTAAGCATTGCCTTTCCAAAAGCATTCCAATGCTCTGCGCTTTCCTTGAGATTTTATTTGTGTAAATGTTTAAGTGGAACTTAGCAACTGCTTGGATAGAATGCTTTCTTAAAATTCAAGTCACACATGAAAACAATTTAAACTGCAAATTGGCTCTGCTTGGCAAGCAGGTCCCTTCTCCCTCCAGGTGCTGAATGCAGATGATCTCAAAGCAGGCTTGGCCTAAGGAATGAGAGAGGGTGACCGCCCATGGCCATCCAGTGAGCTTTGGCTGGGTAGGAGTGTAAATTGGCTCTTAAGCATACAGCCAATCCTCTGGTCAGTGGTTGATAATTTGCTAGTTGCAGCTCTGGTCTGGAATTTAAAAGGCCAGAAGCAGGTAATGGATCAGAAAGCTCTGGCTGTACCAGAGCCATGTGGAGGCTATTAAACATGTCTATTGTGTAAGTGTTGTTTCTGGGTGGAACACCAGACTGCGTTTCATGTATATCCAACAGTACTGTATATGGGACTTCAAACTATCCCTTGTGTAGCAGGAAGATTACCATTAGCTATAGAAGGAGAAGGAGGTTCAAGCCATTCAGGCACAAGGGGTTCGAAAAATAAATTATTAGTGGCTTGGGTCCTAAGTTTTTATTTGTGATCAGGAGAAGCTTCTGTTCATGGAGGAAGAATTCCTTCATGGGAGGAACCCTTGTTAAAAACTCCTTCTGTAAGCAAACACCTAAGATCCTAGTCTAAATATACCAAATACCTATTTTTCAATATGTACTAAAGTTAACTGAAAATTTGCTGATTAATTCTCCAAGCTTCACTGCTTACTACTTTTTTTTGCAAAGGAATTGAGTTCATTTGGATTGACGTGAACTACAGCCATGCTGATAATACCCTGCAATTTTAGCTGAAATTGTTTAGGCTGCAATCCTAGGCATCCATTGCAGGTCGGGAATCCTTAGTTTCACTAGGTAGTGTCCAATGAAGTAGTTCCATTTAGCACATATATTTCTGTATGTGCAACGGAACTTCCTTGCCCGCCCCCCATCTTCACCAGATTTGTTCCACAGGGTTGGAGTACCTCCAGAACAGATCTAGTGGGGTACAATCAGTGGAACCATAAGTTATGTTGCACAGCCAGAAGTCCTTGCACCAACCAGATTACTTCATTGGATACCATACTTGATTCTGAGTAAATATGCAGATGATCAAGGAATGTGATTTCTATCTTGTCAGTGCAGCTGTCATTTGGGAGTCTAAATTCAAGTGACTATTCCATTCCACCCAAGTTAGACTAAGAACAGTTGTATGAAGGTGAGGTAAGAGGTAGAAGTGTTGGTTGAGGCTTTATTTCGGTCAAGACTGCTTTGGGATCATCTTTGTTCAGCACCTGGAAGGAGAAAAGACCTGCTTGCCAAGCAGAGCCAATTTGCAATTTAAATTGTTCTCATGTGTGGCTTCAATTTTAAGAAAGCTAACTCCCTTGCCCATTCAGGGCTGTAGAATTAACTATATGATTATGTGCCAGTGAACCAATATAATAAGATTTTCTAAAAGAAGAAAAATGCATTTTCCCATTTTTCAAAAGTAATGCTTCTGTAGAAATTCATATTCAGGCTTTTGATGTTGTTCTTTTACTTCCGCAGTTAGGCATAATACTTTTATCTTTCTATTTTTGTAAAGCAGGAAAGCTTCCACAGAGAACTTGTAAGGGTGAGTAATATGGGTGCATGGCAGCTTAGAACCAGTGTTAAAAACTCAGCTATATAAGCTAGGTGCCAAATGGCTTCTTAAACCAGGGTTGCAGTCACCAATACGGAATGCCTAGTTGCCATTTTGGAGCCAGACGCCAGGAAAGTCTTAATTTTGAATCCAGTCGTACCTCGGCTTTCAAACACCTTGTGACTCGAATGTTTTGGCTCCCGAACGCTGCAAACTCTGAAGTATTTGCGAACTTTTTTGGGAAGCCAAATGTCTGGCACGGCTTCTGCGGCTTCCGATTGAGTGCAGGAAGCTCCTGCAGCCAATTGGAAGCCGCACCTTGGTTTTCGAACATTTTCAGAAGTTGAACGGACTTCCGGAATGTATCCCGTCCGAGAACCAAGATACGACTGTATGACTTTTTGGTTTCTGAAATTCATTCTGATTGCATAGACAAAATATAACGGATAGAATTCTACAGAATGTGTTACTAGTGTGTGAAAACAGTCAAGATCCAGGGATCCCCTGGCATATGCCTGCAGATAGTGGAGACATCAGGTGCCATACTGGTGCCCAGGCATCTTCACTTGATTTGCACCTGAAAATTTCTAACACTGCTTAGAACTCAAATCAATATACAACAGGGTGTGGGTGTGTTTGTGATAAGATTAGGGAGCTGGCAAATGCACCATTGTAGCCTGTGAGAAAGAGAAGTTACTGTACACATCTTTGTTATGGCATCCTTATTTTAGTATCCAGAGAGCAGAAGTGGAATCATTAGCTCAGTCTTGAATGGGCGGCCAGAAAGATTTGCTAGACCAGCAAGTGTGATTGTTCCCACATAACTCAACATACTTTATAGACTGTATTTAGAAGGGGGGAAACTTTGTGGTCTGAATGGGTTTGTATTCCTATTAGGAATGATATTAAAATGTACTTGGGATGGCCTAATTATTCCAATTACTATACAGTAAAATGTTCTGCCAAAATGACAAAGAGATATGGGACTCTGAGAATTAGAAACTAGGGCCACAGTCCTAAACAGCTTTAGCGCAGACAGAAGAGAAGAGAGTATCCAGAGATATTTTTTTAAAAAAAATCTGTAGCTGAACAGGCATTCTGGTTTTAAATAGAAAAGCGACTTGCTTGTTTGGCAGCATAAAATCCGTCTCCGTACCGCTGTTGGCATACCGCTTTTGCAATGACTATCTTTAGAATTGTAGATGTTGAGCAGTTTTGCTTGGGGTTCTTGTATGGCTGTATTCTGCTCAGTGTAGAAATTGTATAGAATATCGGTGCACTGCCTGAACTAGACAACAGAGATTGAAATCCTAGCAGTTCAAAATAGATACACTAGTCATAGGGAGACTTCTCTGTTGTAACAGAACCTGTTAACAAAATTCTCTGGGGATCTATTTTCAGCTGTTATCAGTATTATCTTACATATAGTGCTACTGAGGAAGTGCTTAACTTTGTACTCTTAGTTTCATTGCTTTCTTTGAGTAACATCACTGTCTTGTACATGCTTACTCAGAAGTATATTTCTTGTGAGTTTTGTGGGGCTTACTCAAGTGCAGCTTAATATAAGAAAGTTTAAGTGGAAGTATGCTATCTTACAGATCACATTTATTTATTTATTTATTTATTTATTTATTTATTTATTTATTTATTTATTTATTTATTTATGAAATCTGTTGCACAGCTAGGCTGAAATTGGTAGGTTTAAGCAGCAGTAAAAAGTTTTATGAAGTGATTCAACTGAAATCTGCTAAGTGCTACTAAAGAGCTCTCAACTAAGCTTCCGCAATGTGAATCGAGTAGGATTGTGATTTGACTTGTTCAAGAGTCCCGCAGCTGAACTTAACCTACTGAAGTTCCCATGTTCTACCAAAACAGCTGTGCTAGGTTTTTTTTAAAAAAAACAACAACAACACTTTGCAGCAAAGTTTATATTTTTGTATGTTTGTTTAAATGCTGACGTTTGTTTCCCTTGCTTAATCCAAACAGCGAAAAAATGCTTGATCTGCCTTGTGTCAGTGTGGCTGGAATAAAAAATCTAAGGACCTTTGCTTGCATTCTCTCTTCTTCTTCTTTTTTAGCATTTGTGATTTATGGAATAATTAAGTCATCGGCTGTAGGATATCACACACTGTGACCTGGCTTTCATGTAGCTCTAAGCCAAACTGTGGCTCAATGTGAAATTGTGAGTGTGCTGGCTCCAGAGTGGAGATCACGGCCCCTACATGTCTCCCTTGTTTCTCCTGCTGTTGCCCTGCCATGAGCTAACCTTGGTTTGGCTGAACCTGCCATGTGAACCTGCGCTTGTGGGTTGTCACACTCCAGATAAACCACAAGCTATAAAACACTGTCCAGTTTACGGCTTGTGATTTGTCTGGAGAGGACAAACTGCAAACTTGGGTTTGGATGACACCCTATGTGAAACTGTGGCTATGCTCAGCACCTGTGGTCTCTTGTCTAGGAACCCTCACGCATTCTCACTAAGCCATGGTTTGGCTTAGGGATACATGTGAACTGGGCCATTCCTGCTTGATCATTAAACCATGGTTAATTGCGTTTGTGCCATTCCACAGTCCTGTACTAGTGTCACTCTGGCATAAAATGGCAATCTATACTGTTACACTGCTAGGCTCTCTCACTGTTGTGTCTGAACACAAATTAAACAAATGGTGAAATATTTGTAAAGCACGGATAGGTTACTTTTCAATCCCTGCATCTTTGAAGCAGTAATTGTCTTATAGTTGAACCCATAAGTTAATATTTGAATAGTAAATTGAAAATCTGTTATCTCTCGAATGACCGGAGAGCTTCCCAGAGTGAAAGGGGGGGGGGAGCCAGAGGTGTTAGCTTCAAAAAATTCTGCCGTGTAGCCATAAAACTCATTAATCCAGCAATTACTGTGGCCAAATTCAAGTGGTCTTTCCAGCCTTTCAGTATGAGAACTCTGAAACAGGTACATTTCTACATGCATATCATCTGCAGAATATTTTCTAAACCTAAGCACTAGTCCAAATATATGACTGAAATACCATCCTAATATCTTGTTGAAGTGGTGTGTATATAAATAGCTGACCAGGGCCAGTTGCTGCTGAACAGTGGCTGGGTGCTTTTGAATCTGGTTTATGCTTTCAATTTCAGCACTGGACCAAATATTAATATTCAGGTAATACAGAAACTAGCAGAATAATTAGGGTTGTCCCCTCTTCTTTAACCATTCCAGTTATATGGGCCTAAGAAGATAGATTTTTTTTTTATTTCTACTTGATTTGACAGTGCATGGCATAGTGAACTGCAGGTCTAAAAGAAATTACACTGGGTAAAGTGATTGTGTTTTCTAGCAGACAACTGTTCTGTTTCTTCAACAAATCATTAAGTGCAGTTATTTGGGGGATTTCTTTTTTGTTACTGTCTTTATTATTTTGGTCTATAAAGCCCAGGATTGTGTTTAATATTGATTTTATGTATCTTGCATGCTTGCATGCTTTTTAAAATTGTCAGGGTATATTTTTGGATCCTTAAAACACAGTTTGCTAATAAGGAGCCTCTATTTCTTTGTTTAAATGCTGTGTCTGAAGTGTTAAGACTTGTATATTGAAAGCAGATGCTTCAAAAATGAATTTTACAAATAATACTAGGCTAGATAGAACCAAAAGCACAACTTGTGAATAGCACAATGTCTTCGTTGTGAGATCTCTTGGTTCATAATTATTTTATCTGCTAGAATTGTTCTTGGATTAGCAAAAAGAACCCAGGGTTTCTCTCAGCATTAAGGAAATAACCAGATAATTGTGTCACTGAAGTAAGTTATTCCCCTCCAATCTTCACCAGAAATTAGTTTGATTTATAGCTGTGGTTTTTTCATGACATTCCTGTAATTACAATGTATTAGAATAATCCTCCAATTTTATCTTCTACAAATTATAAGAAATTGAGAAGTCTTTATCCCAATGAAAACTAGATATTTTATTGCTTTAATGATTACATTGTATGGTAGCATGTTTTGTATATAGTGACTTGGTCAGCCCATAAGTATAATGAATAGAATTCTTAGACAATGTTTTTGTCAGAAACTAGTTTTTATATAAAGTACAATTGAAGTGATCTGATGACAGCAAAGGATACAATTTAGAATTTGTTGTTTCGGACAAGGCAGCTACGCTGTAGATCCATGTTCCGGCAGTCATACGGTTTCTGCTGTCTACAGCATTCTAGATTTCGTAGAGTACTTGGGGAAAACAACCGCTCTCATTTCTAGTGCTGATGTAGCAAACGGAGGGAAGAATAGAAAACATTTGGCTGTGTTTGTCTAGTAACATAGAGTATACATTTAATCCTGCATTAATTTAAAGATCTCCCTGGAATCGGGACAGGAATCTAAAACCTACTTGAGGCCTTTTTTCTCTGAACATCAGTCCTTAAGCTTTAATTGCTAGGTTCTTTTGGTATGAAAAGAAAGAAAGGGGAATATTTTAAAATCAGGAATTGCAAGATGCACAAGGTGAATTGCTTTTTTGTGCAGATTAGATTACACAAGATGTTTCTTTGCCATTTTGCTCTGGATCTTCGTGCTCATAGAAATAAACTACAACTTTTTTCCTTGAAGCTTATCCTTGCACTGTGAATTTTCCTGTATATTTGGCAGTTTCAGTCAATTTTGATATACAAAATTCTTCCTTTATATCACTTCCTGGAGATCTATAACGGATATATGCTGCTTCTGTTTTAGGCTTGCTAATTTAGATTTGTTGAGAAGTAGAGATTATTATTAACTATGCTCTTTTATTTTTTTAAAAGGTATAATATCATTGTATAATATATTTTTAAGGGAAAAAAATTGTATCAATAACTACGCTGGGTAAAACCCAAAGTAGCAAGAGCAAATGTCTGCTTGTGTAATGGAACTTTTACATCTTCCTTCCCCCCTCTACCTCCTGCTCCCAAATATGTCCTGGAGGGGTTGGATGACCTTCCAGAGCAAATATTGGAGGTGTGTCACGGTGGAGGCAAGAGGGGCTAGGGCTGGAGTGGGGAAAAAGAGAAAATTCTATTGCAGAAATGGATTTCCATACACACATGGGTGAACTCTTCCATAGCCCTTCCAGTGTTGACAGTTAGCAAAGTTTTTTTTTAATTGATAAGTTGGCAGTGCCACACAAAACCCCTATACCTAAGGGCTTCCAGATGTGATTGGACACCCAACTCCCATCAGCTCCAGCCAGCATGGCCCAATGGTCAGGGATGATGGGAGTTGGAGTCCAGCAACCTCAGGAGGAACACAGGTTTCCCACCCCTGCCCTACTCCTTAGTGCTCTTTTGGAAATCAATAATTGTTAAAACGACCCAACTTTAGCAGACTCAGCCTTGCGTTATATAAAAAGTAGAATTAAGAAACATGTTTGTTACAGATGGTAGACAAAAATCACCCTTCTTCCAGAATACTGGAAAATAATGTCACACAGAAAAATCAGCTTGACAATTCCTTTTAATCTGAGTGTTTTAAGTTAGACAGGGAAAACCCAATAGGCTCTATTATTAGATGTTCTATGGCGCTGGCAGTGGCTGGTTCTTAGTCAATCCAAAACAGAGCTGCAGATAATTGCATTAATAAAACTTTCACATCATCCTGTTTCCTTTTATTTAGGTTTTTATTCCGTTCCTTGATGAAAATGGCAGCCAACAACGCAGTTTTGAACAGGCTGGAGCAGAAGGGCGCAGAAGCAGATCAAGTTATTGAATACCTTAAGCAGCAAGTGGCTCTTCTAAAGGAAAAAGCCAGTAAGGCAGCTGTCTTTGACCTTATCATTTAAATGTGCTTTGTCATAAAATTTGCCTGCAAAATCTGTGAGCCGAGTTGAGAATTTCTTACTGTGAATCTAGCCCAGTATGTAAACCCCAGAATTTAGGTTATACCTTCCCTGCAGCAAGCAATAAACGTGCAAAGTTTCAAATCGTTTTAAAAAGCAAAGGAATTACCAGGTGTCAAAACAGTGTTGATACTTGGCAGGCCCCCAACCTTAATTATTGTCATGGCTGTAAAATGAACAACTCGTGAATTAACTTTTATACTTGATGGCACAAGGTCTTCTCTTCTCAGGGAAGGTACGTATGGAAGAAGGTATGCCAGGCCACGTGGGGCTTTATGGACAATAATAAACACATTGAATTATATAGAGAAAATGGTTGTCAGCCACTGCAAATGTCCAAGCTGTTTTCAAGAACATCCTCTATAGAGCGCATTCAGTAGTCTAAACTGGAGGCCAGTTCCTTTGTGATTTAACAAGGAATAGGAGCCAGTGCATAAAATTCAGTTAATAAAACATTTCTAGCAACTATTATCTTCTGGACATCCAGGTTGAGTGCCAGGACTAAAAGCATGCCAACGTTTTAAAGATGATGCCAGCACATTGTAGCAACCTTGAAAACTTAAAATGAAGGATTTTTACAGTTCTGTGCATTGTGGCATGCTGGAATTGATCTTCTGTTTCTTCCAAACAAACATAAGATAGTGTCCCAATCTTGAGCTCATTTAAATAGTAGGTGCTGCAGAAATGTAGGAGATGGTGTGCACATTTGTAGCTCTCAACCACAAAATGAATTTGAAGTATAGCATGTATATTTTAATGCCTTCCAAAAGATGTGTGTATCTTGAGAATACTCACTCATTGGATATTTTCATACACAGTTCCTTCAATTTAATAATACGGTGAAGACACATGGTTCAAATCTGCTTGTTTCCAGAAGTGTTTGGGTAGTTTCTATTTATTCTGCTGGTTCCCATAGATTTTAATTTAAAAGTTTTAGAGTTGTGGTTCTAGTTTGAATTTTTGTATATTAGTGTGTAAACTGTCTTGAGAGCTCAGATCAGCCCTATTAAATCAGACCTGTGTCCCTCTGGTTTTGTTGAACTATAATTCCTCTCATTCTTCACTATGTTAGCTTGCACTGATGGGAGTTGCAATCCAACAGCATCTCCCATCCCTGTATTAGATGAATAAAAATGTAATTCCTGTTCATGGGGCGTTAAAATACACAGGGTGCAGAAATATTAAGCCCTCTTTAAAGAGCAAGATAGCAAACTCTAGCTCATGTTTGTGATACCAGAAAAGGGCCAAGTCCACTCCTTCTCAAGGTGCAGAGAGAATTCTGCTACAACTAGAGCTGACTTTACTGAATGTTAAAGTCCTTCTGAAGAAAAAAATATTGCGTGAGAGCTGTGTAAATGTAAGCCACCTGTCTCTGAAGAATTTACAGTATGCTTCTCTAGCATTGTTAAAAGCCCACCATATAAAACCGCCTTATAGAAATCAGATCGTTGATCTATCTCTACTCTTGACTGGAAGAATCTCTCTAAGGGCTTGGTTATCAGCTATCCCACCCCTAAACCCATGATCCTTTAACGAGAGATTCTGGAAATTGAACATACAACTTTATATGTGTAGATCATGTGATTGATAACTAAGCTTTTAGCCCATGCTGTGATAGTGCTAATTAATAACCTTGTGCAGTTTATCGTGACTTTAATAACCCTTCAACAATTTGTGTGTATGGATTCTTAATTGTTTGCTTTCAGCATTGACATGTCCAAGAGTTTGTTGTGATACCTATGAAATTATTTGACTAGGTCAAGATTAAAAAACCACAAAGCCCCAATCTGTGTTATATAATGATCTAGAGCAGGCATCCCCAAACTTCGGCCCTCCAGCTGTTTTGGACTACAATCCCCATCTTCCCCGACCACTGGTCCTGTTAGCTAGGGATCATGGGAGTTGTAGGCCAAAACATCAGGAGGGCCACAGTTTGGGGATGCCTTTTGTTATGCTTATGTGCTTGTGTACAAAGCCATTATATATTCCAGGCTTTACTGACCACTAGCACCCTAAAGATTTTTGACTTCAACTCCCATCAGGCCAAGACATACCTCATGGTGCTTGGGGCTGATGGGATTTGGAGTCCAAAACATCTGGAGGGCACTAGAAGCTGACAAAGGCTGCATTAACATTTGTGGACCATAGCACAAAGTAAAAAAATAAGTGTCTGCCACCTTTTTGATCGCATTGTCTCCAGGTCCAGGGTTTTTAGCATATTGTTCAATGTGTCTGAACCAAAGTCTCACATTAAAAAAAAATTCCAAAGGAGTCATTTTGGCCTAGAATCAACAGACAAATGTTCTGCTTATAAATATAGGAGATCAAACTTTTCAACAGTTTCTGCATTGCCCTCAGGTAGTGCCTCTAGAGTTCATTTCACTACAGTTTACAGAGAAATGCTCTGTCATCTTCCTTCCATCCCTGCTTTCCTCATGTAGTTATAAGGAAGACTTTTAAACTAAAGAATAAACAGTTTGGCTATGCATTCCATTGTAATAGGCATACAATACAGTTCCAAATTGTATTCCCGCAAGAACCTTAGAGCAACAGCTCATTTCTCAGAGCAGGTGCCAAGGAAAAGGGGAGCCGGGGGGGGGGAGGGAGGCGCCCAATGTGATTAAAAAGTCCAATTCTGGCTATGCTGTGGAATTAATTGAAAAAATACCTAAGACTCAGCAGTAATAACAGATATTAGTGTGTCATTTTGACATTTGTGTGGGATGGTAAAATATCTTTAATAATTGAGAAACCTGAGGTGTTAAGTAGCTATATATGGGCATTCTGTGGAAAAGCCAGCGATAGAACTCACATCTCCTGCTCTCATTTCCAGAACCTTAATGGAAAAAACATCTTTCCTTTTAGTTGCTATGTTGAGACTTCCTCTGTTGTCACGACTTTCCCCCCTCATTTCCTTTTTTTAAAAAAAGCTGATAGTTTCCCCCTAAAACAGAATAAATCTGGAATTTATTCCCCCTAAAACAGAATAAATCTGGAATTTGAGCACTGCAAGAAACTTCTAATGTGCTCTGTACTCCTGTATTTTTTGTCTTAATGTGATTATTGCCCTAGGTTTTTTTATAAAGAAGAAGAGCACTAATGCACAACTAAGTGCACAGTTTTAAGAATAAGCGGGTCTTAAGTCAACTTTAAACCCTTAAACCCTGAATTTCAGAGTTGTGAAATTAAGCTTTCCCTTTATGACAGTATTGTGTATGTGATTCCTAATGGAGATTTGTCTCCTGTAGTCTTGCAGGCATCCCTGAGGGAAGAGAAGAAGCTTCGTGTAGAAAATGCTAAACTGAAGAAAGAAATTGATGTGCTGAAACAAGAATTGATCCAGGCTGAAATTCGGAATGGAGGTGACTAAAATAGGGTTGGGGGTGGGAGAGCAATGTCGTCTTAGGCAAGCACGGCTTCTTCATTCAGTCTGCAGAACACTCTTTTCCCATATTTAATACCAAGGGGAGAAATATTTGGGAGGCACTGAAGGGACAAAGTATATTTTGGGGCATAGAGGGATATTTACCCCAATTCTTAGATTTATGGAGAAAAATATTGGTGGTAAGCTACTTGTCTGGGGAATATTCACTACCTGTCTGACATCACCTATACATTTTGTTCCACTGCATCATAGCAAATGTTACTCTACATGTCTTTAGGACAGGGGTCCCCAAACTAAGGCCCGGGGGCTGGATGCGGCCCAATCACCTAAATCCAGCCCACGGACGGTCCAGGAATCAGCATGTTTTTACAATGTGTCCTTTTATTTAAAATGCATCTCTGGGTTATTTGTGGGGCATAGGAATTCATTCATATATATTTTTTCAAAATGGACAGTGGACCGGCTGAAAAAGTTTCCTGTCCCCTGCTTTAGGATCAGGAATGTTGTGAGAGGCGAGGTTGAGCTCGCAGACAAACTGGAGCATCCAGAATCAATCCTGGGTGCTCCTTTTCTCAAAGATGCAAATTCTAAGCTGTTGAAAACTGGTGGCGGAGGGGGGGAAAGGGCTAAATTGGAATTTTATTTGTGTGTGCATGCAAAATAAAGTGACATTTTCATCTTAATTCTAAAGAATGGGGGAGCTGTCCCAGGGGGACGAAGAGGAAATCCTGTTGCACAAGCAGAAATCTGATTGCATGATATTGGAAGCCGTTATCCACATTTTGCTTCCTTCAAAATTGTGCATACAAAAATATTTTCTGTGACCCTCTAAGTTTAAGTTCATAGAAATCGCCTAACTTTGTAACTTACAAACTTAATTTTATGCTTGCCATAGTGTACTATGAAATTTGTGTACTAGGGACTTTGGCTACCGTATACATGCAGCCAAACGAGATGGTATCATCCAAAAGATAGATGGTGGTATCACTTAAAGAGTGTGTGTGGTGTACTCTGCAAGTGAAAAAACATGTCTCTTTGGAATGGGTGGAGAAGAGAAATGTTTTAGCCCTGTCCAATCCTTGTGTTAGGGGAACACTCAACTAAACCAGGTCAAAAGCATATGTTAGTAACATTATACTAATTGTATGTACTATGTTATTAATATTATACTAATTTTATGATGTGCTTGTCTTCTAGCTTGGTATGAAGCTTTTGTCCGAATAACTTTAACCCATTGATGTTTATATTTCAATGTATTTCATCCATATTGTTTCTAATCTATTTTAATCTGCTGACTAAAATGCCACATTTAGCTAAGGCTACAATCTAACTTGGAAGAAAGTCTCAGTTCAATCAGAATTTATTCTAATTAACATGATTGGTACAGTTAATTCTTGCTGCTATCAACAATATGATTGCCTATTAATTCTCATGATGCTTACCCATAAAAGCCAGAAGGATTAAATTTAATATGTGTAAGTGAACCCAGACATTTGGAGATGACAGAATCCCAATACTGAAATTTATCTCTGCATTTTATTACTACTAATATTTCACAAAGCCTATGTTTTTTGATCAATAGATTGAAGTTTAGCAGTAATTCACATTTTATTAAATAAATGTATAATATTCCTGGCAAACATCTTGGCAATGTTTTTAATCTTTCTTTGTGTTTAACGTAGTGAAACAAGTCTCTCTGCCACCCAGTGAAACACCTTCTGCAACAGCATCCTTTTCAGAAGAAGTCTCTCAGCCCACCGCTGCTGCAGCAGCCCCACCTGGTCCTAAAGAGCAAATTAAAGGAACAAATGAAGAAAAGAAGAAAAAGGACAAGACGGAAAAGAAAGGTAATTTTACATATGCTGCTTGGAAATGTTTGAAGTTCAGTTTCATTAATAAACACCAGAAAGGAATGTTATCAATGCAGAAGTTTTTCAAGAAAATCATTCTGGACTAGGTTAGGCAAGGTGGTAAGTGAATGTCTGTGTAGTTTATGTGGAATAAAAGCTCTGGAGTAACTAACGATTTCCCATTTAAATGTGCTCCAAAATTTCTGAAGTAATTTAGTCCAATACAATATCCTTAGAAATGAAAAGAGAATCTAGTTTTCCATGTTTAAGGAAGCCTGTTGTCACACAGTTGTAATATTTTGGGTCTCTGTTTTGAAAGCAAAGAATGTTAAAATGTACTGTGGGATTTCTTTTCAGACAGGGAAAAAGGAAACTTGCTTGAATTGCATTCCAGGGGATGTGTGTGCCTGTGTAATTAAATGACTTCCAATTTTGTTTTAGCAGAAAAGAAGGAGAAAAAACAGCAGTCAGCTGCGAGTGATGACTCAAAACCTTTAGATGTTTCTCGACTTGATTTTCGAATTGGTTGCATCACAGCAGCAAAGAAGCACCCAGACGCTGATACTTTGTACGTTGAGGAAGTTGACGTGGGAGAAACAAACCCTAGAACGGTTGTCAGTGGTCTAGTGAAACATGTTCCTTTAGAAGAGGTACATAAAGAATTCCATTAATATTTCTTCATTTTCTTCTTCTTTGCTAAATAAAGTTTATTTTAAATATTTAAAATTGGTTTTTTTATAATAATTCAAAATTTAGTTTTGGCACTTAAAGTTGTAGCAGATGGATACTGAAATAATCTCAAGTTCACGAACTTATTACTTATGAAACAAATTAAATAGAGGGGAGCCAAAACAAATTAGCTTCTGCCAGCCTCAGAATCTGACTCTTGGTGGTCCTCTTCCTGTATGCAGCACACCTGGAGTAGCCAGTAATAACTTCTCAGTCTGCATCTTCTTGGCCAGAGGGGGGGGCTGTTGCCCTGCAGATGTTGCTAGACTACAGTTCCCATCATTCCTGATCATTGTGGCTATGGCTAATGGGAGTTTGAACCCAACATCTGCAGGACCACAGGCTCTCCACCTCTGTTCTAGGCATATTTCAGTGGAATCTGCTCTTGTTGCCATATATAGCAGCGTTTCTCAACCACTGTTCCGCGGCACACTAGTGTGCCGCGAGACGCTGGCTGGTGTGCCGTGACGTGCGGCGACGAGAAGGGCGATTTGCATTGTCACGTGCCTGGCGGCCGCCAATAAACAACACTGACCCACCGGAAAGGAAGCCGGCCGGGTCACGACGCAGGGCAAGCGCAGCTCTCAACAGCCACCACCACGGGACGGTGGTTTTAGACAAACTTAAAGAAGCTGGCTGGATGAGCTCAACCTGAAACTTGCTGAGCAAAGGATTGTGCTGGCAGAGAAATCAGCGGCTTGTGAAGCCTTATTACAGGAGATTGCAACCAACACAGCAATTGGCAAGTGTTTCTTACAGTCATAATTATATAGTCAATATAGGGCGGCACAGAGTTAAATTTTTTAACTTTTTTAATGGTGGTGTGCCTCGTGATTTTTTTCATGGAACAAGTGTGCCTTGGCCCAAAAAAGGTTGAGAAACACTGAATAGGATGCTGCGGCAAGTGGGTCAAGGTATGATGTGTCTTTGCCTTTAACCAAGTAGCAATGCCACTTGAGTTATTGCAGCCTGTCTGTCAAGCAGAAGATGCAGTATGTGTAAGGCATAGCCAAATTTCGCAGAAACATTTGCAGTTTTCTTCTCTTGGGATTTAAGAAGCACCTAGCAGGGAAGAAATGCAAAACAGTATTCTGGGCTGGCTCTCTAGGCTGCCTCTAGACACGTCAAAGAAGTGAGTTACTTAAACGCGTTGTAAACTTCATACAGGGAAATCCCGTTGGTGAAAAACGGGACTCCACAACGCCATCTGTGTTCATAGTGTTATAACACCTACGGTATAAAGTTCTTATCTTTACGAATGTAGCTGAGTCCCTAATTCTGCTATTAGATAGCAAAACGCACATTCTAATGTTCTGGATAATTTTGAGCAATTGTGTAAATGTGAAATTATTTCTTCTAATACTGGTGGAGGAGGCAAAAAAAAATTTTGGATGTAAACTCTTGCTTCTTCTGGAAAATGCTCAACTTTCACATATGCATCTGTTCTGTCCTTTGTCGATTTTGAAGAATGGAGACATACCTTGAAGGAAATCAGGAGTGCCCATGTACACTATCACTTGAATGATAGAATCATAGAATTTTAGAGTTGGAAGGGTCATCTAGTCCAATGCAGGAATCTCAAATAAGGCATTGATGACAGATGGCCAATCCAACCTTTTCTTAGAAACCTCCGAGGAAAGCGAGTGCACCACCTCGCAAGGGGGTCCATTCCAGTCAAATAGCTCTTACGGTCAGAAAGTTCTTCCTCATGTTTAGTTGGAATCTCCTTTCCTGCAACTTGAATCCATTTTTTCAAGTCTTACCCTCCAGACTCATTATATAGTATCTGTGCAGCTACTTAAGGCATGCCTAAAGATTGAGGAGTGCAATTTTTCCTCTTTCCCCTTTTTTGGCATTGTCCTCCTTTTCCACCTCCCCCCAAAGTTCAGGAATGTTTGAAAAATTCACCTAAGTTTCAGAAGAGGTTTGTAACTCAGTAAACATGGGGCCAGAATTCCCCTAGACCAGCATAATTCGCCCCATGGATAGTTGTGTTTGCATAGAGCACACATTAGGATCTACTGCTCATGTTTTCTCTTTCCTAGAAAATATAAAAAGGACATTCCACCCCCCTAGTCAGCTCTGTGTCTGTGTGTTTTGGTAGTTATATTATGCCAGCAATTGCAATAAAAATATGAGAGACTGTTTGTTTTTGGCTTCATCTGTGTCCCTATATGTTTTGAAGCATCCAGGGCATTGTGTTTTGCCTCTTACATAAAATACAGTGGAATCTCCACAATCCAGACAGCTTGAAGGACACCCACACTATATGGATCTGCAGTAAGGAAAACCATTTCTGGCTGAACATACTGAAATAAGCCAGATCCTGAATTTTAAGCAATATTTATCCAATATAATATTCAGGAAAGGAGAAGGAATTCTGTTCCTTGTTCTGACAGTTCCTGGCATCCCAAATATCCCTTTAGTACCTCAATTTATGACAGTTGGGGCTGCCTTAAATTTATCCAACAGTTCATTGAAATCAATTAAATCCCAATGATTTTAAGGCAAACTGTTGCATATTTTTATACATAAGGTAGTTAGAAATAGGCTGTGGCTCCCAACCTATACTTATTAATGTCTAATAACCATTTTTAGTCTCTTTCTCCTCAACTTGGCAAATGTATTAATTAAAAACTGCTGCTTAAATTACAATTTGTGTGGAAACACTATCATCGGTTTGTATGCCTGGTAGGTTTTTGAATATCATCAGTAACTTTATTGTCAAATACCTTTTTTGATTTCTGTCTATTAGAAGAACAACAATCTGTTTCCTTGAGCGAGTTGTTAATTGCAATGTTCCCTAATGAGGCCTCATTGGTCTGCTTATTCATTGTAGCCTTCCATAGTGAGAGGAAGGAAAAAACCTGGAAGCACTTGTAGTTTTAAATAAATGAATTGCAGTGCACATTATGGACAACTCCTTTGATAAAATATGCTTCAAAAATGTCCTCCCGTCTTTGGATTAGTTACATCCTGAATGGTAAACCACCTGGGCATGCTTTCTCTGATTAGTTTAGAAGGATGTTTTTACAAAAATTCCTTAAGTAACTGTTAAAAGTTGGAACCCAGGACCACAAAGAATGGAAAGTCAGTAAAACATTGTTTCAGCCATTATACCCAAGCACCAGGACACAATGTTGTCTTTATTGCACCCTCTTGTGTGTCTGCATTAGAAGACAGTTATCCTTAATTGTCTGTTTCCTGGCTTTTACTACTGAATTAGTCTTGAAAGAATGTTAATTGTTGCTAACATATTTGTATCTGCATACTTGGTGTTTTTGTGTGTTTTACTGTGTGCAGTTGCATGCATTAATTTTCTTCCCTTGCTTCCTCATTGTGAAAGAAATGCAGAGGAGCCTAGCTAAATTTTATTTTTGTTTTAACTTATGCCCCATGTACAGATGCAAAACCGGATGGCAATATTTCTCTGTAACCTGAAGCCGGTGAAAATGAGAGGAGTTTTGTCCCAAGCCATGCTGATGTGTGCTAGCACGCCAGAGAAGGTGGAGATTCTAATCCCTCCTAGTGGGGTTGTTCCTGGAGACAGAATTACATTTGAAGGTTTTCCTGGTAAGCAAAAGGAGATTGGGATATCAGAAGAAATTGCTGAGGAAATATATATCAACATGTACAGAAATGACATTACCCAGTAGTTTTATTAATAACTCTAATGAATGAAATAATTCTTCCCTGTGAGTGTAGCCCAGTGCATGCAAAATTTGCTGAAAATAATTTCGCTTTTTCTCTGCACCCACCTACACCCCACATGAAGGAACTTTGGAATGCATTTGTGAATCATGTGTGATGTTGTTGGTACTTGCGAAGAGGAGAAGGAGTACAGTATGTCACTGTCAACTTGCAGAGACTGGTAGAGGAACTTGTCAAACAGTGTCTGACAAATGGATGGGTTTGCACAAAATAAACATTATTTATTTATTTATTTATAAAGGGATAAAGCTGTCCTGCATTAGAAGGAACTAGACACTTCCAGGCTTGGGAATGCTTGAGATTTGCCTGGGAAGTTAGTGCTTTAATGAAGTACAAAATTTTCATATTGAAAAAGCATGAAACTGCAGCACCGATTAGGAAGTATAAATGATGGTGTAGTAGAGAGTGTACCAGTTGTACATTTTTAATTGTAGGGAAAGAACTGGTGCATAGGAAAGAAAATGAAATGGTTCTGATAAAATGGTCTTGGCTTGGATAAAATGGTTTTTACAGTTAAGAATAGAAAGTTGTATCCAACTCTATTATTGTTATTTTTTAGAAGACATCCGAAGGCAGTCCTGTTTAGTGAAGTTTTTAATGTTTGATGTTTTATCGTGTTTTTAATAATTCTGTTGGGAGCTGCCCAGAGTGGCTGGGGAAAACCAGCCAGATGGACGGGGTATTAACAACAACAACAACAACAACAACAACAACATTTATTATTATTATTATTATTATTATTATTATTATTTATTTCATGTGAGTGGACTTTCTCTTACTCCTGTACCACTTAACCCCCTGTTTGCTCTGGAGAATCCCACAACTTTCTTATTTTTATTTTGGAGGGGGGCGCAGAGGGAAAAGAGGAAGGGGAAATGCTGTTGCTAGGGCATAAATTTGTTCCACTTGTGCAAGAGCAGGGTTTAGTGGAACCCAGGGCTAGCTTTTCTTGGATTTCTAGTGACTTTACAACATGATCCATTGGTTGTAGATTTGTAACTCGTGAGTTTTTAGCCCATGTCTAAATGCTGGTCCTGTGCCTGCCTGATGCTCTTTGGAAGTGAATTCTGCAGGACAGCTGCCACCCCACTAAAAAGGCTCTTCCCTTAGTAGACATAAGACAAACTTCCAGAGCTTACAACATTACCAAAAATGTAGTTCCTGAGGACCTAAGAGGCTTGGCAAGGGCATATGATAAGGAGTTCCTGCAGGTAACCAGGCGCCAAGTTATTTAGAGTTTATATGCCAAAAGCAAGACATAGGTGTCATGCAGTGTTGGTACAGCATTCTGCACCACTTGCAATTTCTTGACACAACCTTAAGAGAAGCAACACATAGATTGCATTGCCATAATCTTAACCTAGGAGCTATTTTATTTTCTAGGAAAGGCAATATATATATATATATATATTGTCATCAAGATTTGGAGAAAAGAGAGAACGACACAGACTGTATATCACCCAAGAGCAATCAAATTGGCTGTTTCCCATTGATCTGGCAATATAATATGATAGGCTTAATACCACAAACATAAAATCAAAGAAGGCATTGCCCAACGGACTCTGCAGTCAATAACAAACCAGCTTTTCAGTTGAAGACGAAATTGCTTTGCCGTGTGAGCCAAAAACACATCTTGTCAAACGTTCTGTATCCCTGTAGTTAATGGCCACAAGCCTCTGGAAAGCTCCCAGCAGAATTGGCTTAATGGATATGATGTCCGCTGTTTGTCCACATTAAAGGATGATTAGATTAGATTTGCACTGCTTCTAAATGTAGAGATTGCATGTGTGGCTCTGCTCTGACATTTATTGAACTGATGAGAGCATATGCCTTTAAATGTTGTCAAATGGCTTAAAATGCAGGTTCATGGTTGCAATAAATATTTTTTTATTAGCAAGGGTTATAGTGGCTTCTAGGACAGTTAAAAACCACACTAAAAGTACTGTTTATGCATAATTGCAAAGTGTGCACTATGCCCATTTAGCTATCAGAATTGAAAAGAGTGATAGATTATACCAAATTACATCACCGTTTTTAAAATAAAAATGTCTGGGGGAAGAAAAACTGCTGTTAATGTTTCTTTTCCCTAGGGCCTATTATGCCTAAATGTCAACCAAACAAATGTTTTCATTCCCAGAGGTTAAATTCTACAGACACTGTTTTTTGTTTGCTTGCATGAAATTAGATTTATGTGTGGAAATCACATGATTATAACCCACCATATTATAGTTTCTTGGGCATTCCTCCTTTCAAGTTTGGGGGGGGGGGAGAGAGAGTGTGTGTGTTTACCAAACATGTAAACTATATTTGATTGAGGAATTGTTCTTTTACAAGTCCTTTTAAAGTTCCCAATATGATGTTTAATATGATGTTTAAACGAAACAGGGGTGTGATCCATAAATATATGCCTTTTTAAAGTTTCAGTGGAAATTTTTTTCTACTTTGACCTGCATATCAAACTATAGCATAAACCAGACATCCCCAACCTTTGGCACTCCAGATGTTTTGGGCTACAATTCCCATCATCCCTGACCACTGGTCCTGTTAGCTACAACTCATGAGAGTTGTAGGCCAAAACATCTGGCGGGCCGCAGGTTGGGGAAGCCTGGCATAAACCATAGTAGTACTTCTGAAAAAGTATCATTGCATGCATTCTTGTTAATCCTAACATTTCCTTCTCTCACACTTGCCTAACTGCTTATAAATGATTCTGTTAAAAGCTTACTGCTCATCTATTTCCTTTTAGAACTTTCTATTAGGAAAGCAAAGGAATTTTCAATTGCCATCAGCCCCCCCCCCAGTAAAAAACAAAACAAAAAACATGCCCCTGCAAGTGTTATAAATCATTGTTAAAAGTGAGTTTTATTTCAATGTGCTTTTGTCCTATTAAAAATAACCCCATTACACTTTGAGAAAAGCATTTGAAGCTCCAGTTGTTGTTTCCTTTTGGGGATGCTTAGGGTCCAGTTGTAATTGGATATGGCTTTATTGTGGGTTGTAGTTTTATTTTTAACTGGGTTTTATTGTTGCATCTTATTGATTTATAGTCTGCTTTTGACAAAGTACTTCACCAAAGACCTCTGTGTAAACCTTGCAGTCATGCAAGAAGAGGAGAGGTCCTCTTTTGGGTCAGGAATTGGTCAAGTTGCAGGAAGCAGGGAGTAGGAATAAAGGAACAGTTCTCCGAATGGAGAGATATAAAAAGTGGAGCCCCCCAAGGAATGGTATTGGGACCTGTGCTTTTTAGCTTTTTCATAAAAGATCTAGAATTGGGGGTGAGCCAGTGATGAGACAATGGCCCCCCACTTATGCAAGGGTTTGGTTCCGGGGGCCTGTTTGCTGTCAGAGACCTTGCACTGCCTTCCCAAAGCCCAGTAAGCGAGGAAAAAACTCACTGGAAACATGGGTGGGGAAATGATAAATAAATGGAGAGCTGAGAGTGGTGGGTTTCCCTGGCTCTCCATTTATTTATTCCCCCTCACCACCAATATAAGGTAAAGCGAACTATTATGTCTATGAGCTTAAAGCTGAAATAAAGTGATTTGGATTTGGAAAGCGAACACAAGTTGCAGGCTTACTGTACTAAATTGTTCAGGGTCATTAAAATGAAGAGATTCTGAAGAGCTCCAGAAGGACCTCTCCAAACCGAGTGGATGGGCAATAAAATGGCAAATTAAGTGAAGTGAAGCAAGTGTCAAGTGATGCATGTTGAGGCAAAAACATCTTAGTTTTACATATATTCTCACGGGGTGTGAACAAACCCAGGAACCTTGAGGTCACAGTAGACAGCTGGATGGAGATATTGACCTAGTGTGCGGCAGCTTTGAAAAAGGCAAATTCCCTGCTTCGGGTCTTTAAGAGAAGAATTGAATATGCCTCTGGATACCAGTTGCTGGAAATTGCAGGCGGGCAGAGTGCTCAGGTCCTGCTTAGCGGGCTTCCCAACCAAGATAACAGGATGCCGGACTAGATGGGTCCGATTCAGCAGTCCCGTCTTACTTTCTCAAGGAAATGAGAGTTGGAGTAAACTCCCCCCCCCCAATATAAATTGATTATGAAAGAGTCTCATCTTTCCCCACCCCAATCTGTATTACATACATGATTCAAAGGTTGCACTGAGGAACTAGCCAGTGTTGCATGAGAGAAAACTTTGTGAACTTTACCACCGCTTCCTTTCTGATAGGAAACCAGAGATAACTCAGGAGTTTTAATAGTTCCAAGTGAAGGATTTATAACCCATTTTAAGTAAGTTCAGTCTTCTGAGGCTATATATCTTAGCTGCAGAATAAAACAGTGCTCCCTAAAGCACCAAAGGGAAAGAACTGGCTCACAAATCTGGTAGCTGCGAAATGAAGGCAGTATATTCTCTGAGAATATGCTGTACCGAACAGTGCAAGAGTCTCATTCTGACACCACAGCCCAATTTTATTTTGTATTAGTTCTCCTGATACCGTGGTATAGGGTAAATAAATATATGAATGGGGAGAGCGTCTCTATAGGAAGATGACTAATTTGCAAAAAAGAAAGAAAGAAAGAAATGAAAAAGAAAAAAGGCAAAGGTGGTGGAGAAAAGATGAATGATGATAGAACTGTTAGAGCTGCCTCACTTTTTAAATTGAACCAACCAGCTTAAAGAGAGTGCCCCAACTTTATTTCTTTGTTTATTTAGTAGATTTATATTGTGTTTTTTGCTTGAAGCCCACAGAGCAACTCACATCATGAATATAATGCAAGGCATACGTTAAAAGCCAGATATTTAAAATAAAGCAAGACCAACCCAGCTGGAGCAGGTGTCTGATGTTGTCTTTGCCTGCTTCCACCTCTCACCTTCTTTCCCACTTAGCAATTGGTCTTCGTTATCTTGAAGAGGGAAAGGGGACATCACTGCAAAAGCAACTTTGATGTCCAAAGCAAGGAAGTGCAATTTAGATTTTTGAACTGCACATTGGATTGCTTTCTCTTTTTAACCGTTGGTGTATTCCATGGCTCCTCGCTGGCAATTGGAACATACTTTTATTTACATAATAACCCACGGCATCTGGAAAGTTTGAGTAAGGACACAGCGCATGTTGTAAAATTCCTTCTGAAACCACTACCTGCCGGTTTAGCCATTAGTGGCTTGCGCTGCTGAAGCTTAAACATGATCCAAGGCCTGTGAAGCCCTGCTGTTAATTCCCAGTGAATTTGGGTCCAGCCGCTTGCTTTTACCAGAGGAGCAGAAATACTCAAGTGTAGTGCTCTGCTGTGCCGCATGGCAGCCTAGAAGAAGTTCTCCCAGGAAATTTGCCCTGGCATACTTGTGCATGTCATTTGCTTGCATTCATGCAAAGACAGGAGCTGTGTGCAGCAATCTCTGGATTTAGTTTGAGAGCTCATTGTCTCTCTTTTTAAAAAAATTATTTGGTTTTTCAAATTAACATTTTACAGAGAGATATCAAACCTAAATAATAAAAACAAGGTTCCAAGAAATCTCCTGGACTTCCATCCTCCTCTTTGTGGGTCCTATTATTAATCATTTCCTCCTGCATCATTTATGATGATCCAAATCTTTTACATCTCCATTGTGTCCAGAATTCACCCTTAAACTACAAGTGATATTCCAATCCTACTAACCTGGGTTTGAAAAGAAACGCGGGTATTATTATAATTTCCCCCCATTTCTTATTAAAATTTTGGTCTTCCTGATTTCTGATTCTTCTGGTCATTTTAGCCATTTTGGCATAGTCCATCAACTTCATCTGCCATTCTTCTCTGGTAGGAACTTTATCTTCTTTCCATCTCTGGGCCAATAACATCCGTGCAGCTGCGGCCGCATACATAAATAGTCTTTTCTGCTCCCTTGGGATTTTGGCACCTAGGAGCTCATTGTCATTTGCCCCAAGTAATCAATGTGTGGATGCCTCTTGGGGGCAGTAATGAGTCATATGAGTTTCGAATCCTGATCACATAGGGCCTCTCTGGAAAAGCACATTCAAAGATATATCTTTCTCATCTTCCTTTAACATGAACAGGATAGTTTACTCAGCAGAGCAAATTTAAAAATTCTAGTTAAATACGAACTTACTGTAGCTTTATTTAATACTCCGTTTAGACCGGGGATGGGGAATGTGTCATACACACACACACACTTCTATAACGCTTTATATTTTTAATAAAAACCTCAAAGCGGTTTTGTTGTTGTTGTTTAGTCGTTTAGTCGTGTCCGACTCTTCGTGACCCCATGGACCATAGCACGCCAGGCACTCCTGTCTTCCACTGCCTCCTGCAGTTTGGTCAAACTCATGTTCGTAGCTTCGAGAACACTGTCCAACCATCTTGTCCTCTGTCGTCCCCTTCTCCTAGTGCCCTCAATCTTTCCCAACATCAGGGTCTTTTCCAGGGAGTCTTCTCTTCTCATGAGGTGGCCAAAGTATTGGAGCCTCAGCTTCACGATCTGTCCTTCCAGTGAGCACTCAGGGCTGATTTCCTTAAGAATGGATAGGTTTGATCTTGCAGTCCATGGGACTCTCAAGAGTCTCCTCCAGCACCATAATTCAAAAGCATCAATTCTTCGGCGATCAGCCTTCTTTATGGTCCAGCTCTCACTTCCATACATCACTACTGGAAAAACCATAGCTTTAACTATACGGACCTTTGTCGGCAAGGCGATGTCTCTGCTTTTTAAGATGCTGTCTAGGTTTGTCATTGCTTTTCTCCCAAGAAGCTGGCGTCTTTTAATTTCGTGACTACTGTTACCATCTGCAGTGATCATGGAACCCAAGAAAGTAAAATCTCTCACTGCCTCCATTTCTTCCCCTTCTATTTGCCAGGAGGTGATGGGACCAGTGGCCACCATCTTGGGTTTTTTTTATGTTGAGCTTCAGACCATATTTTGCGCTCTCCTCTTTCACCCTCATTAAAAGGTTCTTTAATTCCTCCTCACTTTCTGCCATCAAGGTTGTGTCATCTGCATACCTGAGGTTGTTGATATTTCTTCCGGCAATCTTAATTCCGGCTTGGGATTCATCTAGTCCAGCCTTTCGCATGATGAATTCTGCATATAAGTTAAATAAGCAGGGAGACAATATACAACCTTGTCGTACTCCTTTCCCAATTTTGAACCAATCAGTTGTTCCATATCCAGTTCTAACTGTAGCTTCTTGTCCCACATAGAGATTTCTCAGGAGACAGATGAGGTGATCAGGCACTCCCATTTCTTTAAGAACTTGCCATAGTTTGCTGTGGTCCACACAGTCAAAGGCTTTTGCATAGTCAATGAAGCAGAAGTAGACGTTTTTCTGGAACTCTCTAGCTTTCTCCATAATCCAGCGCATGTTTGCTATTTGGTCTCTGGTTCCTCTGCCCCTTCGAAATCCAGCTTGCACTTCTGGGAGTTCTCGGTCCACATACTGCCTAAGCCTGCCTTGTAGAATTTTAAGCATAACCTTGCTAGCGTGTGAAATGAGCGCAATTGTGCGGTAGTTGGAGCATTCTTTGGCACTGCCCTTCTTTGGAATTGGGATGTAGACTGATCTTCTCCAATCCTCTGGCCATTGCTGAGTTTTCCAAACTTGCTGGCATATTGGGTGTAGCAAAGCGGTTTACAGCATATTAAAACAACAAAACAATAGCCAGGCGATGTTCCTCCAGTCTCATGAGGAGCCTCTTCAGTAGGGCTGGGTGAGTCTGGGCCTCGCCCCCTAGGCCAGGGGGAAAGGTCCTTGCAGGGAGCGGCCTTCACGCCTCACAGAGATTGCTGGACTGCAACTCCCATCATCCTTGACCATTGACCATGTTTGCTGGATCTGATGGGAGTCCCGACGACATCTGAAAAGGGGCCATGGATTCCCCATCTCTGGTTTGGACTTTTTCACTTGGAAGCATGTACACATTAACGGCTTGAAACCCAGTGAGCTCATCCACCCTGTTGCATTTCAAGTTGCACTCTTACATTGCTGCACATACCAGAGATCAGGCAGGGGTGTCTTCAACCTACGCCCATTGTCTGATTCATTTGCTTGCACAACAGCTGCCTGAAATGTACACATCTCAACTTAACTGCAGCTTCCGTTTTCAAATCGGGTAGAAACTTATTTGATGGAAAGCCCATCAAACAGGAGTATTTCTCAAGAAGCTACAGGATACCCGTGGATTGTGGCGAACGTTGTGTACTCTGCTCCAGACACTAGCAATGGGAGCCCACTGGACCCAGAATAAGCATTAATGTGTACACTACCTTAGTGTACTGTAACAATTCTGAAGAGAGACTTTTCTGGGTCTCAATATCTCTTTACTTACCTTTGGGCCTTTCACTCAAGCATTCCATGCCTGTTCTGTTCCAACTTCTGGTATGTTTTCAGTTCTTGGACGAGCCAGCGCAGCAGTACAGTATAATGCCTGTCAGTTAACTTTTCTGCAAATTTAAAGAAAGCTAACTGCTCTCCCCAAAGAGTAGGAATCATGAGTTTTCTCCCATCTTATTTTTAGCTGTCCTTCACAGTGCTTGTTTCTCTTGCAAGAAAGGGATGCAGAGGGGAGGTTTACTGTGGAACGCACAACACAGCGCTCTGGTAATGTTTAAAAGTGGTGCCTGTGCTAATCTAATACAAGCCCACCACAGATCCCAGGGGAGCTTGCCTGGGTATTCCAAAGCAAGTTTTAATAAGATCCAGAAGGTGTTTGTGTAATAAAAGCCAGATTTTAATTTATTCTTGAAAACTAAATTTGCTTTTTATAATGTTTGCATTTTAAAAGGATTGACTTCACCTATGGGGTGATATAATTTTTGTTTTGCGTTGAATCCCCCCCTCCAAAGTATCTAGCTTAATCTAAAAGTTGGGATGGGGATGGGCAATGATTTGTTTGTTTGTTTGTTTACTATGGGGCAGATTATCTTATCTATCCTCTAGGGCAGGGTCAGCTAACCTGTGGTCCTCCCGATGTTGTTTGACAACCCCCATAATCTCTGACCATTGGGCATGCTAGCTGGGGCTAATGGGTGTCAGAACCAGCAGCATCTAGAAGACCACAGGTTAGCCACCCTGTTCTGGGTGCTTTATTGCTTCTCTAAAAGGTGAACTGTTTCTCTATAAATTACTCGCTGACTATGGCTGATGCACTGAAGGTTCTCTTCGTCACAAGCCGATCTGTTTAACAGAGTTGTGGCGGGTTAATCATAATTAACTCTATGGCTCTTGCTGAGGTGGAAAGCTGATCCCCAGCCATCTGGTAGTATAATTGGGTTGCACCAAACTCCAGCAGGCTCCATGAGGAAATGCTGTGGCCATTTCTGCGCTCAGCTTCTCTGACATATACAGTAAACCTGATGTACTATTTATTAATACATTTGTGGCCAAAATTAATCAAAGGTGGATTATGGGGTAGTTGCACCTGTAAGCATCTAGTATGCTCAGGATTAAATCAGTTAGTGGTGGTTGGTTTTCTGTTCCCTTTCAATAGTTAACACAGAGTTTGAATGGAAGCAAGGAGTTTCTGTCCCCACCACACCCCTTATTGCCGCGAAGGAGTAGAATTGACAGGCGTACAGCTGTCGGTAAACGATAAGGCATTTGGATATTTCCAAGCATCCAGAAATATCATAAATTGGTCCTAATATTGTGTACCCAATGTTGCAATACAGCAGCTCCATGAGCTTTCTGAAACCAAGAATTCTTTCAGCAAGCACGCGTACCTAACGAATGTATTAATGTGGACACTAATTGCTGTATGAATCTTGCACTAGGGGAATAAGGAGTAAAGCATTACTGCTGCTCGGAATGGCCTCTCATGTTTGTGATGGGAAGCAGAACACCTAGCTCACTTAAATAGTTTTGATGATCTTACTCTTGGGCTTTGTATTATTCCACTATTGTGACTCCCTTAACCATTCACAGCAGTTTCAATAAGTAGTAGGGAGAGAGCATTAGGCTTACTTTCCCTAGCTCTAGCTTTCCACAGAATTGGTCATCCTTGTGTGCTTCCCTGTTTTGAACATGTTTGAGTGATTAAAAATAATAACAATTAGTGGAGTTAAAATATTTTGTTTGTCTTTGCATTCCAGTTCCTCTCAGAGAGCTGCTTCATATCTAATCTACTTATGGATAGCTATTGGGACAAATGTTAAGCATTGCTATAAATAACCAGAGTCTGCTTCTAACCGGAATTTGAAGTTATGGCTTTATAACTGGTTTCATATTCGGGTTAGAAGCGAACCATGGTGAGTGTTAAGTGTGGCTAATAGTAATGATGCAGGCTAACCATGGTGCATAACTAACCATGGTGCAGGGTGAAAGGAATTGGCATGTGATGGATGAGGATGGGGAGTTTGCAATTTCATGCCCACTTTCCTTAGCCTTCGGTTTAAAATAAAGGTTCTTATGACTGTGGCAGCCAAGAGATTCCGTTCTTCCTTTTAGCCCGCTAGATCTGTTACAGTTAAACCCTTTACTCGGTGAGTAAACTATTTTATAGGGATCAGAAAAAGAACTCCCCCCCAATAATAATAATAATAATGTATTTAATATGTTGATTTCTAGCAGCTCATGCCATTTCCAGTACATTTTGAAAGGAAACAGTGTTTAAAATGATTTATCCTGCTTTCATGTCTGTCTGTTTTATAGGTGACCCTGAACGAGAACTTAACCCTAAGAAGAAAATATGGGAGCAGATCCAGCCTGACCTTCATACTGATGGCCAATGTGTTGCTACATACAAAGGAGTGCCATTTGAAGTGAGGGGGAAAGGGGTCTGCAGAGCTGCCACCATGGCCAACAGTGGAATCAAATAAACATTTATCGGATCTGCAAGTGCTCCAGGCCATTTTTAATGGAAAGCAATGCAAACACAATTAAAAACAAATAATTGCCTCACCCGAAACTGTGCTCATTCATTTTTGTACACCTGTTACCAAATAATGAGTTTCCGTGGCTAGCAACTTCATATTTCTCTTTCATCGCTTCCTGCTTTCTGGAATCTGAATATAGGCATCCATTAGGTGGAGCGTAGCTCTTGCTTTCAGGGCAAATGGCTTTTAAAGGGGCAAAAGGAGGTTCAGTTTTTGTGAAGTGGGGAATAGGAACCGGGATAATGCTTATTTGGTGGAGGAAGAGTAGGACACGACTAAACGACTAATCATCATCAACAACAATTAGTAGATAAATGGTGTGTGTGTGTTTAGATGGATCTGCAAGTTGGCTTTGCCTGCTGAGGATGGTGACTGTTCCATACTATAATTACTTTATATTAAATCATATTGGAAAAACTACAGCTGTAGTTACTGATCACTTAATAATTGAAATCGCCAATTGAGCTAAGTTTGGCATACAATTTTTACCTACAAGTTCCTGCCTAAATTGAATTTGAGAAGTAGGCTAAGATGAAGACTAGATATGACCCAATTAGATATGACCTGATACCAGGAAATCTAAAAGCTGGTTTTGAAAAATGATATTAAATGCTGCAATGAAATTTTATGTCACACATTGCATATTTTTTTTATTTTAAAAAACATTTCTAGCCTTTCATCACAAGCAATCCCAGGGCATGGTTCAGTAAGCAATTTAAAGCTAAAACAAAACAATAATAAAACTGACTTGTATATAACATACCATTGTGCTGTAAAATTATATCTGGCATTCTTTCACGGGGTATTGAAGATAACAGTTCTGTTTATTCAAAAATGGTATAAATGCATTTATGAACAAGAGACGGAATGGAGCACAGATGTGGAAATTATGGAATTTCGCATTGCAGTTTAAAAGAGCAGGGCTGGTTAATCTAAATTAATTACAAATGGGCTGGGAGAAGGTTGGGGGTGTCTGTGATGGGAGGGAGAGGGAGAAGGCCCTATAACTTAAAGCCTGGTCCATATACCTGATAGCTTCAACTAAACAATGGTTTAGAGTGCACCAGAGGTTTGCTCCCTTCCTGCAACACATCACAAGTTTGGGTTTGCATATCACAAGAAGCCAGACTCTGGGTGCCACACAGCAGAATCAGGACCAGACCATTGTTTGTTTTAAACTCTGACTTTATTGTGTGCAAACCAAGCTAATGATTACCCCTTGTTAATAGTTTTGTGAGTCAGAGAAGTACAGCATTTATAGGAAGTGTTCAGCCAATGAGAGAGGTGAAAATGAGAGGTTAAGAAAATTCTTGGGTTGAGTGCAGGAGACTGATTTGATCCTGGACATATGGTATGGGGAAAAAAGCCCTGTTTTTTCCATAGGCTTAAGTAGTCTAGTATTAAAGTTGCTGGGCAAAATCTAGAGAGATTAAGTGTCCCAAAGTTCCTTTAGATGAACAGGATTTAAGTATTTAACAGTATGCTTGCTTAGGCATAGCTACCTTTCCCTACATCTTACCTTCTTTCTCAGCAGTGTTACTGAGTTCAACCATTTCTTTGGATTCAGTGGCATTTCACTGAGGTTGTGCACCATTACTAATTACTTTATAACACAATTTATGTGAATGCTGACGGGTTAGCAAACGATGACCAGATTGTCTGGCAGGCCTCTTCTCCCTGGCTTTACTTGAGGTGGAGCTGGAGCCAGCTGAGTTGGGAGAAGCTGATACACAGTTGAAAAGAGGCCTCTGGTTGATGCGCTAGCTACTTCGTTGTAAACTATCCTTAATCTGTAAATCAAGACATTGGTCTGTTTAGACATTGCATTAAAAAGTAGTTTAAAATAGTCATTTAATCTGATCAATCAGCATGCTGGTGCACGCTGCTCAAAAGTACCCATGGTGGTCTTCTCCTGTTCCTGTCACCAACCTCAAACAATTTGGCTATTCATGCCATTTCATGCAGATTTGGGCCAAATTGTGAGCAGTAGCTATGAGTGGAATTCAACTATTACTCAGAGTAGACCCGTTGAAATTAAGCGACAAATTAGTCATGTTCAACTCTGAGTAGGTATAGTGTTGAATTCCAACCTATGGTTTGTTCTGGGCACATTACTCATGGTTTTGGGGGGATGAAACAAACAGTATATCAAGAGCTACTCTGGCTTGTTTTGACTGGTACATCAGGAGCGGGTAATGAGCAGCATGGGAGTTTCTGAATAGTTGTACAAGCAGCAGCAGCATTTTATTTGTATGCTTCCTTTCCATAGTTAAAACCCATGCTCAAGGTGGTTTACAGCTCGGCAAGATTTACATAATTACAAACCTAATAAAACGCATCAAAAAGCACACAACCAAACTGAAACAATTTCCACATAAATCAAAATAAGATCTAAAAATAAAGATACAAAAAGTAATATTATTTATTAAATTTGTGTACCGCCCTATGCCCACAGGTCTTAGGGCAGTTCACAAGATGCCCAATGAGCTTTAAAGTTAAAAGACAAGACAAAGTGCAAAGGAAAAGAAAGCTGAAAGTAAATCAGCTGCTTAAGTTTATGTCATTTGTTTCAATACAAGGGTCTGATAACGGTTTTGCTTCAGAAACTCCATAATTTTCCTTAAAACTTCTAGGTGTTCCTGTTTCAGAGGCTGTTTGTGATTGCCAACAAAAATGTACTTTTGCTCCACTGACTGCAGGAGTTTACGAAGTGTGTCCGTGGCAGAATGCAAATACTGTTCTGTAGTGAATCTGGTGTTTTCAATCTGGTCAGAATGAGTAAGGCAGATGACAGTATAACTTTTCCAGTTAGGACCCAAGAGTTCCTAAGAGAGAGAGAGAAAGTTCCTTAATATGTTTATTTCATACATTATTTCATCGAGCAATGCATTGGGTTGGCTCTGCAATGAGGCCTCTCTTTCCTATAGTGGGGAAGTCCTTATGAGCAATCTTCCTTACAAAATTGACTTCAATTTATTCGGTCTATATAAAAGATGAATTCATAGTGGGTTGCCAGTTGCCTGAATGGCTTAAATGTTGAGAAGGGTAGGCTTGAGCTCCTTGGAATAAATGAATAAATATGATGCATAGACTTTGGGAGAATCATTTGTTTCAGTGGCATCCATGTTGTCCTTTTAGAGCACAGGAACTGCTGAGAAGGGGCAGTCAATTTGCCATCTTGTGGCTGAATTGGAGGTTGCAATATACACTCGGTAACAATTGCCAGAATGATCCCAGACCGAGGACCATGTACCGTGTTAGAATTGTCAGCCCCTGGAGCTCACCAAACCCATAAAGGCAAAAAGGATGATAATTTGTTCTACTTGTGAGGCTCTATATATAAAGTTAAACCTGGATTCTTGGCATAGCTCATATGTTGTGATATAGGATCAAAACACATCATTTTATTTAGGGGTTGCAAAGAAAGATTGGTGGCTGGAAATCATACAATTGAGAACCAAGCAGTCACTATAAAAAGGAAGATAATGCCCAAAGGTTTTAAAACTTTCAGAGCCTGAATTAATGAAACTCCTTGATGCCATAAACCTGTTGCTAAGTGGCACTGTCCCAAGGTCAACATGTGTAGTACCCAGAATCGGAGACAGGCTGGGTACCACAAACCTTTTTCTGTGACTCACTGGGGCCCCATACCCAGTTCTGAACACCCAGGTTTGCAAGCCTAATAAACATGAATAAACTTGGGCTCCTCGAGACTCTTGTGTATGTATTCTGCAACATCGTCACAATAATAGTGCATTAGTGGTGGATTTATTCAGTTTTACTCCGTTCTGCAATATTGACCCAACATGGCCATGTTATTGCTATCCACTGCTAGAGTGGAACAATGTTGGGACAAGACCCAGGACATTTGTGATCTTTAAGAAGTTGCAGGGTTTTATAGGATATGCATTGATTGGAAGTGAAGCAGTGTGGTCACCCCAAAACATCTGCAAATGGAAAACTGTATTAAAAGCTGGGTTGTGTGTGGTTGCCCTGATGGCATTAGGAGCACAAATAATCAGGGATGCACAATGCGAGGGATGTCTGGAAGAGCCCTTAGAGAAACAGAAGGAAGGGAGAAGGACAACAGCAAGCAGTGCACTTAAATAGCCACTTCCAAGGAGTATGATTTTTAGCCCTGATGTTTCAGATGCAATTTTAAATTAACTGTGCAGTGGCTGAATGCTGGCTTTCAGCCCCCAGAGGTATTTAGGCAGAGGCTGGATCTTGGCAGGGCAGCTGTTGTTGCATCCCTCCTTGGTTCTTCACTGAGGAAATTGGTGGTTTATTCTGTACAGTGGTACCTCTACTTACAAATTTAATGCGTTCCGAACACACATTTGTAAGTCGAAAAAAATTGTAAGTCGAATCCCATAGGAATGCATTGGGAGAAAAAAATCGTAAGTCGAAGCAACCCTATCTAAAAATTCGTAAGTAGAAAAAATCCTATCTAAACCACATCCAAGATAGCGGACGGAGCTCCATTTGTAAGTAGAAAAATTTGTAAGTAGAGTTATTCGTAAGTAGAGGTACCACTGTATATGAATTTCTATGCCATCCTTCTACTACAAAATTATGGAAGCTTCCAACACGTATAAAAACATAATAATGTTACAAAGACCAACAACATAAAAGACAATAAAGAGCAAGCAATGCAATGGGGCTGGACTAACTAATCATCAAATCCTGACATAATGGGAGCAGTTTGTGGTTGGATTCCATATGCTATACAACTCAGGAACTCCATTCTGTGGTTACTGAGCGGTCATAGCTATAATGTTATTGAGGAACACTCACTGTGATGTATAAACAATGTTCTTAGGGATACACTTATTTCCCTAGGACGACATCAGCTTTCTTGCCCCATTTATTTTATGAACAACGAAATCATAGCATCTGGACTTTTAGGAAAATGAATAATTAGCCAAATATTACATCAACTATGGACCATAATTATGATGATGGAAGAGGAACAGTAGGCATTAATGCTCTCTGCCTCCTTACTAAAATTAGCTTCCTATTGGCTTCCCCCACCTTAACATCCAAGTGATGAGTTGGCCTGTGTCCTAATTTAGGATTGAATGCATACATTCACACCCGAATGCATGATTGTCCCAATATAGGATTGTCCCATCAATGGCTTTTCAGGCAACACAGAACACATGAAAAGCTGCAAGAATACTGTTTGTACTGTTGGGAGCAACCCAGAGAGGCTTGGGAAACCCAGCCAGTTGTGTGGGGTATAAATAATAAATCATCATCATCATCATCATCTCTGACTGGCAGCAGCTCACTAGAAGAGGTCTTCCCAGTATCTTCTACCTGTTCCTTTTAACTGAAGATGCCAGGAAGGAGACCTGGTGGCTTCTGAATGCAACGTGGGCACTTGTCACTGAGCCATCTGTCATCTGGTGAATCAGCAAAGCATCATTGCACACCAGGCAGAGAAGCCAACCCACCTTGTTGGTTTAAAGTTCTTCCCCCGCATCTTAACATGCACATTTGGGTAATACTTTGAAGCCCATGTTTCCTGAACGCAGAGAATTGCATGGAAATGTGACATTACTCTTTCAATTAAATCTGGATATTCTACCGGATATGCATACTGATGCACAGTTTTACCTGGGCTAGCTGGATTGTAGGGTCCTCTTCCTCCTCACACAGCGGAACATCAGCCCTCAGGACCAAGAAGGCCAAATGAAGACCTTTCTCTCCAAAGTGCCGGACTAAAGCACTTCTCACCTCTGTCTTCACTTGCTCTCTGCTCAGGCTGCTGTGAGGGTAGCCGGGAGTGTCCAGCACTTGGACCTGCACAGTGAGCTCACTGCCTCGGCGACGCGCAAAGCCCAAAATGGGACAGCTGCGGCCTAGACTGCAAGATGTGGTCACAGAGGACGGGGAAAGGAAACTGGCAAAGTCTCTGTTGCCTAGAAGGGTGTTTCCTGTAGCACTTTTGCCACTCTGTGTCTTTCCAAGCAAGAGGAGGTTGAGCGTCATCTTGCTGTCGTCAGACATTGTGCTTTCCTCCTACAAATCCCTGGAAACAGAAAAGAGAATTAATAATGCTTGGCAAAATAGGAAGCTGCCTTGTAGTGAGCCAGACCATTGATACGTCTAGTACTGTCCACACTGACTGGTTTCAGACGGGACATTTCCAGCCCTTCCTGGAGATACCAGGGATGATGATGATGATGATGATGATGATGATAATAATAATAATAATAAATTTTATTTATACCCCGCCCTCCTCAGTCAAAAACCGGGCTCAGTGCGGCTCACACCAACAAAACCACAATAAAACATAAGAACAATTAAATTAAAATACAGATTAAAATACAGTATTAAAATTTAAAATGCAGCCTCATTTCAAGTCGTCCATTAATCCAGGCCATGAGGGAGGAAAACACAGGGGTCAGGCTAAGTCCAACCCAAAGGCCAGGCGGAACAGCTCTGTCTTGCAGGCCCTGCAGAAAGATGACAAATCCCGCAGTGCCCTGGTCTCCTGGGAAAGAGCGTTCTACAGGATAGAACCCTGTAGAACTGAATTCTTTCTTGCACATTCCTATCCCTGAATGGGCATGTGAGGCAAATGCTCTTCCATTGAGCCTTGGCTCTTCCCAAAGTAGCAATGCTCTCCTGCAATAATAACTACTGTTTGGGTGCCCAGGCAAAGGAAGGTTTGAGGTACGTCAGTTGCTGAGAGTCACAGGTGGGCAGAGTGCTGTTGCACTAAATTTTGCTTTGAGGTTTTTTCAGAAGCATCTCTTTGACTACTCTGAGAAAAGAATGTTGGTCTTGATTCAGCAGGTTCTTCTTACATTCATAAGTACCTGTAGAAGAAATGTCTCTTTCAGCAACTGCTCCTTCTGTTAGGAATGAAAACAGCCGTAGTTATATACAGGCAACAACCGTTTTCCATGAGGGTTGCTCTTTATCTACAGCTTATTTTGTTCGTTAATAAAATGAAAATTATTGTTGTCGTTATTTAAAAGCCTGCAGTTTCTGAATCCCGTTCCCATACATGCACATCGATCCATCCCGGCAGGTAAAAATTGTTGTTATCATGGTTCAAATGCACATTCCAGCCAGGCAAAAGAACTCAGTGAGGGTGTGTAGCAGATCCAGTAAGAAACATGATCTAGGGAAACTCCCGGGGGTTCGGTAGAGGGGCCTGGAAGCCACATTTGGTCTGCAAACTAGAAGTACTCTGCCCCGGATTTAAAACAAAAATATAGCACGAGCTACCTGTGAGCTGAGATTGCTGCCACAATCCATGGTTGCTGAGTCTTGTATGTTTGTTTGTTTATATATAGCACAAATAATTTCTACGTTCATCTAACAAACAACATTCTGAGCTTCAGGCAGTGCTCCAGTTTTTGCTTACCTTACTGTGTCCTAAAGGTCTTTCTCTGGTCACTTTCTCTCTTTAAGAGCCTTTGTCTTTGATGGGCAACTTGTACTTTGAAGCAGATCCTGCGATTGTACCACAGTGAGACTGACACGGACTCTTTACTCAGGTTAATCGGTTACAGAGTGATCCTCATTTATAGCTGATAAGAAATGCCCCAATAATCTGCCTTGGCACTTTACTTCCTTCTAGTTGTTCAGCAGGATTGCAATTTTCTGTTTGCTTTCACCAAAGACTCAGAAGAAGAGGTTTGTCACGAAAAATACTTTGTTCCATTGCCTCATTGTTTGGAATAGCTACTATATTGTATAAGGCGGTTGTTGTTTCTTTTACACTTTTGCTATCTCCCTTTTTCTTTCTGCCATTATGCCTTGGGTAATTTCTAAGCATCATAAACACGCAGTGGCAAGCTCTAGTGAATTCACTTTCCAAGGGTGGGTCCTACTGTAGCCCAAACAGCACCATCCACTCACAAGGAGCAGAGATGGGCAACCAAGATTTACAGAAGTACAAAAGTGTTTTTAGGGAGCAGGACCCTTAGGGTGGTAAACAATAACCAGCTCAATGGAGACTGAGCATGTTCGATAGCCACAGAACATTGAAGAACTTCCCGACAGTAAGAGCTGTTCGACAGTGGAATTTGCTGCCAAGAAGTGTGGTGGAGTCTCCTTCTTTGGAGGTCTTTAAGCAGAAGCTTGACAGGCATATGTCAAGAATGCTTTGATGGTGTTTCCTGCTTGGCAGGGGGTTGGATTGGATGGCCCTTGTGGTCTCTTCCAACTCTATGATTCTATGATCCCTAGCTAACAGGACCAGTGGTCAGGGAAGATGGGAATTGTAGTCCAAAACTTCTGGAGGGCCGAAATTTGGGGGTGCCTGGCATAAACCCTTGGACCGTTCCATTTTATTAGCTTGCAATGCAAGATAATATTAAGTTAAAGCAGGCATGGTGAAATGACACATTAGACGGTACTTCTCCAACTCAGAACAATGGCAGTCCTCCACAGTGAGCAGCATAATGTGCATGATGCCGGGAGACATCTGGAAGATCTTATGACCGCATGAGTAGAAGGATTTAAGAAACTTTTCTTCCTGTGGGGATATGACAAGCAAAACCTGAAGTTGATTTATGTGACAACGCTCAAGGCTCCTTCAACTTCAGGGAAGGAGTCTTCCCCAAGGTGGCAGCATATGCCTGTTTCACAGGTACTGAGGAAACTAGCTGAAAACTTCTTTTCTCCCATTCACAGCAAGTTATGGACAATTAAGAGTTTTGTTTTAACATTCAGCTGATTATTTGGGGAAGAGGGCGAAAGACTGGGGAAACTCTTTAGCCCAACGAGCAGTGCTTGTAGATACTTGGGGCAGAGTTCACCCTAGTGAGCCTGTCAGCAGAAACCCTGGACCAAGGACTTATTTGATGCTTCAGCAAGCGAAGCCGCCTTCTTCTTCTTCTTCTTCTTCTTCTTCTTCTTCTTCTTCTTCTTCTTCTTCTTCTTCTTAATTCAAAACAACTTTATTAAACATAATTAGATTAAAACAAAAACATATAAAATAACATACAAATTTTGTTTTCCATTCATATCACCCCATTACACTTATCTTTGAAATAGTGCTAAAGACAAAAGAAGAAAAAAAAGAAAAGAAAGAAAGACTAAGAAAAATGGTGGGGGAGCAGAAAAGAAGACATTATGAGATAAAAGACTTCCGCCGCTTTTCGCACAGCATTCGTATATTCTAATCGAAAGATGTTCTGTCCTTCTTAAACTCTTCAGTCTTAATTTAGCTCTTTTACATTCTTAACCTTCATTTATTATCCTTCATACAATTCCTGCAAGATTAGTCTAAACATTGCGAAATTTTTGTTCCCAGACCATGTTTTCCTAAGTATTCATTAAGGTATTCCCACTGTTTATAATTTTTTTCTTTTGATTTCCGTCGAATCAAATCCGTCAATTTTGCTAATTCCAAATATTCGCACAACTTATTTAACCATTCAGCTTTAGTTGGAGTTTCCTGACTTTTCCATTTACTTGCAACTAGAATCCTTGCTGCCGTGGTTGCATACAGAAGGATGTTAACTTTATCACAGGGGATATCATTACTGTTTATATAATTCCTAATAAATAGAGTTCAGCTCTTTTAGAGAAAGATATTTTTTATCAGTTTTTTTATCTCTTCATGAATCATCTCCCAATATTTTTTAATCTCTGGGCATGTCCACCATGTATGGTACCGTGTGCAAGTCGCTGCATTACACCTCCAGCTGGAGGTGAAGCCATCTTCTTGATTGCTGTCCTCCACTGCTACTGCTTCCATTTCATTTACTTCTTTATAAATGTATTTATATTCTGTGCTACCAGGGCTTTCTTTCAGCTGGAACTCACAGGAACTGAGTTCTAACTTCTGGCACCTCTCAGGTGAGTGCCGCTGCCATTATAAGAGAACAACGGAGGCATTCATGGCGAGTTCTGGCACCTCTTTTTCTAGAAATATAGTACTGTGTGCCACCATATTAAAAAATATAAGACTTGCGCCCAACAATATGTGAACAATACAATATAAACCATTATTAAAACAGTACAAAACAATCATTTAAAGGACTAATACCCCAGAGGGCAGGATCACACTTCAAAATGACCTTAACAGATTAGACTACTGGGCCAAAGCAAACAAGATGAATTTTAACAGAGAGAAATGTAAAGTACTACACTTGGGCAAAATATATATATGAAAGACACAAATACAGGATGGGTGACACCTGGCTTGAGAGCAGTACGTGTGAAAAGGATCTAGGAGTCTTGATAGACCAGTGTTTCTCAACCAGTGTGCCTCCAGATGTTTTGGGACTACAACTCCCATCATTCCTGACCACTGGTCTTGCTAGCTAGGGATGATGGGAGTTGTAGTCCCAAAACATCTGGAGGCACACTGGTTGAGAAACACTGTGATAGACCACAAACTTGACATGAGTCAACAGTGTGATGCAGCAGCTTAAAAAGCCAATGCAATTCTGGGCTGCATCAATAGGAGTATAGCATCTAGATCAAGGGAAGTAATAGTACCACTGTATTCTGCTCTGGTCAGACCTCAACTACAGTACTGTGTCCAGTTGGGATACTGAAAAGCTGGAATGTGTCCAGAGGAGGGCAACCAAAATGGTCAAAGGCCTGGAAACGATGCCTTATGAGGAACAGCTTAGGGAGCTGGGTATGTTTAGCCTGGAGAAGAAAAGGTTAAGGGGTGATATGATAGCCATGTTCAAATATATACTAAAAGGATGTCATATGGAAAAGGATGAAAGGTTGTTTTCTGCTGCTCCAGAGAAGCGGACACGGAGCAATGGATTCAAACTACAAGAAAGAAGATTCCACCTAAACATTAGGAAGAACTTCCTGACAGTAAGAGCTGTTCGACAGTGGAATTTGCTGCCAAGGAGTGTGGTGGAATCTCCTTCTTTGGAGGTCTTTAAGTGGAGGCTTGACAGCCGTATGTCAGGAATGCTTTGATGGTGTTTCCTGCTTGGCAGGGGGTTGGACTGGATGGCCCTTGTGGTCTCTTCCAACTCTATGATTCTATGATTCTAAGAACACTTAAAACAACTGCATAGGCCTGGTGGTATTAAAAAAAAGTCTTCAAGAAATGCCTGAAAGTCAAAAGTGAGGATGAATATAGTCAAAATACACCGAGTGCAATGGCAGGTGGGGTTGTCAAAGTTCCTTTCCCCAGATGCCCACACCCTTTTTATTTTATTTAAATTTGCCGAGTGCATAAAGCCAAATGTGCACAAGTTAAATGTGTGTAAGTTGTCAGTTTGAAAAGAGAAGACTCCCTGGAAAAGACCCTAATGTTGGGAAAGATTAAGGGCACAAGGAGAAGGGGACGACAGAGGATGAGATGGTTGGACAGTGTTCTCGAAGCTACCAACATGGCATGAGTCTGACCAAACTGCGGGAGGCAGTGGAAGACAGGAGTGCCTGGCGTGCTCTGGTCCATGGGGTCACGAAGAGTTGGACACGACTAAACAACAAAGTTGTCAGTTACCTATACTGTCAAAAGTAGTAGTGACTCATAAGTAAAGCTGGACATTCTGAAAAGAGTTTTAGGAGGATCCTGATGATATTTTAATTCAATGCGCGATGAATCCTTAAATCTCTTAGATCCTAAAAAGTCCCACTTTTCCTTAGGACGTCCCTATTTTCATTGAAGAAATGTTGGAGGGTATGGAGTCATGTGACCCCTGAGCCAAGAAGATGAGTAAGTATACAACCTTTAGAATATATCTGAAGGCAGCCCTGTATAGGGAAGTTTTAAAATGTTTAATGTTTTATTATGTTTTTTAAACATGTTGGAAGCTGCCCAGAGTGAGCCAACCCAGTTAGATGGGTGGGGTATAAAATATAGTTATTGTTTAGAAATGTTGGAGGGTATGTTGGGAATCTTGTTTTATGTTAATATAGATGTACCCAGTCAACATCTCAACAATGTTTTCTTACATATCTACAGTGCCACCCCTGCTTGCTCTTCTCATCAACCCCACCTGCCCACCTTTGCCAACCCACTTCCCCCCACACCAGGCCAACCCCTCGTCGCTTTACACCTAACCAAACTCCCCTCCCTTTACACCTTATCTACCCCCTTACCTCCCCAAGCTTGCCCCTCCCCTCACAGCTCACCCCAAGCCCCACCTGTTTTAAAGGAGGAGTAAGGCACTTAGCCCTCAGAGGGGACATGGGTGGCGCTGTGGGTTAAACCACAGAACCTAGGGCTTGCCAATCAGAAGGTTGGCAGTTCGAATCCCCGCGATGGGGTGAGCTCCCGTTGCTCGGTCCCAGGTCCTACCAACCTAGCAGTTCAAAAGCATGTCAAATGCATGTAGATAAATAGGTATCGCTACAGCGGGGAAGGTAAACGGCGTTTCCGTGTGCTGCTCTGGTTCGCCAGAAGTGGCTTAGTCATGCTGGCCACATGACCTGGAAGCTGTATGCCAGCTCCCTCGGCCAATAATGCGAGATGAGCGCCGCAACCCAAGAGTCGGTCACGACTGGACCTAATGGTCAGGGGTCCCTTTACCTTTAAGGCACTTCAGAAAATGGCTTGCCAAACTGCTCCCTGAAGCACCTCCTCCATCTGTTAGACACTTGCCTGGGTGGCCTGTCACTTGTGCCATTTACTCATGCACCTGCCTGCCATACTGCTGTCATGCTGGCATTTCCGTAGACCCCTATTGGCAGCCACACAAACTGCACTGTGATGACAGCCTTACATTTCTATGTATATAGGAAATTATGTCACAATGGTTGTTATAGTTAATGTTTAATTGGGAAATAGAAATATGTCCAGAAGAACTGTACCTTTTTGATTGTGGGATATATCTTCTAGATAAGCTGTGTTGCCACCCATATCTTCACTCTCTTTGATTCTTGGTTCCCATGCATTCCAGCTCTTTAGAACTTCATTGCATACAGGCATTCTGATATAGCCAGAGATAATGCCACAATAAACAGTTTAAGATGTGCCCTTGTGCATTTCACACTCTCTGGTGGGAAACAAAATGACATCAATTGATGTAGGGCCACTTGCAGATGCTTACCCCTTTGTTTCATAAAATTATGGGAAACACTGATAGCATCCGATAATGGAAACAGAATGTAGACTGTGCACTCCTTTTGAAATCAAAGTTCCACTTCTGCTACACAATAGGAAATGTATGCAATTCAAAGTTTGCTAGGAGGAAGGGAGCAGAAATCTAATACCCTAAAAACACTGGCCTGAGAGAGCTGAGTGAGAGCTGGACCATAAAGAAGGCTGATCGCCGAAGAATTGATGCTTTTGAATTATGGTGCTGGAGGAGACTCTTGAGAGTCCCATGGACTGCAAGAAGATCAAACCTATCCATTCTTAAGGAAATCAGCCCTGAGTGCTCCCTGGAAGGACAGATCGTGAAGCTGAGGCTCCAATACTTTGGCCACCTCATGAGAAGAGAAGACTCCCTGGAAAAGACCCTGATGTTGGGAAAGATTGAGGGCACTAGGAGAAGGGGACGTCAGAGGACGAGATGGTTGGACAGTGTTCTCGAAGCTACGAACATGAGTTTGACCAAACTGCGGGAGGCAGTGGAAGACAGGAGTGCCTGGCGTGCTATGGTCCATGGGGTCACGAAGAGTCGGACACGACTAAACGACTAAACAACAAACAAAAACACTGGCCTAGATCCAAAAGAACTGCACAACTACTTTCCTACAACCATGTGTTTTTCAATCAGTATTTCTCCATTCTGCATGGCAAATTACTTTTCAAACCAAGGAGAGTTTCCAAAAAAAGTCTGCAGCATAGCACGGTGGTCTGCTATATAAGGAGGATAGAGAAACCAAACATTCTCCTGGTCAATGCCAAGGCTTTGAGCCCACTCAAAGTAGCACCTTTGATCCCAGCCATTATATTCAAGTAGGGTCTACTGAAGTCAATGCATCTTCCATGTGTTATGTTCGAGGTAAGTTGTAAACATAGGAGGACATAGACAATTAGAGAAGGGACACAGCTTTGTGGCAGAAGGGCAATCACTGGCATTTTCATGGAGGTCTGGGAAAGACTTTGCAGAGTTAGATGAACCAGCAGCTTCCTTTATTCTTGGTATGAGGGACCATTAAAGCAGGAAAGTACTGTAGTTCAGTGGGAGAGCAGCTGCTTTGCATGTAGAACGCTCCACCTTAATTCCCTGGCTTCCAGATACAGATTGGAAAAATCTCTTGCTTTTAGAAGGGCTGGGAGAGACACCTATCTGGAAAAACCCTCCAGAGCCATTGTCACTCAGCATAGGAAATACTGAACTAGATGGACCAGTAAACTGACTCAATATAAGGCAGTTTCCCATTTTTTTTATGTATGAGGCCACTGGGCTTACATCCTGTGGAATCAGCATTATTTGTATTAAGTCTATATATTGCAATTTTTTTTAACCAAAGGGTCCATTAAAGCTCTAGGATCACCTTTTTGAGTTCATATTGAGTTGTTCTATCGGGTATATGTTTGCGGACATTCACCCAAAATAAACAGCGATGTAGAGTAAACACTAATATCCGCTATAAATTCTTGACTTCCCTATATTTCAATACTCACTGGAGATTTAGATCATAATATTTGACCCAGATATGTTAAAAAAATATTTAAAGCTTTCTAATGACCCCAGTACGAGGATGTTTTCCCTATACATTATACGGTTCCAAGCCCAACGTTAAAAAAGAATAAAACATGGAAATTACTTTACAAACCAATGTGGATTTCTTTGGCAATGCAATTGTTTGGAAGGCCTGCAATTGCTATAACTGGAATGTAAAAATCCTACACAATGCATGTAAATTGGAGTGGGTGGATTAGCGATCCAAATGCAAGTTTTGGAGTTCAAAACTCCTTGAGAACACATGTCTAAATCCCAGTATGTTCAATCTGGTCTTCTGTGTTTGGGTAGGCTGATAAATTGAGCAGCAAGTTATTCGTTGAGATAGTTGTTTCCCTGAAGGCAGAACAGGTTTTATTCCTGGATTTAACGACATGTATCTATGGGCAAGCTTGCAATCCAGGGCTGTGCAATCGTAGCACCGCTTGGCTGAATGCAAATTCCACTGTATTGTGGTGCAGTTGACAGGATATTATGGCCAGGGTCTAATCACTGCTCCGCCATGGAGCTCAAGGGATAGCTTGAGGCTAGAGATAAGAATAGACCGTAGTTGATCTTCTGTTCTTGGGCTATGAAATCGAAAAAATCAGAAATAACACTTGTGGTTACGAGTGAAATCTCAAGATGCTTGTTTTACTCCATTTCAGCAGAACCATATCAGAACTTGAAGCCTGGACAGGCCTGGTGCGTTACATGATATACACAGCACTGGATGACTTTACCATTCAGTTCTGCATGGGGGAATAAATTGTTCAAATCTCTTAGAGGAAGCTAGTATTTATCATCATTCTAAAGCAAACCCAGTAGCCCAGTGAGCATCAGAGCAGTTTTTCACCATGCAATGGCACATTCAAATAGTTTTACCACATGGCGCTGACATTGTAAGAGCACTTTATGATGTCCAAACGCGCAGCAACTTTCAAAAATCTGATGAAAATGTCTGTCATCTGAACTACCAAAGCTAAGCCAACCAAGATGACTTGGAACAATGTCCTGCATTCCTTCTTTTCCCATGCAGCCTTTTGAAGGTCATGGAGTCTTCTGAGGTGCATGGCTTGAAAAGTATGGCTTTTGACTGATCTGCGAACTCCAGGATTTGGAAAAGAACCAAGAGCTTCTTCCTTTTACTGAAACACAGAGAACTGAATGAATAATAATTGTTTTTTTAAAAAAGGCTAAAGTTTTTGACCTGGTTCAGACATAAGGAATTCAAACCAAGTAAATCCTTTTCATAATTTTATAAACAAAATCATCCGTCAATCTAGTTTCGGCACAGTGAGACAGACTGATTGGGGTGATTTTCTAGATGGGACTCACTGGAATGACAGCTTTCTTCATTTTGTTTTACTTAATGACGAAGAGCAGGATAACAGTTCTTCCTCATTTAACGCTTTTCATCAGGTTCCATCAATGACATGCAAATGTCAATGGACCACTTTCTGCCGTGGATTGAGTCAGTTCAGACATCATTCTAGGCAGTAACACAGTACAGGGACCTTCCAAACACTGGCTAAGATGGTGCCACCCCCCTCAGGGACTTGGGCTGCAATTCTAAATGCAAGTAACCTGAAGTAAGTGCCACTCAGTTACTTACTTCTGAGTAAACATGCATAGGATTGCGCTCTCAGTGACAGCTCTCAGCAGCCTTTCTGATTTGCTTGTGGGGAGGTTAAAACAGCATCAAGCATTGTCCCACATTTCTCCATCACCTTCCCTGTTGCAAAAGTCGGATCTTTTACGGAAGCAGGTTTGTTGTGGAAGAGCTCCCAAACGAATTTGCTGGTGTGCGATTGAATTGAAAATAGTGACAAACTGGAAGTGCTGTCTGTGATGAAAATGTTTTGTTAAATAAAATAAAATACTCTATTCTCTGAGAGCCACAATGGAGGACTTCTTCAACAGGACTAGCTGAGGATATTTTGCTGCTGAATGTAGAAACAGCAGATTGCTCCCCGCCCCCAAAGTCAAAGACAATGCACAGTATCCAATACCAGTCCAGCTATTTTGGCACTTGAAGCAGAAAATCTCCAAGATCCTTTACCCAGAAGTAAAAATACAGTTATAATGAATTAAAGTGCTGCCTTTCTAGGTCACTAAAAATCAGTTGCCTGCTTCTTTTCTCTGCCTAATGGGAGGACCAACGCCCTCAAGGGACATTCTTCATTGGTTTATATGAATATGTATCTTTCAAGCCATAAGTGCCATGGTAGTTTGCTACTTCAAGGAACAAACTTGAAGAGTTTGGGTGAATGAAAGAATTCTTTATTAGGATTTGAATTGTTGAGAAGCCTTCTAATGGGAAGCTGAGGGTTTTTTATTTTTAATATATTTCTAAGAATAATTACAACCTCCAACTAATAAAACCGCACTGGGGTGTACAATAAAATCATGAAACAATCGTAAAATGCTAAAATTGTAAAATACAGAACAAAGACGAGGACTGAATCCAATTAATTAACTAAAAACACTTGGTGAAGCAAAACTATTTCCTCCCTTCCCCCCCTTTTTGAAGCAAAACAGTTTTCAGCAGGTGACAAAAATATCAGAATGATGTGTGCCTGTCTGATTTCAATAAGCTTTCCAAATTACTGGTGCCACGGCACTAATGGTTCTGGTTCATGAAGAAACTAAACTTTATTGCCCTACATTCTGTTGATTGTTGAAGTTTTATAGCTCACTCGAAGCTTTCCTGAAATGTGGTCAGGGGAAGAGTCCAACCCCCTGCAATGCAGAATCCCAACTAAAGCATCCATGGCAGAGGGCCCTCCAAACTCTGCTCAAGGAACGAGAGTTCACCACCTTCCAAAGGAGTCTGTTCCAATGTCAAACAGCTCGTAGTGTCAGAAAGTTCTTCCTGGTGTTTAGTTAGATTCGCCTTTCTTTTAACTTGAAACCACTGGTTTAGGTTGTAGCTTCCAGAGCAGAAGGAAAGAAGCTGAGATATTTGAAGACGGTAATCTTATCTCATCTCAGTCTCCTCTTTTTCCAGGCTAAATGTCAGGAGTATGGGCAGGAGTCAGGCTCTGGGGCCTGTAGTGCTTTGCAGGACTGGGGCCTGCCTCAGCTTGTGCTGGAGAAGCAGGGAGTGGCCACTCAGGTGAGGCCTCAGCTTGTGCTGGAGAGGCAAGGAGTGACCACTCAGGTAAGGCCACTTGATATCTCACTGCACCTGGTGGCAGGAGCTGGGAGGGATAAAAGCTCAGCATTTCCCTTCAGCTCTTTGCCACAGCAACACTATCTCTGCCTGGTTGCATCTGGCCTCTTGCTTCTTGGACCCTTGCCTTGCCAACGCCTTGCTCCTTGGACCCTCGCCTTTGCCAACGCCTTGATCCTCGACCCTTGGACCTTTGCCTTGCCGACGCCTTGCTGCTTGACTCCCAGACCTTCGCCTCTGCCTTGCTCCTCGACCCTGCGACTGCCTGCTCCTGGACCCTCAACCCTGCACCTGTTCCTGCTTCTACACCACCATCTTGCCTCTGGTCCTGACGTCCTCAGCCAGGGCTTCAACCGCCCGCCGACCGGACCGTGACACTAAACATACCCCACTCCTTCAACCATTCCTCGTATGGTTTGGTTTCCAGACTTTTGATCATCTTGCTCACCTTCTTCTGCACACATTTCAGCTTGTCAATATCCTTCTTAAATTGCGGCACCCAGAACTGGACACTGTACTCTAGGTGTGTTCTGGCCAAGGCAGAATAGACCAGGACTATGACTTCCCTTGATGCAGCCTAGAATAGAATTAGTGGTTTTGTTTCGCTTTTGCTGCTGCATCATTGACTCGTGTTAAGCTTGTAGTCTACTAAGACACCCAGATCCTTTTCATATGTACTACTAGTAACCCAGGTGTCCCCCATCTTATATTTGTGCAGCTGCTGCTTCCTGCCTAAGTGTAGAACCTAACATTTGTCCCTATTGAAATTCATTTTGTTAGTTTTGGCCCAGTTCTTCAATCTGTTAAGGTCATCTTGAATTCTGAGTGTCTTCTGCGGCATTAGCTATGCCCCCCAGTTTGGTGTCATCTGCAAATTTGACGAGCATCCCCTCAATTCCTTCATCTAAGTCATTTATAAAGACGTTGAACAACCACAGGCCCAGGACTGAACCCTGCAGCACCGCACTTGTCACTTTTTTCCAGGCTGGTGAGGAACTCTTATTAAGGATGAGGCAACCTTTTACACATTCTCCTCCCGAGCTATATAGGACTTTGTACAGTAGTACCAACTCCTTGAACTTCGCCTGGTAGGTAACTGGGAGCCTGTGCCATTTTCTCAACAGAGGTGCTACATGATGTTGATGGTCTATCCCCGTGAGCAATCAAGCTGCTGTATTTTTTTCACCAGCTACAGTTTCTGGGCCAACTCAAAACAGAGCTATCCCACTCACAGCGAGATTACCCTCCAGCCACATTTCCTTTCCTGTTCCCTTTTATTACACAGGGTTAAGGATGTTGGTGGGTGTGACTAGGAGCCAGTGTGGTGTAGTGGTTAAGAGCGGTAGACTCGTAATCTGGGGAACCGGGTTCGCGTCTCCGCTCCTCCACATGCAGCTGCTGGGTGACCTTGGGCTAGTCACACTTCTCTGAAGTCTCTCAGCCCCACCCACCTCACAGGGTGTCTGTTGTGGGAGAGGAGGGGAGTGATAAAGCGGGATATCAAATCCAAACTCCTCTTCTTCTTCTTCTTCTTCTTCTTCTTCTTCTTCTTCTTCTTCTTCTTCTTCTTCTTCTTGGAATGACTAGTAAAACACTAAGTAGCTTTGCCCTCATGAGGAAGGAGCGTTGGCCAGAAGGGCCCCCCAAAGAAAATGTAACTGTCACTGAGCTTCTGCACCACTAGGAATGATAAAATCTTATTAAATGTGTCAAGGCAAATAGCCTTTCTAATGCAAGTTGCACTGCAAGCTTTTAGGAGGCCTTCCAGAGAATACAGGTTCCACTGCCTTCAACACAACTGATTGACCGATCATTCGTGACTTAGTAAACTTTTACACTCTACCACATTTTGCTTTAAAAAAATAAAATACAAAAGTATTGGCTTCTTTTGCTTTATATCCTCATGAATCCATGCCCCCTTTTAAGTCTGGGGTGAAGGGGAGGCAGATTTTTATATTTCCTGCAAGTCACGTTTTCATTTCTCCCACTCTCATGAGGGGATTTTACCTCAGAAACACCAAATAGAAAACATGTGGCCAGGGCTAACGGTATTGCTGCTCGGGATGGTCAGTTCCAAAGGCTTGGTGTAAAAGCTTTGCTGATTTAAAGTGAAATAAAAACAGCTGGTGTAAGAAATGTGAGGCATAAACTCTCAATACATGTTGTGTTACGTTTCATTTATATTTCTAATAGATCAGATTAAGGGAGAAAATAATTGATAAAACTGAATTCTCTTTTTCCCCTCACACCCAGGAATTTCCAGACTTTGGGTGTGCTGCTGTATTTGTGGGCTGGTTTAATATTTTAATTTTACACTGACATTAGTTGCTACTGAAAATTGCTTTAGCTAGCAAGATTTATATACTGCTTGATTGTAATAAAGCCTCCGAGCAATTTGGAAGAACGAATAAAACTATCAATAAAAGAACAGTTAAAAACAAGTAATTAAAAAATTACTGGCCCCAACAACATCCAACATACCATCTCAGGACTATTTAATTGCTCATCTTCTAACATTGTGTATGCCATCAAATGCCAACGGTGCCCTTCAGCTCTCTATATTGGACAAACAGGCCAAACCCTACGCCAAAGGGTAAATGGACATAAATCTGACATCAGGAACCATAAGACTGAAAAACCAGTAGGAGAACACTTCAATCTCCCAGGACATTCTATACAAGATCTCAAAGCAGCTGTTTTATTACAGAGAAATTTCAGGAACAGACTGGAAAGGGAAGTTGCTGAATTGGAAATCATTACCAAGCTTAAAACCATGGAAGCACCTGGGATGAATAGAGATATCGGATTCTTATCTCATTATGCATGATCAAGCTTTCTTTAGCACCTCAGCCCAGGACTAATTGCAGCCATCAGCAGCCATTAACACCCATCTACAGGTTTACCACTCCCATCAGCCCATCTCCCATTCCCACCCACCCCCACCACCCTCTGTATATATATAGGGTCTGACACTTCTGTTTCTAGTGTATCTGAAGAAGTGTGCATGCACACGAAAGCTCATACCAAAATATAAACTTAGTTGGTCTTTAAGGTGCTACTGAAGGAATTTTTTTTATTTTGCTTCGACTCAGACCAACACGGCTACCTACCTGTAACTAAAAAATTTCAAACATATTTAAAAGAGATTAAAACACATCAACATCCATCTGTCTAGTTAGGCTTGCTTAAACATTTTTTTTGTTTTAAATCAGGCACCAAAAAGAATAGCTATAGCAAATGTGGCTGACTGATGTCAGTTGTCCCAGAATTCTTTGGGGAAAGTGATGTGCCTTGGATGTGCTTTAGAAGTATGGTTTCTATTTCTACCGTGTTTCTCATATTATAAGACATGTCTTATATTAATTTTTTCCTCAAAAAAACACACTAAGGCTTATTTTCAAGGGATGTCTTATTTTTTTCCTCCTCCTCCTGCCGCGGCCGGCATTGCTACTGCGCCTATCACTATGTCTTATTTTCGGGGTATGGCTTATATTCCTTGAATGCTTAAAAATCCTGCTATGGCTTATTTTATGGGTATGTCTTAAAATATGAGAAACAGGGTATTTTTAAACAAAGCAACAAACAAAAATTTGGATTTGGGTGCACAAGATAGACTAAGACACCTTAGGAATCTTGGTGAAATATGTTATGGGAAGATTGTTTTCCATGAGTCCAGCTAAAGGCTTAAGCTGAGTTAAGGCATAAGAACTGGATACTCCCTGTGTTGTGTATTCCTCCCCTCTCTTTTGGAGTCTCAGTGGGTATTAAGGAAAACAAAACTTGCTGTTCTTAGTGAAATTCCTCTTTGTCAAAAATGATGAACACTGGCACTTCTCTGGCTACATATCAAGCTGTTCCTCGCCTTTGAAAGTTGGTTATTATTATTGTAGCACCTCTTTACTGGCCACCTCCCCCTCTTCACACACACACACACACGCGCACGCACGCACACACACACACCCCTCAGCTCCCATTAAAACTCACAGAGTTGATGGATGTTGTCAGAACTGACAACTTCAGATTCGATATCCTTGGGGCCAAAGGAGATTTGCTTGTATATATAAAAAATGTCACACTGGATCTGAACTGGAGAAGGTGCTGGACCAATATTAACAGCAGACACCCGTGGCTGGCTGAAAACAAAAATATCTCCGGATTCATAAATTCCACAGGGCATGAGTGGTTACCAGAAGACCAAAGTAATGTTGTCACCTCCTTATTAATCGACTGGTACATCAACTCAGTTCTTAGAATTCACAATATTGTGATAATCCACAGGGTTCTGTAGTAATGGCTTAAGAAATGTCTAAGAAGAAAAGCCCCAGTACAGTTGAAGTATATATGTTAGACATTATTCCCTTTGAAAAATATCAGTGCTGTGTGGAAACTAAACACTAATGTTGTAGAACAGCTGCAGGACTGTTAAAATAAGCCTACATTTCTGTTTTGCTTTGTTTTTTTTAAAAAAGAGAATCCTTCCACAATTCATTTTATTGGAAGGGAAGAAAAAAAAATGACCTCCCGCCTTAGCTATAATAATACAATTTCATTAATTTATGAATATTAATTTATGTAATTTCCTATCCTGCCTCATTCTCTGAACTCACAGCAGCTTATGAATACAGGGTGGTATTCAATGAAGTTTTACTCAGTAAAGACTCACAGAAATTAATGAGCATGCTGAAGTTAAGTCTATTAATTTCAATGGGTTGATTCCCATAGTTGCCTCTGATACATTTGTTGAACGTTACATGTGAACAACTGCATGACTGTACAGATCAGCTGGTACAATTCTTGAACGAAATGTGTGAACACTCCTGTTTTCTCTGGTTGGGTTGAAAATAGGAGTAAAAGCAGAAGAAAACCACCTTCCTGTGGTTTCTCTCTCCTGCTCCCGCACGTGACCTCTTGAGCACTTTGGGAGTTGCCAGAGTGCTGCCCAAGTTAGTATGGTCCCCAGAACAACCCCAAATTATTGTATATTTTGTGAAGAAGGGGCTGTACTTCATAGGCAAGGCCTACAGGCAAATGAGAATGGTTGCACATCTGGCAAGACTGGTTTGACTGACGGATAGTATTGGCAGCGATGTTGACTTATAACTCGATGCTACTCCTCAGAGACTGCTAGGATGCTGCTATGGCAACTGGTTGTTGGGGATGAATCTGATGGGGAAGCCAGTCAGGCAGATGGGAGGGGAACTATCATCTGTGGCAGGGGCCTTTGAGGGAAACGAAGCCTGTTGCTCTCTCCATAAAAGAGGACACCTGTGTTTTCATTCTGTCAAAATTTCATTGAGGGACAGCTCCCATGCCAAAGCCAAGAGCCTTCATAGGCTCCATCACCTTTCCCTCCGAGTGCAAGGTGAAATGTCTTTGGTCTCCCATGGCTCCTGTGAACTCTTAGCAGCATGCGCATTCCTACCCAAAGCCAACCAAAGCAAACAAACCCACACCTACTAAACAAAAGCCAACCCCCCCTGCTGTGCACGCAACTCTCTCCCGGAGTAAAAATGAGTCATACATGACAGATGTTAGTCACATCACTCAAGGCACTACTGGAAGGTGCTCGTGTGTTGCGGTGAAGAAGACGCGAGGGACCGTGGATAGGATGGAACAGAATGCAGCACAAATTGAAGAATGGCATTCGTTTGGATTTGCAAGCAATACCGCTGACAATAATTTTCAGTTGCACTTAATGCTTTCCTGTTGGCAACATCTAATTGCTGTTTTGTATGAGCCCCCACCACACCAACCTTGCCTGACTGGATGCTTTCTCTGAGTACCACATACTGTAAGCAAGGTTAGCCCACGGTTAAAGCCCTCAAGATTCATCTGCAGATAATTTTTTATTCGAGTGTGATTTTATGGCCCCGTATAAAACCTCCTCTTTTAAGTGTCAGATTCGAGCTGCTTTGTATAAAGGCCACGTCAGTTTTATAACGCACATCTTGAGATGCTCTTAAAATAGAGGCTGAGGTTTTAGGTAGACTGGAACTGAAGTATTGAACTCCAATGCCTTTTATAAGTCTTTCTGGATAATCTCTAGATAATTGTACTTTCCCTAACTGTAGTCCTCTGAGACAAACAGAAACCTTGTTAAAAGCTGTCAAAGTGGGAGGGGGGATGTGCCGTAATGAAGTGCATGACTGTGGTCAATCCCTTTACTACACATGGTCTGAGAAAAAAAATAAGCAGTTACTACTGATGGGCAAAAGTAAATTTATATTTCTGAAATGGTGCCGAAGGCATGATTTTACCTTATGAGGTCATTGCCCATGAATCTTGAATCCTTAATTGACTTTGATTTGATCCTACAGTTTTGGCAACTGCTTCTTCCTTCTGTCAAGGAAACCTGGTGGACCATGTTTTCCACATATGGTGGGAGTTGTCAAAAGGTTTAAAGGGGTGTGGAGAGTTGTTAGTAAGAGAATAATTGGTATTAAGTTACCTAAAGACCATGTACTGATCATATTTAGAATACCTGATAGAAATATATCTCAAAAATGAGCATTTGTCAGGAACTTTTGGGTTGCTGTTAGAATGAAAGATGCCTGTAATTCATTATAGTTCATCAAAATGTATACAGATGTTATATCCAACATTTGTCATACTCAGAGAAGACCCATTGAAAATAATGGACATGCCTAACCTAGGTCTATTCATTTCAATGGGACTGAGTAGAACCCACAGACTAGTAATCCCCAAAACACCTTTACAAAATTCTGGATTATGACCACAAAAGGCATGTTATAATATCTTCAGTTTATTAGAGCAATTATTGTAACACATTCACTTTGGCAGTGACTTGAATTCTACTCTGTTGTTATGTGGCTCAGCATTTATAAATAATACTGTTGTGAGTTTGGGGGACTCATTTGTTGAAGCAGCCAGGTCAGCTTCTTGATGGGTTAATGGACACTAAGCATGGTTTTTAGTATAACAAAGAAGTGGCTTTGTGCCAGAGGCCAGATAGTTGGGCCCTCCCTCCCTCACCTGGCTAGTAGTGAGAAGAACAATGGCCAGAGTAGTGTGCTAGAAGCAGGAAGAAGCCAGAGAGACTGAGCCATGATGGGTTTCTGCTTGAATCCAAGGCTGTGACTATGGGAGAAGCAAGACCTTTTGGGATGTTAATGCTGTAAGCCCCTCCATTGTAGGCTCAAATTGTATATGTCCATATCTTCAAAAAAGTGAAAAAAAGGAATCCTGTGTAACTACCCACTGCTCAGCTCAACATCCATACCAGGAAAGGTCCTAAAATTAAATAGTCAGTATATGAGCAATTAGGAGCAAGGAGGCTGTGATTACTAAGACCCACCATGGTTTCTCAAAAAGAAGTCATGCCAGATGAATCTTCTTTCTTTCTTTCTTTCTTTCTTTCTTTCTTTCTTTCTTTCTTTCTTTCTTTCTTTCTTTCTATAGAGTTACAACCTTGGTGGATCAGGAGAATGCTGTGGACATAGTGTACTCCGATTTCAGTAATGCTTTTGACAAAGTCCCTCATGATATTCTTGCAGGGAAGGTGATAAAATGTAGACTGGGCAAGGTAACTGTTAGGTGGATTTGTAGCTAGTTGACTGACTGAACCCAATGAGAAAAAAAGTGACGTGGGGTGCCACAGAACATCCATTGATGTTCAACATCTTTATAAACCACTTTAATGAAGGAATTGAGGAGATGATCATCAAATTTGCAGATGACACCAAACTGGGAGGAGGAGCCAAGAAGGCAGAATCAAGGTTCAAGATGAACTTCACAGATTGGAGAACTGGGCCCAAACTAAGAAAATGAATTTCAGTAGGGACAAAGTAAGGTTCTACACTTCTGCAGGAATAACCAGCAGCACGAATATAAGATGAAGAACACCTGGATTGCCAGGAGCACATGTGAAGAGGATGTAGGGGTCTTAGCAGACCACAAGCTTAAGTCAACAGTGGGATGCAGCAGAAAAAAATCTGATGCTATTCTAGGCTGCATCAACAGAAGTACAGTGTCTTGGTCAGAAACCCTGGAATTTTGCACCACTCAGAAATTATGGTGGCTTGGTGGTGACAGTATTATGTTATATATTTTTGTGCTTTTATATTGTAAACCACCCTGAGATCCTTAGATGAAAGGCAGTATAGAAATGGGAAAGTGTCCTTGGATCCCAGTCATAGGGTGAGATTCAAAGAACCAAGAACATGAACAGGTGAAAAGACTGTTTGGCAAATGCTAAGTGAAGTTTCTCTGCCAAACCCAGGGGAATTTAAGACACATCTCAGATAATACCATCATGCCATAGATTTAAATGCACCCTTCTTAAATTCCCCTGGGTTTGGCATTTGAAACAACCTGGTTTGACATGGATTTAAACACTGAATGGTATAGTCTTTGGGCCAGTGGGTCACACTAACTTTGAGGGCCAGGACACCATCAGCTGTCAATTTAGGTCATATGTATGTGTATACTAATCATACTAATAATAGTAAACCAAGCTTTTAACTTTCTTATTGTATGACATTTATTATGTTTAGAGGGGCCAGTTTCACCATCCCAGCCTGGAAAGTTAAGAAAGAATTTATAGAGATCCCAGCGGCTGGTGGCCTAGCAGATGATTTGCATTTGGTATTATTTTCCTATTTTTGTCTTTTTAGGCTATATTTCCCGTTATGTTTCTTCAAAGCTTTGCAGTTTTGGTTGTAAGTGGCTGAAGCCTTTTTGGTAGACCAACAGACTGAACTGATGGGAACTTTTCTTTGAGAGACTTTGCCGCCAACAAGAAGATGCATAAGAATGACTTACTGCATGAGCTCATTAGGAAGAATAAGAATCGTAAAGCAATTTATCCACTCAAAATGTTTTATAAAGGAATAGCAAGTTTTTTATTGCATTATTGCCTATGGATTGTTTGTGAATTGCTCAATGGTATAATTTTGTTATGCTTATGGTAACATACTTTCCCCAATAGTATTTTCTTATATTATTAAATCAAATAGTAATGTGTTTTGGTGCAGTTGAAATTCAAGTGGTTACCAGTACTGGATTTAACCAGGGAAATAATATTTCCTTTCTAAAGCTTAAAAGTTATGTTTTTAATATCTTTTGGGAAAGAACAATTTCCCTGAATATTTGCATCTATTACTTTAACTTTTTTGTTTATGTTACATGCTTTCTAATATAATCCTTTGCCCAAATGTTATATACTTGCCCATATGTAAAAATATGAAGCTCCCTAAATCAGTTTCTTATGAAGCCACAAAGAATATGCAAAGCCATTCATTCGTAATGAAGCTCCCTAACCAGGGAATATAGGGCAATGAATTTGAAAATAAATAAATAAACTGAAATGTTATCCAGATTAAAATAAAAAAATTCCTTCAGGTGCTACTGAAGGAATTTTTTTATTTTACTTCGATCCAGACCAACACGGCTACCTACCTGTTATCCAGATTGTAAATATAATACTCATAAAAAATAAGTTGCCTGAACAGCATATGACTTAATTCACATTGCTAGGGATGCATATAAACATACATAATTCATGAAATCATGAACCATTTTTAATTGGTTTTAATTTTGTTGCACAAAATGCTGTAGATAAATAGTCTGCGATGGTCAGATAGGATGCAGTCGTGAGCCAAACACCAACTGAGAACCAGCATGGGATAAGAGTTGGAGTGTTGGACTAGGACCATGGAGAGCAAGGTTTGAATTGCCACAGCCATTAAGTTCACTGCCTCTCAGCCTAATCTTGATCACGGGATTGTTGTGGAGATTGAATGAGGAAGGGAAGAGCCATGCACACCACCTTGAGCTCCTTGGAGGAAAAGGTGGGATAAAAATGCAACAAATAAGGTAAAGGTGAAAGGTAAAGGATCCCTGGACGCTTAGGTCCAGTCAAAGGACACTATGGGGTTGCGGCGCTCATCTCGCTTTCAGACAGCTTTCCAGGTCATGTGGCCAGCACAATGGAACACCGTGACAGAAGCCAGAGCGCATGTGTCAGAGGCCCTGGTATGGCTACTCTAGAGTAACGACTCCAGCATGGTCTTTTAAGGCTTTTATTAAGTGCTGATTATTTACAGTGTTCAGAGCAATAAAAATGCATCCTTAAGGTGAGGTGTCAGAACTCCCGAATGGCGATTGGCGCGTTTTCTTCCAGCACCACAACTTTGGCAGACCCAACCTCTTCCCCCTACGTTTGCGTCGCAATTCGGGAGTTGGGGGGATTGGCCTCCCCCCCGTGCGTCCAACTTCCTGTCCCACCTGAGGCATGGGCTCCACAACCCTGCCTGAGCCTCGGACACCACTTCCTGACTCTCCGCTGGAGGCAGAGCTCTCCTTACTCTCTCCAGCGCTTGGTGATGGGCTGGAACTTAAGATGGGAGGGACTTCCCTGTATCCCTCGTCCCTCACATCCACCCCCCTCCCAGGCTCCTCTCTCCCCCTCCCTAGTGGCTCTCTGCTTGCTGGGGACGAGTGAAATCCCAAGAAGTCAGTGGCATCCGAGCCTGTGGGTGTGAAAATTTCCCCCCAATCCTGCGATCTCTCTCCTTCCCCCTGAGAAGACGGAAATCCCAAGAAGTCAGTGGCATCAGAGCTGGTGGGAGTAAAAATGTTCTGCCAGTCCTCTCCTGCCTCTGACGTCGTCGACCTCGGTGAAACCCACACCTCTTCTTCCGTGTCCTCAAATTCCGCTTCCCATCTCCATGGGGAGCTGCTGCCTGCTATCCCTTCCTCCTGCTCCTCCCCCTCTCCCTCCCTTTCCATGTGCCAGGGCTTGGGCCTGTGGGGGAACAGGGCGTGGAACTCTTCCACTAAAAATTCCTCAGGTACTTCCGTGGCCGGTATCCACTCATTGTGGGATGGCGGAGTATCCTCCCATGCTATTAGGTACTCCAGCCCTCTCACCCCTCTCCTTGAGTCTAAAATCTCAGTTGCCTCATTGAGCTGTCGGGCGTTTCCCGTCTCCCCCCCTCCCTCTGGAGGTTGATCGCTGTCCCTGAACCTGGTACTTTCCCTGTACGGCGACAGCAGTGATCTATGAAACACTGGGTGCACTCTCATGTCCTCCGGCAGTGCTAGCCTGAAGGCTACCGGGTTGACCTGTTGCGTGACCGTGAAGGGGCCCAGCCTCCTGGGTGCTAACTTTTTGCATCGCCCCCTGGTGGGAAGACCTTCCGAGGATAACCAAACCTTGTCCCCCACCCTGATGACCTCTCCCGGCCGCCTGTGGCGATCTGCCCCCTTCTTGTACGCTTCCTTGGCCCTCTCCAAGTGTTCTCTGAGCTGCTGGTGCACCGTCTCCAGGTCCTCTGCCCAATCCTCTGCCTGTGGGCCCTCTTCCTCCTCCTCCCCCTCCCTCTCCGGGAAAGATCTGAGGTCGCGCCCGTAGTTGGCCTTAAAGGGCGACACCCCTGTGGAGACGTGCACCGCATTGTTGTAGGCAAATTCTGCTAGTGGCAGGCGATCCACCCAGTCCGTTTGCCTCTGGCTGACGTAACATCTCAGGTACTGCTGCAGAATGGCGTTGACCCGCTCCGCCTGTCCATTGGTCTGCGGGTGCCGAGCCGTCGACAAGCTGACCTCCACCTGCAGGAGGTTCATTAGCCGTCGCCAGAACCTGGAAACAAATTGGCGGCCACGATCCGAAATAACTCTTAAAGGCAATCCATGCAGTCGGAATACGTGGTCCACAAACAGTTTGGCCGTCTCTTCTGCCGAGACCGCCCTGGCACACGGTATAAAGTGGCACATTTTGGACATGAGGTCCACCACCACCAACACTGCGGTCTTGCCCCTGGACGACGGCAGGTCTGTGATGAAGTCCATGGACACTACTTCCCACGGCCTGTGCGGTGTGGCTAATGGCTCCAGCAAACCTGCTGGTGGCGCTCTGACCACCTTTGCTCGCTGGCAGGTGTCACATCCCCTGACATAATCCCGAACATCCTCCCGCACCCCTGGCCACCAGAAGTGTCTCATGACTAGGTGAGTGGTTTTGTCCCTTCCGAAATGACCCGCCGTTGGGTTGTCGTGCATCTGCTTGAGAACCTTACCTCTCAGCTGTTTGGTTGGGAGGTACAGGGCTCCCCTGTAAAAAAGCAAACCCCTCCTTTCCTCAAAGTCTTTGGCCTGCTCCCTCCCCCCTCTCAGGTCTCTGAAGATGCGGGTGGCAAATTCATCCGCTGCCGTCAGTGCTGTGAGTTCTGCCTCGCTCACCACTGCTGCACCGCATGACCATGCAGATGGGGGGAAAACGTGCCTGGGTGCTGGTGGCAACTCCTCCTCCATATACTCTGGCTTGCGGGAGAGGGCATCCGCCCTGACGTTCTGCTCCCCCGGGATGTAGTGGATGGAGAAGTTGAAGTTCGAGAAGAACTCTGCCCACCGTATCTGCCGCTGGTTGAGCACCCTGGCCGTTCTCCAGAACTCCAGGTTCTTGTGGTCTGTGCACACCTGGATGGGGTGCTTGGCGCCCACCAGGAAGTGTCGCCAGTGCTGGAATGCAGCGTGGATCGCGAGAAGTTCCCTATCAAACACTGTGTAGTTGCGTTCAGGCTGGGTCAGCTTCCTGGAGAAGAAGGCACAGGGTCTCCACTCTCTGTTGGCGTCCAGTTGCAACAGAATCGCTCCCACAGCTTTATCAGAAGCATCTGTCTCCAGGCGTAGGGGCGCATCCTGCACCACGTGGAACAGGTGCTGGTCTGAAGCGAATACCCTCTTGAGGCTTTCGAACGCTGCTTGTGCCTCTGGTGTCCACCTGAACTTCTGCTTGCCTCTCAGGCAGTCGGTGATGGGAGCCGTGACACGAGAGAAGTTCTTGATGAACTTCCTGTAGAAGTTAGCGAAGCCTAGTAGGCGTTGGGCATCTTTGCGCGTCCTGGGGCTGTGCCAGTCCAGGATGGTCTGCACCTTGTCCTTGTCCATCGCCAGCCCCTTGTCTGACAGCTTGTAGCCCAGGAAGTCCACCTCCTTGGTGTGAAACTTGCACTTCTCCAGCTTCACATACAGGTGGTTGTCCTTCAGGCGCTGCAACACCTCCCTGACATCCTTCACATGCTGCACTGGGTCATTGGAATAGATAAGGATGTCATCCAGAAAGACCAAGCAGTTCTTGAAGAGGAGGGACCCCAGGACGTGGTGCATGAAGGCCTGGAAGCAGGCTGAGCCCCCTTGCAACCCGAAGGGCATCACCAGATATTCAAAAGAGCCCAGAGGCGTGAACATCGTGGTTTTCCATTCATCGCCCTCCCGGATCCTGATCAAGTTGTACGCCCCTCTTAGGTCTAGCTTGGTGAAAATCTTGCCCCTGCGTGCCGCTGTCAGAAGATCATCCACTCTGGGCATGGGGAAAGCCACTGGCTCTGTCACTGAATTCAGCCGTCTAAAATCCACCACCAGACGGCGCTGTTGCGTGTCTTTCTTGTCCACCCAGAAGACCGGGCTGCCCCCTGCTGCCTTGCTTTCTCTGATGAACCCCCGCTTGAGGTTCTTGTCGATGAAAGCGCGCAGATCCTCCAGTTCCTGGTCTGACATGGCGTACAGCTTGGCTGGGGGTATCGTTGCCCCAGGCACCAGGTTGATCTGGCAGTCAAAAGGCCTGTGTGGAGGTAGGTGGTCGGACTCCGCTTCGCTGAAGACCTCCTGCAGGTCCCAGTACGGCTTGGGTATCGCCTCACCCCCTTTGACGTGCATGGTGGCCACCGTGGCTATCGGAGGCCCCTCCCCTGGTTGGTGCTGCATGCAATGTTCCAGACAAAAGTCCGACCCAAACGTGATGCATCTCTGGTGCCAACTTATGGAGGGGTCGTGGCGCGCCAGCCAGCTCATTCCCAAAACGATGGGGGGGTCTGAGATGGTCGTGACGTTGAAAGCCAGTGTCTCTGAGTGCCTTCCCACTGTCATTCTCATGGGGGGGGTTTGATGAGTGATGGCCCCTCCCAGCAACTCTCTGCCATCAATGGTGGCCACATGCAGGGGAAAATCCAGCTGCAGAAGTTGGATCTGGTGCTCTTCTGCAAAGTTTCTCGAGAAGAAGTTGGCTGAGGCACCACTGTCAATTAAGGCGAGGACTGTCAGGGGATAGCCATTTGGGAGCGTCAGCGTGACTTCTAGAACCACTCCTGCTCTGGGAGGGGTGGGCTGGCTCTGCTCCTCTCTGTGCGGGTGGGCGGGCTGGGGCTGTTCACTGCTGACTGTGCCTGGCTGCTGCCCCTTGTCTCCTGCAGCCAGGCTGTCTCGTTTCCCTGCTGTGGTGCTACGTCAGTGGGGGGAGGTACAACCGTTCCCGCCTTTCCTTGCCACTCTCTGCGATGAGGGCAGTCTCTGACGCGATGCCGGGGTGAGTTGCAGAGAAAGCAATTCCCGCCTCTTCCCTCCTTGCGTCTTGGCGCCGCCGGGGTTTGAAAAGCCCGCGCGCGCGCTCCCCCGATCTCCATCGGTTCTGGCTCTGGGCTTGGTCTGGGCGGGTCTGGGGGCGGTCCCTGGGGTGGGGTTTGGTGATGTGGTCTGTCCTGAGAGCGTGGGAACCAAGGCTTTGCTGCGCGCGTCGCTTGTTTGTCATACCATCTGGATTCCTGTCTCACCCCCACCGCTAGCGCCGCTTTGCTGAGCTGATCCATAGTCTGCGGTCTAGGACCTCTTGCCAGCTCATCCTTAACGTCTGCATGCAAACCCAGGTAGAAGGCTGATTTCACTGGCTCACTGTTCAGATCCCACCCCAGTTTGTGCACCAGCATGGTGAATTTCGCCCAGTAGTCCCTAACTGTCGATTTTCCTTGTGTTAGGTCATGAAGCTCCTGTTTAGTGGCCTCCATTTCACTGTCGCTAGCGTACATTAATTTTAAAGCTTCTAGAAATAAAGTTGCGTTCTTCATGCAAGGATTTTTTTGCGCGATGAGCGGTCTTACCCATTCCCGGGCGGCCCCCGTCAAATGCTCTATGATAAAGTAGACTCTGTGCGCGTCATCTGGGAATTCTGCTGCATGCAATTCCAGCGCATAATTTATTTCTGTCTCGAATCCGAGGTACTCCCTCGGGTCTCCGCTGAACTTGGTGACTAGGCTCTGTCCCCTTCTCACTTGGACTAGCTGCGGCTGGGGTGCCCCCCCACCCCTAGCGGCTTTCTCCTCTTCCAACTTTTTCTGCAGGTCTAATACCATCACCCTTAGCTGTTTCTCAGTCTCCTCTTTTGTCCTCACCTGGTCCACCAGCTTGTTCAGCTCCTCCTGCGCCCCTCGCGCCTCCTCCTGAGCGGCATGCAATTGCTGCTGTGCGTGCGCTGTGAGGTTCTGTAGCTCCTGCTTCGCTGCTTCGGCCTCCAGCCTCCAATGCTCAGCCTCTTGAGCGCTCATCGCTGCACTCCAAAGTAGCCAAAAAAAGATTCGGGAGTTGCTGTCAGAGGCCCTGGTATGGCTACTCTAGAGTAACGACTCCAGCATGGTCTTTTAAGGCTTTTATTAAGTGCTGATTATTTACAGTGTTCAGAGCAATAAAAATGCATCCTTAAGGTGAGGTGTCAGAACTCCCGAATGGCGATTGGCGCGTTTTCTTCCAGCACCACAACTTTGGCAGACCCAACCTCTTCCCCCTACGTTTGCGTCGCAATTCGGGAGTTGGGGGGATTGGCCTCCCCCCCGTGCGTCCAACTTCCTGTCCCACCTGAGGCATGGGCTCCACAACCCTGCCTGAGCCTCGGACACCACTTCCTGACTCTCCGCTGGAGGCAGAGCTCTCCTTACTCTCTCCAGCGCTTGGTGATGGGCTGGAACTTAAGATGGGAGGGACTTCCCTGTATCCCTCGTCCCTCACAGCATGGAAATGCCCTTTACCTCCCCGCCACAGTGGTACCTATTTATCTACTTGCACTGGCATGCTTTCAAACTGCCTTGGCTCTGAATACCTGAAGGAGTGTCTCCACCCCCATCGTTCAGCCCCGACACTGAGGTCCAGCTCTGAGGGCCTTCTGGCTGTTCCTTCACTGCGAGAAGTGAAGCTACAGGGAACCAGGCAGAGGGCCTTCTCGGTAGTGGCGCCCGCCCTGTGGAACGCCCTCCCATCAGATGTCAAAGAGATAAACAACTACCTGATATTTAGAAGACATCTGAAGGCAGCCCTGTTTAAGGAAGTTTTTAATGTTTGATGTTTTGTCGCTTTTTTATATATTCTGATGGGAGCTACCCAGAGTGGCTGGGGAAACCCAGCCAGATGAATGGGATGTAAATAAAAAAAGATTATTATTATATTATCACTGCTAGGTTAGCAGAAGTTGGGACAGAGCAATGGGAGCTCAGCCCATTGTGCAGATTCGAACCACCAACGTTCTGATCAGCAAGTCCAAGAGTGCTACCCATGTCCCTGCAACAAATAATCAAATGAATGAAACCTGTTATATGCTAGGGCCCTCCCTTATCAAGGGGAGAGTGAAGATTAGCATGGGAAACAGGGAGGGGAGAGAATAATAGAATCATAGACTCATAGGGAACATGAGTGTCATCTAGTCCAACCCCCAGCAATGCAGGAATATTGTGTCCATTGTGGGGTAGAACCCATGACACTACAAATTAGCTATAAAATGGGCATAACTGTCTCTATCTTCCCAAAATTTGGAAAGTATGATATTAACAGAGGGCAGTGTGATGCCTGAAAATTATAAGATGGAAAGCACCAGCATTTACAAGCTCCACACTATAACCTAAATAGTCCACTGAAATCAATGAAAATGAAAGCAGAATGGGAAAACGAAAGTGGGGAAAAATCCACGAAAGACAACTCTAATATAGCAAATCAACAAGGACATGAATGACAGGTTTCAGACTGAATATAGGCAAAAAATCATGGCACAATGAATGGTGTTCCAATGAATCAACGGAAACTCAAATAAATGGCTTTAGAAGGAAAATAAATAAACAGATGGTCGCAAGAAAAACTTCTACCTGCACATTCCTATGTGTAAGAATGGATATGCTTCATTCAGTGATAAGCACTCAAGCAATTTTGCCACCCTAGTGTCCGCAATATGTCTGGTCTGCCCAGGCACAGTCCCAAACTGCAGACAAAATTTCTTGGTGGGTCTTTTAGTGAAATTCTTGGGACTATCTTGATTAAAGCATTCTGATATGGATTTTAGAAATGAATTGTGAGGTCTTTGAACCAGTGGGTCACATTAATTTTTTGAAGGCAGGGAATCAGCTGGTAACAGTTAGTAGTCAAAATCTCTGCCTGCAGCTGGCTTGCTGCCTGCCACACGCCTGTGCGGTAACGAAAGACAGACAGGACTTAAGACACACGGCTCAGCTCAGAAGTATGTTGGCAAGGCCAGAGATGAAACAAAGGCTTTTTTGAGGTAAGTGTAAATTACAAAGGTATTTTCCATGTGTTTCCATCCAGGTTCTCATTCCATAAATAAGCAATTCCAGCAGATGATTATTTAAGTAATATTGCGTTATCTTGGAGTTGTTTTTCCTTTAATTTCTAGGCAACAGATTAAGGTTCACTTTGCTTCCTAAAAGCTGTTCTGCCAGCAAAATTGCCATGGCTGCTTCAGGGGCCTCTGAGGGCATTGAGATCCTCCAGCTTTGAAAAACTGATAGAGTAACTTACTCTTTCCCAGTTTTGAAAAACTGAGAAATTTTGGTATGATAAGTTTCAGTTAAGGGGCTACAAAATGTTTATATTTGTATTAAGTTCCCCTATACAGTAGTGTTTTCTGCCAGTGGCATAGCATGTGTGTGTGGGGGGGGGCACAGGGATGACTGTTGTGGGTGCAAAATTGTCAGGGGGCACAAAATGTCAACACCTAGCCCTGCCTTGATATAGCTGCGCACTTCCATGGCAGGGGGCTCTGTTGAAAATGGCTTCTCCATGCGAACCAGAAGTGACCTCTCCAGACAATTGAATGACTCTTCTTGGTGTATCTCTGTGCCTGTGATCCCTTGGGTGACGTGGGCACCGTTAGGCAGCTGAATACGCCTGTCCATTTCCCTCCCACCCCCCTCCAAGAGGCCCTGGGCACTGGTAACCCACACTATGCCACTGTTTGCTGCCAATAGGCTTAGCTTCCCAGAATAAGAACTCTCACTTGGGAATTAATTGACGTCCTTACAGAATCTGAATTGCTATATCGGAGCAGGACACTGAATGATATCAGCTCTTCTTGCCACTTTGCTGAAACTTTGCCACAACATATGTGCTCGGATCTAAGATATTGCAAGCTTTGCTAGCAGATTGGAATGTACAAATAGACTTCAGTAATTCACCAGTTTCCCATCCCTGAAGATTGCTCAATAATTTGTGGTAAAGATACTGCAGCCCAAACGAAGGACCACTAAAGCTCCTGATGAGGCCCCTGCACATCATGTTGGTGTTAATTTAGCAGATTCGACTAGTAGTTGCACTAAGCTCATAGTGACCTAGGTTCAAATTGTGGGATATATCCAGTCTCATGTAATTAATGCATGGAGGGGTTAAGACCATAGAGTAAGCTATCCTGCCAAGCTTAGCTAGGCCACTCCCTCTCATCTTGGGAGAAAGCACTATCAAACACTTTGCTTGCCCGCTTTCCATCCTTTCTTTTCCACCATGTGAACCGACCAGTAAGGACATCCAAGCGGAATGCTCCAAGCTTAGACCGTGTGGCTCTAGCAAGCCATCTTTTTGTTTCTATACAAATAATTTAGAAACTCTTGCCATTTTTGAAATGGTATTTGTATAATTTGTATAGAAACATGAAGATGGCTTTGTCTATGGCCACACTACCCTGAACCCATTCCCACTCAGCCATTAAGTTCCCTGAGTGACCTTGGGTCAACCATGGATCTACTGCCTAATCTACTTTATGGGATTGTTGTGTGAATAAAATTAGGGGAGGGTAGCTATGCGTGGCACTCCAGGCTGCTTGGAGGAAGCATGGGATAAAAATGTACTACTGCTATTACTACTACTTAAAAATAATAATATTATTTCAAATTTATAACTCACCCTTCCTCTTCAAAGGGAGCCCAGGACAACTCACAGTAATAAAATTAAATTAAATTAAACCAATTTTAACAGAACACTATAACAAATTGCAGACAGCAGTTAAAACCAGCAGCATAAAAGCTTCAGTGCTTCTTTGATATCTCCCATCTGTAATGTGGTCAAAGTAGACTTCTCAAGGCTGCAGAAGCTACAACTTCTCTTGTAACCATGTTTTAGCCAATTTGACATCATCGAGAGATTTGAAGACAGCAGCAGCAGCATATCTATGTATCTATAATATTTGGTCCAGTATCATTGCTTTGGCTTCAACACTTTCTTGGTGGTAATTGAGAAGGCCACGGCAAGCAACAATGACTACATAAACAAAAGGAACATGTTGTAGGCTTGTTCCCAGAAATAACACTGAAGAACTCTGATATGCAACAATTTTCCAGTAAAAATATTGCCGTCATTTTCTCAAATGAATTACTCATGTTTTCAAAGCTTCTTAGAGATGCCAATATTGCTTTTCATGTTTAGACAAATTTGACGGGCTACAGCAGAGCCCATTATTGTGCAGGGATTGTATCACACAGCTTGCAGTTCACATGTGGAGCTAGTGCAAGCAAACTGTTCTTCAAAATGAGAGTGGGAAAGGGACAGAAAGAGACTGTGTTCTGTATGGTTATTCATCACATTGTCCACTTCAAAGCATATTGCATGAGTCTTCTTTTGGATTTGGTGCTGCTAGCTCAAGACATTTTGCCCCTGAAGTGGAGCCTGAATGATGTGGCCCTCTGCTTGGGCCAAACACTTTTAAAGGTCCTCCTGTGCCATCCAAACACCAGCTCTCGCCTTCACCTATTATCTCGTGATGCTGTCTGAAGCACACCACTCACAGTCTCCAACTGCCATGAAAATGCCTGGACCTTCACAAAAACCCTTTAGCCACCACAACTTCTCACTTTGTCATGAGGAGTCCCAAATTCCCAAACACAAGCTACTTTAAGCTCCTCTTAAAGGGACCATAGGCAAAATTGCAGCTAACTTGCAGTTTCAGTTTAGCTGCAATTTTGCCCATGGACCCTGTAAGAGGAGCTCTGCTTAGGCTTGAACAGCGTAGTGCTTTCTTTATGCTGTGTGCATGTCTTGACATCCTTGCTCTTAGACATGCCCCACGACCTGCCCAAGCCAAATAGTGGAAGCATTTCTTAGCCATTATCAGGTTGTCGCTTCGGCCAAGTAGATAAATAGGTACTGCTACAGCAGGAAGGTAAATGGCGTTTCCATGTGCTGCTCTGGTTCGCCAGAAGCGGCTTTGTCATGCTGGCCACATGGCCTGGAAGCTGTATGCCGGCTCCCTCGGCCAATAACACGAGATGAGTGCCACAACCCCAGAGTCGGTCATGACTGGACCTAATGGTCAGGGGTCCCTTTACCTTTATACAAATTAATGGACGATAAGACTATGGCTACTAGTCATGGTGACTAGCACTGCATTCTGGATCAGAAGCACTATACTTGCTGATGAGCAGCAGATGGAGACTCTGTGTTTGCCTGAGCTTGAGTCTGGACTAAGGATTCTGAGCCCCTGTGTTCTGATTCGATACGTGATATCCAATTACAGAACACTTCAGGATTTTGGCCTCTGCCGTTGGCCCTTAAACTCTGAGTCATGATCCGCAGCTTGGAACTTTAGGCAGCCAATCACATTGGGAGTGGGAGTGACCGAGGACTTCAGAAATTTATATAAGCAGTTGCTTTGCCCCTGTTGTTCAGTTCGGTTAGTTCAAGAAAGGTTCTTGCTGTTATCACTGTGTCTTGCCTCGTGGGAATCCACCTACACTTCAGCCCCCATGTCCTGTTTGTGGATTTCCCAGAGACATCTGGTTGGCCATTTTGATGAGCAGGATGCTGGATTAGATAGGGCCTTTGGCCTGATCCAGGAAGGCTCTACTAATATTCCTAGGTTTCATAGACATGCTTCAGCTACCTCATACATATTTCTGGCTATAGAAAAGAAAGAACAAAGGCGGCAGAACACATCCGGCTTGCTTTCAGTTGTGACTGTTCCCATTTAGTTCCTGTACTCAGCACCAGAGATATATTTAGGGGTAAACTTCGACTTGCATTAGTCTGATCAACTCTAATAAGTCTTTAATGCATTAATTATGCCGAGCTATTCGTTTGGCAGAAGATGGAGCTTAATGGTTTCCTGAAATATGTCAAGGGGGGGGGCGACCCTTCTTTAATTCCAGCTTGTCCTTCTCTTTGTAATGTGGGTTGGATAACAACTATAAAGCCAACAATATTAGCCGGGAAGAAAAAATCTAGAGAATGGGAAACCGCTATCAGAGCCAATCAACCAACAACCAAGCCCTTGAACAGTCTTGACCAGAATCAAAACAAACTTTCATTTCTTTAGAACACAATTTTATTTCTGACATAGCTTCCTCCATCTGCTTGAGTCTCATTGAATATTGATGTGAATTCTGTAGCAAATGCCAAGATCTGCAGCTGTTTCGCTTTTCTCCTTATCTGAGAGAGGGGTGCCAGAATATTTTTGATAATGCACCTAGTTCATTTCCCATATGGTTTCACAATGATTAATCCCTATGCAGGTCTATACTGAACTGAGCAAAGATCAGGTAGCACTGTTTCTGGGTGCAAATTATATACTGCATGCTTTTTTGGCTGATTGTCCTTCTTCCATGTGCTTGGATGACCAGTAGAAAAAACAGGAAAGTAAGTAGTTTTCCAGTGTGTCTGTGGATATTTAAACATCATGTCATGCTTTTCACTTTGCCAAATGATAGGAAGTTCCAGCAGCATAGCCTGTTCTTTGCTGTGCTGCCACAATCACTGGAGGTGGCCAGAACATGGTACTGCAGTTATCCATTTAGCAGTGATCATGTGACACAAGGGGCCAATAGGATCTCCACTGGTTATACAAAGGAGTTGACTGCTGATGGGCAGTTGCTCCAGCACAGAAGGAGCTTCTTTCCTTGTCTCTTCTGTTGCTTGATTACAAAGCATCTGCCCTACAAAGATATGGGGTAAAAAGAAGCAAAAATGGTCCCTGTTTATTTATAGGGATTTCCTTCCACTGGATCAGTGGAGTGGATGAGTCCATCTGAGTAAGGTTTCAATTGCTCTTTGAAATAAGAATAAATGATTATGGGTGCCAAAACACATTTTTCTCTGTCAGACATTCCCTTCTGCTCTCAATTCTGTGACTAGCTTATGAGTTCTGCCTTCTGTTGGTGTGGGCTATGGTTAGGTATTTTGGTTTGTTTCAAACAGATTTTTCTAATCCTTTTCTCAAGAGATGCTGCAAATACAGCAGTACCTATGACATGAACAGTTGCCTATAAAACCTGAGGGACATATTCAAATGAAAAAGTGAGAGCCTGCATTCAGTCACCTAATTTTGTGGTTTAAGGAAAGACCCAGGCATCATAAAATCACAAGCCTGAAATTTCCTGGTTCCTTGCTGCTTATGGGATGGCACCACACAGAATCAGTTCATTCAAAAGCTCACCTTCCTCCCAGGCCCTCAGCTCACTGTATATTAATTCAGAATCAGAAGTGCACAGACCATGCATCTGTCCCCTTGCAAACAAATATTAATTTAGTGTAGTCTCTGTATTTGTCAGAGGGAATAAGGTTTGGACTGAGTGCTTTGGAGATAACCAATTTAACTTTAGGAGCCTTAAGATTTATTGCAAAACAAATGAATTGTGCAATTGCAGAAAGCAACACAATGTTAACAGACTCAAGAGAAGCATGGGGAAGGCCGGATCAGATGACAAATTCAGATTCAAATGAGGCAAATTCATTGTTTTATGTCAACTACAGAATAAAAAGCTTTCTGGCTCGGCTGTCCCCCCCCCCCACTGTGATAGTTCTGCTTAGGGGCCCCAACTAGCATTTTTTGAATGCAATGGTTGAATTCTCCACATTGTAGGATGTGGGCTGGCAATTTTGTTGTTGTCACAGAATGGCAACTTGGAAGAAAGAGCAAGCCCAGACATTGACTATTAAAGGGTAATGGTAAAGGATGCTAAACTGGCTTTCTCTGGGATCCAATACATATTTGCTCTCAGTCCTAAGAAACAGAGATTTCAGAGGTTTGTACTGGTGGTATGTGATACAGTGGTGCCTTGACTTACAAATTTAATCCGTTCCGAAGGCACCTTCGTAGGTCGAAAAATTTGTAAGTCGAAAAGCGCCATTAGAAACGTGATTTCCCATAGGAATGCATTGGAAACGGGAAAATTCGTAAGTCGAAGCAACCCCATCTAAAAATTCATAAGTCGAAAAAACCCTATCTAAAACCGCCACGGTTTCCGTTCGGATGTCGAGAAATTTGTAAGCGTGCGGCCATTTGCCCCACTCGTAAGTCGAAAAATTCGGTTGTCAAGTCGTTCGTAAGTCAAGGTACCGTTGTACTCTGGAATCTAGGATTTATGCACCTGTACCGTGTTATCGCTGTGAAATGTTCTGTACCACAAAATTCAAAGTTTCCTTCAGGAAGAAAGAAATGCAGGTGGAGTCAGATTGGGTCAGAGCCTATGGATTAAGTGTCATTGTGAAGTTGTGACATTCCCTCTTCACTTTCACTGTACATCTCTTCACCCCGGACGTTGGCACTTGAGATATGTGCTTTCAGCACTCACTCTACTCCTGTGACTGTAATTTGTTTTAACTGTTTCTGAATTCTGAATTGTTGTAACCTGCTCTTGGGTATTCAACATGAGGATGATAATGAAGACGAGTACACAATGGCTACTTTGATTATCATTTTCGTTACGTGTGCAGGCACAGCTAGGAACAGCTTTTTTTATTTTCTTACTTAAAAAAATAACTTCTTTCAAGTGAATCCACTTGGCTGTTTTACAGACAGACATGTCAGTACCACAACACATTTCAAGCCCTGAGTGATGTTGTGTTTGTTTGCATTGTTTAATTAAAACAGGATGAATTCACAAATGGAAATTTGGCGAAAGGAACCCATGCTCGATATGGTCAAATTGCTTTAAGATATGTTGGATATCTCTATAAAAGGACGAGCAGGGATGGCTCAACCAAGAGACACATGAAATGTTTGTTCTGGTTGCCAGACCTGCAGGGGACACTGATCAGCCAGCTTCTAGGAAACAGGGAGCAAAAGCTGCACGGGTATAAAAGCAGGGACAGGGAAATAAGAGACTAGGGCTGCACATCCACCAGATATTCAAAGCACAGTTCCCCCCCTCAAAGAATCCTGGGAACTGTAGTTTTATCCCTGAAGGCACTATAACTCCCAGCAACCTCACCAAACAACAGCTCCCAGCATTCTTATTTTTGAGGTTGGGTTGGGGTCGAGAATGTCCTTTAAATGTATGGTGTGTACACAGCTGGTGTAGGAGAAAGAAAAGGAGCAGTGTCAGAGCCCAGAAAGTAAGTACAAATAAGCCTACATTATTATCTCTGACTGAATAAGGCAACAAATTGCTTTGGAATATCTAGTTTTCACACCCCCGAAACAGGGAAAGAGAAACCAAATGTTACAAGTAAATTAAGTTGATTAAGAAGCTGATGAGGAGAAGCAGTTGCCTCCTAACCATCACATATTTCTTCTTGAGAAATATCCTTATTTGCCCAGCTTGTTCATTTTATTACCCTTAATACTAGAGATGGGTGAATCCGTCTATTCTGGTTCCTGTTAATTTCATATGTGTTTATTTTAAAATCCATTCCATCCTGCTTCTGTATTAATCTGTGATTTTTAAAAAAAAACCATACAGAAATTTGTGTTTAAACTCTTAAATATGTATTTTATTGCAAATGCATCTTTTAATACGGTATGTATCTTATCTCAGTGTTTGGATTTCTAAATATATTTTATTCTGAAATAGGTGTTTTATTTCATACATCTAGAAATGTTATTTGAGCTGTGAATTGTACTGCATCATTCAGAGAAATGCAAAACACAAAAGTTAATTATGATCCTATCCAAGTAGAGTGGTACCTTGGTTCTCGAACGTAATCCGTTCTGGAAGTCCAAAAATGCAAGTGCCCTGGAAACAATAGCCGACAGCTGCACCGGACATTCGGCTTCCGAGAAACGTCCAAAAACTGGAACACTTACTTCCGGGTTTTCAGAGTTCGGGAGCCAAAAATGTTCGAGTGCCAAGGCACCCGGGAACCAAGGTTCCACTGTACTAGTTTGGCAGGCACAAGTGTCATCAATATCAGCATCCTTCCTCTTAAAGTGCCTTCCAAGAGCAGATTTTTTACTTCAGGGGCCACTTAGTGGGTCCCCAATTCCCTCATGGGTTAGAGAGTATTAGCTTCTCTCTCTCTCTCTCTCTCTCTCTCTCTCTCTCTCTCTCTCTCTCTCTCTCTCTGATTTCACAGAATCAAGCTATTCTCGAGAATTTGTTTAAGAAAACATAGTTTACATGCTCGTTGAATACATATGAAAATTGGTTGAGGCAGAGTGGGTTACTGCAAATGGAATTAGTTTCAAGAAACTTGATTTGCAAGAGTTTTTTTTAATGTGATTAGCCTTTCTCCTTTATGTGATAAGACAAATAACCTTGGCAGTAAGTAGCTACAGTACTGAAAACAGTTCTGTGCAGTTGGGGTCTATGTTCTAGCAGTAACATACTCCAGTACCAATTATATGCTTTCGTTGGATTAGAGAAATATTTAACATGCTAAAGGGGGGGGGGGGACTCCACTGGGCAGCTGTCACCGGCAGAATTACACATTACAATAAACATGCTTTTCTTTCTTTCTTTAACCCTGTTAAGAAACCTGCTAAGGCTGAGGAACCTTTGGCTCTCAAGTTTATTCTTATTCTTATTTACTCACCCTCCTCCCTAAGGTGCCAGGGTGCGTTATGACAATTAAAACACAATATCAAAACCAGTTTAAAATGACTGGCAAGTACAGAAATAAGATGGGCCCTAGAAATATGAATCTCATGTGTTGAAGGCCAGGATACAGAGGCGTGTCTTATGGAAAGGGGGCTCCACAACTACATCTCCCATCAACTCTGGTCATTGGCCCGCACTCGCTTTGGCTGATGGGAACTGTAGTTCAGTAACATTTGGAGAATCAAAGGTCACCCAACCCTTTGTGGAGCCTGAATTAGGGAAACAATACCAACTAATTTCCTCGGATGTTTTAAAACCGTGTATCCAAAGTGCTACTGTTTCTCATATTTTAAGACATTCCCATAAAATAAGCCATAGCAGGATTTTTAAGCATTCAAGGAATATAAGCCATACCCCGAAAATAAGACATAGTGATAGGCGCAGCAGCAATGCCGGCCACGGCAGGAGGAGGAGGAAAAAAATAAGACATCCCTTGAAAATAAGCCATAGTGTGTTTTTTTGAGGAAAAAATAAATATAAGACATGTCTTATAATATGAGAAACACGGTATATGTAGATCACACCTGCTTAACCCATCATGGAAGTGGAGAAAGGAGACATTTTCTTCCTGAAGAGAATAGAGCTGCCTGACTACTATATGTGAATGGAGCTAGTATAGTTTCATTCACATATACTGCCAAGTTATGGATTGTATGCAATGAGGTCATCCCATTAGGGCAAGGACTTCCACCTGGGCAATGGGACTTCTTCCCCCTCTCCATGCCCTCTGTGTCCTCCATGTTTGCTCCAGAGGGTCGGAGGGAACCCCAGAACAGATATGGCATGTGGCAGTATGGGTAGAGGAAAGGAAGTCCCAATTGCACAAGTAGGGATGTGTGCTAATGGGATGTCTCTGTTAGTATGTATTTATACATAAATATATTGAAGCAGAGGCTGGATGGTCGCCTGTCAGGGTTGTTGTAATCATGTAAAGGTAAAGGACCATTAGGTCCAGTCGTGGACGACTCTGGGGTTGCGGTGCTCATCTCACTTTATTGGCCGAGGGAGCCAGCGTACAGCTTCTGGGTCATGTGGGCAGCATGACTAAGTCGCTTCTGGCAAATCAGAGCAGCACATGGAAATGCCGTTTACCTTCCTGCCGGAGCGGTACCTATTTATCTACTTTCACTTTGACGTGGTTTTGAACTGCTAGGTTGGCAGTTGAACTGCTGGGGCCGAGCAACGGGAGCTCACCCCGTCGCAGGGATTCAAACCGCCGACCTTCTGATTGGCAAGCTCTAGGCTCTGTGGTTTAACCCGTGTCCCAGTAATCACATACTGCACTGCAAATCTTGCACGCAGCAGTGAGTTGGACTTGGTGAATCCCAAGGTCCCTTCCAGCTCTACAATTAGCTCGGCATTGCCCACACTGACTTACTGAGGCTCTCCCAGATTTCAGGCAAGGTCTGCCCCAGCCCTTGGAACCTTCTGCAGATGCTCTAGCACTGAGCAATATCCCCCTCCCCCAATCTCTGTACTGGAGAGACATGGACATTTCTGAGACTGTTTAGGCCAAAGCCCAGATAGGAAAGATTATTATTATTTTTGCTTTGTTATTACATAGCTAATATTCTGAACGGTACTTAAAATAAATAAATAAATGAATGAATGAATGTGTGCCCAGTAAGTGGAACAAATTGTACAGGGTATTCACATCAAATACCATACTGATGAGCATAATGAAAACACAAAGGAGGATCTGCATGATGTTAACTGGAATAAGCCCATGGAATGGAAAACAAAACAGAATGATTAACGTGAGACAGGCATTGACGCAGATGGCTTCATCAAGGAAGCTGGAGAAAAGACTGGCACCGTGGTAAGGAAAGAGAGGCGCTCACCTATTAAGATGAAACAACAGCAGTGTTAAAGCTGTCACACTTCATCAATTTAAAAAGAGCATTTAACAGCGCCTTTGCATCCTTACTGAAAAGTAATTCTCCCAGTCTTCAGTGGGTTTCATGATTCCCAGGTAAGTATTGGTACAAAAAGAGCTTTTAAGCTCCCCGCCTTGCGTGCAATTAATTTGTGCAATTTCAACCAGCCAGCTCTCAGTCAGGCAAGGTTCAAATTGTTCATGTTAATTGCATGCAAGTTGCGATTACACGGCATAATCCATAAATATATTATTTCAGTAACTTCAAAGGGACACATTGGCGCAATTCAGGCAATCAGTTCCTGGCTTGCTAAACCATCGTTTAGCAGCCAAAGCTGAGAGACAAAACAATGCATCAGTGCCAGATTTAGAGATGTGTAGCTGGTTCCCGAGCCAAGGGGTGCAAATTTGAGAAGATTCTTTATTGAGAAGATTCGTTTGAGGGCACCAAATTTTGGGCTTACCCAGGCGCTTACATCCTGGTTAAACTAGTCAGCCATTCTGTCCAAAATGGGGTGCTATAGTTTAACACCAGTTTCCTATCAAAAGCGCAGAAGACAGACTTGCCTTTCCCAATATATCCAGGTCCAGCATCTGTGCTCTTAAGATGGGGCAAAGCTGAAAGTACCATATCCCTAGAGGCATGCTTAGCCTCTGCTAGAAACCAGGCTTTTAGTGTTGCACCTCCAGCAATCTGGACTCAATTACCAGCCAAAATCAAATAGGTGCCTAGCGTCATGATGTTTAGGCACCTGTTGGAGACAGGCTTTCCCTGAGATGTAATGTAGTCATTTTATACCTGATGAAATGGCTCTGTTGTTTTTGGTGTTTGTAAGGGTGGCGCTGTGGGTTAAACCACTGAGCCTAGGGCTTGCTGATCAGAAGGTCGGCGGTTCGAATCCCCGCAACTGGGTGAGCTCCCATTGCTCGGTCCCAGCTCCTGCCAACCTAGCAGTTTGAAAGCGCGTCAAAGTGCAAGTAGATAAATAGGTATTGCTACAGCGGGGAAGGTAAACGGCGTTTCCGTGTGCTGCTCTGGTTCGCCAGAAGTGGCTTTGTCATGCTGGGCACATGACCTGGAAGCTGTACGCCGGCTCCCTCGGCCAATAATGCGAGATGAGCGCCGCAACCCCAGAGTCGGTCACGACTTGACCTATTGGTCAGGGGTCCCTTTACCTTTACCTTTAAGGCACTTCAGAAAATGGCTTGCCAAACTGCTCCCCGAAGCACCTCCTCCATCTGTTAGACACTTGCCTGGGTGGCCTGTCACTTGTGCCATTTACTCATGCACCTGCCTGCCATACTGCTGTCATGCTGGCATTTCCGTAGACCCCTATTGGCAGCCACACAGACTGCACTGTGATGACAGCCTTACATTTCTACGTATATAGGAAATTATGTCACAATGGTTGTTATAGTTAATGTTTAATTGGGAAATAGAAATATGTCCAGAAGAACTGTACCTTTTTATACCTGATGAAATGGCTCTGTTGTTTTTGGTGTTTGTAAGGGTGGCGCTGTGGGTTAAACCACTGAGCCTAGGGCTTGCTGATCAGAAGGTCGGCGGTTCGAATCCCCGCAACTGGGTGAGCTCCCGTTGCTCGGTCCCAGCTCCTGCCAACCTAGCAGTTTGAAAGCGAGTCAAAAGTGCAAGTAGATAAATAGGTACCGCTCCGGCGGAAAGGCAAACGGTGTTTCCATGCGCTGCCCTGGTTCGCCAGAAGCGGCTTAGTCATGCTGGCCACATGACCCGGAAGCTGTACGCCGGCTCCCTCAGCCAGTAAAGCAAGATGAGCGCTGCAACCCCAGGGTCGTCCGCGACTGGACCTAATGGTCAGGGGTACCTTTACCTTTAAGGGTGGTTTCACTGTTTGTAGTCTGCTGGATTGATTTTATTGTTTTAATACCTTTCTTCTGTTTTATCTTGTACACTGCTTGGATGGCTATATGCTGTGAAGCAGTCTATAAAACAACAACAACAACAACAAAAATATTAGTATGCAATTGATCCACAGGACTTTCTTCTGTTTTATCTTGTACACTGCTTGGATGGCTATATGCTGTGAAGCAGTCTATAAAACAACAACAACAACAACAAAAATATTAGTATGCAATTGATCCACAGGACCACCTTCTGGAACCCATCTCTCAGGGATAAATACAACTACCTCCATTGTCAGAGGGCAGTATGAATAGCAGTTGCTGAGAATCTCAAATGGACAGGACACTGTTGCACTTAGGTCCTCCTTGTAGGCTTCCTATGGCATGTGATCAACCAGTTTAAGAACTGAGTTCTGGACTAGATGCTGGACTAGAGCTGGACTAGATAGGTCTTTGACCTATCTGGATTTTCTTATGTTAACTGCCACAAAATGGTGCGTCCACATTTTTATCCACAACAGTTGGTTCAGAAGGATTGGTCAATAGTTCTGAAAAAAGTTGAAAGGTCTTGGGCTGTGTTGTAGTCCCCCTGGCTCTTTCCTAGTGAAAGCCTCCCCCAAGGTGACCAAGGTAGTTTTAGTCCCCAAACAGGGTTGTGCACCAGACCAAAATCAGTCTTGATAATCCATTTCATCCAGGAATGTCTGGAGTTGGGCAGCCAATATGACTAATGAAAGTGAGTACGTTCTGAAGAATTCATTGCCGGATGAAGAATTAACTAATTAATCATGGTGCCATGTTCTGTCTTCAGTTAAAAATTGGGCTGCCGGCAAAAGGAATGGATTTGATCTGAAGGATCTTTATTACTCATACATGAGTGGGAAAGAATTCAGAAAGTCCTTTCGATTCCAAAAGATACAAAATGCATGCAAATCAAAGTTCTTCTGAGACACAGAAGCTTACAGTGAAAATAACAAAAGTGTCCTTTTGGATGAACAGGTGGTACTTAACAAAGATAAAGTGTCAATTGGCATCAGTCTGTTGATTTCAAGGGTGCTGTCAATCAGTTTTGTTCAAAGAGTGAGTGACACGCTGAGAGCATAAAGTGATCAACCTGAAGTCTTAGACATGATGTCATAGATCAATTCCTACAGTTGCAGCGTAAATGGTTTATAATCTGCCTCTAGTGAAATATTAAGATATCGTCTGTTACCTCTCAACAGAGCTTACAACTTTTATTTCCGCCCTTTGGGCTCCAACCTTCAGAAAGTCAGCACTTCAGACTTCCATCCAGTGGTTCCAGCCAAGTATCTATTGTTGAAAGCACTCGTGAGTGAGAAGAGGCAAAAGATCAAGGACTGCTGCCAAAGGAACAATAAATACGGTAAGTGAGATAACATCCACACAAATAGTGTCTCCCAAACCAAACAAAAGAAAATGCTGGGCCTTAAAAATAGGTTAAGAGAGAATGGCGCAGCACTCAGATATCAGGAAATGTCAACGACAGGATGGCCAGCTTGGGTCCAATAATATGTGAATTATAATATAATATTATCTGGTCATGTTTACCACAATAATCCATATGGGATCGTAAGGATGGGGGGGGGGCATGGGTGTGTGGTTTCTTCATCATGCAATGTTCTGCATACTTGTTAGAATGCATGCACTGAATTCAACTCCTGAGTAAACACCTTTACACACCCACCCACCCAGTTATTTATATATATGTATATACCACTTAATCATAAGAAAAACAAATTAAAGTGGTGAGTAACATCATGGATTGATACACGCCAGAGGCTATGTTACACGCAGAGTAGACCTACTGAACTTAATGCACCAAAGTTGCAGTGTGATCCTAACTACAGTTCCAGCCCCTGTTTCTTCTAACATAAGCATTTTGTACATGGTTTTGCCTAATGCACACATTTTGGCAAATTATTTCCTCTAACATAATACACAGTGTTTGATTTTGAAGTGCATTTGTTTGCTTTGTTGTAAGCTGCTTTGAACATGTTTTTTTTTGTGTGTACCAAAGCAGCATACAAATAAAATTATAAATGATAGATGTCTTTTTCACAGTGTAATTTTTTTTTTGCATTTCCCCCTGCTATATCCATTCTTTGTGTGCAGAGTTTTGGATTGGATAAGTTCCTCACAAAATTGGGAGAAGTGTGAAATTCCAAAGTATAGCTAGCTGCATTTTCGTTTGCATATTAATTCAGGAAATGTGAGGTTTGCTGGCATCAAAATGCAACTTGAATTAGTTTCTGCCCCATCCATACATGTCCTTAACTCTGGAGCCAAGCCAGTAGCATTTTCTAGCATGGCAACATTGACCCACAGCAAATTGTTGGTGGGACAATGTTGTAGACCAGCTTCCGGCCTGATGGTGACTGTGCATTTGCAGTGTTTACATCCCATCTAACACACTTTCTTTTTTCTTTATTTGCCAGCAGAGTCTCTCGTAGGATTAGGCAATTATTTCTGATTTTCGACAGCTCTGCAAGCAGAAATTGTGCCAGCATTCTGCCCTTGCACCCCCCCTCCACCCCATCATTTTTCATTAAGACAATTTAATCACACACACATTTAGCGTAGCTATTCTTAGCTGCCCTTTCACAGTCTTGGTGAAAAATCCATGGATGTTACGCACGAGCCAAGTATAAGTCAGCTGAACACTTTTAAATTGAAACCCATTTCCCCTGGAACACAAAGGCATTCCCCAACCCCATCCCACGTTGAAGATTATTTCCACTTTTTAACCACAGTCATTTTGGCTTAAAGGTTCTTTGGAAAAGATCCCCAGCCTTTTTATAGGGGTATCTGGGTGCTTAAAATGCCTGAAAATCAGGCCACTCACTGCCGTGGTTAAATGTGGGATGGGAAGCCAACTTTATTTTAACACTATGGTTTTAAGCAAACCTATATAGCTTTCCTTTTGCTAGCAACCTTCCCCAAACGATTCAGCGGCTCAAATTTTGACATAACATAACTTTGTATAAACTCTGTACGGTGTGTTTATAGGAATAATGTTGCTTGTATAAATACAATTGGCAAGGAGGATGGGAAACAGAGGATAGCCTCTTTGGTGGCCCAAGAGACCCAGAACTGACCCCAGGGCAGTCTCGAGCAGGTCGCGCGCCCTGTTGCTGAGGGGCGGAGATCGCTCCGGTGCCCCCGCCCTCGCAGGGCGCAGCATGGTTTCCGCACGGCGCCCAGCCTACCGGCCCGGCGCCCTAGCACACTGCTCCACCGAGGGTCTACCTAGAGCCGGCCCTGACTGACCCAAGCATTGGGTTGGGCTCAAGTGGCATTGAAGAGGGTGGCCCCCCAAGATCTCTTGCACTGTCATAGAGGATGCTGGGAATGGGATGAAACTTTCTGGTCATCTGTGCCAGGAGTGGGCAACCTTTCTCAGTCTGAGGGCCACTTTCTCCGCTAGCCAGCCTTCTGAGGGCCACATGCCATTTGTGGGTGGGTCCAGAGGAAAAAGTGGGCCGCAGAACAAATGTGAATTTTACTTCTGTACAAGTAGGCTAGTTTCTGTGCCTTCTCACACCCTGATCTCTTCTCCAGCCAGACAAGCAAGCAAACAAGCAAGCAAGCAAACAAACAAACAAACAGCATTATCAAAGTTCAAGGATAGATTCCAGTGAGGCATTGCAGGGGGTTGGACAAGAGGATCGTTGTGAGTCTCTTCCAACTCTACGATGCTGTTGTTGTATGATTCTAAGGACAAAACCCAAAACAGAACAAAGCTCAAGGAGGGCACAAAGCAGGGCTGATGAAGGGTATGGGTTGGGAGAGGCCCAAGGGCCAGGTAGAAAGACATGGAGGGCCATTTGGCCCCCGGGCCTCAGTTTTCCCATCCCCGATGTACGCAGAGGAGTTCTGGAAGAGGAGGTGCATTTCTCCCTCTGTGCGATTCCAAAGTAAAGACAATTTAAAAGGGCGTCCATGAAAATGAGAGACATCTGGTATCCCTGTAACCGCCATGCAGGCACTATCAACAAACATGCAGCTTCCCCACGCAGCAGAGGCTTTAGTTAAAATGTGGCAAGGAATATAAACAAACAGAGCATAATGGGATGGTAAAACTGTAAAAAAAAATCCACATAACTTCAGGATCAATTACCAGTGTCATCTTACTTCTTTCTGGGAGGTTGTGTGCCTCTCGGTAATGGTCCCCTCCTCCCACCTCCCCATTGTTCTTGGCACCTAGACACATCTAAATTAAAAGTAGCTGGTTGTTGTTTATCATATTGAAGATTCGGTATCCAAGTGCATTGACCATAAATCCTAATGAAACATTTTTAATGCTCAAGCCTGCATTTTCTGTATGGTTTGAATTACCCCACATTCAGTTTGCTAGCTTTGGAGTGTTGTGGAGGCAACGAACGCTCCATTAACGGGCCATTCAGCACGGGCTATTTATCTCCAGAAAAACCTTGAGCACTTGCCTACATGTGAAATGATGGAATTTTTCCAATGTACTATTATTAGTGAGATGGCTTATTGGTCAACACAGAGAGAGAGCTTTCATAGCATTCATTTAATATTTAAAACATGACCAGATAATGTTTAGGTTTTGAGGATCCTGTCATGGCCCCATGAGGTCTCTCAAGAGCATCCGAGAACCGATGTGCTGAAATGGGCTTCACCCTCCAAGCAAGGTGGAGTGCTTAAAAGCCCTTTTCATGCCGGTTAATCCCAAGTGGACTGAGTGCGAAAAGAACTTTCAAGCTCTCTGCCTTGCTTCGAGTTAACTTGTGCAATTTCAACCAGTCTGCCTTCAGCCACGTATGGATGAAAGTGTGCAAGCTAAATGCATGTAAGATGGGTGTGGCCTAAATATTATTATTATTGCCTTCTCTGTCAAAATGACCTCCAAATGGTTTACAACATAGGAAACGTATCAATAAGAGTAGGGATGCTGAAGAATTCTAACAAAGAAAGAAAGAACTGGGAGTGCAAATTGCTGATACACACGTATTCATCCCATATACAGAACATAAATCAATTCAGCAACTGTGATTGCTATTCATGGTTGTTAATGCATTCAGTCAGCAAAAGATATGTAATTGATTACCGGTATGTCTTTCTCCATCCCTTTGCATTGCATTTTCTTTGCACTGCAATGAATAGAGTGGAATAACGTAATGATCACTTAATTTATGTGATTGATTATGTAAATTACTTAGGTTATGTCATTTCGCCACACTGAGACCTTCATTTTTGGTGGAAGACCAACTGTAGCAGCACTGGGACAATGCTGCATGGGATGAAAACAGGGCAGCCCATTCAGATAGGCGGGGTACAAATAATAAAATTATTATTATTATAAAATGGAAAACAAGGCCTTATTAAACACATAATGTTACAAAAAAATAGTGAAATCACAATGAAAAGCCAACAGTAAAGCAATACAACAATGCAGAAATATTAGAGGATTAAAAAAAAGTGAAATCAAATGAAATATGGCCTTTGAAAGCATGGGAAAACGAAGTCTTTAGTGTGTGCTGGAAGCCCAACAATGTTGTCGCCATCTGTGTCACTTTGCCTAGGATATGCATTTTGTCCATGGGTGGATCTTAACTCTGTGCTTCACATTTTTCTAGGTTCTACGGTATAAGAAAATTTCCTCCGGACATCACTTCCACCTAATGTCTAATTCCCGGTAATGTCCTGGAAAATGCGAGCGTATGGCAGCCCTATGACTGTTAATCATGTTTTGAAAGCTAGTTCTTAAACTCAATGTCCAGAGTGGCTGGGGCAACCCAGTCAGATGTGCAGGGTACAAATAAAATTACTACTACCACTGCTAATACTACTATTGGTAAAGGTAAAGGGACCCCTGACCATTAGGTCCAGTCGCGGACGACCCTGGGGTTGTGGTGCTCATCTCGCTTTACTGGCCGAGGGAGCCGGCGTTTGTCCGCAGACAGCTTCCGGGTCATGTGGCCAGCATAACTAAGCCGCTTCTGGCGAGCCAGAGCAGTACCTATTTATCTACTTGCACTTTGACGTGCTTTCGAACTGCTAGGTAGGCAGGAGCTGGGACCGAGCAACGGGAGCTCACTCCGTCGCGGGGATTCGAAGCGCCAACCTTCTGATCAGCAAGCCCTAGGCTCAGTGGTTTAACCCACAGCGCCACCCACGTCCTTTCCACTACTATTGGTAGTTTTGTGCAAAAGGATAGCAGTTGTAACATTCAGCAGCACACTGAAATTCTAAAAGCCAAACTGGTCGTTTTTCTTTTCAAATGGACTTGTAAATCTGAGCTCGGGGCCTGAGAAACATGCAAAAATGCTCCATTTTGTATGTGTGTTTTTATGAGGACAGCTCTAGGCTATTTTAAAGTTTTTAAGGAACCAAATGAAAATGGATCCATTTCTTTACAAGTGGTGGTTTAATCCTGCTGGTAATGTGGTTATATTCCAGACGACTCTCCCAAGGGATAGGGAGGAGCCCAGCCAAATGTGTCTTGTGTTGAAAGGTTTACAAAGGAGAAACAGATCACATTCAGCAGGCTGATAAATGGCTTCATTTCCACAGCCAGAAGGAAGAGCATTAATATAAGGCTATTAGTTTGGTTTGTTTGCTTTTGAGAAGCAGAAAGACCTGTGTCCTCCCCATTACCTCTCAATTGGGGCTCCCAAGGGAGAACTATTTCCCCATCAGTTCCGAAAGGTAACACACACACACACACACACACACACACACACACACACACACACACAAACTTTCATCGTGAACCTCTGGATTCCATTATGGAGTTTTAAAAAAAGATTCCTTTCAGTAATGATTTGATCCAAATGAAGTTAGCAGTTTGAACATGATGAAGGCCCTGATGATTTTGATGAAATGCAGGCCTATAAGGACATTAAGGCTGTGAGATTATTGCCATAATCTTAATAATGTCTTAATGACATTAAGACATCAGAGAGGCTGTGGCACCTTAAAGTCTGACAAATTTATTGCAGCATGATCTTCAATGAGCCCAAGAAAGCTCATGTGGGAACAGATTTTTTCTGGTCTGCAAGATATTCCAGGACTTCTGAAGTGCACTGGAAATCCCTGAATTAAATCTCAGGCCAGTGGGTAGTTTTAGGCAACTGAGGATGCCCAGGGCCAGCATCCTGTTCTGGGTGGAAGACAATTGTGTTTCCTCCTAAACAGTTTCTCCAAATGATGCCTCTTTTCTATATAACCAATGGGAAGGGATTTACTATGACTACGTTTAGAGCTCACCTTTTCTCTAAGGAGCTTGAAGTGGTGTGTATAGTTCTCCCCCTCTCCCTTTTATCTTTACAACAATACAGAGAAGTAGATTAGGCTGAGAGACATTGGTCACCCAGGTCACGCACTGAGCTTCACGGCTAAGTGGAGATTGAACCTGGTCTCCCAGACCCAGATCTTAGCATGACACTCTAACCACAAAACTACATGGAATAAGTCAGGGGAAAGGCTGCGATTAAGGGGGGAAATTGCCCCCATTATTTAGCCCATACACGGTCCCTAGATAGCCACTAGTAATGCCTTTTGAGCCTGTTGGGTTTGATCAGTCTCAACTGTTATTTAGAAGATTTCTATCCCATTTTTCAGTTGAGTGATTCTCAAGACCAGCTTACAAATAGACACACACACCAAACCCCAAACCCCAAACCCACACAACCTGGCACTCCTCAGTCTGTTGGCTGTTGAATAGGGCCAGAGTGTGATTTCCTTCATCTCCACAGTCCCAGAGTATCTAGCAATTGGAACAGAATGTTCTTTCTAGGGGTGGAGAAGCAAGATCTCTGCAGCAGATGGATGGGACCAGAGTCAACCCAAGACATTTTGCTCCCTGAAGCAAAGGGCGAGATGGATCCCTCCCTCCATGTACAGAAACCAGTTGGAACAGGGGCACTTAAATCTTGCTTCAACACTTTGTTGATGGATGGAGCCAGAGTGTGCAAGGCAAAAGGCATAGTCCAGTGGTAGACCATTTGCTTTGGAGGTCCAATCCCAGGCACCTCCAGGTAGGTTTGGAACCCCAGAGAACCACTGACAGTGAATGTGGGCAATATTGAGCCAGGTGGACCAATGCTCTGACTTGGTATACGGCAATATCCTATATTCTTATGTTCACTGTGGACAAACCAGCAGCTTCTGCTGTACTTGAGGGCAATATGCTAACTTAGGGGGTGCAGGGCAGCTCATGTGGCACACACTGCCCTACCCACTCTATGCTCTACAACATCTGCCTCAGGGGGCATCTCACTTTGCCAGATGGCTGGGGCATTCTTTGATGGGGCCATTTATCTTTTTATTGATTGATTGATTGAATTTATATGCTGCCCTATACCCGCAGGTCTCAAGGTGGTTCACAGAATAAAATCAGAAAATACATAATCAAAATAAAATCAACAACAACCCAATAACAGCCCTCCCCCAGCACATTTTTAAAGGGCATAGGATGTCAGTCAAAACAACCAAAGGCCTGGCTCAAAAGGAATGTTTTTGCCTGGCACCTAAAGGTGTATAATGAAGGCACCAGCAGAACTTCCCTGGGGAGAGCATTCCACAGACGGGGAGCCACTGCAGAGAAGGCCCGTTCTCATGTGACCACCCTCTGGACCTCTGGAGGAGGAGGCACACGAAGAAGTGCCCCAGAAGATGATCTCAGGGTCTGGGTAGGTTCATATGGAAAGAGGCGGTCCTTGAGGTATTGCAGTCCTGAGCCGTTTGTTTCCCTTGGTCATTTGTATCCTTCCTGGGAAGCAGGGGGTACATTTGGAAAACAGGACCAGAGTATGCTTCCCTTTAGTTTTGCAGTCCCAGAGCAACTAGCTGCCCTTTCTGGAAGGGATGGAGAGGGAAGCAAATGCAGCCATGGTGGCTGATCCATTCCTTGATCCAAGCTAGAAATTCAAAATGCTCTGAGCACAAATTAGTGCATCCCAGAACTTGCAGTAAGTGGAAAGGAGAGCGGGAATTCTGGAAGAAGTAACAATAGTTTGTATATACGGTAGCTGTATGTGAGGTTCTTATTTCTAAGAGTTTTGTTGTTATTGTTGGTAGCTACTCCTTCTTTGACTGAATCACCCCTCTCCATGATATTCTTCCTAAGAGACATCTCCATGAATGGAGTAAGGGGTTGTTAACCTTATGTAGTTAATATTCTGCAGTGTGAGTATGCTGTATTATATTGTCCAAAGAAAATATCACAGCCAATGCGATTTGCACTCAAATTGTAGCTTTCAACCAATGAAAAAAGTGACAATCTTTTAATTTATTAAGGATGTGTGTTTAGAAAAATAAACTCACGGGTACAATGAATTTATTAAATATTCACTGATATTCCCCCCCCCAAAAAAAAATCTTTGCAAGAGGGTTGAGGTTAGAGATAAATCTTTATCATTTCCCCAAACCTTGTTTATATAAAAAGCAAAAAACCAAAAGCATTATAAGGTGAAAGCTAATTGCAAGTACAGTTGCAATCTCATGATATGCCTGGATAGATATCATAATACTTTGAAGAGGGAGAGAAAAATTTGGATGGGAGGGAAAGTGAGAGACATGATTCGTATTATGTTGTCTTCTTTTTTCTGTTTTGTATTAGACAAGGCTCTCAATATAAATTCTTCACAGTGGAAAAATGTGTCTCATGGGGATCTATTATATTATTGCATTTTTCTCTTTTGATGAAAAAAATGGTAATGATACGAAGAAGGAAATGTCAAGAAAAATTAGTCTAAATGCTTGACGCTCTAAAGCAAAATAGGAAACACATTTAGTGACATGTCACTGCTCTTTGCCAGAGGCTTATCATACAGGTGAGCCAAAATATTGAAATATGATGGATAGCTTTTCTTTTGCACCTAAGTGTTCTGTCCTTTAGGATCTTTATCCCTCCTTCAAGTCTTGATTCAGAAAAGTCATCACAAACCTGCTTAAATCTAGATTGTTCTGAATCTATCCTGTCTCGCACTTGGGGCAGGGAATTCCTTGGTGTTGGATGGCTGACCTTGGTGTGACCTTGACTCCCCCCAATGGTTCAAGAAGCAATGCTATCAGAAGGGTCACAGAACTGGTAGGGAACGAAGAAGAAACCACAAGAATATTGAAGGTCTAAAGCAGGGCTGCCCCTATGGCAAGGGTGGGTGGCGCAGGGCGCCAGGGTGCCGGGTCGCTAGGGGGGCGCCGTGCTGCTGCATCCGCCAGACAGCCGCACTGGGTAATGGGGTGGGCGCCAGAGGGATCTTCCCACCACGGCGCCAGGGCACCAGATATGCTTAAGACGGCCCTGGTCTAAAGGGGTTGTATACCCCACCTATCTTCCATTCAGGCAAGCAAGAGGCACTACCAGAACTCAAGGCACAATCACTCAAGGAAGATGAAAATCAGGGGTGTTTACAAGTCCCCACTGAGGTGTCATGGAGGTGGTGGGCAGACCATGAGGAGGAATCCCAGTGGGTTGGGATAGTGGTTTCTGAACTCCTGGGGAGGGTCTCAGTAGGATAGAGGGTTGATATCTGCCCCCCCCGAAGGCTCAGGCAAACTTTTAGAAGTGTCTCCTGTTACCTCCCTTGCAGACATGCCTCCTTAGCTTCTCCAGCTACACAGTTACAAAGTACTGTATTTTTCAGTGTATAAGACAATGCTTTTTTCTAAAAACAAAAAAAGGCAAAAATTGGGTGTTGTCTTATACATGGAGAGTGAATGCAGAGGGGGGACGTGCGATCAGGGCAGTCTCGAGCAGGTCGCGTGCCCTGGTGCTGAGGGGCAGAGATCGCTCCGGCACCCCCGCCCTCGCAGGGTGCAGCATGGTTTCTGTGCGGCTTCGACGCGCGGCACCCTGCCTACCGGCCCGGCGCCCTAGCACACCGCACCACCGGGGGTCTACCTAGAGCCGGCCCTGCATGCGATTAATGACAGCAGCAAGCAGGAGATTGGCTGCGGCGATTGGGCGGGTGATTGGTGGCTGCAGCAAGGCCTGCTGGTGATTGGCTGTGGCTGCAGCAATTGGGCAAGCGATTGGCGTCTGTGGCGAGGTGTGCGATCGGCAGTGGCTGTGGCAAGCGATCGGCAGTGGCAGGCAGGTGGGTGAGTGATTGGTGGAAGTGACCTCCCCCAGCCCCACAAGCTAAACAACTTAATTTCTTAATTTGGGGTTAAAAAAATAGAGGCCGTCTTATACATGGGGGCGTCTTATATACGGAAAAATACGGTAATTCCCCCCTTTAGGCAGCAGGGAGTATATTTGGTGCTGGGATGGCACCCATCGCACCTCTGTCACCTAGGACAAGGAGACACCAACATGAGCACACACACATCCTCACCTAGCCAGCCCACTAGAAGGTGTGCCCATTTGCTTACTGGTCTGGGGAATCCAGCTAAATGCTGGTCCTGACCTGTCCTCCCAGTAGTATTGCTTGTTGGCTCAGTGTCATAGCTCACACTTAGCTATGCCTCGTGAAACTGCTAACCCTTGCAACTTGTGATTTCCCTGATGATGATCAGGGCCTTCTCGGTGGTGGCGCCTGCCCTGTGGAACGCCCTCCCAACAGATGACAAAGAGGAAAACAACTACCAGACTTTTAGAAGACATCTGAAGGCAGCCCTGTTTAGGGAGGCTTTTAATGTTTAATAGATTACTGTGTTTTGTTTTTCTGTTGGAAGCCGCCCAGAGTGGCTGGGGAAACCCAGCCAGATGGGCGGGGTATAAATAAAAAATATTATTATTATTATTATTATTATTATTATTATTATTATTATTTTACCCCACCCACCTGACTGGGTTTCCCCAGCAACTCTGTGGCTTCCATGAGGAGGAGGCCCCTGCTGAGGTAGTGGATTCTGTATTATTATTATTATTATTATTATTATTATTATTATTATTATTATTAACATTAACTCACCCTTCACCCACCCTAAGGTTCTAGGGCGGGTTACAGCATTAAAACACAATTATGATTTTTTTTAATTAAAAAAATGGATAAAACCATAGTGCAACTCAACCTATGAAATGCTGAGTGCAGGACACGTAAGTCTAGGAAATGAGCAATGTACAACAAGGTTTTGAGAAGCTGTTTGTTGGCCAAGCTCAGATGGAAGACTTAGTGCAGGCATCCCCAAACTTGGGCCCTCCAGATGTTTTGGACTACAATTCCCATCTTCCCCGACCACTGGTCCTGTTAGCTAGGGATCATGGGAGTTGTAGGCTAAAACATCTGGAGGGCCACAGTTTGGGGATGCCTGACTTAGTGCAATCACACTACCAGATGTCAGTTTTGCAGAAATCAAAACCAAAAAGGTTACCATCCACCCAAAGGGAGTGTGCGGACTTCCCAAGCTGACCTGCAAAGCACTAGACATCTTAAGCCGATCGTAGCTGGAACAATTGAGAATATAGATGTACTGTACATATATATATACAGTGGTACCTCGGTTTATGAACACAATTGGTTCCGGAAGTCTGTTCATAAACTGAAGCGTTCATAAACTGAAGCAAACTTTCCCATTGAAAGTAATGGAAAGTGGATTAATCCGTTCCAGACGGTCCGCGGAGTAACCGTTCATAAACTGAAGCGAACTTTTCCATTGAAAGTAATGGAAAGTGGATTAATCCGTTCCAGACGGTCCGCGGAGTAACCGTTCATAAACTGAAGCGAACTTTTCCATTGAAAGTAATGGAAAGTGGATTAATCCGTTCCAGACGGGTCCGCAAAGTACTTAAACTGAAGCGTTCATAAACTGAAACATGGGTGTAATTGGTTACGGAAGTCTGTTCATAAACTGAAGCGTTCATAAACTGAAGCGAACTTTCCCATTAAAAGTAATGGAAAGTGAATTAATCCGTTCCAGATAGGTCCGCGGCGTTCATAAACCGAAAATTCATAAACCGAGGTGTTCATAAACCGAGGTTCCACTGTATGATGCAGCTATTGTGGAGTCATAGGTCAGAGCAAGTGAAACTGCTGGAGCACAGAGTGGTGGCTGGGCTGGCCCTTCCGACCTTCGAAAACCACCTTATCCACCAATGAATTCCTCGTTGCTGTCCCTTTTTAAATACTGCTGCTACTGCTGCTTGGCACTGAGAAAGCCTAAAATGCATTTGAGTGGGGAGACAATACTGTATATTCCTGTGTGAAGGTGCTTACTATGTGTGGTGTGCGTGTGTGTGTGTGTGTGAGAGAGAGTAGAAGCCCATATTTCACACCCATTTTGATACTGTCGCTGCCCAATTGAAGTTGCCAGTTTGGTCCTGGACAAAATTGGTACTCCCATCTCTGGCTGAACAAGAGCAACACATTGATTCATCTTTCCTTTGGGTGGCCTCATTTCACTTCACATGCAGAATATATTTTACGATTTCACTTCACCGGTGCTTGCATGTAGTAATTGCAGGAATATTTCAGGCTAGCAAATGGAAGGAAATGGGCTGTTGTCTCTAATTTAAAGTGAAATTGACAGGAAATACCTTATTTTAGGCTTAGAGGGTGCACACACATTTTCAGAAGGGAACTCTTAAGACCTTAATGTGAGCCACATTAAATAATAACTTATGAAATTAATCAGCTGCTTCCCATATGGTCTTCAAAATATTTTCCAATAAGGTAAATATGAGCAAACGTGATTTTTTGATTGAATAGATTATTTCATGTTTTCGTACTCTCTATCTTTCCAGAAAGTAAGATGGCTATCGGAACATAAAAAGGATTTTAATTCAAAGTGACTTTGCCAGGTTCAAATAACATCACTGGTGTTTGATATTCTGTTCAGAGATGTAAGATTTAGGCCTGTTTCCTTGCTTCAGCTGCAGTGAACGTGGTGGTGGTCGTGACTTCAAGAGGAGTTTGCCGTTAATAAAAACGAAGGGCTGGAGGGTTTGGGTTTTTATTAAAAGCATAAGCCATAATGATCAATTTGGATAAATTAAGCTTCTGTAATTACTTGCAACTGATGCACTGCGAGGACCTTGAGGGCTCTGTATTATCAGGAGCACAAAACTCAGTACTGAGCGCATTATGGAGCAATCTCTGCGCTATCTCTGAGCTCTCCAGAGGGCCTACAGCTCAGTGACAAAGCAGATACTGAATCTCCAGCAACCTGCAGACAAAGAGCCCACAGAAAGCACTGCCAGTCTGAGAAATCCAGTCTGATTAGATGGACTATGGTCTGAGCCAATGTAAGCCAGTTTCATATGTTCATGAGGGTTTCTAGGGGTGCAATCCTCACCTTACTTTCCTGAAAGGAAGTTCCTCTGAATTCAACAAGAGTTATTTCTGAGTGGACGTGTGCTGTAATGCTGCTATTCTAACCCACGTACCTGGGAATAAGGACCATTGAATACAATGGGACTTACTCCTGAGTAGAAACTGGTTGGATTGTTGCCTAAATCTAGTTTGCTGCCACCAAAATAGCTCCCAGTTCTCTCAAGTGTCTTCCCTTTTTATTTATGGGCTACATCCTCTTCAGATATAACTTGCAATCCAAGCCCATATCGCTAATATTTGGGACAACCCTGGGCTTAAATTTCTTTGGACTGTAGCTATCCTTCAGAAATGCCACGTGTGCTCTTTGTGAGCTCTTCTTTATTTGCTTCAACATTTGGGGCTACAGTCACAAAAATAAGTCACAAAAACTCCAATAAGTCACAAAAACTGTTGTATCTCTGTCAGTGTCTATAATTAACTAGACCCAATTTGCTAAGATCTAGTTAGGGTAAGTGAAGTGACTGTCTACCAAAATATGGGGAGAGTTGTCTGCCCATTGTCTTAGGTCCAATCTAATTTGAATACCCTATTTTTCTGTGTATAAGATGCCCCCATTTATAAGACACCCCCTACTTTTGGGTACCCCAAATTTAGAAAATGGGTGTATGCGCTATCCGTGTATAAGACGCCCCCAGATTTCTAACCTTATTTTAAAGTAAAAAAAACCTAGTCTTCTACACATAAATGTACAGTGTGTGTATATATATAATATAATTATAATTATAATATATATAATATAATTATAATATAATATATACACAGGCACACATAGGCACACACACACACACACACACACACACACACACACACACTTATGCACACATCGCTAAATGGACTACTTAAAATGAGGCTGCATTTTAAATTTTAATATTGTTTTTTAATTAATTGTTTTCTTTTCTTTTATGTCTTATTGTAATTTTATTGGTGTTAGCCACCCTGAGCCTGGTTTTGACTGGCAAGGGCGGGGTATAAATAAAATTTTATTATTATTATTATTATTATTATTATTATTATTATTATTATTAAACCACAAAGCATATACAGCATTTAAAAGATTAAAAACCATACAACAAAACATAAAAAGTTAAAAAAACAATTTAAAATCAGAAAAGCATTAAAAAGTTAAAAGCATGCATCAATAAACCATTGTAGGAAATGGACTCTTAATTGCCTGCATAGACCTGGTGGAATCAAAAAGTTTTTAGCAGGCACTTAAAAGATGAGCAGTATTACTGTTATTGTCATTATTAGTCCCCTAATGCATGGAGAATTCCATGTGAATAAAAGACCCCTGTAGATGAGAAGGTGGGAGGGTCAAGGCTGATGCACACAAGGGCAAATGCACACGGGTGACACTGAGAGTAGGATGTGCACGTGAGTCTCTGCTGTCACCCCCAATTTTAACCACGGCACATTTCGAGCATATGTCTCAATTCCCCATGATTTTTCAAGTGGTGGGGAAACGAGGAGCAAAAGCAACCAGATGAAAATGTTGCTTGAAAATAAATATTTTGCAAAGTTCTTTTGACAATTGAGCTTTTATGCTTGTTCCGAACATATTTATGGAGCAGAGCCACTTGGGTGCAATCCCATCAAGGCACAATGAACAGCAAGGAGGAAAAGAAATGTGTTGGCAAAAAAATGGTTTTATGTCTAAAAGATGGGAGAGGGGGAGTTTGAGAAATAATTCGTTCAGGTGACCTTTTGCTGAGTTTTAGCATACAATTTATATGGTTAATACCAGCGTCTGTCCATTTCATCAATTTGTGGAAGCCAGCAGTGGTTTTGTTTAAGAAAGACAGAGCAAAAGAACAAAAGCAGAGTTTGTGCTATAAAACGACAACTTTAATACGTTCCAGGACTGACTTTCACCAGAAACACTTAAGCTGGAGACAGATTGTCCTTTTGGAGAACGGGATTTCTTAATTTATTTAAAACTATGTATTTCTGCCTGATAACGGGCCTCCAGGGCAGCTGGCAATAAGTGAAAATGAATTTGTAACAACTCTCCATAGTGTTCCTTTAAATGGCTCTAGGGGATCGACAATGGGAAATTTATTTATTTAATGATAGCAATTGTGCCCCACTTGTCAACTGAAGGGAGAAAAAGCTGTCAAAATAAGACAGTCTATGTGAGATTCAGCATCACACCAGATGTTGTTTCCTTTCCTTCCATATGAGAGAAAGGGGAAGTCCCATTTACCCAGTGACTCTGGCATTGGCATCTGGCTCCAGTAACTACTTGAAATGAAAGCAACACCGGCCATTTTTAAGGCATCATGATCGCTCACCATTAAACCACAGCCAGATCCTGGTTTATAATCCGCAAGTAAACCACAGTTTCCAAGTTCAAGTGTCACAGGAAACTGTGGTTTGATAACTGAGGATCAAAGCACTGAAGCCAGGTAGATGAGGGAAGAAGAAGTCCAACAACTTTGACTCATGTTATTCTCAGGCTCATAAAACCATGATTTTATCAGCCTAAGATTGTTATATATGAACTGGGCCTATTTGAAAACAAAAAGGCCCTGGAGGACCACAGATGTTAAAGTATCAGTGGCACATTGAGCAATGGACAACCTTCTAGGGTGGGTATAACTTTCCACTACTTATGATTATTTATTTTTATTTTATTTATTCATCAAATTTATTTACATTCTGTAAAAGTAGTGCCTCCCCCCCCAAAAAAATCATGATACTTCTGTATCCAGTCCTGAAAACATCATTGTAAATCGTGTCCTCCCTCAAAGAGGGAGTGTTGCGGTGAGACCTGGCAACCAAACCCTTGTGTTGTGGGTGGGTACTATTGGATAGCCACAACACCCGATTGGTAGGTCCCTTGTTGCTGGGTTTAATCTGACCAATGGGATGCTAGCCAAATGGATCAAGGGACCTATATATGCCAATGCATGTGACCCTGAGCTTTCTCTCTTGGTCAGTGCATTGGAACACCTGCCCACCTCTCCCTATATTTAGGGCTTGCTCGCTTGACCTTGCTATGCTGTCGTGTGTTGTCTGTCGTTGGGACAGGGGCATGGCAGGAATTTTCTCCACTTGGCTGATTGGCTGGTGCCACTTGGGTTTCGCCTGCCGCATAGCAAATTGTCACAACTTGTAAGTTTGTAGATAGGTTCTGGTTCAGGTGATAGGGATGGGGGAACACTCTTGCCATCCCTATGTGAAGGGTATTCCATTAAAGGAATCCAGGAACTCAATGGTTTGGTCAACACTGTGTGGGGTTGTGCCTGTGCCTGAGTCCAGGGGGACATCTGGGTGGCGGATCACCCTAGGCTGACCTACGATAGAGCTTTGGGTAAGCACTACCTGCAACGGTGCAGGGAGCTAGTCAAACCAGAGCTTATGCAACCACTCACTTGCTATTATCAATAAAGTTGTGGCCTAAATTCTGCCAAAAAACAAACCAAAAATGTGAGTCTTGTGTGAATTTATTTAAGGGGGAGGTTTAAAGGTCTAAACACGCAAAACTGAAGCATGCATCATATCTCAAGAGAACAAAATGTAAATGTGATTCACGTTTACTCAGGAGGAGTTACTTGATATGGCAACTGTTACATGGACTGTGAGATATGCTGCTTCCATAACAAAAAAAAAAAAAGGCCATCTTTCATATTGGCTCCAAAAGCCCCAGGAACAACGCTACAGATTTGCAGGAAATGCAGAGTCATGAACACCAGGTGCTGTTGCTCTTCCTCAAGTGATTCTCTCAGAACAATTTGCTCTATGAAGCAATACTGCGTATTCCCACTCCATCTCCAAATGACCAGGGAGAACCAAACATATTTTTCAACAGGAGACTTCTTATGGGAAAAGAAGAGGAACCACATACTGTAATCAGATTGCTGACTCTTCTGAGTCCGGCCTCCTTAATTCGACATGTAAATTTAGCCCACCAAAGCTGTAAAAGTGTATGCCCACCAAAGCTGTAAAAGTGTTGTTGCAACTAGGTTCATAAAATGAGAGCAATGGGTGCTGAGAGAAATTAATCATTTGTTGATCCATTACACATTACTCCCTGTAGCCATCACCACCAGCTTAGGAGTATAGGAAGATGCCCTACATTGCGGGGGGGGGGGGACCACTGGCCCATCAAGCTAAGTATTGCCAGTATTGTTTGGCAGAGGCTCTGCAGGGTTTCAGTCTTACCTGGAGATGCTGGAGATTGGATCTGGGAGCTTTTATATGCCAAGTACACAGGCTGGAGGGATAAATGTTGCAGCTGACTTTTCTGTTCCTGTAGTTTCCCTGTCCAACTTGGAAGCCTGACTGTCCAGGGTTTTAAACTGAGCAAGGAGCCTAAATGTGTAGAGGAGGCTCCCTGTGCTGATGTTTGCCTCCAACCTGCAGGGGCGTAGAAAAGGGGTACATCAGGGACGGGTCGCCCTGGGTGCCACCCTGGAGGGGGGGGTGACACTCGGGGTTCCACTCGGGCGGCAGCCTATACGGCCACCGTGTGCAAGCAGCAGCCCGTATGGACTGTGCATGTGTGGCATCCCGTATGGAGTGTGCATGCCTGGGATGCCACACATGCACAGTTCATACACGCTTCCACTGGCACGTGGCAGCCTTACGGGCTGCCGCTCGCGCATGGTAGTCATATAGGCTGCTGCATCAGAGCGGTACGGGCTGCCGCTGGCGATTAGCGGCCTATACAACCGCCGTGCACAAGCAGCAGCCCATACAGACTGTGCATGTGCAGCATCCCGCGCATGCGCACTCTGTATGGGGTGCCACACAGGTGCCACACCGGGTACCAGCTGGGCTTGGTACGCCACTGCCAACTTGTGAAGGAAAATGAGGATGCTGGAACTATTCTGCCCAATTCCATTCTCTAAAGGAGGAGGACGACGACGACGACAACAACAACAACAACAACAACCACATGAATCTATATGCTGCCCATCTGACTGGGTTGTCGCAGGTGCCCTGGGCTGATTCCAGCAAATTAAAACATCAAGGATGCTTTTAATTGCACGGGTGTGATTAGGATGCCTCAAAAGCAGTGCAGTTTAGCTTATTTGATATTCTGACCATAAGCATCAGATACTGTATAGGGTTATCCAGACAACAATACACACACAGAGAGAAAAAACAATATAAATGCACACAGTTTGTGTCTTTTAAAATAAAGACACAACACCCTTGATCAAATATATATATAAAAAATAGACAATTGATTCTGTTATTAACAATTGTGTCCTAGTTTTCATGGCTATGGCAAAGAACTTGCTACGTATTCTGTGATCTTAGAGTTGGAGTGAAACTTTATCTGAATTCCCTAAGTTTAAAGAGAGTAATGAGCACATAAATTGGGATCTTGTATCTCTATAAAAAGCACAATAGAGAAGAACAGGGGCTGATGCTTCAACTGAGCATTTGAGATTCTGTTCACAAAGGCAGAATCTAAAATGTCAATTTATCTGGGTAAATCAAACTTCCACAATTACCAGTGGCAAAGCATTAAACCTAACCATTGGAAATGCTTTCCTGTATTATGCAGTCTTTAATGCTGCTAAATACCTGGTGGGCTTATTAGATGTTTTTTCTCATTGACCACTTTTTTCTAGTAGCTACAAACTTTACCTGTACATACCCTGGGCTACCTACCTGACCAATTTGTGTTTTGATTTTGATTTCTTTGCTTATTTGGTTGTTTTTTCTCCCATTGTGCTGAATTTTCTTCCTGACATGTGTCTTCAAGGAAATTCAACTAATACAATGGGCTTTTTAATAAAAAAAACCCCAAATAAAATAAAAAGAAGAACCAAACATCTAGCTCAAATCGTTGCCATCCCATGCCTCTCTTACTAATAAAGCTCCTGGCATAGCTGTATGTTCAGATCTTTTTTGTTTATTGTCCACAGAACCCATCCACCTGGGACAAACAGGAAAGATTGGAAACATGCACAGCAGCCAGCCAGCCAGCAAGTTTAAGGATGCAAGACAATTGGCAGTCGAAGTGCAGACCAGAATTTAATTTGCACCGTAAGTATTGGTTTGAATCATATCCCCAAAGAGTTGATTCATTACGGACAATCTCCACCAGCAAGGCCTCAAGCTGAGTTTCGTTTCCCCCCCTTTTCTGTTTGGCAACTGTTTTTGACACAGCAGCCCATTCAAATTTTGAAGCGAGCACATTCTAATTCTAATTTTGTCATCACCAGAAATCAGCTATCTCAGCCAGGCTCAGTGTAGTCACAGATGATACCTAACATTCTTGAGGTGAGAATGACAATTCCTACAAAGAGCATTTTAGATGAAAAAGGTGGTATGGAAACATATGTGATCTGCTTCCAACCCCACCCCTCTCCTTTATTTGACTCAAAGCATCAGGAAATTGTCTACAAATTATAGCTCAGTCGTTCTTCAAAGAAGAGTACAGTCAGGATTAATTGGACCGTGTCGTTGCCTGAAGAACAGAAGGGGGCTATTCCACCACCAGCCTCCCTCTCTGCTTAAGAACGATGTAATATTTGCTAATCTGCAGGCATGTTATTCTTGATTTCACATTCTTGTTATAAATGTAAGAAAGAGTTGGACCTCAATACCAGTTTAAATGACTCATTGGACTCCGTCACATCTCAATGGCTGCAGTCTTACAAATTCTTTCACATTCTTCCTCTGTATTACAACAGGACATGACACAAGTCCATTTGAGCTTCCCATCATAATTGGTGCATTTCTTACCTCATTCCTATTAAGGATACCTCGGTCTCTAGAAGGGATTATATTGTGCAGAATGGCCGCAGCTTTATTCAGCACATGGAAAGGATCATTTGATCTTTTGTGCTCTGCCTCAGTCACTGAGATCCTCTGATGGGGAACTTCTATTGGTTCTCCATGCCCTTGGGGTTCAGTTGACCTTTAGTGTGGTCTTGCCCAGTGTAGCTCCCTACTCAGCAATAATTATACCTGCCTTTGCAATATGATTTCCCCCCCCCCTTTTTAAAGATCCAGCATTCACTGACATTTTTATTGATGCTTTTACAGAGCTTGTTATAATCTTATATGTGTATACTGCCTTGTTATACTTTTATGAAAGTGCAGATTATAAATTCTTAAATTAGTAAATAATAAATGTTGATCTTTGCATAATAATAATAATAATAATAATAATAATAATAATAATAAATAATGGTATTCTGTTGTCCCTGTTGCTCTTCACACTCGATCATTCATGGGAGGGGTATTTCCAACTGTGCCACCCTTTGGAAGCCTTATAAGGAGCTACTACAGGAGAGAGACTGTGAGCAACATCTCAGGAAGGGTGTTTCATCTAGGACTAAAGTAAAACAGTGACACTCCTTTGTTATTTTTGCTATTGGATGCTGTATGGGGTTTGTGTAATCTTGTTATATTTATAGTATTGAAATGTGGCTTTTTGTATGTCATTATATTTGCTATAGTTTTACTTTTTCATTATGCAATTGTTTCTTTGAAATGCATTCCTCGTTTTTCTGTAAGCTGTTTTGAACATGATCGTGGCGGGGGGGGGGAAGTGGCATACAAATGAAATGAATGAATAAATGAATGAAATGAAATGAATGTTGTGGTGGCGACTATTTTAATAAATGCAACCTTTTAAAAATTCTGTAGGGGTCCCCAATCACACAATGAGCTGGCCCCCTCTGTAGCCCACCCAGATGGCGGTTACTGTTGTTCCTTTTAACAGATAGGAAGTGAGAGATATGAACTTGTCCAAGGCAATGTAGTGATTCCATGAGACTGACATTTCTACACACTGGAACAAATTTCTATAAATGGTTTGCTCAAACTATGAGGTTTCCATTGCTCCCATTGGGAGAATATGGACCTCATTCGTGTGTGTGTGTAGGATTGTATATATTTCATGGCAGTCAGCCTAAATTCTTTGCTCAGTTCCATCCCTATCTGTTCTAATTACATCCTTTGGACCACCAGAAACTATTCTTCTTCCTCTTTGTTTCTTAAACAGTTCAAATGCTCTCCCCCAAATTAGTCATTATTTAGCCTTGCTATGCACATTTCCTCCCTTTCATCTTTCTGCATAAGTCAGGGGAGCCCATGGAGCCACCATAGAGATGCAAACATTGATGAATAAATCCCATAGTGAGTGTGATTGATATGGCAAGATTGTGGTGGCTCAGAAGAAGCTGCCAAAACGAGACGAGAAATATTAAAGGGGTATTTGCTTACATTTTGCTCCCCTCTCTACCATCCAATTACGCTTCCCAGTTGTAGTTGTTTATGTTTTGGAAATGTTGACTGGAGCTGCTCACAGACTGAAAGGGAAAGCCAGCTCCAATCTTGTAAGCATTTAGATGCTGGACATTTTTGCAACACATGTGAGACAAATAATAAAAAAGCAAGTTAAAATACAGCCATTCCACAGAAAATGCTTTTTGCTAGTTAATGTGCTGGCCATGGTTTTCTTAGGGATAAGCAACTTTCTCCCATTCCATTGCATTATTGTTCCATTTTTCTGCCCTGCAGCCTGCTAGAGTTGGTGCCTCTGCTGGAAGAGTCATGTCCAGGGTATTGACATGCATTTCATTGTGCGCATATATAAGACATTAGTGATAATAGAGGAGTTTAATTACAGGAAGGAATAATGATGGTTGATTGTGGGTTGATCCTGATGCTGGCAGACATCTCTGTCCATCTGATTAGGGTGAGGGACATTTGTGCCTCATCCAGAGTGTCCTGCTTGTATCCCCCAAAAGCCGAATACCCCAAAGCAATTACTAAGAGCGCAATGACAACATCCAGCATACACATCTCTCTGCATAAACCTTCCTTTGTTTGGTGTTATGGAAAAAATTGCAGCAACACTGAGAGAGGGAGGGAAGATGAACAAATTGCGATCAGCGTTCTCAATGTTTCCAGAAAATTCAAAACATCAGCTCCTTAGCCTAGAGGCTGAAAATAAACGTTCCCTGTCAGCACAATCTTCCAGTTGGCATAATCTCCATTGGCTTTAATGGGTCTTGTGCTAGCTAATGGAACCGCATGATGAACCATTGCCAGCTTATTTAATTGATCTGATCCTCTTTAATCTGGGCGAGCATTAAATTTACATTTTTCACAGAACCGTTTGAAGTGCATGTGGGCATGCTCCCATTTGATCCTTCACAGGAGAGAAGAAGCCTTTTGCTTTTTATAAAAAATTGTAGCTCACCAGAGATGCCTCTCTTCTTCCTCCTTTTTGCTGGAAAAAACAAAGGGCTTTCCACTTGATGGGCTGCGCACATTGTAGAAGGAGTCAGAATGCATGTGGAAAATGTTTGTGTGAATGGCTGTACACGTGGTGACTATAAAAGTCAACAATGCGGGTTCACCATCATGGTGGGGGCATGAGTGGTCACTCCTGTTGCTGGGCAAATTCCGATGTTGCGATTTTGTTGGGTCAGCCCCCTGGGTTTAAAAGCAAAGGAAAGAGGTTTATCTTTCTCTTTGGCTGTGTTTTCGGATCCCCACCCTCCCTCCGCTGTTTTTTAGGCCTCTGTGTTGACATTGCTGTGACTTCAGCGCTGCCTGTATTCAGGGGCCGGTAGGAATTTTTTCCATTTGGCTGATTGGCTGGTGCCATCTGGTTTTTCGCCTACTGCACAGCAAATAAGTCACAACTGGTAAGGTTGGCGGTTAGGCATTGGTTATTGCTTGTATTTGGGGTCTGTTGACTTCGTTGGCCCCTTGTGTTAATGCCTGAGTTAGGGGAAATTCCGGTCAGGAATACAGGGGCTCTATGCAGTGTCCATATCCCCGGTAGGGGACCAGCAACACGCATGAGCCCCTGGGAGCCTGAGGGGAGAGCCTATTGGACCCAACTCCCTGTCTCTCCCTGTAGGGATTCCCCTTGTTGACAAGGCGAGTTTATTTCTGTCCTTAGGTGACAGTAGGAGAACTAATGCCTACGCAACCACTCACTGGTTTGATTTGTATTCAGTAAAAGTTATGGCCAAATTCATGCCAAAAACCATTAAACTAAAATTCTGTCTATGGTGTGGGTTATTTGAGGGGTGGTTTTGGGGACCTCCACACGCAATGGGACTGAGCTAAAATAATAAAATAAAACATGGGGTCCAAACTGTGAGTACTGCTGGCATGGTCTGAATGTTCCTGTGTGTGATCCTGTGTGGTGTTCTCAAGACATGGACATCTGTTTAACATCTTACTGTCAACATCAAACTACATGTTATGTGGAAGCTCTGTGATTGGAACTGCCCATAATTTATTTGTGTATTAAAAACAATTGGAGGGGGGTTGGTGCAGTGAGGAAGTGGTTCTAATCCTTCCCTCTCATACCACTTTCCCCATGTAACTCATGCCCTGCCCCATTATTATGGGTAGAGAGGAAAACACCTGGATCACAGGCAGGTCTGGGATTGGTTGGGGACCAGGAAGCTGATATAGTAGTTCTATGCTGTACAGCATGTGTGTGTATTGCATACCTGGCCAATTTTCTATTGCTTTCTTTCCTTATGGTTTGATGGAAAGCTACAACCCCCCCTCTGTTAATTTGAAGAATTCCGTCCCTTGCTTAGTTCCTTGGTCTTAGTTTGCTTGCACAAATGTTACTAGCTCACAAAAAGCTTTCAGTAGTCTTCCCTCTTCCACAAATTGTAATTTGTGGCACATCAGCAGCTTGAAGGGCCAGGCTGGGACTACCTGATATTTCAGCATTGTTGAAGCTCAATTTTGGGTTGCAGGTGCCTACTTTACAGAAGATAGTCCTCTATCCAAAGGACTCCTGTCTTTGAAGGGCCGGCTGGTCCACATCCAGCTAAAGAGGCTGAAGAAGGGAGAGCAGGAGCCAGGTGTAACTATCAGGTTGCCCTCCAGATTTTATTGGAATCCAACTCCCATCAACCTCAGCTAGCATGGCCAATGATAGGGGATTGTGGGATTTGTAGTCCTATGACATATGGAGGTCACCATATTGGTTAGCTCAGTATTAAGCAGATTGGTTAGGATTGTGATGTCCTGGAGTGCAAGGCGTAACTGCAGTGGTTTTGGAGAGGAAAACACAAAATGGCCTGTGGTAGCCTTTTAGAAACTTTTACAGTTACCACTTCCTCCATAGCTTATTCTTATTTTCATTCTTTTGTCATTTTCTTCCTCATATACTTTCCGTGTCTGTCCCTAAGCCTTTCCTTTTTAACCACCTTTTATTTTTGTCTTTTACGTCTCAATTAAAAGAAAAGAACACTCTGTTAACTCGCCCTTTCTTCAAATGATAGACCTATAATAGGTGTGTGGAAGTGGTTGATTTCTATGTTTCAAAAGCAACGCTGTCTGCCTTTTGCGTCGACAGCCTTATAGCCATAAGTTGTGGAGCCTTGTCTCATTTTTAGGCTGCAAACCTATGTGCTAGGGAGTAAACATGCTTAGATGCACATCTGCTGAAACTCTCTGATCCCCTTCGGAGATCCTGCTGCACAATTTGTTGCCATCATTATACATGTGTGTACTCAGATTTTCCATTTGACTTAACAAAACGTTAATCCTGTTTGTTGATACTGGTGAATTAAATTTCATGGTGTTGTCTTAAGCCCAGTTTGTTCATCTTTTTTGAATTGTTCTCTTAGTTTATGACATCTTTGCAGCCATAACCTGGCTGTTTTTGATTTTGGTCTTCTTATATCCAATGCCTGATTTCAATTGCGTAGTAGAGGGAAAAGGTGTACGGGTAATAATGTGGTGCTGTTAAAAGTTTTAGGGGTGCTGGAATGCAGTTCCTTTAGAAAGCATGTGACAACTTTGTTGTATCCAGGCGCAGTGAATTAGCTATACACTGCCCCCTTAGACATTCTATTCCAGTTTCTAAGTGCCCTTCTTTTTCTTACCCCTTGAACTAGGAAACATCTTCCTGCAGGGCAGGCTTAGTTAAGGAGCTCTGCTAGAGACCTGCATATAACTTTGTATGGTATATTATATTGCATGTTGTTATAGATCAGGGAGGGGGATCCCCCTAAACCCTAGGAATGAATAAATGCTACGATTTTGATTAACTGGGATATGGATTAAAACGCAAACTGCAGAGCTGTCGCAGACAGGGAATTCCTGGGTTGGCTTATGCAAACCAGCCTGGCCAAGCTAGGGCCGTTAAGCGAACAACAGAGGGCCACTGAAGGCCCATTGAGGCAACGAAAGAGAACTTCCCCCTGCCCTGAGGTGTGAACAGAGACAGGGGTTTGAAGGGTTGCCAAGGTGATGGGGTGTGTTTTTGAGCAGGGGTTTCTGGGAGGAAGGAGAGGTGAGATCCATCTTCGAGGGAGGCAGCCTAAAGGCCGCCTCTGGAAATGTGCATGCCGTAAGATCTGGACCTCCTCCATGCAGACTGGAGGTGTAAATAGGTGAATAAACCATATTTCTTAAAGCACAACAGTCTCCACCGTGTCTTCTATTCTCCAAAGGGACCCAGACCCTGTGTATGTGCCTGGAACCCTATGGGCTCTTGCTGTTGCTTGGCAGAGAGAGGGGCAGGCACCCAGCTATTGTAACAATATATTGTCTAGATCCAGAGGTGAGTGTGTTGGACTAGGACCTGAGTGTCCAGGGTTCATAATCCCTGCTTAGCCATGAAACTCACTGGGTGACCCAGTGGGTCAGTCACTGCCTCCTAGACTTACCTACCTAATCATATTTCGGTTTTCCCTCTGTATATTTCAGAATAAATAACTGGGCCTCAAGAATGGCTCTAGATCAGGGGTCCCCTGACTTACCGCGCTTCGATCCTACAGCAGGCCAGAGGGCGGGGAAGGGCAGGGGAGCACGCGCCCATGCACCTGCGCACATGCTATTTTCGGCGCACTTCCGGGTCGCTGGAGAGCCCGAAATGGCTTGTGCGCATGCGCATGGGCCTCCTCAGACCCAGAAGTGCACCGTTAATGACACTTGCGCATGTGCACAAGCTATTTCCGGTCCTCCGGCAACCCAGAAGTGGGCTGCCACGCCACGCCATGCCACTAAGAGCAGGCGGCGGCCACTGCGGGCTGGATAAATCTGTCCATCAGGCTGCAGTCTGGGGACCTCTGCTCTAGATATATAGCAGTTGTGGAAGACTGGCCTTCTAAAGCATACAGTTGTGTCCTATAGATTCCCAGCTGTATAGGGAGGTGGCTCAAGACAGATTAGATTAGAAGCCAGCTCTTATGATACCAATATCAACTGAAGAGTTACATCTCCATCACAGAAACTGATTTCAACAAATTCAGGACAAGAGGTGTGCATTGTGCCAACATCATAGCCACCAAATAATAGGGACAAGTGCATCTGTCAATTTCGGGTGCACTCAGTTTTCCATGTTTTCAGTCTTCAATTTGGTTGTCCACATTCCCACATGAGTTTGCATACATTTTTTAAAAAGAAAACATGTCCTCATAAAAGCCACCAGCATTTTAGTTCAAATTTCTTCTCGTATATCCATTTTTGATGCAACATCCCCTGATATTTACATCAATAATGCATTTGTATGTTCTTTCCACCTAAATAGAAGTTTTTGTGCATATTTTACCCAATGCGCTCTCTCTCTCTCTCTCTCTCTCTCTCTCTCTCTCTCTCTCTCTCTCTCTCTCTCTCTCTGGTAAACAGTGTTTTGCTGGGAAACTTCATTGCAAAATTTGGAAAAGTGCGAATTTTGAAAGACAGCTGCATTTCAGTTGCCATATTGTTTCAGGAGTGTGAATTATGTATGTGTGCCTTTAAATGTGAACTAAACCAAATCCCCCCCATCCCCATTGTGAATAAAATTAAAGGATTTTGTAGCATTAATTCATAACAAGGATAGTTTTTCTACAATTACCTGTTTATATCCTTTTGCTGACTTGGCAAAAATGACATTGTTGGGGGAAAGTTATTGAAATCATAAATTACACATTAGCATATAAAAACCTTTTCATTAGGGAATTTGATGTGGGTCGCAATGCATGATCAGAAATAAATTCCAGTCATTTCTCGCTTGTAATGCAGAACTCATTATTTGTCTTTGGCTATGATAGGGTTTCCACATCTGCAGTGCTCAAATACACGGTGCCAAAACTTGCTGCAATGCCTCATTTGAGTAGCCTTACTGACTTTAGTGAAATGATTCTTATGTGCACAGTGGATAAGTTTTGGCTTAAAGGCAGTGTGAAAACCAATATCTAGGCCCATATCTGGGCTTTGGACCATTCGTATGTTGCTGGTTAAAAGTGTTCAGTTTTCATTTCCAAACAGAGTTGTCCATCTAACTTGGAATAATGTTAGCTGAAATAATTTTACTTTGGGTAAGGAAAGATAACCAGTAAGTCTAAAAAAATTAAAACAAGCTTTCTTATACTATGCTGTATGATGTTGGGAAAGATTGAGGGCACTAGGAGAAGGGAACGACAGAGGACGAGATGGTTGGACAGTGTTCTCGAAGCTACAAACATGAGTTTGACCAAACTGCGGGAGGCAGTGCAAGACAGGAGTGCCTGGCGTGCTATGGCCCATGGGGTCACGCATAGTCGGACACGACTAAACGATTAAACAACAACAACATACTATGCTTACATTAGAATTTTCAAGAACACATTATAGCACAGCGATAGATGATTTCCAAACATGCCGTGCCCCTTATCAAATTGGATTCTGGGTAGCTAAAACAAATTATTAACCCACTAAATCTCAAGAAGTAGGGCAGCCATATTTTCCCAGACATTACCAGGATTTTAAAGGTGGAATTGACATCCTGGGGAATTTCCAGAAGGTGGCACTTTGTCCTGGATCTTAGGCAAGTCAAAAAATCGCGTACCTAAGAAAAGCTCAATAATTTTGGCGGTTTCCTAAAAAAAAGCTCAACAACCACTTTCGGGGTGTTCTGGTTTTTACTTTTTGAAATACAAGAAACCCATTAAAGTTCAAGATGGAACATGGCAACATCAGCATACCCTGCGACATATTGGAAGATCACATTGGGATACACACTCCACACTATCTCCCCCCCCACACACACACCACCTGCCACCTTACATTCGCTGGCTGTCTCTCTGCCTCCTCCTCCACTGCTGATTCCTCCACTGTGAAACCTCCATTGCCGCAAGGCCTCCTCCTCCTCCTCCTCCTCCACCGCCGCAGCAGCAAGGCCTCAGTGTCCTCTTCCATTGCTACAGTGGGCTAAAGCTTCCTCTGCAGCAAGATGTCCGCAGGGTCAGAAAAATGTCCTACATTCAAGAAGCACTGAATCACAGCTGGAAAAGAAGAATTGGAGAATACACCTGCCACCAGGTGATTGACAGGTGGATGGCTCCACCCACCTGTCAAAGTGGTTAACAGAGTAGTGGGGTGATTTCTGGAGCTTGCTGACAGATCCAGCTTCTACTTCGCTAGGCAGTGTGAAAACTAAAAGTGAAAGAGGTCTTTCCATCCCCCCCCCAAAGGGACTGACAGACATAGTGAAATTCAATTTAGGATGTTGGCTTTGATTTTCAAACCGCAATTAAACATAATCCTCCAAAAAAACCAAATAAATAATGCCATTTGATTGTACCACTGACATTCTCTGGACTGGCTGCGTTGTACAATTGCTTTCTTCTGACTGAAGAGAAAATTGACCAAAGATGTAAATGCGGTCGGTTGTGCTTAACTAGCTATTTCCAGTCCTATACATGGATTCCCCCCCCCCCCCGAAACCAAACCAACATATGAATGAAGCCACTTGGATAGTTGCCTAGCTTTCGTCTGAAGTACCAATTAAGAATTGGCTCAGGCAGGAAGTGTAGGGCCTAGCCATGTCCATGTTAAGTTGGTCTGCCATCCTAGAGCAACTTACAAGTCTTTCCGCGCAGTCAAAGGATGTCTGGAGGGAAGAAATGAATTTAGGGCTGTGGTTTTGGTTATTGGAGGAGCGCAATTATAAACAATCTTAAGCAATTGATTGAGGTCTGCATCTGATGTAACATTTTCCACACTTAAAAAACGCAGCAGCGTCTTAGCTTTGTACATCCAGTTCGCATCCCCATTGCCACAAGTACACAGAAACAAATGGCAGGCGATCAAAAGTGTTAGGGGGAAAATCACACACAAACAAGACATCTAAAGAGGGACACAGCTTGTTGTATGCTGGTGCAAAAACAAAAGTGTCTGACAGAATGTTGAGCAAGTTGACGGAGGACATATTAGAGTGAAGGCGGGTTGCAATCATAGCTGGAAGCAAGTGCTACAGCAGGGGTGGCTAAGCTGTGGACCTCCAGATGTTGTTGGAACACAGCTCCCATTGTTCCTTGCTATTGGCCAGCCAGGCAGGGACTGTTGGAAGTTAAGAGTCCAAAAATATCTGGGGGGCACAGAGGAATGTTGGGAGGAACCAAGGAAGAAGGCTCAAAGCAGAGTGGGAGTGGCAGGGAAGAAGAAGAAGAGTTTGGATTTGATATCCCGCTTTATCACTACCCTAAGGAGTCTCAAAGCGGCTAACAATCTCCTTTTCCTTCCTCCCCCACAACAAACACTCTGTGAGGTGAGTGAGGCTGAGAGACTTCAGAAAAGTGTGACTAGCCCAAGGTCACCCAGCAGCTGCATGTGGAGGAGCAGGGAATCGAACCCACTGGCTCTGTGGGACAATGATGAGTGTTCACAAGGAGAAGAGGGAGAAGACTGGAAAGAGGAGGTATCGGGAGATGAAGGGGTAACAGGGATTTGTGAGCTGAGAGAGTGTGTGGCAGAGAGAAGTTCAGAATCAGAGGCAGGAGCAAAAGCAGAGGTGGAAGGAGGTCAAGAGTCAGTGATGAGAAGAGTCTGGTGGTGTGTCTCCCTCTCCTTGCTGTGACAAGCACCACTCCCTGCTTGTCTACCAGAACCAGATGAGGCATGAAGTGGGAGGAGCGAATGCAGACACATAGGCACAGTCTCCAATTTCTTGTGGGGAAAACCCTGGAGAGGAAGGGACTTAGGCAGCTGTGGGGAGGCGGGGACCTTCAGTCTCAGCAACTGATCCATAGAGGCCAAACCTACAAGGGAAGAGTTCCTGTGCTCATTAGGCCTGACGCTCCATCAATCTGTGCAGATCCTGTTCTAGCTAATAAAGAGTTAACTCCAATGTGGCATGGTGTGAGTTACTGCTGGCTTGTTCCTGTCAACACCACCCCTGATTTACAGGACCCCTGATTTACAGGACATATCAGACTGGAGATGGAGGCACCATTTGGTTCAAAAAGAGCCAATAAACTAAAAACCTTAAAAGAAGCCAGTTTACCTGCAGACTCACTGTGGCTAGGAATTCCTTGTCCCAAACATGCATTGTACTAAAGATCAATGATTGGACTCCTGAACTGAACACTGATGATGTTTTTGCGTTGCAGAACAATATCACAGAAATAACTGAGGTGACTGGAGTTGCAAAGGACATTTCATTTCATCCTAAACGATGCCCAGCATGAAAGGTAAGCATTGTTGAACTGTTTAGAAATAGTAACTGTCTACTCGCAACATCCAGGATAGCCATATTTTATTTCAAGAAGAGCGGCATTGCATAAAATAATAATAACTAGAATGTTAGTTTAAGGTAAGGCTGAGTGAAAATGGCATTCTAAAACTGGTCTCAACATTACATAACACTGGGTTAAGACTTTCTTGCTTGCCTGGGGATTTTAAAGATCTTACATTTGTATTTAGTCTGCTTTTTGGGCTTTGAAGCTGTTGTCTCTTGTTTTTATGTTTTTATGATGGATTCTGTTTACATCTAGCATATGTTGTTGATATTGTTGTTATTTGTTGTTGAATGTCATTCTATCCATTTGGATGAAAAGCAATTTTGGATTTTTTAAGAAAATAAATAGAATGTCTTTGGCAAAAACTATTAGAATTATTTGCCATTAAAACAACAACAACACATTCTTTCAAGAAGGACCAAATTCTCAAAAATGAATCAGTTAAAAGGAAGTGGAAAGGCATAGTTGGTGGAATTCTTAGTCCCAGGAGATTAAAACCAACACCACAAATAAAAATAAAATGTCCATTACACATATTGGTGGTGATTACGGTACTTGAAAACTCTTAGTGTTGAAAAGACATCTAGGGTTGAACAGACCCATTGAAATTAATAGCCATAAATATAAGGCCCATTGTTTTTAATGGGTCTGCTCTGCATTGGACTAACTTTGGACAGAAGCACTACTAAAATTCAAGTGACTACCCTTCCCCTACACCCCAGAGGCCAGAGAATATGCTTTAGTGTAATAAGAATAATACGGGCTGGACTACTTAAGGTTATTTCATAGGATAGAAAATAGACAGAAGAGAAGCATTAAGAGCTCACCCCTCTCCCTTTTTGATATGGCTCCCCCCAGCATGAGGCTACTGCACTCTTGCTGTCATGTTCATAAAAGCTCTCCCCTTTGCTTGCTAGCACGTCCTTGGCTACGAAACACAGAAAATGTTTGGCTCCCCTGCTTCTTAATGGAGAACAAGGAACTAGAACAGGCTTTCTGTGTTTGCTTGTAATGCATTTCCAGCGCTCTGCCCTGTGGCTGACCTTTAAGCCTGGAGTCTTCCTATGCATCACTCTCCTTCTGGCAAATGTCTTGGTAAGAAAGGATGGTCAGGTGGTTTGCTGGCTGAAGCCGACATTATTAATTGAACACATAGAGAGAAGTGAAATGAGTTTTCATGGTGATGTCATTACACCTTTGCCCTGTAATCAATCTGTGCAGCTTCCTCCCCTCCCCTGGGCTCTCTGAGCTCCACACAGTGTTCCTCTTCCATGAGCAAAAGATCCGACTAGACCACCGAAAGGTTATCAGCAGCTAGCGGAGATGCAATCCTTAACTGATTTGGAAGCAGTTGCAATGGCCGGCTCTGAGGATGGGATTAAGTTGCCTCCTGAAGAAATGCCATGCACTCTTCCTCAAGCAAGGGAGCCCCACGTCTACATGTAGAGTTTATTTCCAGCTATCAAAGGAATCATCCCTTATTCCTTCTGGTTAATTTTCAGGATTCTCAGTCGTTCAAACTTGAACCATTTTGATTGCTCTCATTTCATTTTACAATTTGGCCGCTGCTCTTCGTCTCTAAACTATTAGAGATGGTGAGTTGGTGTGAAGCAGCTGAAAATGGACAAGGTCTCTTGACTAGATTAGATTGGTGATTACACTTTATGACTTCACTTAGCTGAGTCAAGAGGCCTCACAGCCACATCTGCATTGGGGCCCCATCCACACACACCCAATCTAATATAAATATTGGTGTACATATAACTGCTACGCAGTAATATTATATGCTAGCAGTTGTAGTGCTATAACTGCTATTACTTTACAGTTTCCCCCCCTGCATGCTTCCATATGATGTCATTGTCAATCTATCCCTATCCTGGAATATTGCACTCATCAAGCCACATGAACACATTTCTATATGTAGTTTTCACAACTGCAAGCATTTCCTCCTAATACAATGCATTTAGTATGTTATTTTCACTAATACATTCATTTTTAAGTACACTACCTAGTGTATGCATTTTTGTAAATTTTGCTTTCTTGGAGAATTGCATTGCAAAATTTGGAGAAGTGCAATTTTCAAAGGATGCCGGTGCTTCACTTCTCATATTGTTTCAGAAAGCAAATTTGATAAATTCAGCTTTAAATGTGAACTGAATTGAATCTCTTCCCATCCCTATGTAACAGTGAACTCAAGAGACTCCGACCAACTAACCTCCCTGGTATTAAATACCAACACACACATACCTGTGTGAAATAGCTACCTTGCGCACATACTCATGTTGTTTTCTGCCTTGCATGTGTGTGTACACACACACACACACACACAAAGTGTGGCTTATAAATTTGTAAGTAAATAAAAAAAAAATCATAACACCAACATTTGATTGGCAGAACAAGGGAATGGAAGGGGTGTGGCTATCTACAGAACTTTTTTTAGTCCAACCACATCCTATCTTTGGCGTGAATGGGAAAAAGTTCCCCCACCCTCCAAAGGAATGCACAAAAAGCCATTGACATGCAACTGAGTGCTATGGACAGTCCACTACAATTTCTCCCCCCAAAGCATCAGAACAAACAGCAGTTATGTGCTATAAACAGTGTGCCTGGAAAGGCCCTCAGTCAAGAAGGTTTTACAGGATTTTTAGCTCTCATAATTGACCAAGGAAATATATTCACATTTCTTGTCCTGAAACACCTCCAAGATCAGATTGGCGTGTGACTGGGCCTGATTCTGTTTCAAAAGGCAATATATTAGTCCCCAGATAATTCCGCAGACACTCTGCAGGCTCCAATAGTATTAAATAAAAACACAAAAACGCAAAACAGAAACTGGACCTAGGAAGCGGTTCTAGGAACTGGCACGGCAGAAGAGTTGGCCATGTGCCCATAATGGAAGCGGCTCCATAATGAGTGGCCACTTCTACATTATTATAAGAAGGATCTGAGAAAAGCCAAGAAACGGGCTGGATAAGGACATCCATGCAATTATCATCTCTGGCACTTGGAGTTTACCCCAGAATAATCAGGCCTGTCTAGTAAAGATGGGTGCCTACAACCAAATCCTTGACTGTGGAACGTTGGCTCAGTACTGCAGCTTAATGAGCAACTGAACACTCCAATATGCTGCCAGAGACCAGAAAAAAAAGACTAATTCCAGCAGTGTGAATGATTTTCCATTTGAGCCTTGGCTCAGTGATCATACCCCTCCCCTCTGAGACAGACCCGCTGCATTCTGCAGAACCATTCCCACCCTCAAGTCCTCATTCTGTTGTGCTTCCAGGGGCTGCATCCCAGAGACAGGTGGTGCCAGAGATAAAGGTGGGTGACTCAATGGATGTGTCTTACTATTTATGGGGTCCTTTTAAGGCTTATTTTCCAAGTTCGGGGTGTGTGTGTGTACAGAAGGGATGGAACTGCCTGCCATATGAACCAACCTTCAGTTTCAGTAAGCCATGATTATCAATAGGCCTAGGCTGAAGGCTGGCTGAGCAGAAAGGATGTTGGCTTGAAGGCACAGACAATTCTTCCTATCATACTGGCTTTGAGATAAACACAGCAATAAACGCAGCAATATCTTCCTTTGAAGCTGGGTCTCGGGGTGGTAGAAAGTTCTCTGACAGCAACAGCAAAGGGGGCCCTGGACAAGCAAATTTTGTTTCTTCCTATTCTAATTTAAAACAAAATAAAAAGAACAAGAGAATAAAAAGAACAAGAGAAAATATATTATGTGATATATTTGAGCCGGAAAAAACCATTTTTATTATGTTGTTTAGCTGGGAATGAAATACCTTATTATTCTGGTTTATATTTTTGAGTACCCTTAGGTGTTACATGTTTCTTGTTCCGATGTTGTTGGGCTACAATACCTTCCCTGAGGTCTCCCACTCCACTTGGCATTTGGGGCATCTAACGACACTTTTCAGCACCATTAAAAGGGCTTTAATTAACATCTAGCCTTTGGGAATTAATTAATCTATAAACCACCTGAGCCAATTCAATCTGCAAAGCCCTGAAAAGCTTAGAAGCCATATACCTGTAAGAACACCTTGTACCATATGTTTCTGAGATCATTTGGTGAGGTTCTCCTAGTGATGCCGTCAATGGACACTGCTTAGTTGATGATGGCATGAGACATGGCCTTCCCTACGGTGGCACCCCAATGATAGAACTCCCTCCCTTTGAATATACAATTGCAAACCTCAGTACTGTGGCATCTTTTAAAGACATGTTTATTCATTCAAGCCTTTAGAGGAAGTTGGGACATCAGGGTGTATCTGTTTTTACATTTTTGAGATTGGTCACAGCAGATTATTGAAATTAATATGAATCTAATTTTATAATGTTTTATGGCATGGATGGTGCTTTCAGTCTGAGAACCGGATTCAAACCTGTCTGAACTTCTCGGGTCTGCTTTCAAATGAGGAGCACAGCTAGAGGCAAAAAGCAAAAGAGAGTGTGACTCAACTATTTTATATATTTTGCATACATTTATCTATTTCACGTTCTGTGTCCCCTTCATTTTGGAGAATTAGATGTAAATTCTGCAAAATGTACTTAAGATGCATAACATTCACATAAAATCTGCAAAATTTTAAATCTAATCATAGGAAAGCCACAGTTAGTGCAGAGAGTGACTAGGTTGATAGATGACATCAAAGATTGACAAATGACATCAAATGCCGTAATGTTGGAGGTTCCTCGCAACTGCTTTAATATTTTTTAAAAATGTTTCAGTGTTTGTTTCATGTTTCACATGGTTATATTTGAATGAAGGGCAGTTTAGAAGCATAACAGCAACAACCCATGAATTAAATGACTGCAAAATGGGCTAACACATCCCATTCCTTGCATCACACCTATAGAATCAGTGGGGCCTGGGAAAAGAAAGCTCAACCAAACTAGACAACTGATCATCTCTCCAGATGAATGAGTTTAACAATTTCCTTTGGTCCAAAGACTGTAAAGGAGAAACTCCAAATGTCTGAAATGTGCCTTTCCCTCCTATGAAGTACTGGTTACATAAGCTGCCGTGAGCATAAAATACTTAAAAGCCAGAATAAAATCTGAAAACAGGAAAACATTTTGCAGTGAAGAATATACATTTATTTATTTTCAATCGGTGGTTTTAAGTGCATCTGTGGGCTTGACGCAAATTAATCCCAGTGGTCTACGTTCGGTCCCATTAAGAAGACTTTACACCCCCAAACTCGAATACCCAATTTGGCAGAATTTGACACTTATCTGCTGCCTTGATGCCAAAGGGTTAAATCTGAACACACAACTTTCCTTTAAAGTCATGCCACACACAGTGCTGCATTTAGCAAACCATTAGCTAGAGAAATGTGTTGGATCTGAACATTGGTTGTGTTTGTTGTTGTCATTGTTTAAGATGTGCATCCCTTCAGAGGCCTTCGCCAAAACATACGGTTTGCATTCATTGTCATGAACGAACATGGTTTGAAATTTCCAAACATAGCCAGCGAGGACGGTGAAACAGAGAGACACTGTGAATGAAAAGAAAAGGCTATCTGTCAGAGACTGGACTAAAGGAGAATGGAGGAGGGATGGTTTTGATAGCAAGCTGATGTTTTGCAAAAGTTCACAATGTTTAAGAAGCCTGAAGGCACCAGAGGAAGAAAAAAAAACAGATGAAAAATAAAAAGCAGGAAGGCAGCCACAGCTACATCACCAGGGCCACCATGAACATTTCCGGGCCTGTAAGAATTTGCAAGTTTTGCGCAGCTCCCCTTAATTGGTTTAATCAGAATTTGTGTTTGATATTTTTGTCTATTAATACCATACATATGAGAGTTCTGTGTTCAATGTTTGTTTTGCTCTTAGATAGCCCAATACAATTCAGTTGTAGAAACAGTGTGACAGTTACACACACTGGGATTCATAAGGGCTGAAAAACTGGAGCAAGTAATCTCTCTATTGTGCTATGCTCAGATAGCTGCTACATCCAATCAGAATTAGCGGTGGCAGGCTGATGCCATGCCTGGGCGTTTATCCTACCCTGCCTCTTCCAAATGGGTAAAGAGTGTCTGCCTTCCCAAATCAAAATTCAAGAGTAATGAAATACCTGTGTGCACATACACAAAGATACACATACACACCAAACTGGAAATCTGCTGTAAGGGTTTGTGAGAGGTCATTGAGGATCCAGTCATTTGTTGTTGTTTTTAGCACCCCAGATGACTGTTGCTCCTGGTACTGAAAAGGACAAGAAAAGTCTTCTTCACATTTATGTTGCAGGTGGGAATCAGTAAAAGTGTGGAGTTGGGGTACATAACATCTGAAGGGCACCAGCTTATGGAAGCCTGATGTACATCACCTCATAAAGAGGAGGCAAGGATTTCTGTAATGAGCTAGCAGCTCCTGGTCTACTCTCTATGAGCCCAAATCAGATAGCATCAATTTCATTTCGCAAAACTAGTCCAACTCAGCTTCATATTGGTACTTGCTTTTCAACACATTTTTGTTGTTAGAGGATGATAACTTTCAAGCCCAAAGGGACACAAATACTCCATTTCATTTCTGAGTTTCAAATGTATTTATACAAACAGATACATTTGTCTCTGTGCACGTGGTATATAAATTTTTATGAAATAAATAATAAATAAAATGGGCAATATCACAATGTAACCCCACGGAATAGAATTCAGGTTACTGTGCCTTGAAATGGATATTGTGGAGCTGGGAAAGTTTCTGAAAAAGGTAATCACGTGATCAGAGGAACGCCATGAGGAATGATTGCAAAGGTCCATGACTCAACTCAGTGGCAAAGCATCTATTTAGCATGCAGAAGTTCCAAGTTTCAACACCCAGCATCTCCAAGTACGCCTAGAGAGCCCCTCAGTGTAGACAAACGTGAGCCAGATGGTCTGACTTGGAATAAAGCAGCTTCCCATATTCCTAAGGTTGCCACCTAACATGTTGTGGAGGAAGTGGACACAAAGAGAAGTTTTTCTACCTCTAATTCTATGAGGTCACACAGTGCAGAGTGCAGTTGTGCTGAGTTCCAACCTGTAGGTTTCTTTTAGGCATCTTGTTGGCCACTGTAAGAACAGAATGCTAGACTAGAAGGGTCTTTCGTTTGAATCATTAGGGCTCTCCTTATGTTCTTAAAACCCAGAAGGCCCTAGGGCAGGCATGTCAAACCTGCGGCCCTCCAGATGTTTTGGCCTACAACTCCCATGATCCCTAGCTAGCAGGACCAGTGGTTGGGGAAGATGGGAATTGTAGTCCAAAACATCTGGAGGGCCGCAGGTTTGACATGCCTGCCCTAGGGCAAACTCTCCTTTACATCAAAGGCAACAAGCATGACTGTACTTCTGTCATTGGAATTAAGGTTTACACTAGACTAGCTAAGAAAAATATCAAGCTTGATTTTATTATTTAGTTTTGTCTTTCTTCCTGTCTGTTTGCTTCTTGATTAGACTGAAGACCTAGTAAAAATTCTTACTAATCAAGCTTTGTCTATTTTTCTACAATGACCTGAATCTAAATACAAAGTTCTCTTTAGTTACCTCTGAGATTTACAGTTGAAAAGTTTGATGGACATTTACTGACTAAGAAAATGTCCAACTAAACGCCAAAATATATTTCCGCTAGTTCAGCACAATCATATTACAATTCATGTCATACTGTAATTCACTAGCTGAGCATTGTCACAAGAACACAGGAAGTTGCATTATACCAAGTATACCATTGGTCCATCTACACAAGTGGTGCATTATCTACACTAATTGGCAGTGGCATCTCAGGATTTCAGGAGTTTTTCCGAGTCCGAATAGGAAATGTGAAGGATTGAAAGGATGCAGGCAAAACATGTCAGTCACTGGGCAGGGCTGGCTCATGACATTTTGTTGCCTGAAGCAGAAAAGTTGCCTCCTCCCAGTTCCATTCCCAGTATGAAAGCTCAGCAGACCATTGAATCTTCATCCTCCACTGCATCCTGAGGGCAGTGGCTCACACACACACAGCAATCCCTACAATATTTGCTGCCTGAGGCACCTGCCTCACTCTGCCTCATGGTAAGGCCAGTTCTGAAACCAGGGCTTATTCACATTACCTCTTAAGCAAGGGCTGGGAAACCTTCTTCATCTTGATATCCACATTACCTCCTTGCATAGGTTTCCCCAGGGGGGCTCATTAGTTGAATCCCTCCCAACATTAGTTGAATCCCTCCCAATTAACTTGTCATGTTAATTAATTTCAGTGAGTATCCTCTAAAATTGAATGCCACCCATTTTCATAGTTCAAGGGCACATTCCAGCCAGGCAAAAGCACTCAAGGGGAGAGAGTGGCCAGTGGGAGGGGGCAAAGCCTGGAGACAGTCCCAAGGGCCAAATAGATAGGAGTGGAGGGCTGCATCTTCCCCTTGGGCCTGAGGTTCCCTACCTCCTTCCCAGGGCCGTCTTAAGCATATCTGGCGCCCTGGTGCGAAGATCCCTCCGGCGCCCCCCGCCCCGTTTCCCAGCGCAGCTGTCTGGCGGGCGCAGCGGGGCTGCCACGGGCTCAGCGGCCCGGCACCCTGGTGCCCTGCGCCACCCAGCCTTGTCGTAGGGCCGGCCCTGCTCCTTCCTAAACCATGCCTTGTTTTCATCTCAAGTCAGCTGCTCAAAAGAATGAACATGTTAGGTTAAAAAAAGAGAGCTTAGCTTAAAAAGGTAAAGGTAAAGGACCCCTGACAGTTAAGTCCAGTCACGGACGACTCTGGGGTTGCGGCGCTCATCTCGCTTTACTGGCTGAGGGAGCCAATGTTTGTCCACAGGCAGTTTTTCCGGGTCATGTGCCCAGGATGACTAAGCAGCTTCTGGCGAAACCAGAGCAGCGCATGGAAACGCCGTTTACCTTCCCACCGGAGCAGTACCTATTTATCTACTTGCACTTTGACGTGCTTTCAAACTGCTAGGTTGGCAGGAGCTGGGACCGAGCAATGGGAGCTCACCCTGTCGAGGGGATTCGAACCGCCAACCTTCTGATCAGCAAGCCCTAGGCTCAGCGGTTTAGACCACAGCGCCACCCGCTTAGCTTAGTCCAGGATTATTTCTCCCTCTAACACTGGCCAGCTGTATGGCTCACAAGAGGAGCAAGATGCTGGCAGGATTTCTCCTAAAAAATAGAGGTATAACAAAAGTTTAGGAAAACTATAATTCACTCATGATTGCTATAAAAATGGCTACATCAACCCAATAGGTACATCTCTTTTCAGCCTCACCCAATTTCATCTTCAAAAATACTTTCTTGGTCATAATTAATTGATAGCTTTGTATGGACGAGCAGGTCTTGGATTAACCCCCCCCCCAACCCCCTCTACTCACTATGATTCAAAGACAGTTATAAATGAACACTTGCAATCACCACAGATCATGCTTTACCAGAAATGTCAACTTCTACATTGTTCATATTTACTAAACCAAATTCTTGTTTGAAAGACATGGGACTCTTCCAGATGACCCATTTATTGAGCATTCAGCTTGATTTCTTTGCAGGGAGGTAATAAAGCAATGAACATTCACCCTAATTTTCTTGATGGGTGATTACACATCTTTGTGTTAAACATTCATTCATTCCACGCTTTTCAATGCGAAAGGTCACTTTCTTTTTTAAAAGGAGGATTTGTTCCACTAGGCTGACAGATCGCTTTAATCCATTTTAATTGCACAAACTGAAATCTCCCTGCATGCATGAATTCCTCCTGCAAAAGACTGGCAGTCTAGAAGTGCTCATGGATGTACTCTGTCTAATCAACACTGTATACGCCTATGGATACCTGAGTAAAAAAAAAAAACCCAACTAACTCATGGAAGCGGCTGTAAGTGATGCTAGGTTGGTTCCAGCGGCTGAAGAAGCAAGCCAACGTTCATTTTTTTAATTAAAAAGCATGTACATCTCAAATCTGACACATTAAAACATCTTGAAAACATTACGTTCATATATTATACCATGTCTTTGTTATTCCAGAACTCAATAAAGAGCATCCACTTTGCCTCAAAGACATTTGTTCTCTGTCATCCTTCCTTTACCCACACATAATTAGTCAGTTTATCCATTGCAGTATATTCAGATTTTCCCACCAATTTCCAGCGCGATGCATAAAGAACTTTGCATAGCACTAGGGGAAGGGCCTTGCATGCAGAAGGTCCCAGGTTCACTTTCCGATGTCTTCAGGTAGGATGGTTCCCTGCCTGAAGCCCCAGGGAACCACTAGCCAGTCAGTGTAGACAATGCTCAGTTTAACAACAATAACAACAACAACAATTTCTTGCTGCTGCTGCTTTCTTCTTCTTCTTCTTCTTCTTCTTCTTCTTCTTCTTCTTCTTCTTCTTCTTCTTCTTCTTCTTCTTCTTCTCCTCCTCCTCCTCCTCCTCCTCCTCCTCCTCCTCCTCTTCCCCTTCCCCTTCTCTCCCAGAACTTAGGGGCCATAGAGCAGGGGTAGGCAACCTAAGACCGGATGCAGCCCAATCGCCTTCTCAATCCAGCCTGCGGACGGTCCGGGAATCAATGTATTTTCACATGAGTAGAATGTGTGCTTTTATTTAAAATGCACCTCTGGGTTATTTGTAGGGCATAGGAATTTCTTCATTTTTTCCCTTCCAAATATAGTCTGGCCCACCACATGGTCTGAGGGACGGTGGACCAGCCCACGGCTGAAAAAGTTTGCTGACCCCTGCCATAGAGGGGCTGGAGAGGTTGAGGAAGTTGTACTGCCCAATTAAAAGACGTTGTGCTCGTAGAAGGATACTGTCCAATAGGACGCATTCTATATTCAAACCAATGAGATAGTTCCTTTTTGAGAGAATACCAGCCCAAATCTTTGTTGCTACTAGAGATGACTGCTTCCAAAAACTAGAAGGGCTGTCACATAGAAGAGGGCAGAGACCCAGAGGTAAAGACTAGATCCAATGGGTTTATGTTATACTAGGGTAGATTTTGGTGGAACTTCAGGAGAAACTTATTAGCAGTTAGAGCAATCCGATGATTGAAGCAATTACTAATGAAGAGAATGGTAGGTTCTTCACTTCTGGCTCCAGAGACCAGATAGCCAGGTTCTCTAGCACCACATTTCCTGCACTGAGTGACTAATTGGACTAGATAGCCTAGAAGGACCCATCTGGCATAACAATTTTGTAACCAGCGCATGTGATTCCTTAAAAAGACTCACTTTTCTGAAGCAGAGGGTTCTGCAATCACCTGTTGTATTCTGCAATTGCAGCATTCAGTTTAAAATGCCATACTCTTCTACTCTCCATGTGCTGCGTTGGAATACTTGCCCTTGGCAAAGGATACTTAACAGAACACAAATTGGAAAAATAGAAATTAACATTTCCCTCTTCTGTAGGCTGAGGTAATGAGGGGAAATGTGAAATTCATGAAAATTCAATTTCCTGGGGGAAGCAAGCAACATCTGCATTAGCAAGAAATATAGCTTCATTAATTACTTTGGCTAGCCGTGGTCTTTTCAAGAAGGGTGCTTCCAAATGGGGGTTTATTGTGGGATTGGTACTCCTCATGCCTGCAAGCTTTTTGCAGCATCCACATGATGCTGTTGACATCAAAATGCCAGCATTTATCCCTTCCCCTGAATTTATTCAGGATTTATCCTTCATGCAGGAAATTGTCCTCAGCTGTGCTGTTCACTGAAGGCAGTATCATACATACCACTTTCAACAGCCATGCCCCCCCACCCCCACAATTAATCATGGGAACTGTAGTATGCTAAGGCTCCTGGGAGTTGTTAGGAAAGCACTATCTCCCTTACGAAGTTGCAATTCTCCTATTGGTTTAACAGTCAATCTCTTCCCTAGGAACTCTAGCACTTAGAATCATAGAGTTGGAAGAGACCACAAGGGCCATCCAGTCCAACCCCCTGTCAAGCAGGAAACACCATCAAAGCATTCTTGACATATGGCTATCAAGCCTCTGCTTAAAGACCTCCAAAGAAGGAGACTCCACCACACTCCTTGGTAGCAAATTCCACTGCCGAACAGCTCTTACTGTCAGGAAGTTCTTCCTAATGTTTAGGTGGAATCTTCTTTCTTGTAGTTTGAATCCATTGCTCCGTGTCCGCTTCTCTGGAGCAGCAGAAAACAACCTTTCTCCCTCCTCTATATGACATCCTTTTATATATTTGAACATGGCTATCATATCACCCCTTAACCTTCCCTTCTCCAGGCTAAACATACCCAGCTCCCTAAGCCGTTCCTCATAAGGCATCGTTTCCAGGCCTTTGACCATTTTGGTTGCCCTCCTCTGGACACGTTCCAGCTTGTCAGTATCCTTCTTGAACTGTGGTGCCCAGAACAAATCCGTACCAAATTCCCAGGAGTCTTTGGGGGGAGCCATGGCTGTTGAAAATGGTATGATATGGCTTTAAATGTACTGTATAGTTCAGATGGGCCCTCTGATGTGGAGTGGGGTGGGGTGGGGTGGGGGAACCATATTGCCGATGTCCCATTTGTGATATCTGAATTACCTGTTTGTGATACCACATGTCTTAGTTTGACATGGCTGTGCTTCCCTGTGCCTCTTTCAGAGCATTCTCTTAGGGAGCACTACCCTGAGATTTTGGTTATGACTTACCTCTGGCTGCAGCCGATTGCAACAGCGCACTTGAAAAGCTGTGCGAATACTCACAAGATGAATTGGGTCAAGTGCCATACATTGTGGACTTTTGATCCGAGTGTCAACTTTGGGTTTGACAGCTAATATGCTGCATTCCACGAGGATTCTTTGCAGATGTTGCTGTGGTGTTTATGACATAGTATCTCTTCCCACCGCAGTCAGATAACTGAAAGTGACCATCAATAAAGAAGGAAAGGAAAGCACTCGCATGTGTTATTTCATGGGGGAAGTAAGTCAAGCATCACATGTGCGAGAAACTTGGCCAAATAACACACATTAAACCTGACTGTGTCTCGGTGTTTTCCCAGGAGGCTTCGTGTACAGATGTTACTAGGGCATTTACAATATGCGCGCACACACAAAAATTATCCCTTCTCTGTGAACTAAATCGAAGTTGGGCCATGGAGACCCCGGCTCAAGATCTCTGTGGCACAGGTTCCTCGAGCAATTTTTATAAACACTTCCTAAACGCTTTATGAGCTATGAAAACAGTTGGGAGAAACTGTGCAGCCACATAAAGGTCACATGCTAAGTATGTTGCTGGAAAACAATCGGGAAGGATTGGGGAACTGGAGTTCACAATGACAAATGTTGCGGGCCTAAGGCAACATTTCCTGCTGTAGTTCTTAACATCTGTGTTATACTCTGCAATACTCCTCCTACACACACACACACACACACAGAGAGAGAGAGAGAGAGAGAGAGAGAGAGAGAGAGAGAGAGAGAGAGCGCTGTGGAGTACGCATTTCAGTCACCAAACACGTGTCTTAATTCGCATTCTTTAAATTCAGGGCTATAAATCATAAAGCTTGGGAAGAAAAAGAACCTGGATCACTGGGGTCTGAATTTCCACCCCACCCCTTCTGTTTCTGGTCTAGATTACAGACATGTTGTTGCTAAAAACAATTATTCTTTTCTTTCTCTCTCTCCCCCCCCTTTCTTTTCTTTTTTTAAAAGCCATTTGCCGAATTAGCTGATTTATGGCTTGCAATTTCCGTAAATGCCATCAGATATAATTCTCTCAAATGGCTGGGGTTTTGCTGCCTTGTTTTGCATTGCACACGAGGGCTCCTTGAAGCAGACATCAGAGAGTGAAGACGTGGCCTAACAGTCTGTAGGGCGTCCCATACAAAATGTGCTGCCTGAGATCAAATGTTAACAGAAGTAATAGAGTTAATTACAGTGCAGAAAGAACCCAATCCTGCAAGGTGTTGAGCTTTGCCAGTTGAGGTGCTGAGTGTCTGGGTTCTCACTGTTTGTGGGAGATGAAAGTGCTTAACACCATGATGTGGAATTGTATTGAATCTAGATTTGCACCCCCCTCTCAGAAAGCTGTGTTACTATGTCGTTGCAAAACAGACTCTTAGTTTCAGCATCATCCTGATGAAAGCATTTGGGGGAAACCCTTTACCTCTGCTGTTGTTTAAAACCAGTTTTCCTCTCAGTGAGCCTTCACCCCCACTTTACTCAAACTTCTGCCATTGTTTAAAACAGTGACTCATTTTCCTTTCAGTGTTCCTACCTTCTCACTATACTCAAACGTCTCCCTCTTCCATTGCTCAGCTGCCTCATGTGAGAGCAATAATGGATGCCGAGCCCTCAAATATTCCATAGTATTTTACTCAAAGCTCTGCCCTTGGTTAAAACCAGCATCTCCCTCTCAGTTCCCTTTATCCCTGATTTACTGAAATTTCCACCATTGTTTTAAACCATGGCTTTCCCCCTCTTAGTGCTTTCCCTATCTTGCTCCTACGCCATGGCTACTGCTGTTGGACAACATGTCTTCACATTTGCTCCCCTCCCACACAATGAAAATCAAGGATTGTGACGCGGCACTACAAACACTCCAATGGGGGCTGTGTGATGACATTCTTACATTTTTATTATATAGAGAGGAAAATATAAAATTGACCTGTGGGGATGTTAGCATAGCTGGCTCTGTGGGAGCCAGAATCATGAACCTAAAGATGTTATTGTCACATTCTACAGCACTTCTGCAGATAACATGCTTGAGCCAGACCCCCTTGAAAGATTTGCCTATGCTTATTAAGTTGTTTTAACATCTCTCAAAATCCCCCCCAAAAAGAAGCACCCTTGCATTGATTGTAAGCCCCTTGGGACAGAGACCTGCCGTTTTCTTTTAACTTTTTGCTAGATATAGCAGCAAAAGGAGAGAAAGAAAAGGAGATGCAAGAGCACAGTAGATAGCTACATGGGTCCCGGGTTTGCAAATAATTCCAATTTGACTTGCATTGTATCGTCTGTTGGTTCCAAGAGTGGTGCAACTCACCCTGAATGATCTTTCTCTGAAAATTCAGTTGTGATGCTCCCTCCCAAAAGTACCCATCTGGATAAAGTCTAACATACTGAAGCATCTATCAGCTTTCTTCAGACATAAGTAATGATGCAAAGGGAGCAGGAGAGAGTTACACATATAGATGTATTGTTTGGAAGCTATTACACAGGAAGTGTCAAATCCAGGCAAGACTGGTTTCCTCCAAGCGTTCAATATTCAAGCCATGCCAAGAAATGTGGTTATATGATACACCTGTCCAAAAAAGCAGCCCTCTCTGCACAGCTGCAGCATCACTAGCCACCAAGACGGCTTTTGATGGTATCAAGTGGGAATAGGCTTCATGTGCGCAAATGGATTCAATTGGACTTGCTTTTCATTGATTCAGCTACGATTCTGCACACAAATCCATCTGTCAGCAAACAATGAGAGATAGTTGATAAATGCTGCTTGGAGGGGCAGCGGTTGCCTGCCGTATCATGATGCTCTATTTATCTTGGCCTTTATGAACATAACTCAGGCGATTTGAAAAGCAGCAAATGTAACAGAGATGGAGACAAATGCAATGGGATTTCAGAGATGTGAGGGAGCTCTTTTCGAAAAGCCACAGGCTTCGTCCCAGTACTCTCAATGTTGTCTGGAATATTTCTTTGGCATCTTAATGGGAGGGAACACACTTAGCCAAGGGGGTTTGGTCACTAACCTATCTTCCATAGGCACTTGAGGGTTGCCAGGTTCAAATCCACTTGGTAGCTCTGGTCTCTAGCCTGGAAGCAAAATCCCATCAGCAGGTTTGGGGGGAGAATTGAGGTTTTGTTTGCATTTTCATTCATGCTTCTTGAAACAATATGCAAGCCAAAAGGCAGCTATACTTCAACACAGATACTTCTCTGATTTTTGTGATGCCATTCTCCAGCCAAAAATAAAATAAAATGTGTGTTTAGTGGCACAGAGATAGGGATGTAGAAAGGCATCATTTCCCATTTACACCTGTATTCCTCACATGCAGCACTGTTTCTGTTCCTCTGAAGTTTGCCTTCTGTCAAAAACCATATTATTTGTCTCACTCTCTGCTGTATTGAAATTACATAAATGGTGGTGCCTCGACTTACGAATTTAATCCGTTCTGAAGGCACCTCCGTAGGTCGAAAAATTCGTAAGTCGAAAAGCGCCATTGGAAACGCGATTTCCCATAGGAATGCATTGGAAATGGAAAAAATTGTAAGTCGAAGCAACCCCATCTAAAAATTCGTAAGTCGAAAAACCCTATCTAAAACCGCCACGGTTTCCGTTCAGATGTCCCATTCGTAAGTCGAAAAATTCAGTTGTCGAGTCGTTCGTAATTTGAGGTACCACTGAATTATGTTGTCCACCCTGTTTGCATTTCATTGCAAAGGAAACACAATGCAAATAGGGGAAACCATGCAAATCTATTGCATATTGTTTGTGGACTGCAAGCAACAACAACATTGAATGCTGATTATAACCACTCGATTGATTTCCGTTCCGGACATGGGATGAACATTGGCAATTTCTGCACCAATTTCCATTTTCACTGCAATTCTTTGATGTCCCTTTATAGAGGCATTGTGATACAAATATAGCCATCATCAGTAGTAGCCATTGATGGAAAAATATAGCTCCTGAGAAGAGAGCCAAGGTTCAATAATGTGAGTGTTCCTTAAGTTACTGTTCCATGTTACCACTGTGCAGCTTGGCTTTGTGAGAACTGCAAGTTGTATCACTTAGGCAATGATTGCCCATGTTTGTTAATCTTTTTTACAAGGTTCCCTTTGCCCAGAATACTCCCCCACCCCATACAAAGATATCCATGGGCCTCCTTTGTAGCATGTGTCCCAGGCTTGGTTTATTTTGTGGGTTGCACAGTTAGCAATGCCTCTAATAAATTTTGACGGAGAGTTTCCGTTGTTGTTTTTCGCATGGTGCCATTGCCTTTGGAAGTCCTTTTGGAGAAGAGGAGCAAGGAAACATGTTTGGGTGAGATCCTACTGCATAGCAAACCACCTTCTGGCAAGTGTTAAAATTAATTTCTCTAGAGTTAGATGAAATTAATAACATTTGTTTGCCTTTGCCTCTATCTATAAACATTTCTGCTGTTGGAATACCCTTTCTGCTGGAAAGTGACATGCATATGGATGATTTATGAGGAATCAAATTGTTTCGTAAGGGTAAAAGGAAAAACAAAGTAGATTGTTTCACAGTTCAGCATTCCTTGAAACTTAAATTTCAGGCTTGGTGTTACTTCCATGAAAGTTGGCAGGAGTTTTGCCATCAACTTCAGTGGAGTGGAGCAAATGTTCTTGAAGTCCTGGCCAGATGGTGAAAATAGTTGTGGGCCTGGATTCAAAGGACTGTGTGGGGAGTCCCATATATGCAATAGGGATGCTGAGGCCCCCCTGACCACAATGCTCCCAAACCTGAAAAGCTTGTCTTGAAACACAAGGGATTTTCAAGAACAGCGTCCAACACGGTGCAAAGATCTGCGGTTGGACAACAGTCTCCAGGGAAGCTTTTGTACACATGTGGAATCATTTGTGCATGGCTATGGGGCTGTTTGGATCCTGGCCTGATGCTCTTCATTTATACCTTGGAGTCAAGAGGCTTTCTCTTTGTGTTAGTTTCTTTTCCGTCAAGAGGTGCAAAGTGTGGAGAGAAAGGGGGAGAAGATCGCAGCTCCAATTCCCATCCATATGCAAAAAGTTATTTGTTCTTCTAACTCACTCCTCATTCTGATGGCAACTGAAAATCTACACCTGATCCCCATCCCTGATCCACAGTCCAGAACTTTCGTTCACAGCTAAATCATTCAGATAAATGGAGAAAGTATCTTACCCATCTGGATATTCAAAGAAATGCTTGCATAGATTGGACTTCACTGGAATGAATAAGGTGCTATTTGCATGCAGGAAAACTTTCGCTGCATCCAGACAGAATGCTAAACTATGGTTTAGTGCAAGAAGAATAAGGCACAGCTGTGAAAAAGGGATTGAAAGCTTTCAATTCTGATTTGGATTAACTGAAGTTTAGTGTGGCATCTGAACCCTTAACTGCGGTTAATCTGAATTATGGTGTGTAGAAACAAGGCAACTAAATAAATTGTCATTTGCATATCTTCACTAACCAAAACTACAGTATAGTTTGATAGAGTTGCTCCATGTCCAGATTTTCCAATGACGGAATTAGCATCTGGGGGGAATTTTGGGAAAGCAGCAAAATGTCCAGATTTTTACTTGAAATATGGCAACCCTAAGTTTGGAAGCCTTCTGAACTGTCCCATGTCCACTCTGTGCCATTCCAATGTTATTTGTAATTTGGGTTCAAGTCTTATTTGTTAAATCTGAAGTTCTGTTTTGCCCACATTGACTCTAATGTTGGATCTAAAAACAGTGATGCATTTCCCTTGCTTTTCACGTAAGTGAATGAAATGTGCAGGCAGAAGTGCCCCTCCAGAGTGGATTCAACCTTTATATTACATTTTATCAAGATTCACATGGGATGCAGGTGGTGCTGTGGTCTAAACCACAGAGCCTAGGGCTTGCCGATCAGAAAGTCAGTGGTTCAAATCCTTGCGATGGGGTGAGCTCCCGTTGCCCAGTCCCTGCTCCTGCCAACCTAGCAGTTCGAAAGCACGTCAAAGTGCAAGTAGATAAATACGTACCGCTCCAATGGGAAGGTAAATGGTGTTTCCGTGTGCTGCTCTGGTTTTGCCAGAAGCGGCTTAGTCATGCTGGCCACATGACCTGGAAGCTGCCTGCGGACAAACGCCGGCTCCCTTGGCCAGTAAAGCAAGATGAGCGCCGCAACCCCAGAGTCGTCCGCGACTGAACCTAATGGTCAGGGGTCCCTTTACCTTTACTATCAAGATTCACATTGTTTGGGTAGATTTTTTGTTTTGTTTTTAGAAGCAATATATATATATATATATAACATATAATTCAGTATGACTTCCCAGCATCAGTTTGTGTTTGAGGAGTCAATACTTCCCATGGCTGGGGGGGGGGGCATGGTTGCAGTTATAATGTTTGCTAGCCCTCCTAGCCCAGTATTCTGCTCTCACAATGGCCAGCCAGATGCCTAGAAGATGTCCACAAGCCCAGAAGAGCATTCTCCATGTCCCTGCACTTTCTTGCAACTGGCATTCTGAAGCACACTATCTCCAGCACCCCAAACATTAATTTGCACAGCCATGGATTTTAGGAGGATCCAAAAATGCAATATAGTCCCAGTTTGATCATGAAGTCATCTTTGAAGGAGGAAGAAAACCACACATCTGGTGACAAGAATGACTTCAGAGTCATGTGAGAGAGTCCAAATATAGGGGGGGTGGCATTCTGCATAGAGTAATAACTGGAATTGGCTCACACATTTTTCATTTCCATGCATTTGTTATTTGTTGTTGATGCATGCAGTGAGGGAAAGTTCCTTTGGAGCTCTCTGCAGTAGTGAGCTGTCTTTCTGGGTGACACAATTTTCCTTTTACACAGAGCAGGAGGACGGACCCACACCTTTCGAAATGAGGCATCCCTCCCAGTTTTGTTTTGTTTTTTTGGCCCTGGAATAGGAAGGGATCTGTTCTTCACCCCATATGTTGTGTCAGCCTGGAGTTTATTCAAAGGCCACCAAGCCTGTGGGAGAATCTAATATCTTGAATGAATTTGGACCATCTCCTAAGTACGTTTCATTCTCTGAATGAACAGGGCTGGTTATATAATCCCCAAATACTCTTCTAAAGCAATAGAGTTAGGTTGTTGTTGGGTTTTTTTGGTAATCTGGGATGCAGATGCAATTTTTTAAAAAATCAGGAAATTCAGGGATTAGTTATCATAACTTGAAAACAGAAGAATTTACCTCAGTTGCTGGAAACCACAGGAGGGGAGAGTGCTGTTCCTTATGGACTTTCCATATACAGTCATACCTCAGTTTAAGTACGCTTCGGTATGAGTACTTTCCGTTTAAGTACTCTGCGGACCCGTCTGGAATGGATTAATCCACTTTACATTACTGTACTTCCAATGGGAAAGTTCGCTTCAGGTTAAGTACGCTTCAGTTTAAGTACTCCACCTAAACATTAGGAAGAACTTCCTGACAGTAAGAGCTGTTTGGCAGTGGAATTTGCTACCAAGGAGTGTGGTGGAGTCTCCTTCTTTGGAGGTCTTTAAGCAGAGGCTTGGCAGGCATATGTCAAGAATGCTTTGATGGTGTTTCCTGCTTGGCAGGGGGTTGGACTGGATGGCCCTTGTGGTCTCTTCCAATTCTATGATTCTATGATTCTACTCTGCGGACCGTCTGGAACAGATTAATCCACTTTCCATTACTTTCAATGGGAAAGTTCACTTCAGGTTAAGTACAGACTTCCGGAACCAATTGTGTACTTAAACTGAGGTACCACTGTACCTTTTTGGCCACTGTAAGGCCAGAATGCTGGACTGTGTGTGCTATGGGCCTGATCCAACAGGCTTCTTATGTAGTTCTGAACAGTTAGCAGTCCTTCCCTCCCCTCCTCCACTTTGCTCAGCTATTAGTTTTAGATCAGCCAAACTGGCCCTGCTAATGGGGCCACATAATACCTGTTCCACATTTGTAAGAACTTAATCGCATAGTATGGCAGCTCCAGCACTTGGGAAATCTCTGCCTATTGAGATCAAGCAGGTGCCTTCACTGTACTTTTTCTTTCTTTCTTTCTTTCTTTCTTTCTTTCTTTCTTTCTTTCTTTCTTTCTTTCTTTCTTTCTTTCTTTCTTTCTTTTTGGCGCCTGAGAAAAACATTCAACCTGGTGCTTAAATAGTCAAGGTAAGTTGTATGTTTTGTACTGCTGTGAATTTCTCTCTCTCTTTTGGTTTTATCTTTTTCGTAAACCGCTTTGAGGGTCCCCCCGCCCTTATACATCCAAGCGGTGTTTAAATTTTATGAAATAAATAAAATAAGCTATGCAAATAAGAACGGTTCCTTAAAGAAACATGAGCTTTGAGAGAAGTTATAATGGTTTCATTCTCACTTCTGTTGCTGTGCAGTTGGAGGACTCTCACAGAAATCATTGGATCAGGATACAGTCGTACCTCTACTTATGAATTTAATGCGTTCCGAACGTACATTCGTAAGTCGGAAAAAATTGCAAGTCGAATCCCATAGGAATGCATTGGGAGAAAAAATTCGTAAGTAGAAGCAACCCTATCTAAAAATTCATAAGTAGAAAAAACCCTATCTAAACCGCATCCAAGATGGCGGACGGAGCTCCATTCGTAAGTAGAAACATTCGTAAGTAGAGTTATTCGTAAGTAGAGGTACCACTGTATAATTATACATATTTCGTGCTACTCTGAATTTTGTGGTATAGTTTTCAGTTCAAAAAATGTCCTAAAATGTCTTAATATGTGTTTTTAGGATCAAATGTGATTAGAAATGTGTATATTAAAATAAAATACATGTATATTAAGATGAAATACTTGTTCAACTATGCAACATGTGATAAAATAAATACATTTCAATAATTTTTTTAAATCTCAGATTAATCTGGAAACAGGAGCTGTTCGGCAGTGGAATTTGCTACCAAGGAGTGTGGTGGAGTCTCCTTCTTTGGAGGTCTTTAAGCGGAGGCTTTACAGGCATATGTCAGAAATGCTTTGATGGTGTTTCCTGCTTGGCAGGGGGTTGGACTGGATGGCCCTTGTGGTCTCTTCCAACTCTATGATTCTATGAGGATGATGATGGATGAAATGGTCTTAATTTGTGAGTGGGCATATGTGAAATAGACTGATCCATACATCCCTAGTTGAAAGATCCCAGTGGAGTAGATCTAATACTGTTCTAATACTGTAAATCTAATACAGCATCATATGCTGTATGGCAATGCTAATTGAAGTTAAACAGGAAATGCTTTAGAAAAAATTGAGATTCAAATGTATTAGATAATTCTTTTATTTTTTAAAAATAAAGAACCTTAATAGTAACTCATGAGTGTAAATGAACTTAAAACACACTTGCTGTTGCGATTCCCAAAATAAACACCGAAAACTATGAAAGATGTCCCGAATCTGGTAAAATATTGTGCAATCTCTATAAGAATCCCCAATGAGTGGAAATTCTGTCATCCCAGCTGCTGCTAAAGTCTTTTAAAATAATGGAAAAGAAGGATTTATCGGTGGGTGACTGCTCTGTGGATTTGGTTCTGGAATATAAGCAGTTGGCTGAGATCAATGGTGGAAATCTACGAGCATTCATGGTACAGATGTTCCAGGTACAGACTGATCGCATTGTGATTTTTCGTTGCCTACCTTTGAGACTGTCCATAGTCAGAGTGAGTCCATTAAAAGCTATATCCATCACAGCAAACACTCAAGGGTAAGTCTGAATAAAACGGCAGGAAGGAAATGCTTCAGATTAACATTTTGGCGGAATGCCTCACGAAGAAGGCATTAGCTGAAATATTAGTCTATAGGATTTCCTTCCTCTAGTTGTTCTCAATACGCCAAGGACCCATTGCTAAAAGAGTTGGGATATGTTGGTGTAGATCACTGGGTTTGGGGGCAGAAGAGTGTGACAGCCTGGGCATTTGTTGCTGCGTACCAAAATACAACAAAGCCAACTCTGATAAATCATTCTTGAACATTAATGTGATAAATGGCACAGTGTTTTAACATGCATCACTGTCTAGAAGATATAGTAGTAGTAGTAGTAGTAGTAGTAATAATCCGACATCAAACACACACAGTGCATGCCGGGGCCCCTCAAACTTGGGGGCAACTAGGCACCTCTGCATCCCATCATAGTAAGGAATACAGTGGTACCTTGCAAGACGAATGCCCTGCAAGACGAATTTTTTGCAAGACGAATGTGTCTTGCGATCTGATGGTGACTCGCAAGACAAATTTGTTTTGCGAAAAATTCATCTTGCGGTTTCCCATAGGAATGCATTGAAATTTAATTAATGCATTCCTATGGGCAAAAAAAGAAATTTCAATGCATTCCTATGGGAAACCGCGATTCACAAGATGAATTTTTCGCAAAATGAATTGACTCGCGGAACGAATTAAATTCGTCTTGCGAAGCACCACTGTACTGTTTTCAGGTGACCAGTGTGCCTGCTCAGTCTGTTGTTGAGGTAATGACAGCTGATGAGTAACTTCAAGTCCCCTCCTCTTCCTTCTTACGGTTTCTTTGTCTAAGCTGGACTTGGACCAGGCAGACCTTTAAAGAGAGGAGTTCCCCATGTAAAGTGTGTGTGCATTAGATGATGTCTGCAGTTTTAAATCAGGATGAATGAGATTAATTCTAACTCAGGAACACCAGCTGAACTAGGCCGAGGATGGGACTTGAGAAGCTGGTATTTATGTAATGAAATTCCAATATATGGAATTATTTCATACAAGAAGTCTGAAAACATTGACTCTGCAGTAAGCACACCAGCTTCAGAGGTCTACTCTGGGCAAAATGGTTTCAGGAATGCTTCTGATGCGTGCAATTTCTATAATAAGAAAAATACTTTCAGAATTCCAATTTGTATTATATGAAGCATTCATAGCATTTGTGCGCCATAAAATGTGGGCGATATCATGTGAACGATGACATCCAACAACAGCAAACCAAAGATCCTCATAACAGGATTGTGGTTCCATGAATGCCTAAATATATCTGCTGACATTAAGGATTTTCTACGCTTCCACCCCACATACAGCACACATTATCTGAGGGAAACTATATTTAAGAACTCTTTAATCCTACAGACTAGGGGTTGTATCCAATATCGGTAGGCACATTGAAATTAATGGACATTATCAATTTAGGTCCATTCATTTCAAAGTGTCTGCGCTGAGTAAAACTTAGTTGAATTTATTGGTATCTGTCTGTCTTGAGAGACAATGGAATGTACATGCTGCATTAGCATCACTGAAGTGACCTCCCCGGGGTGCAAGCCTGGCCAGTATGTATGGAGGTCCTGGGCTGCCCAGACGACAAGACCTTCCTCTCGACCTCACTGATGTGGTCCAAAGAAAAGCAGAGCAATATGATTGACACCAGCTTGGCTGCAGGAATTGCTGTAAGGAGGCATACAAGGCACCATCCAACAATCTTGGGGATTCCACTCCAGATTTGTGTAGGATTTACTCCTTTTTCTTCTCTTGTAGATATCCCACAAAGCAGTAGAAGTTTAGGATCAGTGTTTTCCTTCTCCTAGATGGGCTACCTTCCCAGGTTGATGAGCCCCATCTGTCTGTCACTTCCCTCTACATGACATGCAGAAACTGCCTTCTTGACTGTTGGACCCATAGCTGCCAAGTTCTCCCTTTTTTAAAGGGAAATTCCCTTATGCTGAATAGACTTCCTCGCGAGAAAAGGGAAAACTTGGCAGCTATGGTTGGACCTGCTGCTAGTCTTGGCCGCTCAATGTACCAGAGCTTGCAGAAGTTGTTGGGCTCCACAGCATGGCCAATGGTCAGGGGTGGAGGGCCAACAATATCTAGACGGTCATAGGTTCCCATCTCTGCTGTGATATTCAGCAAAATTTGCATGCTGTGAAAGCAATTTTTAACAGACTTCATCAGGCAAACAGCATACAGTAGTAAATTGTATTTGACAACCTATGAACTTTCGTATTTGAAACAGACATATCTGAAATTTGCCACAAGAGATGTCAACTATAGGCATTTGAAACATTTTAATTCTTCAACCTTAACTGAAATCATCCATATTTTTCAGGTACACATTTCACATTCAAATTGTAAATTTGAATTCAAAATTCCTCATCCAAAGTTAAGATTCTGAAATTGGGGGCAGGGGTTCACTGAACTGTCAGATATTTGTAATTATTTATGTTGTCTCTGTCAACACCATTGTGTGATCAGTTTATTACTACCAACAGATTCAGTAAAATCATGTTTTGCTTGGGAAAGAAAATGAGGTCATAAGCGTTTCTAACTTATGAAATCAGCGAAAACGTTGTTTTTAGGCTTTTACCGTTCAAGTAATCAGCTTAAATAAATGCGAACAAGTACCCTATTGCTTTTGAAACATTGTCCGCTTGTTCTGAAGATGTCAGAAAACAAGCACATGGCGCCTGTATGTTTAAAGTTAGCCAGCATTGTGGATTGACAGATGTGATACTTGCATCCGCTTGCAGCTGGGATGGTTTCCTCACAAGTGTAGAAATATCAGATGAGGATAATCTTTCAGTGAACTATTAATTATTTGGTTGGTTTCCAGTATCTTGAACTGCAACAGCTCATTTTGTTCTTAACTCACTTAATTTATTCTTGCCAGGATGCACTTAGGTGATGTATTTGCTAGTTTGATACATTCTGGGTAACATTAGCACTTCCTTAAAATGTGTTAACAGGTGCACAGGTGAAAAGTTGAACAGCTTAAAGGGCTCAAGTGGTGCAAGGAAAGGCAACGGATATTTTAGGTGTGCTCCAGGACAATGTTTACATGCTCCTTCTGAGCTGTACAAATCTCTGAGTGCTGCAGATGCTTGCTCTTTGGACAGAGAAGGGCAGTGAAAGGTCAGTTTGCTGCCGCCGTTGGGTGTTTCTCTCTATCTTTCCTCTCCTTCAGAGCTGACCAACTTTATGGAGCTGTCTTCTGAATTTTTCCACATTGTTTGCACCTGAATCCCACTTCGTATTGCAAGGTTATGCAATGGGAACGAAAATTCACATGGAGGCTTATTGCTTTAGCATACATTTAATGACAGTTAGTGGTGCTGTCTTTGCTTGATGTTTCACCTGCAAAGAGGCCTTCACTTTCCCTTAGCATTATGGACACATTTCTTTTTTTCATAGGGTGATTTCCTCAAGGTCTTATGCTGCTGTTGTTTGACACATTCAGTAAAGCGATTTTTTTGACTAAGCGGCACTAGCAGATGCTTCTCATTTGCTTCCGCTGCAGAGAGGCATGCAGATCGCCCCAATGCAAATGCCAGAACAGTTCAAATCTGGAAAGTTACTACTTTTCTGTCAGAGGCAGACTGACCAAGAGAAGACTTCCTGAACTTCAAGAAAAGTTTGTCAGGAACAGGCTGTCTGACCCATGAAAGCCTGAGGCAAATGCCATCTTTGATTTCATATCCGAAACAACTTTACAACCTCGTAGCAGAGTCCAAGAACAGTATATTTTCTCAAGCCTCTTTCTGTCACTTCCCTGATCCTTCTGCAACAAGTGTAATAGGAAATACGCTCCCCCGCCCACCCTACCACCCCAATATCAGCAACGCACGCACTTGCCTAGCCAGGCAAATTCAAAGTGACATCTTATTTTTCATTTTTATTGTTTGCATGTGGTAGTCTCATTCTGAAGCTTAGAATGCATCATTTCTGAAGTCGCAGAGGTATCCCATCCGAGGAGATCTTTTATTACCATTAATACTTCTCTGCCCACAATACTTGAGTCTCGGGACAGTTCCGTAATATATTAATTCATGGCGCGCTAGGATGTGACATTTCTGGCGTACATCACCGGTTCACTACACTCCCTAATTTTGTGTAAATCTCGGTGTTTTATAACTGCAGAGAATTAAATCTGCTATCAAAACAGACTTCCCTTTATCCTGGGAGTGTCATAAAATTTTAAGGCCTTTATTATTTAGTGTGCTATATATGTCAGGAACAATTTTCTGGGTTTTTTTTCTTTCATTAACCTTGAGCAACCCTACCCCCACCTCAAACTTTGCAGGATGCATGTAGCCCCATGAGAAATTGCTACGTTGCCCAAATAAACTTATGTGGTGTCACAGATTGTTCTAGAAAGCCCCCTTTCTTGGCATGCTACATATAATATATTTTTGCATGGGATGCTGGTGGGTGATTGGCTAGTTAATAGTCGGAGTTCTTTATTTCTCCTATAATATTCTATTAACGTACACATCTAATTTCACCACAGTAATTTTCACAGACATTATCCAGTTTCTCTTTTCTGTTGTTCTGGCCAGCTGGGAATGCCTTTCTCTTTCGTTCCATTATTTTACTCAGCTTACTGTAATAATGTATGAAGGCAAAATATGCAGAGAAGACAAGCTTCTGCTGCGGTTTGAGTGGACAAAATGTCTACTCAAACGAACCCATTACCATAGCTGCTGTTTTCCTAGTTTCAAGCATAGCTACATTTCAGAAAAGATCATTTGGGGCGAAAGAAGAGGATCCTGTTGCATTGGACCAGAAACATATCCCCATAGTGACCAATCAAAGTGCCCATGGGAATCCTCCTGGCAGGACATGAGTGTACTAGTTATCATTCCCTGTTGTTCCCTGGAAGCTGGTGTTTTGAGACATGCCTCCTCTGATATTGGAGGCACTATGCAGCTATCTGGATGTATAGGATGTTAGGGAAGGTGTAGGACCTGTCAGGTGCAGGTTGCCATGAAGAGGCACAGGCAGTTATCAATGAAGGTTATTCAGCTTATCTACAGAAATCTGGCTGCCCATTAAAAAACACCCTAGGTAAAAGGTAAAGGGACCCCTGACCATTAGGTCCAGTCGTGACCGACTCTGGGGTTGTGGCGCTCATCTCGCATTGTTGGCCGAGGGAGCCGGCGTATAGCTTCCAGGTCATGTGGCCAGCATGACAAAGCCGCTTCTGGCAAACCAGAGCAGCACATGGAAACGCCGTTTACCTTCCCGCTGTAGCGGTTCCTATTTATCTACTTGCATTTTGACGTGCTTTCGAACTGCTAGGTTGGCAGGAGCTGGGACCAAGCAACGGGAGCTCACCCCGTCACAGGGATTCGAACCGCCGACCTTCTGATCAGCAAGCCCTATGCTCAGTGGTTTAACCACATCGCCACCTGGGTCCCTAGTAAAACACCCTAGTAATTAGTAATTATTGTTGGGTCTCCATGCCAGAATACCTGTATTGTTTCAGAACACACTACGATATGTTTAGAATATTTCCTGGTACTCTCTAGCCCCATCTATTGGGAATATTTCATAGCTTTGATCTAACTTGGATGCATTCCAGGTCCTGGCTTTTAATACATGAAAGGAAGGATCTAGGATACATAAGGTTTTTAAAAGCCCTGCAGTGGGACTGACACTATGGTACTTTTAAAAGGTGGAATTAAAATTATGTGGACATATGAGAGGTTCTCTTGTAATATTAACCATGTAGCCTTACTCTCCAATTTCCGAAACCTACAATCAGTTTTGGCTAACAATATTACATGAATTCAAAAAATCTGTGTCCACCCCCTTAATGCTTCATTAGATTTTAGGTCTTATACTTTTCCTTTTGGGGGGCATGAGAGAACTGTTACCGGTAACCTCACTGTGGAATTAAACCAATGCTTATTTCCACAGTTCATAGTTTTCTCTTCTATAGAATACTACTCTCTATTTCAGTGGATAAGCATAAATCTGTGTGGGCAGATTGGGAGGGTTGGATCCAAAGAATGATGAGTAGAAGGGGAAACTAGCCATGGACACTATTCTGCAAATGCTTGCACAATATATTTCACTAGGGTTTACACATTCATTCATATCGTTACAGGCCTCCTCAATCTGATTCCAGGGGTCCTGGCACCTAACCAGAGTTGTGTTTCCATTGGAAAATCAAGGCACAGTGGAGACTGGTGTCTTTAAGAAATATGGTTTATTTTACACCTTCCATAAAGCCTTCCATGGAGAGGGTGCAGAACATTACACCCCAAGTGTCTCTCTCATGGTTCCTCTCATAGCTTCAGCAATCTTGGGTCAAAAAAAACCCCAACCAGTCATGACCAGTCTTTAGGTGCAACCTCACCCAGCCAACATGCATAGAATTCTGCCTACTTCCTGCACCAGAAACCCCTGCTCCCAAAATCTGTTGTAAAAGGACACCCTCTTTCCCTGAGGTGACACCATGGCCCCCTGTTACCCTGACAACCTCCCTCTGTGCCTGACAGAGCCTTCTGCCTGGTTGATTACTTCCACCGAGGGGCTAATGGTTGGCCATCGGCACCATTGTTTCTTCAATGTCTCACCATCACCGTGAGGAAGTCAGCTGGTGTTATTCCCAGCCCTTCCTAAACTCAGGGATTTATGATTTTGCTCAAATTCTGACTCTTCACTGAATGTAGAGATTATGGATAGACCTGGCACCCAGGAACTGTCCACTGCAAATCCATAACAACACAATGGTGGTGGCCCTCTTGGCCTTTTTGTACGGCCCTTGAAACTTTCCTCAAACCATACCTCTCAATGGCCCTGCTCCATGCCCTGAGTGTTTTTGCCTGGTTGGGATATCTCTTTGTACTCTGATAATGCCTCTTGCTTGCTTGGCGTAGGATAGAGAGGGTTGTGTGAGTATGTGTAGAAAATGTTTTTCTTACGCAGTGCTACAGTGCTAGGTGTAAAATAGCCCTTCTGCAGATGGAAGACACATTTTGTGTGTGTGAAAAGTACATCTTTAGATCCAACCTAAAATACTTAATCAATCCTGGTCTGCAGTGAATGAACACAGAACTAGTTGCAATTATCCTCATCATTGTTCTACAATGAGCACATGGCAGTTGATTATTGCTGGTGTTTGCTGGAGAAGAAATTGAAACATTACTGAGAAATGTCCATGTATATAAATGCTCTTTCATGCTCTTGCAAGCATCTTTGTTGAGCCTATTATCTATTCTGGGCAGCATTTCAGAAGATCTGATGTAAACCTTCTAAAGGTATAGGCAGTCATTTATTTTTTTAAAAAAATAATTAAGCACAGATATTTCAACAAATTTTAGGCCAGTTTTGGGGCGAAGTGATTGGGAAGGTACGGTATCTGTTTTGATTCCCATCAGAGTTCTTGGACCATTCTTAAATACGGCAGAGTTGGCTTGTCTCTTTGCTTAAGAACTTCTAGCCAACCCTACACAAAACAAAATAATTGCTGCATCCAAAGAGTTCAAAGGGATGTAGTTCAGCCAAGTTGTAAGCTGACTAAAGGGCTAAAGCCCTCTTACCTACCAACAGGGTACCAATCTGGATCGGGGGCCTCCCATGGCAGCTGTTTCCTTTTGAAAGGCATTCACACAGTCACCTAATTATGACATTGTGTGAATTGTGTCTTGGCTAGAATTCTTTGGGTTCAGTAATTCTTTCTGAGGGCGCAGAGCTACACAGGCTTCGTGAATGGAAGGGAAGGATTTGCTGATGGAATAAGAGCTAGGTGGTCTCAGTTAGTTCCTTATCAAATCTAGTGGAATCCTAAATTTTGCACACATGCAGATGCACACACAGAAATTGCACCCATGTATCTAAGCACTGTAACCAGACCTCAGTGTGCAATGCTCAACAGGCAACACGGAAAAGCATGTTGAGAAGAAACATTATAAATAGCATGGAAGAGTTCTGGTGAAGGCATAGCCTTTGGCTATGTATCACCAGTAGGGATATGGCTTGTTCTGGCACCACTATTGTAGCAGCACATTGACAAAAAATTGGGAACCAGTGGAGTGCTGGAAGACATCCACTTGGATGAAGCAGAATATTAGAGTTTTAGATTACTTCAGTTGATGTGGACATTCCCAGTCTTCCTATAAGGCTTGCATTTTTTTGACTATTTTTTTGAAGGTGCCTGTCTTCTTCATTTAATATTCAAGTGAAAAGAAAATCACATGATCCCTCTAAACACAACACACCATTGTTTTTCTAGTGATGCTTAAGAAGTTTGAACAGGCAGGCACAGCTTGATGAGCAAAGGTCCCACACACTCTTACCCACAAACATTCTTGCTTTGAAGTCAATGGCATTACTCATGGGCAAACCGTTCGCTTAAGAATGGAACGCTTCTCGTGGCAATCAGCAAGGGGGCCTTTGCTTTATCCTAAGTGAAAGGTAGGAGAGAGCAGCAGTAATTATGGATCTGACAGATCACAAACATATATATATATATATGTTTTCATTATTCACAGATGGTGAATGTTTTTTTGAATTGGGCACAAGTTAGTAACAAATAATGGGATCCTGGTAATTGAACAGTCCTGTGTCTATCTATTGCTTATGAACAGAGAGCATCCTCTGAACCAGGGGTTACCAACCTTTATGATCCAGTGGGCACATTTGGAATTTTGAGACAGTGCCTTGCATAGGGATGTGGGAAGAATTTGACTGAGCTCACATTTAAAGGTAAAATTGTGCAACTCACAGTTCCTAAAACAATACACAAACCATAATACATCCATACTTCAAAATTCACAGATCTCCAGATTTTGCGATGCAGGTCAACGAACATGTGCAAAAATGCATTTGCTTGGGTAAAAATGAAAAGAACATTAAAAAATGCATTCTATCAGGGGAAGTTGCTATGCAAAAATGTATACATTGGGGAAAATTGCATACAAACATGGCTATATTAGAAGAAATTTGAACTAAAATGCCTATGAATTTTCACAAGGACTTCTTTTAAAAAACAATAATCACAAACTAATGTGGAAATGTGGAAAACTGAACTGAACATTGCTGCCCCCTGCCCCCCCCCCAATTGAGAGAAACAAACATTGGAAGACTCCTCCAAAGCCAGCTATGGGTGACCTTCATAAAATAGCTGCTGTGGGAGGTGTGGCAAGTAAGGATGGATGTCCAATCCTGGAATCCACTGAAAGGTGGACCTGAATGAAGAAACATATTCAATGTAGGAGATGCTCAGCCAGTGCAGACAAGACCAGAAGAGACACCACAGGTGGTACTGGCAGGCCCACCATGTTGGTCGGCCACCCTGTGACACCATCTCTATTTCATACTCAGTAAAGTCTAGCCATCCTACTCTTCCTCTATGGGACTCAAGAGGAAGGCTTTTAAAACATTCCTGTTCACCAAGGATGTCTGAAATATATTGTTCCCAGCAACCCTGAATTTCTTTTAGCTGTGAGGGTATGCGGCTGTTTTTAAATATTATTGCTGTTTTTAATGGTTGTTGTTGTTGTATTTAATAAAAAATGTTCTCATTGGCTTAACAATCAATCCAACTTTCTAAGGAACTCTGGGGATTGTAGTTCCGTGAGGGGAATAGGGATCTGCTAAAAACTCTTAAGGAAGCACAGTTCCCAGGATGCATTGGGGAAAGCCATGACAGTTAAAGTGCATGGGGTATCTGGTGCAGATGTGATGACATATATAAGGATGGTCCAGACAACCTCATTGTCACCCCAAACATCCTGCGTCATTCAGTTCATCTCGAATCTGCACCATCTAAAAGAACAAAAGAACCAATTATATGTAAGCGGGCCTTTCTTTTCTTCCTTCCTTCCTTCTTTTCTTTTATTTTCGTTTCTTTTTCTTTACAAGAAAAGCCATTAGGAGTCAAAGCTTCAAACTTTATCCAATTTACCATGTATCTGGAGGCTTAACCAAACCTATTATTGCATGAAAGAATGGAGAAAATTGAGAACAGGGGGCTTTGTAGATTGTTAACAAAACATGACCCATGTACACACAATTTACAGATTGCCAAATGCCAGTAAGAATTCTTTTTGTGTTTTTTAGTGTCTAATTAACTGTGTCAGGAGTTCAAAAACAATTAGGAATTCAAAAGGACAAGGGGAGAAAGGAAAAAAGAGGGCATTGCCTAATTCCTCCGTACATAAATATTTCCATGTTATGCTGCAGGACTTCATCAAACTTAAAAGAGAACCATCAAGGTAGTTTTCACAATGTTTTAAAATCTTTCCCATTCCAAAGCTCTCTTGCTGTGTCTAATCAGCCTCCGCAAGCTTGATGTCGAAACCTGTTTCCTTCTGACATTTTAAATGGTATGCTTGATTTTCCATGCCATTACAATGCATTTGGTGTGAAACCTCTGTAGACTCATAGCAGCGAAGCCTCTGGCATCAATTGGCTGAGCTGCTGTGAGGCCACAGCATGTGCACAAAGCAGTACAAGTGCTCAAAGAACAAAGCAGTCAACAATGAAATGTTGACCATTCAGCTTCCGGCAGAAAGGGAGACTTTCTGTTTGTCTCCTTCACATGGACCCTATGGAAGCGCGAGCTGTGTGGGAAAGGCTAAGGACTGGAAAACTGGCTAAGAGGTGATGCCAGCAATAGAGAATCTAAATGGCAGAAGCCGTAGAGAAGAAGGTGCCTGAAAGAAAGGGTCATAATAAGCAAAGGGGTGAGTTAATGAGTGACAGGTAATGTGCACTAATAAGGTTTCAGAAACAGGAATGACATGATCCAGCATATTCACACTAAATAGCCAGCATTCTAAAGACTTTGCTGCATATTACATTAAGCTGAATGAATTTTCTGAAAATCCAAAACTTAGTAAGGAAAACCTGGTGTCAAGAGACTTAGCAAGTAAAATTAAATCTAAAATGGGCCTCATACCTAGATTTCACATGCTGGGTTATGAGCTTCCAGCCACAATTCTAAACACACCTTTACTAGAGTTTTTGTTGTTGTTTAGTCGTGTCCGCCTCATCGTGACCACATGGACCAGAGCACACCAGGCACTCCTGTCTTCCACTGCCTCCCGCAGCTTGGTCAGACTCATGTTGGTAGCTTTGAGAACACTGTCCAACCATCTCAACCTCTGTCGTCCCCTTCTCCTAGTGCCCTCAATCTTTCCCAACATCAGGGACTTTTCCAGGGAGTCTTCTCTTCTCATGAGGTGGCCAAAGTATTGGAGCCTCAGCTTCAGGATCTGTCCTTCCAGTGAGCACTCAGGGCTGATTTCCTTCAGAATGGATAGGTTTGATCTTCTTGCAGTTACATTCAAGCAAACATGCATATCCCTGAACTGTTAAAAAGCCTCACTCAATTGCGTTGGAAGGAAAACAGCTCACTGGCAAACTCTTTTGCCTAACATTGGATAATGTGATATTGGGAGACAGTGAGTTGTTTGCTGCCTGTATCCCCTCTGTGCCTGTCCGATGCATATGTGATAGCTCATGGATCACCCAGCACCATAATCCTGCAGAAGATGTACCAACGGTCTGACTCCCTACAAGGCAGCATCCTATGTCCCTCAGAGGAATGCCTCTGCTGTGAAAACTCTGTGCCATGTTCCAGACTGTCACATCCCAGACATTGCAGGATGGAGGATGTCTCACGACATAACGTCCAACAGTCTCTTCTGCATATAGTCCATCCCATTTGTTCCAGCTCTAATTCATAGCTGCACTGGATTATTTGCCAAGTGGGATTGTAGTGCAGCATTATGAAAAATGTAAGATTGCGGCAGGCCTAAGATTTCACCTAAAAACGTGGTAAGAAAAGAAAATATCGGAAGCAGCAAGAGTTTCATTTTTTTGCTGCTTTTGTTTTTCCAAATGAAGAAGACAGAGCAGTTCAAACAGCTGCTGTTAAGCTATTCCATTTCCTTTCCGTATACATTTCTGCAAAATCACAAATCATCTCTGCTGGGAGGATTTAAATTGCCACTTAATGTCTTTATTGAAGCTGGATAATATGGTATCTTGCCTTTCTTTGCCTTTCTTTGGCAGCCGTGCAGTACCCAACATGACATCAGATTAAAGAACTGGAAGTGGCTTGCAGAGCATTGCTTCCGCTCTGGATAAAATCACTCTTTCTGCAATAATCATCAAGGACTCCATCTATATCCCATTTTGGATTACAAAAGGGTCCTGCTTTTACTAATGACTAAGCCCAAATACCCAGTGGCCACGATAGGATCACACCTGGGCCAAAGGTTCAACATTTACATTCTGTTAGGAAGTATAGATCATTTTTCATGAAATGATTTTTTTAGACCCTGTTTGCATCAACATATGAAACATTTGAACCCTGTGATCACTTCAGGATGCCATGCATTAGGTGGGCAGCTTCGATTATTGAATAGATTTGATGTAAAATGTCAGATGTGTTAATTCCAGATTTGGCTCATGGGCTGCAGGATACAATCTAAATTGATGGCTTATACACAGCTTTATTAATTGGGGGGGGGAATCATCTGTGAGGTTTTGTGGGAATTTCATCCTAGACTGCTGAGACCAGCTAAAGTTAGTTGTGTGACTAAGTGAAAATTAAACAAGTGAAATGTGTTGGGGAAATCAACAAAAGTGCCTCCCCAGTGCCACAAAATATTACAATGTTTTACAATATTCCTATCTAGGAGGCTCAGAGAACTTGTTCTTTTCTGATGCCGATACTAAATTACCTTATCTGCACCTCCCTCATGAACAGATGAGAACGTAGTTCGGATTTTGCACATCTACAAATATCTGCCATGTTTATCATTTTGGGGAGGGAAGAAAGAAGGGGGGATGGATTTGTGATTGAAATAGGCCCTTCTTGAAGAAGCTTTTCAAGGAAAGGAAGTGGAGGAGGAATTCAGCTATCAAGGTTTGGTTATACAAGTTTCTCTGAGACATGTAGCTAGATTCTAAGAACCTGGTTCTAAGAACATGATTCTGAAATTCCATAAAACCCAAGATACATAATTCTTCAATATTCTTCTACTTATTTTTCAGCAAAAATGTGGTGACTGATTAGGCCTACAACTCGACGAAGTAAATCAAAGACAATGAGTTCTATACAGTATTATTAAGCCTCATGCCAGAACTTACTAGAGTCAATTAAATTTGCCTCCTTTAATGTATTCTGACTACCTTTGGACAAGCCAGAGCATTTGATGAAAGTATAATTACAGCCTTTGATAACTGTAGTTGATGTTTCAATACATTCTGGAAGTTGTCCAATTCCTTGCTCAGCCAAATGGAGAGCTCTTGCCACTGAGAACTTTCCAACAAATGAGAAAAGGATAGGCTTGACTTCATTATAAGTTGCTTGAGAAGCTTCTCTCATGAAACAGGATGTTATGTTTTCTTTCAAGAAAACAGGTATGGGTCACATGGCTAAAGGACCAAACATTTTAGGCTTAATCCACTCCAGTCAAGTCATGTTCTATAGACCAATACAAAGCAATGGCTCTGCCTAACACTGGCAGTTTGTTTGTTGACTAAGCCTACGTTAGACCAGTGAACTATCTAAACAACTAGCAACTAACCAAATAAAAACTTTGGCCATTAAAAAATAATAATAAAGCTAGACTGTGCATGTTCCTCTGATAACAAGCAAGACGTTATAGACCTGCGCATATGCAATGTAGAAGGATGTGAGAAAAATTGCAATCTCTGTCCATTATTCAGTGCACACTCAAACACATAGCATGCAACACCATTAAGTTGGACAATGCCTCTGATACAATACAGGCAAGCCACTGGAATTTGATGACACTTGGTCTTCTATCCAAGTACAGTGGTGCCTCGACTTACGAAGATGATCCGTTCCGTGGTCGTCTTCGTTAGTCAAGGTCTTTGTAAGTCGAAGCTCCGCTATGGTGCATGCGCCGAAGCGCGAAATCACGCTTCGGCACATGTGCCGACCCCGCACGCCGCTCTGCGCAGGCACAGAACGCGCACACCGGGCGCGTGTGCCGAAAAGACTTTCAGAGGCTTCGACTTCGGAAGTCGAATTCTTTGGAAGTCGAAGCTTTCGTAAGTCGAGGCATGACTGTATGTTGAAAGCACTGATTGAAACTACAAGTAATCCAGAATGCGGCAGCTAGACTGGTGACTGGGAGCGGCCACCGAGACCACATAACACCGGTCTTGAAAGACCTACATTGGCTCCCAGTACGTTTCCGAGCACAATTCAAAGTGTTGGTACTGACCTTTAAAACCCTAAATGGCCTCGGTCCAGTATACCTGAAGGAGCGTCTCCACCTCCATCGTTCTGCCCGGACACTGAGGTCCAGTGCCGAGGGCCTTCTGGTGGTTCCCTTGTTGCAAGAAGCCAAGTTACAGGGAACCAGGCAGAGGGGCTTCCCAGTAGTGGCGCCCGCCCTGTGGAATGCCCTCCCATCAGATGTCAAAGAGAACAACAATTACCAGACCTTTAGAAGACATCTGAAGGAGGAGGCTTTTAATGTTTAATAGATTATTGTATTTTATTTTTCTGTTGGAAGCCACCCAGGGAGGCTCAGCCAGATGGGCGGGGAATAAATAAATAAATAAATTGTTGTTGTTGTTGTTGTTGAAACCTTAGCCCTGTAAAAACCAACCTGAGCTGAAAGAATGTACATTCCTGCAGATACTGAGAACTATTTTGATCTTGTTTCAATAAAGCATACCAAGAACAATCCAATAATCCCTCCCTCCCCAACACAAAAGGGCATTGGATGTCAATCTGCCCAAGGCCTGATTGAAGAGGAACATATTTGCCTGGGGAGAACATTCCACAGACAGCGAGCCACTGCAGAGAAGGCCTGTTCTTGTGTGGCCACCCTCCGGACCTCTCGTGGAGGAGGCACATGAAGAAGGGCCTTAGAAGATGATCTCAGGGTCCAGGTAGGTTCATATGGAGAGAGGCGGCCCTTGAGGTCTGCCTTATATCTTTTAGCTTAGTCTTCTCTACGCTTGCTGACAGTGGCTTCCCAGAGATTTAAGCAGAGAGTCTTTCACAGTCCTATCTGGAGATGCTGGGCTTTGGACGTGTCTTGCATCCTTTTCATGTTAAGTGTGTGCACTACCATATTGCTACGGAGCTTCCCAGTGAACCACTCCTTCTTCGGGTGGGTGGAAAGGGAATGATGGTTGTGTCTTGTTTGCATGCTTGGGACCGGAGCATTGAATGTGCACATCTGGCTTAGTGTACCTCCCTCTGTCCTCCCTATTTGTGGCCAGCTATAAATCAAGTTAATGTGGGTTCACTCTTCTTTGGTACAGGAGTTTAGGCCAGATTATCCTCAGGTCCTTTTTTCAGACCTAGAATGCTATGATTTAAATGGTCCTTTCCCCCCATCCCACACCTTTTGATGGACACAGATATTAAGAGTTTGACAAAGCACTTTGAAATGAAATGAAAATCTCCTGTGGCACATATGCAATCCCCTCCAGCAGACCTTCCTTGGCTGCAGCTGCAATCATATGCTTAACCTCAGGGGTTGAAAGGTTCGGCAGCGCTGGAGAAAGTTCACCTCTATCCACACAGGGGATTTCAAAGACATTTCTTGGCAGCCTGCCACCCCCAGGTGACCAACACTGAAACGTAGCAGATCTGTGTGCTTATGCAAATATTCCCAGCTTTGCTCTTGGTATATATTTCTGGACTGAACTTAACTCACTCTATTTAAGCCTTTTCTGTTTGCACATAACTCACGGAATGTGGAACTTTTCTTCTTGCAAATAAGAATACAGAAACGCAGAAGATGTTTTCTCATTTGCTGCTGCTAGAAATTGGACTGCTCCTATGGACTCTTCTTGAGAAATACTTCAAAACATATGACTCCCTGCCTGAAACTATTTCATTTATCTGTTTATTAATTAAATTTATATCCCATTGTTCCTCTTGGAGGAGCCCACGGCACCAAACAAATCCACTTTTTTCCCTAAAATAGTTTAAAAATTACTGCTGCAGTGAAAAAAAAACTTCAGTTAAAAACTTTGTTTCATCCGATAATCTCAGGGTTGCCAGGAGCCTTTGAACCAGGCATCCCCAAACTTCGGCCCTTCAGATGTTTTGGACTTCAGTTCCCATCTTCCCCGACCACTAGTCCTGTTAGCTAGGGATCATGGGAGGTGTAGGCCAAAACATCTGGAGGGTCGCAGTTTGGGGGTGCCTGCTTTGAACTGCCGTAAAGCTTCTTGCTTGCTTGAATAAAGGATAAAGAAGAGTGTGCAAGCAGTGGTATCGCAACGGGGTTGGGTGGTTAGGGGCGGTGCGCTCCTCGTGCAACGTCTCCAGGGGTGCCAAGGTGGCGCACCACCGCGGCGGAACAAGCAGCCATCATGCTGCCACAGCCACATGTGGAGGACCCTCCGTTCGCAGCTGCAGCCATGAGCAGAGGATCCCGGCACCGTGCTGCCGGCAAATCACTACGTATTGCGATTGTGCGGCATCGCTACGTACGGTGCATGCGTTGTACATAGCGATGCCAGACATGTGCACTATGTAGCGATGCCCCGCCTCCGGGTGCACGTCATGTTTGCCACTCCAGGTGCCCGAGCGGCTTCCTCCGGCACTGTTTGCAAGTCTGTAGTGACCAGCCTACTGTGCAAAGGTAAAAAATTCATATATTTTGCTTGCTTTTGGCCTTGCCCACCTCTAGCATGTGTCCCCCCCAAAAGGTTACACAGAAGGAAATGTGTCTCTCAGGGCTAAGAAAGGGACTGCAGTTTGTTAAGTGTGCTGAGAGTTGTGATGAGAACCTTATTGCTTTCCCAGAGCTAAAATCCCCAAAATGATTTAACAACCAGTCCCTCTTCCCAGAGAACTCTGGGAATTGTAGCTCTGTAATGGGGACGGGGGGGGGGTCTCTTAACAACTCTCTGCACTCTTCACAAACTACAGTTCCCAAGATCCTTTTGTGGAAGCCATGACTGCACAAAGTAGTACGATACTGCTTTAATGTATAGCGCAGGCGGGACCAGAGCCTACACTGGTTACTGATTTTCTTGGGACTCAGTCTGTCTTTGTCAGGCTAAGCAAAACAAAACAAAAGGCTGGGATGACCTCACAGAAATTGGAGTTGTTAACCTTAAATTAAGTGCTAATGTACAGGGATCCCTTATTGCATTTCTTGATTGCTGACATGAGCGAGCTGCAGAGAGCGACAGCAGACCCCGTCCCCTGAGCAAGGACAATGCCCATCTTACTCACAACTTGGCAAGGAAAAGGGATGTTTAAATGGTTGAAAGGAGTGCAATATGTTTCCTTCGGTTTCATTTACAGTTGGCTGCGTGCGGTCTTAGGACTGCATGCCGCAGTTATGTGGTCAGTGATACTCTGCGTTTCCACCGCAACAGATCCCATGAATCTATCCAGGTATTCTGTCTCTCTGCTCAGCCTTGCTCTGTTCGCTTTCTGCAGCATTCCAGACATGAAATGCCCTTGCTGTCAGTAAGAGATCAAGCTCGTTGCACACACAGTCCTTGCAGTGACTCTCCGTCTTTGTTGCTGGAGAATTATTTACATGAAAAAATTATGTTTCACATGGGCTATAGCTTTGGGACATTGGAAGAAAAAATCTTTGAGTATCACTCGGAACATGAAACCAAACCATCTGTTATGAAGCTTCAGATCATTCTGCCTAATGAATTATCTATGGATTCTAACCATCCCCAGTTAATTAAAACGATCACTTTTAACTAAAAATCCATTCTCTCCTTCCTAGCCACGAATGAATGAATGAATGAATCTTTATTTGCATCAGCCACCAGCCATAACAATAAAACAAAATGCAGTATACAGGAGGATAAAGGTAAAAAGTTAATTATATAAAATACATTTTGGGGGTTTGGATCAATAGTCAATTAAGGGATCTTATTCTAATTGCCCCAGTTAAAAACCTTGCAACTTTTGCTGTCACCTGTTCATCTTGATCAGCCAAGAGAAAAGACACTGTAACAGTGGTTGGGAGACCTGGAATGGACAATAATAGAGGGGTGATAACCATTTGAATTGGTCTATTTGCAACCATTTGCAATCTCAGTTTGGAATAAACTGTTGGCTACATTAGACACCCAGCACTGTTAATTAATACAGTGGTACCTCGGTTTATGAACACAATTGGTTCCGGAAGTCTGTTCATAAACTGAAGCGAACTTTCCCATTGAAAGTAATGGAAAGTGGATTAATCTGTTCCAGACGGTCCATGGAGTACTTAAACTGAAGCGTTCATAAACTGAAGTGAACTTTCCCATTGAAAGTAATGGAAAGTGGATTAATCCGTTCCAGACGGGTCCGCGGAGTACTCAACCTGAAGCGTACTTAACCCAAAGCATGGGTGTAATTGGTTCCGGAAGTCTGTTCATAAACTGAAGCATTCATAAACTGAAGCGAACTTTCCCATTGAAAGTAATGGAAAGTGAATTAATCCGTTCCAGATGGGTCCGTGGCGTTGGTAAACTGAAAATTCGTAAACCGAGGTGTTCATAAACCGAGGTTCCACTGTAGATGTTTCAGTTGCTCCTGTGAAAATACACGTAGGGATAAAATAGCATATGCCTGTGGTTCCCAAACTTTGCCTCCCACCCCCAAAAATGACTTGAAAGTTGTTCTGGGTATTAGTGGACCATTTAAAGATTTTTTTTTTTAAAAAAAATCTGCCTATTGTAGAAATTGTAATGCCCTGTGCTAGATGCTATATGATTTTCAGTTGAATTTTTTATTGCTCCTGTTATTACTTCTGTTGTATTTTATTGTATTGTGATTTGAATTCCATAGAATTCAGATTGAAAGTGTTCTTCACAAACACACTGCTTATGGACCACGGGTGGTCTGCAGACCACAGTGCGGGACACACACACACACCAACCAACATATGTTATATTATTTATATGTTTGTGCACTTTCTGCAAATTTACACAGAGGGATAAAATAAATAGCATAGCAGAAAATATAATTAGTCAAGCAATCAATCATTCTTAAGCTTCATTATGAATTTTCCACTTTATGTATTTATGGAAACCATCATCTGTTTATTCGAATGTGTTCACCATTCATGTTTATTAGCAAATAGCCAGTGAAGTTGAGTTTCGGAATGTTTTTGCGTGTGCGAAATGTTTACTTCAAACCATTTGCTCCTTGTTACTTGTGTTTTGACCAACGCTATTGTTCCTGGTCCTTTGGAGGGTGATTGGCATATTTTAAACAGAAGACTAATGAGTAGGAAATACTTCTTGCATTAACGTTTAGGCAAATAGTTTCGGTAATATTCCTGAACCATAAGGAGTAGATGTTTCATGCATAGCTAGAAAGTTTTCTAAATACTTACCAAGGCCACAGCCCTGTGTCTAATTACACATTGTTATTTCAATGGACTGAATAATGGACAACAGAATTTCAGCCTAAGAACTGAGATGCCACCAGAGTCCAGAATGGAGCAGAATCCAACAATATGTTTATGGTTCTCTTCATGGTGACCTTCTCCAGAAAAGACCCAGGGCATTTCCAGAAACCAGTGTGTTTCACCTTGATACTGGAGATCCAGGCACTGCTGACTTCAGTATTATTAATTAATTAAACTTGTATACTTACTGCCCTGCATTTCAGGATGGTTCACAATAGGGCTGGGAGATATATTGATATCTTGCCCCCAACTGTTTCGTGATATCAGTTTCATCATTTTTGACTCGGCAATATACAGTGGTACCTCTACTTACAAATAACTCTACTTACAAATTTTTCTACTTGCAAATGGAGCTCCGTCCGCCATCTTGGATGCGGTTTAGATAGGATTTTTTCTACTTATGAATTTTTAGATAGGGTTGCTTCGACTTACGATTTTTTTCTCCCAATGCATTCCTATGGGATTCGACTTACAAATTTTTCCGACTTACAAATGTGTGTTGGGAACACATTAAATTCGTAAGTAGAGGTACCACTGTATCACGAATTGTGATGCGTTTTTTTGTGTGCTATGCAAAAAAATCATGATGTGGGGGAAACCATGAAACCAGTCAATGCCTCTACACAGCTCCATCCTTATTTCAGACATCGTGCTATATCAGCTAATAATAATAATAATAATAATAATAATAATAATAATAATAATATATTATTATTATTTATACCCTGCCCATCTGGCTGGGTTACCCCAGCTACTCTGGGCGGCTTCCAACAAAATATTAAAAACAATACAGCATCAAACATTAAAAACTTCCCTAAACAGGACCGCCTTCAGTTGTCTTCTAAAAGTAAAATAGTTACTTATTGCCTTGACATCTGCTGGGAGGGCGTTCCACAGGGTGGGTGCCACTACCGAGAAGGCCCTCTGTCTGGTTCCCTGTAACCTCACTTCTCGCAATGAGGGAACCGCCAGAAGGCCCTCGGTGCTGGATCTCAGTGTCCGGGCTGAATGGTGGGGGTGGATATGCTCCTCCAGGTATACAGGACCGAGGCTGTTTAGGGCTTTAAAGGTCAGTACCAACACTTTGAATTGTGCTCAGAAACGTACTGGGAGCCAGTGTAGATCTCTCAGGACCGGTGTTATGTGGTCCCAGCGGCCACTCCCAGTCACTAGTCTAGCTCCCATTTCTGGATTAATTGCAGTTTCCAGGTCACCGTCAAAGGTAGCCCCACGTAGAGCGCATTGCAGTAGTCCAAGCGGGAGATAACCAAAGCATGCACCACTCTGGCGAGACAGTCTGCGGGCAGGTAGAGTCTCAGCCTGTGTACCAGATGGAGCTGGTAGACATATTACAATGTTTAGCTGGTTATGTATCACAATGTTGAAAACCAGATGCTGTCCAGCCCTAGTTCACAACAGACAAAAAAACCATCATGCCCTGGTGTTGGCTGGAGGTCAGTCTTGCTTGTATACTCAGGACTAAGTTGATTTGCATATTTCTAATCCAGGAAGTAATTTTATAAGGCTAGTGGCTTTGGGATGTTCCCAGCTTTATCTGTAGAATGATACAGGTTGCTTTTGTGTGGGCAGTTCATACATCCATGCATTTATTTCGTTTAATTATTTTATTAAATTTGTATCCCATGTGATTGTAAAAAAATGATTTTAACCCCCCCCCCCAGATGGTTTACAAAGATAAAAGCAAGATAATCAAGGGAAAAAATACAATACTTTAAAACATACATTTGCAGCACCTAGATAGCTTAAGCACCTGAGGTATTTCCATAAAGTTCCTCTAGCCCACAAACTCCACAGAAATGGTTGACCTAAATTCTTTCTGGGTTGACAACCATACTTGTCTTGAGTTCTAAGAAGATGTGCTGGCCCCCATACTGGGTAGCATATATGGAAGTGTTTGTGTGTGGTCATGAGGGGACCCCCAGCAACTCACTGTGAATGTGCATATACATTTTACTTTTCCGAATAGCTCAGTTGGTAGCACACAAGACTCTTCATCTTAAGATTGAGGGTTTGAGCCCCATGTTGGGCAAAAAGATCCCTACATTGCAGGATCGAACTCATCAATTCTATGATTCTGCAAAATGTGTATAGTTCAAAAAAAAGTCTCTGGAAAGAAACTGAACATTGGGCAGCAGAGAGATGTCAAGTAGAGACCTAGAAAATCCTGTTGGCCCTAAAACATGTGGAAAACTCAAGCCTTTTTAGTTATTATTTTAAAGTTCCATGTGGCAAATGCACATAATCCCTATTATCAATTCTTAAATGAATCTCATCCATAGGGATTAAGTATAACTGGTATAATTTTGCTTCTTTTGCTGTATAATTTCAGATATCATAGGCTTTACTGTGTGGGTAATTGCCTAGGAAGAATCACTTATGGAGACGTCTGATAGAGTTTGGCTAGAAAACTATGCAGGTGGGCACATCTCTGGTGCCCTCATTTTCTTGAATTAGCTATTCCAAAGTGAACCGGTGTGGTATAATGAGTGGAGTGTTAGATTTTTGCTGGGGAGACTTGGGGTCATATCCACACTGAGCCATGAAGCCCAGTGGGTGGCCATGGGGAAAATACTTAGCCTACACTATCTCACAAGGTTGCTGAAAACAAAATAACCTCCACATAAGCCACCCTGAGCTCCTTCAAGCAAGGGTAGGTTAACAATTGATAAATAAAGAAGAAGATGTCCTCGTCCCTCAACTTCTCTTTAAGCTCTCATGAATTTAACAATTCCGTATACTCCAAATACGGCAAGCTTTCCCCCTCTCTCTCATAATCCAGAATAATTACTGGTTTTAGTAAGAGGATGGCTTGATTAAGTGCATTTTGAGACATGTTTATTCCTTCTGCTCCTTTTCATGTTTTATACATTATGGATGCTTGTGGTATTGTTTCCCTGTGATGTTCTGTTGAAAGAATACTGTGGAATCTAGCTGTGTGCCATCAGTTTCATTTTCTCCCCAGACAGGCATGGTGTCTGACAAACAATTCTGGTTTGGGTGAGATGAATCTCAGCGTGTCTTGGATTTCTCCTGCTGCACGCACAGGTGGCCGACACATTTGATGAAAAGTGTCCAGCCACAAGGCTGGGTTCAATTAAGAACCTCAGAAAGCCATGGGGTCTCACGCTGTAGATCAAGTCACCTAGCAGAGTGCTCACCAAGCTGAGTGCTGTTATGTGCTAACCACAATCCCAAAGGTAATCCTTGACAACCACAGTGGTTATTATACCTTGTTCACGTTTGTGGGCAATGAGCAGAGTTAGACTCCCTCTATGCGACCCGTTGAAATCAAGGCCCTTTGTCGAGTCCTTTGTGTTTTCTTAGGGTTGCAAGAATTTACCACCCAAAGAGATGAAGGAAGATATGCCTGGGCTTTTCAGTTTGAGGAACAATGCAGAGATGTGTGGCTTCATGGCAAAACAAAACCCCATTAAAAGGTGCGGCTTAGGAAACTCTGGCTGCAACCCTAAACACACTTATCTGGGAGTAAGGTAAGGTAAATGACCCCTGGACGGTTAAGTCCGGTCAAAGGCGACTATGGGGTTGCGGCGCTCATCTCGCTTTCAGGCTGAAGGAGCCAGCGTTTGTCCACAGACAGCCTTCCAGGTCGTGTGGCCAGCAGGACTAAACTGCTTCCGGCGCAATGGAACACCGTGACGGAAGCCAGAGCGCACAGAAATGCCATTCACCTTCCCACCACAACGGGAATAAGTAAGACCCTTTGAACACAGTGGGATTTACTTCTGAGCAGGCATTCACTGTATTGCACTGTCATATGGCTATTTAATATTTTCCAGTAGAGCAAACCACAGAAATAAAGGCAAAAAAAATGACCCCTGTTTCCTCCAATGCAATTTCCAAAACCAGGGTAATTATATTTTCTGAGTCACTTGCCTTTATTGTTCCTTAAAAACTCATCACCTCATCCGGCCTAGAACCACCACTTTTCTGCCGCCCAGAAAAGAACAGGGAATTAAGTTATGTCTCTGGATTTGCAGCCATGTTGGAGGGCCTTTTATTACAGCTGGAGGCCTATTGTCATTGTGTGGATTCATCACAGCTGTTTGTGGTGCAGAACAAGCCTTCATTCAAATTTCATCCTTGAATGCTTGCCCCTTGCAAATCCAACACACTATGATGTGTAGCTACATGCTCCCTAAACCATTTTTCCACACTTTATTTGACTATGAGCCTGCAGGCAGGGACCTGTCTGCTTTATTCATCTATACTATTTAATTAGTAGATGCTTGAGGTGCTATTAATTTATGGTGATAAACTCCTGGATACCCCTTTGTGAATGTTACAATGAATACATTTTTCCTAGGTTCACCTATGGATGAGGGTGAAACTTTGTTTGGTCCACATTTTTATGTGAATCTGCCTATTTCACACCTCCCAAAATGATTTGTTAATGAAAACACTGTTTCTTTTGAAATTCGCCCTTCTCTGAATTTTGTGATGCAGTTCTCCAGCAATATAATGTATACAAAATGCATGTGTTATGAGAAAATGAGCACAAAAATGCATATGATATTAGTGAAAATAACATCAGAATTGCTTTGCATTTGGGGAAATTGCTGGCAGAAATGTGCAAATTAGGCAAAATCCCACACAAAATGCGTATGAGGAGAAAACATTTCATTTCATTTCACTTTTAATTTGTATACCTTCTTTCTATTTTACAATACCCAAGGTGGTTTACAAGCTGAAGAAACAATCCTTTTGAATAGTATAAAAGGTAAAGTGACCCCTGACCATTAGGTCCAGTCGTGACCGACTCTGGGGTTGCGCGCTCATCTTGCATTATTGGCCGAGGGAGCCGGCGTATAGCTTCCAGATCATGTGGCCAGCATGACAAAGCCGCTTCTGGCAAACCAGAGCAGCACATGGAAACGCCGTTTACCTTCCCGCTGTAGCGGTTCCTATTTATCTACTTGCATTTTGACGTGCTTTCGAACTGCTGGGTTGGCATTGAATAGTATAGAATAATATTAAATATCAGCATATAAAAAATAAGCAGAAATCCACTCTTAACAATTATAATGAATAATTTATAAACTATAATCAATAAAAACAACAGGAAGTCACAGTGCATAAAATAATACAATACAAATTGAGCAGCAGACACTGGAGGACGGGGCAAGGCAGGTGGAGAGAGGCCTTGCCTGATGAAGTCTCTCCCCTCAGAGTTCTTCCTCCAGGCACATCTCCCTTATGAGGACTCCCAGGGCTGGAGGGTGGGGCAAGGCAGGCATTAAAAAACATCCATTAAAACATCCATTAAAATGTTGATGAACTCCCATGAGAACTTTAAAACAAAGAACAACCTCAGTGTTCCTAATTCCTGATGTGGTAACGTGCCGAATGGGAATTAAGATTGGAAAAATGAGAAACCGATAAAAACCAAAATTGAACACCCTCATCCTACCTAGTTTTTATTATACACTCGTACCTTGGTTGTCGAATGCCTTGGTACTCGTACGTTTTGGCTCCCAAACGATCGAAACCCGGAAGTGAGTGTTCCAGTTTTTGAATGGTTTTTTTTTGAAACTGAACATCCGATGCGGTTTCCGCTATTGTTTCCAATGTGCCTGCGCAATCGGAAGCCGTGCCTTGGTTTCTGAATGTTTTGGAAGTTGAACGGACTTCCGGAACGCATTCTGTTCGAAAACCAAAGTACAGCTGTATTTGCGTCTTATCCTTTATCCTTTTTAGTTTATTATATTCTCAGTATTAAAGATTTTCAATGTCCTACTCAAAAAAGAGCTACTGAAATTATTATACACAGGTAACTTATGTTCATTAATGTCAATGTGTCTCCTCTGAGTAGAATTTAATTGGCCATAACTCTGTTTTTAGTGGAATTGTATTGACAGAAGCAATACAAATATGGCTTGGCAGATATATATATATATATATATATATATATATATATATATATATATATATATATATATATATCATTAGCAGTATTTCCTCATATCATCCCTGACCATTGACCATGCTGGTTGGGGCTAATGGAAGCTGGAGTCATCTGGAGGACCACTGCTTAGCCACTCTGATCTTGAGTTTCTACATAAAAAGACGTCTAGAGTTAAAAACAAGATGAATAACCTATTTTAATTTTTTTATTATATTTATACCTCCACTCCACACCATAGAACTCATAGGCTCCCAAAGCCATGAACAGCATATTGATTGAAGCTTACATAGAAAATTGTAGAAAGGCAAGAACTCTGGCCACAAAAGTAAAATTGTGTTGGACTAATAGTTTGAATGATTCAATTTTTCCAAATAATCTCTTATGGATAGAGCTACCAGTACACGGTGACTTTAAGATTATTTGCTGATGAAGAATTTTTGAAACAGGGGCTTGTCCTGGCACATTAACTTCACCTGGCATATAAACTTCAAGAAATAAATCTATCCATAAGAGATTATTTGGAAAAAATTGAATCATTCAAACAATTAGTCCAACACAATTTTACTTTTGTGGCCAGAGTTCTTGCCTTTCTATAATTTTCTATGAACAGCATATTAACAGAAAAGAAACAATATAAGTCCAATAAATAAATCAAAACAATATAAAACAATGCAATCACCAGATACCCACAAATAATATTCGTGAGCTGTATTCATGCAATTGCCACCCACCCACATCTCCTCACCATTTGACCTGCCCTCTTGGAGGCCATATTAACTCAAAACTCCCTCACTGCTGGCTGCTCCAAACTTTCACCTGGGAGCAAGCCCATCCACAAGCACATGGGGCAATGTCCTCATCACATTCTGAAGAGGCAACTCGAAGGTCTGACACACCTTTAGTGTCGTCACACTGAGACTAAATGTTGCACTTCTTTCTCAACTTGTATCACCTCAAACCTAATACTTTTCAGCAAACACCACAGAAACAACCAGCTGAGAGTCATACAGTGTTACCTCGACATCCGAATGACTCAACTTCTGAAGGTTTCAACTTACGAAGTCGACAACTCCGGAAGTCTTTTTGCCGCGCGCGCATTCTGCGCTTGTGCAGAAGCGGCATGCGCGGAAGCACAAAATGCGCAGAACGGGCGCTTCGACAATGGAAGACCTTGACTTATGAAGAGCGCCACGGAACGGATCGTCTTCGTAAGTCAAGGTATCACTGAAGTACGGTATGTCAACAAGATGTGAATCAGCCTTATAACCCAGTCCTTGATCCAGAATTATGTTTGCGGACCTACGCTATACTGCCATGTGTACCAGAATCTTTGGAAGGGGTTGAGTGCTATCATTTGACAAGCGGAGAGGGAGAGGGGACAGGGAGGTTGGCACAATGCAAACACTCTAGCAGGAGCTCCAGATTGACTTCACCAGTGCATTTGCACTGCACCAACCTCTCTGCCACCTCGCTCTTCTCCCTCCTGAAAAGCAGCCGTGACCCACCTGCTGGGAAGCTAGCCCCACTCAGCGAGCCACTTCTGATGGTGCACATGCTGAAGACCCAGAAATGCTTTTCTTCAGCAAAGCTCATGCATTGTGCGTCTTCAGGTCATAGCCCTTGGACCAGCAATCAAGCTGGAAGTATCTTGAGATACTTTATAAACACTTTTAAAGCCTTTGTTATATCATGTCCTCCCTCAAAGAGGGCACGTGTTGCTGTGAGACCTGGCAACCAAACCCTTGTGTTGTGGGTGGGTATGATTGGATAGCCACAACACGCGATTGGTAGGTCCCATAATAATAATAATAATAATAATAATAATAATAATAATAATAATACAGTAATAATAATAATAAGAATTTATTATTCATACCCCGCCCATCTGGCCAGGTCTCCCCAGCCACTCTGGGCGGCTTCCAACAAAAGAATAAAACACAATAATCTATTAAACATTAAAAGCCTCCCTGAACAGGGCTGCCTTCAGATGTCTTCTAAAAGTCTGGTAGTTGTTTTCCTTTTTGACATCTGTTGGGAGGGCATTCCACAGGGTAGGTGCCACCACCAAGAAGGCCCTCTGCCTAGTTCCCTGCAACTTGGCTTCTCGCAATGAGGGAACCGCCAGAAGGCCCTCGGTGCTGGACCTCAGTGTCCAGGCAAAATGATGGAGGTGGAGACGCTCCTTCAGGTATACTGGACCGAGGCCATTTAGGGCTTTAAATGCTGGGTTTAATCTGACCAATGGGATGCTAGCCAAATGGATCAAGGGACCTATATATGCCAATGCACATGACCCTGAGCTTTCTCTCTTGGTCAGTGCATCGGAACACCTGCCCACCTCTCCCTATATTTAGGGCTTGTGTGATTGACCTTGCTATGCCAACATGTGTCATCTGTCTTTGGGACAGGGGCACAGCAGGAATTTTCCGCACTTGGCTGATTGGCTGGTGCAATTTGGGTTTCGCCTGCCGCGTAGCAAATCGTCACAACTTGTAAGGTTGCAGATAGGTTCTGGTTCAGGTGATAGGGATGGGGGAACGCTCTCGCCATTCCTATGTGAAGGGCTATTCCGTTAAAGGAATCCAGGGACTCAATGGTTTGGTCAACCCTGCAAGGGTTGTGCCTGTGCCTGAGTCCAGGGGGACATCTGGATGGTGGACATAGCATGTCCCCGCCTTTCCGCCATTCAAGGTGTTCACCCTAGGCTGACCTATGGTAGAGCCATGGGTCAGCGCTACCTGCAACGGTGCAGGGAGCTAGTCGAACCAGAGCCTATGCAACCACTCACTTGCTGTAATCAATAAAGTTGTGGCCTAAATTCTGCCAAAAACCAAACCAAAATTTGAGTCTTATGTGAATTTATTTAAGTGGGAGGTTTAAAGGTCGAAACACGCAAACCATTTTAGTGACCCAACCAACTCTATGATACAGATATTTTGGACAAATATTTGTTCAGCTTAGTCTGAGGACAATGCAGCGGCAAAAGTACCCCCACTCCCCTATCCTCATAGGGGAAAAAACCCACGCCCTTGGCATTCCTTTAACTGCGTTTAGAAAAAGAGAAAAGAAAATGAGCTCACACTTTGACAAGGTTTAGGCAAACTTTCTGTTTAAAGGCCCCAGACTGCATGTCCATTACATGCATCCAACTCTTCATTATGTTCTGCTGCTGTAACAGGAAAAACACAACACAACATGTCAAGAGAAGCTAAGCCTTTCTCCCTCCGTGTAAACACTTTCACACTATCCTGTTACATTTCTACGAGAATGTTATTACACGAATATCAATGATTTCCTTTTTGTTTCCTAAGGTAAACACACAGCTGCCTTAGCAATTTTAAGCGCTCTTGGGAGTTATTGTGATGAGTCCTCCTGGAAAAAAGAAAAGCAGAAGACCAGCATCTCAGCTGTTGGAAATTTGCATCCTTAATACTGATGTCAACAGAACAAACCTGATATACACCAGCTAAGGTCCTGGACCAAGTTTCTTAACATGTAATGAACTTGTTTAATTTGTAGAGCCATTTTTAGGAAACTATCTCAGTTTGCCTTGCGACTTGCATTTCTTCAATTTTTCAAACAAAGCGCTATTGTAGAACGTCTTCCCAAGTGAATATTCTTGCATCAGTTTTTCAAAAAGTAGGCAGGCAGAAAACACCTGAGGATGTGCATCTTTGTAATGCTGGTTCAGTATAAAGCTTGCTCATTAGGAGTCCACATGAAGCATTCATGTAGTGAAAAGCTTCTAGAGACTGTATGAACTAATATGGCCTGCACTCCCTGGGGGGGGGGGAGCCCATTCCAGCCTGCTTCCTTGTTCTGGGCTGCTGCTTCATTAAGCCATACATTTCTAAAGAGTGCAGAGCTTATGGGCCAAAAAGCAGACAGAACTGAAAAAGAGCTAGAAAGGTGTTGCTTGTGTGTGACTGTAACCACTTATCAGAACTAAGAGCTATTACAGTCACTCAGAGGCTTCTAGCCACATGGGGGATGTAACTATTTAGAGCTCCTGTGTCAATTGGGTTTTAGAGTTATGCCTGAAACTCATGTTTCAGAAAGCTTCTAAGACTTTCTTTTTGAATCCATATATGTCATATTTGTCACTTTTATGGCACATGCATCCTGAGCTACTTCCCCACAAGTATTTGTAAAACGCAGTCAGGGAAATATAATGGATGATGCAGCTCTGAATAGCTCCATTGATTCCAATGGGATTTCTCTAGAAAAAGTGATTTGAAGACAGTGGTCCAAGATCCATCATTTGTAATGCAACTTCCCTGCTACCAAGTACAGGCAAAAATGTTAATGATTTGTGCAGAAAATGTCAAACTGATGTGATAGATAGCTGGGGCTCCTAAAGTTCTATCTTCAGCACCTTTGACAATGGAGGAAAAGAAAGTTACTGTGTATAGTTTTCAGGTGTGAAATTTTATTTAGCTATTTTACAAAGTTCTCTGACACCTCCTGAGATTCAGAACATAGCTTCCAAGTTATCCCTTTTTTAAAGGGATTTCCCCTTATGCTGAATAGGCTTCCTCACGAGAAAAGGGAAAACTTGGCAGCTATGATTCAGAAGCTTGACATCTGTTTTGGTTCCTCGATGGAGTGTTGATTTAGCAGACTAACAAAAGATTAGAAAGGGGAGGGCGAACACATTCTGAAGAATACGTTGGTTACCGGAATTGTAGACACACTTGCTTATGGGAGCAGGAAATATGATGATATGATTTCCAGACAAATAGGGTCATCAACCACAGGTGAGGGTTGGGCTTTGGGAAACAAGGCTGGACTTTTGAGACTGTGCAGAATCTTCTGCTTGCATGTGCACTACAGGGGGAAAATTGCTCTTCTCTGGACAGGTTCCTTAACAGATGTGCCTTAGTACATCATCTGCACTACTGAGAAACCAAAATACATCTGGCGATTTAAACATCTTTATATAGTTGCATGATTTATTCAGAAAGTATGGCTGAAGCTGTAGAAAGCTGAAGAATTCCATGTAAATAACTCGGCAAGAATCTCAACAGAGATAATAACCCATGAAACTGAAAATTAGACAAAAGTGCTGTTGTTTGCTACAGGAATATTTTAAGGTCATTACATACAACACAGCCTCCTATTTACATTCTGCTATTTTGGTATTTCCCTTACAGTCAAGGGATTTGAATAAACCTGCAGTCTCTGTGGGTTATAGTTATGTACTGTTTTATACATACTAGAGAACTATAAGCCTGCAGGCTGAGATAACTGCACAATAAACATATATTTTATGAAATAATACCTTTAACATATGTTAGTTGAGAGAGAGAGAGAGAGAGAGAGAGAGAGAGAGAGAGAAGAGAAATCTATTCTTCCATGTAGCTTTCAACCTAAGCCAGTACCCATAAGAATGTTGCAGGATTCCATTAAGAGAATGGAGGGTTCAGGTTGCCCCCACTTTTGTACCAACTGTGCATTGGCTACCTATTTATTTCTGAACACAATTCAAAGTGCAGGTTTTGACCTATAATGACTTACCTGAAGGACCACTTTCTCTGCCTTTTAAAATTAAAAATTAAAAAAAAATTATGTCTATAAGCTGTCCTAGAAGCCTTTTTGGCTGAAAAATAGAAGTAAAAAATGCTTTAAAAATAAAATAGAACAGTAAAGCAAGAGATAAAAATTGCTCCTATTGTGGCCTTGCTGAACTTATCTGAGGATGATAATATCTTAAGCCAAAGGAAACTGATTCCACATATTCTTTTTGTAGCAAGAATGACAATAGCTAAGTAACGGGGGGAAATTCATGAATCTAGAGTATTGGTGGAGTAAATAAAGCAAATAGTTGTGGAACGATTATCTCACAAACCTCAAGTAATGAAAGTTCAAATAAAAATGGACAAGCTTTTGGCAGAGTTTGTCTATTGATTTTATAAAGAGGCAGAAATCTGGTAGATTGGTTCCAACTACGGTACATTAAAAGTCGTTTGGCCTTTTTAAAGGGAAAATTGAATCAACTGGAGGAGGGTTAGATGAATGAAGAAACATGAAATGTGGCTCTAATTAAAGGAGTCATTTATTTTGATTATAGGTTATCAAAAACAATGAACACTGTAAATGAAAAAACAATGCATTATATATCACAGTAGATCAAATACTATGTTAAATTGAAGATTATTGGTCCTACTTGTAGAATATATCCTGAAATACTGTTCATGGGGGGAAGAAGGCAATTTATGTTTGTATTTAGATTTACTTTTGTAATATTTTTCATATAATACAACACAACACAATCCTACCCAATAATTTAGATAATTGAGGCCCCCTGTATGGCAGCAGCAAGTGGGTAAGAAGATGCCAATCACCTGGCTGGTGAGTTGAAGCATGTGAGCCTGCAGGTGTTGTATTTGAGGGAGGTACACAATCCACCCCCATCCTCATCCATCCAACGTGAGCCCTGGTTGTCACCTAACAGATACTTGAAGGGACACAGCAAGCAGAAGGATATTGATAAGCTAGAATGGGTGCAGAAATGGGTGACCAAGATGATCAAGGGTCTGGAAACCAAGCTTTATGAGGGAGTTGGGTATGTTTAGCCTGGGAAAGCGGAGATAGAGAGGAGATATGACAGCCATCTTCAAATACCGGTATCTAAAAGGCTATCACATGGAAGATGGAGCAAGCTTGTTTTCTTCTGCTCCAGAGAGTAGGACCCCTACCAATGGATTCAAGTTACAAGAAAAGAGATTTCAATGAAACCTCAGAAAGAACTTTCTGGCAGTAAGAGGGAGGTTGTGGACTCCTTGGAAGTCTTTAAGCAGAGGTCGGATGGCCATCTGTCATGGATGCTATAGCTGATATTCCTACATTGCAAGGGGTTGAACTAGATCACCCTCAAGGTCCTTTTCAACTCTACAGTTCTATGCTTTCATAATCAGTATCACACCACTTTAAACAGCAATGGCTACCCTCAAAGGATACTGTGCATAGCTGCCAAGTTCTCCCTTTTTTTAAGGGAAATTCCCTTATGCTTCCTCGCGAGAAAAGGGAAAACTTGGCAGCTATGATACTGTGTAGACTGTAGTCTGTTAATTATTGGGATGCCCTAGGTCCCCTCACAAAGCTGCAATTCCCAGAGTTCTTTGGGAAGAGGGATTGACTGTTAAGCCAGTTTCGGAACTGCAGGTCTACGAGGGGAATGGGGGTGTCCTAACACTTCTCAGAACCTTTAACAAACTATAATCCCCAATATGGTTTAACAGCCGATCTATCTTTCCAGGGAAGTCTGGGAATTACTGCTCTGTGAGGGAAATAGGAGTTTCCTAATAACTGGAGTGCCTGGCGTGCTCTGGTCAGACACGACTAAACAACTAAACAACAATAAATCTCAACATCAAAAATAAAATATCCTTCCAGTAGCACCTTAGAGACCAAATTTGTCATTGGTATGAGCTTTCGTGTGCATGTACACTTCTTCAGATAAGAAGTGTGTATCTGAAGAAGTGTGCATGCACACGAAAGCTCATACCAATGACAAACTTAGTTGGTCTCTAAGGTGCTACTGGGAGGAATTTTTTTATTTTTAGTTTCGACTACGTCAGACCAACATGGCTACCTACCTGTAACTCTCAACAGTGCTTTACCAGCTGCACTGGCTCCTGTGATAAGGTTTAAGGTGCTGGTTTTGACCTTTAAAGCCCTATGCGGCTTGGGACCCTCGTACCTACCGGACCGCCTCTCCTGGTATGCCCTGCGGAGGACCTTAAGGTCCACAAACAACAATACTCTGGAGATCCTGAGCCATAAGGTGGCTAGATTGGCCTGTACTAGGGCCAAGGCCTTTTCAGTATTGGCCCCAACTTGGTGGAACGCTCTTTCACAGGAGACCAGGGCCCTGCGGGATTTGTCATCTTTCCGCAGAGCCTGCAAGATGGAGCTGTTCCGCCTGGGCTTTGGGATGGATTTAGTCTGACCCCTGTGTTTTCCTCCCTCATGGCTTGGATTTATGGACTACTTGAAATGAGGCTGCATTTTAAATTTTAATTGTATTTTAATCTGTATTTTAATTAATTGCTGTGAGGGACAGACAATTGCTTTTAATGTTTTATTGTGATTTTGTTGGTGTTAGCCGCCCTGAGCCCGGTTTTGACTGGGGAGGGTGGGGTATAAATAAAAATATATTATTATTATTATTATTATTATTATTATTATTATTATTATTATTAACATCAAACTTCAGTTCCTAGCATTCTTTGGGGGAGCCGGGATCATTTAAAGTTGAATGGTACCACCTTAAATATATAACACAGGTGGGGCCTAATAGTTCAGAGGGTTTTACTCTGGATACAACACAGAGGATTGGATTGGATTGACAGTCAAAACATCTTTCAGTCCTGTTCATAGCTGCCAAGTTTTCCCTTTTCTCGCTAGGAAGCCTATTCAGCATGAGGGAAAATCCCTTAAAAAAAGGGATAACTTGGCAGCTATGGTCCTGTTGATGGGACAATATTCACCATCTGAGGACTGCAGTCTAATGCAGGAAATACAGAGCTGGGACTCAAGAGGAATAAGTGAATGAGTGCTGTTGCACCCTGGCATGTGCTGCCTGAGCAGTTGTCTCACTCTGCCGATTGGTAGGGCTGGCCGCAGCCACAGAGTAGGTCTACTCAACCAAGGCATGTTTAGCTTTGGTTTTAATAAGCCTGATACCTTCCTGTAGAAATGCAGGGTTTTACTTTACTTTTAATTTTGAGGCCTTTCAAAAAGGAGTGATGAGCAGCGTATCTGTTGATCTTAGCTCACTTTAGGCAGTTCATTTATTTAATTTTGTAATAACCTGCTCGTGCCCTTGACGTTTCCAACTGTGGGGACATTATCAATGACTAGTTGGGATGAAAGGAAATACTTCACCTCAGCTGCGGAGGATCCAGCATCTGTTACATTTTAGGTGTTATCTTTGGCCAGAGACCTATAACTGGTCTCACAAGGAACCACATGCATTAGAAACATATTAACCCTCACCTAGCCATCCTGGTGAATATATTATAATGGTGACCCACACATAATGCATTCCCAACCAATATCCCGTGCATCACAACTGTATATTCCTGGTGTGTGTGTGTGTGTGTGTGTGTGTGTGTGTGTGTGTGTGTTTGTGTGGATGAGAGAGACAGATTTCAGCTTGTCCATCCTGATTCTTTTTTTAATTTAAAAAGTGACACTCTGAGCAGCTGTAGTTTTGTATTTTAAACTTGAATAAAATCGTAGCACCATCACAGCTGCAGGAATAAAATGGGGCTTGGTTACACATGACAGTGAATGTGTTCACTTGCAGGAAAGTGCCATTTTGTTGTAGAAGGTGATAATATGTATTAAAGTAAAAATAATAAAAAGAACATCTGTAACCATGGACATGCCAACCCACCAGCCCTGACAATAAAATGTAATAACAATAAAAAGATAAGGAAGAAAGGATGGGGCAGTATTATAGGGCAGTATTATTAAATTTTCAGTCTTTGAGTATAGCTTTTTAATACATACCTTAGTCTGTCTCAAGTGATTTTTATGTATTTTACTGCCAAGCCTTAACTACAGTAGTAACTGTAGTTAAATTCCTCTTCCTTTCTGTTTGTGGCTTTCTCATGCAGACACCTTAGTCTGTCCCAGGTAATTTTATTTACTTTATTGCCAAACCATAGGCTGTCTTATTGTGTTAATATCATCATCATCATCATCATCATCATCATCACCATGCACTTTGTGTGTGTATTTGACTTTTTCACGTGGACTCCTTAGTCCAGTGTTTCCCAAACTTGGGTCTTCAGCTGCTTTTGGACTACATTTCCCACCATTCCTGGCCGGCCCTGCTAGTTAGGGATGATGGGAGTTGTAACCCCAAAGCAGCTGGAGACCCAAGTTTGGAAAACCCTGCCTTAGTCTGTCCCAGGTGATTTTATTTATTTTGTTGGCTGGTCATGGTCTGCCTTACTGAGTCATTATTGTTATCTGATCATGAGCCACATATACACTGCTGGCAAAAAAAACCCCACATGGTGCTCCCAAGACCAGAGTGCCCAAGTGTGTGGAGAAAATACAGATGAGGCGGCAGCGCTGGCTTTCTGAGTTCACCCCACCCCAAGCTCAAAAAGCACCTTTGCTGTTTCAGGCAGTGATTATATGCAGCAGCAGCAGGTTGGATCCTGCACCAGAAGTGGGACTAAGCGGCTGAGCATAGCCTAGAATCCCTTTGAGCTGGCAGTGGATCCTTGCCTGCATTCCAGGAAGAAATTGATCAGGGGTGAAATAGACTTGGAGTCCTGTTGTGACTTCATGCTCTTTATCGCAGCTTGTAAAAAAATGAATGAAATGCCCCCCCCCAACAACCTCAGGCTTTTATATACATGATTTACACAATGAGTCCCATCTGATTGGCTGATTCTGCTTCCCTCCTGGAGCCTGCTTGGTCTTTTCCTGCGGGCCAATCAGTTGTTGCATTCTATGATCCTACCAGCCTAATAGGCTGATTAGCTTCTTCCTGGAGCCTGATTGGTCTTCTCCTGCAAGGCACAGCAAGGCTAAGAAGTCTCCACACACTCTCAAACTCTGCCCCACCACCACCAGCTAAAAGCTGAAGCAGATTCAAATTAGGAAAATGACTATGGAGAATTTGGATTGGAGGATTTTTGGCTCCAAGAGATGAAAATTTCCAGTGACAACATCAGTCTACTACTTCCTGAATCAAAAGATATTGCTAGCATACCATCTTAGGGATACCTGTCTAATGCGATTGAATTGGTGTGCAGAACCAAAATAGCAGCTTTTAATCCTCCCCCAAATCAACTTTAAAGGTTTCTAGCACACACACAAAAATCCTGACCCTATTTGTCTGAAATTTGGCAGGTTTCTTACCCAGCAGCATCTGTCTCATGCCTGTTATTTTCAGACCCATTGTTTACAAAACACTAGGGGAGATTAAGTGATTCACTTTTGTCTCCTCTCCATTACTGGAAAGGCTGAAATTCGGGGGAAATCACTGCATCCCTCCTCCTGGAATTTGTCAGAATTCACCTTCAGATTTAATCCAAATCTGCCCCCCAAATGAAAAAGTTTCTTTAAAATTTTATATCAAAATGTAAAGTCATCTAGCAGGAAAAACCCCGCACTGATCTGCCTATAATTTGGCAGGTTTCATACACTCTGCAAGGGCCACACATTTCATTCACTTCTGTCAAAAGAAAAGAGGGAGTGGGGGGAGGGGAAACGAACCCTCTTTCTTCCTGAAATTGACTTGGACCCGGATCCTGAGTCTAATCAAGAACATCTTCAGATGAAGTTGAGCTGTTTCCCAAGCACCAATGCAGTCCAAACCAAATATTGTGATTGGTACACATCCCTAGACTGGAGGTCACTTCATAAAAGCTTAATTTGGCTTGTCAGGGAAACAAACCAAAATTAAATATATCCCAAATGAAATGTTATTATTTTTTTAAATGTAACTTCTGCAAATCAAAGGGGCAATCCAAAAATGTCTGTGCTAACAGTAAATTGTAGGAGAATGTGTTTGTTTGTATGCATGCGTGTATTTTAATAAAAGGATGAGAAACTTCAACCTAGAAAGTGTTTTATGTGCAGTGAAAACTGAAATTAAAACTTGCTACATTTTCTGTTATGTGATATTATATTGAATTATATGACACTTCCCCTTATCCCACTGCACATGTTGGCTTAGTTCTAAACTCTTTACTCACACAACTAAGATTTGCAAGGTGGATGACATTGTCCTGGCACTACCGAGTCCTTCTTAGATAGGAGAGCCCATGAGAAAAAGAACCAAAAGCAAGGATTAGTGAGGAGTGATCTTGCCTGCCTTTAGCCATCAATACTCGCCATTCCAAAACTAGTTCTACACCATTAACAATCCTTTTGGCACTGAAATTTAAGGCTCTGAGACTCCTTTGGCATTGACATTTTGTGGCCTCACGATTGTTTAAATGGTTGTTATCAGAAAAGAAATACGCTGCACATTGAAACTGCTAAATTATTTCTGTTGGATGAGTTAATTGTCAAGATGTTAATTTGTCAGATGGATATGATGAAGTCTTCTGCAGCTTGGGAGTCCCAGTTGCTCTGCATATTACCTCTTTGTCTGTTGATCAGCACAAACATTAAATCCCTTCAGGTAATTATCTGGAATTTCATCTTCGGGGGTTGAAAGGTATTTGTTATGAAGAGAGAAACTGATATTTAAATATCTACTTCCTCTAACCCATCAGCGTCCAGATATCCTCCTATTAAAACCCTGAATTGCCAAATTAGAATTAAACGTAAAACAATGGAAAGGGAAAGCTTTCATGTTTAAGTTCTGAACAAAAGAGCTGCTATGGAGCTGCTACAACATGGAATGTCAACAATTATCTGATCAGGAATACGTTTCTTTAAAGGAACCCCCAACAATGATGATGGGAAAAGACCCTCTAGCACACCTCAGGTCAGCAAGCTAATTTAGGTTGCACAGTGCAGGCCACATAGCGAGCAGAGCTTTGCACTCCATTGCCTTAGTAGTGCTACCACCCTTAGCAGAATCTGCTACACAAGGCAGCCACCTCACTCTTCCCAACCTTGGTCCATCGAGGTCAGTATTGTCTACTGTCAGGGAATGGTCCGAACAGGAGGATTGGGAAGGGTATCCTCAGTCAGATCAGCTTCTCTCCGGGGGGGGGGGGAGAGAGAGAGACTCGCCCCCTTCTCCCCAGCAGTTTCAGTAGGAGAGAGAGAGGAGAATGCTGTACTGCCTCTGCAGGAGTTACCGGGCTACAAGATAGTGGAAGGAAGGAGAGGGGGGAGGGAGAGAATAGCCAGTAGAGACATCCCTAGAGAGCCTGGGCAACCCCTTCCCCTCAGGCTCATATTAGAGAAGAAGAAGAGTTTGGATTTGATATCCCGCTTTATCACTACCCGAAGGAGTCACAAAGTGGCTAACATTCTCCTTTCCCTTCCTCCCCCACAACAAACACTCTGTGAGGTGAGTGAGGCTGAGACACTTCAGAGAAGTGTGACTAGCCCAAAGTCACCCAGCAGCTGCATGTGGAGGAGCAGAGACGCGAACCCGGTTCACCAGATTACGAGTCTACCGCTCTTAACCACTACACCACACTGGCAGTGTAGGTGGAACTTCCTTTTGGTGGCCAGGATGTTGCTGGGGGTGGAAGGGGAAGAGCTCAGAGTAGCTAACACCTCTCTTTGCGGAGAGATATGGAGATACCTGGAAATTCCAGGGACTGAACCAAGGACCCTTTGCAAGGAAAGCAGACGTTCTGCCGCTGACCGCAGCCCTTTCTTTAAACGTGGCACCGATTCAATGAGGCTTTCAGCCTCTGAAAGCAATAAATATAATAAGAAAGAAAGCAAATGCACTAATCGCTCCAAAACCACCAAGGGTGGGTTTTCTATGCATAAGTAATCATGTCACAACTTTTTTCAAAGTTAGGTATTTTTCAATTTTACAGAGCTAAAACAAAGAGGTGTGCACCTGTGTGTTCATTTGGGATTTTTTAAAAATTCTAGTTGCTTAACTTTACTATTCCTAAATCACCATGCCGGGGGAGGGGGGTGTCACAGCTGCTAGTCAAGGTGCAAGACAGTAATATTGTTTAGTTTTGGCTTCAGAGCAATGAAAATTTGGCAGCATCAGACGTGGGAATGGGAGGAGATGGGTGTGCGAGAGAGCCAGGGCTTGGCATGAAGATTTCATCGCTGGGCTAAGAAACCATCAGGCAGACTGGGGTCTTCTGTATGCGAATTAGACTGCAGAAATGTATAAAGCTGGTTAAGGTGTGCATTAAAAACTGCAAAGCAGACCCTCTCAGTTTCAACATACCGATTTTGCGCCCAATCCTAACTCTGTGGTGGCAGGTAGCTCTCCTTGCTTGCCAGTAGGTGGCAACATCCACAGTGCTCCGCTTTATTTTCTTCATTAACCCCTTCTAAACACTGCAGTTTTGACTAAGGGCCCCAAAGAAATTGCCATTTAGAAATGGTGTGCAGTGGCTAAGTGTGGTTGATGGGAGCCAAGAGTTCCCTGGTTCAGATCACATGGCAGCCACAAGCTTGCTATGTCACTTTATGTCACTGGGGAACATGTTGCAGTCTGAGGGGTGCATTATTCCCTTCGGAGCAATATTCCGAGAACCAAATGCCAGACAGGGGGCAGGCTTGGCGACACTCTAGAGCAGGCACCCCCAAACTGCGGCCCTCCAGATGTTTTCGCCTTCTTCCCTGCTGGGGAAGGGGGGGCACTGTTTTGTGGTTCGCTTCAGCATACCCTCCCAGCATCTCTATTTTCCAGGAATAGTCCTGGAATTACGAAAGCTGTTATGTCCTGAGCTGAATCCTAGAACAATAGGATCCAGAATGCAGCAGTCTGATTGGTCCGCAGGAGCCACCCAATCCAGCAATCAGCAACCTGATTGGCCTGCAGGAGCAGCCAATCAGGCTGCTGGCAGAAGTGAATCCACAACCTGATTAGCCTACAGGTGCAGCCCTGAAGTAGCCAATCATGCAAGGCTTATTGTGTAAATAATGTATATAAGCAGACGTTTTGGGGAAAGAGCCATTCTTGTCTTCTTCTTCTGTTGCTACTACAAGCCGAATAAAGAGCATGAAATTCACTCTCGACTCCAAGTATATTTCAAAAGCCATCCCGGCTTCCAATTTGATCCAGGAGTGTCCCTATTTTCCCTGCCAGTGCCGCTGCCAAGGAGGATGAGCAGTGGCAGCGGGAGTGGGCAGCGGCAAGGGAGCAGCCTCCTCCCTTGAACAGCTTGTAACAGCTGCTGGATGCAAGTGAGAGACTGCTGCCACCAAGGCCAGCCCTTTGTGATGCGCTGGCAGAGGACAGGGCCACCCTGGGCAGGAAGAAAGGGGGAATTAGGCCCAAGAAGTCTTGATTTTTATTTATTTTTTAAAAAAAGAAATGCTTTCTGCATCCACATCTACTCTTGCCTCCTTGTATAATTTATTTATTGTTGCATGTTTTTCTTATTTGTAAATCTACCAAACAATAAAACAATGCAAAAATTTACTGAGTCAACCGAATGAAAAAAGTGTATAATCTGAGGAAAAAGAAAGAGAGAGGCTAGTTCTTCTGAAAGTCAGATAGTTGTTTATTTCAGAAACTCAGATAGTTGTTAAGTTGTTTATTTCCTTGACATCTGATGGGAGGGCGTTCCAGAGGGCGGGCGGCACTACCGAGAAGGCCCTCTGCCTGGTTCTCTGTAGCTTTGCTTCTCACAGTGAAGGAACCGCCAGAAGGCCCTCAGAGCTGGACCTCAGTGATGGGGGTGGAGACTCTCCTTCAGGTATACTGGGCCTAACCCCAACAGAATTAACCCTTCAGTTATAGACTGAATGATCTCCGCTGTTGCACTGGGCAGCCTGGTGATTGGAAATAATTGGTTTCACATTCTTGAGTTTAGCTCAGATCATGGAGGCAGGCACTCATTTTGGGGAATGTTCGCATCTGGTGTTAGCAGCTCTTCTGGCCCTGATTCATGGAGCAAGCGGGTGGCTGGACTCTCCATGGTTGATGCCAAGAAAAGGGAGAAACAAAAAAGAAAAATTTCATCTGTATTGTAAGCCTCACGGGTGGCAGACTCTCCAGCCAGAATGTGTGAATGAAAGGAGGGATGGAGGGGAAGGAAGGGGGTCCATCCGCACAGTTTTTACAATCGATGTCTATTATTCAAAATAAGGGAGGCAGTTTTATAAGGCCTGCGAGTGCAGATTTCCTAGCCTGCTTCTTCTAAAATTACCAAGAATGCAAAAAAAGGGAAAATAAAATAAAACCCCAATAGTTTGACCTCTTAAATCACAAATTGGATAGGTTTACTACTAAAGTGCATTGTAAATATGTTTCCCATTATTTAGCTCATTTAGCATGTTCAGCAGTGAGCATTCGGATGTTTTGCGTCTTATTATTATTAGTATTTCATAGCAGGCATTTGATGATTTTCCAAGCCATGGGGATATTTAAAAGACCTGAACGCAACTGGCACAATGTTAATAGGTCATTGGAAGCCATCTGGATGCAGACAAAGAAAGATGAAAGATGTAATAGACTCAGATCAGGCTGCTTATATTGGAGCCCTGGATGTTAAGATACTTAACGTACTCAGAATTATGTTTAAAGTAAAAGCAAAACAAAACTGAATAGCTCTTACATACAGTATTTGTTCAAACCTTATGGAAATAGCTTTTCTGGTATTGTTTGTGAGTGCAGCCCTCACTCTAATTAAGTAGAGATAAATCTTATGGGCGGTACCCAATGAAATACCTCTTCTAGGGATTTTTGCCTGCACAAGGGAACCTCCTCTCCCCTCCCTCTCCTCTCCCCATGTGCTCCTGTGCCCTCCCTGTTCAGGAGGGCTGGAGGAAACCCCAGAACAATTTTTGGGGTGAGCACGGGGTGAGTAGCAGAAGAGAAGTTCTATTGCACAATCAAAAGCTAGAGGAACTGTTTATTTGGATACCACCTTACCAAATTCTATGGTTCTGTGAGCAAGATTGTAGTCTTTGCCCAAGTCCATGGAGAAGTCTTTATACGTGTGTGTGTGTGTGTGTGTGTGTGTGTGTGTGTGTGTGTGTTTATATGCATATGTGCCAGTATGGTGCAGAGTGTTTTACTACGGCCTGGGAGACCAGTGTTCAAATCCCCACTCAAGCAAGAAGGTTGCCTTATCTACCTTACGTAGGCTAAACTACCTCACAGGGTTGTTGTGAGGATAAAATGGGAAGAGGGAGAACCATGTTCACCACCTAGAGCTCCTTGGAACAGAGGCAGAATGTAAATCTAATAAATGAATAAATAACAGTAATAGAACACAGTCGTGCTATTTAACACTTCCATGTTGTAATACATCCATACTTTATACAGTCGCAATTTTCTTGTTATACCATTAACATTTTTGCATGTTGTTCTGACTAATCCATGCATTTTTATGTACACTTTCCCCATATGTATGCTTTTTTGAACACTTTCTTTGCTTGGAGAATGGCATCATAAAATCCAGAAAAGTGAGGATTTCAAAGGATAGCTATGTTCTGGTTTGTGTATTTCAGGAAGCCTGAATTAGGTAGATTTGTGTTTTTAAACAGTACAGCAGGCAGATGATGGGATTGGAGGGAGAATCCAATGGGAGAAGCTGTCGCTGCCTCCCACCCCCTTCACTGCATTCAAAGTTTCACACCTTCTCTAGGATGTAGCCTGATTCACATCTGGACAATATTTTGGAGGATGTGGGATCACCTGGGAGCTCCATGTATGCCACTCTGGAATCCTCAGAGAAAGGCAGGAATGTAACAAACAAGGAAATGTGTGTAGCTGAAATCTGTAGGAAAGTGATGTCTCATTGCATGACGTAAAAAGAAGAGAATGAATTTCTGTGACCAACTTTGAAGGAGTTTTTCAGAAGCATTTCCCCTTGTCCAAGAGGTCTATGCTTAGCACTTATTGGAAACCATATATTTAATGGCACACCACAAAATAGTTATAATGCCTTCTGCCTGCATTGGATTGCAGCCCAAGACTCTTGTAACACTGAAGCATAGGAAGCTGACTGATGCAGAGAGGGACCACTGGTCCATCTACCTCAGTACTGTTTGCAATGACTGGCAGTGCCTCTCCAAAATTTCAGACAGGGTTTTTTCCCTGGCCTACCTGGAGATGCCAGGGATCGAAACTAGGACCTTCTGCACGCAGACAGATGCTCTTCCACTGAGCTATGGCCCTTCCATGTGTTTTAGCAAGGGACTATAGGAATACTGTAATGCTAGATTCTACCGCTTTGGTTAAATAAGAATTACTTTCATTTGCTTTTATTCTTGATAACTAGAATGGGCCTATTTCCAGATTTTCCAGTGGATTTATTCCTTTGCATTTTAATGTACATCAGACTTCCTTTGCACTGTACTTTTTACATATTTTAAGCTGGAAAAAAATGTACTGGAACAATAAGGATAATGGAGCAAGGAGAAAGAAGTCCCAAATGCAACATTAAGGGAATATGCATGACTTTCGATGCAAAAGCCAGTGACTGCAATCCTGCTCCATTAATATCCACAGATTTTGCCACTGAATCCTAGAAGTGCAGGATTGCACCCAGAACAAACTAGCTTAGCACAACCTGCATACCACATAAACCTTGCATTTAAATCGTCTTAGTCTCCCCTGGTTTAAGCGCCACGGTACTGCCTTTTGTCCTTTGCAGATGCCAGACCCGGGTCTCGAACGGAAACAGAATGAAAAGCCCTTTTCACTAATGATCCATGGATGTTTCAGCAGCTTACAAGCTAATAGAGCATCATTGGCCAGCTGTATCCATACCTAAATGGCGCATATGGTGAGCAAGTTCATGCACTCTCCCAATTAGGCCCTGTGTCTTAAAACTGCAAACCTGTTAGCCTGGGAGTAAGCTCTGGCTATACAGTAAAATGACACTTATGCTGAAAGTGGATGATAGACTTTGTAAAAGGGTGAAATTATTGATCTATGCTTCCAACTGGACACAAACTGGAATAATTCCATTAAACCCCAGAATCATATTAGCCTTCATATGGCACAAATGGCATTCTCCATACTTTTCATTCAGATGGAAGAACATGATATAGTTGTGACTGACACCCCCTCACACGATTTCCCCTCATACACTAAGATGCTGTGGGCTAGTAGAAGATGCACAAGGATCATATAACTCAGAGGATATCAACATGGTGCCCTCCGGAGTCCAGCTCCCATTAGTCCTAGTCCAGCACAACCTTTAGTGAAGGATGCTGGGAGTTGTAGTCCAGCAGACACCATATTAGCTACCGCGGTATAATTGCTGCCACAGGAGTACACAAAAAACAGAGATGTCCATGCAAAGAGAACCAGCAAACCATCCTTAACTCTGGCCAAAACCATGTCAAACAATGAGGGCTACACTTGCTGTTGTTTAGTCATGTCCGACTCTTCGTGACCCCATGGACCAGAGCACGCCAGGCACTCCTGTCATCCACTGCCTCCCACAGTTTGGTCAAACTCATGTTGGTAGCTTCGAGAACACTGTCCAACCATCTCGTCCTCTGCCGTCCCCTTCTACACTAAATATTCCCTAATGTCAGTATATATTATTTGCTTTGAAATTAGCCAATTGTCTACAGCCAAACTAGTTGCTGGAAAAGGTAGTTACATAACATTAACTCACTTGTTGTTTCAATGCTGTTTGGTACCCCTTTCTTCCTGGGCTTCCTTACTGAGCTTCTCCTCCTTCACTGTCTATGATCCCATTTGTCCTTACCACTGTTTACAGTAATCTCTAGTGACTTGTTCAAATCCATTGTACTAGCAGTTGTGGACATCATCTGTTATTGTTGTTGTTGTTAAATTTGTATACCACCCTTCATCCAAAAATGACAGGGCAGTTTATAACATAAAAAACACAAAATCAAGAATACATAACATAATAATATGTACATATACATAATTTGGTACTATGACCTTGTCAGAAAAAGGACATAGGTCACCATTGCAGATTAAATGCCAATGAGGGCAAATGAGGGAAAGGACAGAGAAGGCAAATAAGAGTAATAATTGTGCTGAGATCGAGCAACAGGCAGGAGAACAAGTTTGGGCCAAGCGGCATTGAAACAACAAAGTTTTTCAATGAATGTGAAAAATCAGACAATGCTTCAATAATCTGACTGTAAAAAAATTGCTGTGGAAAAGTGTTTCCTCAAAAGCTAAAGTAATATCTCAAAGCTTGCCATATACCAGAGGGTGGAGAAGGTGGATGGAGAGAGCTGACAGGTTGAGCTTGTAAACAGGGGAAATTATTTTACTTGAAAAGCAAATCCTTTTAAATTCTCCTCTCACCCCACCCCACCCCCACAAAAAACTTTAAAGGTTTCCATTTTATAAGCCCGTGGACCTATTTGTTTGTAATTTGGTAGGTTCTTACCTAGGGGCACATCTCTCATTTCTGCAGTTTTCAGACTACTTCTCCACAAAGCAGTAAGAGAGATCAAGTGATTCCTTTCTTAAAGGTAAAGGGTAAAGGGACCCCTGACCATTAGGTCCAGTTGTGACCGACTCTGGGGTTGCGGTGCTCATCTCGCGTTATTGGCCAAGGGAGCCGGCGTACAGCTTCCAGGTCATGTGGCCAGCATGACAGAGCCGCTTCTGGCAAACTAGAGCAGTGCACGGAAACGCCGTTTACCTTCCCGCTGTAGCGATACCTATTTATCTATTTGCACTTTGATGTGCTTTCGAATTGCTAGGTTGGCAGGAGCTGGGACCAAGCAACAGGAGCTCACCCCGTCGCGGGGATTCAAACCGTGGGGATTCGGCCTTCTGATCGGCAAGCCCTAGGCTCTGTGGTTTAACCCACAGCACCATCTGCGTCCCTTTCTTACTCATCGTAAAATTGCAATGGCTGCCCTTTCAGAACAGAAACACTTAAGGTGTGACTTCGCCTGCAGATTTCTTCTAATTCTACCCTAAAATAAAAGTATCTATAAGCGCCCTCTCTCTCTCTCTCTCTCTCTCTCTCTCTCTCTCTCTCTCTCTCTCTCTCTCTCTCTCTCTCTCTCTCTCTATTTTCTAGCACAACCCTCCCAGGACCTATTTACCTATAATATCACAGGCATTATCCATTCTGGAGTAGCTACTATGCCTGCAACATTTATCAACATCTGTCAAAAGGAGGGGGGAGTTAAAGCTTTTTTTTAAAAAAAAAAACTGAATAGTGCATGGGATGACTTAAATAGGTTAAAAAGAGAGAGTAAAGGACCCTCTGGGCAGTTAAGTCCAGTCAAAGGCTCATCTTGCTTCAGGCTGAGGGAGCCGGTGTTTGTCCACAGACAGCTTTCTGGGTCATGTGGCCAGCATGACTAAACTGCTTCTGGCGCAAGGGAACACGGTGACGGAAGCCAGAGTGCACAGAAACGCCATTTACCTTCCTGCCGCAGTGGTTCCTATTTATCTACTTGCACTGGTGTGCTTTCGAACTGCTAGGTAGGCAGGAGCTGGGACAGAGCAATGGGAGCTCACCCCATCGTGGGGATTCAAACAGCCGGCCTTCTGATCAGCAACCCCAGGAGGCTCAGTGGTTTAGACCACAGCGCCACCCGCTCCCTAGTGGTTTAGACCACAGCGCCACCCGCTCCCTAGTGGTTTAGATCACAGCACCACCTACTCTCTTTTAGCTTAAATAGACCCCAGGCCAAATCAGTCCATGAAGTGCCTTGGATTGAGGAGCATTATTTTCCAAAGCATTAAATTGGGCTCTTGAATCCTGTGGTAAGTGCATTCCCTCACTTCTTTCAAGCACACTTGGTTACATTTCATCCTCCTGCTTGGGAAATGGGTGGGTCACGGTTGTCCTGAGGAGGTTAAAGAATGTCCCACTGCGTAGCAATCTATAAAAGCAGCAAACAGGATTTGATGTTCATTACTCCACTCTGATTCTGACATCGGAGGTGCAAAGGGATTTTAGCGAGTGTGAAATGTCTTAAATTCCTTAAGCCTCACACCGTTCGTGAGCTACCAATATTAACTCAAAGAGCAACGGTGTGAAATTACTTTTGGTCACTTATAATCTATCCAGACTCTAATGCTGTGTTTAAAATTAAGCCCTGATTGCAAAGGATAAGAAATGTTCTCCTCTAATTTCTCATCTGGGGAGATATAAAGTGACTTACGGTTAACCAGAGGAAATGAAAGAGGGATGAGACCTACAGCTAGAAGTCCAGGTGGTTCTACTGCTTTGTTATTTTTCTTCACTTTTAGATTTTTTTTCATCCCTCTCTTCCTTTTGTTTGCTTGCATGTGTGTGTGTGATTTTAAAAAAACCCGCTTGTGATATTGTGAAGGGAAGAATGTAACCCTTCCATTTTATTTCTCCGCCTATAAAGGCAAACGTGTTTCATTAAAACAAGATTCCAAACGTGTTTCATTAAAATAAGATTGCTGAAAAATGCTCTGCTGATGACTAGATCCTCAGCGGCAGATTAATGGAATGTATGCAGTTCTTTACAAACAGATAAAATGTTATCTGCAATTCTTAACCTATATTGCAGCAGCAGTATGCAGGATGGCTGTCCTTTCAAGTTCTCTGGGTTACACATACAGGCTAATATAGTTACTGGGGGTTATTGTTCTAAAGGGAATTTGCCTGTGAAATGAAAGACATGAAAAGATAATGATAAATCTAAATTACGCAAGTCTGTTTAACAGATATATGTGGTAAAACGCAGCCAATGGGACATTTCTAAACTGTGGGTACAGTGTTATAAAATATGTGAGAGTTGCCCAGGCACTGCAGAGCTGATGGGAAACAGGATCTGGTCTGCACCACCAGCCCAAAGACCAAGGGTCCCTGAGAGTCGAAAGCACCAGCCTCCAAGGAAGAACATTGTGGCAAGGAGAAGTATATGCAGGTGCCAGGTGGCAGAGGAACCGACCCTCACGACAGGTTGCCAGGAACGGATAAGACAAGGAAAAGTCCTTACCACCAGCTTTTGTTCAATATTTACAGAGAGAGGCTTGAGAATGCAGCCTCTTGGCATAGCTGCCAAGTCTCCCGTATTCCCCAGGAAATCCCCGTTTTTTCAGCTGTTCCTAGCTGAAAAAACGGATTTTTTTTTTGTTTTTCCCTGGTTTATTCTGGCGCGGCAGCCATTTTGGAACTGGGTGGAGCATGCTCAGAAGCGACTTTTGATGCTGCTCTGCCCAGTTCCAAAATGGCTGCAGTGCGACTTTTGGCGTGGCGGCCATTTTGGAACTGGGCAAAGCAGCATCAAAAGTCACTTCTGAGCATGCTCCGCCCAGTTCAAAAATGGCGGCAGTAGTACTTCCGGTCTGCTACTTCCGGCCGGTCCCTTATTTCTCCAACAGCAACTTGGCAGGTATGCCTCTTGGAATAATAGCGTTGTCCTGAGTAAATCTCCACCCCCCTTTTCTCCTACTTCCTCATTCGTCACCTTCTTCCCTACGGGTGGTGCTGAGGGCCCTTTGCTTCTGAGCCCTTTGCTCCACTAATTTCAAGGCTTGCCGGGTTCTGGGAGGGGGGGTCTGGAATGCTTTCTAGACACAGTGTCTGTCAGCTGTTGCTCTCCTGGTGCTTCCTCTCCCATTATTTCCCAGCTTCCCCCCTCATCTGCCTCTGAGCGGTGACCTCCCTCAAACCCCTGTTGCAATTCTGAACTGTCTTCTTCTCTGGAAGGGTCAGGAGGCTTGGGAGGCGATCTCCACCATTCCTCCTCTGCCCAGTCCCTGACAGCAGGATACTTGGGCTCAAGTACCTGCAGAAGCATCTTCTCTGATACCAAGTGACTTGATCCATAAGATTCTGGTGTGTATGTGCTCTGCTCATGGTCTCTGTGGGGATTCCTGGTGAGAGGGTGGTTAGAAGAACATCCTCCATAGCAGGGCCTCAATTTTGGAATGATCGCGCCCTGGAGTTGCATCTGCACTCTTCATTGCTGGGATTTTGACATCGGCTGAAGTTGCTTTTGTTCATCCAGGTCTTTTCAGTTTGATAATGTAATGTTATCATTAATAGCATTTTCTGGATCTTTTTTTTTAATGATTGCCATTTTAATCAGTGTTTTAGTGATTTATTTAGGGGTGCATTTTGTTGGCTTATCTTGTGCTATACATGGTTTGGGGCTCTGAGGAGGAAGGTTGACTCATAGATACAATAAAATAAGTAAGAACATAAGTACAGCCTTTTGGATCAGGCCAGCATCCTGTTCTCACAATGGCCAACCAGATGACTTGTGGGACCTGAACACAAGAGCTCTCTCCCCTCCCGTGGTTTCCAGTAACTGGTATTTGCTGCCTCTCGCCGTGGTGGCAGAACATAGACATCAAAATCACTAGCTCCTGATCTCCTCGTCTCCCAAGAATTGGGCCAATCCTCTTTTAAAGCCATCCAAGTTGTTGGCCATCACTGCTTCCTGGAGAGTGAGTTCCATGGTTTAACTAGGGACCCAGGTGGCGCTGTGGGTTAAACCACAGAGTCTAGGGCTTGCCGATCAGAAGGTCGGCGGTTCGAATCCCTGCAATGGGGTGAGCTCCCGTTGCTCGGTCCCAGCTCCTGCCCACCTAGCAGTTCGAAAGCACATCAAAGTGCAAGTAGATAAATAGGGACCGCTCCGGCAGGAAGGTAAACGGCGTTTCCGTGCACTGCTCTGGTTCGCCAGAAGCAGCTTTGTCATGCTGGCCACATGACCCGGAAGCTGTCTGCGGACAAACGCCGGCTCCCTCGGCCTATAGAGCGAGATGAGCGCCGCAACCCCAGAGTCGGACACGACTGGACCTGATGGTCAGGGGCCCCTTTACCTGTGTGAAGAAGAACTTTCTTTTATCTGTCCTGAATCTTCCAGCATGCAGCTTCCTTGGATATTCTTGAGTTCTGGCATCTCACCACTCTCCCCATGCCATGCATCATTTTATAAACTTCTGTCATGTCAGCTCTTGTTCACCTTTTCTCTAAACTAAAAAATCCATAGAGGACCATCCTTGCCCTATCTACAGGGTCAAGGAAAAGCAGAAGGAGGGTAGATAATATCTCTCTCCCCTGCCCTTTCTCTGCCAAAAAGGAACAGTCCGTTCCAACAGTCAGTTGCCCTGGGGCTGTGGTACTGCCCCCATCCATGTGGCACACAGAAACACATACAGTCAAGGATTTAATGACCGGTTTAAACAAACACATGGGCTTGCAAATGTCTAATATCTTTTCCCCTTCTTTGAGATGTCAAACTTCTCCCCCCCCCTTTTATTTTGAAAAAACAAATGTGTGTGTTTTGAATACAGTGCTGAAGAGGCTTGGTGCTTGAACATACAAGTCCACTTGTGTACATGGGACTGATAACGTGGGATAAGATACAATGCCATCTTAAGCAACTTGCACAATGGACAGGAAAGGACCTGAGTCACTATTCTGCCACTTCAGCTTCAAGATCCCTGCCTCCATCCGACGCTTTCGAACTTCCATCGTAATGATGCTCACTCAACAAGTAAAATCTTCTCGTAATCCTTTTACCAGCCAGTGCTTTGTGAGTGATGACAGCTGCCTGCTCTTTCCGGGTTACTAATGGCCTCGGATACAGAACAAGCTTTTGGAGCGCTCCACTCCCAATGATACATACATAAGAGTATCCCTACCAGACAGTTCCTGCATCGGTAGGTGTCTCAGGTGTCTCAGGAGGGATGCAGGAACTTGGAGATGGAAAGATCCTTCTTTAAGCAAGGTGAAGTTCTGACAATCTGTGCCCTTTAGGAAACAACAAGAATATATCTGCTCACTTTGAAAAAGAAACCAGCCACCTTTTGTAGTTGCCGGCCTGCAGTGGCTTCTCTTCTCTTTTCTTTTTCCTTTCTTTTTTTAAAAAAAATATTTTTTCTTACATTTTAATCAAAGGACAATGAACATCACATTTCCAAAATAGGAGCTGTGCTTTTGATGTACTGTGTGTTGTAAGGTGTTCTTGTAAGGAGTCTTATGCATGTGCATATTATTTCCTCTACACAGAAGGCCTTAAACACCACCCAAACCCTGTTTGTTTCTGGGCATCCTGAACACTCCAGACTCCAGACTCACATCCATATGGGCTCTGGCACCTTTAGCAGCAACTTTTGTAGCTGGAATCAGCCAGGGCTCCATCCTCCCAGGCTAGATGGAAATACAGTGGAACCTTGGTTTACGAACACCTCGGTTTATGAATTTTCGGTTTATGAATGCCGCGGACCTGCCTGGAACGGATTAATCCACTTTCCATTACTTTCAATGGGAAAGTTCGCTTCAGTTTATGAACGCTTCAGTTTATGAACAGACTTCCGGAACCAATTATTATTTATTATTATTATTATTTAGTATTTATACCCTGCCCATCTGGCTGGGTTTCCCCCACCACTCTGGGTGGCTTCCAACAAAGATTAAAATACATTAAAATATCACAGATTGAAAACTTCCCTAAACAGGGCTGCCTTTAGGTGTTTTCTAAATGTCAGGTAGTTGTTTATCACATTGACCTCCGATGGGAGGGCGTTCCACAGGGCGGGCGCCACTACCGAAAAGGCCCTCTGCCTGGTTCCCTGTAGCTTTGCTTCTCGCAGTGAGGGAACCGCCAGAAGGCCCTCAGCGCTGGACCTCAGTGTCCGGGCTAAACAATGGGGGTGGAGACGCTCCTTCAGGTATACAGGACTGAGGCCGTTTAGGGCTTTAAAGGTCAGCACCAACACTTTGAATTTGCTCGGAAACATACTGGGAGCCAATGTAGGTCTCTTCGGACCGGTGTTATGTGGTCTCGGCGGCCACTCCCAGTCACCAGTCTAGCTGCCGCATTCTGGATTAATTGCAATTTCCAGGTCACCTTCAAAGGTAGCCCCACGTAGAGCGCATTGCAGTAGTCCAAGCGGGAGATAGCCAAAGCATGCGAGACAGTCTGCGGGCAGGTAGAGTCTCAGCCTGCGTACCAGGTGGAGCTGATAGACCTGGACACAGAATTAACCTGTGGCTCCATGGACAGCTGTGAGTCCAAAATGACTCCCAGGCTGCGCACCTGGTCCTTCAGGGGCCCAGTCACCACATTCAGGACCAGGGAGTCCTCCACACCCGCCCGCCTCCTGTCCCCCAAAAACAGTACTTCTGTCTTGTCAGGATTCAACCTCAATCTGTTAGCCGCCATCCATCCTCCAACCGCCTCCAGGCACTCACACAGGACCTTCACCGCCTTCACTGGTTCTGATTTAAAAGAGAGATAGAGTTGGGTGTCATCCGCATACTGATGAACACCCAGCCCAAACCCCCTGATGATCTCTCCCAGCAGCTTCATATAGATGTTAAAAAGCATGGGGGAGAGGACGGAACCCTGAGGCACCCCACAAGTGAGAGCCCAGGGGTCTGAACACTCATCCCCGGCCACCACTTTCTGAGCATGGCCCAGGAGGAAGGAGCGGAACCACTGTATGACAGTCCCCCCAGCTCCCAACCCCTCTAGACGGTCCAGAAGAATGTTACGGTCGATTGTATCAAAGGCCGCTGAGAGATCCAGCAGAACTAGGAAACAACTCTCAGCTTTGTCCCTAGCCCGCCGGAGATCATTAACCAGCGCGACCAAGGCAGTTTCAGTCCCATGATGAGGCCTGTGTTCATAAACCGAGATACCACTGTAGGTGGCAAAGCTGAGGGTACATCTTGCAGAAATCACATCAGTGTCTGTGTAAAACTCTTTCAGGTGTATATCAAATGCATGGATTTCTTCTGGTACTATACTTGAGAGGGGCAGACACAACCACGTGTGTCCCCCAGCTCCCTCCATGTAGTTTCTGGATGGGTTTGTGTGAAGTCCCTTCTGCTGTAACAGTCACAGTGTGTAAAGCTGTTTCTTTCCTTATTAGTGCTTCATATCAGGCACAAAGGGCTTAAAGGGCTTAAATTTATCTGGAGAACCAGCTCACTTGTCCGAAAGCTCTCCCTTTAATTTGTGATGTGTGGGGTCTGAATGCTGTGTACAGGAGCCCTTTCAGCTATTTTTATTTCTCATACTCCAGTTATAAGACCTGGCACGGGACACAAATGAAAAGGCTGGATTTGGATTAGCTCTAGAACAAATAAAACCCAGATTCTTCTGCAAATAAGCCTTAAATTTCCAGGTCATCTGAGACATCAAAGGAAGCAGGCTGGAGCCTACAAAATCTTTTGGCACAATGTGCTTCATAGTCTTTAAAGTGCCACAAGTGTCTCAAATATTGACCCAGTCCTTAGGGCTGAACCAAATGCGACAGTGGTGTGTGTGTGTGTGTGTGTGTGTGTGTGTGTGTGTGTGTGTGTGTGCAGGCCACCAGGATTATCCTTAAAACCTTAGCAAGCAGGAAAGCAGAAGCTTAACTGTTTCCTTTCCCTTCATGGCCCTGAGGAAAAATGCCCCCTTTGTGGTTCTGATGATAATCAGTATATGAGGAAAGGCCCTAGCTCCTTAGTGGAACACCTGCTTTGCAATCAGAAGGTCCAAAGTTCAATCCCTGGCATTTCTATATAGGGCTGGGAATGCCCTCTGTTTGGAAACCCAGAGAGCTGCTGCCAGTCAGTGTAGGCAATACTGACCTAGACAAACCAACGGTGCAACTCAGCTTCCTATGTATCCTGCACCTGCTATTCACTTTTTTTATTAAAAAAATGGATACAAGTGTAAGTTATACGTTATGGCTGTGTGAACACTCATTTACTTAGCATCCAATGTGCTCCCACTCCTGGTTTGGGAAGTGGCATACATACAACATTACCCTCAATCTATAGCTATCCTGTTTCTTGAGAAATACTGCATTGTGATGTGTTTCCCCAGAAACCAGCTTCGATCCAAAATGGAAGAAAAAAAAGAACAGCCCAGCTGTGTTTGAAGCCAGTAATGTGTGCACAGTCTCAGTGCAATGCAATCATAGGTATGTTTACTGAGAAGTTCCATTGTGTCCCAGGTAGATATGTTTAGGATTGGTCCTCTAATGTCAAGGCTCTAATTACGATTTCTCCCCTGGTGGCAGTCAAAAGGCAGATAACCGAAAGAGTTCTTACCACATGATTTATTCAGTATTCACAGAGAGAGAGAAAAGAATGCTGTCTAAAATAAGGGCGCTGCTCCAACTGAGCTCCTTCCCCCTCCCTTCCTAGCAACAGCACATCCCCTTACGGTGGCCGCCAGGGGCTAATTGTCTCGGAGTCCTTCGCTCTTCCACTTTCAATGTACGTTGAATTCTGCGAGAAGGGGGGTCAGAAATGCTTTCCAGTGACAACGTGTCAGCTGGCTACTCTGTCTCTGTCTCTCCCTTCTCTTCTCCCAACACCTCCTAACTTTTCTGTTCACCTGTCTCTGAGCTGTGACCTTCCTCAAACCACTGCTGTAATTCAATACTGCCTTCCTCTTCTCTGGGAAGTTCAGGAGGAAGGGGGGCGGTCTCCACCATTCCACCTCAGTCCTGTCCCTCTCAGTCTAGTCCCTGACATATAATCGCATCACCTGGTAGAGTTGATGTGTCACTTAGCGGATCTGGGTAGGAAGCTGGACCCCTGTTTGCATTAGAAATCACATCCCTCCAGTTCAGTGTGATCTCCGTGAGCATCATGGTGCACATGCAAACCCAGACGCCCACCTGCACCTTTCTTGCACATGCAGAAAGCTGTGTCGCACACCTTTTCTGAAAATATATGAGACTTGGTTGTAGTTTCTTTTGTTGTTGTTGTTCCAAAAAAAAAAGGTCAATAGAATAACACGCTAGATGTTGCACGCAAGGCCCAAGAGGTCTTTTCGCACAACTGCATAAGGAAGCCCCCAGAACTAAGGAGATGAAACCCCCACGCCTGTTTCTGCTTGCTGCGGAAGTGGCATCAAGTACAAGGGATTGCAAGCGAGCTCTGAAAAAAAAGTAAATGGCCAAAAATCAGCAAGCATGCTGAAAAGTGGAAATATTGAATTTCCACAGATGGCTTTTAAAACCAAATGTTTCCCATTTTGTTTTGTTTTTTAAATGCCACGAATGAAAAGATTTCATGCAACCAAACTTCAGTAAAGTAACCTCGTGTTGGGGCAAAGCTAGTTGATGGAAGTTCTACCTCTGTCAACAAAACGGAATCCAGGTGAAGCTTTGTTGACATTAATATTAGTTGATTTGCTCATTCTTGTGGGTAAGAGCTAATAATGGATTTCCACATATTCAAGGAATGCATTTGGATTTTAAAGAGAAACTCTTCAGCAATTCCCTTTATAGCCAAATAGCACATTAATGCAGAGAGTAATAGTGTAATCAAATCCTGCTATGAGACAAAGGAAAGTCATTTTTCTTTCCTTTCCTTTTTTTTTAACCGTAGGAATTTAGCAGCCTCCAGTAATCACACTGATATACTCTAGACTCATACTTACTCCCAGAGAGAGAAGTTAAGGGAATAATAACAGATGCAAGGCTGGGTATCAGTCTCATGTGAAATTAAAAACAACATTGACAGTTTCAAGTGGGGAAGGTTTAAATTCAGAAAGTGTTGGAAGATCTAGTTGAAGATTAGTATTAAACCTCATGTGGGGGAAAGGGAGGTGAAGTCTTTTCCATAAATCACCCAGATACTTAATTTGATATCAAACATGAACCTTAACATGTGTCATATAATCTGGCTTAATACACCCGGGGCTTATTAAAATGGTGTGAGCCAAAGAGTACAGTTATTTAGACGAGTTTGAACAACTCCAATGCAAGGCAGAAAAATCTACCTTAATTTGAAATTGTCTTGGAATTGTCTTATGTAAGGGAAAAGAGGGAGGGATGGGGAGAAAATGTTTACCAGTTCTGCTGCTATGAATTTTGATCCCAAAAGCAACAATCTTGAGACCAGCAAGATTATTCTAAGAAAAGGTCATGAAAGAAGCTTTCAGATGTAGAAAATGTTTTGCGGTTGTACTGCATGTCGATACTGGAGAGAGAATAGATGAGGGCTGAGACCCATCCATGCCACTGCTTGGTAAATCATTTCAGTGGTAAATTCTGAAATATAGGAGTTCATCCTCTTCTGAAAGTGCGCTGGGGCTGAAGTGATCCTGAAGTACAGTTTCTTGAAACGATATCACTCCAACGGAGTCACTCTACACTAGACCAATGTACTGGTGTTGTCCCAAATCTAATTTAAAGTATGTTGCTGTTGTTTAGTCGTTTAGTCGTGTCCGACTCTTCGTGACCCCATGGACCATAGCACGCCAGGCACTCCTGTCTTCCACCGCCTCCCGCAGTTTAAAGTATATTCATTGCAAAATTATGATTGAATGGTGAACAGGGGTGAAGCTTGGTATGGAGTGTTACAAAACTATTCTATTTGCCCAGCATCCACTCAGTGTGTATTTACTGCTATGATTTTCAAAATGGGTTGCTGGAAACCTTGAGTATTCCTTGAAAAACCCACCAGGGCTGCCTCCCTCAGCCTTGTGCCCTCCAGATGTTTTGAACTACATCTCTCATCAGCCCTTGTCAACACGTACACCTCAAGGAGCGTTTCTACCCCCATCGTTCAGCCCAGATACTGCGGTCCAGTTCTGAGGGCCCTCACTCCAAGAAGTGAAGTTACAGGGAACTAGCAGAGGGCATTCCCAGTCATGGCACCCGCCCTGTGGAACACCCTCCCATCAGATGTCAAAGAGATGAACAACTATATGACTTCCAGAAGACATCTGAATGCAGACCTGTATTGGGAAATTTTTAATGTTTGATGTTTGATTATATATATATATATATTCTGTTGGAAACCACACATAGGCGGGTTAAAAGTATTATTATTATTATTATTATTATTATTATTATTATTATTATTATTTTGTAGTCCTTTGCAAGTGCAAGTGCAAGTGCTTGACTCCAGCAAATTACTGTGCTTTGAAACTCTGCCCTGAGTTACCAGCTGCTTTTATCGTTTGTGGTTTGAGTGTTGCATTCGTATTTTTAAATGGCTGCATATTGCCTTGAGGCTGGTGTAGGAGGCAGCATAGACGTGTTCTTTAACATAATAAAATAAGACATTGTTGCTAATTAGTCCTAAGCTGATCAAGATGCAATAAAGAACCTTGTGGTGCAATGATGTCTCGTTTGAGGAGAACAAGTGGAATTTTGAATCACATTAAACAGTCCCCAAACAGAGGTAAGGCAATCAAGTTTAATCACATTTCCAGAAACTCATACAGACGTTCCTTTTCCTTTTGGGAAGCCAAATTCAGTCACCATTGCATTCTTCTCCATATAATTCTTTCAAACCTCTTTGCATCAATGGATACTGGCAGCTCTACAGTTTCAGCATTGCACCCTCCCAAATGATAACAGCAGACATTCAACAAGTTTTGTAATGACCAGTGATGACAGATGTAGATGCATCTTAGGTGCATATGGAGAGGGCAAAGTAAAGGATGAAGATGTCTTATAAGGTCTATTATAACTACTACAAAGAAATGTAGAAACCAGAACCAAATATGAATTTTTTTCCGGGGGGGGGGACCATTAATGTTAATTAAGCAATATACCTTTTAAGTATTGGTTGACATTACATGTATTCCAGTAGAAAATCCACTAGATATGAACCGTGATTCCTAGTTGTGTCCTGTTGTCCTGTTGTCCAAGCCATTTTTAATTTTTTTCCCGTATATAGTGAATGTATTTTGCATTATGACATAATACGTTTATGTTGCTATGGAAGCACACAGAAATGTTGTCCTAGTTGTCCTAGGAAACACACAGAAACAGTTTCTGATAATGGCTGTCATACTGTAGCTCAATCCAGACTTTTCCGTTCTTTGTTCTTCTAAGAGCCAGGATGTCGTACTGAACCTTGAGCTACAGTACCGAAGTCTTAGTGCAGACCACACACAGCTTTAATCATTAGGGAGTTGGGTGCAAATGTTCCCATGAATCCAGCGCCTGCAACCTACCTTTGTCCCATCCTCTATAATGAGGGGATCATTGGAAGACCAGAAAGGACTGTGCCAATTTCATGGCTGGCTTCTTGCTTTGAGCATGGAAGAAAGGTGCACTCATGGTGTATTCATATTTTCCATTGCTTCCCACCCAATTCCTTTTGTTGGTCTTCTTGGCTTGGAAATTCCCAGTGTTGGGAAGGTTCAACATGCTATAGTGTTGCTTTGTGCGTGAGCAAGAAGAACAGCTTTGTCCAGCTTTTGTGGCTCTTCTGGGTGTGGTACCTATTCCTGGCTGAAGCTTTCCATGGACTCGGCATTGGGAGTCAATAGCATAGAGCCCAGCACATCTGCATTTTCTGGCATGGGATGGTTGACTTCATTACTGGTAGTTTGCTACATCCATTTGGGGAGAACAGGGAATCTGCTCATTAGGGGAGGAAATCCAGTGGAGGGATTGTGCCAAATTGAATCATCCAATTAACTGCACAAGATTTAACAGTCTCAGCGGTACCAGTTCATTTTCATTCTAGACAGCAACTAAGGATTACTATTATTATTATTACTATTATTTACCTTCCCTTCACTAGAAAGTCCCAGGGTGGGTTACAGCAATAGAAAACACAGCATTAAAGCATTTTAAAACAAATTACGCTCACAACTAGAGTGGGTCCTAAAAATCTATAACTCAGGTGTCCAAGCCCAGGTTAAAGAGGTGTGTCTTCAGTATATGGTGAAAGCAGTACAATGAAGGGGCCAGACACACCTTTGTGGGGAGGGAATTCAATAATGTAGCGGTTGCTACAGAACATGCTCACCCAAACTTCTGAGGATGAATGGAATACTACGTGCTTCCTCGGGAGTATGGATCATCAGCCTACTGATTTCAATGGAGCAAAAATTCAGGATATACATGCATTTGTTTGTGCTGCAGAACATATTTATTTCCACAACACATTTCTGTCCACTTGTTTCGACTGCAACTTTAAAAATTCCAAAAGTTAATAAAGAACATTTTAAAAAGCAGTTAACAGAATTAAGCATAAAAACAATTACATTTTAAAAGGCATAAAAGGAGTGCAAAGCAAACAAACGAAGCAAAAAATACAGCTTTACCCACTATCTCCAAAACTGAACTTACTTAATTCCCACTTGAATACATGAACTGCAGCCATCCTGCTATAAAGAATGCAGAGAAAGCATATGTGGTAAAAATAATATACTAACATCCAAGGTATGATTATTATTTATTAAATGTGTATACTGCCTATACTCATAGGTCTTGGGGCAGTTCACAACACCAAGTTCCAATATACAAAGCACAAAATACATAATAAAAATAATCAAAAATAATCGAAACAATTAACAATACTAATGTATACACACCACTAAACAATACGCTCCCCAACTAAAGGTCCTAAACAATACTCCAGCCCACAAATACAAATACAAGAATCCAACTTAACATATAACATTTAACAGCAATTTAAAACAACCCTACCCTCTGAATAAAACGGCTGGCAATCTCCCAGCAGCAACTGCAGATGGTCCTCGTGGTGGGGGAGATGGCAGTCTCCAGGAAAACTGTTTTGCAAAACTGTGTATGTTGGGCAAAATTGCAAGCAAAATGTGCATGGTTAGGAGGACTAAAATGCTGGTGTGTTCTCAGAAGGCCTTAAAAAAATTAAGAAATTGCAAACAAATGTGGAAATGTGAATGGAAATGGGCGGACTGGCCCATCCCTAGCCAGCAGTAGACTCTTCTTCCTGCTTCCTTTTACAGAGGTTGCTATTGCTGGAAGGCCAGAGCCATAGAAAGCAGAGAGGCTCAGATCATCTCAGGTAAGCTTACCTTCCAAGGCAGGGTGCTGCTGAGAAGATATTTCAGAAAAAGATAAATGCTCCAAACTTCCTTACATGAAGGATGTGCAGTGATTTCAGATGTTTTGGATTACTTGTTCAATAAATGCCAGCTCCGTTGTAAATTCCTTCACAAGGGAAAGATTGTTTCCACTGCCTTCGGTGAAAAATCACTAAGCTTTTTATGCTTGGTGCCCTGCCGTTTTAAAGTTTGGTTACTTTTATACTGCTGATTGCTTTTGAATTTTTCATAAATGCATATAACTGGAACTGAGGGGCAAAGAAACAGCCCGTGTTGCACACGCAAGTTTTCAGGCTGCAAAAATTGGTGGGTTATTTCAGCTGGTTTCAGGGATTGCAGCAAAACTCATCAGTGATCTTTGGGAGTTTTGGCCACTATTATTGTTTCAAAGAAAAATGCCCAGCATGATGTTTACATCATGACATAACACTGCTCCAAAGAGCATTTTGGGGGAGGGGGAGGGGAGGAATCTTGTCCCTCACTGGCAGATGCCATTAATATTTTGCTTACCTGAAGTTATGGCTCTGTGTGCGGTATCTGATTCAAATTGTTTTTAAGATGAGAAATCTCACACAAGTCAATGGATGTCTTTGCAAACTTCGAAGCGGTACAACAGAAAGAAAGAAAGAAAGAAAGAAAGAAAGAAAGAAAGAAAGAAAGAAAGAAAGAAAGAAAGAAAGAAAGCCAGACTCCCTCCACCTAAGAGAACACAACTTTCAGTATGAACAAGGTTTGAAGGCAAACTCTGAAAACAGATTAACCACCTAGTCCCCTAGACAAAAAAGTTGAGAGTAGAGACAAAACCTTGTGCTAATGCAAGCTTGGCAACCTTGGCTCTCCAGATGTTTTGGAACTACAACTCCCATGATCCCAGACCACCGGCCCTGTTAGCTAGGGGTCATGGGAGTTGTAGTTCCAAAACATCTGGAGAGCCAAGGTTGCCTATGCCTGTGCTAATGCATGGAGAGACAGGTCTTCCTTTCATAGAATAAGTCAGTATCTAAGGATGCAACTGCAGCAATCACAGACTAATGCAAAACACAGCTGCAGTTTAGCACGCTTAAGTAATGGGCAAATGTGTCGTCCGTGTCCGTCCCCCCCCCCATTTATGTACTTATGATTTTCTGTACTTACACGGTTTGTACTTTGGGTCGAAGACAAAACCTGGTTTTATGCTGGAAGAGAAACAGCCAATTCCCTTTTTCTATAGTGAGGTATTGCTGTTCACGAAAGCTCGTTCCTAAAATTCATTTAGGAAATCAAGAAGAGGCAACAGAAACTGCCTGGGGAAGGGTCACAGCTCAGCAGTAGAGAATCTGCCTTGCATGCAGAAGATCCCAGGATCAATTCTCAGCAACTCCAGGTCGGCTAGGAGATACTCCCTGCCTGAAACCCTGGAGAGCAGCTGCCAGTCAGTGCAGGCAACACTGAGTGAAATAGACCATTGGTGTGACTAGGTATAAGGCAGCTTTCTGCATTCCTAACTTTCTGAAAAGCAACATGTTCAATTTTAATATATTTCTTTAGTATAATGTAATGGTAATTGCTTACACGAAACAAAATGGGTGCCCCCTAGTGGCCATATACTATCTCTAAATCCTTGTAACATTAAATCAAAGATCAACAATTGGCTGAGTACACTGCCAAGTAACAATGTTTCACACAGGATGATGTTTCAAATGTATTCCACACACAAACACACACCCGATCTCCCCCACCATACTGTCTACTTTTAGCTTTGATTGTTACGTCTTTATTATCCGACACACGGCTAAATTGTTGCCTTCCTGTTGTGTTGTTTATTTTTTATCACTTCCACCCACTTCAATTATGCACATCAGAGAAGGAAACCACCAACACCACTCTCTCTCTCTCTCTCTCTCTCTCTCTCTCTCTCTCTCTCTCTCTCTCTCTCTGTGTGTGTGTGTGTGTGAAAGAGAGAGAGAGAGAGAGAGGTGTGATAATTGAACCATGCTCCTACAACCCATTACCTTATAGCATTTGTTTTCCTTTTACAATGTAGCTGGATAATCTGTGGCCTTCCACAGATGTTGAACTCCAGCCCACATCAGCCCCAGTCAGCGTGACACTAGATGATGGGAGCTGGAGTCCAGCCACATTTGCAGAGCCATGGGCGTACCCAGGATCAAAACTGGGGTGGGCAAGGGGCAGGGCCAAGGCACGGGAGGGGAGGGGCAACAAAGGGGGAATGTGGGCAGGGCTACGGAGAATGGTGATGATGGTGATGATGATGTAAGAATAAAAATGAAAATAATAAAAATAACTTCTCCTTGCAGTGCCTGGCTCTCCTTCTAGATCCCAGCCCGGCCTCCTCCTCCTCCTCCTCCTCCTCCTCCTCCTCCTCCTCCCTGCCCGGCGCCTTCCTCCTTGGGGCGGCGAGCAGCCTTCTCCCCCGACAGAGGCGGCCCAGAAGTGAGTGCTGAGGCAGCAGAGGCAGAGGCGGCTGGCAGGCCGCTCTCCCATCTCCCTCCGCCGGGGCATCAGGCTTGGGGCCTCCTCTTCCGGGGTGCAGCAGCGGCCCCGGGCAGCCGTGGTATCGGCCCGGGCATGAGCGACGTGGTGGAGCGGACGCTGAGCGCCTTGCCCGGCTTGTTGGGGCAGCACGAGCCGGGGGCTGGGCTGGGCGGTGGCGGCAGACCCGGCCGGAGATAGACCACCTCTCGGGAAGCTGGAGGGCATGGGGGGTGGGAATGCCAAACTCGCGCTCCGCCTCTGCCCACCAGCCCCGCCGGCAGCGCCACTCTCGCCCACTGCTGCGCCGGCCCTGCTTCTAGGGGGGCAGCTGCCCCCCCTGCCCCACGCTGGGTACGGCCATGTGCAGAGCCACAGGTTTTACAGATTGCTACAGGGTGAAAAGGAGAAGAAACACACCAGACCTTCTTGTACAATTCTTTGTAAGAGCAGCCATGGGAGAGCGTGAAAATGGCAATTATCATACCATACCATTTTCCATATTCAGCTCATTTCCCCACACTGCTGTTTGTCCTTCTCTATTCCGAATCAAATTCTCTCAGCTTCTTTTTAAAGAAATTGAAATAGACATGGGGTCCAATTAGGAATCCTCCTCGTCTCATTTGACTTTAGTTGTCAGGGAGTCAAAAATCCATGCCAAGACTAACAGGTTTTTCTTACATGTCAGGATAAGTGATTATATACATAAAAGATGACTGTGTTGTTGTTTTTTTCTGATAAATGAAGATCTCAGTTCTGCCGAGAAACATAAGGCAGCTTCAGACATTTTTACTTGCACCAAAGAACCTGGGCTATAACTGCCTCCACAATGTTCATGATGTGATTTGTAAGATGAGCACTTTATGCGGAAAGCATGTGTCCTCTTTTTCCTCCTACTTTTTAGATGGGAAGAAAGTTAACTGTTTCAGTATCTGCATGGAGTGTCCAAGCATGGTAGGGGAGGGATCAATGGGTCATTGTGTGTGTGTGTGTGTGTGTGTGTGTGTGTGTGTGTGTGTCCAGAATAGTCTGCAAGTGGAGTACAACTGAAAACAACAACATCAAACATCAAAATTCCGGCATACAAAAGATGAACAGGTTAAATCTGTCATGATGATACACTGGGCAAAAGACTTGGGACATAAAATCCAATTGGCAGATTGGGAAAGGTTATGGAAAACAGATCTGAAATTCACGGCATGTTGTACGCTGAAAGAAAATTATATGAAACTGGTGTACCCGGTGGTATTTGACTCCTAGTAAGTTAGCAAAAATGTATAGAAGAAGTACAAATACCTGTTGGAAATGTAAAGAAAAAGAAGGCACCTACTGTATTATCGTATGTGGTGGTCGTGTAAGGTAACAAAAGCTTTCTGGGAGGTGATATATAATGCAATGAAAAAAATGTTTAAAATAACTTTTGTTGAAAAACCAGAAGCTTTTCTATTATTATACTGTATTTTATGCTGCTTTTATGTTGTCTTACAATTAAGTGTTTTAAATTTGTTGTTAGCCACCCTGACCCCAGGTTTTTGAACCGGGAAGGGCGGGGTATAAATAAAAAAATATTATTCATTATTATTTTTAGGAATTATAGGTACCGACATTCCAAAGGAGCAGGAAAGACATTTTATTTATGTGACAACAGTCACTCAGATGCTGCTAGCCCAGAGATGGAAAGAAGAAAGAGTCCCTAAAAGGGAGGAATGGCAAACTAAGCTGATGGACTATGCCGAAATGGCAAAGCTGACTGGAAAAAAAAACTTTAATGGGAAAAATTTATAATTTATTTAAGAGACCACTGTAGGGAGATGAAAACATTAGCAGGATTTTAATCTCACTTGTAATGTAATAAATACCTATAGATAATATGGATGGATACAAAATATAGACTATGGAATAATATGCAGTTGCAAATGTTGACAATAGGACCAACTGGGGAGATGGGGGAAGTCTCGAGATTCAGAGTAATCTCTATACAGTCGTACCTCGGGTTACGAACACCTCCGTTTGCGAACAGTTCGGGTTACGAACTGCGCAACCCTGGAAGTGCTTTCACCGTGCGTGCGTGCGCAGAAGCGTCGCGCGCGGTCTGCGCATGCGCAAAGCACGAAAATCGCAAAAAATGCGCTTTGCGCATGCGCAAAATGGCACTTCGGGTCGCATTCGGTTTACGAACTATTCGGGTTACGAACTGCGATCCGGAACGGATCATGTTCGTAACCCGAGGTATTACTGTATATGGATATGCATTTGGATTGTTATAAATTTATATTTGTAAAATCAAATAACAATTATTTCAAAAGAAGGAAGGAAGGAAGGAAGGAAAGAAGGAAACATCAAAATTCCTAGTTCATGTAGACAGTGACTTAGTTTCTCCATATAACAAGATCCTATTGTATTGGACTAATCCTGAAGAACTCCATTGATTTCAGTAAAATGACTCTGTTTTAAATGGGAATCCTCAGGATTAAGTAGTGTGTGATTTCCAGATTTTTCATCCCAATCAAGATGTGGCTGGATTTACACTTGGGCAATTGTTTCAACTTAGTGGATAAAAGAGGTAACGATTAAGCATAAAAACATATTATCTTTTTACATACAATTCATATTGTGTGTGTGTGTGTGTGTGTACACACACACACACACCTGAATAATGTATACCCAGTGCTTTTTTATAAAAAAAAGAAAGAAGGGTGCCAGTATTCGCCATGAAGTTGTTACAGTAAGTGCCACACTTGTAACTTTGGGGGGTGGGGGTGGGTACCAGTACTGTGTATGCTTGAGTAGCCCCCGAATAAAAGCACTGACTGTACCCATGGCATTATTGGAATACATTATTGGAGCTGCATTTTCAGGTGGAATAAATGAGCAAAGCTGCTTAACTTCTGCTAATGCTCAAATTACTGAACAAATAGAAGAACAACAACAAGAGGATGCATTTGTGTGGAGGGAAGCGTGTCTCTAAGTGGGCAGAAAGGATGTCACTCAATAACAAACATCTCTAAAAGAAGATTTCAATTTCTTAAAAGCATTTGATGGTGCGACGTGCAGCCCGAAAGTGGAGTTGCTGTGCATTTCATCACAAGGAAGGCAAATTTCATTGACGGAAAGACAAACATCTTTGAGCGAGTCCTTTAAAATGAAAGAACATATGTTATGATTTGTACCTCTATGGCAATCCTGCGTGACAGACGGCCTGAGAATGTGAAAGGTCTGCTGCTGAGAGAACATTAAACAAACACTTAGACCAAGACAACAATCTCTCAAGTCTGCTACTGACAGGATGAGAAGCCTGAAGTTTTCACTGCCTGTCTTCATTCCTTTCACAAGCTCGGGTCTTCTGCGTTCCTCCCTAGAAAGAGGGAGTTAGAGATGTAAGTGTTAGGTCTCTCTCTCTCGAGGGAAGAAACTTGAGATAATCTGAAATGAAGAAGAGATGGACTCCGGTGAATTCGCAGTGATGAGTTGAAGGCACAGTGCACCTACAGATGAGTTTAACAGTTGAGCTCCTCAGGAGTGCAAGCAACTTATTTATGGCAATGCAGCTGGAGGCTAGAAAACCTAGGGATTTAGTAGGCTTTAGTAATGGAAGTTTGCACTGACAAAAAGTTGGCCAGCAATTATCTTACAGGTAATTCAGACTGTCACAAGACTGACTTATTGGACTGGAAATGGCCAAAGCTATTAATTGCAAAGGGAAACTCAAGGTATGGTTAAAAGCTTGACAACATAGGTCTTCTATCTGACCTGTTTGGGGCTTTGCCACCCAAAAGCCATTTTTGTGGTCACTTAACATCTCTCAAGGCCCTCTGTGGTTAAGTTGCCCCACAATGAGTCAATGGATCCCATTCTGCTTTCCTCAAGTCACCAGCCAGCAATAAGCTATTAGTTTAACCTCGTAACTGAAATTAATATAGAATAAGGAGAAGCACGACACTGGGGGAGTTATTATCTGTCTTCCAGATGCGGAGGGTGAGGAAAATATGGGAGGAACACTGCTTTTAAAAAAAATAAAAAATAAAAATCATATTCCGATGGCCACAATCCAGGACCTGACTAATGACTTTGAAATGCTGCGGACAGAAGTTAAACAGGCATCTCGATCTAGATCACAAGGGAGCTCTTGATCAAGGACTGGAGAGGGCCAAAAGCAAGGGAAGCTCTGCAATTTGAAGTCCTGCCAGAAGCGTAAGAACCCCCCAGGTCTGTGCCTGTTGCAGGTACTAACAAAGGGAAAGTAGCCCTATGAGAGTAGGAGGTACAGTTCGAGGACGGAGAAATCAAGAAACAAGGAGACTGAGAAGGTACCAAATGGCCTTGTATATATCAACAGGATGCTTTAGCTGTGGTGTCAAATACTTCACACCACAAAGCTTCATTCTTGATCAAACTTATCTAAGAGAGATTTATAGATAGATGTTAGGTTTCCCTCTGGCACAATGACTGAAGGAGGTCATATCATATGGAGAGGGGTGGTGGTGGAAGAATCTAAAATGGCTCCCCCTGAGAACTTGCGCTCAGCATCGGGTATTTAAGAACTCCTGGCTCAGTTGAGTGAGGTAGAAAGTGGCAGGAAGTTGGAAAGCAAAATATAAATGGAGGAATATGGGATTAAACATACCCTGTATTGAAAATTGGGATTAAAGGTGACGCTTGATTCTGAAAAAGTTTATCACCACTGCACTATACCCTATAGCCTGATCCTGTTTTATACAAATTAATTACAGTATTGGGCATTGTAAAATGCCTCTCCATTAATATGGATATTGTGCAAAATCATTTAGATGTAACAATAATTAATCTGACACAAAAAGTTGTTATTAGAGGCGTTCTACAAATTGGCATGTCCAGGTCATTTGTCTTCTGTTTTGACCACTCAAATGCTTAGCCAAAACACAAATGCTTAGCTCAACCAGCCATGGCATTGAGAGAATGGTACGGTATGTTACCTATTCATTTTCATCATAGCAACTTGGGGGGGGGGGTATTTTTAATTGCGAAAAAAGTGGAGTTGGAAAGCAGAAAATCTGATCACTAATCTCCTGGTCTGATATTTTTTCCATCCTTAGATAATGCAATAAAGATTAATTGTAAACTAATTGTTAAAATATTTTTTTAAAAAAAGAAAATTAAAGCCTTCTGTGGAATCTTCTGCTGCAAACTACTATTAAGAATTGTTATCATGCAAAAAGAAAACCAACACACATTCATTGGGGAAGTGTTATAAAAATTACAAAAAAAACCCAACATTTGCAGAAAATGGCATAATCAGAGAGTTAAAGTCCCAGAATTTCACTGTCTGTCTAAGAATGTGCAGGTGTGCAGTTTCTAATCGGCATTGCAACTGGCCTCAATGTTCCCCACAATGCAAAGTCAACAGGTCTGTAAAACAGAATGTCTCAGCTTATTCATCACATCTCCTTGTGGACTGTGTTGTAGGGGTCATAAATGAAATCATTCTGCTCTACAGAGTGATAAATGTTCTGTTCATGAGAGCCTGCTTTTCAACTTTGATAAGCCTGGGAGGCTAGGAGTCATTTTTTCCATTTGCAGGTTGACCCACAATTCCTTGAAGGCTTCTTCATACTGGGGTACCAGTTTCCCCATAGCAGTACTTTCAAATTTATATGGGGCTTATCCTGTCTCCATGTCTGCTTGTTTGTTTGTTTGTTTGTCTCTCTCTCTCTCTCTGTCTGTCTCTCCCCCCCCCCATCTCTCATCCTTTCAACCCAAAATCTGGTAACTCAATTCCATAGAAAGTTAGGAGTCCTTAAACCTTATTGGAATCAGTTGCACAAGTTGTAACTCATTTATGTCTCATTAATTTCAATAGGACTTTAGAAGAATTTTATTATTATTATTATTTCAGCCAATATGTGTGTTCTTCTTGAGCCCCACCCCACCCCACCCATTTTTGACCTCCTCACCCCATCCAATAAAATAAAAGTCTGCCATTTGGACCAAAGTTGACTTGTGCGGGAAGCTTTATTTTTTCTGGCAGTATGGCTTGGGCCATTGAGCATCATACAAGCTGAATATTTTACCATCACATCATCAAATTAAGTTCTAGTCTCTTTGACTGAGGCTGGATTCAAACCAGGATGATCTGAGTGAAAAACCACCCATTCTCTTTTATAAAGCACTCCATTACTTTTCCATTTCTTAATGGATGATCGCAATGTGGTCTGGGCTGCTTCTTTGCAAGCACTGAACTTGCTCTGTCTGCAGCTGGCAGGTCAAGATTGCACCTGTCTTCACCCTTCGACAACTGACAGTAGTTTAATTCACAACCTCTTGGTCTTCATTCAACAGGGCGAGTGGTGGATTGCTCACATTTTCCAGACAATGGCTTGAAAGTGATATTCCAAACCATATTTAGCATATGACTATCATGCATCATTTCTTTTGAAATATGGGGACTGGAAGTCCCATCTACAGCATATCCACCTTCCTTGCCGGGTCCGGCAAATGCAATTTAAATCATGGCAGCACTTTAGGAGCATTTTAGAATCCCAGCTATATTAAATGCATCTGGTGTCATGTGGTGGGAATGGAGGCTGCTAAGAACTGGGCAAGCATTCAGCTTGATCCTCAAAGCTCTCAACTGGTGCCAGGACTTTTAAACTGAGCCAGGGTGGTATACGGCACATGACCACAAATTGGACCTTTGGGACAGTGCAATCTGCAGCTGTGGCCAACAGCAGCTTGTGAGTTTTGCTGAAGGCTTGGCAGACTGACTAAACCTGTGAGAAGGTTGAAATCCACAATGGATAACCGCATAGACTCACCTTTGAATTGCACGGTCATATTCCGAAAAGCAGCTTTGCCCGTTTGTCATGCTTATTTTCCAGTATATTGCACCATCTTGCCCTCTAGAGGCCAAGCATTTGTCAGGTGGTCCATTTTGACCTAGAAGTGAAGGGAGACCATTGCCATCTTCATACAATTTGATAAATGCCGGTTGTGTGGGAGCACAGCACACCCACTGTCCTGTCCTCTGTCCCCTATGCTCATTCAGCATAACTTCTGAAAACAGGTCATAGAATCTGGCCATGCAGCTGATAAATCCTGAAAATGGTATGTTCTCTAACCAAGAGAAAACATCACATGAGAGTAGAATTTGTCTGCATGCAGGAGGTGGGAGAAAGGTTGAAGGCGGCAATCTCACCTCCTACCTCTAGGGGCACTCATGGTAATCCGTGAAGAGACTATTGTATCTCTGTCAGGGACAGGGAATGCTGCTGGATGCTTGAATGAATCGCAGCTGATAGGAACATAAGGATGATGAAGAAGAAGAAGAAGAGGAGGAGGAGGAGGAGTAGTAGTTTGGATTTGATATCCCGCTTTATCACTACCCTAAGGAGTCTCAAAGCGGCTAACATTCTCCTTTCCCTTCCTCCTCCCCAACAAACACTCTGTGAGGTGAGTGAGGCTGAGAGACTTCAGAGAAGTGTGACTAGCCCAAGGTCACCCAGCAGCAGCATGTGGAGGAGCGGGGACGCGAACCCGATTTACCAGATTACGAGTCCACCACACTGGCTGGATCATAAGGAACATATTGCATTAGACCTCCCCTCCTCCTTCTCCCCTCCTTCTGTATGCACCCCCTCCATCTGCACTGGAGAGTGGGAGAACCCCTCAAAGTAGATTTGGGGAGGGGTGCATGCAGGGAGGGGGGACATTCTGTGGCACAAGAAGACATCATCCCACGAGTGCAACGATTTCGTTGGCTTCAACCATTGGACTTTTTTTTTTTTTGGCCAAGGAGTTCCCTGACCGTAGCTCTCCGTGGTCTTCCCCCATTTTTATACCTTTGAACTTGAGATGCCAAGGATTGAAACTGTGCATGTTGTCTGTCCCTGAGCTGTGGCCTCTCTCTGGGACTGCTCATCTCTGTTTAAGACACTCTGGACAGGGTCAATAGAAGACACCAAGGGTGTCCTTCCAGCTGCTGGGTAACACTAGGATTACTGGTCTGCCTTTGCTGTAGGTACATTCATTCTCCCCCTAACTATAGAAGGTGTGCAGGATGCAGATGCTAAACAACTTTTTCATACCTGTGGGCACATTTGCAATTTTTTTAGGGAGTGCCATGGGTTCAACCCCTTCTAGCCACCTTTAGTAGAATAAGTCAAAACCTGGGAAAATACATAGAGCTGAAAGAGGAAGTGGGAAAGTGTCACTCTTCTAATTTCCTCCTTCAGCTCTCAAGGGAGAAGAAAGCAGCAACCCACACCATCTCACGGCCAAGGAGGCATTAGGGAGATCAGAGGTTTTGTGGGCACCAGGGGAAGACCTCAAGGGCACCATTTTGACAATCCTTGTGCTAAGCTGCCAGGTACAGCACCCCTGCTCTGCAGTCACAGTCCCCAAGGTAATTGCAGAGGAATTCTTGCCTGTGGAGAGCAGCGTGGATGATTCAGTTGTTGGTGGTGGAAAAACCTCTCCATGGAAGGAGCAGAAATATGGAAGAAGCAAGCCTATAGACTAGCTGACTGCAGCTTGTAAACATTAACAGCAGATCACACATTGCTACCAGGGGTGATGCCAGATTCAAAAGGGGAGAGTGGGAGAGAAATATTCAGCACAGAGCAGCAATTTGATCACTGAAGTGCTATATAAATGATAAGCATTATTATGATGGATGTGGTCAATTTCTTTCCCTTCCTGCGGTAGTCTCCTGCATGTGTTCTAGGAGGGATCTGTGCACAGAAGCCTATTTCCGGGCACTGATCTCTTCTCTCTGGACCAGGGCCAATGCGTTTAGGCCTGGGAATGTTAGAAGTTTAGGCCAAACTGTCTGTATTCAGTAATCCAAGAATGCATCTAGCAAACACTGCTCTCTTGCCCCCCCTTTTTTGTTTCAGTGACTTTGATTCAGCTCTTGCAGGTTTCTTGGTCAGACAGATTGGGTTGCAGTCCTGCCCTGGCTAGGAGTGTCTCATCATGAAACCATAAACCAGAAAAGGGGACCTGAACTGGGACTGAGAAAATGTTGATTAGATTTGAAGCACTGGATGGATACCTCTTCCTTGTGTTGCTTTCCTGACATGTACAATTATGATGATGACATTTGAATTGTCCAGTCCAGGAGTTCAGAAAACACAAGGTTAGCTATATATGAACTTAGATTTCAAGCCACTGCAAAGAAGAATGAAAGGGCTTACTGAATGCAAGATTATTATTTTTTTCAAATGACTCCAATTTTGTACAGAGGAGATACAGAAGATCACGTTGCACATGGTTGCCTTTTCTCTGACTGAAACTCTTGCCCTGATTTCCCCTTTGCACTCTGGACTTCCCTTAATTTAGCCCAATGCAAATTTCTAGGTCACAACCTTAGGAAAAATGATAGGAAGTGTTAGATGTAGTGCTGGACTTGAGTAATGATAGGATCAGATAAGCTAATGGGGAGAGAGGTTCTGGAGGTTGCCAGAAAACCAATAACACAAGTTTCTGGCTTTCAGTTTTGGCCACAAACTCCACAGCATCATTTCAGATCTTTGTCTAACTGACAGCTATCCTGTGATTTTTGCAGCCAGCTGTTCACATAGTACTAGAGGCAATTTGAAGTTACCTCTTAATGTGTTTTTATTCGACTTCTATTAAGTTATTCTACCCATTGCTAAAAGGTAGCTACCAGATGAACCATAGCACTATCTATTGGCCCAGTGGTAAATGAGTTAAAGTAAAGCTATATGTGAAGCGAAGTACAGTATGTAAATATAATTGTTATAAGTAATGAGAAGTTCCCCTTGGTGCCAATAGAAGCTTCCCTTGAGATAGAAGTAGCTGGTCCAGAGAGGAGATTGTTGTCAGGACTGTAGCAGAGAGACAAAGAGTTAAACTCCCCCTTGCTACCTCCCATGGTATTGAAGCTGCCTGGGCTTCCTCATGGCTGTTATTAACAAAAAAATGCAATAACATCACGTCTTGTTTGGAGCTAAAGCCCCAAGGTTTATCTGCTTATTGGTCAATGTGTTGATCTATTTGTAGAATAAGTGACTTTTACCAGTGAGCTCCCAGCAGCTGATAAACGCAACTATTTAATCAAAGTACTTGAGCACAACCTTTTGCACAAGAGATGGGATACCTAGAGCTGATTCTTAGTTTAGGTGCTGCCCTGGGTACCTTGGTGTTAGCCAAGGAGAATGCATAAATTGTGAAGAATACATTTAGGTATACAAACATCTAGTGGGTGTGCAGCAGGAATGTGTAGCCAATCACAGCTGCCAATACATGAGCAAGGAATAGAGCCATGCTAAGCAGCCGCACCCCTGGCAGCTGCACACACAGCTGCACACAGTGCAAACATCTGCAGGCAGGGAGACTTCTTCACACAAACAATTGCATGTGTGGAGGTTTGCATGTGATCTGGAACCCCAGTTGCTCAGGGATTCAAATTGTGTGGAAGCCTCTGTAAACGTGAAAGCTCTCTCCCTGCTGATGTGATGGACCGAATGAATAAGCATTGGGGTGTGTAGCTAGTCAGCACAATGACATTAGAGGTGCATGTTTCCAAGCACAATTCAAAGTGTTGGTGCTGACCTGTAAAGCCCTAAATGGCCTCGGCACAGTATACCTGCAGGGGCATCTCCACCCCCATTGTTCAGCCTGGACACTGAGGTCCACCTCTCAGGGCCTTCTGGAGGTTCCCTCACTGTGAGAAGCCAAGTTACAGGGAACCAGACAGAGGGCCTTCTCAGCCGTGGTGCTCTCCCGTGGAACGCCCTCCCATCAGATGTCAAGGAAATAAACAACTATCTGACTTTTAGAAGACATCTGAAGGCAGCCCTGTTTTGGGAAGATTTTAATATTTGACATCTTATTATGTTTTTATATGTTTGGAAGCCACCCAGAGTGGCTGGGGAAACCCAGCCAGATGGGTGGGGTTTAAATAATGAAATTGTTGTTGCTGTTGTTGTTGTTACACTTGGCACAACATGTGAGTAAATCACCTGTGTAGGACTAAATCAGGGAAGAGAAACCTGTAGTCTTCCAGATGTTGCTACACTCCCAACTCCCAGTAGCCCAAGCCATCATAGTCCGTGGTCAGGGATTATGGCAGTTGTTGTCCAGAAACATCTGGAGGGCCCACAGGTTCTCTGTTCCTGGACTCAGCCATTTCATATGAATCCTTCTAAGATTCATCTTCAGTTTGGAAATTTTTATCTTTCTATCCGACTGGAAATACTATGAAGAGACAGAGTTCCCTGAGCTGTTTTGGCACACCTACAGCTTTGGCTCGAACTGGAAAGTCCAGAGGTGCAGTGAAATGAAAACAATGTGGTAAAGAATATATCATAACTGTCAGTGCTAGGCATTCAATGGCCCATCAATACTTCATGGTAGCAGCAGCACAGGATGAAGGCTTCCCTGGTCTGTTCTGTAAAACGACAGGTCCATTTCTGAAGAGAAACCACTGGTCATTAATGCATGCATGCATACCGACAGAAAAAGACATATGTTTCAGCAATTTCTAGAAAATGAAGCTTTAGGGGATCAGGAGACAATGTTCATTGGGACCATGATGCAGGGGGCAGGGCTTCCCTTTGGGTGCTATTTAAGAAATTAAACACACACACACACACACACACACACACACACACACACACGGAATATAATCACACAGTTCACATATCATCTGGAACAGTGGTGGGGAATCTGTGGCCTTCTAGGTATTAACTCCCATTAGTACTAGCTAACATGGCCAGGGATGATGGGAGTTGCAGTCAAGTGAATTCTTCCTTTGGTCTTTTGTGAAGAGGTCTGGAGCAAGCTGAACTTTGTTTTGGGAGTCTTAGTCCATCAAGGAAGGGGCATGAAGCTTAATGGCACTTGTACATTTGGGTCCCCATGGGTTAAACCACACAGAGCCTAGGGCTTGCCGACCGGAAGGTTGGCGGTTCGATTCCCCGTGACAGGGTGAGCTCCCATTGCTCGGTCCCAGCTCCTGCCAACCTAGCAGTTCGAAAGCACGTCGAAGTGCAAGTAGATAAATAGGTACCGCTACAGCGGGAAGGTAAACGGCATTTCTGTGCGCTGCTCTGGTTCGCCAGAAGCGGCTTTGTCATGCTGGCCACATGACCTGGAAGCTGTACGCCGGCTCCCTTGGCCAATAATGTGAGATGAGCGCCACAACCCCAGAGTCGGTCACGACTGGACCTAATAGTCAGGGGTACCTTTACATTTGGGTCCAATAGGGAAATGAGCTTTGAAGCCAACTGGAGCAGGTATGGGTGTAGATTGCTAAAGTCATCTAGGCTAAAGGGAATATCTCTCCCTATAAGAGATGGCCATGTCCTTTCACAATATTTGCTTAACCAGCCCAGGCTCAGATGCTTATTGTTTTTGGAAAAAATTGTGAATGTGAGAGAGTTATGTTGATATGATTAACTCCAGCGCTTGAGTTTCTGGCACCATGGGATCTGTTTTAATCTTCAGATAACTGATATTTAGAAATTAAGGGTGTGCATCTTTATCAGAAGCCAAAAATCAGAAGCCAAAGAAGGGCACTTGGGAAAGAATCAGTGCTAGTTCAAGCCAAAGCAGGATCTTTCTGAAGTGCCCTGAACTGAATCATTGAAAAGTGCATTAATCTAGTCAACTTCAGAGACTAGAAGTGTGTGTGGGGGGGGGAGGCAGCATGACATCTATCCTTCTGAAACATTGCAAATTTCTTACCTAGAGGCACGTCTCTGATCACAAAACAATATGTTTTAGTCTTTAGTCTTTTTTTAATCACCTCAAAACTGTAAAGGCTACCATTGCAGGAAAATCACTGTGACTATCCTTCTGAAATATGGCATAATTCATAGAATCATAGAATCATAGAGTTGGAAGAGACCACAAGGGCCATCCAGTCCAACCCCCTGCCGAGCAGGAAACACCATCAAAGCATTCTTGACATATGCCTGTCAAGCCTCTGCTTAAAGACCTCCAAAGAAGGAGACTCCACCACACTCCTTGGTAGCAAATTCCACTGCCGAACAGCACTTACTGTCAGGAAGTTTTTCCTAATATTTAGGTGGAATCTTCTTTCTTGTAGTTTGAATCCATTGCTCCGTGTCTGCTTCTCTGGAGCAGCAGAAAACAACCTTTCACCCTCTTCTATATGACATGCTTTTATATATTTGAACATGGCTATCATATCACCCCTTAACCTTCTCTTCTCCAGGCTAAACATACCCAGCTCCCTAAGCCGTTCCTCATAAGGCATCATTTCCAGGCCTTTGACCATTTTGGTTGCCCTCTTCTGGACACGTTCCAGCTTGTCAGTATCCTTCTTGAACTGTGGTGCCCAGAACTGGACACAGTACTCCAGGTGAGGTCTGACCAGAGCAGAATACAGTGGTACTATTACTTCCCTTGATCTAGATGCTATACTCCTATTGATGCAGCCCAGAATTGCATTGTCTTTTTTAGCTGCTGCATTACACTGTTGACTCATGTCAGGTTTGTGGTCTACCAAGACTTCTAGATCTTTTTCACATGTACTGCTCTCAAGCCAGGGGTCACCCATCCTGTATTTGTGCCTTTCATTTTTTTTGCCCAAGTGTAGTACTTTACATTTCTCCTTGTTAAAATTCATCTTATTTGCTTTGGCCCAGTTGTCTAATCTGTTAAGGTCATTTTGAAGTGTTATCCTGTCCTCTGGGGTATTAGTCACCCCTCCCAATTTGGTGTCACCTGCAAACTTGTTCAGGATGCCCTCAAGCCCATGTAATTCATTCCCATGTAAGAGGTTTGCAAATGTAATCCAATTTGGTCTGGTTTTTTTTTTAATTTATAATTGTTTGGATTTTAGCAGGCTTTATCCACCCTGGAGAAGCTAAAATGCCTGCATTCCCCTACCCCCACCCCAAATTTCATCCAATCGTGTCAAACAGAGAGAAAAGTAGCCATGAAAAAAACTCCCCATGATAGTGAATGCAGAGTCATGACACTTGGAATTTTATGAGTTGTGATTTGGATTTGGATCTGAACCAAATCACTCATCTTCTGAACTGGCCTGAACCAAATCAAGCTGTTTTCCGAAGCACCAAATTGGGTTCCAAACCAAATCTTGTGGTTTGCTCACAGCCCTGTTATAAATCTTTTAAAAAGGGGAACTATCCATCAGAACAGTTCATGCCCTCCTTCTCTTGACAATAAAAATTTAAAGCTCAGCTGTGGTATTTTATATTGTGCTGCAAGCCAGTGTAAATCCACATGTTGGTATTATGATGCTGCAAAAATATAGTAATAAAGTTGCCTTCTCTAGCTGTTCCAGCAACTACCCATTTTCTCTGGCAACATCATTGTTTTGTAACACTTTTAAGATCAATAGGAAATATGAAGAGCTGTCCAGAAAAGAGTAGATGAACTTTTAAAAACTACTGTTTATTTTCCTGTTGCCTACTATTACTTTTCCTGTCATTTTTTAAAAAAATCCATGTGGGTCCTCCTCTATTTACTTAAAAAGTAGTCTCTCTGATTCAAGATCATATTCTCTTTCAAGAGAAACTGTATGCAACAATCAATTCTCCACAACTAATAGTGGGCTTGTATTTGATGACACAAACATTTATTTCTAGGAGGGCTTTGCAAGTAATTACACTCATGCAACAGTGACAAACTCTCCAAATAACTGAAACTTCCAGAACAGGGGGAATAAGCTTTAATTTATCAATAATGAGAATGTGCACTCTCCACATGCTCAGAGGAACTCTTTCTCACATACTCCAGAACGCAGTACTGGAAACAGATTCCACATTTTATCCCTGGGTAGTCTTAGCACAAAGGAAGCCATGGCGATGGCATTGCCCAACCCCTGCCCAACCCTTCCACAGTTTGGTTTGGTTTTCTTTATTTTTGTTCTTAGGGTGTGTGTGTGTGCGCGCGCGCGTGCGTGCGTGCGCGCATATATAAGTCCCTTGGTTTGTATCTTAAAGGAAATGATCACTGAATGGCACCTTCCTCCAGCGTCAAGGCCCAACTGCATGCAACATGGAATATCTCTGGCTGTTTATCATAGCTGCCAAGTCTCCCGTTTTCCCCGGGAAATCCCCGTTTTTCCAGCTGTTCCTAGCTGAAAAAATGGTTTTTTTTTGTTTTTCCCGGTTTATTCTGGCGTGGCGGCCATTTTGGAACTGGGCAAAGCAGCATCAAAAGTCACTTCTGAGCATGCTCCGCCCAGTTCCAAAATGGCGGCAGTGCTACTTCCGGTCTGCGATTTCCGGCCCGGTCCCTTATTTCTCTGACAGCAACTTGGCAGGTATGCTGTTTATACCTAAAAAAATAGCTATGCAACAGGGATGGTAAAAGCAAAGGCTGGTAAAAGTCTGTGTTGCCAGAGAAGATTTGCTTATTTTCTCCCCTGTTCTGATATTTTCCCCATCAGCCCCACTGCCCTGCTAAGATTCTGTATTTCCCCCTCATTTCATTTATAGTTTGGTGCTGAGTTTCTATGCCAGCTGGGTTAACCCGAGAAGCAAGGCTGGTGGAACCTTTTTTTGTTGTTGATAGCCACGTTCCTTTTGGGGTAATCTGTCAGGGCCATACCTACCAAGTTTGTGTGGGAGAAATAAGGGACCAGACCGGAAGTAGCAGACCGGAAGTAGTGCTGCCGCCATTTTGGAACTGGGCAGAGCATGCTCAGAAGCGACTTTTGATGCTGCTTTGCCCAGTTCCAAAATGGCCGTCACGCCAGAAGTCGCACTGCAGCCATTTTGGAACTGGGCAGAGCTGCATCAAAAGTCGTTTCTGAGCATGCTCCGTCCAGTTCCAAAATGGCCGCCGCACCAGAATAAACCAGGAAAAAACAAAAAAATCCGTTTTTTCAGCTGAGAACAGCTAGAAAAATGGGGAATACGGGAGACTTGGCAGCTATGATCAGGGCCATAGATGGCCACCACTCTTATCTTCTTTTTCAGGCAGATATGAGGGCTTGGCCACTAGCCAGGCACACAAAAGAGTCCACCTGTACTTCATACACCTGTGATTTCTGCTCCCCCACACCACAACGATGCCCTGAGCCTCGAATCATATATCACACAAGAAATTACTCCTGGGTTCCAAAAGTGGTTGGGTGGCTAAGAAGAAGAAGGAACAGCTGCAGAAACTAGGGTTGCCATATTTCAAACAGAAGCAAAATAAACAAACGGTGTGCAGGAAGATGCAGTAATTTTGCTTTATCACTACCCCAAGGAGTCTCAAAGCGGCTAACATTCTCCTTTCCCTTCCTCCTCCACAACAAGCCCTCTGTGAGGTGAGTGAGGCTGAGACACTTCAGATTAGTGTGACTAGCCCAAGGTCACTCAGCAGCTGCATGTGGAGGAGTGGGGAAGCGAACCCAGTTCACGAGAGCCAGTGTGGTGTAGTGGTTAAGAGTGGTAGACTCGTAATGTGGGGAACCGGGTTTGCGTTTCCTCCACATGCAGCTGCTGGGTGACCTTGGGCTAGTCACACTTCTCTCTGAAGTCTCTCAGCCTCACTCACCTCACAGAGTGCTTGTTGTGGGGGAGGAAGGGAAAGGAGAATGTTAGCCGCTTTATCACTTAGGGTAGTGATAAAGCAGGATATCAAATCCAAACTACTCCTCCTCCTCCTCCTCCTATTATTATTATTATTATTATTATTATTATTATTATTATTATTATTATTATTACGAGTCCACCACTCTTAACCATTACACCACACTGGCTCTCACATTGCCCCCATATCTGCCCATGTGGTTTGCTGCATACATGCGATATGGTCAAACCCAGGGGTGGTTAGCAACAGGAGTGTGACTGTGTGAGGGTGAGATACCACCAGCAAAGAAGCCAGGTTTAAAGCTACATTTCCTGCTCCTATCAAATTTCCTACTTGGCCTTTCCTCTGTATTGCTTCTTGGATTCTGTTTTCCTGATTGAAGTGCTTGGATGTTGGGTTCCTCAGATTAAATGTTGAGAAGTAGCTTTTTATAGCAGGAATGGGGAATGTGTGGCCCCCTCAGATACCATTGGGCATTAGCCACGCTGACTGGGGCTGATGGGAGCAGGCCATAATTTCTTCAACCCTTTTTTAGAAAATGCACTGGCTACTCACTCCAAGGAACAAAGTCATTTGGTATTGAATGTTGGCAATTTCCTATTGTCATATTTAGCTCCGATTGTTTCAAAGAAATGTGTCGGCACTGCATCTAAAAATGCATATCAATTTCATGTCAATTTCATGCCATTTTCTTAGCCTTCTCCAGGGGTCAAGCCACAGGAAATAGATACGCAACATTCCAAGGTGATAAAAGCAACAGAATGGGGATGTGTGGTCCAATCCTTTTCATGCTCAGCCAAAGTTATTATTTGGAACTTACACCACAATAGTTATGCACAGAATTGCAGCCTTACAGTGCAATGCTGCACATGTCTCCTTAGAATTAACCCCACTGAATTCATTGAGGATTACTCCCAACTAAGGGTTTATAGGTTTGCAGCCTAAGCCACAGTTTTAGAACTGATTTTGCAGTGCTGTTCTTAAGTTTAGCCCTGTTGACCATAGTAGGACCTCAGAGTAAATATGCATATAATCTTGTAGTAATGTAGATTATAGAGCATAAGATTGGTTGCTTAAAGCATTAAAACAAGGACAGCGGCTTGGGTGGGGGGGTCAGTTCATATGGTGCAAAAATCAGAAATCCCCACATATATTTCATCAAGTTTTTCATATTTATAAAGTGTTGTGTGCCCATGTAGTAATTTACATCACTGTCACATTTGATGATTTACATATGGCAGTTGTGAAATGTCCTACACAGAACTGACTTTTCACATAAGATTTTCTTAATGTGATGGGGCAATTATTGTTCACAAAGTACTTAGTGTTCGGACAGTGTTCTGTTGTAATGATTAAAGGAACCCAAGGCTTCTGTTTTCTCTGCAATGAGGTTGTAAGTTCAAATGTTCAAGTCAAAATATTTTCATTTTAAATGTGTTTTATAGCTTGTATTTCAGGACCAGAACCAAGATATCGGGGGTGGGGGTGTGTGCTTGTTCTCTTCTAAATCTTCCATGCAATTGATGTAATTTGAACTGCTTTAAAAACTGTGACAAAATTGGAATCCCACCTCCCACCCCCCCACCCCCCAGCCACCGAGCTGAAAATGAGCAGAGACATATTGCTGGAAACTTATTTATTTATGAAAATATTTATATTTTCAGCCCCATTCCAACATGGCTCACAAAAGCCTTTTAAAACAACATACAATTGGTAAAGCGATTAAAACAAAGAACCCAGATGAAAACCAATAACCAGATGTTAAGATTGCAGAAGGGGAGAAAGAATCTAAGAACAATGAATGAGTCAACACAGGAAAATGCCAGTAAATAATGAGTCAGTTGGGCTTCTTGCGGAACATACTGGTAATTCCACAATCTGGGTGCCAAAACTGAAAAGGTCCTGTCCCATTTTCAGCCTCTGAGAAATGGCAATAGGACAAAGAGCACTGCCTGTGATAATGATTGTACTTTTTGACCAAACTTACGTGGGGGAAGGCAATTCTTCCAAGTTGCCTACTCCCAGAGTTTATGACTTTATATAGCTAAGGACTCAATTCACTGAATTGTGACTGGAAATGCCAGTGCAGTTTGAACGATGTCGGAGTTACACCCTCTGAAAAACAGTTCACAGACAAAACATATCTGCTTTAGTATTATAAATTTAAAGTATATTGTTTGCACAGTTTATTGCTCACCATACAGATGTCTTGTAACATTTCCTTTTGTCTCATCTCCATCAACTTAGTTACTGTAGAAATCAGTCCTTGTTGGGGATGATCTTCCCAAACCAAATAGTATATGTTTTGGATTTTGGATTATTTTTTTAAGGTAATTACAGCTTTTATGAAACTTGGGGGGTTCAGTTTGAGGGAGGGAGGATGACGCCTGACATAGAGAGAAGATAAGTCTCAATGATCTGATTGTGAGTTGTTTGAAGTGTGCAGCCTGTGGGCTATATCCTGATGGGTCTTGCTCTTGTGGGTTCAAGTCAGAAAGAAACAAGGCCTCTTTGCTTCAGAATCAGATGCATTCCATATGGCAATACTGGGAGGTGCAAAGATAAGGGCGGTTGTTTGTACAAATATTTTGCACAAATATTTCCCTGGCCTTGATGTTAAAACATGCTTAAAATCTGAGCCCAGGGGTACACTTTAAAAGATGGTAAACAATATATGATGTTTGCTTACTGGGGTTATCTGAAGGAAGTCCATGTTTGTTTGAGAATTAACAACAGCAGCAGGAAGAGTATTACTCCTGTCCACTCTACTCTACTGGCAAGAGTAATTTCACAAGCAACGAAAGCTTCAGCCTTCCTATTTAAATGGGGTGGCCACATTTCTAGGTGGGGCATTTGAGGGAAGGAGGTGGAAAGGATGTGAGAGCCAGATCAGGAAAAGGAAAAGGCCCTCACTCCTCCTCCATGCAGAGAGTATGTTAAAAGTCTGCTGACGACTGGCATAATTTGCTCCTCAGTGGGAAAGAAATTGGATTAAAACAAAAGAAAACCAGAAAAGCACAGAGGAGAGGAAGGTTGTACCTTTCGTTTCACTTCCACCCTGCCAAAAGCAGCTCAGTAAGTCAATGGATTTGTCCACTTTCGGTTCTTCCTCCCCAACCGTCAACCCCATTTTAGGATGACAGCTTAAGTCAGGCATCCCCAAACTTCGGCCCTCCAGATGTTATGGACTACAATTCCCATCATCCCTGGCCACTGGTCCTGTTAGCTAGGGATCATGGGAGTTGTAGGCCAAAACATCTGGAGGGCCTCAGTTTGGGGATGCCTGGCTTAAGTGATCTTTGTTTTTTTTTAATTATTTCAGCAGTGGAAGAGGACTCTGTGGGTACAGAGTCTGCATTGGCAACACCCCGAATGTGAGCAAATGAGCAAAGAATACAAAGACAAATGTGGGCAAAGGGACATTTTAATATATTTAATCTTTTTATACATTTCTTTCTAAATTACAAAGTCGACAAGTTGCAAGTATAGTTTGCTGCAAAAAGCTTTCTGTACGAAATATCTTCTATAAGAAAATACATCTCATTAAACATTTCCTGTAAATAAATTACTTCAAATGCTAGTTCTTGCAGGAGAATTATGGGAAGGGCATGCAGAAGCCATCAGATAACGCTTAAATGAGTGGGAGCTTTACTCTGGCTGTGCTGAGGGACACCGACTCCTTCCTGTAGTCTCACAGAGGCAAAAGGATTTCAGATACGCACTTCCATCCCTTAAGGGCGTTCAGAAATGAAAATGTCTTCTTGAAACTGTACATTTTTCCAGCCTTAGTCTTGTTTTCATTGCAGTAGAGCCTTGGCGGAAACCTGTAGTACTCCATGTGATGCAGTGGAGAGGAAACTGGGGCTCTCTACCCCTAGGCAGCACAGAGACAATGGTAAGAGAGGTGGAAGAGGTTTCCCACCTCTCCACTAAAGTAAGCCAATTACAGTTTCCTGTATTCAGTCCTTAAAATAAGTCCCAGTGAGATACAGAATTAAGCCTTTCCTTTTTGGAGTTTACATAGTCCTTTGTAAATAATATTATTATTTAGAAAAATACAACCATGGGCAAAATCCCTCTGACCTAATCTTAGTTAGTTTGCTTCTGTTCTTAGCTACTGATATGTTGCCATCTACATGCAAACTACATGTTGCACACAAATGCTAGAAATGAAGACCTAGCTGTTTTTCAATGAGAAGGCTGAATTTTTGAATGAAGTTGTGCATGGAAAGAGAGAGGTCAGTCTGCCATTTTCCCACCACTGTTTTCTCACTCAATATGCTCCCCAAGCTGCTGGTCCTCCAAATGATGGTGGACTTCAACACCCATCAGCCCCAGACAGCATGGCCAAGGGTCAAGGAGGATGGCCATTGGTAGTCCAGTAGCACTAGGCAGGCCACAGGTTCCTTGCCCATGCCTGAGAGGGTGTACATTATCCCGAATATTGTGCATAGGTGTTGATACTAAGGCCTGAGGTCAAAGGGCTGAACCCAGGATATATAGGCACTATGCTCTTAAAACCATTTCATTGTCATGGCTTTCTTTGAAGTCCATCAAAGTGGAATCTTAAAATAATTCTCAGCACTCTCCCTAAAGGACAGTTAGTGAAGAAGCCATGGCAGATGGACTGGTTCAAATCCAGTTTCTATTTGTAGTGTAGACACATGCTCCTAGATAATTTTAGGTACCTTCCAACCCTTTGGTTCGATAATGACATGATAAATCATTCTCCTTATTCACAAATATATGAGAGTTACCTTTTTTAAAAAAAAATAGAGATAAAGAAAATGTAGCATAAGGCTTGCGTTTACTGAGAAATTTCGATACTGGTTACAAATAGACCATAATTTTCATGGCACGTTGTCATAAGGTGGCTACGGGAAGCCAGGAAAATATGGCTTATGGAAAGTGAGATAGCCAGGGAACCCCTTTTCCGTTAGACTGCTTCAGATGCTTCATTTTCACATAGATACGATCACACTGCTGTTGCAAATGGCACATGGTAGCAGGAAAAACTCAGTCTAACACACACAGACACACACACCCCGCCTCTGAGTAGCATTTAAAAAGGGAATGCCAATAATCAACAATATTTCCTGGAGAGTGATCCTACCCCTTTTCAAGGCTCCAGCGCTTACACAAATAACACATTTGAAAAACAAGTATAGTATAGTAAAAGAAAATGCAAGAGTGTTAGGAGGGTGGTGGTGGAATGATTGAACAGGTCACCATTCATCTTTGTCAGTCCATTAATACTGTGGCGGTGATAGTGAACACTGTTATCCACTACAGTCAATGGGAATCCAGCAGCAAGTGATACTATCCACATTCCAAATCTTTGCAAGTCTGAGTTGTTATATTTTAACATGTGATGCCATTTGCTGATCACACTTTGTGCCTCCATGTCCATCTCGTTTTCTTTTCCATTTCCCCCCTGTTGCTGCCGGCATAGGATGCTTTCATTTTAATGTCTCCAAACCACAGAAGATCTGTACTGAAAGCCCTCTTGATGCTGTTATTTAGTAGTATGCACAGTCAATGGACACTGGATGCCCCAGCCGGAGGCAAAGCTGAAAAAATAGTTCACAATACAACCCACAATTCCCCACTATTTACAGCTAGCAGCTCAGTATACAATTCTGCTCAGAATGCATTCATGGGCACTTTGCTTTTTTTCTCTGTTAGCCCCCTGTGTGCTAGCAGTAAACTGAGACCAACAGAAGCCATTGGCTATGAAGATGAAATTATTTGGGTGTTGTGGTCCAAATGCTTAACAGCATGAAAATCGAAAACATCATCTCTGCTTTATTACCTCTGTTCAAGGCAGATTTTGCCAGGCGTGTGTGTGTGTGTGTGTGTGTAATGAGTGAAATTTTTCCATTTGCATTGCATCTTCCAGACGTATCCCTTGTTTGGCAGGAGAAGCTTTCTCATTCAAGTGACAGCCTTGGGTTGTTCATGGGTAATGTTAACAGATAAAGACATGTATGGTAATTCCCCCCTTTGGCCTCTGATAGCTTCACTTTACTAAGATGGTTTTTTGTTCGGTACCCAAGAAGGTGCCGATAGAAAAGTCATTTGGCAAAGCACTGCTTTGTGTTGTAAATATGTCATATAGCAATATTTTACAATCATAATGGGGGGGGAACCTAACCACAACCAATGTGGAGAATTCACAAAGCCATACGTCAAAAACATGAGTTAAATGTCAAATGTCATTGGCACAGCGCTTTTCCACAAATGTCTGGCAGAGAGGCACCACGTCACAAATGAAAGGCCAGCTGCCACCGTATTCACCTCCAGGGCAGAAATATAATTCAGTTTGGGATGTTGTTTCTTCCCACAACAATGCATACTTCGGCCATTTGGTTCTTATTTACAATCCTTGCATTCGACGATGCTGCGATGCGTACATTTTGCCAGTTCTTCACGGCCTCTGAATGACAGTCTCCCAGTCCACCTTCAGATCTTCTGGCACACGTGAAGCCTCGCTTTTGAAGAGTAAGTGGCGTCTTTCCAGATTTTGCACGACAGCCCTTTGGCACAGTCACATCGCTGGAAAATCTCCAAGCCGTGGGACCCCTTCTTGCGTTGCTTGGTGCACACCTCCCCCTGGTGCAAGACGGGCTTGCAAATTTTGGTCCAGAAATGGCGAGCACAACAAAAGCCCTCAGTGCAGTCGGAAGACCTTAAGCAGGAGTCTCCTTCGTGGCCTAAAAAAAAAAGCAACTGCATAGTTAATATACAGGGAAGAAGAGCACGGAAAGGAATCAAACATGGGCTTTATATATTAAAAAAAACTCACAGCACAATACAGTTGAGGGAGAAACTATGCCAGAAGTGGGACTTGCAATGAAATTTTGTACTGTAGGCTTACCCACCAATGGGAAGGCTCCAATGTGGATGACTTTAAAGAGGATTAGACAAATTCATGGCTCCTGGACATGATGGTTATGGTGAGAGAGTGCTCTTGTGTCCAGGTCCTGCTTGCAGGCTTCCCACAGGCCACTGTGAGAACAGGATGCTGGACTACCATAGCTAGGCCACTGGCCTGATCCAGCAGCTTCTTTTTATGTTCTTTAGCACCTTTTCCAGGCAAGTTTACTCAAAGGTGACACAGAATTTAATGCTAGTAAGTGTGTTTAAGATTCCAAACTACTAGTCCAGTTCTATGCATGTAGGTCACTAATAATAATAATAATAATAATAATAATAATAATAATAATAATAATAATATTTCCCCAGCCACTCTGGGTGTCTCCCAATGGAATATTAAAAATAGAATAAAACATTAAAAACTTCCCTAAACAGGGCTGCCTTCAGATGTCTTGTAAAAGTCAGATAGTTGTTTATTTCCTTGACATCTGTTGGGAGGGCGTTCCACAAGGCGGGTGCCACTACCGAGAAGGCCTTCTGCCTGGTTCCATGTAACCTCACTTCTCACAGCGAGGGAACTGCCAGAAGGCCCTCGGCATTGGACCTCAGTGTCTGGGCTGAACGATGGGAGTGGAGACGCTCCTTCAGGTATACTGGGCCGAGGCCATTTAGGGCTTTAAAGGTCAGCACCAACACTTTGAATTGTGCCTGGAAACGTACTGGGAGCCAATGTAGGTCTTTCAAGACCGGTGTTATGTAGTCTCGGCAGCCACTCCCAGTCACCAGTCTAGCTGCCGCATTCTGGATTAGTTGCAGTTTCCGGGTCACCTTCAAAGGTAGCCCCAAGTAGAGCACGTTGCAGTAGTCCAAGCGGGAGATAACCAGAGCATGCACCACTCTTGCAAGACAGTCCACAGGCAGATAGGGTCTCAGCCTGCATACCAGATGGAGCTGGTAGACAGCTGCCCTGGACACAGAATTGACCTGCGCCTCCATGAACAGCTGTGAGTCCAAAATGACTCCCAGGCTGCACACCTGGTCTTTCAGGGGCACAGTTACCCCATTCAGGACCAGGGAGTCCTTCACACCCACCCGCCCAAACAGTACTTCTGTCTTGTCAGGATTCAAACTCAATCTGCTAGCTGCCATCCATCCTCCAACCATAATAATAATAATAATAATAATAATAATAATAATAATAATAATAATAATAATAATAATATATTATTTATACTCCGCCCATCTGGCTGGGTTTCCCCAACACTTTGGGTGCACTTTAAAATACAATAGTCTATTAAACATCAAAAGCTTCCCTAAACAGGGCTGTCTTCAGATGTCTTCTAAAAGTCTGGTAGTTGTTTTTCTCTTTGACATCTGGTGGAAGGGCCTTCCACAGGGTGGGTGCCACTACCGAGAAGGCCCTCTGCCTCGTTCCCTGTAACTTGGCTTCTCGCAGCGAGGGAACCGCCAGAAGGCCCTCGGCACTGGACCTCAGTGTCTGGGCAGAACAATAGGGGTGGAGGCACACACACAGGACATTCACCGCCTTCACTGGTTCTGATTTGAAAGAGAGGTAGAAATTTCTTCAGTGGGGCCTATCCAGGTAAGCGTGCTTAAGACTGCAGCTTTGATCAATTAAAAAAGACCTCATTCTTTCCAGTCATATTTATGAAGGAAACTCATTGCTGAATGTATGTATTGCTATCGCTGTATATGAGCATCTGATTAATTCAGTATGCTAGAATGGAGTAGCTCCGCATCCTGTGAAACTACGGTAAAGATTACGAAATGCACATTGCAAAACACTCACATGGCATTTCAGGGTTTTTAGAAATATGTTATTGCCATGGAAGGATGGGCTATAAAGAGTTGTAGCCAAAGTTTGTCCTACTGATGACACATTGAAACTACTAGACGTGACTGAGGCTCACTAATTTCAACGAATCTTCTTGGAACTGGATTACCGTTGGATGCAATACAAATACTCATAAACAAACAAACAAGCTTCCACTGCCAAGGCACGGGACTTCATAAAAGTGGGGAGAAGTCTTCTTTCAAATCAGGTGGCCACACACAGTTAAGATACGTCTCTGCAGAGGCACTCCTTGGGCTGTTCCAAGCCATCGCTCTCTTGCTTGGTGTGGGTGTCTTGTTTATGTACCAAAGAGGTGCATTACAAATGTGTCATTTGATCCTTTCAAGCAATGTGCTGCACGACTTTTCCACAGTAAATATGTTTACTGAAAAGGGGGGAGTGGGAGCATGCTGTTTTAATTCTTAAAAGTACACAGAGGAACAGAACGAAAACATGGGGGAATGGGAAGGGAGAGAGAGAGAGAGAAAAAAAATCCTAGTCTAAACAAAAGGCTGCAAATACTTGCATAGGTGGCTATAACTGCAATCATATGCTCACTTTTCAGGGTATAAGACCCATAGGATGCAGCAGGGCTTTCTTCTGAGTAAATGCACTTGCATTGCAGGACTGCACTTTTAGGTCATTCACATTTCCAATCGCCCAAATTCTGTGATGTGCACACACCCTTCCTTGGCTCCTCTTAGGCACTAACCTGTTTATTACAGTATGAGCTTTCATACTCAAAAGTTGCATGCTTAAGAGGAATCAAACCAGTACAACACAAGCTGTTACTAAGGCTTTGTCTCTTTTTTACTAAGCTGTCTCTTTTTGGCTTGGCTAACCCCTGAAAAAGGGGACCCAGGTAGCGCTGTGGTTAAACCACTGAGTCTAGGGCTTGCTGATCAGAAGGTCGGCGGTTCGAATCCCTGCGACGGGGTGAGCTCCCGTTGCTTGGTCCCAGCTCCTGCCAACCTAGCAGTTCGAAAGCACGTCAAAATGCAAGTAGATAAAAAGGAACCGCTACAGCGGGAAGATAAACGGTGTTTCCATGTGCTGCTCTGGTTTGCCAGAAGCAGCTTTGTCATGCTGGCCACATGACCTGGAAGCTATACACCGGCTCCTCGGCCAATAATGCGAGATGAGCGCGCAACCCCAGAGTCGGTCACGACTGGACCTAATGGTCAGGGGTCCCTTTACCTTTTTTAACCCCTGAAAAGTAGTTCACCACTGTTCCTCCAATGGCATTTTTTTATCCCCTTCTTTAAATTGATTTATTTCTAACCTGCTTTTGGTCTTACCGTGCAATATAGTTTTTACTAATCTTTGAATTATTGCTTGTCATTGCATTAATTGTCTTTAATAATTTCGTACGCAGCTAGAATTTTTTTTGATAAATGATAGAAATGCTTCAAATAATTAAATAGAATATATGAGCAAGTGCCCAAGACCATTCATGGAGTTTGATTTGAACTCAAAGCTATGCTGGTTCACCTGCTCAAGGGAACCCATTGCCAACTGATATCATGCCCTCACCCTGATGCTCCTCCTCCATGTTTACTTGTTTGTTTACCTGCTGTCTCTGAGTGAGTAAACAGTGACAGGAGAAAGGTAGAAGATGCTCGCCTTCCCTTTCTCCTTTCAGAGGAAGAGGCTGCAGCTCAGTGGTAGAGCTGGAAAAGGCTCAGGTTGGAAATCTTGCAGACCCGCTACTAGATAGGACAACACTGAGCTCAGTGGACCAATGATTTGACTTGGTATCAGTCCCAGAGGATTAGTCCCAGAGGAAGAGGGCAGACAAAATGGGAAGCCAGATACGGCCACAGGATCAGACTGTGATTCACTAGACACCATACTGCCTGCCTCTCTCTCTCTCTCTCTCTCTCTCTCTCTCTCTCTCTCTCTCTCTCTCTCTCTCTCTCTCTCTCATGGCAATGTTAAACATTTCAAAGCAAAAAGCTTTTCAGAAGACCATCTCTTCAAGGCAGTTTATGGACAACACGGCCTTACCTTTTGTGTGTGTCAGCTTGGTCTGCCCTTTCCCAAGATTCTGCCATCCCAAATCCTTAGTGGGATAATGATTATTTTTCTTGTTGCGAGGTACTTCCAAGGCTGGGATGTGGGGAGTAAGAATGCTCTCAGTTACTGGTATACAAATACCTAGAAAGATGAATAGAATTGAGTTACAATGGAAGGGTTCTTGGGGGAATAACATGGCAGAGGACAATTTTCACAGAATGACACAGAGAAGAGCCTCTTTGCTCATGAGTTTGTGACTAAGATGGGATTTTAATTGTTAATAATAATAATAATAATAATTCATTTAAATGCTGCCCAACTGACTGGGTTTCCCCAGCCACTCTGGGAGGCTTCTAATTATAAAACTACAGCAAAGCATCAAACGTTAGGTCTACAGGATCTGTCTATTGATTCATCTAACAATCAATACCATAGCTGCCAAGTATCCCGTATCCGCCGGGAAAACCCCTTTTTTCTTACCGTTTCCCGGCGGTCTCCCGTTTGGCGGAAAATCCCGGCATTGTCCCTTTAATTTGCTTCTTCCCGGCGGCCATTTTTCTGGTGCCGCTTTGCCCTTCTATGGGCACCAGAAAATGGCGGCGCCGGCGCCGGAAGTCGCTTCCGCGCATGACCGGAAGTTGCGTGACGCGACTTCCGGTTGCGGTTTGCCCTTCTATGGGCATCAGAAAATGGCGGCGGCGCCGGCGGAAGTCGCTTTTACGTGTTTTCGGTCATGCGCGGAAGCGACTTCCGGCTCTGGCGCCGCCATTTTCTGGTGCCCATAGAAGGGCGAAGCGCCACCAGAAGTTGCGTCATGCAACTTCCGGCCATGAGCGCGCTGCCGATCCCGGATCTTTACGATCCGGACTTGGCAGCTATGATCAATACATAGGTGCTTATATTTGGTACAGTACAGTGGTACCTCGGGTTAAGAACTTAATTCGTTCTGGAGGTCCATTCTTAACCTGAAACTGTTCTTAACCTGAGGTACCACCAGGGACATCTTAAGCATATCTGTTGCCCTGGCGCCGTGGTGCAAAGATCCCTCCAGCGCCCCCCTGCCTTGTTTCCCAGCGCGGCTGTCTGGCGGGCGCAGCAGCGTGGTGCCCCCCTGGCGGCCCTGCGCCCCCCAGCCTTGCCGTAGGGCCGGCCCTGGGTACCACTTTAGCTAATGGGGCATCCCGCTGCCGCTGCACCGCCACTAAGCAATTTCTGTTCTCACCCTGAAGCAAAGGTCTTAACCCGAGGTACTATTTCTGGGTTAGCGGAGTCTGTAACCTGAAGTGTCTGTAGCCCGAGGTACCACTGTATTTCAAATTTGACAAGCTAACCTTTTTTATTTTTTAAAAAAAGGTTCATTTTACTTTGTTTTACTTTGTTTTGCCATTGTCAAATCAACAGGGCTCGTCCCTTCACTAGGTCTGTCTCCAGTTTGAGAGAACCTGCTTTCATGCTTCCTTGCCGCTGAGAACCCTGCCTTAAGAGGGTTTCTAATATGGAGGAGATTAGCCAAATGCACTTACAAGTCCCTTTCAGACCTTCATGTTAAATAAGCAAAGGCCAGGGATGAAGGAGACTCACCTGTCAGTACTGGGGCAGGGTTAATGCATTCACCCCACCCCCTACCCACTTTAGCCCTCACACGCGCAGGTTGAACACCTGAAGAGGGCTTATATCTACGATGGTTAGAGGAATCCACAGACAGATCCTGTAGACACATGTATTTCAAGTACACATAATTAGTACTGTATATTGATTATAAAACCCCATATTGATCATTTTAAATGTTTATGCAGAGAGTTATGCAGAAATTCTGGTTTAATCTGCTGGCTGTTTGCCATAATAAACACTGACTGCCCGATCGATCTTGTAGACATCAGTTTTTGCTGTTCTAGACCAGGCACCCCCAAACTTCGGCCCTCCAGATGTTTTGGCCTACAGTTCCCATCATCCCTGACCACTAGGGATCATGGGAGTTGTAGGCCAAAACATCTGGAGGGCCGAAGTTTGGGGATGCCTGTTCTAGACTTCCCTACTTATTGACTGTGCAGTTCTAGAGTATGTGGATTGTGCATCGACAGAGAGTTAATACATTGAGCCATCCATGTTGTTCAAAGGGCATCAAAGTGGTACATATAGTAGATACCATTGTTGCAGCGGTTCCCAGGGCAGCACATGCCGTCTCTGTGACAACGCTTCTTTTTCCTCCTACAAATCATGCAGGCAGACGTCGCTTGATGGGGACTGTGGCAGTATTTCCCAACTTCACACTCCTTGTCATTGGTGCAAGGGTAAGCCTGGGTGGTAGGAAGAAAAGAATGCAGTGCTTTATTAATAATACCTTGCCAAATATAAAATGTAACAAATGAAGAAACAAGTTAGAGTGCAGCCCAGGGTAATTCCAGATGTTAAACTTGAATGACATTCAAACTGTAAAAGTTTAATGGCACTCCAAGTCCTCGATTTATGACCCTGTAATCTTTATTGGTCATAACTGATGGCACAAAAAACTTGCAGTCCAAAAGTATTCCATGTATTAGAAGAATATCAGAGAAATGGAGTCGCATTGGATCAGAAAGCAATTCAGGGCCAGGTGGATTTCTGTTTGACTGAAAAATTTTTGTGTTTCTCCAACCAATGTAAGGCAGACAACATGGGCTGAAAGCATTTTGTCAAGTGGCAAGACTCATTTGCTCTCAAAATTATTCATCAATTAATAAATCCATATAAACCAGAATATGACAGCAAGGAATTCAGAGTCCTCATCCTTAAAAAAAGAAGCACACACACACCCCATGCTCTTCAAATGGAATAAATAGTGCAAATTTCACACATTTCTAACTACAGTGGTACCTCGGTTTACAAACACAATTGGTTCCGCAGTCGAATAAAGTATATTGTATTGTAAGTTGTGGTGACAAGGGACTTTAGAATGATATGCCACACTCTCCTAGAAACTGTGAAACCTTATACTGTATGTAGTCCTCAGAAGCAAGTCCTAATGCTTTCAACCAGGATTACTCCAAGGGAAGTGTGTGAGAATTGTCAGCCTTTGTTCAGCTTGTAGAGCATTTGGCTTCCAGCAATAATTTTATCCCAATGACTCCTGGCCACTTATGCTGCCTAGCTTTCCAGGAGCAAAGTAGGATCCAGGAGAACCTCAGGATTTGAACCTGCTGTGACAGAGGGAGCACACACACACACACACACACACACACACACACACACACACACCAGTGGGGAGCAAGCCGATTGGGCACATGGGCGGCGCACATCTAGGGGCGGGGCCAGACACCTGCGGGGTGGGGCGAGCTGGGGCAGGACACTCTGCGGGGCCTCCGAGGAGTCTGCCTGCTTCTAACCATTCAGCCGCCCTACAGCTGGGAGGGAGCCAGCAGGCAGACCGTTTGGGGCAGCATGGCGTCTGTGGGCACCCAAGCCACGTGTCACTCCCAGGAGAGACGTGTGGCTCGGGCACGCTGCAGGTCCCACAGTGAGTGCCGCCTGGCATTTTGTCACCCCCCTCAGTGGTGACACCCGCGGTGGCCTGCTCCCACCGCACCCCCTTCCTCTGCCCCTGAGCACCCCACCCTGTGCAAGCATAACAACAATACATTCACAGGCTTTAGAATTTCCCATCCACTTCATTTGTGTCTTGATTCAGCTTCAGATCCTTTAGCCTCATCTATTCGTCATCATTTTCAGACAGAGGACTAAGATAACAATACCTGGGTATTTAGATAAAGCAATACAGAGCTGAGTGTTAACTGGTCACTAAACTATTTTATGGCAATATCCACACGCATGGAATGTGACATTTACTATTTATTTGCCAGCAGGAAGTTAGCAAGAAGCCAACTTACAGTTTTTCCACAAATCTTTAATATCTGGGTAAATTAACAGAGCTCCCATTATGCAGCATGCCTATCATTTAAAAAGACCAGAATTAATCAGATTTCCCTTTCTTGTATTTGACATGGTCCTGGCCCTGATCCACATTTAGAAACAAATGACAAACCACAAAAGCTTTGTACAGTGGAACCTCGGTTTATGAATTTTCGGTTTATGAACACCGCGGACCCATCTGGAACGGATTAATTCACTTTCCATTACTTTTAATGGGAAAGTTCGCTTCAGTTTATGAACGCTTCAGTTTATGAACAGACCTCCGGAACCAATTACACCCATGTTTCAGTTTATGAACGCTTCAGTTTAAGTACTCCGCGGACCCGTCTGGAACGGATTAATCCACTTTCCATTACTTTCAATGGGAAAGTTCGCTTCAGTTTATGAACGCTTCAGTTTATGAACAGACTTCCGGAACCAATTGTGTTCATAAACCGAGGTACCACTGTATTCATAGATGAGTACTTAAAAGCTATTAACGTTGCATAGAAAATGTTATTAATCAGTTAAGTTCCAGCATTTTACCCTCTTCGGTTTCTGTACATGTAAATGCCTCCTAATATTCTCGCATAAATCTTCTCCTCTACCAACGAGCCCCATTTTGGCAAAACATTATAAAGCTGAAACACTTATCTGAATTTATTACAGTGTCTTTGATCTAGAAAATTTGGCAATGAGAACCAGTGGGCTCGTGAGAATCCCAGCAGGGTGCTTCTTAATTGGAAGAGAGCAGGAAACACTATGAGGAGAGTGTAAGAGACACTCAGAAGATTCATTTTTTTAAAAAAATATTAAAAATAGAGTGTTTTTAAAAGATAATCTAATCACCGTGGCTTCTTGAGTTGTTGGCAAGGCCTTGTTATTAACTCAAGAAGCTGAAATGACTAGATGGATAGATTTTTTAAAATGTTTGTGTGAATGAAAGAAAAATATTGGGGAGGGAGCCTTAACTTTCCATTACAGATTTCATTGGTTTGTGTCATTGGTTTATGACCCCCCTCCACTCTCTTAACAGGGTGGAGTTTGATCTATATTCCAACAATCTGCCTGTAGATGTTGGATTTAAGAGAACCAGCTGTTCTTTGGTGGTGTCTCAAACTACTGGGAATATATTAATTTCTCATGAAGCATCTTGATATTCTCATGCAGCAAAAGAAACCAGTCCGTATACAAGAGCTCAGCCATCAAAAGCTATAAATCATGAAAAAGTCTGTCGTCTGTCCATCCCCCAATAACCATAAATTAGCAAGTACTGCCCTGTTATTGTCTGCTGGGTTCACATATCTAACCTTATGGCTGGAAATGTACCGAGGAGAAATCCCCACTGAATTCAAGAGGGTTTTCTTCTTACTAGGATCGCACTGCAAATTGTGTGGCAATATTGGGAAAGGGCTCTCTGTGATTATATAAACTTAATTCTATCAAATATTTAGCACCATCCTGTTGTTTTCGTTTTTGTTGTGCTCTTTCAACTCTATTCCTGTATTGCTCACATGCAGGGCATTTCCATGGTGACTATGGAGCAAGGCAGCACTTTGAGCCCTGTCCACAGTATAGAAACTTCTTTCTGCCAGTGGAGTGTGCTTGTCTGCTTAGAAATGCCAACACATGAGCACCCCAGTGTCACACACAAAGAAACCAAGATCACGTATAAACGTACTCAGCCACAAAACAGACGTGACCAGCTGATAATTGTCTCAATATTGCATGATTATTAAATATAAACTAAACCAAAACTAATTTTCAAAATTAGTAATTTTCAAATTACTAATTTTCAAAATTTGAATTTTCAAAATTCAAATCAAGTCCCTTGCTCCCATAGAATACTGTAGGAAGTTCAAAGGTATGAAAGAGTTCATTCCAACAATAATGCTTGTAATATTGCTAGTCCATAAAGTAAGAAAGCAATTGTCAAAGGTGTACAGCACATATTGTGGAGTCTTGTCTTTTGTGGTTGAACACATGAGCACCACCCGCTCCTGTGTAGGGACTCCACACAAACAAGACACCCATGTCATACCTTTCAACACAGGTGTCAACGAGGTGACAAACCAGGGCACTGTCTTCCGGGACTGTGCTCCCATGTGAGCCACATAACCTGGGTGAGATTGTGGGGGAAGCTGCCTGGGGCGGGGCGAGGGTGGGGCACACCGTGGGGCCTCCAAGGAGTCTGCCTGCTTCCTCCCACTCAGCCGCCCTACAGCTCGGGGGGAGGCAGCGGGCGGACCGTTTAGGCAGTGCGGAACCCGCACGCGCCCAAGCCACTGTGTCTCTCCCAGGAGAAATGCGTGGCTCGGGTGCACTGCAGGCCCCACGGTGAGTGCTGCCCGGCATTTTGTCACCTCCCTCTGTGGTGACACCTGGGGTGGAGCACACCCACCGCACCCCCCTTCCTCCACCCCTGCCCCTGAGATGGGAAGAAGATAAAGTCCCTACCAGAGAAGTGTGGCAAATTAAATTGTTGGACTATGCCGAAATGCTCAGGGACAAGGAAGACCAAAACGTTAATAAGAAATGGGGGGGGGATTATAATTTATCTTGGAGACCACTGTATGTAGTTGAAAACACTAGCAGTATTGCAATAACACTTGTATTGTAACGAGAGACATGAATATAAAGGAGTATGGATCATTGAAAAAAGATGCAGTAGAAAAGGTTTAACAACAGAAACCATGGAGGGGAAGGTGGAAAGTCCAGAGATTCAGAGGGATCTTTTAATTGTGGATGTTTTGTGGTATTATTATAATTTTAATTTTGTATAACCAAATAATAAGAATAATAAAAGATTGTGGGGGCCCCCAAAGCACTGTTTCGGAGTGAGTTTGTGGTACCCAAAATGGCTGCCATGCTCTCACGTGAAAAAGAGAGAGGATGTCCCGGTTTTCCTAGGACAGTTGAGCGTTATGCCATGCAACCTGATAAGACCATAAGAAGGGCCATGCTACACTGCCTTGCTGGTCCTGTGTTGCACCTTCCTTGAATGTTTCTGCTTAGCTGGATGAATTCTGATCACATCACTTGATTGCCTGAATGGAGCACAGAGACAGGATGTAAGTGTGGATAAAAACCTGCCTTATGTACAAGGGTAAAATTCACATTTATTTCTCCGCCCATTTTTTCCCCCTCGCCCACCACTGTCATGTGGACCCCAGAAGGGTATGTGGCCCTCGAGCAGAAAGAGGTTTCCTACCACTGCTATGCAGTCATAATTAGAAAGATCAGAAAGATGGCAGGCCTGTTCTTGACATGGCAAGAATATCCCCTGTGGCAGACCTTTCCCTTTCAGGTCACTTGACATAAACCTTCTGAAAATATCTATGGAAAGATAAAGACACCAGGCGGAAAGATAAATATTTGTGAGGGAGATGTGTTAGGAAACCAGCTCTCTTAGAGTGATGGGTTACAAGTTCTGCTAGTGGGAACACATAAGCTTTTGAGCTTCATGGAGATCTTTTCCAACAAATCTAACTGTTGTTATTGCTAGTACTGTATTTGGAAATGGAAAATAGATTGGTTCATTTTACCACAGACTGGCTGCTGCTTGCATCCAGGACTTCTGGCTTTGCCTTATGACTTTATAATTTCCCCGGGGTATCCTTATGGTTCATTCAAAGCCCTTGATATTACAAGCACAACTTAAGATGCTATTGCTAGAGGCCCCTTCTTCATTTCATGTCTAGGTCTCTTCATGACTTGGCTGGCACACGATATTCCTTGAGGAATGGTCCAAAAAGTACATGCCATGGCACAGAATGAGAGAAAAAACTCCCCAGAGACTCCCTGGAAAGCTTTTACTTCGTATCTGTATTTTAAAACAATCAGATGTTGGAGTCTTGTCTCCCTTGCTCGTACATGAGGAGTGTTTGCGACATACTTCAGCTATAAAGAGCTTGCAGTGAAAGAAAGCATATTTGCAAGAACAGTGAATTCAGGGTGAAGTCACACAGCTCCCCACCCACCCGTTCACCATAATCCAGCCAAAAAGTCAGAATCATGTGAGTTGTGTAAAGGCTTCCTCATGGATTGGATTACAAATCATCCCTACAGGGACAGACTTTGGTCTTTCAAATTTCAGCGGCGCTCTGTGTGAGGCCAAAATTTGACACCCCCTGCCGCTTGCCTTCTCTTCTGCTCAATCCACTACATCATAGTTGCAATGCCCAGTGGTGCCCCCTAGGCTCAGTGCCCAGTGCAGCAGAACCAGTCACACTGCCCTAAATCCGCCTCTGATCCCCACTTAGGTCGCCATCCTATACTCATGGAGTAAGTCCCAATGAATTCAATGCTATTTATTTCAGAGTAGACATACAGTCGTACCTTGGATCCCGAATGCCTTGTGAGTCGAACGTTTTGTCTCCCGAATGCCACAAACCCGAAAGTGAGTGTTCCGGTTTGCGAATGTTCTCTGGAACCCGAACATCCTGCGTGGCTTCTGCCGCTTCCGGTTGGTTGTAGCAGCTTCCTGCAGCCAATTGGAAGCCGTGCCTTGGTTTCCGAACGTTTTGGATGTCAAACAGACTTCTGGAATGGATCCCATTCGACTTCCGAGGTACCACTGTATGAGACAACACTCTTACCCCAAGACAGCCACATTGCCAAAAAAGAGTGGGAAAGCGTCACCAAAAACAATAAGAAGAAAGAGGACGCAGATTTGCATATATTTTGTAAATGCTGATTCACGTGGATAGATGCAAACTTAGAAATCACTGCTCTCTTCTTTTAAACAGAAATTCAATGCATCTCACCCTAGTGGAGAAGGTGATGTCAACATGACCAAGTGCCCCTGCTCAGTCTGGCCAGCCTTAGCCACAGAAGGCTCACCCAGTGGCGTGGAGCTGTAGCAATAGCCTCACTGCTGTTTACTGGAGGAAGGAGCAGGTTGAGAACCAGGTCAGGGTGTATGGGTGTACCAATGGAAGTGATGTATTGGCTCTGCTGGTGGGCCTGCACAGACCATAACTTCATTGCTGCCTCACCTCACACACACACACACACCCCGGTAAGTGGAAACAGTGCCCCCGATATTGCTGCAGATCCACACCACCAGGGCCGTCTTAAGCATACCCGGCGCCCTGGCACTCCAGATCCCTTCGGCGCCCCCCTGCCCCATTTCTCAGCGTGGCGGGCCATGCTACACTGTTGCGACGCCCCTGCGTGCGGCGGAGGCGGCCCCAGGCCCGCGCGCCTCCGGAAAGCGGCCTGAAGCCGCTGAACAGCAGAGGTGCGCCTGGGGCAGCCTCAGCCGCGGCGCCCCTGGTGGCCTGGCGCCCCGCGCCACCAGGAGCGGGCCTAGAGCTGGCCCTGCACACCACCACTCCTGATCTTGAGGCCTTATGGTTTTTTGTCTTCCAGCAGGACCAGAATTGGGCAGGCCTTCAAGCAGAAGACTTCTTCAAAGAGAGGGCTGTTCCTAAAAGCCCTTCAGATCAAGGATTGTTCCTGTAAAGTAGGACACATCATCTCTCCTGTGTAAAGATTGTACTGTTGATCAGGAGAATATGTAGATTGACCCTTAGAAGCCAGAAGAAGCAGGGTTGCAAGGTCTTTCTCCATGAAGCGGAATTATATAAGATTGTGTGTGTGTGTGTGAGTGTGTGTGTGTGAATGTGCTTTAATTGCAGAATTCAACTTGTGGAAATCAAGCTCAAAAAGCCTCCAAGGATGACTACTGCTATGTTCACGTGGTTCAAACGGAAAACCTTTGGCAGAATCCAGAACTCACAGTTAGTTTGTATTCCAAAGCCTATCTTTTATTCCTTCTGCCTCTCTTTAGTAGAACGTAAATAGCATTGTGTTAGTTGCAGCTCATACCCTCCAACATTTCTCCGATGAAAATAGGGACCGTTCCATTCCATAATGATACATTTTATTATTTATACCCCACACATCTTACTGGGTTTCCCCAGCCACTCTGGGCAGCTTCCAACATATATGAAAACATAATAAAACATTAAACATTAACAAAAAACAACAACTTCCCTATACAGGATTGCCTTCAGATGGCTCGGGGGTCAGATAACTCCATACCCTTCAACATTTCTCCAATGAAAATAGGGATATCCTAAGGAAAAGTGGGACATTCCGGGATCAAATCAGAAACCGGGATGGTTTCTCTAAATCAGGGATGTCCCTAGAAAATATGGACACTTGGAAGATCTGGCTGCTTATTAATCAGTTTTCTTAAAGGAATATAAAGTAATAATGAATTTGCCTCTTATTATAGGAAAAAAGTAGGTAGTATGCTTAATGGTTTCTGGAGACTGGAGGTGACATTTTGACAAAGTACCAAGTGAAAATGAGTCTGATGATCTCAGTTTTGCCTGTGGTGGACATTTATTCCTCTCACAAGACCACATTGCTTCTGATAAAGTGCAGCTATTTCCTGGTTTTCGTACAGGGAAATAACATAGTTACTGAGCCACAAAAGAACTGACTGGAAACCACTGTGGTTTGTCTAACTCTTATTAGTGGTACGTTATAATTACTTGAATGCCCATGTCTAGTACTATGACTTATGGTAATTCCAAAGGACAATCAGGACGACAATCAAGAGAGGTGCTCCTCTTGCAGTGGGTTGCCTAAATAAATCCTCCCAGGAGATAATTCATGGCCAGGAGAAAAAGCAAACAGGAGCGAAATTATGTGTCCCTTAGATGCGGGTGGCGCTGTGGTCTAAACCACAGACCCTAGGGCATGCCGATCAGGTCAGCAGTTCGAATCCCTGTGACGGGGTGAGCTCCCTTGCTCGGTCCCAGCTCCTGCCAACCTAGCAGTTCGAAAGCACAAAGTGCAAGTAGATAAATAGGTACCACTCTGGTGGGAAGGTAAACAGCGTTTCCATGCGCTGCTCTGGTTCGCCAGAAGCGGCTTAGTCATGCTGGCCACATGACCCAGAAGCTGTACGCCAGCTCCCTTGGCCAGTAAAGCGAGATGAGCGCTGCAACCCCAGAGTCGTCCGCGACTGGACCTAACGGTCAGGAGTACCTTTACCTAGATTCTGCAGAGCTGATCACAATTTTTGGGATGCATTTTCAGACTATGTCTGTACAACGCATGTTGTTAAAAGCATAAACTATTACCACTATAATTGTCACCGACAGTCACATAATGCTCTAGAAGTCATGGGAGGGAGGGTAATACCCACTGTGACAAGAAGACTTTATCACTTATTTATATGTCATGTCTGAGTGCTTCACCAAAGAGTCACTGAAAGATGAAGCTTGTCTGTGCACTTTGTTCCCCATCCAGGTTTTGTTTCTTTTAATAATCTTACTGGTCTTTCATCTCTGCTTTTTCCTCTCCCACCCATCCCCCATCTGCTAGTTAGCTTTTTAGTTTAATCTCTGAGTGGTTATTTATCATCTGGCCTAGAGTTAGATCTGGCACTTTGAACAGTCAGCATGCTGCTTTGGGAGAACATAAGAATGAAAGGACAGCTCTGTTGGATCAAACCAAAGGCCTACCTAGTTCAGCATTCTGTTTCCCACAGTGTCAGCCAGATGCCTCTGGGGAAACCCATAAGCAGGGCTCAACGTCAGTAGCCCTGATGTTGTTCCCCAGTGACTAGCGTTGGAGAAGGTACCGGTATCTGGTGACTCAGCTACATTAGTTAAGAAACAGCAATTTAAATGCTTTATAAACATGCAACACCAGATGGTGCTGTAGAGCACAAAACCTTTCTATGCGGTTTTACATAGGGTTTTTTCCTTTTGTTACAATGATTTAATTTATGGCATATTTATAGGTGCCCCCCCCCCGTATAGATCTGCCCTGGGTGGCGACTATGAGTACAGAATGCTGGACAAGACGGGCCACTGGCCTCATCCAGCAGGCTCCTCTTTTGCATTTAAAGTTACACAAAGGTAGATTACAGCTGAATGTTAGGAGAAATGGCTTGACAATAAGAGAGGATGGAACCTATGGTGGAACCTATTACCTAAAGGGGTGATGGGCTCGCCTCTGCCCAAGGCTCTCAAGCAGAGGCAAGACCACCGTCTGCTGGGGATGCTTTAGTTCTGCATTTCCTGCAATGAGCAGACTGCTGCAGTGGTGGCTGGCGCCCATTGAGACTGGTGGGGTGGAGGGCAAGGAGGGCAACACTAATTCAGTTTTTTCTACCATCCTCTCTGCTGAATCCTACAAGGAGCAACACTGACACTTAGGGAAGGAAGGACTTAGGGAAGGAAGCTGGTAGGCAGGGCCACCCCCACCCCCACCCCCAGCCCACACACCTTGACTAATTGTAGGAAGGCAGCAAAGTAGGGACTGGCTGAGGGCGGACTGAAGTCGGTAGGGCAGTGCCCCATTTTCCCTCATGTGTCAGCCTCTACCGAACTCTTAGACAAGATTGCTTAAAAGGCCTCGGACAACTCAAAGCTTCTATAATGTGAAATCTTTTTTCAGTCTGGGGGCCAGATTTCTCTCTAGACAACCTCCCAGGGTCCCATGGTAGTGGTGGGCAGGACCAGAGGCAAAAGCAGGCAGAACAGCAAGTGTGGATTTTCCTTTTGTGCAGTAGCTAATATCGTACATGCCTGCACACACCTATCTCCATCCTCCATCCAGACAAGCAAGCAACGTGATCAAAGGGCATATTCCAGTCAGGCAAAAACCCTTGGGGTGCAAACCAGCACCAATGAGAGGTGTGGCCTGGGGAGATTTCATGCCCTCTAACATCCCAGTGATCAAAATTGGGGTGCTCGGTTTTTTTGTGTTCCTTAGCTCTTGTGGGAGCATGCAGGACCAAAAAACAACCATCTTTTGGTCTAATGCTCTGGTGTGAGCCAGCTGATTCACACAAAAGTGTGAGACCAAGAAATGAGGATTGTTTGGTCCAGCGCTCTGGTGCGAGCCTGCTGACTTGTGACAGAGCAGCGGACCAAAATTAGGACATTCCGGGATCCAATCAGAAGCCAGGATGGCTTCTGTGATTCTGGGGTGTCGTGCTCAAATCAGGGAGGTTGAGAGGTATGGGATTTCCAAGGGGCAGCTAGAAAGACTTAGTGGGCCACACTCAACCCCTGGCCTGAGGTTCCCTAAACCCTTTTAATGAAGAGGTGAAGCTCAACAATCTTCTACAGCAAAACGAAGAATAGCAAGATCACAATGTTGATGTTACAGTTTGCAGTGCTGCATTTCGCTTTTCAACACTACAAAATCTTTCCTCAGACAACTTTATTTAGCTAGGCATAGATAGATGGAAGAAACAGAAATCTAAATGAAACCACAACGGCCTTTGTCCCTGCTTCTCAACAAGAGGAACTCACAAAATACATTCCAGGCTAGTTGTACACATGGGAGATTGTTGTCACATAATCAAGTCTGGTGGTGAAACTTTTTGGCAAGGTAATGAAGGTCGAATGGGAACATGAGAATGTAGTTTGGAGAAATCACAGCTAGATAAGTGAAACTCTGAAATTAAAGAGCAGCAAAACTGACACACATATGTTTATTGGTGCTCAGTCCAGCATACAACACAATTCTTTCTACCCATTGAGTCCTATTGCAGCCCTGCTAAGCTGGGGGATGATGACTGGCTCATGGTTGTTCACTGTGCTTCATGGCTGAGAGTCAGACACTTAGACCAGGGGTAGGAAACCTTTTTCACCCCAAGGGCCACATTCCCTTCTGAGCAACATACCAGGGGCCAGTGCTGGGTGGGGCCAGAGGCAGAAGAGAATGGAGCAATAAATATATATTTTACCTCTGTGAAAGTTGGAATACTGGTCTATCTACCTCATTTTCTTTACTGACTAGAAGTTGCTTATCTAGGGTTTAGAAATGAGTTTTTCAAAGCCACACTTTCAGAGGCAGGGGACATTCTGCCTGCAGAACGTGTGCTCTGCTACTGAGCTACAGCCCTTCTTAGTCCAAGGTAGCCCACAATGGGATATAAATGCAATAATTAAAAGCAGGTCATTTTACTTTTATGTACATAACGCTAATTATAATTATTATTTTTGCATTTCAATTGTCATGGTTTTATTAGATATTGTCTTGGTTGTTTTTTATTAGTGTTTTTAAGTGCAAAATTTTACTGGGTTGCTTTAAGTATTACTGCCTGTCCTTAGGCGCCAGGGTGTTTCAAATACATTCAATGAATTAAAATGTGGAAATACTGTCTGATGTTGCATTCTGATCTCAACTGCAATGGCTCTTTTTTCAGTACACTTCAGCTTCTGCTCTTTTACAATAGCCTTTTGATCTGCTTCAGCATACTGGCTTTCTCAAAACAATATTCCTTGAAAGTTCCGTTTGGGAACCTCGTCTTCCCTCTTGGATGTCTTTGAAACTAGTCAATGTTCAGTCATTTCTTCTTTAAAAAGTCCCAAATCCTCTGGGTTTGGCACAACATCAGACCAAGGGTTGTTCCTTTGTAGAATAAATATCCGTTGTTGTTTTTTTGTTTTCACACTGGTCACTCTTATTGTCCGGTGGGTGGCCCAATTGTGCATTCATCCTTTTGTGCTTATTTACCACCCCTCAGACAACTCTGCCTGAAAGAACGCAACTGCTGCATTTCTTCAAAACCAAGGAAAGGTTATTGTGATGCAATTTCATTCAAATGTGCTGCTTTATGAATCCCCAAGGAAACAACAGATCAGAGAAGGGAAGACCAGCCTCTTTCCATTCTGTGCCAGTTTTATATAGCTCCATAAGTCCATTCCATCTACTTCTTTTTCAGATTGCTTTTTTAAAAAAACAACACACCACCTTAAATTTTATTTGCCTTTCCCTAATTTTTGAATTCTTTCCTTAAATTTGTATTTTTGTATGCTTTTCAGTGTGTTTCCCCATAAAAGATATTTTACTGTTTGCATTTTTCTGTAAAATACGTGTGTTGTATCCAATACCGCTAATACTCAGAACAGACCCATTGAAATTAATGACTTACTTAGGTTTATTCGTTTCAGTTGGTTTACTTGGACTGGACTTAGTTGGGTAAAAAACCAAGCATTTTATGTGCATTTTCTTAAACTAAAAATGCCCTGTAGAATTCAGAAAGTAATTGACAGCTGGCTTCTGATCCACATACAAGCTTTTAAATGCAGAGTGAACCATATTTCTCCCTCCATTTCTTACGACAATCTCTTGTGAGGGAAAGTGTATATAGATCACCTGTGTAAGGTAATTTATAAAAGATTTGGCTGGATCCCTAGAGTGACAGTGCTGAGTTTCCAGCAAGAGAGACACCCCAGCTGAGTTTTAACATCACAAAAGCAAGCAGTAGTATAGCATGAGGAAAGTAGGTTGTTAGGCCTCTTAACTATCCTGTTTAGTCCGCAACCAGAGGTTCCCCATTTCTACTCTTCTTATCATTGAATAGGCCAATTTTAAAATGCTTACTGTGAATCCTGCCACCTGCAGAGGCTCCTGTGAGTGCACGTGTACCTCGGTTTAAGTACACAATTGCTTCTGGAAGTCTGTACTTAACCTGAAGCAAACTTTCCCATTGAAAGTAATGGAAAGTGGATTAGTCCATTCCAGATAGCCCGCAGAGTACTTAAACTGAAGCGTACTTAAACTGAAGCGAACCTTCCCATTGAAAGTAATGGAAAGTGGATTAATCCGTTCCAGACGGGTCCACAGAGTACTTAAACTGAAGCATACTTAGCCTGAAGCGAACTTTCCCATTGAAAGTAATGGAAAGTGGATTAATCCATTCCAGACGGGTCCGTGGAGTACTTAACCTGAAGCGTACTTAACCTGAAGCGAACTTTCCCATTGAAATAATGGAAAGTGGATTAATCCGTTCCAGACGGGTCTGCGGAGTACTTAACCTGAAGCGTACTTAACCTGAAGCAAACTTTCCCATTGAAAGTAATGGAAAGTGGATTAATCCGTTCCAGATGGGTCCGTGGAGTATTTAACCTGAAGCGAACTTAACCTGAAGCGAACTTTCCCATTGAAAGTAATGGAAAGTGGATTAATCTGTTCCAGACGGGTCCGCGGAGTACTTAAACTGAAAGTACTCAAACCGAAGCGTACTTAAACCGAGGTATGACTGTATCTGTTTTGGATGATTCCGCAACACTCCAAGAGGAGCTTTTCAGACGTTCCAACCTAATATCTTTTCCTCTGAACCATCAGATCACACAAATTGTGCTTTTTCATACTACTGCACATTCTATAAATGGCCACACAGTTGTATTGCAGTATCTACACCAACAGTAGATGCTCAATAAAATTATCTGTTAATATAAAGGGACCAGGCTGTACCTCTGTGATAGTGTACACTATAACATACACATCTAATACACCTCTTTGTCCTGGCTTTTGACACTTGAGGTGTATATTTTTTAGAACCCACCTTATTTCTGTTAGTTGCTTTAAACTGTTTTTAATGTTGTGTTGTAAAGTTGTGTTTCAATGTCATAACCTGCTTAGGACCTTAGGGTGAAAGGCAGGTAATAAATTGAATCATCAGCATCCTCTACATTATTCATGGCTATTTTTGCAAATGTCTATATTCCCATGGTCTGAAAATCTACTGAATATAAAAATGATAATTATCATCCCAGCCATTTTCATGGACTAAATGGCTGGGATCAGCAGAAGTGTTGAGCTGGAACCCACGTGGTTTTTCAACAATTTCAGTAAGTAGCGAATTGAAGATATTCAATGTATTATTATTATTATTATTATTATTATTATTATTATTATTATGCAAACCTGACCATATGGGGGGAGATGCCAGTGACCAAATTCCAGTCTCCTTCCAACCCTTCCTCTGCTGACTATTAATTCTGCATTACAAAAGGGGCAAAAGGTCATAAAAGTTGACGCAACTGATTATGAACTCTCTTGCCAGTTCTGAAAATTGTCAAGGAACGCAAACCCCAGAGACACATTGACTTCTCACTTTCAGTGCCCAAGGCACAAGTGCAGCCGATAGCTTCCTTCCAAACTCTGCTAATTCCAAATTTCACACTCTTGGGATAGTTGAATGAACGGGAATGCCTGCTACAAAGTCCGACTTCCTAATACAGGAAACGGCTGCTGCTGAGAGGCACGTCTGTAAATCCTTCTTCGGCACTGAGTGTCAGATATCACGATTCATTAGTAATGATTTGTTATATTGTAAGACATCCGTCTCACTTTGTATGTGTAACAAAGCGAGTGAAACACTGATTGCTCTGGGGGCAGGGGGGCAGAACTCACATTCGCTTCGTTGATAAAGTACCCGAAGGTCTCTGCTCTTTGATATTCAGGGAAGGTCCTCAAAACTCAATGCCCTTAACACAACCGCAGGCTAAGGCAACAAATGGTACAAAGGCTTAGAGGCATAGAAGCATTATAACTGTATAGTTAGAAGGGACCCCTCTCCCAACCCCCTACAAAGCAAGAATCTCAACTAAAGTATCCATGACTGATGTCCATCCAACCTTTAGCTGATTAACAATCCACGGCCTTTGGGATGTGTTTGTGGGAAATAGGGGGTTTTGTTTTTGTTTTGACTATTTATTTGTGCCTTTACCTTGTATTTTCATGTTAAGAACTACCCTGAGATCTTGAGATGAAGGGTGGTGTATAAATCTAATAAATAAAAACAATAAACATAAATAACACCTCTGATTAAAAACCTCCATTTTCCTCCTTCTTCCACATGACAGCCCTTTAGATATTTGAAAATGGCTATCACTCTCCTCTCAGTCTCGTCTTTTCCAGGCTTGTTGTTGTTGCTGTTTAGTTGCTGTTGTTGCTGTTTAGTTGTGTCCGACTCTTCGTGACCCCATGGACCAGAGCACGCCAGGCACTCCTGTCTTCCACTGCCTCCCGCAGTTTGGTCAAACTCATGTTCGTAGCTTCGAGAACACTGTCCAACCATCCCATCCTCTGTCGTCCCCTTCTCCTTGTGCCCTCCATCTTTCCCAACATCAGGGTCTTTTCCAGGGAGTCTTCTCTTCTCATGAGGTGGCCAAAGTATTGGAGCCTCAGCTTCACGATCTGTCCTTCCAGTGAGCACTCAGGGCTGATTTCCTTAAGAATGGATAGGTTTGATCTTCTTGCAGTCCATGGGACTCTTAAGAGTCTCCTCCAGCACCATAATTCAAAAGCATCAATTCTTCAGCGATCAGCCTTCTTTATGGTCCAGCTCTCACTTCCATACATCACTACTGGGAAAACCATAGCTTTAACTATACGGACCTTTGTTGGCAGGTCCTTTCCAGGACCTGTCCAGGCTAGACAAACCCAATTCCTTCGAGCATTCCTCATAGGGCTTGGTTTCCAGACCCTCCTCTGCACACATTCCAGCTTGTCAATATCCTTCTTAAATTGTGTTCACAGTATTCCAGGTGTGGGCTGACAAAGGCAGAATAGAGTGGGACTATCACTTCTCTAGATCGGGACACTATACTGGACACTTACTGTTGATGCAGCCTAGAATAGCTGTTGACTTGTGTTAAGCTTGTGGTCCACAAAGACCCCTAGATCCTTTTTGCATGTACTACTAGCAAGCCAGGTGGCCCTCATTTGTCTAAGTGTCACCTTTCACTGCTTTCATACATCAACTAGCTTGCAAGCAAGATGCTCCAAAGGGATGGGACAGGAAGAGAGCTGTAGCTCAGTAGTAAAGCATCTGCTTTGCATGCAGAAGGTCTTAGGTTCAATTCCTGGCAGTGAGAGAGAATTATCCCACCCCACATCCATGAAACAGTGGGGGAACCCAAAACAAACCAGTGAGAACTGAGCATGATCAGTGCTCATAGAATGGTGGCTGATAGATTGTAGGAAAATTGTATATGCTAATGTATATATATAGGGACAAACTTAAAGTTTTGCATCCTCTTCCCTCTAATGGTTCCTTATGTTTAAATCAGATTTGGAACAGGTAGCCTTTCAAAAAGAAGGCACCTTTGAATAGAGGACAGTCCTCTGCAGAATAGGACACATGGTCCCTCTTTTCACTGTACTGTGAAGACATGTCCCATATCTCATTCCCCGATGCAGAATCTCTTTGTTTAGCTCTAGAGACCCATTACAACAATCTAGCTGGTGTAAAGAACATTCCCCTCGGATATTTTCACTTTGGCCTCATGTTTTATGCACACAGAGACACTGAAAATGCTCATTGGTTACACATTCATTGAGGAATGCACAGTAGTATCCTTATCTGTTATATCGCATACAGTTTAAGAAGAGCTATGGGAAAGCTCAAAAGAAAAGCAACAAACAATGGCTTTCATGAGAATCCATTACACTCAGATCTTGCTTCCAAACAATGATGAGGCTATCCACAGCTGTTGGATACTTGCAGAGACTCTGGGAAATAATTTGTTCTATAGAGTCAGGCCAGCACTTATATTGCCTATCCTGGTGGGAGGGAAATGATACAAATGAATGGAAAAGTTGTAGTGGACCAACAAAAGGACCTCACCTTGCCAAAATCAAAACTACAGTATGTTATTAACTGACTTAGCCCTGGAAAAAGCGAAATAGTCATGGTCTGGACCTAACATAGCCAGTTGCATTGGCTTCCATAGGGTAAGTTAATGAGTTCTAGCAATACAAGCAAAGCCCATTCGTGTGGATAACAGCTTACAGCCCTAAAAAATGTAAAGAACACCAGCCATATTTCAAACCTGGAAGCATTAATTTGCTAGAAAGGGATAGACTTGGAAATGTTCAGTTCAAAAGCAAGCATTGTCATTTGGGGGCTTAGACTCATTGGGAGTCTTTTAATTAACAAAAATGGGCGTAAATTACATCTATGGGGTGGAGGGGGAGACAATGGTCAATGATCTTCCAGAATAAAGTATCTCTTGCTCTGTCCTGTTACATAGAGCAGTTCTGATAGAGCATAAAGCAGTAACAAATATTTTTATGATACTTCATGTTTTCACACTCCTTTATATGCTTATTTCCCCCTCCTCTTGTGGTGATGTTAGATATATATGAAAGGAAAAGAGGTGGTGTTTAAGGTTAAACCACAGAGCCTAGGGCTTGCTGATCAGAAGGTCAGCAGTTCGAATCCCCACGATGGGGTGAACTCCCGTTGCTCGGTCCCAGCTCCTGCCAACCTAGCAGTTCGAAAGCACATCAAAGTGCAAGTAGATAAATAGGTACCACTCCAGCGGGAAGGTAAACGGTGTTTCCGTGTGCTGCTCTGGTTCGCCAGAAGCAGCTTTGTCATGCTGGCCACATGACCTGGAAGCTGTACGTCAGCTCCCTCGGCCAATAACGCGAGATGAGCGCTGCAACCCCAGAGTTGGTCACGACTGGACCTAATGGTCAAGGGTCCCTTTACCTTTATGCTCAGATCCTGAACCCGAAGTTTCCTGAGATGAGAAGCAAGAGTAGATGCACCCTGCCACAGAGCTCCTCATTGCTAGTTACTCAGACAATCCAATAGATCTGAATATTTTGCTCCCAGGTCTGGAGGTCTTGGGTTCCTGGTCAGCTCTTAGACCAACCCCAGGCTGCAGGAGCAAGAGGAGATGGCAAGCCAGATAGGAATGCCAGAGCTGCCACCGAAGTGCCTTAGCTGCTCCTCAGGAGGAAATGGAATCACATGGAAAAAACCTGCATAGATCAGGGCCTGAGAGAGAGCAGGGAAAGGGGTGTAGCCTCCACCTATATAAGGGTGAGCTGCATCATTATTGAAGCAACAGCTCTCATCATAGATCCAAGCTCCTGCTTGACCTGTGGAAATGGATAGGTGGCAATTGTATTCCAGCCTAGATGACAGCTGCCATGGGTCCAACTTTACAGAGGACACCTGTCTCTCTCACTGAAGGGAATGCCAGTCCAAGCCAGGTTTGGACTTCCAACATGGGTGGCCATATGTCCAGATTTTCCCAGACATTTAAGCAATTTTCACCTGGACACTGTTTACGAGGGTGAAATACCATTCGTGTCCAGGAAATTCTGGAAGTATGGCAACCCTACTACTGTAGTGTCTTTTCAAGCCCTGATACTTTGTAGGTGAGGACACCGCAGACTAAAACTGTGACTTGTTCCATAGGGAAAATAGAATCCATGAGCTATTGAAAACTATTCTCTTGCATGTTCTCCACAGCTTGGCTTGAATGGATTAACGTTGTTGTTGTTGTTGTTGTTGTTGTTGTTGTTGTTGTTGTTGTTGTTGCCAGATATGTTGTAATGGCAGCTCTAAATTTTGGTGTGGGACAACTTCTATGTCCTTGTTATCCAGGAGGTGTAAAAGCTCAGGGGGTTTCCCCAGGAAATATATAAAGTACACATTGCATGTGAAGTGAGTGAAAATACCCTTCTTCTATTTGCCATAACAGCAACCTTTCTGGGTTTGTTGACTAGGGGTGCACATCAGATTTGGACAAATCTTGAATCTTCAGACAGATTCAGGGCTGGTCCAAACCAAAGCAGGCTTTTTTCCAAGCACCCTGCAGGGGTCTGTGAAGCAATTTGGGATGCTTCAGAGGATTAGGCATCGAAAAGACTGCTGCCATAACAGAAATCTTTCTCCCCAAGGCTGCCATATAAGAAAAATGGCACGGTTAGGAGAGGAAAAACAGGGAGCGCTTTTGTGACTGGTGCCAAATCAGGGTCTGAACTGAATTTTGTGGTCTGTGCACACCCCTGCTGTTTAGCACATATCCCAAAAGAGCTTGTGCTAAATGGAGGTGGGGAAGCTGAGCAGGGCAGAATCTCAACCTTATGTGCACCATGTCAAATTGGCAATACATTCTTCCATCCATGCCCTGCATATTAAATACAGATTTTATTTCATCATCGCCCCAACCACATGTGTTTGGAAATATTCCCCATTGACTTGAATAGGATTTACTTCCAAGTAAGTGGGATGAGGATCACAGCCGTAAGATATATTTTTTCCCCATTTCATTTCCTTCTCTCTGTTCGAAGCCATTTTCTATGTATTTTTTTCCCTTTTATGAGCTACCAAATTACATAAGACCAAATGTACCTATTTAGTGAAAATGGTTTCCATTAGTTTGTAACTTTAGCCAAACATTGTTTTCTTTTGAAGGAAGATAATGGAGAACAGGTGGAGATGTTTAGCATCAGGCTGCTGTTTCTAGTATTACATATCATCTGGGAGTCACCGGCAATCTCTGAAAGCTGTCAGGGCTGCTGGGGAACAAGTATGATCCAGAGCACATTCCATACATAAAAAGCCTTTTTGAAAATTTAAGTAGGTGAGACAGGAGAAAACTAGCTGGTTGGCAAAAGGATTTTAAAGTGTCCTTGGTCAAGGTCAGGCCTTCCTTCTGTACTTAAACTGGTCTCCAGTTCTGCAGAAGCATCTCAACATCCTTTCAGAGATGTAACTAAAATAGATCACTTCATCTTTTGCAGCCTTGAATTCGGAATTTAGAAACGTGAGCAATATCCATGCTACCAATGTGAATGTAGATAGATGGATGGTCTCCGAGAGGAAGATCATTTGAAAAAGGTGACTGCAAATAAAATCACCTCCTTAAATGCTTTAAGAAGACTAATCCATCAAGCCCAGGAAGAAGTGTGTGTGCCATTTCAGCTATCAATGGCATCTTTGTTTTCACTATGGTGCCAGTGTCCCTTGCTGTTAGCTTTTGGCAGCTTCAAGTAATTGTCCAGCATAACCCATTTTTCATTTCACTTTTAACTTACCGGGTATATACAGTACTTACTGTCTTTCTGTATTGCTATACACAAGGCAGTTTGCAAGCGGGAGGTATGCAACAAAGATCGCACACCTTATAACAATCTGATCCGATACAAATAAGTCATGATAAAAAATATGACTTGAAAACAAGCAACTTATATCGAACAGAGTGATATTCAACAATCCAATGGACTATAATAGTACACAATAAAAAAATAACCCTCAAAATATCAGCAAATACTAATTAAACAGAAATTCATTCTCAACCACTTCAATAAATCATTGCTAAACTATAACCAATCAGAATAAGAACAAGTCACAATACATAAAATATGTATTTTTTTAAAAAAACCACCTACCAGGGCTAACACCTGCCCTAGATCCCACCCACTCCTCATAAGACGGCCGGGTCTTTGTGCCATGTTTTAATTTTTTTCACAATTCCCCCAGTGTAGCATAACTCCAGGGACCCAGGTAGCGCTGTGGTTAAACCACTGAGCCTAGGGCTTGCTGATCAGAAGGTTGGTGGTTCGAATCCCTGTGACGGGGTGAGCTCCCGTTGCTCGGTCCCAGCTCCTGCCAACCTAGCAGTTCGAAAGCACGTCAAAATGCAAGTAGATAAATAGGAACTGCTACAGCGGGAAGGTAAACGGTGTTTCCATGTGCTGCTCTGGTTTGCCAGAAGCGGCTTTGTCATGCTGGCCACATGACCTGGAAGCTGTACGCCGGCTCCCTCGGCCAATAATGCGAGATGAGCACGCAACCCCAGAGTCGGTCACGACTGGACCTAATGGTCAGGGGTCCCTTTACCTTTACCTTTAGCATAACTCCAAGGCACTGTGAGGAATAAGATGGTGGCTTGTAGCCTTTTGCTGCTGACTCCTTGCTGCTAAAATCTGAGTGCCACAGCTGATAAGACCCGGGATACTTGTCAGTTTGCAGAGCCCAAGCAATTCCATATATTAAAGTGTTGTTCTGGTGCTGGAATTGTTACACCCCATTGGAAATGCTTCTATGCTAGGTCAACGTACTATTTAAGCTGCTTGCCACCCTGACTGACGGTGGATCTGCAGAGACTTGGGCTGAAACCTTTCTCAATAGCTGCCACTTGATCCTCTTCACTGAAGATGCCAGGCCTTGAAACTAGGGTTTTCTTCATACAAAACATGTTTTTTTATGACTGATCTCCAGAAAAACTTGAAAGTCCCTCTGATTTCCCTAGTGTTTCTGGGAATTGTTTCTGAAAAGCAGCAACTTTAAGACCATTACTTCTCAAGCTATAGCACAATGTCTTTTTAAAAGGAAATTTTTCTGTGTCAGTGTTGTAAACTGCAAAGCCGCAGTTGTGACAAATATTCTGAGCGTTGGTAGAACATGAGGCTACGGAAAATTACAACCCTGGTGTTTAATCTACAGAGCATCCATCATGAAAAGTGGGCCATCAATATATACAATGCATAGGCATGATTATAGCTCTTTAACCTCAATACTGTATAAAGTTCAGCTGGTTTTGTTCAACGTGTCATGTGATTATTCATAAAAAAGCAAAACATGCACATGCAACTTCCTTCCTCCATGTTGCCAGCAGCCCAGCATGTAAGGGTCCTACACAGAGCTAAAGAAAAAATTAAAAGTTCTTGGTTGCTACCATTACTTGGTGAAAAGTCAGCATGAAAATGTAGGTGGGAGTTAAATATTAGGCAAAACATCTTGTGAAATCTGTAAACCAGTGATTCCCTATGTGCTGGGGCACTCTAGCCATAAGGGGGACTGAAATGTGCTTTAGGCACTTTTAATCACCAGGTTAAATATCCCTGCCACTTTCTGCTCCTTGGAGTCGGGAGATCTCCTGCACAACTGATGCCCTGCATGCCTTTTCTCATGGCCAAGTCTAGAACTTCCAAGGAGACAGGGGCGTAGCGAGGCGCCGCAACACCCGGGGCGGCAAATTGCCCGTTATGTGGCAGGGTATTGCCGCCCCCCAGCGCCTCCAAAGCCGCACGCCTCGCTCCAGCTACAAACTCCAGGTAAAAAGCCTGCTCAGCATTGCGGGTGCGCCGCGGGGCTTTGGAGCCGCCGATCGCGGGGTGGGGGCGTGGCCCTGAGTGACATCCCCTGCAGGGCGGTGCCCGGGGCGTACCGCCACCCGCTTGCTCCGCCCCTGCAAGGAGATACTGGTGATGCAGCCCTGGTGCCCTGATATTATAACAGTCAAGTTCTGGTTGCTGAAAAACTCTAGAAAAGGTCGACCAAAATGATCAAGGGGTTGCACGAAATGCTCAGCTCCTGCCAACTTAGCAGTTCGCAAGCATGCCAGTGAAAGTAGATAAATAGGTACCGCTGTGCCAGCGGAAAGGTAAACGGTGTTTCCATGCGCTCTGGCTTCCGTCACAGTGTCCCGTTGCGCCAGTAGCGGTTTAGTCATGCTGGCCACATGACCCAGAAAGCTGTCTGTGTACAAACACAGGCTCCCTTGGCCTGAAAGCAAGACGAGTGTCGCAACCCCATAGTCGCCTTTGATTGGACTTAACTGTCATGGGGTTTTTTACCTTTACCTTATATGAGGAAAAGGTTTAGAATGCTTAGGGCTTTTCAGTTCAGAAGAAAGGGTTAAGTGGAGGGTCAGACATAATAGTATGTATGGTAGTGAGGAATTAGACTAGGAGACATTTAGTTCCCTCCCTCGCAATACTAGAACCTCAGGCCATCCAAGAAAGACTGAATGGTGGGATATTCAGGACAATGAATGGGAAGTACAGTTTTTCATATAATGCACAGTGAACCTGTGGAGTTGGCTACCATGACATGTGGTGATAGCCACCAAATTAGATTGCATTTGAAGAGAACAAGGCATGTTTGAGGAAGATAAAGGCTATATACTACCTCAAGGATTGGAAATAGCACGTCTCTGAATACCAGTTGTGGAGAACAAGTTCAGGAGAGATGTTTTGCCCTTGTGTTCTGCTTGCAAGACTTCCCAGAGGCATCTTTTTAGCTTATGCCACCCCGTCCTCAACACTTGCAGGCTGTAATTCAAAGATTCCTACACAAACAAGCCTGCTGTGTGCATTAGTGCATGTGAGAACCTCAGAAATGGTTGGTGCTACCAGATGGGTTGGAGCCCATCACCTCTGAATTCAGCCTTCCCACCCTCTAAACATGGTATTGATGTTACAGAAACTGACAGCACTGACCACCAGGTTTGTGTATGTATGTGCATCCATTTGGCATTGGCCTGCCATTAAGTGAGGTGACTACTTCGGGAGACAGATTTCAAGGGCCGTAGAAGCCGCAACCAAGCTGTTCTCCCTAATCCTCTCTGTTGGAGGACAGAAGTGTCCTGTCCCTCTGCCCTCCAAAAGCTATCCTGCTGCCCCAGGAGTTGTGAAGAATGTTGCCAGTGTCATATGATTAGACTCCCCATCTGGTCAGCTTCTGTATGTAGACTGGGAAGGGAACGCCATCTTATCCTTTGCCTCAGGGAGTAAAAAGTCTCAGGCTAGCCCTGATGATCCAGGGACTGCATGAACAATATCCAGATGTTGGGTGCAAGCAGCTGAATCATCTGAAACATATGCACAGCACTGTTCTGTGTGATCAGTTCCCAACCCAGCATGGCAGTTGCATGCAAAAGCTTGCTTCACTTACTCAGGGAGACCAACTGCAGCAATTGCTTCCACCGGTGCACTGATTATTATTCCACAACTTCTCGTGAGTGCTTTCACAAAGGCAATCTTAAAACAATGCTAGTCTCACCGCATTTCCTTTTAATCAAGCAGAACTACTAATGGCAGGAATGCCACTATTAAACGCTAAGACCACAGTCCAGCCAATGTTAACCTTTTGCATGGCAGTTCTATGAGTAGGTAAAGTCCTACTGTGTTCAATGGTACTTACTCTCAAGTAATTGGGTATAGGATTGTGCTGTTGATTACCTTTACCTGTTTCTATTTTAGTTATAAGCTGCATGGAGTCCCTGACAGGGAAAAGGGTGGGATATAATATGATGAGCATCAGGCCAAGAGGAAAAACATAGTTCTCTGTCTGGCCCTTGGTACTTTCCCCAGGCCATGTCCAGAGGTGCATTTAGGGCAGCCCAACCGGTTCCACCACATGGAGTGCCAAGTCTAGGGGGTGCCGCGAGGCATCACAACTATGACGTTAGCAGTGGCGTAGCAAGGTCAGGTGGTACCCGGTGCAGAAAATTTCTTGTCATCCCCCCCCACACACACACACATTGAAATTACAGTGGTACCTCTGGTTACGAACTTAATTCATTCCAGAGGTCTGTTCTTAACCTGAAACCGTTCTTAACCTGAGGTACCACTTTAGATAATGGGGTCTCCTGCTACCGCTGGCGCTCAATTTCTGTTCTCATCCTCAGGTAAAGTTCTTAACCCAAGGTACTATTTCCAGGTTAGCAGAGTCCGTAACCCAAAAGTTTTGTAACCCGAGAAGGAAAAATAAGATACTTACAGTTGCAAGTGTTGTTTTCTGGTTTAGTTACTTAACATTTTGTGATGGGAATTTCTTATTTTAAAAACACATGTTTTTGCCATTTTGTCACGCCCCTCGGTGATGACACCCGGGGTGGACTGCACCCACTACACCCCACTTCCTACACCACTGGGTGTAGAGAACTGAGCAAAACAGAAGGTGAGAGGCGGAGGCAGGGTGCCAAATTCTGTCCTTGCACAGGGTGTGCCTGAAATTTGAAGGACCAAAGCCTGCCTCTAGGCATACCCCTTCCCCAGCCACTCTCCCTCCCCTAGACTCACGGGTCTTGCTTCACACCCTCCTTGGGTGTCTTTGCATGGCTGGTATTTGCCCTGGAATCCTGGTAGTGACTCTAGCTTGGCTCAATGGCAGATCGAGGGGCGGTGGGGGGGGACGGGGACGGACTAGCCTTTTGTACAAAAGTGAAATTTCAATCCATTGCTCTGCCACTTTTGCCTCTATCGCTTCCCACCACTGGCATGCATCCTCTAGAAAGAGGCCCAAAAGGGAATGTGGTCCACGTCAATATGTGCAAGACAACTCCATGCAGTTGTGCCTATATTAAGATGCTGGCATTAACCTTTTCTGACATTACCTGCTGCAGCGCAACCTTTCTTCTCTTTGGCAGTCTAGATGAATTCACGACTAACAATGCAGCCCAATCGATGGCAGCCGAATTCCAGTAGCTGCAGCCATTTTACCACTTTTGCCATATTACTGCTGCGGCGGAGAAGGCAGTCCAGCTAAGCTACGGGCCAACACCAATGATAAAAACAGGATGTATCCCAGCAGAAATGCGAATGGGAAGTCAAATCAGAACAATCCTAGAAAAGAATTTTATTCCAAAGCGACCTGATCTAGAAGCTGTCAGCTTACCGAGTTAAGAGAGGTTATTAACATTTCTATGACTGGTGCCATTCAGTGTGAGAGCTACCATGTTTGGAGCCAGCAGAGAGTTTATAGCAAAGGACATAGACGAAAAGATATGGAAAACCCAGATCATATTCTGTTGAGACTGAACATGGGATACTTAACAGAAGCTGTTGATATTGTCTTATTGCAAGAGGAGGCAATCACTAAATGCAAAAGCATTGCCTCAAAACCCAAGTCCATCATCTGGGCCTGCTTGCACCATCTTATAAGGCTGACCACAGTGATACTACTCAGAGTCACACACAGTCTGTATGAGTTATTTACCAGCCTTTGTGATAAGTTACTACCTGGACTACCAAACATTTCAACATGGTCAACGGTGGTTTCTGCATGTGCTGTAGAAGATTATGAGAGGCATACGGGGGTCGTCAACCTGGGAAGACAAGGAAAACTCTGATCCTAAACCTCAGCTGCCTGGAAGGATATCTTCAGGAGAAGAAAAGGCTAAGGAGTAAACCCTACACAAAGCTGGAGTCCCTAAGACAGTTGGAAATGCCTTGTATGCCTCCTTCCAGGAAGTCATGTAGCCAAGCTGGTGCCAAACGTATTTGCTGTGTTTTCCTTTGGACCACATCAGTGAAGCCAAGAGTGTGGTCTTGTTGTCTAGAGCGGCAGCCCAGGACCTCAGTACACATTGCCCAGGCTTGCACCCCAAGGAGGTCACTTTAGTGCTGCTAACACAGCAGTTTGACTTCATCCATTGCCTCTTGACAGATTAACCGCCAACAGCAATGTTACTATTACTGTTAATTGTCCTCAGCAGCACCATTTGGTGGAAATGCAGAATACAAATTTAACTGATAAATAGCTAGGTGGAAGAAATTGCCTCTCCCAATCCACAATTTTGTTGAGGTTCCAATAGACATACACAGATAGTTTTGTTGATATTTTTGGGTTCATATGCACCAATTACTATTAATTTATTAGACTTAATAATGACTTTATCTGACTTTTGGATCTCAAGGCAAAAATAGCACTATGCAAATACAAGACAAATAAGATCTAAAATTTAAAACACAGAAGTAAGTAGTACCACCTTGAGGTTATTGCTTTTTGCAAAGGCTGTCCCCGATTCTGACATGGAACTTTCAGTCCACTCGGCAGACAATAATCTGGATTCAATTTTCAAATGCAAGACCGCTTAATTAGGCACTTCATACAACAAAACAACAACTTTAGAATGCCTTTGCTGACGTTGGGGGGAGAAGCTTTTTTCAGCTTTGGCCATTATTATTTATTTTGATGTTGGTTTTAGTTCTAAGCCGGTGATTGAAAATGTTTGGGGACAATTCTGATTTATAAGCGGTCTTATTTCTAAGACAAAGAAAGCAATCAATTCAGGAAAAACTAATCTTCTGTTCACAGAGATACTGTCTGGAATGGCAGTTCCTTGTTCTGACATAAGCAGATGGCTAACATTTTAAGGAGAACACATCAATTCAGGTGTTCCAGGTAAGTCCTCCCCCCCCAAAAAAAATTCCAATACATAATTTGTGCTGGTCTCATATAAAAGTCCATGTATCAGGAGTTTCCTAATACAGGTTTCCATAATAATAAAATGAAACAGAACTATGTTGGCTGAATGCTACCTTTCTACAGAAAGTAGGGACAGAAGCCTTATTCTCTTTAGAAAAATGATCAGCCTTTTTGCTTACTGTTTGTGTTCTAGCTGGTGTTTGTTTCCCTGTTACGTATTTTCAGCATGTGCGCCCCCTAGCCGACATAGTAAAAATGTGCAAGTACTAGACAAGAATTTTAAATCTCCCAAGGATTTGAACCACGCTGGCCATTAAAACAAAACCAAGACTAACTTCTTCTGTACATTCAGTCAAGGGGATATTAGAAAACACACATCTTCCATGCAGTGATTTGTTAGTGGACATGATTGAAATTTAGAAAGATAAGACTGCCTGCTCATTTTTATAGGACACTATTAAAATCCACAAAGAGCATTGCTAACATTTTCATTGTTGGAGCAATTCGTCGTGATTAGTTTCCCTTGATTTTTAAACAGACCAAGTGACGCCAGTACATTCCTCTTCCTCAACCTTTCTAGCTTCTTCCCAGTTCTCTGCTAATATTTTCCTATCTCCGCAGCCAGAAGCAGGCCAGCAACACTCCACTGTGATCTACATCAGGAGTGGACAAGCTGTGGCCCTAGGATTGCTGGCAACTATTGGCTTAACTTCATGCAGCCCTTGACCTCATTTCAAAAGCCCACTGCAAATGATTAATTCAGACCTATGGCATGAATTCCGTGACCCACTCACAGCAGCTTGCTGGTCAGAGAAGAGGGGGGGGTGGCAGAGAGGAAGCAAAAAAGTGGATCTGTCTGGTCCCTCCCATTGTTGAATTCAGCCCCCAACAGATGATCCCCTAAGAAATGTGACCATCAACAGAAAGCAGGAACACCTGATGTACATCAAGAGAAGAGCAGATTGTTCATTCTTGTACATCTTTGCATCATGCATGCATATGAACTGGGTTGGAGGAGGCAGACCCAGAAGGCACTTGATAGCCTGGGCACAATCCTTCCCCACTACGATGTGGAGCATTTTCTTTGCATTTCTATTTAAACTATTATTTCTAAATTTACATCTATGGGTATAAATTAGCACATGCAAGTTTTATGCAAATTGGCATCCTCTTTTTTATGGTGCCTTTTCTTTCTTGTGATAGAAAAAAGCAGTTATGACTTATACTGCATCGGACCCAGTATTGTCCACTCAGATAATGTATTTGTTGCCACCCTAATGGAACAGGAAAGCCAACTACAGTGGTACCTCTACTTACGAATTTAATGAGTTCCAAACGCACATTTGTAAGTCAAAAAAAATTGTAAGTCGAATCCCATAGGAATGCATTGGGAGAAAAATTCGTAAGTCGAAGCAACCCCATCTAAAAATTCGTAAGTAGAAAAAATCCTATCTAAACCACATCCAAGATGGCAGACGGAGCTCCATTTGTAAGTAGAAACATTCATAAGTAGAGGTACCACTGTATGTAGAAGAACTTCTGCAGCACATTTTCCTTTGGGTATCTATGAGCAAACCCAGCCCAGGTCATTAATAAAACTAGCAATCCCAACAGTGCCCAACCAGGTGAGTAAAACCAAAACAACTACTGAAGGTGTTCCCACTGAATTGTGTCTAGGCCTGTCTTTGGGATGCTGGTCTTAAGCCAGCAGAACATTTGTTATGGTTTAAGGCATTTAATTGAATAATAACTGCATTTTAATGGGTATTTTCTGTTTGTTCCTTAATCCGTTGTTACCATAAGGCTCTTGGGTTATGAATTCAAATGTATTTCCCATACTTCCACATGGATATTTATTTCTGGCTCGGAAAATGAAGCAACCCTCAGAGATCAGCCATTGGACACATTTTAACAGGCAGAAGGAGGCTAGTGATCAAATCCTTGGCTATACCCCAGGCAGCGTTGCAGAACTCCCTGCATGTAAAGACACACAGAGAGGTCAGCCGATGCCCTAAGATGAGAAGTTCTTTTTGTACTCTGGGGCAGAGGAACCCCAAAGCCCAGCAGGAACCTTCAAAGCAATGTGGGAGGCATGCTGCATTGTATGTGTGTGTGTGATAGAAACCATGAGTTACAATCATCAAACGCAGTCAAAGGCTGTGGGTCTTGCCACATTTGTTACAATTTGCAACACTATTATTGTCTATCTCACCAGGGGACAGTTTCTACCATCCAAGAAGGTCCCCTTAGGGGATTTTTTTTGACTCCCCCAACTGTTCTGCCCTGTTTTGGAAGCAGTTAGAAGCAGTGTAAGAAAGCAATGGCGAACGCCTTGGGAGAGATGCTTGGAGAGTTTGGGTTTTTTCTTTTTTCTTTTCAATGAAGTATTTCTGTAAATAAAAGCTGGAAGGAAAAATGCCATGGGGCTGGAAATCTGCAGCTGGGATGCTGGTGGGGGGGGGAGGGGAGAGGGATTCTAGGGTGGAATGGCGATTATTAGTTTCTTTGGGGAGGGGGAGAAGAAGAAATTAACATATGTATTTATCGTGACTCCAGCTGGAAGGGAAGGGCATTTTAGAAAATGATTTTTTTTAAAGAAAAATCATTATTAAATATATTTATTAAATCACAACTTGTAACAGGAAACTGCAGCTGTGGGAGGGAATGAAAAGAATGGTTTTTTTTCTTCTTCTTCAGACCATATGCAAGCATTTGCTTTCACCCGGCATAGGAAGCCAGACCTTTCTGATTCAACATCAAAGTGGACAAAAGGTCTACTTCAAATCTATAGTAACCTTTTATTAGCATTCTTAAACTTCCTGCATGCTTGCTCTAGCAGCTTTAAGTAAAAAAACATGGAATAATAGGCCTGAAAGGGAACTCGGACCATTTAGTCCTGGCTCAAGGCAGCAACGTCTCCTCCCCCAGAATCCCCTTGTCTCCCACAAGCAACCCATGTAATCAATGCCATAATGAACCTTAAGCAGAGAACAGGGATAAACTTGGTGCACACAACAGAGGATCCCAGCTGAATTGGACCAAAGGTCCAATGACCCTCCACAGAAGTCTATGTGAAGCTCACAAGCAGGACTTGCATAGGAACCTTATATCAAAGCAATACCATTAGTCGTCCCAGCTTACTACTGTCTATGCTGACTGGGAGAGGGTCTCCAGGGTTTGGGACAGAGCACATTCCCAGTCTGACCTGGAGATGTAGGGAATTGAACACGGGACCTTCATCGTGCAATACATGTGGCTCCCCTACTGAGCTACAGCTTGCAAGGGATCTGAGAAGTGGCCTCTCTCCCTACATCCCATCTTGGTTCTTCAGATATATGGCTATAGATCTGTTGACGATGCCACATACCTTTGTGGTAAAGCATGCGGTGACTCAAGCTCATGCTTTTATTGCTGTGCCACCCTTTTATTGCTGTGCCACCCTTGGAATTCGCTCCCCTTACTACTGAAGCAAGCCCCAGCATTGTCACGTTTTCAACATTTGCTGAAAACCTTCACAATCATAGAATCACAGAGCTGTAGAGTTATCTGATTTCTCATTTTCATTCACATATATATATGGTTTCTATTGTGTGGTTTTATGCAACACTTTGATATTTTTAATGAATTTTTGATATATAAATATTGCTATAAATAAATAAATTAGCCATTGATCCTCTGAATTTGTCTGATCCTTCTTTTAAGCCCAGCCAAGATGGTGGGCACTGCAACATCTCGTGGCAGCACATCCAATAGTTTAACTGTCTGAAAAAGTACTTCTTCTCATCTGCCCTGAATTTCTCATTGCTGGGATAACCCTGGGTTATATAATACTGGAGTATTATATGAGAGAGGGAGAATACGCAGGGTCATTCAATGAAGCTGAATCCCGAGTCTGCTCCCAAGGCAGTCGTGATGATGTCAACTATGCCTTTCTGATTTGGAGCGTGTTTCATTGGTGTGGTTGAAATTGCTGTATCTCCGTCAAGAGTCTCTTTAAACAAAGAACTCTGTCCCCACAGATGTGTTGTTAAGAGGCTACCCAGCACAAAATAAACCTATTACTCAGGCTCTAATCTCTTCAAGGCTCCCTAAGAATGTATTAAAAATAGAGCAGAGGCCCTTCCCACCTAACATTCTGGCTCTGGGGATCAGTTTGGGCAACATTCCCCATGAAGCAGACATGCTTCCACATGAGTTGAGATTGGGAACAATACTGAGGCCTGCAAGCTTCCTTCAGGCCCCATTCCTCCCACATATCGTTCCTCATGTGTGGAAGATAATTCCCAAATCCCTCAATAATGTGAGAGCTGTCCTCATGCGCTGAAACCTCAATAGTCCCATTCACATGCAAGGCCAGTGCTACTGTGAGGCAAAATGAGGCAATGTCCTCAAACAGTGGCGACAGAAGGCAGCCAGTTAGCATCCTACATACCCCAACTCACTTGTCTTACTGGCCAATACCCTTGTCATCCATTTGCCTTGCTGCCACTCCCACCCTACGAGGCTCCAGTGGGTCAGAGCTGCAGCAACAGCCTTTCATGATAGCAACACGATTGCCGCTTACCAGGAGGACAAGCTGTGGCCTGGTGATGCAGAAATGTTGTTGGAGTGCCAAAAATTTCTGGTGAGAGCCCTCACTTTGCCGCCTCGCCTTTCTTGGGAAGTGACCGTGACACTGCTGCCAGGAGCTCTGGCTGTGGCTCAATCCCACCAGAAGAGCCACTCCTTTTTTATATGGAAGCATAGATTGGCAGCAGCAGGATTGTACTTGTGGAAGCACCCACCCACCTTCATATCTTCATCCAGAGTTCTGAACAGAGCCTAGATTAGCCAAGGGCAACCTACAACTTCACATGGTTGGGGGAGACCAGAAGGAGAGAAGGACCAGAAGGGAAAGCCCATGTGGATGAGGCATAGCTGCCAAGTCTCCCGTATTCCCCGGGAAACCCCCGTTTTTCCAGCTGTTCCCAGCCGAAAAAATGGATTTTTTTGTTTTCCCCCAGTTTATTCTGGCATGGTGGCCATTTTGGAACTGGGCGGAGCATGCTCAGAAGCGACTTTTGATGCTGCTTTGCCCAGTTCCAAAATGGCTGCAGCGCGACTTCTGGTGTGACGGTCATTTTGGAACAGGGCAGAGCAGCATCAAAAGTAGCTTCTGAGCATGCTCCGCCCAGTTCCAAAATGGCGGCAGCGCTACTTCCGGTCTGCTACTTCCGGTCCAGTCCCTTATTTCTCAGGCCGGAACTTGGAAGCTATGGGATGAGGTGATGGAAGCTGGGAAGGGGGGAGTTCTCTGTTAGTGGGCAATCCAGGTCTATAACACGAGAGACCTGTTCCTTCCCAACAAGCTTACTTGGTTGGAGAAGAGGAGTGAGAGAAAAAAGAGAACGGAACTGGCTTTCATCCTACCCACTACTGGCCCTCCCTGGGCTGAGGAATGCAGCCCTTGGGAGAGAAATGGTTCCACACCCCTAGCCTGATGCATACACGGTGTAGATTTTGCACAAAATATTTGCCCAACCAAGGTCCATGTAAAATGTTTCTATAACTTGTATACATATAGGCTCTGTTCAGAGCTTCCAATCCACCTGTGAAGGTTGGGGTTAGAGATTCCTTTCATTCATATCCATATAGATGTTGAATGAACTGGTTCTCTCTCTACCAGAGTTGATCTGGATAACATGGGTGTCCTGCATCGAGTGTTGTCCATGTTGTGATGCCCAAGACACGTACTGAGTATTCCAGATGTGCTTACGGGCACAAGAAGGTTGGAAACCCCTGATGTATTGTATTGTTTGGGGAAACCCAGCCAGATGGGCGGGGTAGAAATAACACAGTAATTATTATTATTATTATTTATTGTTATTTGCTTTTCATTTTATTTTCCCATGTTTAGTTTGACTTGTAGATTCAGTCCACTGCTTGGTGAACTGCTAAGTTCTGCTTTTTATCTCAATTTTTTTTAATCCTATTTGTTTTGTTTCTGGGTTCCATTCAGCAGAAAGGCCAGGCATATATGCAAAAATGAATGAATGAATGAATGACACTATTAATGCATGTACTGAGATCAATGACTCCCAGCAGCCTGAAGCAAGATTTTGGTTTCACACACACACACACACACACACACACACACACACACACACACACACAATGTAGGGCAGGAACAAGTGTGTTCTCAATTGTGGACCCAGCATCTCTGGCACCTCATACTAACCCCACTGGAATTGGAACTTCTGAATGGAACCCCTGAGTAGAGTTGATCTCTGCCAAAGTAGATTTGCACATTAAATTCAATGCAGACTGCAAGCCCTATTTGGGGCAAGAATCTGCGTCTTGAATTCAATGCATGGCTGCAATGAACCTTCCTCGGCTGCCCCAGGTAAGGGCTGTAAAGAAAGAAGGAGAGGATTGGGAATACACTTAGAATTCTGCCCGTTGTTATGGAGAATTGCAGAGGATGTAAAATCCTCTGCAATTCACAAATCACATTGCAGAGGATGTAAAAATGTTCCATTTTTAGACATTTGCATCAAAGCAGCAGTGTTTTGGAGTGCATGAGTGCCGAACTACAGCTTTCTGTCTGATGGGGAAATGCTACAGCAATTTACTGGTACCCTCTGGGTCAGTAAGTGAGTGAGGCTCAAATGTCTTAATAATACCCGATATACCGGGTTCATCTGACAGCCATTTTTTTCCATAGAGATGATCCCTCTGTATTTTACTGCTGACCTTCTGCCCTTCCTATCAGGCAGCCCAAATGCTGATTGCTGAAAGGTGAGCGGCAGAAATGCTGTGCAACCAAAGAGGGAAAATCAAAACCAGAATTTTGGCCCTAGTTAAGTCTGCATCTAACACACACACACACACACAGAGAGAGAGAGAGAGAGAGAGAGAGAGAGAGAGAGAGAGAGAGAGAGAGAGAGAGCGCTTTCCTCATTCTGAATATAGGGACTCTCACCTCACACACTGCTTCTACCACTAGCACCATATTCCTGATCAATGGGAAATCACTTAGATGCTTTTCTGGGGAACAACGCGGTGCCTGAGCTTCTGGAAGGGCAAAATCAAAACAGACACGCAGAGCTGCCGGTCTGAATTGGCACGGCTCTCCCAGCTGCAGAACACATGGGGCACCAGTTTGTCTTCTAAACGTCGGCAAGGCCAGGAAGGGATTCATTAAAGAAAAGAAAAAGGCACAATTCTGCTTGTAACATCCTTGCATCCCTGTCCAGTTTTATATAGAAAGCATTAGATCAGTGTAGGAATAAAGGATTATGGGTTGCTGGTGAAAGGGTTGTTTCATGCAGATGAAATGCATCCTGCCCAGCAGTTGTCTCTCAGATCGTCAGTGCAGTGTTGATCTCATTGCTACTGAATGATGGCTACAGGCCTCAGACTGGCAATCGTCTGGAATACACATATAAAGCATCACAGTAATCCTTATAAAAATTCCTGGGAATGTATGAATGACTCTGCATAAAGTTTCACAGAATGGAGAGCTTAAGGAAAGCATGACAGACAGACAGACAGACAGACGACAGACAGACAGACAGACAGACAGACAGACAGACAGACAGACAGACAGACTGTAAGTAGCAATTCCTTCTCATAGTGCTGCACTGGAACAGTAACGGAACATTGTAATGGGGGAAATGCCATATGACAGTGGTAGAGCCTCTACCTTTTAGGCAGAAGGTTCCAGGTTCAAGCCCCGGCATCTCCAGGTAGGGCTGGGAATGGCCCTCACCTGAAACCCTAGAAAGCCTCTGCCAGTCAGTGTAGACAATACTGAGCTAGATGGATCAATGGTCTAGCTGAATGTAAGGTAGCTTTCTATGTTCCTAATGGAGTCAAAAGAGCTTGTGAAAGCACCCCAAGTGGCAAGGTTGTGTCTCAGAAGGAAACAAACATCACAATACATTTGTGATTTCATTCCCTTGTATTAAATCACGTTGAGCTTTATTATGATTCAGGGAAGGGTGGGGGAAGGAAGGAAGGAAGGAAGGAAGGAAGGAAGGAAGGAAGGAAGGAAGGAAGGAAGGAAGGAAGGAAGGAAAGAGACAGATAGAGAGAAATATTGTGCTACTCTTGAAAACTACACAGCAAACCAAGAAGTAAGAGTGGGCAAGATTTTTTTTTTTTACTTTATTTTATTTTATTTTATATTTTATGTGTCTCCATTATTAAAGATCGTGTTTCAGAAGGGAGTTCTACAGCTATAGGAGCAACCACAGAAAATTAATCCTGCACTCCTAGCTTAAACCATGGTGAGCATCTTCCTTTGCACATGCACACACACTGTTGTTGAAATCTCACTCGCTCTTCCCTTTTTGTTCTAGAATCAAAAGGGAGAATCTGTGGCCCTCCGGACTCTAATTCCCATCAACCTCAGCTGCCATGGCCAATAGTCAGGGGTTATGGGAACAGTAATATTGGGGGGGGCACAGGTCTCCATCCCTGTTTTAGAAGGAATGGGAGCAACTGAGAAGAAAGAAAGAAAGAAAGAAAGAAAGAAAGAAAGAAAGAAAGAAAGAAAGAAAGAAAGAGGAAAATTTTGGAAAATATAAACGTATGAACATCTCACAGAAGAAGAGGTCAAAACAGGGGCAAATAACCCTGAATTCAGCTGAGAGATGCATCTCCCTCAATGTACATACAGTATTTCTAGACATCAGATATCAGGGATAGTTTTGTGAATAATGCTTGTTGTTCTGTTTTGCTGGTAAATTCTGTATCAAAAGATCCAATTCCTAAGAGTTCAGATAATCCTGAAAAATGCTGTGGTATTTGGTGGGATTTTATCTTGCATACTTCAAACATAGCTACACATTTTCATATGATACATGAAATCTGGCTAACTTGATAGACTCAAGTACAATACTTTTCTATTGATAAACTTTTCTCAAAACCCCTACTTGCTGCTTTTTACCTGCTTTATTTTAATATAATCTGGGGGGAGGGTTGTGTTGTTGCTTTTTTTAAAAAAAGATCCAGTTCCCAATAAGTTGTCTTGCAGGTTATAATAATCATAATTACTTGGTCACTCATACTTTTAAATCTGAAACACCAATTGAGAGTAAAGTTCACTTTCAATTTGTTGCAGCTGCTGTGGCGAGGACCCCTTTGGAAGAAAAAATATTATAATTTCAAGAGGATTCTTCTGGTTAAAAAACCATTTCCTTACAAGGGAAGTTCTGGAAGATAGTAAATGTTGGGGGGGGGGAACAAGCCCAGAATTTTACAAGCACTCCAAAAAAGCATTTTGGAAGCATTATATTAATTCAAACAATTGCAAAAAAACCCCACACATTTTTACTGAGTTAAGGAGCATAGCCCTTCCAATGAAACTTTTAATATCGAGTGAATTTTTAACTTAGCTTTTGACAGACAGCTGTTCTGCTTCAGTGAACACATTACCCTTAACAAAACGCACATGAGGTAAAATGTATCACTCTGATTTGCTCTGGGAGCTGTAGAAAGGAAGGCTGGTGGCCAGTTTTGCTTTGTAGTTGTCTGGAAGCCACTTCAGTGGTGGGGGGGCGGGCCGACAACCCATGGTTTCCCTACAAATGCACACCCTATATATACCGTAGCCCAGCACAAGCTCTCTCAGAACAGGGCTATGCTAATTGAACTGCTTCTCTGTAAATAACGTTTGTTACAAATGGAGTCCCCAGATCCTTCGTGACCAGATCCTGATCTCTACTGTTTCATTTGTTATTGGCACGCATCCCCCAAAAACCTTGGATGAAAAAGCATTCAGCCCATGAGTGAATAGTAAACTGTTGTATGTCATCTACTTGAGACTCAGCATCTGGGGGCTTCCCATTGGTTACTGCCGTCATGTGGTGTAACATCTGCTCCCAGACTGGCTGAAGAACTTCCAGCACACTAAATAAATACTCGTGCCAAAATGTGTGCGTGTGTGGTGGGAGAGAGCTTCTTCTTTTTCTTCTTTTGCGAGACATCTGGGATTTCTGTACACCTGAAGGCCTCCTTCCATATGTTCACACATAACTAATAATATTATCCTACAACAATGGTACAGTGCATATATTTATGAATTGATTCCTCAGTGCTTGCAGAGTTGCTCTGTTTCCTAGGAGAGTCATCCGCCTGCCATGCCTGCTTAATGTCCCATACAAAACCCTCATCTCATTTATACACTTTCTCTACCACCATCACCACCACCACAAAATATACATTTTCCCTCTTTTTGCAAGATCTCTTTATTCATTACTCCATAAACCCTCATTTCCTCAGTTGCATACTTGGGTAGATCTCCTAATTCTCTAAAAGAAATAGCAGGAGCTGAGTAGTTTCTTTAACATATTGTCTTCTTCTTAGATGTGAATTCTCAAATCGGTTTTGTCATAATATTTTTCTGGAGAACTTTTAACAAGAACAAAGTATTTTCTGGATGGGTAACTGTTTGCAAAAGAGCTAGAGATAGGACAACAGATTTGTCATTGCCTGTGGTTGTCTGTACTGTGGTCACCATGCAACTACTCAGTGTTGAAAGTTCTAGATGTTGAAAGTTCTGGAACACCATGGACAGTGCAAATGAGTGCTTACAACACAACTGGGGGACGTTGTTTGTGCTGAGGGCCATATTCCCTCCTGGGTAACCTTCCAGGGGCCATATGCTGGTGGTGAGTGGAGTCCGAATCAAAAGTTGGTTGAGCAACTCATGTTTATTTGTTCGCACATCTCTCTCCCTCTCAGACAAGAGGCATTATCGGAGTTCAAAGACTCATTTTTGCTAAAACACTGGATGCAAAGCAAGGCGGGTGAGGGGCATGGCTGAAGATAGGCTGTGAGCTAAGGAGAATCCTAAAGGTCAGATAGAGAGGCCTAGAGGGCCACATTTGGCTCCCAGACCTGAGATGCCCCATCCCTGGTTTATACGATCCAAACTGATGGTGCTGCCAAAGCACTTTGAGCTCCCGGGAGTGGGTGGGAATCTCCAACCAAATACATGTTGACCCATCAACCTCCAGCATTAGGAGGCATCTGCATGTGGAAGTCAAGACGTGCACCTTAAGAGGTCCTGCAACAATGCTTACCAGCAAGACCAGCATCCGTATCTGACATCATAGGGCAGTTTTCATTGCTGCACTTTGATTTCTTTTTCCTGTCTGGGAGTCAAAACAGCACAGGCAGCTGGACCTAGACACCCTTTTAATGTATGCAATGTTCCTAGCCTAGCAATATTCTGGGCCATTGTGGGAAATTAGAAAGAGTAGCCGGAGACCCAGCTAAGAGCTTACTTACTCCATCATCCTGTTTTGCTGAATGGCCAACCCGATGGTTCTGGCCTGTTCTCCCTAAACTAGTATTCAGAGGCATGCTACCTGGAATGCTCCCACAGCCACATGAGAACATCAGAGGAGGAGGCTTACCATATGACACCTTGCCCAGTGCCCTCTTCAAAGTGAACAGAGGAAGCTGCCTTATATCGGGTAGGACCATTGGCCAATCTAGCTCATTATTGCCTAGACTAAGTATTGTAGACTCTGCACTGCCTCTTTCAAAGAAGGATCTCTCCCAGTCATACTTGGAGATGCCGAGGAATGAACCTTTTACTTGCAAAGCAGATGCTCTACCATGAAGCTGTGGTTAGGTGTCAATTCTGGAAGCAACATTCTACTAGAGAGAGATGTACAGGGAACTTTCTCCCTAGAAAATGCTATTGATCCCATGGGAAAAGTCAATCAATGCTACAGCCAATGGGTGGGGTTTGCAGCATGGCAGGATTCTATAGGGCTCTCTCTCCTCCCTACTCCCTCTGCTATCCATCTCTCCCTCTTTCCTTGTCTGTAGCTCCCACTCTCTCACTCAGCATTATAAGATATGGGGAACGGGTTGCAAAACTAATCTATGCAATCAAAGCTTGAAGGCTGTTGTTGTCTATGCCTGTCCCATCACCCAGCCACCCATCCCATTGTGGAATTGCATTCTAAATACGGAGGGCCGTTATACAGGGGAAATCATTATCATACCAATGCTTTCCTAGCTTTGCTGTATTACTGGTTTGAATTACAAGATCATCCAATCAAGGATGCTCTTATCCTGGTGGGTTTTTGTACATGGTTCAGCCAAGTAGGGCTCTGATCTTGACTACAGGCTGGGGCTTATTATAGTAGAGATAATAAAATACATTATGGTATTTTTCCCCCTCTTTCAAGTTGCCATATTAAAAATGCAGTAAATCAAAGGAGCCTCCACATGACAAGATGAAATCCCTGGAAGGAAAAGCGAATAGGAACACCAACAGTAAGCAAGGAAGCTTCATCGTAATAAACACTTAAGACTTTATAAAGCAAAGCACAATGGCAAACAGCTCTCACTGCTCGTCTAGAACTGCAATTGCTTCTGGTTTGCATAGTGAAATTTTTGCTGAGGTCCCATGGTTAAGGATTTGGAATTCTCTGGGTTACTAATTATTTAAGATGCTGTGGTTACATGTTTGGTGTTCAAGAGGGCCTATTATGGCTGTGCCTTCAGGATACTGTGGTCAATTATTCAGTGTTGTACAGATTTATTTGCCCACTGGTATGAAGCCCGAACTAGGGATTCTTCTCGGGATGTGACAAGCTCAGTTTTAATGGTATGCTCCAGCCCAGGGGGGGAAATTGTACACAAAGGACCCAAACAGAAATGTTCTGGTTTGGATTTAAATTCTCCACCCACTGAGCTTCCTTAGAAATCAGAGTGAATAAATAATAATTGCAAAGATAATCAAGTGATTGATAAATGTAAAAGAAGATCTCCGATTATACCCCATCAAAAAACTGCATCGCATATTTTTCTTGGTTTTTACCTAACACTGTCAAAGTCTACAGAGAACTAGCTCTAAGAAGTCAAGATGGGCAATGTTTGGTCATCCATGTTTGGTCAGTTTTTGGACCAAGATTTACACCCCCTGTGCTCTAACTGCTGACCCTCCTGTTTTATCTCACATAGGACACTAGAGTACCAAGGTGACTTACATGCTCCAAAACAATGACTAGGGCACTCAGGACAAATTATGTCAATGGCTCTTCCCATCTCACCCTTCCAGAGTGAGAGAAGAGGCTCAACGGGAACACCAGGCAGGTCAGCTGGCCTGGAAATACCTCCAGAGCATTCAGGAATCCATCGGATTCCATCAGTCTCCCAGGGTGGAGCATCTCAAGAAGTGCCCCACCATTGAAGAGTGGAGTAGCTGCGTTCAGCCCAGACCTCAAATTTAGAATTGATTGCTATAAATTAAATAGAAATACAATGTGTATCACCCTAGTGGGGAATACATGACCAGGTGATCTGTGAGCCTGTTCAGTCTGCTGTCCAGGTGCTGATCTTAAGACCGCTGCTCTCTTCTGATTCTGTATTACTAAACCAGAATTAAATCAGATTGTTGTCTGTAAAGAAAGACGCACAGGTACCCTACTTCAAATGCAGCCCTCCATAATATCATACGGTGGGGGTGTGATTTAAAGCACAAAAGGAATGTACAAGCAAAAGTTCTGGTCCCTCCCCACCAGGACTGCCTGAGGTGAAGTCCTCACCCTTCCACCTCTAGAAGCTGACCAGATTGGGAGCTCATTTATGCTTCAGTTGCAATGAGACAGTGTCCTCAACTGTATCCAAGGGCTGCAGGCTTGCTTAGAGGGTGAAGGGCATGGCAGGTAGCATGCACACACTCTCAACAACCTGAAGCAAATGCCTCATTTGCCCAATGGTGGTGCCAACATTTCTCTCCCAGCTTGGGTAGCGTCCACTATCAAACTTGGCGGCATGAAAAGTGACTTTTGAGGACAGGTGGCAGAGGTAACAGAAGCAAAGCAGGGGGTGCAACACTCCCCACCCAAGCACCCTTTTGGCATATTAATCATATCCTGCACACTCTGCTTGTGGTAGAGCACAGGAAGTTGCCGTAAGCCACATCAGACCATTGGTCCAGCTTACTCTAAATAGCTTTTGCTCTGCAGGATTTCAGAAACGAGTCTCTCTCCTGGGACCTCGTACCACTGAGCAATGCCCATTCCCCAGAGTGACTGGGGCAGAGTTACACTGGAACACATTGTGCTGTCCTGCTGACACACAAGTTTCAGCCATTGCAGGGGGTTGGAATAGATGAGCCTTGAAGTCCCCTCCAACTCTATGATTCTAAGTTTTGTGACTAAGGAATCAGTGCCCAGGCTGGCACTTCCTTCAGGACAACCTGATGGTTCTCTGTTGTCAAGAATCAGGAGGAGGACGCTTGAAAACCTTCACTGGATTCTGGCAAGAAAATCAAAGCACTGTGTAATGGAGCACATCGCTTGCCAGGAAAAAGAAGAACCACAAGTCCAGTCTCTAGACCAGCTGTGCAAAAACTCAGGCCTTTTTCTTTTCTTTTCAAAAATAGGCATGGCTGGAGCACATGTTATTTTTCAAGGTGTATGCCTGGATTGCAAAGTTAACACCTAAAAATGTAACGTTTGGATATGACAAGCAGGAGTTTGAAAACTCTTGCATCGTACAGATACACCTTCTAGAAAGCCACAGTTGAGTGCAGCTCCCTGTTGTGTATACACTTGTTGGGAAACCCATGTGTCTCATTGCACACGGCCATAGCTGCCAAGTTATCCCTTTTTTAAAGGGATTTTCCATTATGCTGAATAGGCTTCCTCGCGAGAAAAGGGAAAACTTGGCAGCTATGCACACGGCATGAAATGGCCCCCACACATTTGTGTGCAGCAGGAATGCAAACTGTAATGGAATGCACTACAGATTTTGGCCTGCTCTGATGTGGATTAGCAGTAGCAAATCACATGGAAAAACTGCTGTTCTGGACACACCCTAACAGTGCAGTCCTTTCCACGTCTACTCAGAAGGAAGCCCCATTGAGTTGAATGGGGCTTACTTCCAAGAAGGTGTGCACATAAGATTGAATCCTTTATTTATTTATGAGGTATTTTGAAGGCAAATTGATTAATCGGTTTAACCCAACACACACTGAACCCTGTTCTTTTGTGTAGCCTGGAATCATTTTTAATGTGCAGGGCAGAATCATCCCAACTGCACTCCATTAATTTACAGTGGGATCACTTTTTGTAGCTTTCTAATAGCTACAAGTAGCAAACAAAGCCATGTTATCCCATTCGTTTTGTGCATTTGCCTCTTTTTCCAAAGTTACTCTCTCTCTCTTTATGAAAGGAGGGAACCGTCTTAGAAACTAATCATATCAAAAAAATAAAATGTCATAAAGGAAAAGGAAAAGAAAGCAGGCAGAGAGAGAGAATGAAGAGAGAGAAAAGGAAGCCTTGTTCTTTTAACAGAGTTTTGTGTTCCTCCAAACAATATTTTGTAGTCTAAACAAGTCAGGGAGAAGTACTAATCTAATAAAGGTTTATTTAAAACAAAAAAATATTTGACTGTTATGTGCTAATTATTTAGGATATATGAAACCACTCTTCTTAAAGGCAAGACTTCTAGCTTTGAAACCGTTAATACCATCAAAGCAAATGATCAGCTGAAGAAGAAAATCATTATCAGTTCATAACAGAATAATGACTGCAGATACTTGCAGGGTTAAACATACTGGCCACAATTAAATTTGAAGGAGTGTCAAGCCAGACAAGGATGGCACCCAGGAATACCTAAGGGTGCACCCCCAAAACACAGATCTCAGCCACAGTACATTAAAGTCTGGTCTTTATAGCATAGATTAAATAGTTGCTCATATAATAAACACTTTCGCTACTCCTTGGCTCCTCCAAACTAGACTTTCTAGTCTGTCTGTAAAACTTACTCCCCATAATTCTGTAGGTGACAATGAATTCCCTGTGTCCCATCACAGGCTCTCCCTCTTGCCATGGGCAACTCTGGAAATGTCCTTTGCATAAGAGGAGCCTGCTGGATGGCTCTCCTAGTCCAGCATCCTGTTCTCACATCTCAGCACGAGAAAGCTTCATGCTCCCGTGGTTTCCAGCAACTGGTACTATTCAGAAGTACTGCTGTTCCAGCTGTGGAGGCAGAGCTTAACCATCATGGCTAATAGCCTTCGATAGCCCTCTCCACCAATTTCTCTAATCCTCGTTTAAATCCCTCTAGGTTGGTGGCCACCACTGCCTCCTGTGGGAGTAAGTTCATCGTTTTAACCATGCACTGTGTGAAGACATATTTTATTTTCACTGTCCGGAACAGGCCCAAGCAGAGTTTGTCTGAGGCCTGGGGCAGCAGGAGTCTTGTTAGAATAAGGTTATAAACTCTTGGCATGATGGCGTAAGTCCAAAAGGCTCCTGGCAGGGCCCCCCCCCACCCAGTTTAACTCTCCACGGCCTGGGGACAAGTGTACCTGGCTGCCCCTGGCACACACTCTGCATGGACCTGGTCCTGAATCTTCCAACATTCAACTTCTTTGGATGCCCACGATTTCTAGTGTTATGAGAGAGGAAGAAAAACTCCTCTCTACCCACTTTCTTCATGCCATGCAGAATTAAAAAAACTTCCATCACGTCACCTCCTAACTAAAAGAAATCCCAAATGGTGCAACCTTTCTTCATAGAGTTGCCCGCCTTTTTCTTAACCTTCCAGGCTTCAGAACTACGACTTCGAGGAAATAAACCCAACTGATTTCGGCAGAACTTACTTTCAAGTAAGTGGTCTGTGTGATTAGGCAAGTCATGTTAACAAGGCATAATAAAAATTGATGCATTGTTTAATCATTCTAGCCCCCTCCTGCTTTCCGCTCTGTTGTTATAAGTTGCTTCATAGCAGAGATAAAGGGATAGCTTACATATTTAGCAGAAACAAATGGTTATGTTCTTTCCGGACTGTGTGGTTGCAGGCTTCAGGATAATGTCTAAATGCTCTCTCTGCACACTGAAAAGCAGCATGTCAAGGAGAAAATTCCCTGCACATAGAAAGACAGGAAAGCAAGGAGAAAGTGGAATGAGCTTTTCTACTGGCATGCTAGGTTTGTAGGTACCGGGGGGGGGGTATTCATCGGAGGAGAAGCTTTCAGGCTTCTCCATTGTGTTTTCCATCTATGGAAGTGGTTCTCAAACGTTTTTCTCTGGGCCACACTTTCAGAATAAAATTTTGCTCGTGCCACACCAATTTTTCCATTGATAAGAAATACTCTGGAAAACAAAAAGAAACAGCTCCTAGCCATGCTTGATTTACAACACAGAACACAACTACTTTATAATATGACCATGGGACATCCAGGAAGGATAAAACAATGCAGCTATATAAGAACATGAATCATTCACAAAATATAAACGAGCCACTTAGATATGTACCGTAAGTATATAACAACTCAGTGAGTTTGACTGCCCTTGAATCTTCCCGCCATGCTTGCCATCCTCTCTTGCCACACCAGAGTGATGCGCCACACCCAGCCGGTCAGATAGATAGGCAATACTGTACAGTTTTAAAATAAAGAAAGAAATGAAATAAATAATACCCCACCTGAAGCCTTTTGTGGAAGAGTCCAGACTTTGCCACTTGCTTTTGTTGGGTGAACTGACCCCAGTTTACATCAATGATAGGGAGATCCAATACCATTTGCTAGAACCTTTGTTCGCTGTGTGAAACCCCAGTTTCAAAACAGCACTGACTTGAACAGTGTTTCCTTAGGAGTGGAACGCGTTTGAAATTATCATATAAATCATAACGTTTGGCGATTGTTATGTACTAAAGTTTTCTTGCATGGCATTATTTTAAACCTAACGGCTGTGGATGCTGTATTGTACATTAAAGGCGACTTTTGCATCATCTTTTTAAACCGAGCAACCCTGGTTGCTGCATAAAGGCAATTGTATACAGCAGTGAAGTTGTGAGATGATAAAATATCAGCAACTGCAACAAGCAAGGAATCTCAACTTGAAAGGAAAAGATGCTACAGTTTTCACTTATCATCTAAATGGAAGCTCTTCAAGGATCTATCAAGCAGATCAAGGATGTTTGTATATTCCCCCCATTCCATGATTCAGCTACTTAACTTACACATTAAAACTCTCTTGATAGTTAATCTGCTTCTTCTCAGGCTGTTTTACTCTCACGGTCCCATGATGGACTAAGGAGTGCAATCAGTCAATTTCCCTTAATTTAGTGGACCTTTTGTATTGTTAAATGCATTCTTCCTTTCCGTTGTCTGCATTTATAACTATTTCAAAATAAAATCCCAGGCAAAATCAAAAGGAAAAGTGTTTGCAGGAGTTCATTGAAGGCAAGGCTTTTGCCATCCTCCTCATTTTAGTAGCGAATGAGTTTTCCACTACTCTTGTGGAACTTCATCAAACTGCATGTCATGTAGTTCTAATCTAGGTCTTATTATTTGACCCTTTAAAATCGTGTTCAATGGCATCCCAGACATTGACTTTCAGAGAATGATAAGTCAGTGAATAAACAGAATGAAAAGCAACCTTGGCCGTAGCTCTTACTTCTGTCCCAACTACTGTGATGTACTGGATATTTGTTATCATGCATACTGTAAATAATGTACAGGGTGCATAACATTCCTTCATTGCAGGGGGTTGGACTAGATGACCCTCATGGTACCTTCCAACCTTACAGTTCTATGATTCTAAGTGAGGGTAAGGCTAAGATGGAACTTTAGAGAGGGCTTGGCTCAAAATTAATTATCAGTGAAGAGCTTAAAGGGAACAAGCGATATTTTAGGTAGACCTCGAATGGCAGGATTTTCAGGTAGCAAAGCTAGAATTTTCTTTTGTCTGGCCCTGAAGATTCTGGGCAGATGGACTGAGTCATGCTGGATCAATGGACTGACTCTGTATAATACCGCTTACAATATTCATAAGTCATTTGCTGAATGTAAAGGAGATCGATCCAACCACATGGGGCAGCATGGTATAAGGCATGGAGATAGAAATGGAAGAGGAAAAGGGAGGGGGATGGCTCAATGACTTTGTGATGGAATAAGCAAGACCCTCTTTATTTTATTGGGGTTTTTTATTTTAAAAAACATACTTTATTGGAAACCCCACTGGGAGAAAATCCTATCAATATAGTGCATATTATTAGGGAGGTACAAGATCAAACTATTTTTGAACTACCTGTGTTTGCTACCTTATCCACCAATGAAGCAGAACCCTTCCAAAGCAAACGATCACAAATACATGGTGACAACTTCATTCACTGATCTAATGTAACTGTCTATAGTCTGGGCTAAATTCCAGCATTGTTTTCCGACATTCTCAATGGGTAAAAATAAACAAACAAGCCAGAATGCTCGTTAATTCTCCCATTAGCTAGCATTACAATCCCTCATGGCAGAATTGCCTGTCTCCACTTACTATCCGTCTTAAATCCAAGGCTGGCGGAAGATTCCTTCCTTGAAGATGCCACTTTGTCAATTATACTCCACGGGGCTGAGTTGTGAATGGTAGCACATAGAATAATAGAATTCTTGGCATATGCCTGTCAAGCCATGTTTCATACCATCCCATTAAAATGTAATCTGCTGTAACATCTTTTTGTTAACACCTTTAACCGAAGGGTTTGCAGTTAACAGAATGAGGGAAAGCGGTCAAAATTCAGACAATGGATCTGTGACTCACCCCCTCCCCAAATATTATATATTTTCCTACCTGGTAACCACATATTCCGTCATAAACTGTTACCGTACATCCTATTATTCAGAAGGTACTGTTAAAATGTTAGGAGAGCCCGTCACTTGGTCAGCAAATGAAGCGACTTAGCAAACAATTGATGGTTGACTGAATCTTAGCAGTTCAGTTGCTGCACTGTCTGTCTCCTTGTGGCGCATATCAAACAGTCTTACCTTAGCAGCCAAACACTGTCTGGGCAGACCACCAACAATACACAAATGTCTATGGGTTTGGGGTGTTTTTTGTAGAATGCAGAGTTATTCAACTTATTCAAGTCAGGAGGCAAGGGGAGAAACCCCACGACTCAATATGAGCACAATGTCCCTAATAATCTCCTGAGTATCAGGAAGATGGGACAGGAGTAAAAGAAACCTTATTGTCAGGCAAACTGGATGGGGTACCACCCAGTTAGCACCTCCTCTGTGCTTACCACACCAGGTATGGAAAAAAACAACTACAATGCCAACTTCCATTATGAATGTCTAAGGGCCAAAACAGACATGGTGCAAGAGATCCATTTTCAGATCTCCACACTTAAAAATAAATAAATTAAAAACAGCTATTGGGGTGTGTGCAAATTGCACCAGGGCTTAGAGAGGTGAAAGCAGTAGCAGCTATTATGGAGGGGAGCAGATAAAATGCTCACTCATCCGGTTCCACTGTCCCACTCATTTCCCTTTCCCCTCAGTTTGGGTAGATCTGATCACAGATCTCCAGTTACCTTAGTTTTGACACCCGAACCCTGGCTAGCAACTGATCTGGTGGTGTGGGGACACTTCAGTAGTGGAATGGAGGGTAGAGTTTGCAGCTCCTGCCACACACACACACACACACACACACACACGCACACACACACACGGCAGATAAATTAGAAACAAGTCTTCTTTCCACAGCCACTAATGTCTTTCTTACTGTTGAGTGTATGTGGTGGAGATTTGTTCTGTCAGGGAGCTGAATTTGATTCCTGCGCTCTCCAGCTATGGACCTCTATTATGAGAGTGAGCATTGATGCCCTTATCCTCACTTAGGAGAGCAACAACTATTCTCCTATAATTGGAGACACGTTTATATCCTGATCCTTAAGCGCTTAGCAATCAGTCCCACTGATTTCAATCAAGCCGGCTTAGGATCACTGTCTTACAATGTTCTGGTTTCATGCTGAACTTTGCATTTTTGCACCTCTGCCAACTGGATGCACTAATGTCACACAACAAATAGCAAAACAATGAAAAATTATCATTCTTCCTAGTAGCGCCCACTGTTTCTACTACTGTGTAAAATGTAATACATCTCACATTTCCTCCATGGAGCAGAAGGCAACATTCATGAGTCCCACTCTCCTCCATTTTACCTTCACAACACCCCTGCGAAGTGTACTATTTGTGCACACACACAACAGAGAGAAAACACTGTGCTAGGGGCTGTACAGGCTCGGCAATCATTACTCTGTTGTCATGTTTTCTTATTTCTTTATCTTTGGGCTGCATGCAGTGCAAGTCCTACGCAGAGTAGGCCCATTCAAATCAGCCAAGTATTTTAAGTCCATTAATTTCAGTGGGTCTACTCTGAGTAAGACCAGCATTTTGCTACAACCCATTCTTAGCTAGAGATCCCAAGACAAGAGACCCTCCATGTTCAAGAGCAGTATATCTCTGAATGTTGTGGACGGACCTGAGAGGGGAAGGAGCTCCTCCTAATCCTGAAACTGGTGTTTGTTTTTAAGAAAAGAGGGTTAGAGCTAAGTTCCTGAAGCATCGTGTGGGCTGATACAGAGCAGTTTGGTCGCAAGCAGAGGAAGGCAAGGATGGTATCCTACCGAGAAAAGAAAAGAGAGAGAGAGAGAGAGAGAGAGAGAGAGAGAGAGAGAGAGAGAGAGAGAGAGAGAGAGAGAAGCAAGCAGGCAAGGATGGCTTCCTACCTCGCCTTGCCGGTGATAATGCTTCAGCCCCTTGCCCCCCTGGCCCAAGATTTTGCCCTTCTTGCTGCTCCCGAGAGCCAATCCTTGGTGGAAGGTGGTCGACCTGTTGGTGGTCGCCTGCGTCGGCGTCTCGCCCATTAGCGTGGACTTGATAGAGTTCACCTTGGTGCCGTCTAGCTGGGAGCTCTCCACCACCAGGAGCGCGGCTAGGAAGAGTAGAGGGCGCGACGTGGAGAACTGATTCCAGCTCAGCATGATCATCTCCCCTCGCCCCAGAAAGGAAGGCTGACGCTTCTTTTCCGGGGTTTGGGGGTGGGGTGTGGGTCTTGTTCTTGCCTTGACTGGTGCGTTTTATATAGATATTTCAAAGCACCTTCTGCTTCTTCTATTGCATCGCGATGTTCTTCTCATTCACGGAAGCTCAGGCGATGCACATCAAAGTCCCCCAGATGGCATTTTGGAAAAGACTCCGAGGAGCTTGGCGCGAGAAGCGCTCCCTGGAGGGGGCGGGCTGGCGGGTGGCTCGGTCCTTGCGGCAGCGGCTGCGCTTCTGGAGAAGGAGTGAGCGAAAGGAAGGCAGTCCCTGCTCGCCGCCCGCCTGCTCCGCCTCTAGCTGCAGATGCTGCCGGAGCAGCCCGCGGGGCGAACTCCAAGGCGACCCGCTCCCGGTCGAGGCAAGGCTGGCTGACCGGACAGGCTTAGCGCCCTCTCGCTCGCGCTTCCGTCGGGGAAAAGGGGACACGCTCGCCTCCTTCCCGCTTGCAGTTAGCTGGTCCCGGACATCCCGAGGGGAGGCCAGGAGAAAGTCCTGGGTGGGTGCTGGGGGAGAAGGACCCAGCGCGCCTGGCCGGGCAGAGGTTGATTCAAGCGCCTCGTCCGTCCCGTCGGTCCGCGCTCCAGCCCTGTCCCCGGCAACTCGCCTAGCTCTCCTCCTACCCCCTTCGCTTTTATAGCTTCCCCAGGCGCAGTTTTCCCTCCGCCCCCCAAAAGCCGAGCCGAGTTGACAGGGAGGGAAGCTGACTCATACGCCCTCCTCTCTCCCACTCCCCACATCTCCTCCCAAGTCCCACCCGGCGCCTTCCTCCTGCTCCTCCTATCGAGCCCTCGGAGTACAGAAGGAATAAATAAAACGGTCTGCCCTTGTCTCTGTCCGTGTCTAGAGTGCCTTCCCGCCTTCGCACTCATCTCTGGTGCGGACTTTCTTCCTCCTACCCCGGAAAAAAAACCCTTTCTTTTCATACCGTAGTAAGAGGGCTTTTAGGGATGTTAGAGCCCTCCTTTTCTTTTGGAAATGGAACCCCCCGCCTCTCAGAAATGTTGGGGACCGGTCAGGATTGCCAGGCGTCGGAAGGAACACAAAGCTTCCCCGCTTTGCACTCAGAGCTCTGTGCGAGACCGGAAGCCTGCGAACCTTCGACACAATGTTTTGCTCAATAGGGTTTTCTCGTCGGCGAACACACTGCACAGTTTGCTCCGGAATCCGAAACGCATGGGGTGGGGGTGAGGATTTTTCTAGTTGCGCTTAAACTGTTAGGCGTCTGGCGGCACTTGAGAAACTCATGGGTTTGCCTGGCGCATTTCATAGTACTATATATACCTTATTCTTTGGCGATTACTCGCCATATAGATATGGAGGGAGGTGTGTGTGTGTGTGTGTGTGTGAGAGAGAGAGAGAGAGAGAGAGAGAGAGAGAGAGAGAGAGAGAGAGAGAGAGAGAGAGAGAGAGAGAGAGAGAGAGCGCTTTCCTCATTCTGAATTTAGGGAGTCAGACCAGACCTCCATGAAATACAAATGATATAAGTCTGTGCCATTATTCTGCAACCTTTAAAATGTATCCAAGTTTAAGCAACGGGGCAGTTCACATCAGCAGGACTTGGCAGTATTGCTCTCATTACACCTGATATTGCATATTTCGATATCAACCACCAACCGAGGCTCGCCAGTCATACATGCCGGGCAAAGTTCGCTCTGGCCCTGCGAAGCTTTCGTTGCGATCAAATCTGCTGGCCACCAAACTCCTTGTAGCTGTTTCCTGCTGCAGCAGAACCGACGGGACTGGGTCTTGTCCCTGACGCCAGAGGAGACCCTTTTATTGCTTTTATTGCTGGATACAGCCAAGCTGAGCCTCTCTCCCCACTCCAACTCGATGCCTGAACAGAACCCACCACCCATGATTTCAAATCCATCAAAATATTTTCCCCTTTCTTGGCTGAGCTGAAATTCAAAACGCTTCCATTCTTTGCTTTAGCGGGCTTGCATGGATCAGGTTGAGGAGCCCTCGTGAGAAAGTTATCTCAGTGCCCCATGGGCATATATTAGATTTAGTATATCCCCGACCTGCATTGCAGGGGGTTGGACTAGATTTCCCTCGGATCCCTTTCACATCTTAAATTCTATGATTCCTTGAGCTCTTATCCAAGGAGAGCTCTCCCATCCAGGCAGGCAGGGCTTTCTGCATGTGCTCAGAGAAACACACCTCTCTCAGAGCCTGGACGATCTCATGCTACAGCACCCTTCTAATTTTGGTACTTGGAAAAAATAAACCCTGGTCCCCTCTATCTCTTGCTTCGCGAAACATCTTGTCTGATAAAGAGTTCTGGAAAGCTTGTCTCGCTTTCTGTGGCATGTTTGGCTGGTGAACTTCGGATTTTGGAGTTTCCGCTTGTTTCACGTGTACCAAGGTTGGGTCTAAGGTAGCAAAAGATACTGGATCTCTGAAAGCCGAGGACAGTAGTTCCAAGTCACATTTGCCCAGAGCTATAACTCTGCGCTCCTTCTCCATCCGGTAAGCAACTGTAGGGTAGTCCCAACAAATATAATAGACTCCGCAGTCCAAGGGGGTTGAGGCCAGAGGGACCATTGGACTGACCTGCCTGCGTGCTGTAAGTTCTTTCCTCTTCCTCTCTCTCAAAATATCTTTACAGGCAGGGACGGTGGAGTGGTTAAGACTGTCGGACGAGGATCTGGGAGACAAGGGTTCAAATCCCGCCGGGCCATAGAGCTCCCTGTTTGTCCTTGGGCTAGTCACTGCCTGTCAAGTCGACCTACCTCAAAGGTTTGTTGTGGGGATAAAATGCGGAGGAGGAGAAGCGTGTACACCACCTTGAGCGCCTTAGAGAGAGAAAACGAGATATAAATGCAATAAATCAATAATAATAAATGTTCTAAGAGATTACTCTCCTTGCGATTCCGGAGGAGGGCAGGGAAGGGCAGCCTTCATCCTTCATCTGCTTTCTTTTTTACTAGATTCCCCCAAATGGAGCCAGGTGCAAGACACATCCATTGGGACGAACTTATTCTGAGCCGAGGAATATGACCTGCAGAACTGAGCTGAGTTCAAGTCCTTCCACGCAAAGATCCGCTTCAGCTTTCTTCATTTCAGTCCTTTCTTTTAACGGTGTGTGTGTGTGTGCGTGCGTGGGTGTGATTTTGTCGTGACCCTTTGTTAAACAACAAGGCTCATAAAAATCCTTCCCGGTCTACCCAGAGAAGGAGCGGAGAGGCTGCATTTTCTGGTCAATTTATTTCCTCCCTGTGTAAAGAGGCGCCAAGGCTGCAGCCTTAGAGGTGTCTTGCTCAGAAGTGAGTGGGTATCCTCCTAACCCCACTTACCTGAGAGTAAGCCTCATTTTCAACGGGACTTACTTCTCAGTAGGCACAGCCAGGACTGGGCTGTAAACCACGGCCATTGGAGGTCTCCTCCGGATTCGCCTGGTTCAGGAAAGTGACAGCATAGGAATCCCCTTGATCCAGGAAATCTCGATCTAAGGAGGATATGCACACACACACACAACCTCGCAGGACGGTGCTTTAGAGGCGGCTCCATGGTCCTGAACATTAGCTTTCAACGGTCGTCCCCCCTCCCCACCAATTCATGGGCGCAAGAATTTCCCATTTGTTACCAACCAGAAGCAGCGAATCTGAATGAAGTTTCTTCTCCCCATGAGATCTGCCCGGGATGGATCTGCTTCTCAGTAAACACGCATGGAATCGGAGTTCAACGGGGCTTACTCCCAACAAAATGGGTATTGGTTTGCAGCATAAAAGCAGCGAGAAGAAAGTTTTATTAAATTTACGGGACGTATTTCTCAAGAGATACGCAGGGGGTTGGACTAGGAGCACTGAGATCCCTTCCAACTTTATAATTCTTTGATTCTAGGTGCCAAACCCCATTTTTCTTTGGGGAGGGGGACACACATTTAGACACCCTTTGAGGTAGTCACATGGACTGATGGTTTACACGTGTCAGACAGAGTAGGTTTAAGTGCCTATATGGTCATAGTCTTATTCCCAGGAAAGAGGACTGAGGGGCGCGATCCTTCTGCAAAGATGTATGCATACCTATGCGAAACGTGGCGCTCCGGGGTTCCTGCCCCGAATCACGATTAAAAAATTCTACTTATCTGGGAATATATGCTTCTCTGTGTGTAGGCGCCTCTCACACAACCAGCACCTTCTGAAGACGAAAAGGAAATGTTTCATCTGCCTAGAAGAGGACTGATAACTAGACGGGCTCTTTCCAGCTGAGACTGGCAGGAAGGAAGATGGCCAGGCAGAGAATCGAGCGCTGATGTACAAACAAGGGACATCTCGACGTTTTTCTTTGATGGGGTTTGGGAGTAAATTGCGCTGGAGTCACTGGGATTTACTTCCAAGTCTTCCTGCTGTGATCGAGTGGAAAAGATTTCGACTGGCAGAAAACGTTCACACGGAGGGCCTGGGGAAATGTAATCTTCCTCAAGGCGGGGGTGGGAGATTTTCCAGCAGCCTTTGCCAACCTGGTGCCCTCCAGATGTTTGGCACTACAGCTTTCATGCATCCCAGCTAGCACAGCTGGGGAGTACTGAGAACATGCATCCCCACCCCCTCCTGCAGTCTGAAGTAGTACAAATCCATACACTCTCTCCGCAGCCGAGAAATCTGCTGCCCCCCCATTCCCCCATTATTATTCTCCCTGTGTAAACCAGAAGAATCATACATAGAATTGTTGAGTAGGAAGGGACCCTGAGGGATAAACTCCTGCCTGGAACCACTGTGGAAGGATGTGTGGATCCATAATTGGCCTTCACAGTCACTTACGGACTCACTGTTAAAACCGTGTTTATGGAAGACAATCTCACTCGGCTACCAGTGATCGCCAAAGAAAGAAAGAAAGAAAGAATGCAGGAATCTCAACTTGATCATACATGACAGGTGGCCATGGGCGCCTGGGCGTACCCAACGTGGGGCGGGGGGGACAGCTGCCCCCCCTAGAAGCAGGGCCGGCGCTCGAGAGCGGCGCTGCCAGCGGGCAGAGGTGGAGGCGGAGCACAGCCCGGCGGAGCGCGAGTTTGGCGTTCCCGTGCGCCGCGCCGCGCCCTCCCTCCAGCTCCCCGTCACACCCTCTGGCAAGGCCAAGTGCGGCGGGGAACCAGAGAGCACGACGGGAAGCTGGAGGGCGCGGCGCGGCGGGCGGGAATGCCGAACTCGTGCTCCGCTCCGCTGGGCTGTGCTCCTCCTCCACCACCTGCCTCTGGAGACTCCCCCACTGCCGCTGATCCTGCTGCTGCTGCCGCCGCCGCCGGCCCCCTCGCCCGGCAGCCATCGTGCTCCGGCTCCTCCCCCGCCCTGCCCTGTTCCGCCGTGCATGCTTCCTCCCTTCCCTTCCCTCCCATGCCTTGGCCCCACCCCTTGCCCCCCCCTAGTTTTGATCCTGGGTACGCCCCTGCAGATGGCCATCCAATCTCTGCTTGAAAACCTCCAAGGAAGGAGAATCCACAACCTCCAGAGGGAGTCCGTTCTACTGTCAAACAGCTCTTACTTTCAGAAAGCTATTCCTGATGTTTAGTTTGACTCTTTTTTCTTGTAACTTGAATTGATTGGTTTGGATGCTAGCCTCTGGAGCAGAAGGAACCAAGTTTGTTCCATCCTCAATGAGAAAACCCTTCAGGCGATCAGATCTCTTCTCAGTCTCCTCTTTACCAGGGAAAAGATAGCCAATTCCTTGCCATAGCTGCCAAGTTTTTGCTTTTCTCGCGAGGAAGCCTATTCAGCATAAGGGAAAATCCCTGTAAAAAAGGGATAACTTGGCAGCTATGTTCCTTGCCCCAGAAAGTGTAGTAATGGCCATGAATGATGGACTCATCATTCCAGCAACATCTGGAAGATCAGATGTTCCCTACACCTTTGCATATATTTCATCTCCCACTCCACACACACACTGCCAAAAAATGTTCTTTGGTACCATTGCTATATAAAAAAAAAACCCTATGTTATGGGTATCAGTAACAGCATAGTAGTATACAGCTGCAAACTAAACAACACTACAGCCCAAAAGTCTGTTCAGCGTCCTCAGCTTTTGCAGCTGGAGTCAGGGCCCTGCCCTTCCAGACCAGCTGGGGAAAGTCCTGCAACGCAAGGGAGCAGGTCTTCCAGGACACACAGCCAAGATGGCCTCTGAAGCCCTGCAGAGCTGCAGCCAATCAGTGTAGCAGACTGAGCGGCATAAGGCAACTTCCTCTAATTATTCAAAGTTCCTTGGCTTCATGGTTAAGGACAAGGCTGTTCAATTCATATTTGACAGATGTATTTATTTACAGAAAAGGGAGTATCAGCTAAAGTTTGCTTAGTTAGTAGTAAACAGTGTACTTGGCCTGGGAAGATCGAGAAACATTTTCATAACCACTTGGCTTAGATATATGCAAATCTATTCACTAGTTTTAGGCTTTTGTGAAATCTAAACCACACCAAAATGTGAGTGATGGTTTAAATATTCTACATTATTGCTGTTGCTGTTCTCATCATTCTTATATTCTGCATGGAGATGTTAAATTTCAAGGTGAGGAGGTTATGACAGGCCACAAATACCTTTTTGGCATCACAGAATCACAGCAGGGGGCACATGGAAGTGGTCAATAAAATATTAAAAATTTAAAAAGGAATTGGAAAATTGGGGGAGAAACCCCTTTGGGCATCATTGTTTTAACTTATTGCTATGACAGCAGCAATTCAATTTAATTAAAAGCTTCTTTTTTAATGGACAGATTTGAGGAGGGCCTCAGAGGGTCACAGGGAAAACTCCACAGTATCACAGACCTCTGGGATACAGTAAGTTCCCAGTCATTGAGAAATAGTGACGGCCATGGACACTGTCTAAGAACTGAGGATAGTGGGTTGGATGTTAAGAAAAGATGGAAGTTGGCTGCTGTCGGCAGTTACAAGTGCTACATAGCTATCCATAATATCACCTAGTGGTCTCATATATGTTGAGTGGAAGTGAGTGAGACTGGAGTGGAGCTCTTGAAAGGAAGAAAGGCTGGTCCACTTTCCACCACCGAAGGAGCCTTCTCATCAAAACTGAGCAAAGCCACTCAAAAGATGCCTTGCAAATAGGAAGTAAGAGTACCACTCTATTCTGCTTCGGTCAGACCACACCTGGAACACTGTGTCCAATTCTGAGCACCACAATTTCTGGGCACAAGGATGCTGACAAGCTGAAATGTGTGCAGAGGAGGGCAACCAAGATGATCAAGGGTCTGAGAAACCAAGCCTTATGAAGAACGGTTGAAGGATCTGGATATGTTTTGCCTGGAAAAGAGAAGACGGAGAGGAGATATGATAGCCATCCTCAAATACCTCAAGAGCTGTCTCATGGAAGAGGGAAAAAAGTTTATTTTCTCCTGTTCTGGAGGGTTGAACTCAAACCAATGGCTTCAATCTACAAGAAAGGAGATTCCGACTAAACATCAGGAATAACTTTTTGACAATAAGAGCTGTTTGACAGTGGAACGGTCTCCTTTGGGAAGTTGTGGGCTCTCTTTCCTTAGAGGTTTTTAAGCAAAGGTTGGGTGGCCATCTCTCATGGATGCTTTAGCTGAGATTTCTGCATTGCAGGGGATTGGACTAGATGCCCCTTGGGGTCCCTTCCAACTTTACAATTCTGTGATTCTATTAAACATCTGCCAGAGGAGGTTGTCCATAAAGCAGTGTCCAAAACATGCTATCCCATTTTATTTACACTGTTTCTGTACTTAAAGACTATGAATTCCTTTTATCTCATTCATTCTATCTACTCTTTTCAGACAAAGACTTTAGCTCTGAGAAGCTGTGGAAGTGGAACCCCAATAGTGAATTTTAATCACCAGCCCTAGTGCTCTCCATAGGCACCTACATTCTTCTGCACTTGGATCTAAACGATGCAACAGATTAAGTAGCTTTGCGAGAGTCCTTGAGCCTTAAAATTCCTTTTCCTCCAGAAAGGATTTCCTGCTCTGGAGGGTGAATTCCTCTGAAGAGCATCTGACCATCTGTAAGAAACATCTTACAATGTAATGCTTTCTAAGTATTTCTGAAGGTGGGGTGGCGTTCTAAATTTCCAAGACAGTGTGAGAGATTGGATCAGAAGGAAGACCGACATTATTGGATGCTACATGGAAACAGCTGAAAATTTTAGCAGCAAATCCTAGCCAGATGCAGACTGTGCTGAGAAGGAGGTGGAATGGGGTCAGAAAAGGCCTCAGAGCTGAGTACAGGTAAATTGGCATTTGACACACACATATAGTGTAGAAAGAGTTGGACTCAGGCCTGGAAGAATCTGGGTTCCAATCCCTGTGCAATCACATTCTCCTCCAGCTCAGGTGAGACAGAGATAGTTGGATTCCGAACTATAGGATGCACTTCAAGCTGCAGATGGGAAATACCATTTCTGAATTATCATTACAGTAAATAACTTCCTGCACGTAGGAAATGAGCATGTCAGGGAGAAGAATTCAGTATAGTCCTCCCCTTGACATGTTAGATTTTTACTTATAAAGAGTTGCATTGTGGTGTTTTCTTCCCCAGGGGAACATTAAAAAATTGAATGCCTCCTATTGCAGGAGTGAGGAAACTTCTTCAGCCCAAGGAAACTTTGCAAGGGCCACATGTCTGTGGTCAGCTGGGACATGTCTTTTATTATAATAGGCTTTGCTTTAGCCAGTGGTGGAGCTTCATACTCCAGCACCAGGGGAGTACACAGATGCTTCTGTACATGTATAACAACACACATCCCTTTATCTTCTATCCAGGCAAGTAAGATGCAACATCTCAGTTCGAGGACACATTTCAGATGGGGATGGGCAAATCTGCCAATTTCAACTTATCTCAATGTCTCATTTTTTCCTCCCCAACCTAAAGCATGTGTTTTATATGTTATTTTCACCAATATATGCTATATATGCACACGTTTCACATGTATATGTGTTTTTGCTCACATTAGCTGGCCTGAGAACTGCACTACAACATTTAGAGAAGTGCGAATCTCAAAGGATGGCTGTGTTTTGGTTCATGGATGGTTGTTTTTTTGTTTTGTTTTTTAAAAAGTGTAAATTAGATCAGTGAACTGAATCAAATCCTTCCCCTAATTCCAGACAGGCAAATAATAGGGGAGGGTGAAAAGCAGGACTTGTTAGAAGTGTGGCCTTGGAGAAAGAGGGTGTTGTCCTGGAAAGTTCTGAGGGCCAGATACAGTGGGCAGTCACCTACCCCAGGTCTGAAGTTCCCTGCCTCTGCCCAGCATACTACCATAGGAGTTCAGCATCTCACTCATCTTCATGGGAGGGTGTATCCAAACATCATAGTCATAATAGACCCATTGAAATCAATGGTCCATTCATTTAAGTGAGCCAACTCAGAGTATGACTAATGTTGGTGATCACTCTGTAGATTCACTCTGGTTTAGGCTGCGTTACCATTAGTAAGTCAAATCATTTAAATGCAACCATACCTGACTTACACAAGCATGAGGTCATTTCCCCCCCCCCCCGGATCCTGCATATTTCCCCCTTTAAATAAACAACATTACCTGCTCTTAAAAAAATGAAATCTGTTTTTCATTCTCTGTGAAGTTTCGGAGACAATGACTGAATGAAAGACGTTGTATAAAAAAAATAAAGGTGTATTGTTCAGTGATTCTGAAGCTTTTTTACAATTTTCCTTTCCAGCTGCAATGAATTTCTGACATCCCATTCAGCAACCCTTATAAGCCATATATAGTAAGAGCTCATCCCTTGACGTATTCTCCCCAAAGTGCTCCCTTCGCAGTTTTATTTAATTACCAATTGAAAAATATATTGTAGGTCATAAAGACATTCCCCGGTTGTCCATAATAACAGTGGACCAAGCAAAGTGTGTGAAGAGAGTATGAAGTCCTGGTTACTTATAGGGAAGAGGAAGGAAATTTCTATGTGACTAGCAAAGCTGGAATGAAGTTTGGGGGGTGGGGGTGCTCAGTTCCATCACCTGTGCCTTCTTGCTGAGCATCGTTGCGTCTGGAGCCAGACCAAATTACCATTAGGGCTCCCACTTCTTTATTGGCATTCTGAGATGAAGAGTTATTTAACAGCAGCCCAAGAAACAACTGCTTTTGGATCTGTTGTGCTTGCCTCCCCATTTTTCCTACTGCACTCATGTCAGATACGTTTCCATTTATGGCTCATACGAAATGGCTTCCTTAATCAACAGCCTTCTGAATCAGGCCACATTACTCACACTGCAGTCTATGAAAAAGATGGTCCATTTCCTGATTCTCCCTGATGTGTGTCACTCGGTTATAGGCATGGATATTGATTTGTCATTAGGAACTTCCACAACTCCCACAAAAAATGGGATGATTGGGACAGTTTAGGCAGCATTGTTCTCTTGCCATCATTCCTGGTCAGAAACCAGGAATTTCTGACAAATACAATCAACGACACTCGTCCCACACACAAAAGCAATTATTTGCATCAAAGATGCTGCGTGTAACAAAACAGTAACATGACTTCAAATATTTAAAGGCAAGGATTCATAATGTCATTCTACTAACAAGAGTAATCCATTGACTCATATGCATCATAACCATAGTGCAATTCATAAGCAATTTAGGCTGCCATACTTATGCTGAGGTTTGTCCATTCTATAAGCCAGCCAAGCATGAGTGCACTAAACATTAGTTTTAAAGGCTAACTTGGAAATGGAAGCATTTGGGATCGCGGTGTTTTCAAGGGTGGGCAAACTTTTTTTCACTTTTAGGGTAGTCAAGGGAGTCGGGACACGGGTGGTGCTGTGGTCTAAACCGCAGAGCCTAGGGCTTGCTGATCGGAAGGTTGGCGGTTTGAATCCCTGTGACGGGGTGAGCTCCGGTTGTTTGGTCCCAGCTCCTGCCAACCTAGCAGTTCGAAAGCACGTCAAAGTGCAAGTAGATAAATAGGTACCACTCCAGTAGGAAGGTAAATGGCATTTCTGTGTGCTGCTCTGGTTCTCCAGAAGCGGCTTAGTCATGCTGGCCGCATGACCCGGAAGCTGTCTACAGACAAACGCCGGCTCCCTCGGCCTATAGAGCGAGATTAGTGCCGCAACCCCAGAGCCGTCCACGACTGGAGCCAACAGTCAGCCTTTACCTTTTACCCTCAAGGGAAAGTGGCCAGGGAGTGCAAAGTAGTGGTGGGTGTGTCAAAAGCTGGCAAGCACCCCATCTCTTCTTCATCCAGCCTTTACATGCACTCATTCTCGCTCCCATCAACCTATCCATCCACATTCACACAAATACAGAGCCATATACGCAAACTCCCCAGTTCATCATCATCATCACACAAAGCACAGTAAAAAAAAAAAGGAAGCACCTTCTCTCTTTCTCTCTCTCAGTCTCTCTCTTCACCACCCGCTTCCCTCTCTCCATTTCTTTTTTTCATACACACATTCATAGAATAATAGAATTGTAGGGTTATCTAGTCCAATCCCCTGCAATGCAGGAAACTTTTGCCCAGTGCGGGACTCGAACCCACACCCCTGGAATTAAGAGTCTCATCCCACACTTTCTTTCCCTCCCATTCACATAATCACCTCCCATTCTCCTCTCCTTCCGTGATGGGCAAGGGAGACAAAGCTTCATTTCCCCCCAGCCAGCCTAGCAAGGAAATAAAGTGAGATGCTAGGGCAAGAATAGATTGATCTGTTTCTCCACTGGCATCCTGGGAGCAGAAAAAGAGGCTTCTCTTTCTCTAAGCTTAGCAGGGAAGAAAAGCGATCTGCTGGAGCAAGAATAAGGCAATTTATTTCTCCATAGGCAGCTCAGTTGCCATGTCAGTTGATACTTGATCAAAGTAAGATTTGGAAGATGCCGGGGGGGTGGGCATTGGGGGCATACAGAGTAATTCAAGGGCTGAATGTGGCACACGGTATGCTGTTTCCCACCCTGAGTCTTTATTGTATTGAAGAGAATGGACTGAACCGAACCGTGGAGTTTTCTGAATCGAGTCACTTATGGATTTCAATCCCTGCACAGTTACTTGGCTTAATGGCTTGCATAGGATCAGGCCATTAGCTGCTTCTGACTTCAATGCAACGACAAGGCTGTAGTGCAAGTAATTTGTCTACCAGCGTAGCTCTTCTTCGGATGCCACCCGACCTACAGAGTAGGTGGATTGCCTTAGCAGGACCTTCACACATATTAAATATGGACTCCAAATGCATGGGCTCCGATTCATATTAAAGGTGCAGGGTGGCAGCAGAAAGATAGATGAGCTGAAGGTTTTCTTCAGTGCCCACCACATGTAAAGGAAACATGTTGGGGCTGCGTGTGAATGAGACCTGTATCGTGGCATAACCCGGCCAAGCAAGAAGATGGATCAGGCTGAACATCATTCAGCCAACAGCCTGAGAGTAATGAACACTAAAGATCTAGGCATGAGGCCTAAAGAGTCAAGCAGCGATTTGAGTCCTGAGAGGACAATATTATTGCAATATCTCTCTTGTGTTCTCCCTTTACTCTTTCTTCACCTTTTCCGCATTTCTGCATGCTTTCTTCTAGTACATCTTTCCATGTTTTCTTGCTCGTTGCTCTTTGCAGTCCTCTCAAAGAATAAAACGAACGAGACATCGGGGACGGCTGTCTGAATTGCCTGTTTGGGGAAATGACCCATATGAGCAGGGAGAAAGGGACCAATTTACATTAGTCTAGAAAGATGTGTTTTAGGAGCAAATTGAAGTGTTACTAGAAGTTTTAGAGCAAATTATATATATATATATATATATATATATATATATATATATATATATCCTGGAAGTCAAGTCCAAATGAAGAAAACAGAAGGGAGCATAAACTCTGGGAAGTTAAATGAAGGGGTGGGGGGAAACCTATAAAAAAGCTGGTCAAGGGGGAATTTTTTTTGGTGTAACCAGCTAAAAAAAACATTAAAATGAACAATACGATTTTTTTTCTTAAATAAAAGAAAGCTGAACATAGGAAACTTGCCAGAGAGTCAGTGAGACTAGTAGACCGCTCAAACACTGAAGAAAAGGAAAACGAGTTGTTTCTGCATAGGGTATCAGTATGTTTATATCCTATTTTTCTGTTATATTTACAGAACTTCTGCCTGATCATTTCTATGTGTGTGCTAATCACCATGCTAATTTAAGAGGAGTTAACTAAACTTGTCACCAAAATGAAATGTTAAATATTATGAGTGGCATCCAAGGCTTGCACAAGCTGCCTTCCCTTTATTTTCCCAAATTCTTTGCTCCCATGGTACTATTCCTCCCACACCTCCATGTACCTTCTTTAGGATCCCTGTGTAGGTTGTTGTGAGGATAAAAATGTTGGGAGACAACTACATATGCTGCCTTGAGCAACTTGGGGGTGGGGGGAATGCGAATGCAATAGACAAATAAATAATAAAACCCTGCTACCTTGGGTAACTGAGCTTGCACTTGGCAGAGACCATTCACGTGATACTCTGCAACGTCATATTGGTAATCTTGACTTCTGCCACAGGCACCAAACAAACCATTATGGATTTTGGGAGATGCAAAGGCAAACAGTGAAGAAACTGCAAAGCAATACCCTTGCAATATACATCTGATGTGATATTCACAATGCTTGCCAACCAGTTAAACCAACATTCCTCAACCTGGTAGATACTGTCCAGATGTTTTGAACTACAACTCCCATGATGCCTGACCATTGACCGTGATGGCTGGTGCTGATGGGATCTGGAGTCCAAAACCTCTGCAAGGACCCAGGATGGAAGGCTTAAGTTGAACACTCACATCTCTAAAACCCAGAAGCCCCAAAAAGAACAAGACAACTTTTCAATGTCAACTTTTAAAAGAGAAAACAACAACCAAGAGTCCCGTGGCCTCCGATTTGACAAAGTGGGCTTTAGTCCACAAGCTCTTATGCCTCGGTGAATATGTTAGTCTTTAAGATGCCAAAGGACTCTATTGTTTTTGCTATAATAGACTAACATAGCTATGCTTCTGTAAATCATGTTAAAGTTGTTTCATGGAAGTCTAACTTCCTATGGCAAACAAAGCCATTCAGTAATTCATTTGAGTGGAAGACCGGGGGGAGGGAAGTCTGTAAGTAAGGTATCATACCTTGATATATGCCAACATTATGAAATACAAATGAGGAAATATGCTTTCTGCTCCGACCACCCACCCCCACTTCCACCATTTTCCCTCTACGCTATGGCAATTGCCCCCTAAACCAAGCAAAGCAAATGCTTATTAGCTCTCTAATTCCACCCAACACCACAGTATGTTGAAAACACAAATTCTAGGCAGGAGAACTATCATAAAAAATGGTCTCCAGCCCAAACCCAGAGATTTGGTCAGTTTTTGCCTGTCGTCCCTGGAAGATGCTGATTAATTATGGTGGTTGGGTCTGATAGCTTCCGCTCCAACTGCCAACAAACACCTCTTCTGATTTGAAAGAAACTGAGGTCCGTGAACAAAGAAAGGAGTGTGAGCAGCAACTCAGCAAATTATTATCATCAATATTATTAGCAATAACTATACACCTTGTATACGTGCATCAAAACGATTTATATTGTTATAGAAGTTGGGTACCACGCCACTCTCTGCCAAGCAATAGCAAGGTTCCAGGGGCTTCCCAGAGTTTGTGCTCCTTTAGGGAATTGAAGATGTGGTGTGAAGGCTGCCGTAACTTTAAGAAATTGAATTTATTCACATATTTGCACCTTCAGTCTGCATGGAGGGAGTCCAGATCTTACAGCATGGTCATTTCGAGAGGGACTTGTTCCCCACAGCAGTTCTGCACTGGAATGCAAGGCATCTCTCTCAGCCAGCCTTCAGCCGGTCTGCCCAAGATGGATCCCTTCCTTTTGTTTTCCCCTTTTCCTTCCCAACACACCTTGCTCAGTCTAAAGACTCTCTTTTCCCACATGCCCCATCAGCATGGCAACCTCCGTCTGCCCAGGCCCAAGATTCCCCTTAGATGGGACGTCAACACCTTTTGTCATGTTAATGTCTCTATCCAGAACTTTTTAAAAGCCAGAACTTGCCAGAACTCAGTTCTGGCACCTCTCAGGTGGGTGCTATTACAATTCTAAGAGAATGAAGGAGGTGTTCACGATGGTGACTTCCAGCACTTTTCCTATAAAAATAGCACTGCCTCTATCTATCCCAGGTGAGGCACTTGCTTGGAAGGAAGCTCAGCTTGTATTTTTCCACTGCCCTCCAAGCTTCCCTTCAATACTCCAAATAATCAAAATCCTACCATTTATTAATTTCTAGGATTTATGGAGGTTCCCCCATCTATAACACACACACATTCTCTCTCTGAAGACAGGTTTTAAAACAATACAAAATGAACATCTAAGGCAGAGACCTTTTCATCCAGCTGGAAAAGCTTGTTGAAACACCAAAACGTCCTCGATAGTTTCCAGAGTATATATCCATATATTCATCGTATTTCAGAACACCTCCTCACTTTTCTACAAACAAGCAGTCTCGTAACAAAGACAGCAATTCTCTTCCTCTTTCTGTGCTGCTGTTTGAAAGCACATCCTCTATGAATCCAATCCACTGTGTTTTTAATTCCCTTTCAGAAATGCCTAAAGAAACCTGAATTTACTTTCCAAGATTTAATTAGCCAGTTCCTCTGTATTGTACAGTGTATATGTTTTGTGTGTGTGTGTGTGTGTGTGTGTGTGTGTGTGTGTGTGTGTGTGTACACACACAAGCTCAAAAAAGGCTGGGAAACACAAATGAAGAATGCGTGGGTTTTGGCTGAGAGATTAGCCATGCTTTAGTAATCTAGTGTGCCAAACTGTTTCTTATTAATGGATCATGCAAGCTCTCCCCAGCAGCCCCCACCCCACCCCACCAAGTCTGCCACTTTCCCAACATATCAATAGCAAATGTTCTGTGAAACACAACTTTTTCTGATGGAGCCCACCCTGACTTTTATTGTGTGATCTTAAGCCGCCATCAAACGTTAATATCAGACGGAGAGGAGGCTTTCTGTTGCTGCTAAAGGAAACAATTCTCTTTCTTTTATAAAACACACACACACACACACACACACACACACACACACACACACAAACTTAGAGCATCTGAAGAAGTGTGCATGCACACGAAAGCTCATACCAAAATAAAAACTTAGTTGGTCTTTAAGGTGCTACTGAAGGAATTTTTTTATTTTACTTCGACCCAGACCAACACGGCTACCTACCTGTAATTAGAACATACAGTTTAACTGGTCAGTGCTTCCCCCCCCCCGGGGGGGGGTACACGAGGGTATGCGAAACCAGCACCTTTTTTTTTCTAGAAGAAAAGCACTGAGTTTAACACAAAAAGTAGTTAGATTTGTTCTGGGAAAGAACACAAAAGGATATTGTGCGAGGCCTGGGGACAAGCCCTTCACTGCTGCAGCACTTTGCCGTGGAAGGCTGTTGTCTTCATTGAAACACATATGGTTTCCCCCCAGTATAAGCAAAGTAGTCCTACTCAGAGGAGACCCACTGCAATTAGTGAACCTAATCTAATAATGTGCATTAGCTTCATTTAGTCTACTCCGAGTAGGACTACAGTTGAATACCACACACATTGATACTGAAATGTTTGGCGCTGGCATGCAGAAGTGGCATCTAGAAGCACTTGGCGCTGGCTACTAATTTACTCTTGTGTTAAACAACTTGGTTCCTTAAGGACTGCTTGATTCTTTATGTCCTGCCTTGATTGCTCAGGTCTTCTCGTGGGGCACTTTGGGTAGTCTCACTTGGCCCTGTAGTTCAGCTGGCCTTTACTAGGTCCAAGCTTTCAGAGTGGCATGCTCTGCCCTATGGAACTCCTTGCCAATAGAAGCTTTGCTGTCTGATAACACGTTGCCTTCTCTTTTGTGTTAAAGCAGGGGTGGGGAAACTTTGGCCCTCCAGGTGCTCTTGGACTACAAATCAGACTACAATTTTGCCTCAGCCATTGGCTATGGTTGCTACGGCTGATGAGAATTATACTTCAGCGATATCTGAAGAGCCAAAGGTCCTCCAGCATAAAATAATAATAAGTACCCATTTTCATTATACATCATACCACTTTAAAAGGTCATGGCTTCTCCCAAAGAATCCTGGGAACTGTAGTTTGTTCAGGATGCTGAAAGTCATGGTTGTTTTTATTAATATGCATTTATTATAGTTTTTTTAACATACTGATTTTAATCAACTGGTATTTTAGTTTGCTGTAAATCACATTAATGTTCTTGAATAATTGGTGGTAAATATATATGGATAGATTGCTTTCACAGTGCAATTAAGAGGAACAGAAAATGTGCAAATCTTCCCCATTTCCTTTTCCTTGTTCAGATAGCTAGGTAATGCATCAGACAGGAATTAGCTGCCGACATCCCACCGAAAAACAAATTGGGAATGTCTGCCTACTATGATAAATCCAGACCGCCTCCTTGAGAAATGTTAGCTGAAATGTTTGTGACAAGTGCAAAGAAAATGGATTCCAAGGTATAACATCCAAGCAACTGTCAAAGACCATGGTTAATCAGACTGGCAACTTTAAAGTAAAATGGGGTTCAAAAGGGATTTGCTTAGCAGAGGCTAATGGTTTTCTAAAGGAATGATCTGAATGACATGGTGTACCCTGACATTCTCAGTAGGAGGGCCGTCATGTGTTCTACTTTACAGAGTCCATCATCTATTTTGAGGACTGTTTGAGGACAGTGTCCTGCTTAAAGGGCTTCCTATCCCAGGTTCAGTTTAAAGATAGGTGAAGGGAGACCAGAAGATGTGCATGAACGGCAGAATGAGGAGGCACTCAGATCACCAGGTCAGTCTTCCGGTCTACGCCAGTTTATTCCTATTTAAATTACAGGAATTATTTCTGAAATCCCACCCATCTATATAAATTAGCACATGCAGGTGGCATGCAAAACTGTGTCCATTTTTGCCCCCTTTTATATCATGTATTTCCTCTTTTTTGCCCTAATCGTCCATCAGACCTGTCCAGTTGAAAAACCGTTTTTCATAGCATCCACTCTTAACTATCTTATGGCAGGTCCAGTGATGTTGACTGTTTTTATGAATGGCTTGGCTCTGAAAGAGCTGACTTCCCAAGCCTGAAAGAAAATGTAATTTAGTGTCCAGCTGCTTATGACTTCTTCATTCATGCTCCCATGTTGCATGGTCAGGGATGAATGGAGCTGAAGTCCAATAAAATTTGGAGGCCCAAAGGTTCCCCTGTCTTGAGATAGAGCCTATATAGTTCAGTTGGTAGAACATGAGACTCTTGATCTCAGGGTCATGGGTTTGAGCCCCACATTGGGCAAAAACATTCCTGCATTGCGGGGGGTTGGACTCGATGACCCTTGTGGTCCCTTCCAACTTGACAATTCTATGATTCTATGACTGTAAACAATTAGTGCTTTCTCCCCACTAGCAGGGAGGGAAAAACCATGCACATACAGTTGCATATTTTTAGACTGCACACACATGAAGATGCTGGCACATGTTGGATAGGGGGAGGGGGCAGCTATGTCTGATTGGCTCAAGATGTTCCTTTCTCCCTTCTTTATTACCTGTTGGTATATAACAATATTTCCTAAAAGTTATCTCTGAGCTGCATATGCTTGGACTGCTAGCAGAGGTTTTGAACCAGAGCCCACATTCCAAACACCCCGGAGTAGAAAGGATCTGATAGAAGCAATCTAATGGGGCTGTTTAGATCTGGTTCTTGCATTTCATCCATCGCTGCTGGCTGCCTTACAAATGCATCTCGGCCCAGGAAGACACATCCCATGCATGCATAATTAGCAGGGACTTTCAGACAAATGAGTTGAAGTCTACCTGGTTGGAAGCACCCATCCAGTTCCATCTGAAGCCCATTATCTCCCATTTTCAAAGCATCTCATCATAAGGAGGCATTGTGGAATGATCTTGAGCATCTGAGCAGAGCAGCTGCCCAGTCATTCCTCGAAGTTAAATGTGCAACTGCCCTGAATATATAGACAAGAAAAGAAATTGGGGTTCAATTTCCACAGCAGAAGAGGTGTGAAGGTGGATCGGTGCCATCAGGTAACCAGTGTAAACCTCCAAAATCATGGAGGTGGAGAGGGGCGGACCTGGTCCAGCCAAGGATCTGCTGGATCCTAAGCCTGTCCAGGTACCAGCAATGGGCCTGATCTAGGTTCGTCTGCTGCACCAGCCTGGAAATGGCACAGCAAAGAATGAGGGGAGAAACATTCTGGTTGGTCTATGATTCTATGGTTCTATGGCACTACCATCAGAGTTTTGAATGTGGTGGTAGTTCTGCCACTCTACTCCACTTCTCCCAGTTGGAGGTTAGAATTGCTTCTAAAGTTACCTAATTGCTCCATTAGCAGAGGTGAAGCAAAATAAGCTGCAACAACGGGTGTATGGAGGATTCTCACCCACTCACCCTTTCTGCTGCTACTCATTGTGTGTAAACATAGGGAATTACCATCCTCATGTCTAGTTTGACTTTCAGCATTATTTATATATAGTATTTATTTTCTGATGAATTGGTTGTGGCCCATTGTGACACCAACAGTAGTGCCTTTTATAAGGAGGTGTGCAGCTGCAAGGATAGTAAACCTACTCTAAAGTTGACAATCATAAGACAGTGCCTGAGAATTGAGACAGCTTTTGAAAACACATCAAAATAATGTGATTCAGACAGCTTTGCTCTACAGCCATGAAGACTAAAGACTTGTGCTGCTTTTAAAAAAAGAAAGAAATGAAATGACATTTTACAGGATTGTAATTTAAAGCAGGCTTAGGGGCTCTTTTTCCTAACAAGGGCCATTAAGCCACATTAAAATCAATTGGGGGCCACACAGTCAGTCGGGGCCTGGCTGGCTTTGATGTACACCAGTGACAGGGTCAGCTGGTTCATTTTGCATCTTCAAAGCTCTCCTCAGGCTCTCACCCCCCCCCATCATCCCATCCACCTTGTTCCCTCTGTCTCCTTCCCACCTCAAGCAGGACTCGGGGCAATCCAGGCATTTGAACAAGCAAATTGGGCTGGCTGACATCGGACCAACCCATGTTTTCAAAGGCATTTCCACCCTCCCACCCAGCCTTTTATTTGGATTTGGATTCCATGCATGGAGTACATATGGTTGGGTGTTGTTACCCAATGGAGAGGTGAATGCCTTTAGGCAATGGTGACCAATATTCCCTCCTCTAGCCAAGCCTTTCCAGGTTGAAAGCTTGGTGGGGGAGGGAGCATGCACCATGGGCTTCTCTCTATAAATAAGTGGAGCATGTTTAGACAACAGGAACCAATACACCCTCCTCCCACCCAGCCTTCCTATGGGTTGAAGCTGGATGAGCAGAGGAAGCAAGTGGCATGACATTGGGATCTGCTGAACACCAAAAGCCAAATGGAATTAGCCGCATAGGGCCCATGCAGATAGGTGGGATAGGACCCACCATTAGGCAGACTGAGGAGGTTGCCTCAGGTGGCAGAAGCCCTCAGGCGGCAGCTCTGCCTGCCTTGCCACCTTTCACCTGAAATTGGTGCCAAGCCAGCACCATTTCTCCACCAGTAGCAGAGGTGGCAGGGTGGGCGGAAAAGGTGGCGGTAGCAGCAAGTATGGTAGTGGTGGCAGCAGCAGACAAGGCAAGGCTCCAATTCGTGAAGCGGGATGTGCCACACCTGAGCCCCTGGGTCATAGGTTTACCACCCTTAGCCTAAAATCTCTATTGTGGAGAACTGAATCTGGTCAGCAGACTGAATCCTTGTCTCCCCTACCCACTGTGGGTCATGCTTGACAGGTGGGCAGAGTCATCCACCTGTCAATCACCAAAGATCATTGTCACGTCAGGCGACTCATTTTTGTCCACATAGTTTGCAATCGAACTGTGCAGGCAAAGCTACTGCCTGTGAAGGCAAGTGCTCTGCATGGGACTTTGCAGAGCAGACTCCAGCCACCAGCCAGTCATCAAATCTTGCATAGTCCCGTGCACAGCACTCTGCAAGTGCCAAGGACCAGCTGGTCATTGCGTTCCGCAAAGACCCATTCACAGTGCTCCTCAGCACCCAGCAATGATAGAGCTGTACAGAATCACCGCTAGGGCACCTCCACAAGGCAGTCAGTCCCACCATTCTGCTGCCCCAGATCAGTCCTAATTCTTTTCTGCTGTTATTGTTGGCCAGTGTGGTTTTCACTCAATTTTAGACACATTGAATTTATTCCGCTCTGGCTTCAATGTGCGACAATAACATGTGACTGAATCTCTGTACCTTCCCCCTAAAATAAACAAACTGTAGATGACTAGTCCAATATGATAATAATCAGTATGGCGTGTGTCTGGGCTTTGAGCATTTGTTTTCCATGTGCATTTCCTTTAAATGTCAAATATCACATTTCTTGTAAAAAAAAGAGAGAAAAAAGAATGCTATTTCCCAGCCTTGGGATTCCCATGGTATTGTTGCCTAATTCCTCATCCCGGAAGACACAAATAGGTATTGGTTCAGCAAGCAGCTAAGTTGCTTTTAATGCTCAGTGATGGGTCACGTGCTGGGATTGAGCATTTGGCTGTGTACACATTACTATTTACTCCTGCTCCAGTGCATTCCCACTGCTGGTGTCCGAGGCCAAGTGCACATGCTGTTAGCCACAATCCATATCTATCTTGCAGTTTTCTGAGAAATGTTGAAGTTCAATGTGTTTTCTTTCAAAGCAGCATCCATCCAGTTTGAAAATGCAAGCTATGATTAAGCTGGGGTGTATACATTTCAGACAGCTGTTACACATGTGCAGATGACGGCTTCATTGAATAGGAGTTCAGGGTGGTCAATTCAGGTGTAAAATAAATCATGTGAGACTAGATGGGCCATTGGCTTGAACCAGAAGGCTCTTCTTGTGATCTTATGCTTCCCAAACCAGTGCTGGGAGCACACTCAGGGCTTTTCTTGAGCCAGAACTCGCTGGAACTCAGTTGTGGCGGCTCTCGGGTGGGCGCCATTGCCATTCCAAGAGAACGAGGGAGGTGTTCTGGCATCTCTTTTCCTAGAAAAATAGCACTGAGCACACTGAGTTAGCCAGTATTGGGTTAGACCAAGGGTTGGGAAGCCTTTGGTCCTCCAGATATGTGGCTCTCCAACTCCCATCAGCTCCAGCCAGCAGGGCTAGTGGTTAGGGTTGATGGGAGCTGCAGTTTAACAATATCTGGAGTGGCACAGCTTCCCCAACTCTGGACTCGGAGGACCAATATTCTGAGTCAGTACATGGCAGTTCTGCATATTCATTTCATATGGGAGGTCCTGCTATCAATCTGGTCAGGATTAGTCTCTTTGGGAAATGAAGGCGCTTCAGATATCTGCTGTTCAACAACAGTCCCGTCTCAATGACAGTAACTCCATTACCTCACACTTCAGAATGTTCCTGCTACATTCAAGGTCAAATGGCTACTTTTTCAAGGGAAGCTTTTAAGAATTAAAAATGGTTTGATAGTTCTTCCTTGCCCACTGCATATCCATGATGCTGGTGCCTGTTTTCCCTAAAGAAGGGCTTCTGCAAGGGCCAGATCAGAGAGACAGAGACAGAGTTCTTTGCTTCTCTGCAATATGTATATGGGAACCGATATCTAAATGTACTAACTCCCTTAAGTCATATGATTCATTTATACATGAGCCCTAAGCAGGCCATTTTAAATGGAAAGGGCTTGCCTTAATGGTTCGATGCTCTCCATTTCTCGCATGTTTTCAGCATAACTAATTTCTGCTCCAACTCCTGCTTGTCTCCATAGTGAATGCAATCAGAGAGATATTTATCGGTGGGGGGAGAGGCAATGATCCATTACGTAGATTAAGTCCCCACTCCCCATTGACCACTGCCTCTGTGGACCACAGCCAAGGGATAAAGCCACAGGAATCTCCTATTTGTTTGTTTACCAGAAGCCAGATAAATCGCACACATGCACATACAGCCTCGCTTTATGGGCCAATATCCACACATGTGTGAAACAAAGAGCCATAAATATGTCAGCGGTGTGGGGCTCCCAGCCCCTCTTTTTCGCAGAACGTAGTGAACATCTCCGGAAACATGCAGAAGTTTCCCATTCTTCTTTCTTCCTGATTGGTGAAGCAGTGATTGAGTAGCCTTCGTGTCAAAATCCATTACAGTCATTTGCTATGCTGACTGTGTAATTTTGGCACTATCTCCTTATGCTTGTAAGAACATCTTTTTGTAATTTCCATTCTTTCGGTTGGACTGAGTGACATTGGCAGGGTCTTAAGTCTTAGACTCTAAGAATTCCCACCTTCCTCCTTTGGCCCCACTACCGACTCCTTGAAAATTGGACCCATAAACAGCACAAAGGAGAAGGAGCAGCTAATCACACAGCTGTCAGTAGAACCGGCTGACAGCCTGCTCCTGTTATCGCTGAAATAGTCGGGCATGGGATGGGGGGGGGAGAGCTCCTACCTTGCATAAGGAGACTTTGTTTGTTTGTTTAGTCGTTTAGTCCTGTCCGACTCTTCGTGACCCCATGGACCATATCACGCCAGGCACTCCTGTCTTGCACTGCCTCCCGCAGTTTGGTCAAACTCATGTTCGTAGCTTCGAGAACACTGTCCAACCATCTTGTCCTCTGTCGTCCCCTTCTCCTAGTGCCCTCAATCTTTCCCAACATCAGGGTCTTTTCCAAGGATTCTTCTCTTCTCATGAGGTGGCCAAAGTATTGGAGCCTCAGCTTCACAATCTGTCCTTCCAGTGAGCACTCAGGGCTGATTTCCTTCAGAATGGATAGGTTAGATCTTCTTGTAGTCCATGGGACTCTCAAGAGTCTCCTCCAGCACCATAATTCAAAAGCATCAATTCTTCGGCGATCAGTTTTCTTTATGGTCCAGCTCTCACTTCCACACATCACTACTGGGAAAACCATAGCTTTAACTATACGGACCTTTGTTGGCAAGGTGATGTCTCTGCTTTTTAAGATGCTGTCTAGGTTTGTCATTGCTTTTCTCCCAAGAAGCAGGCGTCTTTTAATTTCGTGACTGCTGTCACCATCTGCAGTGATCAAGGAGCCCAAGAAAGTAAAATCTCTCACTTTCTCCATTTCTTCCCCTTCTATTTGCCAGGAGGTGATGGGACCAGTGGCCATGATCTTGGGTTTTTTGATGTTGAGCTTCAGACCATATTTTGCGCTCTCCTCTTTCACCCTCATTAAAAGGTTCTTTAATTCCTCCACACTTTCTGCCATCAAGGTTGTGTCATCTGCATATCTGAGGTTGTTGATATTTCATAAGGAGACTAATACTTTAAAAACGTACCCAAAACCTAGTATCCAATTCAGCTGATAGCAGCATTGCTTCTTCGTCCAGCTCAATGAACCCTAAACGTTTTGCAGTAAGAAGCAACATTTTGCACAGCCTCACCTGTTTCCTCAAGAATAAGCCCCTCATATGCATATTCCCCCCTATGTTTTCATCCCCAAAATGAGACATCAGGAGGCAGATGCCATCCAATCTGGTGCTATGGTGATTGTCTGCAGGGTCATCCCAGAGCAGTGGAAGGAAAGGGCTCTGTCGCAACCCTGCTGATGATCGCCAGAGCGCTGGACTGGAAAGACCCACGCCAGAGCACTGGACCAAAAAAGCAAGACAATCTGGGATCCAAGCAGAAGCCAGGATTGGCTTATGTGATCTGGGATGTCCCACTTAAAATGAGGCACTTGCGGTGTATGCTGTTGTGCCCAGGGGACTGTGCCTCCTCCATTCACAAGCAAAGTCTCAGCCAATCCATGAGGGTCTTACAAAGTGAAAGTTCTCCCTCCCCCTACCAGGTGGTTCTGCAGTTTCAGGAGCGTTGGAAGCTTCCTCGTCCCAAGGTGGAGTCACTCAGCCATCCACCTGACTACCAGGCTCTCTCCTGGCTGAGGTTCTGCACAGGCTTCATTCCCTTGACAGTGGTGGTTTGGGGTGGGGTGGACACAAAAGGGAGAAAGTGCTTCTCTCATTCAGCTCCCATCCAGGCTTCCTTCTCTTGGTGTTAGCATTGGGATAACGACATTCACAGCACCAGGAGAAGACAGACTTCAGATTTTTGTCCCATTCTCCCTGATGCTTCTCGCCTTCCTCCAGTATACCATGGTGGAGTGTGTAAGTTTAATTCTTTCTCTCCCCATAAAAATCTCCTCTCTGAAATAGCTATGGCCATATCATGGGAAGGTTTCAGCCTGACTCATTCTATCCTTGCCATCTTGAGTTGCTCAGGCTGCCCCATCGCTACTTTTTCACATCACCAAAACGCATATGAACTAACTTCACTTCTAGCTTGACCCTCAGCGTAAAGCCAATTCCAAAAAAACATATCTGCATGGGAAATGGGCAAAGACCGAGGCACATAGCATCCCCCTCCACTTGTGGGAAGGGCCATAGCTCAGTGAGAGGGCATCTGCCTTTGAGAAGGTCCCAGGTTCAATCCTCAGCATCTTCAAGTAGGGCTGGGAGAGACCCTGACTGAAATCTTGCTGCCAGTGAGTGGACATGAGTCAACAGTGTGATGCAGCGGCTAAAAAAGCCAATGCAATTCTGGGCTGCATCAAGATCAAGGGAAGTATAGCATCTAGATCAAGGGAAGTAATAGTACCACTGTATTCCGCTCTGGTCAGACCTCACCTGGAATACTGTGTCCAGTTCTGGCACCAAAGTTCAAGAAGGATATTGTATAGCTGGAACGTGTCCAGAGGAGGGCAACCAAAATGGTCAAAAGCCTGGAAACAATGCCTTATGAGGAATGGCTTAGGGAGCTGGGTATGTTTAGCCTGGAGAAGAGAAGGTTTAGGGGTGATATGATAGCCATGTTCAAATATATAAAAGGATGTCATATAGAAGAGGGTGAAAGGTTGTTTTCTGCTGCTCCAGAGAAGTGGACACGGAGCAATGGATTCAAGCTACAAGAAAGAAGATTCTACCTAAACATTAGGAAGAACTTCCTGACAGTAAGAGCTGTTTGACAGTGGAATTTGCTGCCAAGGAGTGTGGTGGAGTCTCCTTCTTTTGAGGTCTTTAAGCAGAGGCTTGACAGCCATATGTCAGGAATGGTTTGATGGTATTTCCTGCTTGGCAGGGGGTTGGACTGGATGGCCCTCGTGGTCTCTTCCAACTCTATGATTCTATTACACAATTCTGAGCTAGATGGACCAGTGGTCAGACTCGGTATATGTTAATTTTCTATGTACTGCCAAGCACAATATCCATGTTACTTATAGACTGCCAAGCACTGGAACAGTACTTGAATTATAGGGGTGGGAGTGGGGGGGTCACCCCCTTTTCTTTGGGGCTTGCTTCATAAGCTCCTGTTTTTAGAAAGTTGCATGACTGGCAAAAATTGGCACCCTGTACCTTTTGTATTGGACCAAAGTAGCAATACTGAGCAATGCTAAAATGAGTCACTTGGTTTTGTCTTGCTGTGCTCTTTTCTTTTTCACAAGACACAGATGTTGAGACTGTAACCAGCAATGGAAAAGCAGCTAAAAATCACTTGCCACTTGCCTCCCTTCATGTAAAATCATGGGTACCCCAGTGTTCTTGTTGCTTCGTGGAAAACAGCTGGGGAGAAGTGATTCACATCAAAAGATGGGGCTGAAGGGAAAGGGTTAAAGGAAACCCTTCATGCCCCACACCAGTCTTCCACTGCAGATTGCAGCCTTTGCAAAAAAAAAAAGAGAGAAAAGAAAGGGTTTTTGTAGGAGATAAAAAGAGAAAGAGAAAATATTAGGGTGGTGGTTGAGGAGAGATTACATACATTACATGGTTTGACCCTGGTGCGTCTGGGTTTCTTCAGAGCGAGCTTCACGCGACTGCCTTCCTCCATAAAAGGACTGTTTGGAAAGAGTCCTCTGCTTTTCTTAAAAGCTTTAACCACACTCTGCCACACATGTTCAAGTTCTGAAAAGAGAACACAAACTCCCGATGCTTGGGCAATGGATATATTTCTTCAGCTTTGATCTCTATGCATCTAAATTTTCTGGAGTTGTTTTCAAAAGCACTTGTCCTTTGTCTCTCCTTACCCATTTGTCAAACATAATTTCAGCTCAAGGCATAGGCCATGATTTTGGAGTAATGTTCTCTTTTAAAAAAAAAATCCTATTCATAATCCTTGTTTGTCATGAGTTTGGTAGTGAAACTGTTCTCCGTTCTTCCACATATGGGATGCAAAGTAGCCACTCTGAAGTTGGAGACATTCGGTCTACTTCTTTGGACTGTCCTAGACCTCAAAAAGCACTTCAAAAATGTGTGGTAAATAAGATTCAGACTTCAGAGTGTCTAGTTGCACTGGACAACAAAAACAGGACTAAAACAGTTCATTATGCAATTTCCATCCTAGATAAATCTGTCAGGTGACTTCTCTTTGCACTTCTAATTGAAAATGCTAATTATTCAATTAGCTTTGTGCATAATTTGTGTTGTGTTTATTTTAGAATGCAACCTCTCAAAATTTACATGTTTTGAGGTTTATTACTAATTATTTACTAATTCCTCACTTAGCTTTTTATAATATTTTGCCATTAGTCCATCTGGTCCCGGAGACTTGCCACTTTTTGTCCAATTCATTGCCTCTAATACATCTTGCACTGTTATTTGGGAAATTTAGAATCACTAATTGTTCCTCTTTTATTTTTGGCAGATTACTTATATATATATATTCCTCTAACTTAAAAACTTTTTCATTTCCTTTCTTATACAACTTTGGCTTCCATTTTACCATATCAGTTAATTTACACCTAATTTCGTCTTTAAACTTTTTTTTTTTTTTGGCTTTTACCTCTGATCGGAAGATCCACTAATTTTGCCTGATTGTTCTGATTCTTTTATGTTTTTAATTTGTCTGATTGTTTTTATGTATGTCAGTTTTATACTGTTTTTATTCTTGGTTGCAGTACATTATGGGCCTATGGCCGAAATAAAGTTTATCTAGTGCTCATAACGAGAAGATTGGGTTAGGGCGAGATCCCATGCTCTGCTGGACCCCTGGAGTCCCCACTAATCCATGGGGGGGAGTTCGGGGGGCCACCTAGCCCTGGCACTCACCCCCTGTGCCCTATCAGCCAGGACTGTGCCATCTTTAATTGGACAACACAGAGTGCACCGCCATTCGACCGGTTTGTATGATTGAGCAAATCATACACTGTTTTTAAATTAATTCATCTTAGCATTTTAAAAAAGAAATAACAAAATCCAAACCAACAGCATCAACAGCAAACAAACATAAATTGTGACAGAAGGATCAGCCAAGATATTGAAAGCCGCTGTCCTGAAGCGGCCATTTTGTCTGTCCCAGCCTCCATCTCAATGAGCCCCCTCAGTGAGACTTCAGTTCTATTTTCTAATAATGCTTTTGTGGGCTGGGAACGGATTGTTATCTTTGAAGTCTCACAAAGGATGGCATTTTAATTGGCACCACACTCACCACAATGTAGCACGCATGTTTCTCATTTGCCTGCTGTCTTAAATCAGCTCCCATTGATAACTGAAGCATAAGGGACAAGTTGTAAAAGAAGCTGCGTTGTAATTTCAGTCTGTCGATTTTATTCAAACAATGGTCCTCAGGTCAGTTCCGCTCTCTGAAAAAGATGAAGACTTCATGATGGGTCATTATGAAATGATTAGGTGAGAAATTTTGTGGTAGGTTTCCCACCCACCCCTCAGACAGGAAGCAGAAATTTCAGAACCAAACCTTCCTCAGTTTGATGGGGAAAGTTAGACAAGCTGGAGACAGTCAAGAGCTTTTAAAAGAGTTGAAAGCTGTTACCATATTTAGGGATGGAGGGTAATTTTGTTCTGTCCACATTTTTAAGCGAACCCACCTAATTTATGCTGTAGCCTTATCAGCTACTAAGGGTCCTTTAAGTTGCGCCCAGGCAGGACAGAGATAGTCAATGATGACACCGGGGTTGAATTCAGAGAAAGAATTTTAATTTCTTATTAATAAGAGACTCAAGGTGATCAGCTCATGACAAGAGTAAAGAAACACAAATTGCAAAGCTTCTTATACACTCCTTGGGCTCCTTTCCCCCTCCTCTGTAAATGTGTGCACGCAAGGGGGTCACAAGTACATATATGGATCTTCCTGTGTCCGGTCCTGTGCATAAACACATGCTGACTCATGCTGCCCCGGTAGCATCCTCACTCAGCCTTGAGTAAGACTATGCGTCAAGGATTCCAGCGTCAGCGTCAGGCTGGCAGTACCGCTGATAAACCTCTCTGCCTCTCATTCTGTGTTCCAGACAAGCCAGACAAGGTCAGCTCTTGGCCTTGATAGCCAGTCTCACTGTGACATTGCACTTTAACACACAGAGGCATAGAGGCAAAGAGGAAAGCTTCTTTAAGAAGCATTTTAGGAGGAATATGGGGGGGGGCAATGCAAACTATAGGATCAGATCTAGCTCAATAACACAATTGGCAAACCTCTCCCTTCAATACTTCCAGATTAATGCATGGAACAGGACGGTAGATCAGTGGTAGAGCATTCGGTTTGCATGTAAAAGGTACCAGGTTCAATGTCTGGCACCTCAAGGAAGGGTTGGAATGGTGCAACTAGGTTTGGACCTCAGGTGGGAGGTCCAGGGTCCCACAGGCCATGGGACATCCCCCCCCAAATGTCCACCTGGAGAGCAGCAGGTAACTGGGGCAGTGGCAGGCAGGCCTAGCAACACCATATGGTGAAAAACAGGCATGAAAGTGCCCAGCAGTTTACTCAAACATCCTTTTGGAGATGGCTCAGTGATAGAGCACATGTTTTGCATGTGAAAGGTTTCAGGTTCAATCCCTGTCATCTCCAAGTAAACCTGGGAGCATCTCATATCTCAAGCCCAGAAAGCCATTGCCAGGCCATGTAGACAATGCTGAGGTTGATAGGGGACGCGGGTGGCGCTGTGGTCTAAACCACTGAGCCTCTTGGGCTTGCTGATTGGAAGGTCGGCAGTTCGAATATGTGCAACAGGGTGAGCTCCCATTGCTCTGTCCCAGCTTCTGCCAACCTAGCAGTTCAAAAGCATACCAGTGCAAGTAGATAAATAGGTACCGCTGCAGCAGGAAGGAAGGTAAATGGTTTTTCTGTGTGGTCTGCTTTCCGTCACAGTGTTCTGTTGCGCCAGAAGTTGTTTAGTCACACATGAGATGGCAAGCTGTCTGTGAACGAACGCCGGCTTCCTTGGCCTGAAAGCAAGATGAGCACCGCACCCCATAGTCGCCTTTGATTGGACTTAACCATCCAGGGGTCCTTTACCTTTACCTTAATATCTGCAATAGTGTAATATCTGTAATATTGACAATATTCTCAAGTAAGAAACATTTCCCATTTTATTCCTATGGCCATAGTGGCACTATCATGTGACTTCAGAATTTTAAAGTACAGATGCTCTGTGTACTTGTTTCTTTTTTAACCCATGTATTACCTGTGCAAAGGATATAGCCAAAGCAACAATGCCTTCCTGAACCTGCAGAAAGACAAACTGTAACCTGAATGTTAAAGGTGACAATGTTAACAATAGCAAGAATGCAGATATTGACCCTGCCTCCCCTGCTGCTAATCATTTTCATTTTATGGGAAAGATTTAACCTGCTTGTACATTCCACATTCCATGCCTCTTGTGTTTCTCAGAGTTCCAAAAGCTTTAGCTGCCTCCTGTCAAAACCCTCCAGACTTTGATCCAATCATCTGCATAATGGCAAGGTGGGAGATAAAACAGAAAAGACCTATCCCCTCCCCCCCAAAAAAGTACAGCAAATACATGGAGGTGACTTCTCTGATTGCACATTTAATGTAAGACACTTGCCCCATCAGCTCAGTTTGATCATTTAATTGAAGCAACTTTCCTCCACCAAAAACAGGAATCTCACCATAAGAATTTACAGCTAACTTGAAGTGCAGTAATTGGAGAAACTGAGTATGGAACTCATTTCTTCAGGAGCTGAGAATGACCATGGATTTTTACCATCCATTAAATTTAACTACTCCAAATAAAAAGTTAAAAATATCCACAATCCCAAACCTCTAACACATAATTTGCAAGTGAAGAAGAAAAAGTATGTCTTTGTTTATTTTACACAATATCTTTGAAGCTCCCGAGACACCATGGTGATAACTGGGGGTAAAATGCTAAGACAAAACCTTCTTTGACATCAGCCCCAAACAAAACAAAAAACAAAAAAAACACTCATCAAGTGATAAGGTTTTCTGCCATGAATTTGCTTAGCTGTCTGTATTGATAAAGGCAGTACTTGACCCACACTATTGAATCTGCAGGGTGATCAGGGGCAAACCCCAGGCCCCTTGGCACCATGCTTCATGTCTGAGCAGAGCCTATAACACATTCAATTATATATGGATATTAGTACTGAACACACATTGAGTAACTCCACCTGCTGCAATATTCCTGATTGTATAGACTCTGCACTGAGCGAGCCGATGTGCACTCCACTTGCACATCTGTAGTACATCAAGGATAGACTGCCTCCCCCTGTGTTCTTTGATCACACAAGGAGGTTTGTCAGAATTGTCCTATTGTGGTGAAGGGATCCAAGCATAGCTGTCAAGTTTTCCCTTTTCTCGTGAGGAAGCCTATTCACATAAGGGAATTTCCCTTTTAAAAAAGGGAGCACTTGACAGCTATGGATCTAAGAATGCCAGGCCCCTTCTAATCAGCTTACCTTTAACCAGAAAGGGGGTTGAACAAATCACTGGCATGAACAGAAGTCCAACCTAGTGGGTGGATGAGTTGGTTTCCCAACAGGATTCAGCATAAATGGATATAGTGGTACCTCCGTTTACAAACACAATTGCTTCCGGAAGTCCGTACTTAACCTGAAGCGTACTTAACCTGAAGCGAACTTTCCCATTGAAAGTAATGGAAAGTGGATTAATCCATTCCAGACGGGTCCGCAGGGTACTTAAACTGAAAGTACTCAAACCAAAGCATACTTAAACTGAGGTATGACTGTATCTAGCTTAGCATCCCTTCTTCAAAGTGGCCAAGCACATACCTTTGGAAAGCAGCACATGAAGGCAATAGCTCATAATCGGTATTCAGAGTCATAATGGGTAGATCCACGCCATAAATTTAAAGCACATCCAATGCACATTTAAAGCACATCTTCCACAAAGAATCCTGGGAATGGTAGCCCCCCCCCTCACAGAGCTACAATACTTTCTGCCCAGGAGGATCCAGTTGACCAGCCAGTCAAAAGTCATATGGTCCTTCAATGAGAAGCTGACACCTGCAGTTCAGTGACTCACCACCCAGGGCAGCTGCTCACAGACTGTGACACCAATGGGTCCTTTCCAGTTGGTTAGAGGAAGTACAGTTGGAAGATGGCTGACATGTACAACTGGCTCTTTGACATACACTGTCTATGGTATTTGCTCTTTGTATAGCATTGATGTCTTTCTTAATGTTGTAAACTGTTTCAAGGATTTGTAATGCTGCACAGTACAGAAATCAAATCAATAGAAAGTAAATCAAATATATTTCTTCTGCACTCACTGCTAAACCTCATTTTCCTCCCTGCTGATGATTACAATCAAATGTACCCTTTCAAAGTAGTCACTATAGGATAGTTTATCATGTGAAACACATATGCTAAACAAATACTTCATTTGAATATAAGATCTGTCATTTAACATGAAACACTGGAAATGTGGCTTTGCGCTGCCCTACTACATAAGGTGTATCACCCTGTGGAGGTACATTCAGATGACATATGTGCCACGGTTTAAAACTAACATGTTAAAGTTAGCTTGTGGTGATGTAGGGCTGGCTTACATGTGATGCTTACCACATGGAGGCTGATTTAAAATCACTTCATGTGGCCACACAGTAAGCCACACTTGATGGCTTTATTGTATTTAGTTAGATATGATATCTTAATCATCATGTAGAAACAAAACCCATCAGCTGCATACACATGACATTTTATTAGAGAATCAATAAAATGAGTACTCCCCCCCCCTATTCAGTCCATGCATATATATACGGTGTATATATATAAAAGGTAAAGGGGGCCCTGACCATTAGGTCCAGTTGTGACCGACTCTGGGGTTGCGGCGCTCATCTTGCATTATTGGCCGAGGGAGCCGGCGTATAGCTTCCAGGTCATGTGGCCAGCATGACAAAGCCGCTTTTGGCAAACCAGAGCAGCACATGGAAACGCCGTTTACCTTCCCGCTGTAGCGGTTCCTATTTATCTACTTGCATTTTGACGTGCTTTCGAACTGCTAGGTTGGCAGGAGCTGGGACCAAGCAACGGGAGCTCACCCCGTCACAGGGATTCGAACCGCCAACCTTCTGATCAGCAAGCCCTAGGCTCAGTGGTTTAACCACAGTGCCACCTGGGTCCCATATATATATATATATGTCCCTGTTAATAGCTTCTTGAGAAGCTGGTTTCATTGTGAATAAAATCTCATTGCAGATTGATTCTGCATTACCCTACAGTGTGTCCATTTTAAAACAGATTAACACAGATGGAGGCAGGCCCAGTTTCCCAATGACATTATGGGTGAGCGTTTACCAAGATCACAATCCATGCTTCCTTCTTCATCCACATGCACAGGGAGAAGAAGAAAGAAAGGATAATATAATCAAGGGCAGGGCTTTCAAAAATGCATCAAGTAACCAGTGGCATACGATGCGGTGCCGCGATGACGCCTCTCCCTCTGGCCCTCCCTCCACCCGTCCTTACCGTGCTTGAGGTGGTTCTCCTCACAGCCAGTTTGCGCTGGCTCCATGGGGGCTGGTCCTGCTTGCCCGCCGCCTGGCTTTCTTCAGGGCCATCGTGGAGGTGGGCAAGGGCTGCGCTGCCGACGGAGGGCGTCTCCTCCGGCAGGGAGCAGAGGCCGTGGAGGAGCCGGGCTCGGAAGCTGCCAGAGCTCTTTCCGCAGCGCACCCCGACATCGCCTCCACTTGGGCGGTGAGGGCGCTCGCAGCGGCAGCAGCAGTTGGAGGTGGTCACCCCCGTCCAGCCTGCTGCCCCCCCCCGCCCAGCGTGGCACCCCCCCACCCCACCCATTACCACACCACTGCAAGTAACCAAAACCACCATTATGGGCAGCAGGATGAATCTAGATTGAAACCAACATGTTGAGCGTGGGCAAAATAAAACTATATATTGTTGTGACGTGGGGTTTGTGATTTCAGCTCTCTTGACATAACATGCTGGAGACAGTTCTCTAGTAACAGCTCTTTATTAAAGTGAACAAGACTGACTGTGAGGGCAGGAAGGCTACATTTATAGGGACAGGGGACTGGCTAGGAAGGGATACATTTTGGAGGGAACAATATCAGGCAATCACAGTGCTGCCTTTTGGAGGGAACCAATAAGACAGAGGATCCAAATACAGCAGCTTAAATGAACCAATAGTAGCTGTACCCTCTGGAACCAAAAGGCAGTTACTTTATCCTAATGCAAATACAGACAATAATAATACAGATATAAAATCCTTTGACTCAATACACAACACCCCTCCCCCCCTAGTGAGCACAGCAGACGTAATCCCTCAGGTACTGTGGGGTCCTACAACTTCTACCTGATCTCCTGACAACAGGTGTTGCAGGTTCTGGATTGGGTGTTACCTGTGGTGGAGGGGCTGCTATAGGGGTTTCGTCAGGAACAGATGGAGTCCCAGACACCTCAGGGTCCCCTACCTGTACCTCGTCATCCTGAGGACTAGCAGACCCTGGTTCATTTGCTGAAGCCCCTGGTGACTGCACCTCTGGGCCATCTTCACTCTGGTCTTGCAGCTGTGCGTCATTAGCCAGGGATGAATTATCTGACTCCTCCCTGCTGAGCGCCCGGCGCCTCAGCTGATCTATATGTCTCTTCCAAACCTGCCCATTTTCCAAGGTCACATAATAGGACACAGGTCCACTAGCCCGGGTGATCACACCGGCCACCCACCGCGGACCTCGTGAATAGTTCCTCACCCAGACCAGATCTTCAGGGGCGAGATACCTTGTTGTGTCAGTCTCATCCTGGGGGGTTGCTCTTGAATTACGGTTTGGCATTTTATCTGGGTGGACATAATCCAGCACCGTTACCAGTCTTCTACCTAAGAGCAGCTCGGCTGGCGACTTGCCCGTCGCAGTACACGGCGTCGCATGCTGCAAAAATAACATTCGTGCAATGCGAGCCGACCAGTTACCCTCCATTAAGCGCGCAATGGATTCTTTGGCTGTTCGTACCATGCGCTCAGCCTGCCCATTGGAGGATGGGTGAAAGGGCGCGGATGTGACCCCTCTTATGAAGTTATCAGCCAAGAATGCCCTGAATTCTTGGGATACAAAAGCTGCCCCATTATCTGATACAATGGTCTCAGGTAACCCGTGGGTTGCAAACAGCTGCCTCAACACCTTGATTACGGCAGCTGATGCCATGCTAGGGACCATCGCCACTTCTAACCATTTGGAATATGCATCAACGATAACCAAAAAGACCTTCCCTTGGAATGGCCCAGCAAAATCTATGTGCAGCCGGCTCCAGGGAGTCCTGGACTGCTCCCACCAGTGGACTGGTGCTCTGGCCACTTCTGGCCGCACCTCTTGGCATGCCTTGCATGTTCGTACCCATTGTTCTATGTTCTGGTCCATTCCAGGCCACCACACATAACATCGGGCTAGCGACTTCATCCTGACCATTCCCGGGTGTCCCATGTGAAGCGTCTCAAGAACCCTGTTTCTCAGTGGTGCTGGGATGATCACCCTATCTCCCCATAGGAGACAACCCTTATGCATGGACAATTCGTGCTGCCTTGTCGCATAAGGCCTGAATTTTTCTTCATGCGGACCACCTGGCCACCCCCTCCCCACCCAAGTGAGCACACGGGAGAGAACAGCATCTTTCCTAGTTTTCTCAGCTATATCCGTAGCTGTTACAGGAGCCCCCGGAAGTGTTTCTAGCATCATAATGTGCTCCGCCGGAGCAGGATCCTCATTGCTCCCGCCAGGAAGGGGCAATCGACTCAGCGCATCAGCATGGCACAACTGTTTCCCCGGCACATGGGTCAAGGTGTACTGGAACCCATTCAGGAATATTGACCAACGCAACATTCTGGGGGAGAGAATTTGTGGCGTTTGTTTGTTTGGGTTGAACAACCCTAACAGTGGTTTGTGGTCCGTTTCAATGGAGAAATGGCGACCGTACAAATAATCATAGAACCTTTTGATTCCGGACACAATAGCCAGTGCCTCTTTATCAATTTGAGCATAGTTGCGCTCTGTGGGCGACAACGTACGGGAATAGAAAGAGATGGGCTTTTCCGACCCATCCGGTTCCCTATGACTCAGCACAGCCCCCAGACCGTATTGAGAGGCATCACATGCCAGGACCAGCGGCTTTGACTCATCATAATGAGCAAGGACGCTCCTGCTACTCAGCATTCCTCGCAAGGAGTCAAAAGCCTTCTGCTGCTCCCGCCCCCATCGCCACACATTCTTTTTCTGCAATAGTCTATGTAATGGTTCAGCTACCGAAGCTTTCTGGGGTAAGAACGAATGATAAAAGTTAATAAGTCCCAGGAATGACTGCAACTCCGTCTTGTTCTGTGGTCGTGGTGCCTCGATGATGGCCTTAATCTTAGCATCTGTGGGGTGGATGCCTGATGCATCAATTTTAAACCCCAAGAAATCCACAGTTGGCACCCCAAAACTGCATTTTTCTTTTTTCAGTTGCAACCCCACCTCCTTGAACTTGAGCAACACTGCACGGACACGCGCAACCAGTTCCTGTGGGTCTTTTCCAGCAATCAAAACGTCATCAAAAAATGGCAAGACCCCCGGCAGACCTCTTAACAGGCGTTCCATGAGCCCTTGAAAAATCCCTGGGGCCACACAAACTCCGAACTGTAATCTGTTAACTCTGAACGCCCCTTTATGTGTGACAATAGTCTGTGCTTCCGCTGATTGTGGGGTTACTGGCAGCTGTTGGTAAGCTTGTGCCAGGTCAATTTTGGCGAACACCTTGCCCCCAGCCAGTTTAGCCAACAGATGTGATACGACTGGAATGGGGTATGAGTTTCCCCTGAGTGCCTTATTGATAGTACATTTGTAATCTGCACATATCCTGACTTCCCCATTTGCTTTAAGGGGCGTGACGATTGGAGTCTCCCACTTAGCAGAGTCCACGGGTGAGAGAACTCCCTGCTTGACCAATTTATCCAGCTCTGCCTCGATCTTGGGTTGCAGTGCAAATGGCACTCGCCTTGGTTTGAGTCGGATTGGGGCCACACCGGGGTCCAACTCGAAGTCAACTGGGGGCCCTTTATAACAACCCAGTTTTCCATTAAAGAGACCAGCAAATTCCTTGCATAATGCCTCACTCATCTCAGGGCAGGTTTGGATTGAATTAAGCCCTGAGATACTCAGTCCCAGGGCGGGGAACCAGTCAGTGCCCAGGAGACTGGGGCGACTGCCCTTCGCAATCACCAGTTTGAGTACAGCCTGTTTGTCCCGGAACTGTACTCTCACGGCACACATTCCCATAACATGGATGCGGCCTGCTGAGTACGACTGCAAGGTTGCCGGGAAGGGCTCCAGAGGGGGCAACTTACCCCTGGGGAAGAATGTCTTCGCGGTCTGGTCCGACACGATGGTGAATGCAGATCCGGAGTCCACCTCCATGTCGCACTGCTGACCCTCAATCTTCACCTTGACGTGTGCCTTGCCTTGCGCTGGAAACTGCACGGCCCTCCCGTTGATCTCCGTTACGTAGTGGCAGTCCTTTAGAAAACGAGTTGCTGTGGGCGGTCTGCGATGCTCCAGTCTAGGTGCTCCTGTTGCTCCCGACGCCGCCGATCTACAGACCCTGGCGATGTGACCCGTCTTTCCGCACGTCCGGCACATAGCATCCCTGAAACGACAACTCTTCCGCTCATGGTTTCCGCCACAACCTGGGCAACTGCCTCGGCGATCTTTGTGCACTGTGCAGGCCTGACGCACCAACTCGACCCCACGGACTGGGCTCTGGCTCGGAGTAGCCTCTAGCTCGTCCATGGCATGCACAACTTCTATCTGTGGCTTAGTGGCCTTGCGACTGGCATCAAGCTCCTCTCTTTCATAATTCTCCGTGGCGGTGGCCTCCTTCAAGGCTGAAGCAAGGGTAACCTCTTCTTTAGCCACGATGCGTCTTCTGGCTTTCTTGCTGCTCAGACCACCAATAAACCGATCCAGGAGAGTCTCTTCCAGATTTTGGAAGCCGCAGTGCTGAGCGAGCTTCCGGAGTTCAGCCAGAAATGTGGATACAGACTCCCCAGCATGCTGCTGCCTCTTATGGAACTCCATCCGCCGGGCCATCTTGGTCTCAGTAGGCGCCAAGTGGCTTGTTAGGCAGGCAAGAATATCTTTGAGAGATGTCTCACTCAGCTTCGCTGGAGCAAGTAATGCCTTGGCCAGCTTGAAGGTCTCGGGCCCACAGTAGCTCAGGAATGTGGCCCTTCTTTTGCTGGCATCGGTGATCCCTTGAGCCACTGCAAAGAACTCGAAGCGTTCGACGTAGTCTTCCCATGTGTGGGGCTCTGATGGCTGGAAGGGCTCCAATACCCTTGGACTCTCCATTGTCCTAGCGGGCAGGGTCGTCTTCTCAGCTGGCCAGTGAGTCTTGTTCTAAGCTGCAATCCGGACTCTGAGGCAGGGCTGTGTTTAACCGCTCCTCAGCATTCCGGATCCCATCCTCGTCGCCAGTTGTTGTGACGTGGGGTTTGTGATTTCAGCTCTCTTGACATAACATGCTGGAGACAGTTCTCTAGTAACAGCTCTTTATTAAAGTGAACAAGACTGACTGTGAGGGCAGGAAGGCTACATTTATAGGGACAGGGGACTGGCTAGGAAGGGATACATTTTGGAGGGAACAATATCAGGCAATCACAGTGCTGCCTTTTGGAGGGAACCAATAAGACAGAGGATCCAAATACAGCAGCTTAAATGAACCAATAGTAGCTGTACCCTCTGGAACCAAAAGGCAGTTACTTTATCCTAATGCAAATACAGACAATAATAATACAGATATAAAATCCTTTGACTCAATACACAACATATATAATTTTCTGCTACAGATGTCCTTGTGTGTATGCAGCCTAAGCGTCACATAGAAGGCTGTTCAATCATTCAAAAGCCTATCCAACAATTGTCTTAGCTGAATGGAACGAACATTGCTTGAGTGGAAGAAATTTTCCATGTACAGTGGTGCCTCGCTAGACAAATTTAATTCATTCCACGGGTCTATTCTTATAACGGAAAATTCATCTAGTGAATTCCATAGGAATGCATTGAATTTTTTTTAAATTTTTTTTTTTTTTGCCCATAGGAACGCATTAATTGAATTTCAATGCACTCCTATGGGAAACCATGATTCGCTAGACGAATTTCTCGTAAAATGAATTCGTCTAGCGAGGCAACCTCCGCTAGAAAAATCCTTTCTTTAAGCGAAAATTTCGTCTTACAGGGCGTTCGTTAAGCGAGGCACAACTGTACATAAGTAGAGGACCCCCACCCTACCAAGGAGGAAATTTGGGCCTATAGGTCCACCTTCTGAATGCCTGAGGCAGTACCAAATGCAATTGCACAGAGAACATCTTATATAAGACATACACGCGTGTGCATTCAGATCAGTAGGATAGGGTGAACACACATCCGTTCACTGTGACATCCGGTATCAATGAAGGTGTGCATTCCTATTCATTTTTCAGTGTCAATGACAATGAGTATTCTAATACTTCAACCAATGCATACAAGTATCCCAAGGTCAGGATTCAAGAGAATTAATTGGCATGGTTATCAAAACATCAGTTAAAAACTAATTCTACCTGATATCCCATTATTATTATTATTATTATTATTATCATCATCATCATCATCATCATCATCATCATCATCGAATTGGAAGAGACCACAAGGGCCATCCAGTCCAACCCCCTGCCAAGCAGGAAACACCATCAAAGCATTCCTGACATATGGCTGTCAAGCCTCTGCTTAAAGACCTCCAAAGAAGGAGACTCCACCACACTCCTTGGCAGCAAATTCCACTGTCAAACAGCTCTTACTGTCAGTAAGTTCTTCCTAATGTTTAGGTGGAATCTTCTTTCTTGTAGCTTGAATCCATTGCTCCATGTCCGCTTCTCTGGAGCAGCAGAAAACAACCTTCTTCATCATCATCATCTTCATCATCATCATCTCTGCAATCCAAAGAGAAACTAAGAACAACAGTTGTAACAATCCTCAAACTTTTCAGCACTTCAAATTTGATTCGGCATTTTTCTCTGGCCAATAATAGTATAATCCTATTGGCCATTTAGCGTTGTACATATTGACGGTTTCTTTTGGGGGCTTTGCTGCTTTTTAAAATATAGATATTTCTGCAATTCTGGTCCCAAAGAGAAAAGCATTTGTGGAGCTGTTTTTAATTATAACGTTCAACACAACTGTTTAAAGCCAACACTTCTAATTTACGACAGTGCCTGTTAATTTGCAACACTGAAGTTGTAGCGTTTAAGTAAACATTGCACTTCTGGATGACAGATAGCTAAACACTGAAATAAAACTTCAGAAAACAGCACTGCTTCTAGAGCTTACAAACAGCTTCCAGAGCTTCAAAACCAAACGACTTTCAGATGGTCAGTTGCTTATTACATGTTATGTGCCCTTTGACTGATAAAATATGGGGAAATACTTTATAATTGTCATACAGAATATTCTTTAATGTCTCCAAATCCTAGAGCCAAGCACTAGAGTCAAAACAGTCTTAGAATTGGAAAGAACTGAAAGCAAATTCAAAGTGACAATTTCAGATCTTGGCTTTGTTAAAAGTGGGGCACCGCAAAGAAGATAAATCATTGACTTTGCAATCTATTCCATTCAAATTTCCTGGTCTGTCACAATTCTGAATCTGTTCATAATCTACCACAGTGCAAGAAAATGCTTCAGGCTTTTGTTTAATTTAGGAAAAGAGGGGGTGAAATATTTTCTACTGGTGAGTACCTGGTTGCTATCCCAGAGAAATCATCTTACCTTGTTCCCAAACCAAACACTAATATTCTTAGGTCATAGGATTAAGGGAATTTTGCACAATATGGCACATCCTTGTGAATTTTAAACATCCTACAAATCTCTTTGTTTTCAAGCAAGCCAGCTACAGAAACGTAACAAAGGTCTGAGTGGCTGGAACATAAGAGCACACTTCATTGTAGATCAAATTGTTTTGTGCATCTAAGGGCCTCTCAAAATTGGTGTGTTGAGGATTTTTTTTGGCAGATGTTTTCTGCAACATGTTATTGACACAATAAGAGTGGTGGATTTAATGGTGCCACATTATTGCTATCCGGAGGGGCTACAGAGTGATGGAAATGGGACAAAAATAAACATTGGTTGGATTTTAGCATGATGTTGTAGGATATGCACTGAATGGAAATGAAGCAGTGTGGCCACTTGAAAACTTTTGCAGGAGCAAACAATACTGAAAGTGAGAGCATGTGTGACCATCTCAATAGCATCATGAGCCCAAATCATGATGAATCGAGGGGCCCTCCACTGCATCGTCTTCTCTGACTGATCCCAACTCCTGTCAGAACTCACTTGCCATGAGTCAGCGCCGCCATCTTGGTTCTCACCGGCTTGATCAGAGGCAGCGAGCACGGTCTCTACCCTTGCATTCAATATGACAAGTGCCTCACAATTTTTGTGACTATGCAAAGCGCTCCAAGGTATATTCTGCTCTTTTGTACCCCTCTCCAATCATGCAGAGAGCTTTCAGAAGCCACTAAAGAATCTGGTTGTGCCTGCCAATTGCAGAGGGTAATTGATCAAAGCCCGGGGTCAAAGCCACATGGATCAGGGGTGAGGAGATGCCCCCACTTCAGGGATATCACGAAGCACCACCCCTCTCTAGATGTCCATCTATTAGGAAAGGCATTCAGGTAATATCCCATCTAATTGCTCGCCACAAAGTGTTACAACTGAGTAACTTTAAACCTATTAGGCTACCTGTAATGTATCTTTTGGCTGCTCTGCAGTAACCCCTTGTGCCTTTAGGCCCTCAAACTGTGTGGCTATGGCTTGCCAATGCTGTTATGCAACTGCAGTTCAATGACTGCTGATAGGCAGCCACATATTCTGTAACTAAAGAGAATATTGGAGATGGGGTGGTAAAAGCTTGAGGCATCAACATTAGGAATGCTTTCAAGACGGAGCCTGACCACTGCAGATCTAAGTCTCTCAGACACCCTTGCCGTCCTGAAGCTACCTTCATTGGTTACAATTAGCCCGGAGCTCAGCTTTTCCTACCTAGCTTTATCCAGTTATTAAGTGCTTAGGTCTAATTCATGATAGCTTATTTATATCTACCCAAGCACACCCTACATGTCATTGTTTATCCCCAACTCGAACTGATCGAGGACAAGGTTTAAGTCTCTCGTGCCTTGAGTTTAGACTCTGCTAAGAGATCACAGGGTTGCCATGTCTCAAATGCACAGCTATGCACAAATGTCAGCAGCGGATCACAGGAGTATGCATTAATTTTCGTGACTGATTTCTTTTCCAGATGTCACACAACTTTCTTTTTAAAAAAACAATTTATTAAATTTTCAAATAAACATATTAGACAATAACAAACATTCAACAACAAACACAACAACACACAATAAACACAAAATTTTCTCCTTTTAACATCTATTCCATTATCTCAAATTCACTGTGCTCTGCCAAGCTTTGACTTCCCTCCCTCCCCTCATTCGGTTTTCTTATCCACTCCTATCTCGCAGTTCCTTTACTCCCTCTACTTAGAGTCATTTTGTAGGATTTATTTCAGTCCTGCAAGTGTCTTTAAACTTCTACAGTTCCTCTCCATATAGTCCACAAATTGACTCCAGTCTTTTTTGGAACCTTGCCTCTCCCTGGTTTCGGATCCTGCTAGTCAGCCTTGCTAATTCCACATAGTCCATCATTTTTGTCTGCCACTCTTCAATCATCGGTAACGCCTGAGTTTTCCATTTTTGGGCTAACAAAGTCCTAGCCGCGGTTGTCACATACATAAATAATACTTGGTCTCCTTTTGCAATCTCCTGATCTATATGTCCCAATAAAAAAGCCTCCGGTTTTGGGGGGAAAGTGTATTTAAAGATCTTTTTCAGCTCATTATATATCATTTCCCAAAATCTTTTAATTTTTTCGCATGTCCACCACATATGATAAAATTCACCATCCTTCTCTTTACATTTCCAGCATGTTTTACTACTCATCCTGTACATCTTAGCTAATTTTACTGGTGTTAAATACCATCTATACATCATCTTCAAGACATTCTCTTTCAGGGCAGTACACGCAGTAAATTTCAATGTTTGATTCCACAATTTCAACCACACATGGTATTCAATATTATACCCAAAATCTTTTGCCCATTTTATCATCACATCTTTTGTCAATTCATCTTTCGTATACCATTCTAACAACAAATCATACATTTTTGACAACAGATGTCACACAACTTTCAGTGAGATACCGTTGCTACTGGTTGACACAGAAAATGACACAGCCACCCCTGATCACTGTTCATTTTGTTGTCTAATAAAAAATATCTTACTGACGTCAATGGCTGTTTGCCCCAGGAAGAACTCTGAAAAGAAGTTTAAAAGCTGGTTTATTATAACTGGGAAAGGTGCCACTGACATCCGCAAAGGAATGGGGACATGCTCCAGAAAATAAAACGCAGCCTCTGGTGCTCTGAATCTGTTTTGTTTTATTCATGCTTTGAAACTATTCTTCCCCCTGCTACAGTGAATTCCCAGGTCTGTGTTGCCTTGAATTAACAAGGAGCTCATGTACATATTGTGGTGATACTGTGACTGACACCGGGGCCTAGGAAAGGAATTCTGCCATACCCAATACATCCTGGGCCTAAACTACCTTCCGTCAGTCCCGTCTAACCTTTGCACACTTCAATATTGATTATGCTTTTGTCGTTTGGATCAATGGGAGAGGAAACTACTGTACAGTGGTACCTCAGGTTACAAACACTTCAGGTTACAAACACTTCAGGTAACAAACACTTTGGGTTACAGACTCCACTGACCTGGAAGTAGTACCTCGGGTTAAGAACTTTACCTCAGGATGAGAACAGAAATCGAGCCGTGGCAGTGAGAGGCCCCATTAGCTAAAGTGATCCTCGGGTTAAGAACGGTTTCAGGTTAAGAACAGACCTCTGGAACAAATAAAGTTCGTAACCAGAGGTACCACTGTATTGCAAAGAAGGAGGGGGGAGATAAAGAAAATAATACTGACTCTTAGATAAGGGCGAAGCAATGAGAGAGCAGGAAAGGAGGAGAAGCCGATACATGTGGACTCATCTGCCTTCTCCAGATCTCAGTTGTCAATCTTGCTCCTTGATGCTTCAGTTGTTGTCTGTCTTCATTTCTTTCTGCTCAGGAGCACTGCAGGAGCTTTCAAATCAGTCCATCTATCACAATAATAAAAGGGTTCTTTTTAAAGTGCAAAGCTGCTCTTAGGGTGGGGGATTGTTCCTTGGGAATCCCACAGAGTGGGTACCACACACAGCCAGCTTCTATTGCAGACGTATCGCTGGGCTGCAGTGAGACACCTTCAGAGTGGCCTCCACTTCAAAATGTTGCATGTCTTTTCAGTTCACTGCCAACTTTAACAATAAAGTTTTAATAAGGACTTAGTAAATAATAATCTACAATATTCATTCATGAAACTGCATGCACTTACTTTATGTAACATGTACTAGCTATAGATGTCTAGGCTTAAATCCAATGTCATTTATACTCTGAATCAGGGACAGAAAGAACTGTCAGCTTCGTTTTTCTCAGTTTCTCCTTTTTTCAATCTGGAATGCAGTTCTTCACATTTCTGCAGCAATTTGCAAAAGCTATCATTTTTTTAAAAAAAAATCCCATGAAGATTATTCAGCATTGTACGTGTGAATTTCTCCTAATAAACACATTTTTGTAACCAGTTTTTATTAATACACACATTTTTGCAAACACATTATTTTAACATGATGCATTTTTGGTATGTTATATTAATCTATTTACTTTAATACACACTTTCCCCTAATACTTTTGTAAACATTGTTTGGTTAGACATCTGCACCACAAAATTCGAATGTGTGAATTTAAAAAAAAAGGCTGTGTTTTGGTTCTCCAAGTGCTCCAGAAAGTGTGAATTTGATAGATATATATCCAACTGTAAATTGAATCAAATTTCTCTCCCAACCCTACTCAACGTAGACTTGTTGACATGAATAGACATTACTAACAGCTCCATTAATTCCAATGAGTCTGCTCTTTGTAAAGGATTATTGGATGCAATTCTTAATACACATTAAGAAAACACATGTCCCTCTTATTGCATTTCACCTGCAATCAACCTAGATATAATAGCAAATATTTAAACAGTGGGCAATTTCAAGCAATTCTTTTGAACCTCCTTTCAAGCAATTCTTTTGAACCTCCACTTTTCCAGTTCCCAGGAAGAAAATAAAGCTGTATGGCTGATTTTATTCCCACCACCACCACCCTATTGTCCCAAGGTCATTCAGAAGACATTCACATTGACCTGCAGTTAGGAACAAATGATTTAATATTGGGCTACAATACTCTGGCAAAAGTGGTAGGAACTGCAGAATGAAAGTGTGGTACAAATGAAATTCCATCTCTGCCTCCTGGAGGGAGTAGAGATTCCATCCTCCTGGAGCCTGCTCCTTTTATGCTCCCCCCACCAAGTTCAGAAAAAAAATCCCATTAGAATCCACATTCCGCAAATATATCAAAGTGATATTAATACATTCTTCACATGACTGGTGGGAAGTGGGGAGGGGAGTCTAGAGTCTAGAGAGGAACAGTCATATTTATTGCCTTTGAAAGGAAGACACCAGATAAAACGTTATCTGAAAATATGGACAACTTGTGCCTCTGACATGCTAGATTTCATTTGCATCTTTAGCCAACTAACATCAAGTCACACAGGGGACAAAGCTGGTGGGTGTTTAGGGGAAGGTTGTAGCTCAGTGAAAGAATGGATGTTTGGATGTAAAAGGTCTCAGCTACAAACTCAGCATCTCCAGGTGGAACTGTATAGGAGTGAAGCGCCTTTCCAAGAATCAGGACATTCACACAGTCCTGGTAAGCCATAGTTAGGCTTATCGTGTTGTTAACCTGCAATTGTTAACCTGCAAAACAGAAAATAGAAATAGAAAGCCATGCAGTTTTTTTTTTCTCGCCTGCGTTTTGATCTGCGAACCTATACACACTAACTTGGGAGAGAGTAAGTCCTACTGAAGTCAATAGCACTTTCTTCAGAGTAGGCAGTATGCATATGACTGCAAAAGAGAAAAGATGGCCCAACAGAGAAAGCAAAGTTTCATTTTCTTTTCTTCTGGCTATTTTAAAGGACAGCTTCCAAAGTCTTGCCATTTGGTGACCTCCCAAAAGCAGGCAAATTCAAATTCAAGGCAACACGTTCTTTACATCAGACTCTGGGCAAAGAGGCAGGGGTGAGGCTGAGATGGTCAATATTTGGTCTGGAATCATACAATTGACATCTGCTAGAAAACTTCAGTAATAGCTGTTAGAACATTGCAGCCCCAAATGATTTTTGGAAGTGTCTTTGGGCAATTTGATGCAGGTGTGGGAGAACACTTTTATCCTGGAGCCAAAATGGAAAACTGAAAAAGAATTAGTGACTGTAGCTAACTGGAAGAACTAGAGCAGGGGGGTGGGAAATCCTTGGCCCTCCATATGTTGCTGAACCACAGTGCCCTCAGCCCCAGACAGCATGGCCAAGGTCAAGATGATGGGAGTCCAGCTACATTTGGAGATCCATAGGTTCACTTGCTCTATGTGTCTAGAGCAAGGTTTCCCAAACTTAGAATCATAGAATCATAGAGTTGGAAGAGACCACAAGGGTCATCCAGTCCAACCCCCTGCCGAGCAGGAAACACCACCAAAGCATTCTTGACATATGCCTGTCAAGCCTCTGCTTAAAGACCTCCAAAGAAGGAGACTCCACCACACTCCTTAGTAGCAAATTCCACTGCCGAACAGCTCTTACTGTCAGGAAGTTCTTCCTAATGTTTAGGTGGAATCTTCTTTCTTGTAGTTTGAATCCATTGCTCCGTGTCCGCTTCTCTGGAGCAGCAGAAAACAACCTTTTCCCCTCCTCTATATGACATCCTTTTATATATTTGAACATGGCTATCATATGCATCACACTCCTTGGCAGCAAGTTCCACTGTCGAACAGCTCACCCCTAAACTTTCTCTTCTCCGGGCTAAACATACCCAGCTCCCTAAGCCGTTCCGGGCTAAACATACCCAGCTCCCTAAGGCATCGTTTCCAGGCCTTTGACCATTTTGGTTGCCCTCTTCTAGACACGTTCCAGCTTGTCAGTATCCTTCTTGAACTGTGGTGCCCAGAACTGGACACAGTACTCCAGGTGAGGTCTGACCAGAGCAGAATACTGTGGTACTATTACTTCCCTTGATCTAGATGCTATACTCCTATTGATGCAGCCCATCAACTTGGGCCTCCAGCTGTTGTTGGACTACAACTCCCATCATCCCTAGATAGCAGGACCAGTGGTCAGGAATAGTAGTCCAAAAACAGCTAGAGATCCAAGTTTGGGAAACTCTGGTCTAGACACAGAGAAGTATATTTTGCTTCTGCCTTCTGAACATCACCCATTAGTCCATTACCCATGAAATGTGTCTTCCATTAAAAAGGAACTCAATCAATCATAGAATCATAGAATCCTTTTCCCATGTAAGCAAACAATTAAATGAAAATTGAAAATGAAAAAAAAAAACTTCTATGAAACGTAAATTACATTTTCCCTTGTTCTGGGCATTACAGTTGTTCTGGATTTCTTCATTTTATGAAACAACGGCCCTGAAATTTAATTCAAATACATGTCAGTCAGGCAAAATAAAATCTATTAAAATATGTGTAGCCGTTTAATCTAATTATTTTCTCTGGCAGAACTGTAACCCACTCTCTAATTCATATTATTTTTATTTAAACAACATGTTGACTCAGAAAAAAAACCCCAAACTGTATTTGCATATTTAAGCATCTGGATACTACTTCACTTTATATTTGGCTCAGGCCAAGCTATCTAAATTCACATATAACTGAGAAACATAAAGCTTCGGTGATGCAAAATGTTTATAACAACTGCTTTATTTTCTGCTATAGAAAACAATCAGTGTGGTATTTTTATGAGCCGGGAATATTAACAAAGGCGAAGGCAGATTGTGTGCTATAGTGATGTCACTAGGGAAAATGTAAGGAGCTATTTCAGAGACAGATGAGCCCCAGCCTATACATACAACATTTAACCATCATAAAACTGAAAATATAAAAGACAGACAGCTTTGTTGTGGTTAAAAATAGTGACTATCTCAGAAGGTGATGGGCTTTCCTTCCTTGGAGGTTTCTAAGCAGAGGTTGGATGGCCATCTGTCATGGATGCTATAGTTGAGATTCCTGCATTGCAGGGGGTTGGACGAGATGACCCTTGGGGGGGTATCTTCCAACTCCACAATTCTATGGTTCTATGATTGCGTAAAACTAGAAAGAAGTTACATCCAGAATGCAGGAATTAAAGTGTGAAATAAATGCAGGTAACAGTGGGCCCCTTGTCATAAGACAAAATTATTTTGGAGTTTAAAAAAAAGCATTGGGTGTTGAGGTATGCTGATTCAATTGAGGATAGCAGGGTATGTTTCCTTAAATTCAGTAATAAAAGGGGGGAAATGTTTCATTTGATTCCTGCTGTCTTTGAGTACCTGTGAATTAGAAATTCCATATAAGGCCTATAAAGAAATGACGACATATTCAGAAGATTAATCAAATTTAAAAGTTAATTAAACTGGGGTTTTTTTTTAATTTAAAAAATATGAATAAGCTGCTTTCTAAAGTTTACAGAATTCTCATGAATCTTGAAATGCATGAAAGAACATTTCCAAAGCAAAATGCCAGATAATAAAATGAAGTTACATTTGCAGGGACTCTCTTATTTATTCAATATAAGGCAAAAAAATACATACATATACACAAATAAAAATCTAAAAATGCTATTGAATTAGTACCAGTTTTTGTAATGGAATCAAGTAGTTGGCACTTTCTCACATATATGGTGGGACTGTACATATGTTCAGGGTTATTGGAAGAAAGTTGTAAAGGGCTATGAGTACATATGATATTGCATTGTGATTGAAAGCTATATTATCAGATTCCTTAAAGAATTCTTAAGAGTGGATGATAGAGGTGAGGTTAGAGGTTTCTTCATGATTCTACTAATATATATATGGTGGAATGTTTCTCAAGAGTAGAAAAGAGTTACCTGCTATTCTTATGAAGCAACTGCCTTTTTTCAAGCACTTTTGAAATGCCATTTGTAATCAAGCACGGACAATAAATACTGTAATGTTTTCCTGGAATAGCAATAAGCCAGAGGAAAATGACTAGGCAAAAAGAATTCACCTAGTTTTAAGCTGTAACTAGGTGGAGACCATTTTTCTTTTACTTGGCTTAGCATCGGTTTTGTGTTATTCTATCTTCTCTATGTTAAAATTCAGTAATAAATTGAAAACATTACCCTAGCTACATAGAGCCAGTTTCTCTTGAGTAACATCTCCGGAGCTGGCACATTTAAGTGACACGAGCACATAATATTCAAATGACACTACCACATGGCGAGGTAGGCCATATGGGTCCCAACCACAAAATTGGCACCTTGGGTGTGGAGTCAACGGGGATAAACCCAAACCATCGCTCCCCCACCCATGTGGTTTGGCTATTTAAACATTATCCCAGCTGTATGGGAGTCACTCATGAGCAGCAGCTCCCATGAGGCAAGGGTAATGCTTGAAGAGCCCCACAGTTACTCCCAATAAAGTGATGAGAAATGTGTCATATGTTTTAAAGTTCTTCCTTTATTCGTTAATTTTCATCAAGTGACTTCAAACAACTCAAACCAAATGTTGGCTTGATTCATAGGGTAAGTGATTCAAGGGCTTTACAAAGACCTCCTTCTCATAAGGTTCTTTTTTAGTTAATTAAAATAGATACAATATGGCATTTAAGAGTGGAAAGAGTGTGTGTGTGTGTGTGTGTGTGTGTGTGTGTGTGTGTGTGTGTGTGTAGGTAGTGGAGGCGGGAGACAGACACACAGACAGGATGATGATTGGTCAATTTGATGGGCAGGGGTTGTTTGGGGTGGGGGAGGCTTCCCATTCCACCCCATACCATATACCACCCCTATAACTTTAGAACTCCACGTTCCCCTTGTGGTTCTGTTGCCGTGGATAGAAGGTATTCTCCTAGGTTGGTGGAACCTAGAGATTCCTCACTGTTGACTCCTTCTCCTTTTCTCACCTTTCTCTTTCTTCAGTGGTGATGCCAAGGAAGAACATTGTAACAGGGAAGGTGCACAGAGCCAGTTCATCATTTTCATCATACTTGAAGCATGACAAAGAACCACACAAACTGAAGAATTAGCTTTTATATGGATTAGATCGTAGAACAGTATGCTTTGTATGCAACAGATCCCAGATTCAATCCCTTGCATCTCCTAGTAGGACTGGGAAAGACAGCTGTCTGAAACCCTTGAGAGCCATTGTCAGTCACTGTAGATTCCTGAGCTAGATAGACTACTGGGCTGACTTAGTATAGGCAACTTCCTGTATGCTTTCCCAACGTATCCACCAGTAAATCCCAGACCGCATTTATTTAACTGTTGGCATTCTCTGGATTGTTAATCTTCTTGAAACGTATCTGGGATTGTCTTAGACATTCACGGTAAGGCAGATAGCTGGAGTTGCAATCATGACTCTATTATAACACAGGAAAGTTCCAAAGCAAACAAGATCAATTCGTACAATTTTGGAGCTTGGTCTCCAAAGCTAAATTTATCATTCTTTAAATTTATTGGAACATCTTGTGACTTGTAGTTCAGCTTCACATTGAATTGTATTTTTATGTCGATCACATAAACAGTTGCTTCCCCCACCCCACCCCCGGCATTTGTTTCTTGTGTGCAGGATGAAAGGAAATGAGGGTATTATTGGATAACTGAAACTTTTAATTTTAAAATGAATGTTGACCTAGAATTTTCATGTAGGCATCATGAATTGACCGTAAAAACACTAGTATTGCAATTCTCAGAAATGAAACCTATCTCAGACCAATGACTGCTGAATTTATAGGATGCACACTTAGTAGGGGTGGGGAAAATATCCACAGATAGAGGGCTCTCATCATATTTCTTAACAGCAAGAATAATTATATGGGGGAATTTCATGGGTGAAATGTGCTACGCATGTATATATACATATACTTACATATCATGCATTGGGGGGGGGCATATAGCAAGGAAACTGCTCATTAGGTGGTTTGTAATTAGTAAAGGTAAAGGGACCCCTGACCATTAGGTCCAGTCGTGACCGACTCTGGGGTTGCGTGCTCATCTCGCATTATCGGCCGAGGGAGCCGGCGTATAGCTTCCAGGTCATGTGGCCAGCATGACAAACCTGCTTCTGGCAAACCAGAGCAGCACATGGAAACGCCGTTTACCTTCCCGCTGTAGCGGTTCCTATTTATCTACTTGCATTTTGACGTGCTTTCGAACTGCTAGGTTGGCAGGAGCTGGGACCAAGCAACGGGAGCTCACCCCATCACAGGGATTCGAACCGCCGACCTTCTGATCAGCAAGCCCTAGGCTCAGTGGTTTAACCACAGCGCCACCTGGGTCCCCATTAGTATTAATGGGGTATTGTATTGTATTGTAATTAGTATTGTAATTAGTATTGTAATTAGTATTAATATATTAAAACAAAATGAAAAGGGAAGAGCCATAGTTCAGCGGTACAGCAACTACTTTGCATGGAGAAGGTTTAACTCCCAACATCTCCAGGTCAGGCTTGGAGCATACCCTGTCTGAACCTCTGGGAACCATATGAACTAAAATCTTTAAATATCGAAGAATTGTCATGCTTCATAAAGTTCTATTTCTGGCAGCCCTGGAATCAAATCTGTGATTTCCTTGGCAGGAAATCAATGCGATCAATGTGCTTTGTCATTTCCAAAATGCATCTATAATCCTATATAACTAATTAAATTATCATTGGAATGATTTAAAATGGAAAACAAAAACATAATGGATGGCATGGAATTCAGGGGGTAAAAAACAGGAAGACCCAGATATTTCCAGTTGCATTTGACAGCCTTTTAAAAGTGTGGGCTTTCTTCTTCTTCTCAGGTTTGTCTCAAAACACTTAAAAAATTAAATTTCACTTACAGACCGCCTGACTCAGACTATAGGCTTTCATGCCCAGGACATCTGCTTTGATGGCTGTGTTGTTGTTTCCCTAGTCTTGGCTATTTATATTACCGAGGAGCATAAGTTGGTGAAGAAGCACACAGCATGTATAGGAGTGCTGTGATTCTGCTACTTTTAGAGCAGCAAAGTGAGTGCAGCTGGGAGGGCGTCAGCTGGAGCCTATTTTGCCTTTTGCTGTAAAAACAAAATTTGTCAGTTAAGTGCAGAACTCAGATGGGTACGTATGCCGAAAAAGAGGCCCCAAGATCCTAGACACAAATGTTTGTGCAACTTCACACCTCACTTGGCGTCCTTCTTTAGCAGAGCTGCAGCTGCAACATTGACTCCTACAAACCGCTTTCAGCTGACTGTTGATTCTGCAGGAATCTATAGCAATGCAACACAAACATGGAGTTTGCAGAACTCCTGGCATGCTTTTTGTAAAGGGGAAAAAGAAAAGGGAAAAAGAAAAGGGAAAAGAAGTCAGCTTTGATTTGAAGAGTTTGAGATCTGAGTGTTGCTGGAAATGGGGGGAAAATAGAAGTTGCTTTGTAACTTTACATTGCAATCTGAAGCAAACCTACTTGGAAGTAAGAACCATTGAAAACAATGGGATTTACTTTTCAGCAAAAATGCCTAGAATTAAAGTCCAGGAAGAGGTATAATCAACTTAGAGCTGGGTATTCATTTCACACAGTGGTTTCCTCTCCCCCCACCTGAATTTTGGTTTTGCAGAGTCAAAGGGTCATCCATTTTTGGTACACACATTGCTATATCATCACCCCAATCCATAATCAACAGGATAATTCTGATGCTTGCCCAGAAGCAATATTGGCTTCCACATTCATTTCAATGAAGTGAGATGATCTGTGCACACTTTTCTTGGACCATTTCTAAATCTATTTTGAATGACACACCGAATTATATTCAGCACCCAGTAATGCACACCAGTTCTATAATTAACTCCATAAGAAAGCTGTGTGAAAACAAATTTTTGCTCTTCAGTTCACTATAGAGTGAGGTGACCACTTAAGCATTGCCGAAAAAGAGGACAGTTCTCATGTTATCAAAAACAAGGGCACAGATTAACATGTGCTAATTTATTTGTGTGAATGCAAAATTACAAAGAATTACTACAATTTGAACAGAAGTGCAGTATATTTCACTATAGAGGGAAGGTCTGCAACCAGGTGATCTGTTCGGGTGCAGATTTTTGATGAGCAACTTAAGGCCTCTGGTCTCCCTTCTGATACTTCTTTAAACCATACTTGAGCTAGACAGCACTGCAAACAGAGAACCATTCTCTAAAGTAGGACACAGGGCCACTCTATTATGAAATGCAATGCACCAAGAACAACTTCTTTTTTAGCACACACACATACACTAAAAGAGCTATGAAAGGACACTGTAGTTTTTACTGGGTTAACTCAACACAGCCCTTCAAAATGGGAGGCGTCAGCTGAGTTTCAAAGACATATAACAAAAGGCTGCAGAGTTGTTCTAACTTTTGAACTACCAGTGTTGATTGTGGCTTCAGAGTTGAAAGCCAAAGCAGCTGTACCGTCTGAAGCAGATTCAAGTGTTATCCAAAGTGGAACACACAAACTTGTGCAAATAAGCCTTTGAATGAAACATTCAGAACACTTTCTGTACTATATCAGAAGACTGATCCACACAGCCACTTGAGAGAGGATACTTGTAAATCCACAGCCCAGCTTGCATCAGGATCACCTCTTATCAAACACCCAGAAAACCATCCCCTAACATTCTCTGTATTGTTCAGATGAATAAGGCGATCAGCATCATAGAGACATCATATTGTCACTATGCTCACAAGTCACTATGCTCAGTTCAAAATTGTGTGGAATTGGCTTGGCTTGCCAAGCTAGGAACTCCATGAAAATTGCAACCATCATCTTGGGTGGGAAAGAAGGTGGTCTTTAGGACTTGTCTTTGGGGTTACAAAATCATGTGAACTTTGATCTTGATTGCAAAATAGTTAAAATTGCGATGGCCACAAAAATTAATACAAAACTTTCTTTCGAATCCCTACCTCTTGATATGAGAGTCTTGCTTCCCCCCCTGAAAAACTATAGAATTTAATTCACTTTCATTTGTATGCAGTAAACACTGACACCCAGTGGGATGTTAGCTAAATGACTACTGTCTATTTTTATCAAGTTTCTGCTTCAGGGAATAGACTAAGGGTGGATACACAGGTGCTTGCAATATGTCAAAGGACTGGTTCAGCCATCTGACCTGGCAAACCCTTATACACATAGAAAGGAACAGGCACCTGCTTCAGAAAGAGCACGCCTTCAGTGATGTGAATGACCCTGCATAAGGGTTAGGGATTTGTGCAACGTCCACCTGATTTCCACCGTCCTTTATATCAGTTGAAATGTGACGATGTATGCCAACTCTGAGCTAACATACAATGGCATATGCACAGCCATGGGTACATGCATCCATCACATAAGAGTCCTGCTGGATCACACCAAAAGACCCATTTATTCCAGCACCCTGTCATCACATCGTCCAACCAATTCCCCCATGGAAAGTCCAGAAGCAGGAAATAAACCCAACAGCACTCTCACTCCCACTTGCACTCTCCAGCAACTGGCATTCACAGATATACCACCGCTGATACAGGAGGCAGCACACGGTTATGAAGGCTAGTAGCCATTGACAGCCACATCATCTCTAGATTTGACCAACCCCCTTTTTAAAGCCATCCAAGTTGGTGGCCATTGTTACATCTTATGGTAGCAAGTTCCGCAACTTAACAATGAAGTGCTTACTTTTTATTTCTTGAGTTTTGCAGTGTTCAGTTTCATTGGACGATCCTGGTTTCTAGCATAATGGGAAAGGGAGAAAAACATATCCCTATTCGCTTTCGCCACATCCTGTATAATTTTATACATCTTTGTTATGTTGTCTCTCGCTCACCTTTTTCTGAATTAAAAAGCCCCAAAGGTTGTACTTTTCCTCATAGGGGAGTTGCTCCAGCCCCATAATCATTTTGGTTGCCCTTTTCCGAACCTTTCCAGCTCTACAATACCATTTTCAGATGCAGAATTGTACACAGTATTCCAAATGCAGATGCATTGCACCATAGATTTGTATAATAGCATTCTAAAACTGGCAAGGTCCTTTTCAAGCTCTTTCCTAATGATCCTGAATGTGGAATTTACCGTTACCCCCCTCACAGATGCTGCACACTGAATAAACATCTTCATGGCACTACAATCCACCACAATCTAAATATCTCTTTCCTGGTAAGTCACTGCCAATTCTGACTTCCTAAATGTGTATGTGAAGCTGCTTGCCCCAACGGCTATTACTTATATTGCTCAAATTTGCCATTTCAACGCCTAAGTTTGATTCCACTTTACACTATATGAAAGATCTTGCTGCCACATTTCCCAAGGAATGTTATTGTGCATGCAGGTGGCCAAGGGAGAATGCTATTTCTGATGCTTCACACAAAGGGATGGGGATACGGATTCTGTTTGGAAACCTGATATCTTTAGGTTATAGGTGCCAAGTTCCGGATTGAAGTTCCGGACATGCGTAGAAGAGACTTCCGATGCTGCTGTGCCCATTTCCAAAATGTCTGCAGCGCCAGAAGTCGCTTCTACGCACTTCCGGACATGCATAGAAGCTGGCGCTGCAGACATTTTGGAAATGGGCACAGCGGCATCAGAAGTCGCTTCTATGCATGTCCGGAAGTGCGTAGAAGCGACTTCTGGCGCTGCAGACATTTTGGAAATGGGCACAGCGGCATCAGAAGTCACTTCTACGCATGTCCAGAACTGCGTAGAAGTGACTTCCGGAGCCGGCGCAGCACCAGAAGAACATGGCCGCCGGCAGGAGCTCCGTAATCCGGGGGAATACGGGGTATTTTGCCATTCGGGACACCTGCGGGAAATGGTAATAAAATATGGGGGTTTCCTGGGGGAAACGGGGTACTTGGCAGCTATGCTTTAGGTATTACTCATGAAAGTGAACCCTTCCAACATATATGAGCGATAAGATTTAACATGGTTAGAAGAAACTGCCCTCTTCTGTATATCACCACATCTAGAGAACCAGTATTTTCCAAGACCACAGAAGATACATCACACAGCATGTTTATTTTCTATATTGAGAATCAGACAGTTTTTGTGTGTTTTTTTAAAAAAGTGAAACCAACATTTGTAATCATAATACGGTATTATCTCTGAACAGATTTGACTAGCATGGAAATGGTGGGATGAGATGGCAGTTGATGTGGAAAAAGAGAAGAAATTTGCTATCCAGCATATAACTAAATTGCTATGGCTTTTTTTAAAAAAAAAATACAATGAATTCACTTTCTTACATGTATCACATTTTCTGATTATTATTTTTTGCTGGTAATCTAATTATTGTAATTCCTGGAGCTCTTTCATGTTCCACAAGAACTATGGAATTCAAATTGCTTGAATTTGCATTTCAAGTCATTCTACATTTAGCTTTGCATAGGAAAATGTCCTCAGGCATTTGGACTTAATTATGACAATTTTTAAGTTAACCATTAGCAATGCCTGCTTGACAGAACAACCCCTTTGCATCTCTCCTTAGCATAAAGCCCCATTGAATTCAAGAGGCTTGACTTCCAGGTAAGCTTGTCTAGCATTGCATCCCCAAATTAGCTGATATCAAGGCCTATGGCCATTTCCATTTTTTCTGAAGGCATCTTGGGTCCGATTCATTCAATAGGTTTCACTCACACCTTCCTAGCTTAAGCACTAGCATACCTGCCAACATTTCATAGCTGAAATTAGAGACATGCTTGATGTTTGTTACAGTCCTATTCTCAACATTGCAGATGACTTAGTGTGCCCCATCCTCTTCACAATTGCACGTAGTTATGGAGAAGAGGCATAACTCAGTGGTAGAGCACATGCTTTGCTTTCATAAGATCCCAGGTTTAATCCCCGGCATCTCCAGATAGGACTGGAACCAATCAGTGTAGACAATACTTAATTTCAATGGACCAATGAAATAAGACAGCTTTCTGTACGGTATGCTGTTTGCTGATAGTTGTATTGATTTACTCTTCTGCAATACCCTCTTATCTACTTCTTTAGAAGCCAAGAAGATGATAGTTCTTCTGGTTAGGTATATATGCGTAAAAAGCAATTGTCCGTACAACCCACTGTTTGTGAAGGGCCTCAGCAACCACAGTGTGAAATGGCAGGCTGACTATTCATGCCTATCAGTTTACCTACATGTGCACATATATCCACTCAGACAAAGATATAACTTCCAGACACTAGGGCTGCCATACTTCTGGGTTTCCCCAGACATGGATCTGGGAATAGCTCAAAAAAATTGTGTCCGAGCCAGGCAGAATTTTGCTGAATCTGCAAAATGTCCGGAAAAACCCAGAAGTATGGCAAGTTGGGCTATTTTTATGGAAAAAAATCTTAAAAAATCAAAGAAAAGGCCCGGGTTTTTTTGGAAGGCAGGTGTTCCCCAAAAAAGCTGTCCAGATTTTCAGTTTTGGGACTATGGCAGCCCTACCACAGACCCTAGCTATTCACACTAACAGGATTTTTAAACAAGGTATCCTCCAAGACTAACAATGGATTGTTATTTATGACTGATTGGCACCCAAGGATTGTCCCTGATAAACACGAATAGTGGGAAGCATTTGTTGTTGTTGTTTAGTCGTTTAGTCGTGTCCGACTCTTCATGACCCCATGGACCAGAGCACGCCAGGCACTCCTGTCTTCTACTGCCTCCCACAGTTTGGTCAAACTCATGTTCGTAGCTTTGAGAACACTGTCCAACCATCTCGTCCTCTGTCGTCCCTTTCTCCTAGTACTAGCCAATGAACTAGCCAATCAGACTTTGAACGTCAACAATTTCTGCACTTGTTGTATCTGGATGGGGAAATCCATTGCCTTGATTGTGTAGGCGATGGATGAATTGGGGCTGACACATCCAGCATAAATAGAGGTTCTCCTGCAAAAAGTGACATGGAGTCTATGGACTTTCCCATCTTTGGGGAAGGGCCATGGCTCAGTGGTCAATTATCTGCTTTGCATGCAGAAGGTCTCCGGTTCAGTCCAGTGCATCTTTAAGTAGAGCTGGAAGAGATAGCAGGTTCTGTCCATAGGATAGAACATGGGTTGCGGAAGGGCTAACAAGATATCCCAGGGCCTGGGTGGGTGGGTCAGTTTGGATGACCTCTGGTATCTGATTGGAGGGAATTTAGCATGTTGCAATATATATATGCATACTGAGCAGTTTGTGCCACCTCTTTGCTTCTCGCATCGAATCTCCCGCCCGCCCTCCGCTATGTTTAGGCCCTTTGCACTGACCTTGTGGCGCCTGTCATGGGGTCGCCTGTATTCAGGGGCCGGGTAGGAATTTTGCCACTTGGCTGATTGGCTGGTGCCAGGTGGTTTTTGCCTACTACACTGCAATTAGTCACAACTTGTAAGGTTGTGGTTCAAATAAAATGGACGAGGGGTACAGATTTTGGCTGGGCCTGACCCTCATTGATTGCTGGTGCCATATAGAAGTATTCCGTTAAAGGAAACCTGGTGCTCCACATGTTTGTCTGTTTATCCCCGCTAGGGGCCAGGACCGCGCATGAGCCTTGGGGAGCATCTGGGGAGAGGACAAGAAGGGCATGTGCCCCCTGCCCCGTCCTCTCTCAGGGGGTGCTTACTTACTGGCTCCCCTAGAGGGAGTCAGATCTGTCCCACGCAGGGGACAGATGGCTGGGGAACCAATGCCAAAGCAACCACTCACATTATTATTTGTATTTTAATAAAGTTGTGGCCAAATTTAATGCCAAAAACCTTAAACTAAAATTACGATGTTTGGTGTGATTTATTGGGGGGATATCTTGGTGCCTCGGCACGCAACCCTGTCTGAAACCCTGGAGAGCCATGTTGCCAATACTGATCTGGATGAACCAATGTTCTGATTCATAATAAGACAGCTTCCTGTGTTCGTATTTAGTTGATCAAGCGTTTCTACCTCCAAAATAGTGTCTTACCCCTTCGTATCTGCCCAGTTCTCCCCTCCCTTTGATTCCAACAAGTTTTGCACTATGATCCTGATGCATAAGCAGCCCCAAACAGCTTGAATTTGGCAATTACAGTCCTCTGCATGGGTTCCAAGAAGTCTGAAAGGAGAAATGAATATCTGAAAGTGAAGAAAGCCTTCTGAAACTTTTATTATTATTATTATTATTTGAGGGAGCTTTGAACTTCCATTAAATAGTGGTCTGGTTAATGTTTGTGCATAAAGATTGGAGGGGGGGGGCTGCTGGAGGAGGTTCAATTGGTTAACATGACCTGGCTTCTACATCTCAGCAATATAGCCATATGTCCTGGAGCTCCAGTGGACATAATTAGAAATCCAAAGAGTTGGCTGATAGAAAGAAATGATGCAAATGAAGATAAGGTTGTCTTCCTTGACGCACAAGGGATCTTTCAGTATTAAAGTGAAGTAATTCAATAGTGTCAAGAGCAACCGCTACTACCGTAAATGTTAAAAATCTTCTGGAAAGGTTTTTTCAGCGTCATGACCTGACACTTCTTTGGAACTGAGCGCCGCTATTGGCAAAAGAGGTCTAGCTTTAGCCTCTGCATAGGAAAAGCGATCTCATTCCTGCGTTAAAAGTGCTGTCGGAAGCACAAGCAACCTACAGCGGTGAAACCTGCCACTTCCATTTGGTAACAATAGACCAGACGTCGATTTTTCCTCTTATCAGAGGCCTCTGGTCCATAAGGATTACTGGCGCCTACTGAATTTTCTCCAGGGATATAACGGAAAACATCTGTGCTATTACTTAAAAAGCAAATCAATAAATTAAATCAAAGTTTTTGTTCCGTCTTTCTGCTCACCATTAAAGACATATTTTGCCATTGTCACTCCCCCCCCCCTCTGTTCATTTTAATAACTTACATTTTGCTCGCAAGTCTGGCTATCAGTCCCTCAGAGGTGACATGGTAGGGAGGGACTCTTGAGTGAGGTTCAAATATTTGCCCAGGGATAGAGTCGATATTTAACAGAAAGGAAGGAAGGAAGGAAGGAAGGAAGGAAGGAAGGAAGGAAGGAAGGAAGGAAGGAAGGAAGGAAGGTGTTAAAAGAAATCTTTTCACTGTAGATACCAGACACCTTGCAAGCAAGGGTTGCCAACCATTTGCGGCCATAGCTGCCAAGTTTTCACTTTTCTCGCGAGGAAGCCTATTCAGCATAAGGGAAAATCCCTGTAAAAAAGGGATAACTTGGCAGCTATGTTTGCGGCTCATGTGCGTAGTTGGAATTTTGGAAGGATGCCATGGGCACCACGACTTCTGGGTGTGTTTCTGTGCCCTCTCATAGATCACTTCCCCCTGACAGATATAAAGACAGAAAGCACACAAAGAGTCACCTAGAGATTCTTTGTTTTCCAAAGAGTCTAGATAAAAGCCTGATCCAACTGAATGAAAATGGATCCTCATGAATTGGCATGATTTGGCAAAGAATCCCTCCAAAAACTATCACCAAATAAAGCCTGCAATAGTGGATTGGGCCTGCTGCTTACAGCGGTGGACTGTTCCGGTATCTGAAAATCAGTGAACCAAGGCACAGATTTCCATGGATCTTCATGTATTTACAAGATGACAATGAAACCTCCAAAAAAATAAGAGGCAACCTGTGACTTGATGGCAGTTTTGGAGGGATCCATTGTAAAAGTTGTGAGGATCCATGCCTTGAATTCACATTTTTGCATCCTGGCTGGAAAGGGTTGGATCCATAATATTGGCCAATCAGACAGTGGAGACAGATGTGATCTGATGGCCAGACTCCCAGTTCAGTCCCCTTCCAATTGGCAGTGGCCAATCTGAGCCTTTAAAGGCGCATAGAGCTGAATGAGGAAATGGGAAAGAGCATCACTTTTCAAACTTCCTTCACTATGTATCTCGGGGAGTGAGGAATAGCCATCTCATGACCAAGGGGGTAGTAGGCAAGGCTCAGAGACTTTGTGAGTGCCAGGGCGATTCCTCAAATGCACCGTGCACTTCAGAGCTATAGCAATATGCACAAGACATTTTTAAAACAAAGAAGTTGATTTAAAGGGCTATTGATTAGATGTTATATGAAACAGGGGGACATCAATATATTCCGACTTTTAAATGAAGTAAACTCCAGAGCGTCCACATGGTTTGAACAGCGAACCTTATCTTTTTTTTTTATTTCTTCATGGGAAAGTCTGTTTATGGGGGAATCTGTCAGTCCCAATTCATACAAACAGGAAGTGGCGCTCACTGCTTTTTTCTTTGCTTTTTTCTAAACTACTTTTATGGAACCCATGCATTGCATTAGTAAAGAGGATAATTAAATATTTCATTAAAAGCTAGCCTTTGAACTGTTCCTTAATGGGGGAAAGTGCATTATGTAGTTTCTCATATGATGATTAATATTGCTTATACTAGCCATTTTGTTTCCCTCCTGGGGGGTGGGGTAGGGAGAATCACCATCCAAGGGACATCTGGTAAGCAGAAAGGGATGGGGCAAAATTTGTTCCGGAAGAGGTGAATAGAGAGATGGGTGAATTACATCTTCACTGCTTTCCAAATGGAGAGTAAATTCAGGATCCAGCCAAGGCATCAAAAGCAAATGTGCTTGAGTTGGATCCTTCATAACCTACGATACAGAGATGCTCAATCTGTCTAGAGCAGGCATCCCCAAACTTTGGCCCTCCAGATGTTTTGGACTACAATTCCCATCTTCCCCGACCACTGGTCCTGTTAGCTAGGGATCATGGGAGTTGTAGGCCAAAACATCTGGAGGGCCGCAGTTTGGGGATGTCTGGTCTAGAGCATGCTTTTATTATGTTCCTTGTCTTTTCCCATGAAAAATCATGCCATATTTATTTGTTAGCTATTGCTTTTTTTGATGGAAGAATGCTAACAGGAAGCAGCAATACGGGAAACAAACAGGGTCTAAACACGCACACAACCTGTATCCTGAGATGAACCCAAATGTTAAGACAAAACATTTCTATTCACTGATATTTAAGTGCCACATTATGGGAAATAGAAATATAGATTGAAAACATCTGGGTTCATAGTAATTACTGATGTGCATAACCTTATAAAATTGCTTAATGACACCTCTGTTGTAATGTTATTATTTACGTAACCCAAGCCATTTTGCTCTGCTATTTTAGAGGTTGGGAATTTAGCTGCAGATAAACACATTTGAGACAAAAGGATAGAAGTCAAGAGGTATCACAAGTTGGAAGTCAAGTCAATGAACAATCACTTCACTCCAGCAATTTTACTTGTGGTGCAGCAGAAAAACCTAAAACCAGGTATTATATTGTGGCATGCATGCAACCACTCAGCAAGCTAATAATCTGCATTGTCCTCTCAAGAGGCTCTCCTTGGTCTCAAATGTCACATTTGGGGGCAAGAGGGTGGTGGCCAGACAGCTTTAGGAATGCCTGGAGGAAGCTAAATGAAACCCATTTCAGTTTGGCTTCAGTACTGAAACAGCCTTGGTTGCCCCAATTGATTACATTTATCGGGAGAGGACAAAGGAAATGCCTCCTTCTTGGTTCTCCTAGAGAACTTGGTTCTCATAGCTGTGGCCTATGACTATGGTATCCTCCTGGGTTGACTCTGCAAATCAGGAATTGGAGGTACTATATTACAATGGTTCTGCTCCTATCTGTAAGGTCATGATCCAGTACAGGGGCTTTACTGACACTGCACCTTTACTTAGAAGGGGGTACACTACCAAATCACTGGATTTGCCTTATATCAGAGTCAATGTTCATTGCTTATCCAATAATCAAATATAGATGGTTTCTCCTTTTGCCACAGTCCTACCATATGTGTTAAAAGAAATCCAAAATCAGCCAGTAAAGGAGGAAAGCTTTTTTGGGGGGGTGGTGGAACCAGTAATAAAAATGGTGATGGAACAATATTAAAACCATACAAAAATGAAAACCATCAATTGGACATCAAAGACCTTAGGAAGGTTCCTGGAAAAGGCAATCATTGTGTTTCTTCCTTTTTTTCTTGCTGTGGAACTAATCTGATTTTAAAAAGCAATCGCCCTTGAAACTCCTTAAAAATAAAGCCACTTAGCTATGGTTTTTTTAAAATAAAAAAATCATGTAAATATCTGCATAATAATACATGGATTATCACCCACCATATAACTACATATGGTTTCTTTAAAAATAAAAAAGTGTTTCCTATCCTAATGCACTGTTATAGTTCTGAGGGTTGATGTTGTTTTCAGCATCATAACATTATTCGCTGCTTTGTTTTGGCGTCTGACTGTTTTAACAACCCACTTGATACAGTTTGGGGAAAGGAAGCATAGAATTTTTGAACCTGTATAATCTGCAAAGCATATCCACTAAAGCAGTCTTCCCCAACCTGGTTCCTTCCGGATGTTGTTGGACTGCAACTCTCATCATTCCTGACCATTCGCCATGCTGGCTAGAGCTGATGGAAGCCTCCAATAACATCTGGAGGTCACCTGGTTGGGGAAGATTGCAGTAGAATTTGGAAGCAGCCTTAAAGTTCAAAGCACAGGTACTCAAAATATAGAAATTCATAGTACTAGTTACAGGTAGGTAGCCATGTAGGTCTGACGCAGTCAAAACAAAATTAAAAAAATCCTTCCAGTAGCACCTTAGAGACCAACTAAGTTTGTCATAGGTATGAGCTTTCGTGTGCATGCACACTTCTTCAGATACCTGAAGAATATCTGAAGAAGTGTGCATGCACACGAAAGCTCATACCTATGACAAACTTAGTTGGTCTCTAAAGTGCTACTGGAAGGATTTTTTTTATTTTATAGAAATCCAGCATGCCTGCATTTGCCAGCATTCAATGCAGGAATTACCCTTTCTCTTCCGAGTGAAAGCTGTTGGAACTTGCTTTGTAGGGAGCACAGATCGGAAGGGCTCCAGAGTTTGTTAACTTATAGGCCTGCTTTTAACTATTTGCAGGATTCAAACAGGAAGGACAGACTATGCCTCCTTCATGCTACGATCTAGTCATCAAATCCAAAGGACTGTGAGCCAGTTAAGTTTGATTGTTTCTTTGCTGTTCTATGTATCCAAAGCATGTTGAGGATATTTCCAGCCACCTACATAGAGAATGGATTTGTTGCTACCGTATAGGGCAGCCATGTCCAACTTGAAGTTGACTGTGATCCACGATCCAGTATAGAAACTGACAGTGATCTACCATCCAGGGATGGGTGCAGGGTGGGCAGGCCCTGAGGGGGCAGTGATGGGAGCAGGGTGGGCGGGCACTGGCTGCTTCCCCTGAGGGGGCAGTTATGGGTACAGGGTGGGCAAGCACATGCCTATGGGGCAGGGATGGGCGCATGTGCAATGTCAAAATAGCCCCTCCCATGAGAGCAGCTGAGGAGGAGGCAGTGGCTGCCCAGGCATGTCTTCAGTGGAGGGCAGGTAGCGATCGAACAGAATTCATGCCAGGATCTACTGGTCGATCATGGTCGATGTGTTGGACATGTCTAATAGAGCACTAGCAAATTGCTGTTTGTGTACAAATATTCTATAGTATATTCATAGAAATTTGCACCAGAATGCTGGTGAATTTTCATGGTGAACAACAACCCTCAGCTAATAGACTGCAAGTGAGAGAATGACAGGTTTGCCCATCTCCCTACTTATATTACATCATCATGTAAGGATCTCTGGTGTAGGACTGGGACATAGTGTCATTTGAGCACAGGATACTATTGGAGAACCTTTAGCTAAAGAAGACTGTAGCTCTTTATACCTGAGGCCTCACACATGCAAAATGGATGAGCTGCCAAAACGAGATACAGAAGCTTGCCAGATTTCAAAGCTGGATTCTTATCCATAAGAAACTCTAGCAGGACAGTTTCCGAAACTCTTCCAAACCACCTTGAAGTAGGGAATTGTAAATTAAGCTACTGACATTAGAAATAAAATAGCTCCTGACATTTACATGGAGCCTAGATTTACATTCTCTATATTTTCCTCCCCAAACATACCATGGATGTCTTGCTTGCATAGCCTTTTCATGCCAGAGAATTCCACAGGATGTTAGACTGGAGGTAGAGAAAGGAAGTCAGGGAATGAATGGGCTCCTCACTGTCATTCCTATGAACCAGGAGTCCCCAACCTTTTTGGATCAGTGGGCACATTTTGTGAGAGTTCTGGGAGCACCAGTCACAAAATAGATGCTTTGGGTGATGTGGCATAAGACACATAAGACAAAGAAACCCTGTATGCTTGCCATGGGAAGTCAACAATGTGCAGCTGGTTCTGATTGTGAAGATCACAGAATATTGTTCTCTCACACACACACACACACACACACACACACACACAGAGAGAGAGAGAGAGAGAGAGAGAGAGAGAGAGAGAGAGAGAGAGAGAGAGAGAGATGTTGTTGCTCTCTAATAACAACAGGGGGCGATTCTTCAGTACCAGGAAAAATATACACACCGGCTACACCACACTCTCATTTCACAGAAATCACTTAGAACTTACCTGTATATTTTGCCCCATAGATTTCTTTCTAGAAGGCCTAGAGACTTCATTTTTTAAACAAATGAAACCTTAGAGTATGGAGCACCTTTGCAGAAGCAGTGATAAAAGCCTTCATGGGCGCCATGGCACCCACGGTGTACAAGCTAAGCAATGTGTGCAAAAATGCATATACTGGGGTGAAATGTTCAGAAAAATAAATTACTGAACATTGCATTAAAATGTGTTGCATTTGAGGAAATTGCTGGCCAAATGTTCTAAATATAAAATTGGTTGGCTTGTATCTCATCCACACACCACTAGGATTGCTTACAAGGGCAAAAAAAAACACAGGAAAAAAGTTTCTTTACTTACAGTTACTTCATATTCACAATGATTCTAATGGTGCCTATTAGGGAAAATTCACACTAAATTTCTGGTGAATTTTCATGTGGACTTTTTATGCAGTGGCTCTACAGGATTTCCGACAAGACTCTTGGAAATGCCAGGGGTTGACCTTAGGACCTTCAGCATGCAAGACAGATGCTCGACCACGCTTAAGATCCCCCCTCCTATTATATTCATAATGTATTGTACATTTTCTTTGTAGCCTTCTCTCCATAAAAGCAGGTGGTACCCGACATGAAACAGTTTGTGGTTCACAAATACTGACTGTGATGATCTCTTGGGTGGGCTGTCTGTCTGCTTCTGACATGGAAAAATCCCAAAGACCAGTTCCATGTGGGTCAACACTTGCTTGGACAGCAAGACAGCGGAAATGAGTCATGCAGCAATTGAACTGATCCCCCCGCCTTCCCGCTCGCAAGCATCTGTTCTACACGTGTTGGACAGATTCTCTTTGTCTCTTGTCCAGCAACATGTGTGTGAACTCTACTTCCCCCAGAGAGTGGAGGGATAGAGGAGGAATCCGTATAAAGAATTGTAGGAAGAAAATAAAAGATTACATCTTGTCAAAACATAGCTTGCTCTGCTCTTGAAATGTTGCCCTCATGAAGACAGTTGCAGCAAACAGTTAGATGACTATAACTCTAATACACGATTATTACTCCTAGTTGTGTCTTTTAACTGATAGAGTGATGGAGAAATATCATCACTCTCTATTGCAAGTTGTCCAACAGTGAAGCATTGATGTGTCTAACAGGGCTAAACAAAACTTCAACGGAGGGATTTAGACAAAATACATTTTCTTTGGTTCTGTTCCCTGGTATGTTGCTTACCGTATGTGATGGAACAATAACTGGCAGCTGGCAGCAAAATCACCCACATGTTTTTTTTATTTTTATAAATAATACTTATTTGAAAATTCCAAAATTTCACAAGACTATCACAATATTCAATTAAATATTTCCAGTTTTTAACAAAAGCACACAGTCTCTTCCCCTGCCTTTCACAATCGTATAACTTTTTCAATAGACATAACATACCACTCAGTTACTGTTGGAATTTCCCTTATTTCCAGTACAATCTGCTACATATTTTGGAAAGTTGTTTGTTTCTTTGTTATACATTTGGACACCTCTTAAGATATTGTTACCAAATTGTGCATGCTGGCTTCTGTGATTAAGGAGTGGATTTTTATTTATTTTAATGTTTGGATACAGTTGGGTGCCATTTTGAATCAAGATGGTGGACTTAAACTTTCAAAACTGCTCTGATTTTAACCACAGATTTCAGAACTCCACTGATTTCTGTCTGCACTATTTTTGCTTCTTAGAATTCCGGAGCAATGCTAGGTAAGAAGCTGTTACTGTATCAATTCTTTTTTAATCTACACTTTATCTTTAGTGCATATCAATAAGCAAAACATTGTTGCCCCACATTCACAAAAATGTATACTTTATTTAATTCTACTGTCTATTTCCCCAGATGACAGGCCTACAAACAATATCCATGATCATGATTTTAATTCTTCCAACTGCTATGATCACATAAATGGCACTGACCACAGGTGGTTCAAAACTAAAGAGTAGGATTGGATCACACAGTGATGTAAGGAAAAGGTAAATTGTTCAGTTTCTGTTAATTGGTTCTCATGGGAAACTTACAGATTCTTGCTTCACACATTTAACTCAAGGCAGTGTCAATTTACTCTTGGCAGAAAGCCAAGGTCTGCCTGGCCTGGCAACAGCTCTCTGATTGGTTAATGACCAGCACTGAACTCTGTTATCTAGGAATGCTAGCAGAGTTGTTTCTTGTTGGGTGTTAGGAGTAGGAGTGCTGCGTGTGGTTGGAGAGAGAGGGGGGGATTTATTTTGCTTTGCTTTGTATGCAGAAACTCTGCTGCTTTTATTTTCTTTTAATAAATCCTGTAAATAGTTATTCTGCGTCTAGCCGACTAGTCATTTCCACCTCAACTAGCTTCTGTGCTGTGCAGGAAAACTCTGCTACGTTTGGGCTAAAGCCACTAGAGCTATGCCTGACACTTCGAAATTCTAAGATAAAGATGTACAGCTGATTTATTAAGACAAGAAATATGACACATTTTGGCCTGGTGTTTCTTATTTTTATTTCCCGTACCGTCTGCAAGCCGGATTTGGAAGGCGATTGGGCCAGATGCGGCCCCCGGGCCTTAGTTTGCCTACCCATGTTATAGACTCTGATTTAACAGAACCAGTTTATTCCAGGATCTATGAACTAGAACACAGAAGTTTGACCTATTCAGTTCTTAATTCTCAGTGCATGATGGTGACAACTTTGAATCCTTACCATGTGAAGACATTCTCAATAATGCAGAAGTATTCAGAAATTAGCCCTCGGGATTTGTTGGGACATTCACTCAATCTTCATTACATTAGCACTGGTGATGCGGCCCCCTTGTAAATAAATGCAATGCTATTGTAATATTATTGCCTTCCACAAGACTTCATCTCCTCCATACCAAGCACTGTGGTCTAATTGATTTGTCAATCAGTCTTTTACATATTAACACCCTTTACCTCCAGCATGGGAATTGTGACACCTTTCTACCTCACAGGATGTTTCACCAATAAAAATATTCAAAAATAATTTGAGGACTGAGACACTGCCATCAGGGCAGCTGTGCAAATACTTTCGTTAGACCCCATACTCTTCAACAAAGACCACCCAATAGGATTGTATGGGTAACTGCCATAGGCCACTGTTCACCTGAACTTAATTGAGTAAAGACAAACGAGGTCATTTTCTTCCACAAGGAATCCCCTGCATTACCCACCCTCCTTCCTACCCAACCTTCTTCTCCCCACCAAAAACACTGTTATTTTTTCATTTCTTGCTGATCACACATCCAACATTCTGATACTGTACACAATGGAAATTCTCTTGGCTTTCTGGAACTCATTATAGGTTTGATACTTTCCTACAATATCAAAAGGCACGAAACAATAGAGGAGGGGGGCCTTTCCAGCTGTCGCCTTGAGTTTGCAATTCAGTGTTGAATGTTAGGAAGGAATTGCATTTGGTGAATATCACTTTCAGACTATGCAGAGCAACACTTCATTATCCTTAGGTCAACCCTCAGGTGTCCGCCTATGCCACTGAGTTGTCCCTCATGTAATGTTAGCATCGGTAACCCTGTCAAAAATATATTAAGCTTTATTGAGGTCAGAAACCGCACAAATGAAAACTCTGACCATTTTTGATATCTTTACAGGGTGATACAAATGTGTTTTGGTGGAAAGGAACCCATTGGCCAAGAATACACTAAATATCTAGCCTGCAGCGAAAATAGCAAGATGCATTAGTGTGGAGAGAAGCCAGGTAGCACAGCTTACAGACAGCATCAGTTCATTGTTGGGATATGAACTTGTTGCAGGCCATTAATCAGGTTGGTACGCTGGGATCTCTCAAACACAATTATGTGATGTATGCAGAAACATAATATATTTCCACTGCAGTAATGTCAGATTGGCTCTGTGACTGAAACTTGGAATGTAGCCATTTCCTTCTGCTTCAGAGTAAATTGCAGCTTAGCTAAAGTTTATGCCATAGTCTGTTAGCTAAAATACTTTTTTGCTTCTTTTTTTTAAAGGTAGATAATAGATTTGCAAAAACGTAGCCTTTGACTGATCTGTTACAGCCACTGGAACAGCTTTTAAATTTACCTGCCAGATCGGTAGGATACTCTCTGGAAGAAAAGAGTGTCTGGTGTTCTCTTTAAAAAGAAGAAAGGTAGCAGGCCCTTCTAACTGGCAACCAGATTGCCCAAATGTCCAGTTCTTTTGGGTGGGGTGTTGCACTGAGACGGCACACGCACAGGAATGTGAATAGACTAGAAGAGGAGCTTGCTGCGATGCTGCTGTTCTCCTCCCATTCTGCCTGCTCGTTTTTTCTCTGGGTTACTGTTTGAAGGGGTTACCAAAGGTACCAATGAGAGAGTCATACAGAAAAACCATTTCACTCTTTCCCCAGAAACTCAAACAAGCATTTACACCGAGGCATGAGTGATGACGCACATTGATTCAAACAGGGTCCATTAATTGGTTAAAAGGTGGCAATCGAACAGATATTTCTTTGTTTAAATTTATTTATTTTATAAATAATTTATCACTTGTCTTTTTCCGACAGTGAGCTGAAAGCATTAAAAACATCACCCAACACATTAAAGGCCATATCCAACATACTCTATCCAGCACTAGCACAAGAGTTCTTGTGTTAGTGGATGACAGATCTTCAAGGTTATTGTGTTTCTAATATTCTGTTGGGAATTGCCCAGAGTGGCTGGGGCAACCCAATCAGATGGGAAGCATACAAACGTTGTTGCTGCTGCTGCTGCTGCTGCTGTTGTTGTTATGGTTGTTGTTGTGCAGCAAAGGAATCCAATGCAGCAGTTGCAGTAGTAGATGGTTCCTGTGGTGCTATCCACGGCACAACAATCTTTGATAACGTACTTGTCTTTTCCCTTGTGCAACAAGCTTCTTCCACTGCAACAAGTATACAACTAAGTGACTTTAACTTAGCACTACCCATGCCCTATAAAATTATATTTAAAAATATGCATCAAATAATAGAAAGCATCAGTCATGGAAGAACAGGACTAAAATAATAAAAGAGAGATAGAGGTAGATTTGGTAACCAGATAACAACTCTTATGTTGGACTACAAGTTGTAGTCTGGTAGCACTAACTACCCCTGCTCTAGTCTAGAGATGGAGAGACTTTTGAGCCCCCCAGGTCTTGTTGGACTCCCATTGACCCCAACCAGTATGGCCAATGTATAGTGTAGACTAGCAACTTCTGGAGAGCCACAGGTCTGTCCGTTGAAACTCTTGTCCCAGAAAGGAAGGAAGGAAGGAAGGAAGGAAGGAAGGAAGGAAGGAAGGAAGGAAGGAAGGAAGGAAAGAAAGAAAGAAAGAAAGAAAGAAAGAAAGAAAGAAAGAAAGAAAGAAAGAAAGAAAGAACTTTATGTAGAACACAATGGGTATGTACGCACTGCATGCTAATGTGCATTCAGTGTTTGATGCAGACACCCAGCTTGTAGTGAGGGTTTTGGGATGATAATTTAATGAGGAGAATGCCATGTGGATGCTAAACAACAACAACAACAACAACAACAACAACAACAACAACAACAACAACAACACCCTTGCATGCATGTGCAGAACCTCTGTCATCCCCAATATATTGCAACGCCTTGCATGCCTGCAACTGCCTGTCGTAAAATGCGCCCCATAAGGATGTGTGTGTATCCTGATGCACATGAAATAAGACAACTGCAGCTGTACGATCCAGGAAAAATCAAGTAAATCCTCCTATTTTGCAATTGAGGGGGAAGAAATCCTAAAGCAAAACTAACTAAGCCCAGCTAGCTTTAGCTTTTGATGTTGGCAGATCAAGCATTTCCCACTCCCCCGTTTTTGGTTTGTTCAGAATCAAAAAGAACATCCTGATAATAAGTTTGTTGGCTTTTTATGATCCCCCCCCTTGATTTCCTGTGTGAACATTAATGCAATTAAGAAGACAGCATTTGAGACTTAAGCTCTTCTTTCTGCAATTGCACATTTATGAAGAAATAAAAGTTCTTAGGGCAGAACGATGAAGTTGGAATAAAGCCATACAAGCCATGACAGCACTGACCTAGTCTCTACCTAATTTCAAAGTGTCTCTAACTAATTTCAAAGCTCACTGGCAAGCTCATCACTTTGAAGAGGTAGTTGGCAGGGCCTTCCTGGATCTTGTGCTGACTGTGACTGTTTTAACCAACATACCATTTCAGGCCACATTCATCATAAAGCTCAGCTAAATTTCTGATGCAATTCTGAGAAATGTGCTCTTGCACATCTTGTGTTTTCAAATTCATGCAAGATTGCACATCACTTGAACGTCAGATCTCGGGAAGCTCCGAACGTGTTATACTTCAAAGCTGAACTTTCGTATCACACTTCAAAGTGGAACTCTTAAACTCTTGAACATTGTGATGGCTGGCTTTCAGTAGGCACAAGAGAGAGGTGTACAGCCAAGAGAGAGAGAGAGAGAGAGAGACAGACAGACAGACAGACAGACAGACAGACAGACAGACAAACTGACAGAGGTGTGTGCAGGAGAGAGAGAGAGAGAGAGAGAGAGAGAGAGAGAGAGAGAGAGAGAGAGAGAGAGAGAGAGAGAGAGAGAGAGAGAATATATATTGATATAGTAACTGTTTGAATTTGCTGTCAAAAGTCCATTAGTGTAGGATATTATTGGCAATAATATTATTGCTGTATAATTTCATTAGCTTGTAACCCACTTTATATTTTTTTAAAAAATGTATTATATTAAAAAAGAAAAGGAAATAGAAGGCACTTACAGGGCTCTTTGGGGGTAGACATTTTCTAAAATAAGCAATAAAAGCAACAATTTATTGGATCCAGAATTTGGGAACATGGAACATGTAATGGGAATTTCCTGCACTTGCCCAACTGATAAGGCCTCTCCATTGGTGGGTTTAGGGGGCTTTCAGTAAAGGCCTAGGCTGTGGTCAGTTAGATGCAGTCAAAGGGATAGGAATGGGAAGAATTGGTGGAAGCACCTTTGGCATGTGGAAGCACCAGTGGTTCAAGCTATACACCAGATTTTGAGAGATTTCTTTCTCCCACTGTATCCCATGCTGTTCAGGTTCCCCAGCTTTCAGGAGAGACTTTTCAGGGCAGCAGTTGTTAGAGCAGGCAGGCAAGTCCTCTTGAATGAGCCGCCTTCCATTCACACCACTTTGGACCCAACCCAATAAGTTCCTTATTTATTGGGGACATTTATATACTGCCTTTTGACCATCATGTAACTCAAGGCTCTTTCGACCATCATGTAACTCAAGGTCATCCCTCAATCAGGCATGGACCGGGTCCTTGTTAGAAGTGCAACAGCAGGGATCATTCAGTGTGTAACTTAAGGGTTAATTCTGTTAGTGTTTATTATTTATTTATTTATTCATTTCATAACATTTATACATTGCATTATTATTTTTAAAAATAAAATCTGGGAGATGTTGCTTAACAACCAGGTTGTGTGACAAGATGTTTGCTAAAGTATCAGGGGCCCTTATTGGCTGTGCACTTCTGTGGGAGGTGGGAGGATTTCATTGGGTGCATGAACAAGGCCTGAATTAAGCAAGACAAAACCACTCTGTCCTCCACTTTCTCCTTAAATCATACACTATGTTTTGTTCCATTTTTCCTCAAGAAATTGTTATCAGGATTTCTTTTCTATCTGGACTTGGTCTGCATTATTTGAGTATGCTAGCCATCCTAATCTGCCAAGATGGCCGCATCGCTCACACGCCTCCTGGTTTTGATACAAAAGTGTGCAGGATTGGATAAAAGTGGTTAGAGCAATGGTTTAAGGGGAGGTAAGGTGTTGGAGGAAATGTACAGTCTCCACCCCCACACTTTCCCAGAATTCATCAGATTGGTCTTGCTTAGTTAACAATATGTGATGGGATCAAAAACTCAAAAAACATATTATTGCAGGTCTGCACTATACCAAGCAAAGTCAAGATATATTTGAACTGATACATTCTTTTGTGTGTACAGCCAAACCACAAGATCAAAAACCTGCGATTCCACAGCCCAATAATGAATGATATGGGCTATTTACTGGATGATCTTTTCCCCATCGTAGCAGCAAGATACTCCATTGGAAAACATCTGGTTACATTACAGTGCAATGGTATTTCATGATAATGAGGTCTATCAATCATCGCTCTGATCACCCTATGTGAAATACGTGAATATTGCCTCGGAAAAGTAAGCATGATGCTGTTGCTTCGTTATTTGGAGCAATTATCCTGACTCCTGACTAAAAAAGAAACCCCAAAAAGATGTTTCTGTAAAGAAATTGCAATAATTGAAGTCTGGTGAACACTTTTGTTCAGATGTCTGTGAACTGCTGGAAACTCACCATGTTACACATATGGGCAAAAATGCAATACCATACAAATGGAAAGTCAGTAGGTCTGAAAGCATATCACACTATTTTATTCAGAGTTCAATACAGATTTATAATTGTCATCATAGCCCAATTCGGCCAATGTAAAAGGAGGTTGCAGAGAGACCCATCCATAAAATATATTTCGAGAAACAAATAAAATATATGCCCTGAATCAGACCTCCTTGAAACAGACACATACCTGAATCCTAGTATAATAATATTCAGGAAAGACAATATACTGCAAAATACTTTACACAGCTTACCATTGCATACAGTCAACTATTTAAAAAAAAACACCACTGAAATAAATTAAAATACATATAGTTTAGCATTGTTCAAACAGAATGGCATTGTAGAGATAATGGGTTGCATCCAAAGCAGCCTTAGTGAGATTCCACTGATACAACCACAGTTCTGTTTCCTCTAACCACCCCAAAAATATCTTCCCCGGAGAGTTCTCAAACCCTCAGAGCTGATTTTGAGGGCCCACTGAGAGCTACAGGGGAGAAAGGAGGAAGGGGATGTCCTCTATGTCTCGTGGGCTAGTGGAACAAGGGCATTGGATGCCACCAAATATAAGCCATGCCTTGCCGTGTGGTGAATAATAATCTGAACTGCCTGATGATTTACAAGCTTTTGGTCTTCTTTAGAGACAGAAAGGTATTTTCCTTTAGGGAAAGGGAACTAGTTATAGCTCCTCCAGAGTCTGATAAGATAATTTAGGCGTACTTAGATCAGGGGTCAGCAACCTTTTTCAGCTGTGGGCTGGTCCACCATCCCTCAGACCATTTGGTGGGCCGGGATATATATATATTGGGGGGGATGAATGAATTCCTATGCCCCACAAATAACCCAGAGATGCATTTTAAATAAAAGCACACATTCTACTCATGTAAAAACACCAGGCAGGCCCACAAATAACCCAGAGATACATTTTAAATAAAATGTCACATTATACTCATGTAAAAACACTCTGATTCCCAGACTGTCCGGGGGCCAGATCGAGAAGGCAATTCGGCCACATCCAGCCCACAGGCCTTAGGTTACCTACCCCTGACTTAGATCAAGGGTCATCTTCACATACTGTATATACATAAGATATAGTCTGTAAGCATTTTTTCCTTGCAATACCCACCTAATGAACAAGCCGATGAGTGTGTGCCAGGGAGGATGGCAAACTTCACACCACAGATGGACCAGCAGGGGGCGGTTCAAAAAAAGAAGGGTGATAGCCCCATGTCGGCAGTGCTGTGTCTCTTCACACAACTGCTTAGGGACTTCCTAGCTGCTGCCTCAACCACCGGTCACCCCTGCCATCCACAGGCAAAAACCTCTCATGTGTTTAAAATATTTGTACATGTTTTGGTTTTGCTTGGTTTTAATCATTTTATGATACAGAGTGTGTAAAATGCTCAATGTGCCTTGTAGTATATTGTTTCCCCTCACTTTCATATTGTTTGCTATTTTTCTTTGGTCCGGAATAATTAAATTCCCTGTCCTTTTTTGTTCCTGCACACACACACACACATGCATCCGCAATCACTATCCCATTGTGGTATTTCCTCATGGTTCAAAGTGTATTTGTGTTTGTGTGTGTGTGTGTGTGTGTGTGTGTGTGTGTGTGTGTGTGTGTGTGCTGCCCCTATTTTACTGCCTCTATAGGAGAATGGTGGGTCATATTGCTGTTTCCATCTCAAGTGGCTCTTTACCAGGACAAAGCTGTTGACTGGATGGAAAGGATCCTAGGGCCATCCTTGCACACAGCATTTCTGCATTACTACTGTCCCTGTTACCAATCTAATAAAAGAAGAGACTCAAGACGTTTAAAATAAATACCAAAATGTGCTGAGGAGGAGGAGGAGGAGGAGGAGGCTAATGATATCAAGCCACCTTGTAGGGGAAATATAAGGGGTATAAATAAATATCTTATATTAACAACAACAACAACCTCCCCCCCCCCCCAAGTACTGAAGGGGAGGCTGTTGATAGCATACTGAGGAGGGGTCCCTCTCTCGATCATGGACAGACCTCCACGGCATATGGTTGACCCAGCCAAACATGGTTGACCCAGCCAAATAGGAACACTTTTTTAAAAAAAAAATGACGGCAGCATATGATCATCAACAGCCTCTTTCCTCATGTATGCTGTGGTACTGCACACAAATACTCAGTGATATTGTCAAATGAAGTCCATGGGAAAGTGGGCCAGTTCACACAATTGCAAATCAGCCCTTGGGCACTTCATGAGTTTCACACGCATTTCTGTTAACCAAGGCATAATGCCCAAAGTGCTCCATCATGGAGCCAGATTGAGTTCCAGCCCACAATGATGTAACTTTTTGCATGCACCTCAGAACATGTCTTGAAAATCAATCTGGCAACACGACTGAGCAACCAGGAAGCCTGTTCATTGCATACCCAGCTCAGCTGTAATGACCATTGAATTCACCATACTGCCAGGGTCAATTTTTCGGTATGTTAATAAATTGACTCTTCATTCCAAATGTGTGCTTATTGAGTGGCAACTCTACAGATACAAATCAATCTGCTTCATCTGCATTCACAGTAATGAGCTGCATGTGGTGATGTGTATTGGACAATTCTGCTCTTCTTTCTTGACCAACAAGGCACACAGCAAGATTTGTGGAAACAAACACAGGAACAGCTCTGCTTGCGCTTTCTGCACATGCGTATGATACGGAGAGAATATTATTCCACTACATACACTGCATGGAAAGTGGCTATTTATAATGTGACAGACAAGCCAGGCTCACCTTTTGCATTCAGGAAAAGGCAGAGATTCCCATGGATTGTCTGATGAAAGGGGTTGAATGTTGAAACTAAGGTCAGATGGAACACTGTCCTTATCCCATTCAGATCTTGGTGGAAAATGGTCTTTTGCCAAACAAATAAAAGCAAGAAAGAAAGACTAATTATACCAGCATTCGTTGGACACCTTGCCAAAATTACACATTGGCCTTGGCCTTATTTGGCATGGAAAGTATCAGAAGAAGCATCAGAGCAGTTTTATTTAAGCTTGGCACAAGTAGCAAAGTTCATAGGAATGGCTGCTAAGTCTAGCAAACGCAGGCTGCTGTTAAAAAACACGATTTAAGGGTCCCACATTAAGCCATTAAATCCCAGGGAAACTTGTTAAGAGCTGGCACCATTTCACCTGGATGTGAGAACAGAGCATTTTTGGAGGGTGTTAGATTCTGTTGCCATAGAGCTGAAGTCCAAAGGTTAGCATCAGTTGTGAGAGACCACCAATAAATCACTCTTAATAACCATCCTGTTCAAACAGTAAGCAGGTGAACGTCCTTTTTTAAAAAACAAATATAAATCAGAATATTTCATGGCTTGGGTTCAGAACATTTTAACATGTCAAGGTTACTCCAGAGACATGACAATGGCAGGTCAATATGTTGGAGGTGGGGCGTTATTTCACCGACATTGCAAGTACACTGGCAGGTTAAGCCAAGTTCACTTTGGTGGATTGCATGATGTCTTTGTCCACTCTTTTTTTTCAGCCATGGTTCAAGCACTGGGGTACAGTGCTGAGCTGGAAGTGCTGGTAGGAGGATCCAGAAGGCTGGTGGTCTCCCTGGGCATCCCATGTTGAAGACAGTGGCTACACAGTCAGAAACTACCGTAGTTGGCTTCCTACCTGGGAACTAAGAGCCTCTTGTACCATGACCAGTAACAGCTCAGAGTAAGTTCTACAGCTTGAAGTTGGGCATCATACCTCTTCTCACATATCAGCACAATGCAGCGTGGAAACCCATATTATTATTATTATTATTATTATTATTATTATTATTATTATGAACATACAAAGCAGCCTTATATTGAGTCAAACTACTGTTTGACTGGCAGCTGATCCCAAATCTAAGGCAGAGGTTTTTTCCAGGTCTACTCTCTGAAATCCCTTTAATTCAGGGATGGTGAATCTGTAGCACTTCAGATGTTGTTGGGCTATAATTCCCATTATCCCTAACCTTTGGCCATGATGGCTGGGGCTTATGGGAACTGAGCTTCAGCAACATCTGGAGGGCCACAGGTTCATCATCCCTGCTTTGACTGGAGATTAAACCTGTGTCCTTACGTGTGAAAAGTATCTGCTCTGATACAGAGCTGTGGCCCTTCTTAAAGTTGATATTTTTCTTCTGTGTGAATGTATCTTATGCTATCAGTCCTTCAAGCCTGGTGTTGTCTGCCTTGGTTCTTTCCTCATCATAACTGCAGTTGCCACAGAGGTTGGCCTCCATCCCTCATGCAGGCAGCACATCAATTCTATTACTGAGCAATGAGTTCTCCTTATACAGTAGCTGTGCTTCCATGATCCACACTCTGCCACTGTGTCCTCATCATGTCTGACCTGAACCAATCTTTAGTGCTACTGACAGGCTAACGTAGAAGCATTGCCTTATGTTGTTTTGAGGCATCTGCAAGTTGTACAGAGAGAGACTGTGTGTTTGATCTATGCATGGGTTTTATTCTGAGTGATTTTACTGGAATGTTACTGCATGGTTCCTGGAACTGTACACAAGCGAGACAGAAAACAAATGACGAAGTCACAATCCCTCCTTCCACATTTACAGCTATGCATGCATGGGAGGATGGATCATGGCCTATTGAACCCAAATAAATGAATGGACCGTTTTTTAAAAGTTAGCCTTTCTGTGCTTAAGCCACGTTCTAAAAGAAACAAAGAAAGATCGCTCTAAACAACGCTGTTGGTAGCAGGTGCTGTTTTACGTACATAGATGGATTTTGACCAGCTGTTTGAATTTGCTCTCTTGACTGCCTTTTGGTGGAAAAATGTGTAGCCAATAAAAACAAAAGCCGTAGAATCTTAATAGCTGAGTGTTTTATAGAAACCATGAAATATGGTTTATCTGGAATATCTTGACAAACCAAATCCTAGTTGGGTTACCTCAGTAAGGAACTGGTAATTTTTCAGCTTGCTACAGAGAACTTATACACTGTAGAATTTCACTAGGGATAGCTGGATACATTGTTTTGGAACCCAACCAATTCATACATTAGCCCAAACACAAACCAATCCTTTCCATATTTCAGAATCTATTTTCAAGTCGTTTCCTTCAGCAGTCCCATTCCACACCATTTCTCACATTCTCACAGTGGCTTTTTTAGAGGAGTTTTTTAGGGGAAGGAGAAAAAAGGAGTAGATGAGGGATAAGCAAAACTGTCAATGTTGGTTTCTTATTTTTCTAGTCATCAGTTCAGCATAGTTCTGCATCAGTTTGTGAGATACATAGATGATAGATAGATAGATGATAGATAGAGATAGATAGAGAGGTGAGAGAGAGATGTGTTTTAGTGTGCATTACTTCTAATGAACACATTTTTGCAATCAATTTTCCCTAATAAAGCAGGTTTTGTATATTATTTTCACTAATGTGCAAATAGTGTTCCTCTGAAAGAGATATTGCCGATTTTGTGGTTCAATAAAAGCACCACTCTTTCACACTATCAGTGTTCCACTGGGATTTATTTGTGCCCACTAAAAACATCTTTTTCATTCCCTCTCTTTTATTGAGCCTTCCTCATTTAAAATTATAACACATTTAGATAAAGGATCATAGCACTATTAATATCTTTTTAATGCCCAATTTCATCTGATATATGCATATTTATACACATTTTTTGGTTGGAGAACAGGACCACAGCCTTCAAATTTTGAAGGGTAGCTGCAGTTCAATCGATGCATTGTACTGGGAAGTGTTGGTTAAGTAGGTCTCTCATTGAAATGCAAAGTAAACTAAATTTATCCCCCATTGCTAGGGCAGATGACTTGTTTTGTTTTGCCCTATAGCCCTGAAAATCTAGCATATATCTCCTATAAATTCCATGCAGCAGAAACCGTCCTTGGATCAGTCTGACACTGAGCTGATGCAGAGCATAAAAGGGTAACGCAAAATCGGATGACAAAAATGGCACGGATTGACTTTGGGATAAGCTTGGAATCGTACATGCTCCTGGCCTTGTGCCAAAGCTCTCTGCCACCACTCTTTCAACATGGATAGTGCCGAAAGCTTCAGAGAAACCCGCCCACCTATAGGTCCGTATATGACAGGCCTTTCTGATCCTTGCAGCGCCATTAAGCCATGGACACAGCTGCAAAGCTGTGGGTGGGGAGACAGTTGCTCTGAACAAGGTATGTGGTAGCAGATAATGGAGACTGGCCTATTATGGTGAATGGGGCACTGCTCCACCAACCTCAGTCTGCCTTCCATCAGCCTCTACCTGCATGCTGTGTTTCTTAGAAACTGTTAGCAGGAGCCTGTTATTGGCTCTGGCGCCACCTAACGGTGGTCTTCCTGCCTAGTGTCCTACCAGTCCCAATGGACATCAGCCACCAGGCTGAGATATGGGTGATCATTTCCGGGCCTGGACATGGAGGGTATGTTCTCTAGCTCAGGTTCCCTTAGGTTGGTGGAGCAAGGTGAGGGGGGGGGGACAGTGGGAATGGAGTCCACCACTGGTGCCTATGCTAGCCTTCCCTTTTTCACCTATCAGGTGAGTACTGGGGGAACTTGAAGCCACCTTTTAAAAAAAAAAACTAAAAGCTTTCTTTCACTTACAAACAAAAGAAAACAACAAAGAAGCACTTAAATCATATGTAAAATAATATCCAGTGTTGTTGTTGTTTAGTCGTTTAGTCGTGTCCGACTCTTCGTGACCCCATGGACCATAGCACGCCAGGCACTCCTGTCTTGCACTGCCTCCCGCAGTTTGGTCAAACTCATGTTGGTAGCTTCGAGAACACTGTCCAACCATCTTGTCCTCTGACGTCCCCTTCTCCTAGTGCCCTCAATCTTTCCCAACATCAGGGTCTTTTCCAAGGATTCTTCTCTTCTCATGAGGTATCCAGTAGGAGAAGACAGAACTATTACAATATTTTCTGTGCAAGTAAACATTTTCTTAAACCAAGGAATTCACTTATAGATTTGCCAACAAAAAATAATAATGGAATAATGAAGAGTTAACATTAATTCCCTTGCTTCCCAGTTATTAGTAGTCCAACAGAAATGTAAGGAGCATTTGTCTGCCTAAGCATACATACTAGGAGCTGATACAGGAGAAGGCTGCACTTGAAACATTTAGAACTGAGACTGTAGGGCTTTAAATGACAAAATCAGCACTATATCCAATGATGTATAACCGGCAACAATTTACTAAGGCATGCAAGCTGGAATGGCATGCTCCCAGCCTTCACCAACTTGGTGCCCACCAGATGTTTTGGGTGACAATTCTCATCAGCCAGAATGGTCAATGGGCAGGGATTGTGGGAATTTGCCCCAGAACATCCATAGGGCACCCAGTTGGGGCAAGCTGATATACAGCTTTGAAAACATGTACAGAACCAACAAAGATGATTTTTTAAAAAATCAAAAAAAATCAACATATTTGATCATTTCTAGGAGTCATAAGACACAAACCAAAGCAGATGATTCAGAGACCACAATCATTTACTTTTAAAAACAAGAGAAGAAAGATGCTGACTGATAGTCCTACGGAGGGAAAGGGATAGACCAAAAATCTACTGAAGATATTAAACATCTTTATATTGACTTCAGTAGTGGTGTCAGTCATTCTCCATGGAGGAAATGGTGTGACTTATTTGATGGGCATCTTCCAAACATTATCCTATTGCACCATCTATCTTGGGGGTATAGTATAATATGTAGAGAAGAATGCAGTTTACATGTTGATAGGCTTTTCTTAATTAATGATGAGAAATTAATATTTTAGTATTCTATTTTATATTGTTGAAACCTGGCCTGGGACCTTCTGCTGAAGGCTGAGTAAGAAATCCAATAAATTGTAAAATTGTAAAATGGGACCTATTTAAAAGAATACATGGTTGTTAATATAGTCATCATTATTGCTACTGTTATTAACTGTGTCCATTTCACAGAAAGAAAGGTAATGAACTGTGTTGTTTTGTTGTTTAGTCGTTTAGTCGTGTCCGACCCTTCGCGACCCCATGGACCACAGCACGCCAGGCACTCCTGTCTTCCCTTCATGGATAATGAACTGTAGACTCCTGCAAATGCCATTGTGGTGTAGTGGTTAAGAGTGGTAGACTCGTAATCTGGGGAACCGGGTTTGCGTCTCCGCTCCTCCACCTGCAGCTGCTGGGTGACCTTGGGCTAGTCACACTTCTTTGAAGTCTCTCAGCCCCACTCACCTCACAGGGTGTCTGCTGTGGGGGAGGAAGGGAAAGGAGATTGTTAGCCGCTTTGAGACTCCTTCGGGTAGTGATAAAGTGGGATATCAAATCCAAACTACTACTCCTCCTCCTCTTTGCATCTCTCCTATTTATCTTTACCAAGTGAAGAAATTCTCCTTTATAATTTGGTTTCCTCAAACCATGCACAAGTAGTCCAACTAACTTACCAATGCCAAATCCCCAAATCACTCCCCTTCTTCTCCCCCTTTGCATTTTTCTTCAGATAATATTGGCTAACAAATAAGCACTCCTAGGAAGAGACAACCGAACCCATTTCTTGAGCTCTGCTGAATTGAAATATGTCCACAATTTCCTATTTTTAGGTCCTTTTTCTCCAGCTTTTTCCAGCTGCTTTCTTTCTCCTCCCTTGTCTTTCCAAAGCATCAGCATCAGCTTTCCTTGCTGCTTTGTTTTGGCTCTTGGTCCCTTGCCAAGATTCATCATTTCCTGCTTACACAGCGATCTAAACCAGACCTTCTAATCAGCTTCTCTGCTATGGATCCCTCTCCTCTGCACTTTTACCTATAGCTCACAAGCCCCAAGGGCTAGAAAACCACGGGTCTCTTTCCATTTCCCTCCTCTCATTTCTCCTTTAACGCGGTCACAGATGGATAAACATGGGAGAGACGTATGCATGATGCATGAGATGCGGCAATGTTTTCAAAAGCACCTAAGTGACTTATAAACATGCTTACTTTGGGGAGTGTCCCACTGAAGTCAATGGAAATTTGCTCGCAAGTACTTTGGTTTAGGATCACAGCCTGCAGATCCTCATTTTTGTTTCCCGTCCCCCCCCCCAAAAAAATGGTCTAGAGCACAATCCCAAATAAACTTGCCAAATAGCTACATATCACTTACACCGACTATGCAGTATAAGCCTCAATGTGTCCATTGATTCTGTCTTGTGTGGAACCATTCTTGCAAATTTTTCTTATGCTATGACTTTAGCCAATGGAGAAATCTGGGGAAACAATGGGAGTGGCTCATTGGCTAATACACTGGTTTTCAAACTCAGCTGCTCCTTCATCAGTGCAGCCTGAATTTACGTGTAACCATCAGAGTTTGGTTCATCATGAGTACAGATTGCTAGTCTGTGATGGGATATGTGCCTTTCCACATACAGCCCATCACTGATCATCATTGGTATGGAAGACAAAGCTACCAGTTCCCCATAACTTAATAGAAAGTCACTTGGAGCTAGAGTGAGATTGAACTCTAAACTTGGGCTCAAAACTTCATCGTAAGTGGTGCTGGAACAAACTGTAGCTTCCTATGGGAGCACAATAGAGAGAAGTTATCCCAGAAGAGATAGAGAAGTTCATCTCCTCTCATATCCTACCCTTTGCTGGTCACCTTCTGGGTGGGCCCCAATGTATAACTGCTCCTTCCCTGGCTTCTCTAACCTTTCAGGAAGACCCCTGATAGTGGAGCCCTCTAGTTGTCAGTCCAACAGGAGTCGACTTCTTGCTGGGTCTGGAAGCTGGAGATGAAGATCGGAGATGTAGTATGTGGGGTTATCAGAGGACCAAGCAAGGTGTCCTTGGGTTGAGCAACTTGGGCTGCCCTACTGTGCTGGTGGCATGACATCCCTCTAAAACGAGTAGTGTTTCTCTGAAGGAAATTTTGCTGACTCTGCTGCTTAATGAAAGCAATCCTCTTCCACAGTGCCAGTGTTCCAGTGGTTTTATGGCAGGGGACTTAACACTAAGCTTGTCCTAGGACATTGCAGCCTTATTTATCCAGACCTCTAATGCCCGCAACTTCTATAAAAACGCATTGTTTTGAACAAGAACCACCACAAAGCATATTCTGGTTATTCAAATAATCCCTCCTCTTTCATTGGAGGTAGGCTTGTCTCATGGAAAAAGCTTAACACATTCAGATAAAGGATCAGTGTACTATTAATACTTTTTTTGTTAACACAACACAAAGGAGATTCACAGATCCTCTGGCAAAACAACAAGCAAAGTCCCTTCGCAATTGCATTCTTCCATTTCTTTGATCAGGAGGGTGGTAATCATACATTCAGGAAAAAGAATAGCTCATGATAGTATTTGAGCCCTTCAATATAATCTTTATGCCCAGCCTGATGACTAATGTATAATTAAATAAACTGCTGCAAAGCACAATTCACACCCTTCATCTTTTACAGTTTTAAGATTGCACCCACTAAAATTTAAGTGCATTGAAAACCTGGATATTACTATCAAGTCCTATTAAGGATGTTTTTAAAGGAGGAGGAGGAGGAGGAGGAGGAGGAGGAGGAGGAGGAGGAGGAGGAGGAGGAGGAGGAGGAGAAATATTTTCAAGAGTGTGTAGGAGGCATGTGACCCAAACCTGTGCATGTCTACTCACAGGAAGTCCAATTGATTTCAATAATGTTTGGTGCTAAGTAAGCATGCATAGAGGGACGCGGGTGGTGCTGTGGGTCCCTTTACCTTTACCTTTTAAGCATGCATAGGACTTACAACCTTATGATGCAATAAAATGTGGGGTGGGGGGTGAATCCTCCAAAGGAAAATTTAGGTGGAATGAAAATGCTGCCAATTGCATTTAATCAGAAAAAGGGGAGTCGGTAATGGTTTACGAATTTGTATCAGGTCAGATATATGAAACATTGTAATGCTAAATATCTTGCTAGACTGCACACAAAGAAAGCTTTACTGCTGGGTGAAGCACAGCAAAGCCTGACTATCCAACACATTATTATCTGTTGTATTCATATCACACCCTTCGTCCTCCAAGGAGCTCACAGCAATCCACAAGGTTTCATATGCTCATGCTATCCTTGCAGCGACCCTGTGGATTAAGCCCAGAGATGGTGAACTGACTCAGATCCCTTGATGAGCTTCATGGCTAAGTGAGCATTTGAAATTGGGTCACCTGGCCCTGGTGCCCTGTGCTCCCAGTGCAATTATCACCTCAGAGCACCCTTTCCCCCTGGACCACATTATCCAGCCCCTGAAAGTACAGAATTTAGCCATCCATGACATAAATCTCTCTCTACAGCAACTTTCACCAAAACATTTCCATCCACATCCACATGATAATTATAGTTTATATAAATGGATCTAAACTAAGCTGCACTTCAGGTCCCATTGGAATCAGTGTGAAAAGTTGGGCTCTGTACACACTATACCTTTAAAACACATTGAGAGCGCCTCAAAGGGTGGAAAATAAATGTAAGAAATGGGAAAGACAAAATTTATTCCAGTGAGCTAGAGCTGCAACACTAAAAGCCCAGCTTTTGGTACAGGCCAAGCACACCTCTGGGGTAATCACAACACAATATCCATGAGAAGGTAAGACCATATCAATAAAATTGACACAGACATATTAAAATATGTTTCAGTGGGGCTTGTTCCCAACTTAACATGCATAGAATTGGTCTCATTATCATTGTTAGGGAATTTTATGGGGGGGGCACCCAAACGAGGCTTCATTTGGGAATCAAGATTGGCAACAATGTCCTCAAGGGGACCCCATCTGATCCTGCAACACCACTCTGGTATCGCACCAACACGAACCCCTTGATCGAACCCCTCAACATCAAGCCCTGTGTAATAAAGGCTCCCTTTCCTACGCTTTCTCTGTTGCCTGAGACTCTATGTAACCATTAACATCATATATCTAGTTGGATGCAGACATGTTAAATTGGGAACAAGCCCCACTGAAATAAATGGAGCTTATTTCTGAGTAGCTGGATATGCATAAAAAAATTCCTTCAGTAGCACCTTAAAGACCAACTAAGTTTTTATTTTGGTATGAGCTTTCGTGTGCATGCACACTTCTTCAGATACAGTGAAATAGAAGTCCCCAGGCACTTATGTAGAGAAGGGGTGGGGAGGGGTGGGGATGGGGAGGGGAGATCACTCAGAAGGGTGGTGGAAATGGGTGATTGACTGACTGATAGCTGTTGATGACCGAAAACGACTGCAAATGGTTTTGCATGAAAAAGCAAGGGTTGAGATGGCTGAAGATTGCTTATCATGTATAATGAGATAAGAATCCGATATCTCTGTTCAAACCAGGTCCCTCCATTGTTTTGAGCTTGGTGATAAGTTGTAATTCAGCAACTTCTCTTTCCAGTCTATTTCTGAAATTCTTTTGTAGTAAGACAGCTACTTTGAGATCTTGTATAGAATGTCCTGGGAGATTGAAGTGTTCTCCTACTGGTTTTTCTGTCTTCTGGTTCCTGATGTCAGATTTATGTCCATTTATCCTTTGGCGTAGGGTTTGGCCTGTTTGTCCAATATAGAGAGCTGAAGGGCACTGTTGGCATTTGATGGCATACACAATGTTAGAAGATGAGCAATTAAATAGTCCTGAGATGGTATGTTGGATGTTGTTGGGGCCAGTAATGATGTTGTCCGGGTGTATGTGGCAGCAAAGTTGGCATCTGGGTTTATTGCAGGCTCTGGTACCAGTGTCCATGTTAAGTCTGGTGGTTGTATTATTGTGGGTGAGGAGTTGTTTAAGATTGGGTGGCTGTCTGTAGGCAATGAAAGGTCTTCCTCCCAGAGCTTGAGAAAGGGAGCTGTCATTGTCCAGGAGAGGCTGTAGATCTCTGATGATGCGTTGTCCCCACCCCTCCCCACCCCTTCTCTACATAAGTGCCTGGGGACTTCTATTTCACTGTATCTGAAGAAGTGTGCATGCACACGAAAGCTCATACCAAAATAAAAACTTAGTTGGTCTTTAAGGTGCTACTGAAGGAATTTTTTTATTTTACTTCGACCCAGACCAACACGGCTACCTACCTGTAACCTGGATATGCATAGGATTGCGCTGCACTTGTATTGCAATGCAATTTATTGTTGAATGATATCTGAGGAGGATTAGAAGATAAATTGCTCAGGAAAACATCTCCCACCATCAAGTTAACAAACTTGATGAAGAAAGATGAATGATTTTGTTCAAAAGAGGGCTGCTGGTAGAGAACTTCTCATCAGAGCAAATTACATATAAGAATAATAATAAGAAATCATTGTGCTGCTCACACATTCACATAATAACTTTATTCAGCTCCCCCAAGAAAATTGCTACATATTTTTTTCCATATCCATCTCACTGAATTCTCTCATTGTGCAGATATGAATGAAGTTCACCTCTGGTGCCTACATCTGAACCCTACTGAATGATGGTTGAACCATGGCCTCTTTGACTCACATAGTTTTGTCAAACACAAGTACATGAAATGCTAACCTTAAGGTCATTTTCAGCCCTTTTCCCACAGTCCATCAGAGCAAACTATTATAAAACATTCACATTTTTGGTTTATTGTGGCAAATACCTCCGATGTTGTGTCATTGCTGTACTCAGCAAAAATTTAATTTTCTCAATAATTTGCATTGATAATCTCAATGTTTATACAGTGGTACCTCTAGTTACGAACTTAATTCGTTCCATAGGTCCGTTCTTAACCTGAAACTGTTCTTAACTAGAGGCGTGCTTTCGCTAATGGGGCCTCTTACTGCCACTGCACCGCCGGCACATGATTTCCATTCTCATCCTGGGGCAAAGTTCTCAACTCGAGGTAACTCTTCCAGGTTAGCGGCGTTTGTAACCTGAAGTGTTTGTAACTCGAGGTACCACTGTACTAATGTTCATCATCCTTTTTCAGTTTAAGTTCTTGCACTTCTGGATGCGGAGGGAGGGAAACGTAATGTTTAAAATTGAAATGATCTCAGCCAAAAAGAAGAAGAAAGTGCCTCATATTATTAATATTTGCTAATTAAGTAATTCCTTATACAACCTCAAATTGAACAGCAAAGACAGAGTGTCTTGACTCAATGAAACTCTTGCTTCAAACTGCAGGATGCAGGAAGGGCCTTAGCTCAATGGGCAGAGCATCAGTCCCAGCTTCAATACCTGGCTTCTCCTGAAAACCCTGGAGAGAGCTGCTGCAAGTCAGTGTGGACAATACTGAGTCATTTAAGTACCTAGCAGTGTCCCTCGCTGAATGTATAGGTGTATACTTCCCAGAAATATTTCAGGAAAACCCTCTGGTGGGCACCCGTTCTGAGGCTTGGGGTCACCCACTGCCAACTGATAGGTGGTGACTTCAAGCTCGCTGGGTCAGCTGCCTGCTCAAGCAGCGCCGTCTTAAGCGCCCCTGTCGCGGCGGGCGGGCGGGCAGACACAGCGCGATCTCTCCGGCGCCCTCCCGCCCCGTTTCCCAGCATGGTGGGCAGGTGGGCGCCGCGCGCAGCTGCGCAGCGGACCGGCGGACCAGCCAGCCAGCCAGCCAGCGGGCGGGCGCAGCTCACGGCGTCCTCCTGGCGGGCCGGCGCCATGGTGCCCTGCGCTACCGGGGGTCTACGATGAGCCGGCCCTGTGCTCAAGTTCGCTGTAAGCATCATCATCATTCTTTACTCAACCGTCAGTCAGAAAAGATACAATTCTCAGTACAAAGTTAAAACATCTAAGACATCTAAAAACTAAAATAAAACATGGGCAGCACTAATAAAGGCTATACAGATAAACCCGCATCAATGCAGTCGATTTTACTCTTACGACGCTTGAGAGCTAGGAAGAGAAATTTGGCCACCAAGAAAGCTGTTTTCCCAGTGGGATTATTCAACAAATGTACAACCTGACTTTCTCTGGATAGAGAGCTAAGCTGAGATAGGCATGGGGCTACGAGACATTGTCTTAAATCTACATAGAAAGGGCAACTCAGGAGGATATGTTCGGTGGACTCTACCTCACCCAAGGCACAATGGCAAGTTCTCTAATCATATGGAACTCCCCTGTACCTTCTCCATAATACTGCAGATTCGAGGAGGTTCAGTCTGGCCACAGTGAGGAGTCTGCAGTATTCCACATAGTGGATTACCGCGAGATAAGGGGCTGGTGTAACCTGATAGATCTGCTCCCCCAGGAACATCCCTGGTTTCATGCAGGCTACGTCCTCTTGTCTAGCAATATCGCCCAATCTCTGAGCAATCACAGCTCTAGCTTGACTGTATGTCATAGACTCCAAGTAAAGGTGTGGCAGTCCGCAAGTCTGTAAGTTCACTGTAAGGTATTTGGTCATGCAGCCAACCCTTGCACAAAGCAGTTTTGGTGACTTCGTGCCCACTGGATTGGATGCATGGCCAAGTACCAATCCCTGCAGAAAATCTGGTATGTGGTTACTGCGAAATTTGCTTGCATTGAATTTTCTTTTACCGCACACCTTGCCACACTACAATGGGAAAATGTGTCGCCTGACATCAGAGTGTCCATTAGGATTTGGTGAACCCAGGAGCGAGCCTGCCCACAGCATATAGTTCCCCTCCCCTGATCTATATGTATAAATCAGAAGATGTGAGTGTTATGCAAATTTGTGTCCTCCCTCATCCTCTCTTTTGCATATGCTCTTTTTTGTCGATAGATGCAAGGCATTCGCCCTCTTTTGTAACTTATTTCATGCAAAATAACAATCTATGGACATCATAATTCCCACTGCCTCAGGCAATAAATTGTGATATAACAAAGGGGAGAGTCTAATTCCTGCCAATAAAGGACAAAAAAGCACTGCTTTTCATACAGCCTTCCCTTTAAATAACATGGACATGTTTTCTCAAAAAGTGTTGTTCATGCTTTGCTCCACACTGAATGTTTTCAGAGATTTCCCAGTAGGAGGCAAGAGGGGATTTAAGGTGCTCCAGATTTTTTCTTACACTCTTCTTTGTGTATCTCAGTTGTCATGGATACAGTATGCTGTTTTCCTTAAACAAAAAAATATAAGTCAATGTAGCCAATATATCTTGTTGACACAAGAGAGAGAGAAATACCTCACTGGTTTTATTTCTTTTTCATTTTCATTCTTGCTTTTTTTTTGCCACAAGGTTCCTCAGAAGATATGTTCATTCAAAGTCACAAAGTATGAGAAAAAAATATGCACTAATGTATACTCAGCTATAATTGATTCAATTTGAACATCCATTTGGATATCCATTTGAAATGCCTTTTAATGCAGAGAGGCATCAACAGAGGAGTTTGCTTTAAGCCAGGCATCTGATCTCACCTCTAATTGCATTCCATTATTTGCCAGTTCCTAATCATCTTGTCTTATAAGAGTTACCTTTCGTTTCAAGACTGAAGTAGCCTCTCAAAATCCTCTGTTCCATACACTACAGGAGATGGCAGAGGAGGGCAGGGGCAAACAATTGATATTCGGGTTCCTCCAAGTGCAAATGTTTGTGTGGACATCTTCCGGATGTTTGTTCATCTTAGGCAGGAGTAGATAAATCTTTATTTATTTATTTAATATATTTGGTTCATTGCACTACGTACACTAGGGAAGATAGGATACAGGAATGGAGCAAGAATCAGCAAAGCAATGCAGAGAAGCAACTAGGTGTCGTATCTGTATTCAATAATGTTGCATACCATTGAATTTGTTTTCATCAAACTACTTTAGAAATGGGTCCCAATTTCACATACGAAAGATAATGTGAGTAATGTGATAGATATTTTGGAAATGTTAAGAGGTTAAAAAGAATTGTGAAGTAATTTTAACGTTCATTGATGCAGAGAAGACCTTCAATAATGTGTCTTGGAGTTTTATGAAGATGAATGTGCATAATATGGAGGTTGGTCAAAGTTCTTTAAATGGTATTAATGTGATTTATTCTGAGCAAAAAGCAAAAATTATAGTTAAAAATGTGGTTTCAGAGGAACTTAGAACTTCCCATTGTCCCTCATTTTTTTCCATTTGGTCCATGACTACTAAGCACAGGTTCGAGGGGTTTTTATTTCGTCCTGCTGCTTTTCCCAGGAAAACCCACTGTTTACTGCTGAATATGTCAATCTGCAGAAAACACAATTGGCGTTTGCTGTGATTCAGCAGTTACCAGTGGATTTTCCCAGGGACCTCTTGGACCTGTCGAAGAGCAACTGGAGGTGTGGATGAGCCCTTGTTTCTTTCCTTATTGTGAGCTGCCAGTATTAATGATGCAATTGACAGTCAGTATTGTGTGCATTTATAAGTTCCTTCTGATCTTACTATCTACACACACAACATATTATTCTGTAAGGTGCTACCAGGCATTCTTCCTTATTTGGGAAAAAAACAAAACAAAAAGAACTCATTTAAGAGTTCATAGCAACTCATAACACTAACATCAACATCACCTGCGCAGGACTGCCTGCCTGGCGCAGAACGCAATCTGACAGGAGCAGGAAGCAATCTTGCACAAAGTTTCTCTCCTAACACCAAGAATAGACCTTTCCAAACTTCTGCATTGCACACAGACACAAGTGCTCTCCTTGAGGTCTGTGTTTAAGACACTGAGAGGGTGGGAACCAAAAACGCCACGGAGCTAGCAGGTGTAACTCCGTCTTCAATCCAGATTTTAGTATTTCGTTGTTGTTTTTCTTAAACACCCTCCATCGCTCCTTTCTTTTCTTTATCCAAATTGATTTCCCGTGCCCATTCCTAAGGTTGCCAACTGGATTATTCCAGGAGGGGAGCAGGTGTGGGGGAGGCTGCCCAATGCAACATTTTATTTTCTTCTGTCTCCAAGGCATCCCCCACTTGCCCTACAATTTCAAGCTTCCCCTGCCAATGTACATCTGCAGAAATACGTTGGGTGCCTTCTCTAAGGTGCATTTATTTGCAATATGCTGGTGCTACAAACTTGCACAGAGAGGTATGACTCATGCCAACATTATAATCTTTTCAGCCCCAGGTTAAACCTTTCCCCCTGAACCAGACAGCTTAAACATTCTAACTGTTGGTCTGTCAGCTGAAATACATTTTCTTTGTTTCCCTTTGCTATTATTTATCTGTTTATTGATGGGACTATTGCATTTTAGTTCAGTGTGATGATTTTGTCATGTTCTTTGTATACTGCCCTAGGATTTGAACACCCTGCATGAACTGAGCATGTGCCTTTGCAAACCTGGCACCCTGCAGATGTGATGGGTACATCTGGAGCTGCTGGGAGCTGTAATCTAAAATGTGATTGATATACTACCCTGGCTAATAGATTTCCCAGAGTCCCCTGCAGAACACATGGATCCAGCACCAGTCTTCCAGGCCTTCAATGTGGAAAGGGTTCCTTGAAGTGAAAAAGCTTGAAAACCATTGACAATAACAAAATCCCATTACTTCATTGCAGTTTGATCTGGTTTCAATACTATTGGGGTGGGAGGGAGATGACAGCAAAGCCTGAATAATATTTTACACATGTATCAAGTATTAGCTGTGCAATTAACAAATCCATGGGAGAAAACATACACGGCATAGTTTCAATAATACCTTCCAAGCTGTCTGATATGACACAAAGGTGTTTTATAATGGTGATGTGAAATATATTGCAAATGCAGAAACAATAATTTCCATCTGTATGTATAGAAAACATTTGGGTTTCCCCCTGATCCCCAGAGGTTAGATACACATATTGTTCTGGAAACCAGGGGATAGTAACTTGAAGCAAAAGAGGCCACTTGCAAGCATTCTGCATGGTGAAGAAGTGTGAGACAGATGAGATACTTTATAGGCGACACAGGACCAGGAGAAAAATAAATGTTCAAAAATATACATTTACAGGCAAAACATTACGTCTAAGGAGGTAAAAATGCAGCACCTGGAAATTAAATGCATCAAGGGCATATATTCCCCCAACATGAGCAAAGCAGGGCTGTGGACCTCTTATCTGCATGATATGAGCAAAAAACAAACAGCAACAATTCACACAAAAAACCTAGAGATGCTATGTGTTGATTAAATGGGTATGGCAATATGTTGCTCCATCAGCATAGTTTCTTAGATATGCCAAGGTACTACAGCAGGCATCCCCAAACTTTGGCCCTCCAGATGTTTTGGACTACAATTCCCATCTTCCCTGACCACTGGTCCTGTTAGCTAGGGATCATGGGAGTTGTAGGCCAAAACATCTGGAGGGCCGCAGTTTGGGGGTGCCTGTACTACAGCATAGGCTGATGGTTCTAAAGTAAACTCATTCTGTTACACAGGCAATACTCCTTCAGGTGTTATATCAATAGGGTGGCCACTTACACATTGCCAGAAAGACACAAAGCACCATCAAAAGTGGGACAAAAGAAGGCACTCGTTTGCATAATAGTTGGATGTTACTTTACATGAATGCACCAGCATCACACACACCAGAGGAATCATCATTACGGACCATTGTGAAAGCCATGATGTTCCACACTCCATGCACATCTCTATGGAGAGCATGAAGCGTTACAGAATGTACTCTGTGTGCTATCCATAAGACCGAATGTGATGCAACTAAATACATATAATTTTGCAAATGCACAGTTTATTAAATTTGGAGCACATCATTAAAGCAGTCACCATTGTATCCTAACTATAAAAATGTTAACTCGCCACCACCGATACCAATCACTCAAGCCTCTCCAGGTGTTTTCTCCTTTTCTACCGAGACACAAAAATGTCACAGGGTGTCAGACACCTGACTTAACTGTGCTGTGCTCCTATGAGTTCTCCATGGCCAAACATGCATCTCTGCCCATCTGTTTCCAATTTATAGAGCTAGTTCTCTCAGGATACCTTTCAAATACCGAAAGAAATGTATCGCTGTCTGTGACCCAGCTCCAATGCACTTTGCTTCCCCCAACCCCAAATGATTGTCTGGACAAAACAATAGTTCCAGTGACTATTCTTGAATCATCCAGCTTTCCCAAAGACCTCAAGCACCTCTAATAACAGAATGCTGGCACTCTGGTAAAATAGCACCTGTGAAGGTATTTGATGTCATTAATATATTAACCACGGCAGAGTCCTGTTGACACGTAGCACTAAGTTTGAACTTGAGGTAAAAGGCTATTGTGTGTCCGTATCTGGATGCTGCTAAAAGGTCAGAACTGCATCCAACTATAGTTGCTGATGAATAAAACAATCTTCATATCGCTTCAATTATAACTATGCTAAGCACTGATAGTTTTCTCTGGAATTCTACTTCGTAACAGCCTTAATCATTTCTTTTGTTTAGGACCCTAGCCCTTGATCTCTTGACCCAAGTCTTTTGCTTTAATTGCTGTGTTGTTTTAATGGGGTAGTTTTATTGGACTTTTTAAAATTATGGATGCTTATATATTAATGTTTGTGCCAATGGTTGTTGTGCTTGCAAACTGCTTAAAGGCCTATTTTGACATTAAACTCTGTATACATTAAGTAGCAGAAACAACATTTGTCTATTGCAATGAAGAACACAAAGATCCCTGTAGCATCTTAAAAACTATCCAATAAATATATATTTTTGCTTGTAGCCATAGGCCCTTGCAACCTTGAAGACATATATAGATATAGCAGGATAAGCTTTAATGCAGGCATCCCCAAACTTTGGCCCTCCAGATGTTTTGGACTACAATTCCAATCTTCCCCAACCACTGGTCCTGTTAGCTAGGGATCATGGGAGTTGTAGGCCAAAACATCTGGAGGGCCGCAGTTTGGGGATGCCTGCTTTAATGGTCCACAGCTCATTTCATCATATGCATAAAGTATGTCTTGTTTTCATTTAGCATATATATGTACTTATATATAGGTATGAGCAGAATAAGGGAGCTTTAGGATGACCGGTTAATTTAGGAAAAATTTGATTTGTTTTCACAGAGATTAGGAGAAATAGGCTATTTAGTGAGCATTCATCTTATTTTGCTTGTGGCAAAGTTAGATGCAACATGCATTATCCCACTATTCCCATTGCATTTTTCCATCATTTTCTTTTGTCTGATCTTGCGTGACGAGGTTACCAGACATCCCCCCAAAATAACTCACACCACACAAAGAATTTTAGTTTGGGTTTTGGCAATAATTTGGCCAAAACTTTATTTAAATACAATTAAATGCTGGCTTAGGCATTGGTTAATCCATCTGTCCCCCGCCTGGGACAGATCAGCTCCAACTTCCCTAGCCGTCTAGGGAAGTCAAGAAAACACCCCATGGGAGAGGACGTAGCTGTGTGCAGGCATTCTCCCCTCGACCAGAAATGTTCCCCAAGCCTCGTGCTCTGTAATGGCCCCAGCCCCGCCCATTGCGGGGGTGTATGGACTAGAGCCCCGGAGCCCCAGGATTCCTTTAACGGAATACTTCTATGTGGAGCAGCATTTTAATGAGGGGTAGGCACCTCCATACCATACCCCTCCGCCAACCTAACAAGTTGTGACGATTTGCTAAGCAGTAGGCAAAAACCAAGTAGCAACAGCCAATCAGCCAAATGGCAAAATTCCTGCTGGGCCCTTGCAAAGCAAGCGACCCCATGAAAGGCAAAGCAATGTCAGGCCAAACCATTAGAAAAAGGCGGAGGGCGGGAGGGAGATCTGAAGCACTTTGCAAAGTGAAACTAACTGCTGGACTCTGAGGTCAATCAAAATTTGCTGTCAATCAAAATTTGCTACATGCTAATTTGCTACACGCACTCCCTCTCAATTGACACCACTCCCAACCCAGGGAGATGTCTTTTTAACCCTTCCACAACCCACACTCTCCCTAATTGGAGAATGCGCTTTCTGAGGAAGTGAGATTGTGGTGCAAGTCTCCCATATAATTGTGCAACCAAAATTTGTTGGTAAGTGATGGAATCCCACCTGGAAAGAACAACAGCCTGTAAGCATCCTAAGAGAACATCTCTGTGTGGAATGTTCTTACAAAGGGATAGCCTGAAGGCCAAGCCATGCAAGGGGGAGATGTTCCTGTTATTTTGAAAACTAGGCATGGGCGTAAACAATATGTAGTTATAAAAGGGGGGGGGACTTATTAGAGTGAGTGTGATCCTCTCCCAAATAGTCGTGAATGAGGAAAGCAAGATGAAGACATGTATATTATCACCTGCAAAAGGACAATTCCCTTGTCAACAAGGAGCTCACTGACCCCAAATTCTATTCAGTTCACATCTGATAATATAAAATCTGTAAATGAATTCCAAATCAGCAGCATCATACTGGAATCTCCCTCTGGGAGGAAAAAATTGCTAAAGTTTGGCAGCATTCACATCCAGGAATTTCACATCCAGGAATAGCACCACTAAATTGCTCTAGTTGAAGGAAGCTTTTTAAGTATCTCCCATCTGCTCAGGTTTCCAGCTCAAAGTGTGTGGGGTTTAATGTTGGTGAGAGTACTCTTTAATCCATTACTTGGGAAGACTTTATTTTATAACACCATGTAGTGCTAAGTTTTAAACACCATATGCAGCCTCAAATTTGTCATGTGAAATTACAGTGCAAAACTCCTGGGCTTGTTTTCTGAGCTAATGGGGTTGCGAATTGATTATTTTCTAGAAATAATTAACATGGAAATTATTGCTAAACTTCTACTAGAAACCACCAGATTTCCAGAAGCTGTGTGAAATGTCTCAAAATGTGGGAAATGTCAGTTAAGGAAACATTCGGAAAACAGAATCAAGTGCTGTCTGAATGGAGCCTTAGTCTTAGTACCTGCTCTTTGAAATGTGCTCCCAATGAACATAAGTATTCCCAGATTTTACTCCATATGTGGCTGGGCAACACAGCCAGTGGAAGTTGTAGGTAAGCATGGAGGGTTTCATTAGAGGGTTTCACTGGAGCTGCTCTTTCTCACTTTAAGTCAGGGATAGCCAGTGTGCCGCCCAGTAAGCCTTCACTGGATTAAAATACCCATTATCCCTGACCTAGCTAGCTTGGGTTGATGGGAACTGGAGCCCAGCAAAATAGAAAAGGCACCACAGTGGCTACTGCTAGTTTAAGATGTAGTTACATCCTGGACCTGAAATTTTAAAATTACATAAAACGGACAACTACCAAAATACATTTAAAAAGCAACAATGGCATGGCATAAGTTTATTGCAGTAGATCTTTGTGGCATTCGCACAGAGCCCCCCGGTCGTTCCACAAGCTATTGACCCTGCGCCATCACGGCTTATCTCTTCCACTGCCACCAACCAGATTTCCCCGGTAATATATTCAGACTCAGTCAGGTTGTAACATATTAACTGTAATCCGATTCACTCTCTCTGTCTCCCCTCTGTCTCTCACTCTGACTCCTATGCCTCCCACCCACAAGAAACCAACCGAACTAACTGCCCAAACCCCTGCGTTGAGCCTTAAACACAGTTAGGCTCCGCCCCTGGGCTTTCTTTTTGGTCAGCCTATTAACCCTTTCTCTCTCTCCCCCAGTACGACATCTCCATAATGAGTGGGCAAAGGCCACAATCTTAATTATGGCTGGTAAAAGGTTCTTCTAATCTCTGGGGCTCTCTGGGCCTCCATTGATAAAGCTAGATCCAGAAGCATCTGCAAACCACATACCTGCTCCTTTAGTGTGAGTGCAATCCCAACCACGACAGACAATTGACCAGTTTCTTAGAATCATAGAATCATAGAATTGGAAGAGACGACAAGGGCCATCCAGTCCAACCCCCTGCCAAGCAGGAAACACCATCAAAGCATTCCTGACAGGTGGCTGTCAAGCCTCCGCTTAAAGACCTCCAAAGAAGGAGACTCCACCACACTCCTTGGCAGCAAGTTCCACTGTCGAACAGCTCACCCCTTAACCTTCTCTTCTCCAGGCTAAACATACCCAGCTCCCTAAGCCGTTCCTCATAAGGCATTGTTTCCAGGTCTTTGACCATTTTGGTTGCCCTCCTCTGGACACGTTCCAGCTTGCCAGTATCCTTCTTGAACTGTGGTGCCCAGAACTGGACACAGTACTCCAGGTGAGGTATGACCAGAGCAGAATACGGTGGTACTATTACTTCCCTTGATTTGGACGCTATACTCCTATTGATGCAGCCCAGAATTGCATTGGCTTTTTTAGCTGCTGCATCACACTTGAACTCGGGTCCCACTCATCCACAGTGCCTCCATCTTGACAATGTTAAAGCTCAGCTTATTTATGGTCATCCATCCCACCACTACGTCAAATCACCAGTCCATGGCTCACATGCCATCTCATGAGTCAGATATTGTGGAGATACAGAGCTGAGTCTCATCAGCATTCATAATAATAAGCGACTTCCCAATACATGTTTTCATCAACTTAACTTTTAGTTATTTGAGTGGAATTCAATTCATGTGTCTATGACTGGGAGAGAGAAAGAGATTTTTTAAACATTTGGTTACATGACTTCAGCTTTAGCCAAAGATTGGTTTTGAGACTCACATATTGAAATCACTCTTCATCAGATCTAAAAATAGGTCTACCAATGAAAATGACATTTTAAATGTGGAAGTTGTTAACAGGGCTACAAATTTCAATGATGGCACATTGCAGCAAGAAATTTCTAAGAATTGATTATTTGTTGGAATTTTTTATTTATTGAATTTATACTCGGGCCTTCCTCCCCAAGCAGCCTAGGGTGGCAGAAGACCACTTCGTGTAATCAAGAAATATAGGTGAAATACCTATATTGAGACAGGTGGTGGGGATTCGTTGCCACAGGTGAGGGTCAGGAAGAGTGGAGATAAGATTTTTCCCATCCTCTCAGCCTGGTGCAAAGAGATTATTTCACCTTGGAGAAAGAGAGCTAACATGGGGTGGAGAAAATGGGCATCTGGAGCCCATTTGCAGGAGTATTCCCAGAACCATGACGCCACTAAGAAACCCACCATGCTTTCAACACTCTCCCTGGAGGAATGACAAACAGCCCCAGCCATTTATGAGATAAACAAGACATGGTTTATTATACACTGATGAGCAATTACTATTGCAATAACCAACTGAAACAAAAGAGAATTGCGAGCAATAACGCAGCGGTCCCCTGAGCAAAGGGAAAGATCAGACAAGTGTGTCGAGCTGTTTCTTGACTCCATAATCCAGCCACATTTGGTTTGTTTCTTCCTTCATCTCTGCACTGTAATTGTCTCCTTGCTCAGGATATAGGACTTACTGGGCAGGTTTTAGCGCTGCATATCTAAAAAGTATGTAGCATTCAAAATGGAATGGGAACAAGGTGGTGGTGGGGGGGCATGCTTAATAAATAAGGCACCATCCCTTGCTGAGTTCAATTGAAAGAGAGATCTTGCTGGAGGCAGTGCAGGGTGGAGGACAAACAGCTTGCATATCCCATGATAACACCTCAAACTGGTCCATTGCTTTCTGCCTTTATTTCACCTTTTGAGGAGTGTAGCTAACTGCTGAGGTAGTTTAGCCCTTTGAGTATAACGATGCTGGCTCATGCTGAGTCACCAAAAACTTACCAAGGTAAGGCTCGGCTTACTTTGCATGCCACCTGCTTGTTCCTTCTGTATGAAGCTAGCGACAAAACAGAACTGCTGTGGTGCTAAGAAAATACTTGGTCTTCCCCTTTTAGTAAACAGCTCAGCGGCATTTTCTCATTTTCTCAGATTAACTCTGGCCAAGGTATAAGGATGCAGAAGCACATGGCTGGCTGGCCTTTGTTTACACTGCAGCGGTCAAGATCTATGAGACTGACAAGCACAGAAGATAAGACCTTTTCCAGGAGGGGCTCTGTGATTGTGAAGCACCATTCACACCTGGAAAACTTCTTTTATTATTTTTAGAAATGGAGAAAACAGTCAAATTTCTGGTCCTCACCAGTTTCTCATGTGTCCATTCTTGAGTCCATATTGACTTTTTTCTTTTGCTATAATCTGTTTTGTTTTGTTTTGTTTTTTAAAATCCATATGAAAATCTGTATTTAAATATATATTTTGTTCACAAGATGCACATTTAAATACATATTTTAGCTCACAGTAGAGATTCCTAAGTGTATTTAATGATGTGTTTTAAGTTGTTGTAACCCACCCTGGGACCTTAGATTGAAGTGTAGCTAATAAATTAAAATAATTATAATATATTTTACCCTGAAATACATTTTATGCACATCTATGCATTTGTTTTCCTTGTTTTTAGCTCTGAACTGTATCACAACATTTGGAGAAGCATGAAATATGGAGGTCAGTTACTTTGGATTCAAAGTTTTAGTCCAAGAGGTGTGAATTATTCACTTAAAAATACAAAGCAAATTTAAATTTGTCCATTCCTATTTCAAACAGCTTTTCAAAATGTGGTGTTCCATATGGTTTAAACTGCTGCTGTTTTAATGTTGTAGCTTGTTGATATTTTAGTTTTAGATTGTGTGGTTTTATTGGTATCTGATTTATTACAGACACCAGCTCTTTATATAAACCTCCTTGGAAAAGATTTGCCATGTTGTTTGAAAGTTTTGTTTTGTTTTAACAGCAAAACCCTCTGCTGTAATATCCTAAAGATGACAAGACACTCACAGCTTTTGGCTGGGAAATCCGTGCTGCACTGCTGACCAGGGTTGTGTTCCTTTAACGACATCCTTTATGACACGTGGGGTTCAAAGTTTTGAGTCAGTTAAACTAGGTCAGTGGCGGAGGGTGACAATTTGCTCCTTCCACCCAGTTTAAAATGCTATCCCTATCCTATAGCGCAGTGATGGCGAACCTATGACACGCGTGTCAGACGTGACACACAGAACCCTCACTGCTGGCATGCGCCCCATCGGCCCATTCGCGCTGTTGTTGTTGTGTCCCCCCCCCCCCAATTTGTTCTCCCGATCCTCCTCACGCTACAGCTTGTCTCCGCTGTTAAAACTCGGGTCCTTTGTTGTTGTTGTTGTTGTTACTGGTAGCCAGAGATTGTTTTTTAACCCTTTCTGTGCTGTTTTTCTGGCGCTTTGGCAGACGATGATTGGGTGTAACAACATTCATTTTAACCCGTTCTGTGCTGGGGGGTTTTTTTGGCGCTTTGGCAGACTATGTCAGTGCTGCGTGTTAGTTCCAGCGAAGGTATTATTAATCATTTATTTATGTTCCCTTTCCCCCCAAAAAGTGCAGCAACTTTGGGGCATCCCCCCGAAAAAGCAAGCAACTTTTGCACCCCCCCAAAGAAACCTCCAAAACTTTGGTCAGCAGCTCCCCCAAAAAAGCTCAACAACTCTGGGCACTTTGTGATAAATAAGGGGTTTTTATTTTGTTTTGGTTAAATAATTAGTCTTTGGTTTATTAAATACAGTTATATATTACAATTATACATTTTTGTTATTTAAAGCATAAATATCACGAAATTATGGTTTTTTTCTCAAAGTCTCACACCACCCGAGTTATGCTCAGTTTTTTTGGCGAATTTTGACACACCAAGCTCAAAAGGTTGCCCATCACTGCTATAGCGTTTGGTCATGCCTGAACTGGGATCTTATCATTGGGTTCAAAAGCCGGAACTAAAAAAACACCACATAGGTTGAATTCCAGATATCAGATCAAAGTATCCTGAACATGCATGTGTTATGACCTTCTGTTGGAGCAGCAATCAATGAGCCCAACCCTATGTACTGATCAGCTAACATAGCAAGCATTGGGATAATTCCATTCCAATGATGAAACACAACAGCTGCCTTGAGGATCACCCAATCAAGAGGTGGGCTGTAACTAAATCTTCAACTTCCTACATACCTGCATATGTACGCGCAGGCCGCAATCTTAAGAGCTGTTGCACCGGTTTAAGCGCCATGGATTGCACTACCTATTAAGATACAATCTTGGGTCACCAGAAACCCTGGGTCATTCTGACCGTAAATGAATAGCGTGCCTGGCTCCTATCCCTGCTGCAGAAGCTATATGACAGAATTGGACTAATAAAAGCACATATGGATTCTCAGAATCCCAGGGGGTGATGTAATCTTATTAGAATTCAAACTTCTTTAAAAGTATATAAGAATAAGTTCATAAATCAACCTCTAAAACAAAGGAGTTTTGTATCACTTGTGCACGTTACGAAAGGAGGCTGTTGTTCCTGTCCGTGCTGCTGGGATTTCTCCTTATAACACACGGCTGCCATTTCAGATTGTAAAGCTAAATACACACAAAAACAGACACTGTGTTTTATGAATTGTCACTGCGCTTTGCTCATGGAAACTGGACAGGGGTAAAAAGCACACAGCTAGTTAGTAAAACATGTGGGGCAACACTTCAAGAAGGCCCATGTATCCCCACTAACTGTAAGCATACCCTCAAACATTTCTCCAATGAATATAGCGACGTCCCATTCCATAATGTTAATTTTACTATTTATAACTTATTGGGTTCCCCCAGCACTCTGGGCAGCATCCAACATATATAAAAACATAATAAAACATTAAACATTTAAAAAACCACTTCCCTGTACAGGATTGCCTTCAGATGGCCCAGGGGGTTGGATAAATCCACACCCTCCAACATTTCTCCAGTGAAAACAGGGACATCCTAAGGAAAAGTAGGACATTCTGGGATCAAATCAGAAACTGGGATGGCTTCTCTAAATCAGGGACATCCCTGGAAATTAGGGACACTTGGGGGGGTCTGTGTAATCAGTGTTCATGCAGTTCCACTGAAATGAAATGGATTCCCCTGACAAAGTTTACAGTTTGTGTAGAAATTCTCACGGATGAGTCCCACTAAAATGATGGAAGTTTTGCAATAAACTTTACCACGACCCAGTACCACACGCAGAATTTCATCCACTTCACAGGTTTCCAAGTCAACTCGGCCCTGATTTCTCTGATCACAGTGGCCTCAAAAATCTAAGTCTAAAATGTATGCCCATGGGTTACTGAACACTGTCCAGACTAAGTATTTTTATGCTAAATAAAAAAATTCCTTCAGTAGCACCTTAAAGACCAACTAAGTTTTTATTTTGGTATGAGCTTTCGTGTGCATGCACACTTCTTCAGATATACTACAAGATAAAAAAAGATACACTACAAGATAAAAAAAATTCATTCAGTAGCACCTTAAAGACCAACTAAGTTTTTATTTTGGTATGAGCTTCCGTGTGCATGCACACTTCTTCAGTTACAGGTAGGTAGCCGTGTTGGTCTGAGTCGAAGCAAAATAAAAAAATTCCTTCAGTAGCACCTTAAAGACCAACTAAGTTTTTATTTTGGTATGAACTTTCGTGTGCATGCACACTTCTTCAGATACACTATTTTTATGCTGTTTAATGGGCATGTTAGGTTCTTCACCTTAGTATTTTGTTTACAGTGGGGTATATAAGACTATTCACATGTAAATAAATAAAAGCCATGTGCGTTCTAATTCCAAACTCCGAGCCAAACAACCTAAGGAGTACCAAGGATGTGACGTCTTCGTTTGACTATTCTGTTAAGAATTTACACCCTATTAGCAAATGTGGCAACACTTGCAAGACACACCTTCAAGGAAATTAACTTTGGAACAATAAGAAGTGGGAGAGAACAGCCTTAGGCAGCTGTTAATGCCTCCAATGAAGTCGTAAGAACCTCTATTCCAGGGGTCAGGAAACATTTTCAGTAGGGGGCCGGTTCACTGTCCCTCAGACCTTGTGGGGGGCTGGACTATGGGGGGGGGGAGATGAACGAATTCCTATTCCCCATAAATAACCCAGAGATGCATTTTAAACAAAAGCAGACATTCTACTCATGTAAAAACACAGTGATTCCCAGACCATCCGCGGGCCGGATTTAGAAGGTGATTGGGCCAGATCTGGCCCCCAGGCCTTAGTTTGCCTACCCGTGCTCTATTCTGATGCAGCTTCAATTTCTGCAGAGAAAAAGAAAATGAAACAACCATATGTTTCCTTAAAAAACCATCCTCAGTGCTGGGACTGGAAGGAAGACAATTGAACTCAATTCAAGGCAGTAGCTCCTAGCTTAGCTCATGCAGAATCAGAAGACTTGAGGTCCCTTCCTTCACTCGGGGTCTACTAACCCCTGAACCAAAGGCCAGATTTGCTTCCCTAAGGACATTCCCAAGACACCTCTAATTTCAGAAGTGAAGTAGAAAAAAGGGGGGGATCAAGGAGACATAATGCTGGGGTGGAGAGATGGGTTTGCAACTCTCTCTAACCCAGCTCCCTGATAGGGATGCAAATGACCAGCTCCCCAGTCATCAGATCATCATTTGATGAACTGTATATGTGTATGTGCACACACTGTGTAAGTCTTTGTGTGTGCAGGGATGAGTGTGAATGCATGAGTGTGGGATGGACACATCCAGCTGTGTCTGCTGCACATTGGGACTAATAGGGCAGAAAGCAGGGAGGCAAATGACAAGTGGAACCAAAGCCAATGGCAGGTGAAGCCAACTTATTCTAGTTTGCTCCCTGTTCTTTTCCCAGGCGGGTTCTGCAAAAGCAATACGAGTACTAAAGAAGAGAAAACTGCTTGCCAATGCAACACCCTGGGGCTGGGTGTAAGAAAGCAGGCAGGGTGGGATACGGCTGAGGGTAGAATGAGGTTAGTAGGACAGTGCCCCTTTTGCACTGGGCACACCCACTGTTGGCATGTGACCACCCTGGAGAGTTGACCAAGGGTGAATGGTATCTTCAGGCCAAAAACAGTGAGCCATCCCAGCTCCATCTCTTTTACATTTGGTCCCACCTTCAAAAAGCACCTTATTACTGTGACGTCTTCTGCTTCAAGATCTTCTATTTCTAAATTAGATCTAGGTAATAACATTTTAATGGCACTTTGGCAAAAACAAATCTAACAACTGCACCAAATACCCTCTGGCATTTTCAGTGCACATTTGTCCCACGTCAACCTTGTCCCCCCTCCCTCCTGGTAAGAGCTGGAAGAGATCCTGGTGAGAAGTTTTGCCACACTACCAATAACTACCGGTATTTTCTCACTATAGACATAATGACCGTTCCCCATATAAAAGGGGTGCACATTTTGCGCGGTCGTTCGTAGCACCCTAAGAGTCTCAGTTCAGAGGCTGGCAACACCTTCCCAGGCTGGATACCTGTGGTCTCCGCCCACACAGCCAGCCGTCCAATCCAGCCGGGGGAGGTGTTTCCAAGGGGGGATTGGCCAGGTAGGAGGAGGTAACCATCCAGTGCCCACAGCAGAAGGCGAGACATACCTGGGAAGCAGTTGACGGCTCCAGGGCTTTCCCACCCTCCACTCCCAAAAAATTAATGCTTACATTGCAGGTTAACCTCTTTTTCTTCCGCAGGTGAACACGCACGCAGGCGCTGCTACGACAAGGCTGGAAAGGATTTTCACCTTTCCCATAGCAATTCATCACAACTTTGGTGGTTGCAGGCCTTGGGCAGCATCCTTTAGACATTTACCAAAATGGGGGGCGTGGGGAGGTGACCCCCCGCCCCCAGTGCGGCGGTGATACCAGGATTCCCATTAAAGGGGTCTGGGGGGAGGCATTGACCGAATGGTCAATGCCTAGGGGCTGTCATTGCCCTCCCCCTCCAGCGGCGGCGAAAAGGGGGGCGGGCTATCTGCTTGAACATATGTTCTCCAGAGCTAGCCCAACCCCCACATATGCTGGATAACCCAGAAATTACCCAGACTCCCAGCTGGGGGGCTGGGAAGGATAAACGCCCAATGCCTGTGCCAAGGCCTCCCTACATCTGAATCTTAATAAAGTTGTGGCCAACGTCTGGTGTTGTTATTCCGCTCAGGGGCTGCCTGGGGTTTGGGGGGTCTCCCCCTGACCGCGCAAAGGATACTTTCCCCACTTTCCCCTCCCCACAGTCCTGCACCAATTTTTCATTCATTCAAACCTCATAAGAACAAAGCTTCTAAACAAAAAATGAGAATCAGCTTTTCCATTTAGATATCACAATTAGCATACTCACATAAACTGCATTTATTTAGCATTTGGAAAGTGTTAGCTGTTGCCAAGATAGTGGGATGCTCATATATTTTATATCCACTGGGAAAGTGAAAGGAGAAAGTGAAAACAGGAGGCCAGGTTTCTTCCCATGGTGAACTAGGGAGGAACTTGTACAACACCACATTTTTCAAACCATTTAACCCCTGGACAAAGGCGGAAGATTGATGGCAGTTTAACAGGTCAGGGAAGTTAACTCCTCCTGCTTGTTCTGGAAGTGGTCCCATTTGAGGCCTTCTGCATACAAAGGGCAAAAGGCTCAGGATAATAATTGCAAAGCACTAAACACTCTGAAAAGAGCTAAACAGGAGTTCAGAACTGGACTCAAACGGAAATTCCACCAAACCACCGTAAGAGGATGCTTAATATTGTCTTAAGCTGAGGCCCATCTGAATTATGCAGTTAACGCAGTATCATACCTCTTTAAACAGTCATGGCTTCCCCCAAAGAATCTTGGGAACTGTAGCTTGTTATGAGTTCTGAAAGTTATTAGGAAACCCCCTATTTCACAGTCCTACAAAATCCAGAATTCCCTGGGAAGAGGGATTGACCATAGCTCTGTGAGTGGAATGGAGGTCTCCTAATAACTCTCAGCACTACAGTGGTACCTCGGGTTAAGAACTTAATTTGTTCCGGAGGTCCGTTCTTAACCTGAAACTGTTCTTAACCTGAGATACCACTTTCGCTAATGAGGCCTCCTGCTGCCACCGCGATGCCAGAGCACAATTTCTGTTCTGATCCTGAAGCAAAGTTCTTAACCCGAGGTACTATTTCTGGGTCAGTGGAGTCTGTAACCTGAAGCGTCTGTAACCTTAAGCTTCTGTAACCTGAGGTACCACTGTATTAACAAACTAGAGTTCCTAGGATTCTTTGGGGAGTTCCATGACTGTTCAAAGCAGTGTGATGCTGCATTAAATGGAATTCACAGACCTCTCCAATCTATCCTGTGGCCCTGATCCATGACCCCCCAAATCACAGTGAATCTCCCCGGGCCTCCTAGCAAACACCCAGCCTACTCCAGACCACTTAGGCAGCCATCCCACTTGCCCTAATAGTAAAGATGGCTCTCTAAACCTCCTGTGTGTTGCAGAGAATTCTGGAGAGCATTGCAGGATGCGCACTCAAAACACTGGCTGGGCCTATTGTGCCTCAGCATCATCCCACACAAATTAGAATGCACCCTAAATGCATCCAATATTCCCCATGCACCAGAATAACACAAAAGAAAAGAGGAGCATAAGGTAACCTAAACAGAGCCCGCTGGATCAGGCCAATGGCCCATCTAGTCCAGTATCCTGTTGTTACAGCAGCAAACATATATGTCTGTGCGAAATCAAAACCAGGACCTGAGCACAAGAGCACTCTCACCTCCTGTGGTTTTCTAGCCCTTCCTCACATACCATCACGGAATGCACATTCCACCAGTGTCTGGTGGTTGGCTATCTCTTAGCACAACCCCTTTCATTCTGGAGATGTGGCAGAATCACATCACCAAATGGAGGACAAAAGAGGACACATATTTCTATAACTTTTATGTATCCTGTGTCTAGATGCAAATTTGGAAATAATTGTTATGGGTGGTATTGAACAATGTTTTCCTCAGAGTAGATCTATTGAAATTAGTTGACCTCACTTAGGTCCATTTGTTTCAAAAAGTCTATTCTAAGTAAAACTTTGTTGAATACCACCCTATGATTTAAACAGAAATAGATTGAATCTTACAATAGTGGTATGGCTGTTTGCCTGCTGCGTCCAGGTGTAACTGCTGATAGGCAAACACAAGACCCTGCCTACTCTCCTTTGTTATGATACTTTATATTTAAACCAGACCTGGACCAGGTAGTCCTTCAGAGAGAAGATGCTGTCAAATAGCTGTCGTCTATGAAGTAGTTCACAGGGCCACCCTCTTTGCATAGAGAAGATCCTCTCCATTCCTTTGTTTTAAGTCTCTTAAATGACTCTCATCTTCTACTAATGATTATACCCTTGAAATGTGAGGTTCTTGCACTCCCCATACTGCACCACCATCCCCAGTAGGGATTGTTTGGCCAAATCATATCTGCTTTGAGCTCTTTTTATGTTTCTTCCTCAGTCTGTTCCCCTAACTCCTCCAAGCACACTTAATTCCTGATGGGCTCCATTTGAAAGTAGCTGATTTATAAAGTGCTATAAAGGAGAGATTATTCATTAAAAAATACGTCAGATTTGTTCCATTTAACATTATTTACAAGAAGTTACTGAGTAATTGTATGTGAGGAGGGGAATAGGTCCAAAGATGAATGTGGGAAGATTGCTCACAAGGGAAGAAAATGGAGGTGTTTTTCAGAGGGAGGGCGGCATCCAAGACCAGGTGAACATAAGGATAGTATCTCAGGATGAATTCTCTACTTCAGGCATGTCAAACCTGCGGCCCTCCAGATGTTTTGGCCTACAACTCCCATGATCCCTAGCTAGCAGGACCAGTGGTTGGGGAAGATGGGAATTGTAGTCCAAAACATCTGGAGGGCCGCAGGTTTGACATGCCGATGGGTAGGGAGTCTTTTTCAGCCCAAGGGCCACATTCCACTCTGGACAGCCTTCTGAGGGCCACACCAACATTTTTACCAATATTCAGCATCATGCTAAAAAAATCACATTGAGACACAGCATTTGACTATTGTATAGTCCAATTCTCAAAACTGTTTAGCCCTTCAGAATCATTGAATGAAACTTGGCCTGCAGATGCCTTGAAATAAATAATGGGCAGCTCCATAGAACACGCAGGCTTTGGACCGACCACTTTTGGAGCAACAAATGACACCACTCTCTGTTTGGTTATCTGTCTCTATCTCCCATCAACAGATTATACCAATTTTGCAGTGTCACATTTTATAGTTTAGGAACTTAGTTGTATCTGGGTGGTTTCAGGAGTCTTCTTTTGCTGTTTTGTTCTTGCTTAAGAGAGACAGTAAAGTTATTGTCTAGCTTCCTGGCTACCATGCCCTCTATGAACACCACCTCTAGCCTCCTTATAAACATTATTGGAGCTGCTCCCGTTCCCTTCACCTCACCTCCCTCCACAGAGTGCACCATGCCATTGCAAATAACATGTGTTCTTCCAACACTTTCCATGCATGTTGCATCTGGTGGTCCACTCCCTTCCATTTTCTCAGTGCACAATATGCTTCTGGTGGCTTTTGTGAGCAGGGGTTCATCACAAAGCAAATCACATTGCTACATAGGCTGCCAATATGCTACGGGGCCAACTTATTGGTCTTACTCTACAAAGCTACAATCAACTAGGTTATCTGAGGGAACACATACCCTCCAACATTTCCACAATGAAAATAGGGACGTTTGAACACCTTCTTAAATATACACCTGCCTAGTCACTAAAAGAGACCATTTTGGTTGGGCTACATCCTACAGATGTCTCTTGCACTACAACAAGGAAGAAGGCCTTTTTGTGGTGGCACCTGCTCTCTGGAATAATGTTTCCCACAGAAACAAGACATTAGTTTAATTTCAGCACATGCTGTAAACATGTTGTTGTTGTTGTTGTTGTTGTTGTTGTTGTTGTTGTTTATACCCCGTCCACTTAGGGCAGCTCCCAACAGAATATTAAAACATCAAACATTAAAATATGCCTAAAACAGGGCTGCCTTCAGATGTCTTCTAAAAGTCAGATAGTTGTTTATTCCCTTGACATCTGATGGGAGGGTGTTCCACAGGGTGGGTGCCACTACCGAGAAGGCCCTATGCCTGGTTCCCTGTAGCTTTACTTCTCGCAGTGAGGGAACCACCAGAAGGCCCTCGGTGCTTTACCTCAGTGTCCGGGCTGAATGATGAGGGTGGAGACGCTCCTTCAGGGATACAGCAGGTAGGATATAAATATTTTAAGAAATAAAATAAATAAATATTCCACCAGATAGCTGTACATGAGACTCAGCAATGGCCAAACAAACAATGCGGCACACAGTAAAACAGCTGCACACCTGGCTAAGAGCCAATGGGGGGAAGAGGGAGCGCTTACATAAATGCCTATGGAGATCCCATCCATTCATTCAGAGCCAAGCTCCAGGAAGCTCATATCTCTCTCCCCCCCCCCTTCAATCTAGTTTGTTAAGCAGGTCACATCATAGCTAAATGTTAAAGGCTCTTTAATATCACCATTTCTATATTAATGAGATGCAGCTCTATATCAGTTAAAAGAGACTTTTAATGAGGCTTTGGATCAAAGCCACAAGGACAAATGCTCTGGTTTCTGAAGCTTACTTGATTTAAAACAAATGCAGATTGTCCCTTGCTGATCAAGCAATTAGTTTGCTGAAATACATTGCTATGATCAATGTAAAATATCATTTGTCTGACCAATTGAAACAAAAGCAGACTTTTTAATATAGGGATGCTCTGCTACAAAGCAGATCAATACCATGAAGTTATTGCTATTCCCCATCAATCAGTTAAGAACAAATTGAATTTATAAAAGAAGGGGAGACTGCACAGTCTGGGTTATTCCAGGCTTTTTTTCCTTTTCTCCCAGATGCGAATAAAGGCACATGCAGGAAATCAGATATTCAAGTGGGTAGTCTGTGGATGGCAGGGCATTCAATTTGCTTGTGCATAAAGTATAGAGACAACAGAACATCCAAAACTTGTGCAGGCAATCATTCATATTTGTATAAAGGTGGTAAAGAGAGCATCCAGCCATATTTTTTATATTTCCATTTTTCCCTGTTGCATCCCTCAAAAGTCGTATGAAAAGTACTTGCCTTTTTAATGAAGACCCAACTTTTGAAAATGCCTTTTTACCACAGGCCTTATATATCTCCTCCCAATAAACAGCTCAGCAATTGACACTGGCACACTATAAAAACAGCAGCACCTCATAAACATTACAGATGCATTTTACAAAAAGTTTCAGAGAGTTCAGCAACCAGAACTAGGGTTGATCAGCATGGAGTCTTACCCCAAGTAAGGGCACGTTAAAGGGACTGCAGGAATTGGTGCGCTGTCTGCCCCCCTACAAACACAATCCCATTAAAAGTGGGGGGTTTAACTATGCAAGAATCAAAACCTGTCCTTACTATACATGGAGTTTGAAGAACAGTTCTGGGATGGGGGTCACATTTTTATTAGAATATTATTATTATTATTATTATTATTATTATTATTATTATTATTATTGAGACATTAAAATGATGAAAAATATATAAATGGGAATGGGAAAGATGATAAAGATTTTTAAAAATTAAATAAAAAATAACAAAACAGGGGAAGAGGGAACTGACACTCTTATACAGAAGAAGAGCATGATTGGATCACACCAAAGTCTTGCCTAGTCTAGTTTATATTTTCACAGTGGCCAACCAGATACCTTTCGGAAGCCAACAAATTGTGTTATACACTGGACGCAGAACTGAAGATGGCAATCCTATATTTCTATGACTAGTTGTATCTGCATGGGTAAATTCAAGTCTCATAATCCGGATAAATGGTTTGAGCCAGCCCAGCCCTTTAGAGATTTTCTATCCTGTGTGTTCTGTCTTGAGGATCTTTGCTTTTTGCTAGAAAGCAGGGGATAAATTCACGCTGAAACCAGTGTAAGATCCATAGTATAACACAATATAACTTACTGAGCAATCCAAACCCCCTTTGTGTGAGGTCTGAAGGCGGTTTGGTGTCCCTCTCTGCTAGCCTTATCAGCCTCCCATACAGCTCCTCCTTCTGTCTTCTAAATGAGTAGGTAGAAATGGGGGTTGGAGAGATCCCAATCCAGCAGCAGCCAGTAATAAGACCCCCCCCCCAAATGGGCCCAATCCAGCCCTGATCACTGCACCACCTCAAGACTGATGCAGCAATCTGTCTGCATCCCACATCTTCCACCTGGTTGCCATGCACGATGGGATTACAGACACTCTGGTGGTCTTGCTGTTCCCTAAACCCCCACCAGACCAGCAGGGGAGTCTGGGTTGTTCCACAAGATGCTAATCCCTGTCATAAATGTGCAGCCTTCAGATCAAGTCCACTGTGCTGGCTGGGAGGATATCCCATTTTAAGCAGGTGTCTCAGTTCTCTTCTACAATATGCTAGATCAGGGGCGTAGCCAGGATCAAAACTAGGGGGGGGCAAGCCATGGTCGTTCAGGGGCGGGGCCAAGGCACGGGAGGGGAGGGGCCACGAAGTGGGAATGTGGGCGGGGCTACATGGCCAGCGGGCCTGATGACATCGTAGCGGCGGCAGCGGCAGCGGCCACCTTGTGCTTCTGGGGCTGGCAGCGTTGGCGGCTACCCTGCTTGGCTGGAGAGGACGGGAGGGTCGGGCAGGCAAGAGGGGGTGGCAGGGCGGGCAAGGGCGAGGCAAGGCACAGCCGCAGCCACGACGGCTCCGAGGCGTTGCTGCATATCAGCATAATATTTCAACCATGGTTCAAGCCCCACCTTAGGAAAAAATTTCTGCATTGCAGGGGGTTGGACTAGATGACCCTTGTGGTCCCTTCCGACTACAATTCTATGATTCTATTGATATATTACCATAGCATATGCATCATTCTGCTTTCTTGAATTGTCCTACTCCTAGGCATAGCAGCCAACTCCTAGAGGCCTAGGTGCCTCCCCCCCCCAATTATTGGTAAATACCGTATTTGAAAGAGTCATCCCCCCATGTTGATGGGCTTTCTATGTGGGGCTTATCTCTCTCCCCCCCAGTATTTTATTAAGGATGGAAGAGGGAGGGAAGGAAGGAAGAAATAGAGAGAGGGATAACTCATATTTGTGGGTGCCTCTGGGTGACGCTGTGATGCTGGAACTCTGCAGCAAGAGGAATATACCGGTACGCCTGTACAGGAGCCTTGTAAGCAGCTTTCTCTCTGCTTGATTTACAGCAGGCACGTCCAACAGGTAGATTGTGATCTACCAGTAGATCACTGGATGTCTGTGGTAGATCACTGGCACCCCTAAAAAAAGCTCACCCAAAATTTTCCTCCTCCCTAAAAAAAGTTGAACTATGACCTGAAGCCCTAAACAAAAATAATGGGCCTCCCTCCCTCCCTCCTAAAAGAAGCTCAACAAGTTTGACCTAAACCCCAAAAAACAGGGCTTCCCTTCCTTAAAAAAACTCAACAGCTTTGACCTGAACCCCCCAAAAGGGGGTAGATCACCCCCAGTTTTAAACTCTGTGAGTAGATCAGAGTCTCTTGGGAGGTGGCCACCCCTGATTTACAGTATACAGATGCAGGAGGAGGGGCAGACAGGAACACCACTGCTTTTTATAAACATCACTGTGTCTGTCAAAGCTACAGCCCCCCTTTCTTATTCACTTCCTTTTAGCCTTGCAGAGCCACCTTAGTCAAATTGAATCCTCTGAGTCTGCACCCTCATTAAATCGCCAATAGAACTCTTAATGCTCCTGAATGCTCATTAACAACTCCCACTTAAGAACAATAGGGTGAAATGGTCAGCTATCGAATCTTGCCTGGGGATATATGCTCCATTGTCTTAACTGCTTAACTACTGGTAGCCACTTTGCTTTATTTATTTGATGTGTTTTTGTTACAGCTGTGTCTCTCCCCCCCCCCCAAGCAAGCAGAGACTCAGCTGCTCTTGCTAAAGCAAAGCCCTTTCCACTTCAGTTTTTGGAGGGGAAAAGTGCTGGTTATGGTCTGTAAAATACATTAATTTTTTGCTTCTAGGGGGGGCAGCTGCCCCCTCCTGCCCCCCCTGCCTACGCCCATGTGCTAGATAGAGATATTTCAACGTTGTATAGCAGTGGCTACGTAAACAGTATGCCTCACTGCTGTGGGGACTTGACACAGCATAGCATCTGTCTGCCCCTCTGAAACCCTTTCCCATGTTCATAAAATACCCAGCAATGACAAGCCCCTCTCTTTTTCTCAGTCAGTGATTGCCACGAACACAGATGGCTTTAAAAGAGAATTAGACAACTGAAGGCTATCAATGGCTTCTAACCGTGAAGGCTATGCTCTGCCCCCGTGGTCAGAAAGAGTGTTGCTTGTGAATGCCAGTTGCTGGAAACCACAAGAGTGGAGAGTGCTCTTGTGATTAGGTCACACCACGGCCACTGTGAGAACAGGATGCTGGACTAGATGGGCCCCTGGCCTGATCCAGCAGACTCGCCTTATTTCTGCCTACTTGCCTCATATAGAATGCTGCTAGATCAATGCTCCCTAATCTTTGCACCAGCGCATTGATGCACATCTGTGGAGCGAAAGCAACTGTTAACATGGTTTAAATGCCGTTCACTAAAAGTAAAGCTCTAGTTTACTCAGCACATTTCCCTTTGCACCAAAGCATCATTTAAAGGCATTTAAATAGGGCCCTAGTGAAAGTAATTAGATGAGATTTCATTTTGCATAGGAAAGAAATATTGTCCAGTGGGGGGTTTTCTGTTGTGAATCATTACAGGTTTCTTGGCAAATTCTTATTCTGATATTTTCAGCCTTACACAACAGATTATTAAATTACTTTTGGGGGGGGGGAGTCTTACGGCTCGCACAATCTTTGCATGATGGTCCAGAACTGAATAAAGGAACAAGACATAAACTATTCTTTTATACTACAAATGTGGATAGGAAGACATTCATTTGTATGAAGTATACAACAGAAATGCAGCTCTCTCTTTTTTTCATTCCAACAGTGGCCAATAGTTTGCTTTTGTTTTGTGCATCATATGCTGTTGCCCATGTCGAGTAGGCATGGCTAGCATGAATATCTTATGAACACAAATACGGAAGATGTTTCCATGGTGAAAAAGAAATGAGATGAAAAGGCAAGACCTGCTGACTTCTTGAAATCAATGGAACATAAGCATTTCAAAGGGATTAAACCTCCTAAAACCATGAAATCAATGAGGCATCAATAGGCATAGCTGCCAAGTTTTCCCTTTTCTCGCGAGGAAGCCTATTCAGCATAAGGGAAAATCCCTTAAAATAAGGGATAACTTGGCAGCTATGTCAATAGGTGATGTCCAATTAACTTCAATGTAAATTTAAGCATCCTTGACACTTATGGATTGTGCCCAACATGTGCTTGTAATCTGCATTTGTGAAAAATATTATTGACTTTTGATTGGTCCCAAAATTCACCAGTTCCCAGGATCAATCACTGAAATTGGCCTTAAAGGGGGGTGGGATAGTACTATTTAGTAGTATTCAACCAAGTTATAGAAGACTCATTAAAATTATTGAACCTGTTAGTCATGGTCATTAATTTCAAAGGGTGTCTACTCTGAGTAGGACTAACATTGGCTACAACTGTTGTGTTTCATTTTCCCCAAATTGTACAATAAGTGCTCTGCTCCAGAAAGTGATGGCAAGCTCAGCTGTTCTGTTTGCGCACAATACAATGGATGCTGCTGTACTCGGGTAAAAAAGCAAGTGCCCTTTCAAAGATCAATGCTCTGCATGCAGAAATATGGTCAAAGTCATTGCAGACCAGAAAATGTAAAGGGAAAACTTGGATCGCTCTTCTATCAGTTGCGAATGAGTATCTGCTTCGAATTGCCACACTCGATCGCTGGACTTAGTCCAGGTTTTTCTGCCATCAACCATAAGGGAATAAACAACATACTTCGAACACTACTATATGAGTAACAGATTTTTTAATCATGCACTTTCAGGATATTTAACTTCTACATAACTCAGTAACCTCAACATTTACAATTCCTCTTCCTGTTTTGGATATTTTTATTATTACAGTTAGCAACCATTTCCTATTCTGGATTCTCCATGTTTGATGTTTTCACTTTGGGTCATTTAGAACATTAGTTTCCCTCTGTGTCCGTATGCAATGTCAAATTTTAGATGATCTCACTTGCATCTTCCCTAACCGCCACAGTCTGTTTGTGGACTCTGTGTATGGTATGCCACATGTATTAGATACACAATAAAACATAACCATGCTTGAGCAGTTCTGAAGGGTGTTTGGAAATTTCACAGATTGTATAGCTTTATGGTCAATTGTTTTTGTAATTGTGCAGACATGGGCCCACTAATTTACCTTCAGTTCAGCTGTTATCTAAACTGAGGCTTTCTGGGGTTGGTGGAAGTTATCATCTGAAACAGCTGGAGGGCACCAGATTGGCCATGGCTTATAAACAGTTAATGGCAGGCTTAAAAATCAAGAGAAAGAGTGGTCATTAAACTGACCTTGGTTCTTTGCATTAAATAACCATGATAACCATGTTTGGATAGAAATCCCCTATAGATTTCAATGCAGCTTACTAGTAGAGGGGGAGAAATTCAATTCATTTAAAGGTGATTCTGCCTAATTAACATATTCCAAAACAACATGCGAACCAAAATACAGCCATCCTTCAAAATTCACACTTTTGCGAATTTTGCAAAGCAATTCTACAGCTAAGTACTGTGTTCAAAAATGCACATACCCTGTTTCTCCAAAATTAAGATGTAGCCATAAAATAAGCCGTAACAGGATTTTTAAGCATTCAAGGAATATAAGCCATACCCCGAAAATAAGGCATAGTGATAGGCGCAGCAGCAATGCAGTCCGCGGCATGAGCAGGAGGAAAAAAATAAGACACCCCCTGAAAATAAGCCATAGTGTGGGTTTTTTTGAGGAAAAATAAATATAAGACGGTGTCTTATTTTCGGAGAAACACAGTATGGTCATACCTTGATTTTCAAACAGCTTAGTTCTCAAACATTTTGGCTCCTGAACGTTGCAAACCTGGAAGTGACTGTTCCGGTTTGCAAACTATTTTTGGAAGCCAAATGTCCGATGGAGCTTCCACAGCTTTTGATAGGCTGCAGGAGCTTCCTGCAGCCAATCAGAAGTCACGCTTTGGTTTCTGAATGCTTTGGAAGTTGAACAGACTTCTGGAACTTCCAAAGTAGAACTCTACTGGGGTAAGGTGTGCAAAAAAATGCATATGTTAGTGAAGATAACATACAAAAATCCATTATATTAGGGGGGATTCTTTTGCAAAGAAAAAGGTATATCGAAATAAATTTGCACGCTGATGTAGAAATGTTAAGGTATGAATTTAAGACTAGGAAAATGAGAAACTGAGAAACTAAAAATGACAGATTTACCCATCCCTACATTCAAATAAGCATACTTAGGATTGTAGCCAATGACTGACTGACAAGGAACAATGCTCCAGTGCAACCCTGCTCCTGCCATGAATACTTGTTGCATGTTGGTCATCTGGCAATTCTTGCACAAATGGAGTGACTGCCCATTGTACCAATTTCTTACCCACAAACTTTTTGGGATGCATTTGCACATGCATTCATTTTTGCAGTGTCCTGCGATAGATGATAGCAGGAATTTATGTGTTTCATTATGGTTAACAGTTGTCTTACCAAGTGGCTGGGACTTAAGCTTTTCTTTGCTGAGTATGAAACAAAGCAAGATTCCAAGAAATTTGCAACATCTTAGAGTAAACCGGCTTTTCGAGGATTAACTTCATATGAATCAAGCCATCTAATTCATCCCGCATTAGTATTACCAATGAGTGGTCTTTTGAAATAAGTAGAACATCTGGACAAAGCCACAGTCTTCAGCTGCTAAGTGGAATTATTTTTTAAAAAGTAATAAACTTGGAACACGTAAGATTGACTTTTTGTAATCTGGTTTAGTTCCACATTTAAATCCCCTTACTCAATACATCACAAGAGACTTGACTTTTCTAGACCTTAGAAACAGAAAGCCAGCTTTCATGTTTGCAAGACTTTACCCAAGGTTATAACAGAGAGGTGGGTTCTGTCTGGTTTTTATTATGGAACAACTATTATAGCTTGACAAACACAACTTTATAGTCTGACAAAAGGAAAGAATCTCTTCCAACAGGCACTCCATCAAACATAGGGAATCAATTGTCTGTTGTTTCATTCTATAGCTACTGTACAGCCGCCAGTCATCTTCAGCCATAAAGCTATAGGGTCAATAAGATTACACAGGGGCCACTGAAGAGAAAATTAACTACCCCCAGTGATGATAAACAACTCATTTTATTCCTTGAACGTCCTTAAGAAACAATTCTAACCCATCATATAATCAAATATTTTGGGCTGTATTCAATTGACTTTTACTCAGAGTAAATTCAGTGAAATTACTGGGGTTACATTGGTCCCGTCCATTGATTTCAATAGGTCTACTCTGAGTAAAGGTTAATTGACTACAACTTGTTGTGGCTCCTTAACTCCGAATTTACAGTGTTGTAATTCCTATGAGTTATAAGCAACACTCCCAGCTTGTGTAACAGGACTTCAGTTTCCTCTCTTCACAGTGTGCATCCCCAAAATGTGCTCTGGAGGGTTCACTCAGCCCTCTTGAGCTGGTTTTAAGGGCACATGGGGAGCTGGAGAGGAAGTTTCATCACACACAGAGACGTCTGTTGCATAAGCAGAGCTGTAGAGCTGGATACAGTCCTATGAGTAGAGGTTCTTCTATTGGAGATATATAAAGTGGGTACATAGACTCAAGCTATAGACTAAATAGTCCCCAACTTCATGTTACACTGTCACAGAGTCATTAAACAAATTCTTTGTATCTTTCACCACTAGGGAAGATTTTGGACAGAGAACATAGCTTAATATACTTGTAAAGAAGCATCTAATGTTTACCATCTGAAGAACTAAGACTGTGATCCCATGAATGCTTACCTGGGAAGTAAGCTCTACTGAACACAGTGAGAATCACTTCTGAGTAAATGTGCATGCATTTGAAAATCAAACGGAGATGACAAAATTTGAACTCCCAGGCCTGACAAATTGCAAAATCAAAATCATAGGACTAAAATTTGCCTCTCTACAAGACAACTGGGACATAGCCAATGGAACATCACCTTTAAAAAAAGGAAGTCCAGAGGGGAAGCAAACAACAAGCAATAAAAACATACTGAAAACAATTTCATGGCAGGTACAGATTGGGAAAGATCTCTACTGAAAAGGCTGGTTGGAAGAGGAGGGTCTTCAGAGGGTGCTGAAAAGACAACAGGGACAGCGCCTGTCTAATATTTAACAGGATGGCATTCCAAAGCGTAGCTGCCAGTGTAGCTCTACATTGTGCAGAATGGACCTCCTGGTAGCATGGTGTCCAGGCATGGCTGGTTTTAGGTTTGATGAGGCCCTAAGTAAGCCCACCTAGCAGTTCGAAAGCACGTCAAAGTGCAAGAAGATAAATAGGTACTGCTCCAGTGGGAAGGTAAATGGTGTTTCCATGCACTGCTCTGGTTTTGCCAGAAGTGGATTAGTCATGCTGGCCACATGACCCGGAAGCTGTCTTCGGACAAACGCGGGCTCCCTCGGCCTATAGAGCAAGATGAGCACGCAACCCCAAAGTCAGGGGTACCTTTACCTTTAAGCTACTGAAGGTAATGGGGCCCTTTATATGTCCAGCTGTCCTTTGTCAACAACAAATTGTTGCTGTTTTTTGTGTTGAATATATGCTATATGGTAATTTATGGACCTAATAAGTATCTAAAGCCTTTTGCACATAACAAAATGTGTATTTTATCAAAGTAATTATTGAACTGAAATACAATTAAGAAGAAGTATATTAATAGTGAAATACAATTAAGAAGTATATGGGGGGGGGCAAGAGAGTGAGGCCCTAAGCTATGTAGCTTGTTTAGCTTATACGTAAAACCAGCACTGTGTCCGGGTTTCCTTATCCCAAGCTGCATAAGGATTTATATACCAAAACCAACACCTTGAACTTTGCCCTGTAGCTAATTGGCAGCCAGTGCAATTCCTTCAGCAGAAGGTATCAAATGATTAAGGGGTTAAAGCACCTTTCCTACAAGGAAAAGCAAAAGCGTCTTTGGGAGGGATGTATGATTCCCAGTCCAAATCTATGCATGCTAATCAGGATTTGGTCCCACTGAATTCAAACTGCTTATATGTCATGCATTTTTGTGGAGGAAGTGAACTTTTTCTCAACCCTCCCTGTTGACACTAGAATTCTGAGTCATTCAATGGTATCGACTGGCAGTAGATCCAGGGAATTCTTTTTCGCATAGTTTGTTTGTAGAATTCACTGTTGTCACATGGGATGGTTACTGCCTTTGATGGTTTTAAAGAGGGATTAGACAAATTATTCAAGTATAGCTGCATGTGCAGAGGTGTTACACCGGGAAACCAAACTCTTTGATCTGTAAACTTAAACTGCCTGCAGTTAGTTGCTGTTTTATATATGGTTCATTGTTTCACTCATGAGTAGGATGGGACAATCGATAGATTTCAGTCGCTCCCTGTTTCTCATTTTTACACTTTTAAATTCTGCTCTCCACATTTCCACCTTACTTTGTGATTTATTTATTTATTTATTTATTGTTTGTTTAAAAAGCCCTCCTCAACGTCATCAGCATTTTAGTGCATATTTATACTAATATACATTTTTATGAAATTTTACCTAATGTACCTTTTTGCAAAGCATTCATTCACTAATATCATGCATTTTTGTATGTTATTTTCACCAATTTGTGTATTTTCATGCACACTTGACCTCAGTGTATGCATTTATGCAACCCATTACTTGACTGAAGAACTACATTGCAAAATTCAGTGCAAAATTCAAATTATGGCTGTGTTTTTGTTTCAGAAATTGCAAATTTAGTAGTTTTGCCTTTAAATGCAAGCTGAATCATCTTTCTCCCCCAACCCTACTTGTGTGACTTGTTAATTGGAAGATAATGGCCACTACCAGAAACCTCAGCTACATCCTGAATAATTTGCAGGGAGGTTCAACGGTGGCTGCTATTTAGTAAGCATTTGTTTTTGTTTTTGTTTTTTTACATTTTCCAGTCGCTTTCCAGATCACAAAAAGACCAGTCTTTTGGGAAGATGTGTTTTTTTTTGGCGGGGGGGGAGGTTGCATGAGAGTTCCCAATCAACTATGGCTATGAAACCCTGGATTTGCTGGTATTTGATTAAATCCCACCCAAAAATAATGGCAGTCTGGAAGGGCCCATTGACTGAGAAGCAGAGAGGGTGATTCATGTCAAGTCCATCAACCTAAAGTACTTCTCTCTTCAGATTTATAGTCACTGAAAACAGAGAGTAGGTTTGATCAAAAGAATCAGCAGCTGCTGCAAGAGAGAGAAAGAATTGCTCACATTTGATTGCCTCATCTGGCCTCGGAAAAGGGCAGGCTGGGGGGGGGGGCATCATAACTTTAAACCTCCAGAGGCACTGGAGGATTTGATTTCATTTAATCTGGAGAGGCGAAGAATTTGTCACTGGAGGAAGATGAAAATTCTCTTCAGCTTTCGTGCCGTCATCCGTACACGATGGCTGTTGACTGTGTCCATAGAAGCTGACATGATGATGAACTGCTTAGTAACCTTCTCCAGCTTGATTTTCCTCAGAGAGTTGGGTATTTTGATGGACCCAAGTGACTACTTCCGTTGAAAAGCTATTTTTGTTTTGGTATTCGCTGGAACGCCTGTTGTGCGTGGTGGTGGGAGGGGGAAATGTGTGTTTGGAGGACTTGACATTGCAGTTGTGTATCATGCTATTACCCCCTCCTCTAAGCATGAACTAAATGGTACTTTAGCTGTGGAAGTTTGGATAAAGATATGCAAGAGAAAAAAGATATGGTGCAACATTATATATATTATAATAAGTTTGTCCAGTGATTCTAGAATATTAAATACTCTCTCTCTCTCTCTCTCTCTCTGTGTGTGTGTGTGTGTGTGTGTATACTTTTTATTATTTTAATGGTACAGAAGATAAATTTTGAGAAAACAATTGTTACAACAGTAAACAACAGATAACTTGATAAAATTACAGACTTGTATCATGCCATGTGTTAAAGTTTCATTTGATTACTAATCATGCTACATTAATTGATAACAATACCAACAGTTTATGATTATAAATAGAACCAATCCCCTTTGGCTATTTAATCAATTTTGACTTAGTTATTAATTTCAGTGTATTATTTATCAGAGTTTTTTTTCTTAAAAAAATGTTTGGGGTACTCTCATTTTGACTCAAGAAGATCACCATTGTATAGTTCAAATCGGGAAAAATAAATACAGGAAATGGACAAAAGTATAAAGAGTCACAAAATGTTTAGGGGTATGCGTACCCCTGCGTAACCCCCAGAAAAAAGCACTGATTATTATTATTAGTAGTAGTAGTAGTAGTAGTAGTACACCATCCTATACTCACAGGGTATAGGGTGGTTCACAACATAAAACAGCTATATGGTTGTCATATATAATAACTTAATGTGAATTCATTAAGATATTATTACACCTTAGCTTTGGAGTATATTGTGTTGTTTGTCCATGGCACACTTGGGGAACCTATGCTTTTCCAAATGTCACCCTTGGCCACTGACCATACTAGCTTGGGCTGCTGAGAGTCAGAGTTGAACAGCATCTGTCCATCTCTGGCCCCATCTCTGGATAGGGCCACTATCCAACCCTGACTATCATTGTCTTACAGCAGGCATGTCCAACTCCCAGCGGATTGCGATCTACTCCCAATATAAAAAAAAACTGGCAGTGATCTACCCATTGTCATTGGATGGAGGAGGAACATGTGTGGGATAGTTGGCAAGCTTCTTTTGGGAAGGGTTGCCCTGAGTTGTTGAGCTGTTTAGGGGGGGCAGTTGTTGTCCCCCTTTTTTTTTTTGCTAGGGTTGCTGGGCTTTGGGGGGAGGGTTGCAAAGAGTTGCTAAGCCTTTGGGGGGATTATTTAGCTTTTCTTAGGGGGAAATGTCGAGAATCAATCAAAAAGCCTTGCCTACACTGCCACTCGTACGAATCGCGCTTACTTCTGCTTAATGACTGATGCCGCTGTGGCAGAGGAAGGACCAAGCACTGGGGGCAGGGGCAGTCTACATTCCTTGCCCAATTTATTTACGTAATCCAGTAATCAACAAGGATCACCCTTGATCAACCAGGATCACCCCTGGGATCTACCTGTCAATCGTGGTTGACCAGTTGAACATGTCTATCTTACAGAGTTGTAAGCATGGGCGCTGTGGTCTAAACCACAGAGCCTAGGGCTTGCCGATCAGAAGGCCAGCGGTTTGAATCCCCACGATGGGGTGAGCTCCCGCTGTTTGGTCCCAGCTGCTGCCCACCTAGCAGTTCGAAAGCACATCAAAGTGCAAGTAGAAAAAAAGGTACCGCTCCAGTGGGCAAGTAAACGGCGTTTCCGTGAGTTGCTCTGGTTCACCAGAAGCGGCTTAGTCATGCTGGCATATGATATGTACGCCAGCTCCCTCGGCCAGTAAAGCGAGATGAGAGCCGCAACCCCAGAGTCGTCCGTGACTGGACCTAACAGTCAGGGGTCCCTTTACCTTTTAACCACAGTAAAGAGTGATTTGTTAGGAGCTAGGGGTCAAGTGGCTATGAGTGACTCTTACCTGTGGTGCCTTTTCCTTCTACAACCAGTAAACCAGCGACGGTAATTTCTGGACTGGGCCCTCAGCTTCTGTGGGAAGAAGGGAGGGATACAAATTTAATAAATAATTGCAACCAAACTCAGCTCTCCCAGATCCCTTCTACATCACAGTTCTTATTTACCTACTTAGAACCATAGAATTGTAGAGCTGGAAGGGACTTCCTTCTGCAATGCAGGAAGCGCATGAGAAGCGCATTTCCTGGCAATGCTGGCGCAAGTGCACCGACATGGTTGTAGGAGTACAAATGTAACAGCTGAGGTGGCACAAAATAGAGGCATAAGACTGTTGTCCATATAGCTTAGCATTGTCTATTCTGACCGGCAGTGACTCCCCATAATCTCAAGCAGATGGTGTGCCACATAAGCCGCTATTTGACCCTTTTAACTGGAGTCGTCATGGATTGAACCTCAAGGCTTTCTGTGCGCACGTGTTCTCTACCACTGAGCTAGGCTCCCTCTGAATTTGCAACTAATGGCAATGTGCAAAGGGAAACAGGGTTGCGGTCTGATCTTTCTCCTTCAATCCTTGACAAACGATAGGACTGGGCAGTCAGTCTGCTGCTTCCCAGTACATTTGGGAGATCACATGCCTTACGACCTGCCTAATGGTCCGCATCCACAAACCTTTCCCTTGAGTCCTAAGAGCTTATCCCTGCACACAAAACACCCATGAGCCAGGCAGATGCAGATGACAGCTCTGAAATATAGAGTCTTACACACACAAAAAGAAGAAGATGATAAATCCAGCAAACCAAAGAAGCCCTAATGCACTTGTCCTGCTTCAGCTGCAATATAATAATACCTAAGTTGATCTTTCCGATTCAAAGTCAGAACCTTAGCCTCACTCCTATCTTCTCCTATCACTGTATATGATTTAAAATGCATTACCGCAGACCTCCAGAGGTAATTTCGCTTTAGGAAGCAATAGGGAGTAAGATAATCCACAAAGGTGAAAGGGGCAAAATCCACTGATGGGGAGGGGGGCATCTAACTTTGACTCCTTTCTGGAAGAAGCTATCCCTAGGGATTCAAGCATCTGGCCAGATAAGTATCTACTTCCTTTCAAGTCATTACTGTGTCAGCATTTTCAGAGATTTATTCTGTCAAATGGTTACGAATATTAGTTTAGGTGCTGTGTTTAGAAGAGCTGTTAATTTTCGAGGTTTTTTTTTTTTAAGTGCTGTAAGGAGACCCTGTTTCTTGTCCTTTTAGCTGTGAAAATACTATTGACAGGTACATCTCTTATAACAGTGGTATGAACAAATGTATATTGCTAAATGATAGTGGTATATTCTGCCACTTGCCTTCAGTGAAAAAGAAGTGTTGGGATACAACCCTGAATCTGGTTCATTTGACCTCATTAATCCATCTATTATAACCTCACAAAGTTTGCAGTTTTTATATGTTTTCATTTCTTCTGTAAATGACTGTGTGATTGACAGATATTTCATGGTTTTATGCATCACCCTGGGGATTTGGAGGAAGGGTGGTGTATAAGCATAAATGTATAAAAGCGAATGTGTTTTGGACATGCTCCTCTCCCGACATATGCTGAGCATAAATTTTTGACTTGAGATCTTAGGTTCAAATATTCAAAACTTGGATGAAAAACAGAGTGCACAGATTCAAAGGCTTTATTCATTGTTAACAGTTTATAAGTAGAGATTTGCAAAATGGAGCACCTAAGCATTAAAATGAAAAAGTAAAAGCTCCTAAAATCACCACTTGACTGGCTGAAGATAAGTTAGAATTTCGTTGAACCTTGTAATTCAAAATCTAGAGATTCTATGCATGTTTGCCTTGTTCCAGGCACCTCTGAGCACAGGGCAACTTTGCCCAGTGGTGCGGGTCCCTAACAGTGGTGGGGTGTTTGTGTTTGTGTCTTCCTGATTTCACATGGGATCTTACAGGGTGGTGATAAACCGTGATATAGCATGGGGGGGGTGAGATGATAAAAAGCCTTGCGCATGTGTCCTCAGGGCCATGTTGACCCTTGTGAGTTTCCCATCCACCCTCCATGTTAAAACCTCACTGAGCTCTTTAGCTTGCTGGTTGACAGGGCCAGAAACATTTTTTCCCCTCCCAGCCTTAATTGGCCTCTTTGTGGGCGGGGGGGGGGGGGTGCATTTCCCTTAGTGACTTTAGCCTTGTACATTTCTCCAATGAAAATAGTGTCAAAGCCGACTGGCTTCCTCTCTTCACACAGTCACCAGGAGAGCCTCCTGGCATTTTATAGCCTTTTATTACAGTATTTACAAGCAGTCATTAGCACATAATGATCATTCATCAGAGTCACTCAGTTCCGATCTCTGCTGAGGGCTGCATTTGCCCGGCCAGGACACCAGAAAATGGCAAACTCTCAAGCTCCATCTTTGGCCCCTCCTCTTCTCTACATGTCTTGCGAGAGTGGGCTTAAACCTTCCCCCCCCCCCCGATTCTAAGCTGGAACTTAACCCTTGTTGCTCCTGTGAACCTCCTGACTCTACATCTCTCCCTGCCTGCTCCTCTAGACTGACATCAATAACTCTCTCCTCCTCATCCTCCTTGGGAACACCTCCTCCTTCTTCCAACCCTGCATCTCCCCCGCCTTCTGGGAAACCTGACACCCCTGGCTCATCCCTGACAAATAGGATGTCCTATTCCATTATTATTATTATTATTATTATTATTATTATTATACCCCACCCATCTGACTGGGTTGTCCCAGCCACTCTGGGCAGCTTCCGACATATATAAAACATAATAAGACATTAATTTTTTTAATAAAAAAACCTTCCCTATACAGGGCTGTCTTCTAAAGGTTGTATGGTTACTTATTTCCTTGGCTTGGGGGTCCCATAACCCCATAACCTCCAATATTTCTCCAATGAAAATAGGGATATCCTAAGGAAAGCGGAACATTCCACGATCAAATCAGAAACTGGGATGGCTTTGTGCCTAATGAGTTATGCTACAGCAACAGCCAGACTACTTGTTGCAAAAGATTGGAAGTCTCAAAGAATACCAAATAAAGAAGATTGGCAACTCAAATTATTAATTTATTACAATATGGCAACAAAATATGAAGAAGTTAAAGGAATTAAGGAAAATAAAAGAGCGGAAAACTGGAAACTGTTTACAGAGTATATTAAATGCCAGGTAGAAAAAAACCGATCTCTTTTCAGCCTTTTAAAAAGCTCAAACAAATGAGTTGTAAATGAAAAATAAATTAAAAATAGTAATCTGCAGAAAATTGAAAGGAAAAATATAGCGTAGTATAGAGATGGTTGAGAAGTAAAGGGAAAGGGGGGATGGGGGAGGGCAGGGAGGGCGTAAAAGGCACAGACCACAGGACTTATATTTTGTTTAAATATTTGTTTATAGGTATTTGTTTATAGGTTATTATTTGTTTTTAAACTTATATGTTATTATTTCTGTATTTTTTCTGGAAAATTAATAAAGCTTGATTTTTATTTAAAAGAAAAGAAAAGAAACTGGGATGGCTTTGGTAAATCTGGGGCTGTCCTTGGAAAATAGGGACACTTGGAGGGTCTGGAAATTGTGTTTACTGGTGGAAATGGCATTGGGCCAGATCAACATACTACACAGGGGTCCACAAGGGGCCTTGGAGAAAGATTGGCCATAGTATGCCCTGCACACAGGTTACAGCCCCTGCATGGCTAGAATCTCTTGCCCTGGTCACCCAGGGAAACCCGGGAGGCCTGGTTTGCACCATACCAGGCCCCAATGCTGGGTGGTTCCCACTGAGGGGAGTGGGGCATTTCTCAACCCTGTGGCAGAGGTCCATTCCGTCAGCAAGGACTGCTGGAATTTGCAACAGGATCTTGCTCTACTGCCATGTGAGCCCCGCTTTCTATTGCTCTCGGATTTGGGCTGATTTTTCCCAACCTTGTGTCCTGTCTAGTTATTCCACCACTGTAACAGGGCCCCAAATCACACCTGTCAGGGCAGACTCATAAGTAAATCCTACTGCGTTCTCCATGACTTACTGCCAGGAAAACATGCATAGGATTACAACCTTAATACTTAAATAGCTTTTAGCTATGAATGACAAGGTAACCAAAATAATCAGGTGGCCTTGAAGACAGATTTGGGAAAAAAGCATTTCAGCAACAATACGGAGAAGTCTTTGGAAGGAGTCAGCATCTGTTTCCACTGTTGATGCTGTAATAAGAGGCTGTTTCCCAAATTGTTAGCATAAGAGGCATAATATGTCTTTCATGTATGAATAATTAACTGGCCAACAATTTTCACCCCTTCTAATAGCAGAAATTGATATTGAAATAAAGTTAGTAATATAAGATTGGATCCAGGCTTCAGCTCAGTTCACATTTATAGGTGAACTGACCTAATTCTCACTTTTCAAAACAAAATCTGAATCAAGGCACAGCCCTCCTTTGAAATTTGCAGTTCTCTGAATTTCTATTACTTGTCAAGTAATAGGCATGTTCTATGTAAAGGGCATAAAAATACATTTATTGGTGAAAATAACATGCATTAAAATAGGCAAAACTGTATTAAAGCTGTGCTCCCACAGGAGGCAGTGACAACCACCAATGTGGATGTCTTTAAAAGAGGATCAAACAAATTCATGGAGAAAGGGGCTATTGGTGCCTACTAGGCATGATGACTAAGCTCTTGATACAATTCCCATCTTCCCCGACCACTGGTCCTGTTAGCTAGGGATCATGGGAGTTGTAGGCCAAAACATCTGGAGGGCCGCAGTTTGGGGATGCCTGGCCTAATCCCTCAGGCTTTTATGTTCCTATTGAGAGATATTCACGTTTACTTACAGGTGAATTTTCATGAAAACGTTTTTTATTAAAAAAAAAAAAAACTCAGACTGACGTGGAAATATGGGGTACTAAACTGAAGACTGGAAAAATGAGAAGCTGAGAGAAACTGAAATAGACTCATTCGCTCATCACTACCACGATGCATGCTTTCTACACACAAATCAGGATGAACGCTGAATAAAGTGGTAATCTAAACAAGGGGTGAAACTGACAAAGAGGCTTACCATTGAACGAGTTAGGGTGTGCCAGTTTTTTCCTACTTTCCCAGTGTTGCTGGTCTGAACTTTGGAGCTTTCTGAGTTAGATCTGTGATGCAATAATCCTGGACAGCCATCTCATGGATAAAGTAAGACAGTTTTCTGAACAATTAGCATCCAGTGACCAGAAGCTTGCATTTTAGGTTCTCAAGCACCACCTGCTGGAAGGAAGAGAAGAACCACTTACCAAAAAAAAGCCCTTATCATGTTCTTGAACAGTGGAACAATTTCTGCTTTGCATAATTACCAGAGAACATAAAAGTAGGTCCCTATAAATATATTTTGGCTAATTGTAGTCATGCATCAGTTTTAAACGTGTTTATTCAGATTCACAACCCATTGATTTCAGTGAGGCTTACTTGCAGAGCTGGGCTCTAGAAACATGCTTCTAAATAGTATACATGTAAATAATAATATGTTATCTCACCCTTCCTCCAATAACCTCAGAGAGGTGAACAAGGTTTTTCCCTTCTTATGTATTCCTCCCCCAGCACCCCTGTGGGGTAGGTGGCAGACCCAAGGGCACCCAATGAGTTTTCCAGCTGACCCTAGGAAGCTGCCTTATACTCTCAAATTCTTTATACAGATATCTATTTGTGGTCCTAAAAGAAGCAACCATTGTCATAATTAATTGACATTTAGTCAAAGCCGCATCATATCTTCAAAACAAAAAAAGGTTATGAACGAAAAACATTGCCAAGATACTTCTATGGTTTTGTTCTCACGGCAGAATTGGTCGGGAAGATTTGTTGCAGACAATGGCTATCTGTGACTGAATAATCAACAGAACAAAGATGACACAGTGTAAATTATTCCATATGGGTACTAAACAAAGTCTTCTCTGTAGGTACTTTGAGGCTGAGTTTCGAGTGGTGCTGATTTATTTCGTCCATAAATGTTCCCTCATATATTAAACAACCAGTGGAGGGAAATGGGGAAGATCCAACAGCCTATCTAATATATAGTGTTTTTTTTTCATGGGTCATTAAACCATACTGAGTAGTGCCGCAACAGTTTGAGTGTTGCTGTTTCCATAAGAGGAATAGTTTCATCTTCAAATTATTCCATTTAAGTAATGTAAGGTAGATATGTAAGATAGATATGCAGAATATGTAATGTGTATGGCCATAAAGAAGGCTGATCGCTGAAGAATTGATGCTTTTGAATTATGGTGCTGGAATAGACTCTTGAGAGTCCCATGGACTGCAAGAAGATCAAACCTATCCATTCTGAAGGAAATCAGCCCTGAGTGCTCACTGGAAGGACAGATTGTGAAGCTGAGGCTCCAATACTTTGGCCACCTCATGAGAAGAGAAGAATCCTTGGAAAAGACCCTGATGTTGGGAAAGATTGAGGGCACTAGGAGAAGGGGACGACAGAGGACGAGATGGTTGGACAGTGTTCTCGAAGCTACGAACATGAGTTTGACCAAACTGCGGGAGGCAGTGGAAGACAGGAGTGCCTGGCGTGCTATGGTCCATGGGGTCACAAAGAGTCGGACACGACTAAACGACTAAACAACAACAACAACAACAAAAAGATAGATATGAGGCCACATCTGTACTACACACTTAAAGCACTTTTGTACCACTTTAAACAGTCATGGCTTCTGCCAAAGAATTCTGGGAACTGTAGATTGATAAGGATGCTGAGGGTGGTTAGGAAACCATTTCCCTCACTGACGTTCAATTCCCAGGTGGCATAATAATAATCAGTCCTTCCAAGGGGAGCTCTATGAGGGGAATAGGAAGCCTCCTAACAATTCTCAGTACCCTACAGCTCACAGGAGTCTTTTGGGGAAGCCATGGCATGTTAAAATGGTATGATGGTGCTTTTAATGGTGTGTATGTGGCCATAATATACAACAGCTGGGAGAAAGGAAAAGAAAAGAACAAGGCAAGCATTTCCCCCAGATTGGAAGAGGTGAGCGCCTTGAGGGCTTTTTTGTTGTGATACAGAATATGCAATGTGTAAGGCAAGCTAAGCGTGATACAGAAGTTAAGCCATAAATCCAAAGCAGTGGGACGCTTTAGCATCTTAAGAACACCTTGCTTGCTTTCCGACAGCCGCCAAAGCAAAACACGCTATTGTCTTCTAGACACTCTCTTTCATGTTCCAAGTGCCCCCTTTATAAAAAAAAAATAGGCTGGACACAATAGATCAGATAAACAAAGACACTGTCATTCTTAAATCAAAACATATTCAAGGGGGAGAAAGAATTAAAGAGTCCCTAATTTGCTACATATGTTTTTTGCATACTGTACGTTAAGGGGGTTTCTACAGGAACATATGGAAAGTATCTGAACTAGCAAGACAATGACAATCATAAATCACTCTCGGCTCCAACTTCAAATTATGTCTTGTTCCCTCCACTCTTGGGATATTCACTAGATCGCATACAAACTCATTGTTTTGTGGGCTTGATAATCCATTTCTACCTTTATGAGGAATGATGTCATAACGACACACGAAGGGTAAGTAAAAGCGAAAAAATAAACTAGATTTTACGTGATTCTTCAGCAGATGAATCCCAAGACTTGACTCTTGATCAGATAACCTTCAAGTCACCATAGGGATTATTTCCTTTTTATATATAAAAATATCTCCTACACAATAAACCCAATTCTTCCTTTTTAAAAAAATAGATGGCTTAATAAGTTGTAGATAGCCGCTGACAAGTACTATGTGGTCAACACCAATAGAAATGTAGCATGTGTGCCTGTCCTTATTGGCCCAATTGCAAGCACACACACACACACACACACACACAGAGAGAGAGAGAGAGAGAGAGAGAGAGAGAGAGAGAGAGAGAGAGACTACCTACTTTATATATGCAGACGATACCTTAGAGTCAAGTCCCTTTTTTCCTTTGTAACTCTATACAGAATTCTTCCTCTATGCATATAGTTATCTCCCGCTTGGACTACTGCAATGCGCTCTACGTGGGGCTGCCTTTGAAGGTGACCCAGAAACTACAACTAATCCAGAATGCGGCAGCTAGACTGGTGATTGGGGGTGGCCGCCGAGACCATATAACTAACACCGGTCCTCCCAGTACGTTTCCAAGCACAATTCAAAGTGTTGGTGTTGACCTTTAAAGCCCTGAATGGCCTTGGCCCAGTATACCTGAAGGAGCGTCTCCACCCCCATCGTTCAGCCCGGACACTGAGGTCCAGCACCAAAGGCCTTCTGGAGGTTCCTCACTGCAAGAAGCAAAGCTACAGGGAACCAGGCAGAGGGCCTTCTTGGTAGTGGCACCCACCCTGTGGAATGCCCTCCCATCAGATGTCAAAGAGATAAATAACTAAATGGACATAAATCTGACATGAGGAATCACAAGACAGAGAAACCAGTAGGAGAACACTTCAATCTCCCAGGACATTCTATACAAGATCTCAAAGTAGCTGTTTAATTACAGAAAAATTTCAGAAACAGACTGGAAAGAGAAGTTGCTGAATTGCAACTCGTTACCAAGCTTAAAACTATGGAGAGACCTGGTATGAACAGAGACATAGGATTCTTATCTCATTATACATGATCAAGCTTTCTTTAGCACCTCAGCCCTTGCTTTTTCCTGCAAGACCAATTGCAGTCATTAACAGTCGCTAACAGTCATCAACAGGTTTACCACTCCTATTAGCCCATCACCCATTCCCATCACCCCCACCCCACCCTCTGACTATACATAAGGGTCTGGTGACTTCTGTTTTAGTGTATCTGAAGAAGTGTGCATGCACACGAAAGCTCATATCTATGACAAACTTAGTTGGTCTCTAAGGTGCTACTGGAAGGATTTTTTTTTTTACCTGACATTTAGAAGACATCTGATGGCAGCCCTGTTCAGGGAAGTTTTTAATGTGTGACATTTTAATGCATTTTAAATTTTTGTTGGAAGCTGCCCAGAGTGGCTGGGGAAACCCAGCCAGATGGGCGGGGTACAAATAATAAGTTGTTGTTTTGTTTTGTTTTTAGTTTATTGTTTTCCATTGGATTTTGATTATATGTTAATTTGCTGTTTATATTGGAAAATTAAAAATATATATTTTTAAAAAAAGAATTAGGTAGAGGGGGTTTCCAGTGTTGAGGGTGACCACACTGGAGGATTGCTTTACTTTGTCCACAGAAAAAGTGGGGGGAGACAATATTCAGAACACCCACACACAGTTAAGCACCACAAGGCAAATGCAATGTTAAAATTGTGCTTCTGAAATAGCAGACAACTCCTGAAATGGCCTAGCATGGCACACTGGCAGCAACTGTTTTTGTGTGTCTGAAGTAACAGGTATGTAGTCTGGGGATGCTTTTGGATCCCTCATTGTTACGTGAAGATCCAACAGGTGCACCAACTATAGGGGGCAGTGGGGCTTCAGCCCCCTCAATATTTCTAGACAGGAGGGCAAGCCCTGCCATCCCCAGGTGACCATTGGCATCAGGTGGGGACAGGATGCACAGAGGGTCAGTTTCACCCTCCACGCCCCCCACCGCTGACAGGCAAGTGTGACCCACTGGGCAGGGACAGAACATGACACCAGGGGCCCCCGATGTAGTGGGCAAGTCAGCGCCCCAGACTCAAATGGCCTCTGGAGCACCTATTATCAGTTTTAGTGTGCTAATGCCTGTTCCTGAATAGGGATAGCTTAGTAACTGTCACCCGCTATGTGGGAATTTCCAGACGACCACAGTGCCTGGAAAAAATCCATCAGGTCATGCATGCACAGCATGACCAGAAGAGGAATGGGAGCAGTGCACAATGAAGAAATGTCGCAATACACTTGCGTCAGCACAACAGATGCCTTCATCTGCCCCAGCTGCAACAAAACATGTCCCAGAGCGTGATTGGGCTGACTCTCCAGATTATACAAAAAATACGATGGAGCAAGCAAGATGTACAATACACACATGGAACAATCAACACAATTAAAGTAATTTGCATCGTTTTTGCTTGAACTGAAGCTCTGTGTGCTTATCGGAGCCCTTTGTAGTTTTGGAGCACAGCCATGAATTTTCATTCAGGCAAAAAGAATGTTAAGAGTGACGGTGGCAGGAGAGAGGGAGAGGGAAAGGGAGATGCCAGTGGATAACATTACATCAGAATCAGCACTTTGAAAGCCCACTGTAATACTTCTGAGTAATTCCAACGGGAAAATCCTACATACATATCTACTCCATTTAATGAAATACCGCTAACATCACCTTGAATCAGAGAAGGAATTTTTATCAGCACCTAATAAAACACAAGCAATAGAACCGTTGTTTTATTAGTTGTCTAGGTTCACACACAGGAAATGCCTATAGAATATAATAGAAGTGGATTATTTTCTAAGGCTTCTCAAGACAATCTTATCTGTGGTGATCAGCTGTAGCATGGCTGCTTAGTTTGGTTTGGAGCATAAGAACTAAGGGTTATCATCCTGAGGTTTGGGAATAATTTCAGCAATGTTTTCGTAGGAGACTCTGGAGTCACCTTAGTTCAATCACTGCTAGGGATTTCTGTAAGATATTATTGATTGTTCTGTTTAATAACTTGTGCTGCCTGTAAAAGATGGAGAAGCCATGCAGAATTGGGTCATCCTTGGAATCATATTTTGTGGGGCTGCCAATGAGAAAAGGCATTATTTTTGCTTGTAAACCTGGCCTAGATATTCAGTGAGATAAGGTGATTACGGAATCCAGCAACACCATTCTTGTACTCAGCTGGCAAAAGAATCAGAGCTAGCCTTAGCCAAGCAAGATTCCCAAGCTGAAGAAGCTCGGAGATTTCTTAACATGTGTGTGTGTTTTCCTCTGAAGGTGTAATTTAACAAGTTGTTGTTGTTGTTTGGCATTTGCATTTATATTCTACTTTTATCTCCAAAAGCTCAAGGTGGCCTATATAGTTCTCCCCCTCTTCATTTAATCCCCGTAACAACCTGTTAGGTCGAGAGACAGTGACTGGTCTTAGATCACCCAGTGAGTTTCATGGCCAAGTGGGGATTTGAACCCAGGTATCCCAAGTCCTAGTCTGAAATCCTAACCACTATAACCACAGTGGCTTAAGTATAACTCGCCACACTGAGTAGCAACCCAATCAAACATGGTTACTCAAAGTCCATTGGTAGCTTTCCCCACAGTGCCTTCCAGATGTTTTAGTGGGAGCTGAGGTTGTGGAAGGCTGTTCTACAGCCATAAACCCATGCGGTCTCCCAAGCCGCTACTGTAACTGCTATACCACTCCAGCTATAAGATGGTCAAAGGTGCATTTAAGGTCCAAACTTCATGTGACAATAAATCATTTGTCACCATACCAATGAGATTTGGACTTGTGGGCCGCCATACCAGAAAGGTTGGAAAACAGTGACCTGAATAAAAGCCTTTTCCCAGTCTCACTAATGGAGCCAAAGCAGGAATGACTAAGAGCAATAATAAAAATAATAAATTAGTTGGGTTTTGCTCCATAGACAAAGTAACCAAGTAATGTGATACTAGATCTTTGAGAGAAGTTGTGCTTCATCATTTTAGTTGGCCTTTTGTTACTCCTGGCTTCAATACAAGACAGTTTTTAGATTTGTTATAGTTTATCAGAACTAGATAGTTATATAGAGTCGACCAAAGGTCAAGAAACAGCTCTGGTTTCTGATTTAAGACAAAGGTTTCACATAAATGTACATATGCAATCACTAAATCCTATCCAGCTAGGGTTTTAAGAATCACATGCATATGTTAAAATGAACTAGTATTTAAATCTAAAATAATCTGTGCATCAATTGAAGAAAGAGGAAGGCAATTGTAGGTTATTTCCAATGATAACAATATTTTAGTCACAGACTTATTATTATTTTTGCATGCCCCTTTGTCCTTTCAAATTCTGAAAAGAGTCATTGGTCAGCATGGATAAATGTTGACAAAATTCTTTATATGTCAAATGTGATCTACTGTCATTCAAAATTGTTACCATTTTCCCAAGAAAACAATTTGGAAATTCCCCCAAAAATGAACTTTAAAAAAAAATCCCTCACATAAATCAGAAAGAAAACAACACTGGGCATTCCCTAAAGCTTTGGGAAACAAATTGAATACAATTATACAGTTTTATCTTATCTTTATGGCCATAAGAATATTCGCTCAGTTTATTTTTCTCAAGCTGTTATTTCTATTTGTGACAATGTATTAAAAGTCATAACTGTTTGATTAAGAACAGTCAAGTAGTAAAAATGTCTTCTGCATTGTCTGATTTCAGACTGTGACTAGGGATTGAAAATGGTGTCAATTTCAGTTTCTCTCAGTTTTTCATTTTTCCAATCTTAAATTCAATTCTCCATTTTTCCACATCAGTTTGCAATTTTTTTAAAAAGTCTTCATGGAAATCCACCAGTATTTCTATGCAAATTTCTCCTAATATCACACAATTTTAATGCAATTTTGCATGGTGTACATATTTTTGCAAAGCAATTTCCCCTAATAGAATAACATTTTTCTATGTTATTTTCGCAAGCTTATGCATCTTTATGCATAATTTCACCCGGTGCATGCATTTTTGTACACATTACTTAGCTGGAGAACTGTACTGCAAAATTCAGAGCAGTGCCAAATTTCAAAGGATGGATGCGTTGCAATTTCTGTAATGTTTAAAAAGTGAAAATTAGGTAGATTTGCCTTTAAATGTGGATGAAATCAATTCTCTCCCCCATTCCTAACTGTGACTGAAAGTTGTCCCAGGAAGGAATGCTGTAATCACAGAAAATAAGCTGGCCATTGAAAAAGGATTCAACAAAATTTTGGCCCTGGGATGGTGGATCATATGTACAGTGGTACCTTGGGTTACAGACGCTTCAGGTTACAGATGCTTCAGGTTACAGACTCCGCTAACCCAGAAATAGTACCTCGGGTTAAGAACTCAGGATGGGAACAGAAATCACGTGGCGATGGCGCGGCAACAGCGGGAGGCCCCATTAGCTAAAGTAGTACCTCAGGTTAAGAACAGTTTCAGGTTAAGAATGGACCTCCGGAACGAATTAAGTTCTTAACCAGAGGTACCACTGTACAAGACATCTGAAAATTCTCACATAACCAAAGAGAAAAAGGGAAACATTCAGACTCACACGTGGAACTGAAGGCTGTACAGTTCAGGAAAAAAAATTATGCTGTGATTCTGTAATATGTTTAATCTGACTCTTACAACCTTGGAGAATTAGGACAATAACCAATGTGTCTGTTGCAGCCTCAACAGGTTTGCATTTCTGTTTGTCTTTAAAAGTAATCCTTGGTGCAATAAAGTCAATTTATACCAGAAGCAGCACTTGCAGCAAGAGGTTTAACCCTTTTCACCCTAGCCAAACCCAGACAAACAACAATAAAACCCAGCACAGCAATGAGTAAATGGGGAAGGGGGTCTCCTATAAAGACAAAATGATGTTTGGGGAAGAAATTTGATTCAATTTGGCTTGAAAAGGAGCCCTTCCTATTTTGCAGTCTGAAACAATATGCGACCCAAAACGCAACCACCTCCTTCAAAATTTGCATTTCCCCCCAATTTCACAATGCTGTTTTCCAACCAAGTAATATCTAATAAAGTGTGTGTAGAATGCATTGTGTTAGTGACAATAACAGACAAAACTGTGTTGTATTGGGGGAAACTGCTTGCAAAAATGTGTGTGTTAGGTAAAATTGCATACAAAAAATGTGTACATTGGAAGAAATTTGCACTAAAATGCTGGTGAATTTTCATGAACTTTTAAAAATGAATTTGTAAACTGGTGTGGAAATGTGGAGAGCTGATTTTAAAAAAACGAGAAAGGGAAATAGCCCCATTCCTACCCAACAGTTTGCCAAAATACTTTAAATGGCCAAAAGGTGCTACTTAGGAATTACTACAAAACAGAATGCTAATAGTACATTGTTAATTATGCCTGTGCACTGCTGACTCCTAATGAATCAATCCTCTTGTGGCCCCTTCATCACTCCATGAAGCCAAGAAAAACAGTCATAAACCCACCAGAAGCTTGGCTAAAATTGATCATCAATTGGCATTTTTAATATAGTAGCACCCTAGGTGCCCCATTGCTTGACAAATAGCAGAGGGCTCCCTACACCCGAGTATCTGGGTTCCTTGCGCAAGCACCATTGGTGTTTGTGAAATTCATCATGTGCACATGGAAGCAGACTTGGCCGTCTTGGATTGGGAGCAGCACATGAAGATCAGAGGATAGTCATCTAGAGTGAGATCCTGCCACTGTCTCAGGCCACTAATAACAACTATCTTAAATCCACAGCAATTAACATTGTCAGTGCTCATAAGTGAACTGAACTGTGAACCCTCTGAGCTTTAGATGAAATTCCTGGTGGATTAAATAAAGCCACCCCGGTTTGCTGAAATCTGTTTCCTTTCAATGTGGTGCACAGCACGAATGTTACAAAAATTATGACTTATTTTTAGGATGTCTCATTTGCATCCTTTCCCACTCACACATATGCCAGCATGACTATGTCAGCGGCTTCTTCCATCTACGGCTCCATCCGAGGCGCTGGCGTGTTTTGCTGATGACCCTACCGTCTGATTACGTGGAAGGAGGAGGTGGGGGTGAGGATAATTCCAACTTTAGTTTCACCCACAATTTCTTTTGGAGCCGTGTTAACTATTCCATTACTGTAGTCAGGGTATTTCCATGACGTTGCTGTTTTGATTGTGAATATCTTTCAAGCTGGAGGACACACAATAGTTTTTCTCCGGAGTCTTGAGGGGGGAAATGAGAGAGACATAACTGACAACTTGTGTACTCTCCTCGTGAAAAAAACAGGCTTTCTTTCATTTCAAAACCAAGTTTAACAAGAACCAGCTCCACTGTGGGAGTGAGTATGCTTTTGAATGCCAGGAACTGCTAGGTGACAAGGGTGCAGCTGCACTCAGATCCTGCTTAGGGACGCCCCATAAGCATCCACTTGAACACTGTGAGAACAGCATGCCGGGCAAGATGGACCCACTGTGGGAGTGGGAGTCCTTGAGCTGGCTTCCACTAGTGGAGAGGCTAGGTGAGCAACATTGCTCTGGGTACCACAACATTAAAGGTCACTCTTCCCCATAATTCGGATGGCAGTAGGATATAGAGCCGTGGCTCCCAACATGGAAAGGGACACGAGTAGCGCTGTGGGTTAAACCACTGAGCCCAGGGCTTGCCGATCAAAAGGTCGGAGGTTCAAATCCCCGTGACGGGATAAGCTCCCGTTGCTCGGTCCCAGCTCCTGCCAACCTAGCAGTTCGAAAGCATACCAGTGCAATAGATAAATACGTACCGTTACAGCGGGAAGGTAAATTGTGTTTCTGTGCGCTGCTCTGGTTCGCCAGAAGTGGCTTTGTCATGCTGGCCACATGACCTGGAAGCTGTACGCCGGCTCCCTCGGCCAATAACACGAGATGAGCACCGCAGCCCCAGAGTTGGTCACGACTGGACCTAATGGTCAGGGGTCCCTTTACCTTATCCCAACATGGGGCACACGCTCCACAGGGGGGCAATTAGATTTTTAAAGGGGCAGCAATTTGAGAAAGAGTTATTAACAGTGAATTTTTTTGCATTTCTTATGGTTCTAGGGGCCTCATATACAGTATATAAATATATATTGTGACATATACATTTTTAAAATTAAAGTCAGAATGGTGACAATGGAGAGGTTATCTAAACAGAAAATACACTGGGCGCATTCAGGGGGAGTAGCACTCCGGGATAGCTCAGTCAACAGTTATGGAATTTCGATACTCGCTAACATGATGCAACTTTTGGAAACCATACTAGATTATCAGCACTTGCTTCAGCCAGGAATCCTCCCTTAAACTATAGCTGCACTGAGCTGCAGAATCTTTCCAGGGCCCATCCATTTCCATGCTGTTTGTTCTTTAGGAACTTGGAGCATCGGTGCTGTAAAGCACTCATATGTTACATATTACACTGGCTCAGTGATTATTTATATAGATAGATAGATGTGCCGTGTGGTAAAGTATACAATAAAACCATTGCAGCTGGGCTCACTTAATTTCAGTGCATCTGGATGGTTCCTGACAAATCAGGTGGCAGAAAGAGTTTGCCTTTCCTCTATTTTATTAGCCAGCACCTGCCATGCAGAGACATCTATGTACCATTTTGCACTGCAGGGACTCTGGATGGATGACAGCAATCCCCAATAATTCACTGCACATCCCAGCAGTCAAAGAATAGTCTGTGCTTCTCTTGTAGAGTGTGGGGAGGGGAACCATTTTTATGGAAACAAGGTGGCTCTGGAGTATAGTAACAGATCATATACCTCAGTCTATCCTATTGCAAACATGAAATATCAAAGAACAACTATATGCAGGCAGGATTTTAACATATGGACTGTACTGCGAAGCCAAAAAGTTGTTCTAAGTTTTTAATCTAGTTTAACAGGGGAAAAAATACTATTGCCACAAGCTAAACTGCTCATAAATATGAATTGGATTATGTGCCATCCCCTCTCCAGCACATTTTAACCTTTGCTCTGAAACAAGGGGAAATTATTTATAAGACTTACATGCCATCTTTCCTCCCAAAGAATGTTCCAGGGAGTAAATTAAAATATACTAAGATCAGTATAAAAGGGTGGCAATGCACATCTAAAGCACATAGTTTCCCTCAAAGAATCCTGGTAGCTATAGTTTTAAATGGTGCCGGGAATTATAGTTTTGTGTGGGGAAAGTATCGTTCCCAGGAGACTTTAGGAATGTGTTGGATTTGTTTAAAATGTTTGGTGTGAATCTGGCCATAGGCTGTTTGGATTCTCCCTAAAACATTAGCAGACGAAGGACAGTAAATCCAAACTAAATGGCTAGCATGAAAGTAACCTAGGAGTCAAGGTCAGGGAGAATGGTTCAAGAGGAAATAACAAAATGTGGGTTTAGAAGTAGGTGCATAGATTCAATGGGACTTGCTAAATTTTGGATAGACGGATTGTGCCATATGAATGCTTCTCTGCAACGGATTGTCTATTGCTGTTCATCATCAATCCAGTTCATCCATTGGTTTTTTTTAATAAAAAACAAACAAACTATCAGATTGGTTGCAGTTTCACAGAGTGCTTTCATCAATCTATCAATGATTTTAGGAAGAAGAAGAAGAAGAAGAAGAAGAAGAAGAAGAAGAAGAAGAAGAAGAAGAAGAAGAAGAAGAAGAAGAAGAAGAAGAAGAAGAAGAAGAAGAAATCATCTATCAAAACAATGAAGCGGAATCTTCTTTATTGTTTAAAGTGTTCATGGCTCAGAAGTTGACATACTTTATGGGCCAGCTTATGGGATCAGACATGAATGCATTTTTTAGGAGCAAGTAGAAGCAGATTGTGGGAAAGAATGTCATAAGTGCAGATGCAGAAACAGACATTTCACTCACACCTACAAGTGCACTCTGAGTCAAAGGTATTATATATGCAGTAAAACATTGCCTTGAGCAGCCAAGAGTCTGGTTTAAGACCCATGAAGCAGAAAACTTTCACTTGGCCATGGAAAACAAGAAGAAGAACACAGTTGTTTACCTTAGGGTAGTTTTACATGGATCAGATTGGAAAGGATCAGAAATAAAGAAACATGGGGCTTCTTTCATCTGCAACATTCTGCATTTCTGTAGCTTAACGCTGAATTGCAAGACTGCTTCCAAAAGTATTAGGAAATCACTAGGTTTGCACTCTGCAAGAAAAAGCAAATGATTACCAGGCATGATGTGTGCTTTTTGCTGCATTTCTCAAATGAGCCATTTAAAGGGAATATCTCTCTCCTCCCTCCCACACACCCCAAAAGTGAAAGCTATACATTAGCCTCTCCTGAACTCTGCGACTGGTAGGAAACTTCAAGATATCCCCCAAATCGTTCATTCCACAGAAATGGTATATTCACGACACTGTTGGGGATGCTATAAATTATTTGTACTTGGAGCAAGCTCTAATAGGGATAACTTCTCCTCCCAAGTTTATTGTGGTTAGTGTGAAGAAGAAAACAATTCATCACACAAGCATATTAAGTGCATTTTAATGAAGAAACACGAGGCCAGAAAAGAAATGAAAAGCTGCTGCTTCCCCAATGTTTTGCAATCATATTTCAGTTTCCCAGCCCATAATTACTTTTTCTTCAGAATTTTGAAAACAGTAAGGAAGAAATATTCCTAAGGTTATGTTTCAGAATTCCTGACTTGGAGCACAGAAGTGCAGGATGAAATGTATCTACATGTGTCAGTATCCCCCTGAGCCAAAGGATCTGGCTCAGAAATACAGTTTCTGCTTAAAGAAGACATCAACAAACTGGAGGTCATCCACATGTATTATCAGAGGCAAATTCTGGATTCTGCTCTAAACCTTCTTGAAAATTAACCAACCTATTATGCATTTAAAAATCTTAGTCTCCCCAATTGTCATAGCTCTTTCTCACTCTGGGTGGCCAGGGGGGGGGGGTGGAAGCATGCTGAATGTAAACTCAATTAATCTCCATGTAAAATAGTTCATCCAAAATACTTGCAAAAGGCAATGGAATCATCTAACACTAAATACTGATTTTTGTTTTTGATAATACAGGTAATCCAGAAATCACCATTGCAGAGAAGAGCACATGCTTTCTTTGCAGAAAGTCCCAGGATCAATCTCTGGCTTCTACAGGTAGGTATGGGGAAGTCCCCTACCTGTAACTTTAAAGAACTGCTGGTCCGTGTCAACAATACTGAGTTAGATGACCCAATGGTCAGGCTTGGTTTAAGGAATTTTCCTATGCATCCCACCAATGGTTCTATTTTGATGGTCAGAACTTGCAACCATCACCTACTTTTACCATGTGTAGTCTTCACAAAAGTCTTGTATTTGCTCGCCATGGTCTACAGAATTCCATCCTAGGACTTAGGTAGAATATGCAAAAGAAATATACGAGTTTCCAAAATCAACATGCTCTCTAATCCAGTTTCTGTTGGTGGATTTATATTCCTTTTCCTTTCTATATTGTATTAATATTTGTGGCATCCAACAAGACAGCTGAGATGGTAAATTGAAGGATCAGATAGTTATGCAAACTGGGCTGAAGGCCTTCCCTAGGACCATATTATTAAAATGTTTGCACTTCCTGGTGGTTCAAGTGCAATAATTGTAAGTAAAATATTACCAGAAGCCAAGAGTGCCTGGTTGGAGGATGGATGGCGGCTAACAGATTGAGGTTGAATCCTGACAAGACAGAAGTACTGTTTGTGGGGGACAGGAGGCGGGCAGGTGTGGAGGACTCCTTGGTCCTGAATGGGGTAACTGTGCCCCTGAAGGACCAGGTGCACAGCCTGGGAGTCATTTTGGACTCACAGCTGTCCATGGAGGCGCAGGTCAATTCTGTGTCCAGGGCAGCTGTCTATCAGCTCCATCTGGTACGCAGGCTGAGACCCTACCTGCCTGCAGACTGTCTCGCCAGAGTGGTGCATGCTCTAGTTATCTCCCGCTTGGACTATTGCAATGCGCTCTACGTGGGGCTACCTTTGAAGGTGACCCGGAAACTACAACTAACCCAGAATGCGGCTCCCAGTACGTTTCTGAGCACAATTCAAAGTGTTGGTGCTGACCTTTAAAGCCCTAAATGACCTCGGTCCAGTATACCTGAAGGAGCGTCTCCACCTCCATAGTTTTGCCCGGACACTGAGGTCCAGCACTGAGGGCCTTCTGGCGGTTCCCTCGTTGCGAGAAGCCAAGTTGCAGGGAACTAGGCAGAGGGCCTTCTCGGTAGTGGCGCCCGCCCTGTGGAACGCCCTCCCATCAGATGTCAAAGAGAAAAACAACTACCAGGCTTTTAGAAGACATCTGAAGGCAACCCTGTTTAGGGAGGCTTTTTAATGTTTAATAGATTACTGTGTTTTATTTTTCTGTTGGAAGCTGCCCAGAGTGGCTGGGGAAACCCAGCCAGGTGGGCAGGGTATAAATAATAAATTATTATTATTATTATTATTATTATTATTATTATTATTATTATTATTATGGGTTAGGGGTAGTCAAGAATGTGGAATAGATGGCAAGCGGATGAACATCAGGTAGGTTCAAGACTGGTAATACAGAAGTAGACCCTGCTGTCCTCATTCAGCAGCAAGTCACCTAGACTGTGGGTAGATAGCAACAGAACTGGGAGCAGCAGAACTGGCAGCCATCTGTCACACAGCAGAAGCTGATTTGCCCTTTGATGTCACGTGACTTCCCGGGCCAGGATGATTACGGTCTTCTTTGCGCATGCCTGAGCTTGAACTGCTTGCAGTTCCTTCAATTGACCCAAAGCCCCAGTGTTGTGGGGAAGAAGTGCCGGACAAATAATGGAGGGGAGAAGAAGTAGGGTCTAGTCGTTCTGTAAGAAATTTCAACCTAGGCCTAAGTGTGAACTTTGACATCAGGATAAGGAGCTTGAATGTCCCTCCTTTGGGTTTTGTGTTGCTGCTGTTGAGAATATAGCAGCAGCAGTGTGCATTGGGGCTTTCAAGGGTCCCTTACCTGCGGAGCTTACAATTGAAAATTTGATACTGGGGGAGCAATATCTCACAACGCACATCATTGTATCATTTATGATCATGTTGTTTCACTTTGCACTTCTTTATTGGAAGAGGCCATCCTCTAGACCATGTAATAAATTTTAATTTCCTCCTCTTGCTCAGTAGTTTGTTTGATACCGGTGTCTATCTATTGCAAGTGCTCATGAACCAAAAAGGGAAATTAAATATTAGCATGTGGCTTCTGTCCAGAGTTGTGTTCTTAAATAATGTTCTCAATGATTCCTAGCGAGGCTTCTCCAGTCACCATATAATGTGGGAAATGAGCCTAAACTGGCACCTCTTTGCTGTTCTAGCCATTATCTCTGGCTCACTAACAGAAGAAGAGACCAAAATGAAATGAGAAGCTAAAACATATGCCAACACGTCTGCCAATTTTATCACATAATACAGTATTAGCTGCACATCCAAGACTCTCACAGGCTTTTCCTTTAAACCTGTTCTCACTGGGAGCTGGCAAGTGGTTGACCCAGATGGACGCCTCAGTGACCTTCAGCTCCTCCTTCCATTGGGATTCACAAATTTCACTTTTGCAAATATACAAGAGATTTTGCCAGAACTGGAAAACCTTTCTTCGAGTTTTAAATACCTGCCAAAACACATCGTGATTGTAAGATCTTTGCTTTGGGCAAGGTTCAAAAAAAGAAAGAAAAAAGGCTGAGCAACACAGGTTTCTGCATCCATATTTAGTCTGCGTAGCCTAACTTTTAATGGTCCAAAATTGCAAACTGCCATACCATGCTGCAGCACAACTAAGACCGCAGGGTCTAAGCGTCTTCTGCCACATAGTTTCTGCACACTGCAGGAATAATGCAGCACAGTTCACCACATTGATCCTACAATACCTTCATGCCACCACTCTCAACAACCACCTGGAACTACAACAGTGACACAGAGACATTCAATGTAATGCAAAGGGTTCACATATAGCACATCCAAAAGACACCAGGCATATGCCATTTGTGCTGTGCTCCACGTGGGGGAATGTAATGTGTAACCAGCCTTTCAAACTATGGCCCACAAACCACCGAGGCCAGTCCTTTTGTATATAAGCCCCAGTAGAAGACACATTGACTTGAAATGCAGGGAGCACAGCTTGTTGACTGAAGGCTTAATCTAACAATTTGATTACTGCAACGCATTCTCCGTAGGTCTTCCCTTGGGCTTAACCCAGAAGCTGAAGCTGGTGAAGAATGCAGCAGCTAACTGGTTGCTCGAGGTGCTTGGTCAACACCACATTGGCTGCCAATGAGCTACTGGGCTCAGCTGAAGCTTTTGCATTTAGCCCATAAATCCCTAAACATCTTGGGACCAGGACCCCTAAGGGACTGCCTTGTCTAGAACTGTGCTCCTCAGGTGGGGCACTGCTGAGAGCAGCGTACCTGTATTAGAAGCTGGGCTTTTAGCATTGCAACTCTCACTCTCTAGAATGAAATAAAAAAATTCCTTCAGTAGCACCTTAAAGACCAACTAAGTTTTTATTTTGGTATGAGCTTTCGTGTGCATGCACACTTCTTCAGATACAGTGAAATGGAAGTTTCCAGGCACTTATGTAGAGAAGGGGTGGGGAGGGGTGGGGATGGGGAGGGGGGATCACTCAGAAGGGTGGTGGAAATGGGTGATTGACTGACTGATAGCTGTTGATGACCGCAAACGACTGCAAATGGTTTTGCATGAAAAAGCAAGGGTTGAGATGGCTGAAGATCGCTTATCATGTATAATGAGATAAGAACCCGATATCTCTGTTCAAACCAGGTCCCTCCATGGTTTTGAGCTTGGTGATAAGTTGCAATTCAGCAACTTCTCTTTCCAGTCTATTTCTGAAATTCTTTTGTAGTAAGACAGCTACTTTGAGATCTTGTATAGAATGTCCTGGGAGATTGAAGTGTTCTCCTACTGGTTTTTCTGTCTTCTGGTTCCTGATGTCAGATTTATGTCCATTTATCCTTTGGCGTAGGGTTTGGCCTGTTTGTCCAATATAGAGAGCTGAAGGGCACTGTTGGCATTTGATGGCATACACAATGTTAGAGGATGAGCAATTAAATAGTCCTGAGATGGTATGTTGGATGTTGTTGGGGCCAGTAATGGTGTTGTCTGGGTGTATGTGGCAGCAAAGTTGGCATCTGGGTTTATTGCAGGCTCTGGTACCAGTGTCCATGTTAAGTCTTAAGTCCAGACTTAAGATTTTTTTATTTTACTTCGATCCAGACCAACACGGCTACCTACCTGTAACCAGATCTCTAGAATGAATTACAAGCTGAAATCAGACAGGCACTTACTGTGACGATTCTTAGGCACCCACTGAAGACCTTTTTGTTTATAATAGCTTTCCCTGAAGTGCAAACCAGTCACCCATGGAAGATCAATTTTCTATCAAATGAAATTGTTTTGCTGCTTTTAGATTTTGCATGGATGGTTTTATTGTTTTTAGAGCTTGTGCTTGTGTGTTTTCTCTTGCTTTGAGTGTGTATGCCACTTTGAAGGCTTTAGGTCGGGAAGAAGTCTATAAATTTGTTTATTAATAAAATAAATAAATGAATAATCCTTGACTTTTCATTGGGACTGGAAGTACAAGTGGTCTCTGTGTCTAGGTGGGTTGTTTTTTTAAACAGCTTCAGCCATTCCTGGAAAGGGATCATTTAGCTGCAGTGGTATAAGCATTGGTGATCTCATGAGTATATTATCCCAATGCACTATAGGAGGGACTGCCCCTGTATTTGGTCCAGAAGTTGAAGCTAATGCCGAATGTGGTGGCATGACTTGTAGCCACAGTTGTCAACTCTCAGCATTTAACTCCAGTTCTGAGGAAACTGCATGGACTGCCAGTGTGCTACTGTGCCAAGTTTAAGGTTTTGTTGTTCTAAAGCCCTAAACAACTTGCAACCAGGATATCAAAGAAATCACCTTACTCCCTACATACCTCCAACATCCATCTTGGATGGCTTAAAAATGATTAGGCAAATTCATGGTAGATAAGGCTATAAAAGGCAACTAACCCTGTCTATGTCCTAAGTTCACAGTCAAAGGCAGTATGCTTCTGAATATCAGCTACTGGGAACCACCTATGAAGCATATCAAAGTATTGCTTGTGGGCTTCATATAGGCATGCAGTTTGACAAGGTGAGAGCAGGATGCTAGTCTACATTCACCTGATCCAGCAGGCTCAACTAATGTTCTTAAATTCTTATACCTGCTCATTCATTGCTAACATTTGGGGGGGGGGCTTCTTGTGGTACCACATGCAATGGAAGTTCATTCCATGGTGGCTTAGAGATTATGTCCTTCAGCACATCAACACCTGTTTGTTACAATATGCTCATCAAAACAATGTATCTTGGAAGCCCATTCTTCACAAACTGATTTTTGTTCGTTTGTTACTTCCATTCATCATGTTGGCACCACTTTTCCTGAACATATTAAACTTCCTTAAGCAGCAAGGCCATTGTTCAGTGTAGCTCAGCATCATCTACTGTGACTAGCACTGATTCTCCGACTACCCAATAGCCTTTAACTCAATGTACTGGGTACTGAATCTGGAGACTATCTTCATGCAAATCAGATGTTCTCTACAAGCAAGTTGAAGCCCCTTTTCAAGAAACATATGGGACAATCACCATACTAAACACTTGGCAGTAACATTTTCATATCTCAAGGTCATGAGGTCAAAACAAAATGGTCAAGACTGTCACTCACATGCCATTGTCATGAGGGAGACTGGGTGCAACTTCAAAAAAAACCAAAAACATGTCCTTTTAGCTGCAGGCTGACATTTGTTCACGAACAGCTGTTGACATGTGGGTGGATTGCCTTCTAAGATGAAATGGAAGATGGTCTTGCAAGTGGTCCAATAGAGAAACAACCCTGAGGTTCAGTGAAATTGGATTAACATCCTGACTTAGTCACTGCTTCCTAGAAGTGAGATCTTGCTACACAAGCCTTGTTTGAGATGACGAGTGGGAGCCAAGCCCCCGCATGCACCAAAGCCTGGAGCACTCTAACACTTAGAAGGCTTCAGAGGGGCGCCCCCCCTGATTTTTCAGCATCTGGTTTTGTTCTCAAAAGTGGCCAGAAATTCCACAATCAGAAATAAAGTAATTCAAATAGCTTGGTGTTTTGTTTTGCTTTTTTCATCTGCCTCTTGTGATCTTTCTTAGCAGCATATGTCCTAGGCATGTGAAGGAGATCTTGCCACCCACCCACCAACCATGCAAAACATTATTTCGAAGCATTGAGCAAGGATTGGGGAGGGGCATGTTATTCCCCTGAAGCACCAAAATGGGAACTGAAAACAGACATAAGCTGTTTGCTGTGATTTCATTTGGAATAATAGGTATGATGCGTTTCTTGGGAACAGTTTAGGAAGACCTACAGGGCAAACAACTTCCCTGTAGCAATGTGGATACAGAATATGATTCTGGCACCGAAGTAACGTATTTGCAATGTCAGTACAATATGAAACTGAGTGATGCTGTCATAGCAAAGAAGTAGATATAGCTATATTTTTATAATTTTTGTAGAATAGGCCTCCATTTGACAATGTGTTGCTATAATGAATTTTCAATACTTCCAAGAGGTCTTGACTTGATATAAGTTTCAGGTTTTGTTTATTTATTTCTACAGCAAACGAGTCTGATCTTGGATGAAACTGATCACCTTGACTCATTCCAGTCTAGCTTCTGGCCTGGTTTGGGGACTGAACTGGCCTTCATCAAAGATGAAGGAGAGTGTGACCTTGTTATTCTTACTTGATTTCTCAGTGGCTTTTGATATCTATGACCATGGTATTCATCTGAACCAAGATGGCTTTTGGGCACAAAGTTTCTGCAGTGGTTCTGGTCCTGTCTCTGGGATCAGCTTTAGAAAATAGCACTGGGTGATTGTCTTTCAATGACCTGACAGCTGAGCTGTGGGATACTGCAGAGTATCATCCTGACCCTATTGCTAATTAACATCTATATGAGGCCATTATAAAATTTGGGGTGAGATGTCCCAATTCTATTTCTCAGTAACATCTGAATCATTAAAGGGTGTGCAAGCCCTAGACCTGTGCCTGGTTGGGGTGGTAGGCTGGGCTAACAAACTGAGTGAATCCTGGCAAGACTGAGGCACTGTGGGCCAATGGTTCCCAAGTCCAGGTTGCAGAATAAGATATGAGGGGGAGAGATTCAGCAGAAAAGGGAACCTGAAAATGTTGGTGATTAGATTTCTTACCTGCCCTTCACCATGATGGTCCGAGGCAATATGTCCTCCATAACAAACCTCCTCCCACCACCACCACCACCACAAGCCTCTCTAATTGACCCAGGTACTTCCTAACTGGATACAGGGCCAGCCCTACTATTAGGCAGTGAGGTAGCCACCTCTGGCAGTGGATGCGGAGCAGCAGCAGCCCCTGCAGTCATTTCTCTTGAGTTTTCCCTGCTACTCCAATCCTCCTGAGCTGACCTTCCAACAGTGGTGCTATCTCACCTGAGAGTAGCCTTCTGGCAATTCCTTACAAACAGCACCGCTGTCAGGAAATGCTGATGATTTGCAAGCAGTGAGACCAATAGTCTAGGCCAAGGAAGTCCAGCAACCTACACCACTTCTGCATACGTTGCTTTGCTTGTGCAACGCACACTGGTGACACCACTCTTAAATTGCAGCATCTGTTTGAATTGGCAGCAAGCAGGTGTGAAGCAGAGGTGAGTCCTCTGCACTTAGGTATTGACAGGGCAGAATTGTGTGTGCCACACTGCTTGCCTTGCACCCCCTAATGTAGCTAGCTTCTCTCAGGTGTAGTAGAGAATGAAAGGAGGTGGGAGAAAGCAATCAGAAATGGAGGGTTATTCTTAAACATCTTGATTTATCAACTGTATAATTTGGAAGAGGGGATTCTTTTATTGCACAAATCTCAAGCACCTTTCAATAAGCAACAGCTAGCAATTTTAAAAGTGCAGGTCCGTGTTTGTTCAAATATGAATTTGGAATGTGAAGTGCAAAAAGAATGTGGGGGAAATGTTAAAATTAATCTGCCAGGTGTATAGCATATTGACCTGGATGCTGAGCAGAGGAACAGATTGAGACAATAAAAATAGAATTGCTTCAGGATCAAAAGTTCTCTCCTGTTCAGGAACAGTTAGACCCAATGCTGCTGCCTTCTAGACCCACCTGTGATTTCAAGCAGAATGACTTGGATTGTTCAACAATGTTGCACCTGTTTCATTCACAAAGTGTTTGCATCTCTAGCAATCTGTAGAGAGATGGACTATAAAAGTCCAGGGATTTGCGAGATATACTTGGCTTGACATGAAAGTGGAAAAAGAAGGTCAGCAGGAAGAAATGAGGGGGGAGGAGGCAAAAACACAGAAATTTGTGAAGAAAAAGACTTCTGAAGCTGCATTTTTCATATGGCTCACACTCTGCCCTTCTATCATGGTCACATGCAGAAAATGAAACCACAAAAGCATCATATATATTTTTTGTTACCTTTGACCTCTCATAAATTGTATCTGCTTAAATGGGTGGGTGAAGTTAACCTATTACATCATTGCAATAAAGTCTTCCCTCTGCATGTTGTTTTTTTCCCGGGTCTGTGAGAGCAGACCTGCATTTTTACAACTATCATTTGGAGGGATATGAAATTGGTAAATAGAGAGGTGGAGGCTGTTCTGGACACAGAGAAAAAGATGTCAGAAGGGTTAGAGAAAACAAATAAGTTATTGAAGGAGCGCCTCTCCCTGTATGTTCCTGTCTGGTAGTTAAGATCTCTGTACGTGAGGCTTCCTTAATGGTTCTCTGCTAAGCTCCAAGTGTTTTTTAGAGGGTAGGGTAGATTTCCTACCCCCTAGAAATCCACCTGATGCCAGGTTTGAACACCCACCTTCCCTTCCATTCTAAACATAGAAGTGAAAGGAAGTGACGGATGCAATAACCTTTCCCCTCATTGAGGGAGTGTGGTTGATAGAGGGTGTGCCTTTGCCATTTTGTGGCCCTGACTCCTCTTTTTATGCCATGCCGCTATGGCATCCATTTTGTGAAGTGCCACACTCACAGGACATCCATTTTGTGACTGGATCCCATGACACTTCCTCAGAATTCCAAATGTGCTCACTAACCGAGAAATGTCGGTGACCCCTGCCGTAATGACTACCCAACACAGGCTCTTCCTTACTTCATGTATTGTATCTGGTGCTTACCACCACCACCCCCCTGCAGCTATCAACCCTCATGGAGGGACAATAGCTAATGCAAAAGACCTGCATTTCCCCTAAAACGTTTACAATCCTGGCCATTCCTCTTAAAGAACAGCACATTAGAAAGAGTTGTAGCCAGCTGTAGCAAGAGATTATTTGCCGAACTATCAGCTGAAGCAGGAGGTTCCAATTTTGTGGAGCTTGAAAATGGTCTCCTGGCAAAAAAAGGAAGGCTGTATATATACATGCTGACAAGTACAAGATAAGCAACTTTTCCACTCACTGTAATTTTGTCAGTTTAATTACACTCCCGTGCCTATTTGTGGGAGCCACTTGGGAAGTCTGCGTCAATGATACAAATTTAAGGCAGGTTCTGCTAGTTATCAAGGAGACACACCTTTCAATGGAGGAAATTGGACCCTGATTAAAAAAAATAAAGAGAATGGGAGAAAAGTCGACTGTGGCAACTGCCCACAGGAAAGTTCTATTCTAGCTACTGGGTGACTCTGGAGTCAGTAAAGTATTTCACTTTATTACAGTTAATAAGTGACCATATGTAGTTATCATCTCACACATCGTTACAGGCTGTCAAGCGTGTAAAAGCAAGTAAATAGGCACTAAAGATTTCATAAAGAAGGTCTCACTTCAAAAAAATGTGCAGTGAAGTTTTTTTTCACTTGTGTGAATTGTTTTGCATGCTTAGAATCATTGGGTGATAGCTATCATCTAGAATACTTAGAGTAGACCCATTTTCTTTAGTGTATATGCAGTTAAGCACATCCCCCCCCCCGATACTGTACACAGTTTTGTACACATCATTTGTTAGGAAAACTGCATAATTAAATTAGGAGAAATGCAAATTTCAAAGAATGGCTGCATTTCAGTTTATGTAGTATTTCAGAAAGTAAAAGTTAATATGCAAAATGAATTTAATCCCCCCCAATTTTTAGATATCACTGAGACTGGGAAAGCCTCACCACGGCACATTTGGAGAGCGGGTAGGGAGCCTGTGGTGTCTCTCTGTTTCCCCAAAAAGGGATTTAGCAACTTTTGGGGTGAGGAAGTTGAATGAGTACATGGAGAAAGAGTTAAATTGCCCCCTGTGCACCACAACACCAGTCCAAAATTCCTCTAGCTTCTTTTAAATTCTGAAGAATATATTGGGATATATGTGATCTTATCTCTCACTGTTTCTTTCAAACATCCACAGAGCTAAATCTAGCTTTGCGGCAGGGTTGGAGGAAGAAGAGGAAGGCAGAACAATATTGAGAAAATCAAGAGTCTGTGAGTTTAGGAAGTATGACAGATCAGTAACCAGTACTATCATTGCACGGACTCTATCCTGCAGCACTACAACCCTCCCTTTTATTGAAATCCTAGAAAAAGGCTAGGCAATGAATCTCAATCCATTCACATTATACTCTATGTAGATTCTCATGATCATTCCCATGGGGACCATTCATCAAGCAAGTGACTTGTTTTAAGCCTTTTCTACCTCTTTCATTTCCCTTTGTTCCAATCTATCACTCTAGTAAAAATATTCCCCCACCCACCCTCAATCAAAACTTCATCACACAAGTCATAATCCTGGCCCAAAGAATAATGCCGGCAATATATAGCCCATTCATTACTTGTAAAATGTACAGCACTCACTGGAAATTGAGGGCGAGAAATATTTTAATGCTTTTCAAATACTATCCAACTACTACTCAGTTTTTCTTTGGTTAGCTCTGTTGCAGCCAACATTATGCTTTTCTCGTCGTGAACTTTCCATCTTATTCTTAATTCAAAACACTTGGAACTCAAGAAGTAACAAAGCACAACAGAACTTACATCCTCCAGACTATAAGAGCTAGAGAAGAGAGAGGCGAGCTAGAGAGGTAGCTTCTCCAACCTTCTGCTTTATAAGGCTCAATTGGTGCTTGCATTTAGCAGAAACAACTGGCATGTACTGTAATGAAAACCTTCCTTTTCAATCCTTTTAAGAAAAGATCTTTTCCAGCCTGCATTAGACTTTTTAGATGTTCTAAGTGTGTTTGTCACCCTGGGTTACTTTGGGAGGAAGGGAAGGATAGTGATGATGATGATGATGATGATGATGATGATAAATGAAGGGGTATCTGCTCCAAGTCCAGTTCAAATATAAAAAGAGAGTGGTTGGGAGAGAGACCCATGGCAGAGAATCATTCAACCAGCTGAGAAAGTCATTGGAACAAACATGTTTTCAATTTTTTAATAGAAGTGCAAATAGTAAGCACCTGCCATGTCATGACAGGAAGACTGTTCCACAGGAGTAAGTATCCTTGAGCCCTGTTCTTTGCATGTTGATGAGCAACAAAGAGGTCGGGTCAAGCTTCTACCTGAGCATTAAATTTTCTGAAAACCTTTGGCTGGAAGGCACAGCTTCAATCTATTCAACTGCAGGCTGAACAATCAAATGAAATGTGGAAGTCTTGGAGGCATAACAGGAACAAATCCTTCCGCTCTTAAGCTAGCTAACAGAAGTTAAAATATAACCCCAGATGTTACACAGTGCTGAAATGTGGGGCTAGTGTACAGATGGGAGACCGACACTGGAAAAGTGACTTGCCCAAGGCCAAACCATAAATCCAAGCAGGCTGGAATATTGCTTCTCAAGGACAAGTTATTGGCATTAGAACACATTATATTTCTTGCTATTCCAACCCTGTTTTGTCTTTCTCTGAATGTGGGCAGGACAATCCAGATGGACGGGGTATTGAGAGGCTACTTTTTGTGAAATAGGGAATAAACACATCAAGGAATGAAGAAGTATAGTTTTCTCACTATGAAAGGTAGTGCAAAATACCATCAGTGACAGATTGGGGGCACCAAATTTGGGCCTCACTCAAAGCGCCATATTACGAAAGATTACCATAGTCCACCCCTGGGACTACATATGTCACCTTGAGCACCAAAGAGAAAAGGCAGGATACAAATAAATAAATAAGAACTTGCTATGATGATTATTTTTATTTTTATTAATTTCCTTTATTTTATTTTTTTATAATAAGTTTTTATTGATTTTTTTTTATTAAACTTTTTACAACAACTTAATATCTCAAGCATTGTACCTTTATCAGTTTCTTACAGATTCAAACTTCCCTCCTCTCTTTGGTAGAAGTTATAGTTCCCTTTAGTTCGCGCATTTTAAAAAGACATATCACAACCCTGACAACTTAAAAGATTAACCGGGGAAAAAGAATATCTTAGAAACATCAACTTTGTAGGTTCTAACACATGCCCGCCAGAGTCTTTAAACTTTTATAGTTCTCTTTAACATACTCTCAGAATTTGTTCCATTCTTCACTGAATTTCGTATCCTCCTGGTCCCGGATTCTGCATGTCAGATTCGCAAATTCCAAATATTCCAACATTTTCACTCGCCAGTCCTCAATTGTAGGCATTTCAGTCGTCTTCCACCTCTGGGCTAATAAGACTCTCGCTGCCACTGTGGCGTACATGAACAGTCTTTGATCTATTTTCTGAATTTCATTTCCCATCAGCCCTAGCAAAAAGGCCTCGGGTCTTTTTGGGAACGTGTATTTAAATAGTTTTTTTAGTTCATTATAGACTTGTTCCCAAAAACTTTTAACTTTCTCGCGCGTCCACCACATGTGGTAGAAGTGGCCTTCTGCTGCCTTACATTTCCAGCACGCTTTATCTTTTTTTCTGTACATCTTTGCCAGCTTTGCTGGAGTCATGTACCAACGATACACCATCTTTAATTATTAATTTCCTTTATGAATCGCTTCCTATAAAGCATATCAAAGCAATTTCACAATGCAACAAAATAACTTTTTTTATAAAAAAAAAAACCAATTAAAAACCATTACATACCCTGCTCTGGAAGGTAGGACTTGAACCAATGGCTTCAAGTTACAAGAAAGGAGATTCTGACTAAGCATAAGGAAAAACTTTCTGACAACAAGAACTGTTCGACAGTGGAATGGCCTCCTTCAGGGGGTTGTGGACTCTCCTTCCTTGGAGGTTTTTAGGCTGAGGTTGGATGGCCATCTGTCATGGATTATGTTCCTGCATAGAAGGGGTTGGAATATGCAATTACCTAAAGGTAATGGGACCCCTGACCATTAGGTCCAGTCGTGACCGACTGTGGGGTTGCGGCGCTCATCCCCAAAGCATTTTTAAAAAAATTCTTGCGTACAGCTTCCAGGTCATGTGGCCAGCATGACTAAGCCACTTCTGGAGAACCAGAGCAGCACACAGAAACGCTGTTTACCTTCCTGCTGTAGCAGTACCTATTTACCTACTTGCCGTACTTTCGAACTGCTAGGTTGGCAGGAGCTGGGACCAAGCAACGGGAGCTCACCCCGTTGCGGGGATTCAAACCGCCAACCTTCTGATCGGCAAGCCCTAGGCTTTGTGGTTTAACCCACAGCGCCACCCACGTCCTATACATTTATAGAAACAATTTCAAATCCAATAAAGAACCTAATTTTTTAAAAAAAATCCTTGCTTTAAAAAGGAAAGTCCTTAACTGGTTGCTGAAAAGACCACAGAGATGGTGCCTGTCTCAAACATAATGAGAAGGTGCTGCCACACTAAAGGTCTGATTCCAACATTGTACAGAATGCATCTCATGATAAGATGGTAACTGCTGGGTATATAAAGGATGAGATGGTCTTTTAGCTCATACTTTTGCATATCAGAATCAACAGGCAGCTTCCCCCGCCCCCAGCCCTGTGGGGAATAATTGGAACCTCCTGGTGCTATATTAAATAAAATTGTGGCTTGCAGTCTATGTGGAAGTCATCAAGAGTACTTTCACTTCCCTGCCGCCATAGCAGCAGTGGCTCTGAGCCACATCACCTATGGGAGTCCAGCTGGATCACTAAGAATAATTCCAGGGCCTGAAAAAAATATCCAAGGCATAGAGGATTATGGAGATCAGCTGACAGCTACGAGCCAAGTCTTCAACTTCACAGCACCCTGACTCCTTATGGTACCTCATGCCAGTCAGATAAATGGACTGAAATGAGAAACAGCAAAACTCTATAAAGGCCTCTGAACTATTTATGCTGGTATGGTAATAAAATTATTGCTCATGTTGATCATCTAATGTATATTTCTAAAGCCTTGCTTCTAGGACCCTCTGATGTGTTCGGAATCATTATTTATCCATTTCCTCAACAATCCCCTTTGAAGTGATCCTGGATTTAATTCTGTTATTCATAATGTCTAGGTTTGCCGTAGCCAGTATAAAGTTCCTTGGCTTTTCTTTTGATCCTTCCTTACCTACTTGAGGGCATATCTGTATGTTATATCCCTTGATCCACACACAATTTTATTTTATTTATTATGCGAGGAGGGGGGAAGGGAACAAACATATGTAAAGATGGAGGAATCACAAGAACAAGGCATCAGTAGCGCATTAGCAATAGGCTAGATTCATAGCTCCAATATCCATTTGAAGACAGACAAAAATTATACATACAGCTACTTGGTTAGCATCACAGAACAACCAACTTCCAAGCAATGAGGGTTGGGGAAGAAATTTGAGTCAGTTCATATTTAATCTATCTAATTTACACTTTGCGGGACAGGACACAAACCAAAACACAAACCATCCTTCAAAATCCACACTTTCTGCAGTTCCACATCTAAGAAATATGTTCAAAAATGCATATATTAGTGAAAATGAATGTGTAAATCATTTGCATAGATGAATTGTAGAGTTGGAAGGGACCCTGAAGATCATCTGGTCCAACCCCCTGCCAGGAATGAGCAGCTGCCCCATACAGGGATCAGACCTGCAACCTTAGCATCGTGAGCACCACATTCTAACCAACTGAGCTATCCAAGCTGCACAGTGGTTTAGAAGGTGATTAACAAATCAGTGGTAATCATAATCACACAAAACTGCATTATAGAAGGAGAAATGTGCTTTGCAAAAATGTGTGCATTAAGGGAAATTGTATTAAAAGATGTGTCGACTGGGAGAAATTCACACTAAACTGATGCTGAATTTTCAAGAGGACTTAAAAAAAATGAGGAAACAAACAAACAGAAAATGATGCAACAACATGGAGAACCAAGCTGAAATGTGGGGAAATGAGAGAAACTGAAATAATAATAATAATAATAATAATAATAATAATAATAATAATAATTTATTATTTATACCCCACCCATCTGGCTGGGTTTCCCCAGCCACTCTGGGCGGCTTCCAACAGAAAAATACAATACAATAATGGATTAAACATTAAAAGGCTCCCTAAACAGGCAGAGTTCCCTAGCAAACAGGCAGATTTCCCTAGCAAATTACAAGCAACTCAGCGTCATCTATGCAATGGCATTTCCAACTATCTCCACCAAACTTACCAAGTATAGATAGATTAGATAGATAGATGAAAGAGATAGATAGATGATAGATAGATAGATAGATAGATAGATAGATAGATAGATAGATGAGAGAGAGAGAGAGAGAGAGAGAGAGAGAGAGAGAGAGAGAGAGAGATGATGATGATGATGATGATGATGATTATGATGATTATGATAGATTAGATCAATGATAGATAGAGATAGATAGATGATAGATAGATATAAACTCCAGAGGCATTCTCATCCCCCATGCAATGATAATTGTGAGGGGGGGCAAGGACAAGCACATTGGCTCTGCCACCCACCCATCACCATCCTCATTCACATCCTCCTCTACTCATGAAAGGTGCCTGCAGGATTTAGAATCCTGGAAGATCAGGGTTCTAAATTGCACAGAGAGCCCACCCAAGTAGAAAAGCTTCACCATCACCACCACCCAGCTTCAGATGGGAATGGCAAGAGAGGGGAGCTGGTTCTAGGGTAGCCCACATGCTCTACTTTACAGAACAGTCCTCTATTGGAATGTATTCTGTGCTACAAGTCCACATTGGCATTGCACATATCTGTGCAGCACCCATGTGCACCCATGATTACACCTCCAGCTAGAATTTTGGCTACAAAAGCTTTCTCCTTGCATTCATATGATTACTAACTTGACCAGAGCACCTGTCTTTAAGGAGTTTGCCATTTTACAATAGACTGTAAACTGCACCTTTATTATTTATTATACCCAGACATTTTCAACTCAAATGGTAGTCTTCACTCTTGGTGTTCCAGTTTAGGCCAAACAGTTTTGCACAGATTGACAACATGAGAGATTCCTTTTGCATGTTTTCTCTGATGCAAGTTATTCCGCACACACAAAAAGGCAGTTCTATTTCAGTTGAAACTTGTCAAACATGCAATTTTACAATTCAAAGGCCAAGTAAATTTGAGCCATCAAGGTCAATAGAGTTTCTCTTGCTCTATCACACAATTCCCCTCACAGAATCTTATCTCTGCTTAATCTCCACTTTAGTGCAATGAACATTGCAACTCCACTTTAGTTGCAATGAAACACGATCTGTACCTTGACTTACATATAGCAATGTCATCCTAAATAAATAAACAAAAGCCCAAACGTACACAAGGTTTTTAAAAGGCATACAGTTTTGTGCCTCTGAAATTGCCCTTACAGTTTATCTCTTGGTAGAGTGTGTCAGCAGGCATTAATCATACATCTGGGTGCAGTTCAAAGCAAATTGTCCCATTTTGCAAGTACAAAATCTCTCTGTCCTTCTCAATCACTCCATCTTACCAAACCATTCCTACTAGCCAGCAAGAACTCCATCACTTTGGCAGTGTTGCCATTCTAATGGCACCTTAGAGCATCACAGTGCTGGTGCTTAGCTTTAAAGCCCAGTATATCCAAGGACCTGCAGGAACACTTGCTCTGAAATCACCCTGTCCAAAGGATGGAGGTAATCTTTGGAGGCTTCCCTCCACATGCCCCTGCCATATGAGGTAAGGTAAGTGGCAGGCAGAGAGGAGGCCTTCTCAATGTTGGCAAGTGCCATCCCCTTTGTGGAATTCCCGCCCCAGAGAGGCCCTCCTAGCACCAACATTGCTATCCCTTCAGCACCAGGCAAAGATGCTTTGATTCCCTCAGTCTTTTTCATGTACAAAATAAAAGTTGTTATGCTTTATTTATGTGTTGCATCTTGCTTTTGTAAACTGCTTTGAAATATAAATCATTTTAATATATTTTTTTAAAAAAAATAAGTTGAGAATTAGTAAGTGAGGATCCTAGATTTGCAACTCTAGCTCTTCAAAGTTAAAAGGACTCGCGGACAGTGCCTTGCCAAAGAGCTTCCAAATTCTTGGAACTAAACTGCATAATGGCATTAGTCCGGGGCATGGACCAGGCAACCCACAGGCTCCCCTTCAAAGAGCTTCCACGTGGGGGGTCATGGTATATACACTGGCTCTCAGAAGCACTGTAGGTTTTCCACATGGATCAGTAGTATCAAGGCTGTTAGTCAAAAGGAAAGAAATGTACTCATGTAACTGTAATGTGGGCTGACTCCAATACTCCCCTGAGTTTTATAGGAAAATGAAGTGGTTCAACATGAACATTAAATCAAAGCAATGCTTAGATTTCTTTGATATACCAGTAAATTTTGGATGGAGACCAAACTGTTTAGCTTGTTGCTTTTGAATGTCATCTACCCAATATTAATGGTGACTTGGGGACTCATTAGCTTATAAAATACTAAGAACGTACAAAGAAATATTATGGCTGTGGGGGCACACAAAGAGGGAAAGATTAAGTTTCCGTCTTCATATTAACACACACAAAAAAGTCACGGTGAGCTTGAGAGTATCTGTTTAGCGGGCCAATATTAAAATAGCATTTTACTTAGATGCAATTATAGCGTTACAAAACTGCAGCTTGCACAGCATGTGAAATAATCTGACACGCGTTGCAACGAAACCAAAAGAACACATCTGTTGCTCACATGACTCTCTGACATATCTTCAGAGTCATCAAGAAGTCACCTTCCTAATTTCTTCTCAAGAGGCACATCCTGTGTTCCAGCTAATCAGTTCCTCCTTTGGGGTGGGATGAGTGAGAGCAGGAAAAAGAGTAGGAACTCTCTCTCTCTCTCTCTCTCTCTCTCTCTCACACACACACACACACACACACACACACACAGAGAGAGGGTTATGGTTCCGAGTCTGGAACACCATGAAAGGGCATCAGAATGATGGCTACAGATCCTCTAAGACTTCATGCAAAGGCTTATTGACTTAAACATCTAAGATATCTTTAGCAATCTCCTTTTGGGATTCTTTGTCAATGTTTTTTTAAAAAATAAAATAAAATAATCTTTATTGGTTTCAAAAAGCGTTATTAACAATCAAATAAAAGGACATGCAATCATAACCTTGGTGTTACATTGTCTTATTTCCCCGCCCCGTACCTCCCTTCCTCCCCCTCGTTTCCCTCCCTCTTCCCTTCCCCTTCTACTTCTCAACCTTTTCTGAGCTTATCCCTGAATTCCAGATATGAACTACATACCATAAACTTATATTTACATTTGCTTCCTTATATTTTCCTTATATTCTGTCTTTAATCCTTTCTTTAATAGGGCCTTTAAAAATCTGAGATGAGATTTGGATTTTCCATTTTATCCTTTATATAAACTGTCAATGTTTTTGTTACAGCTCTGGAGCTTTCTGTGAGGCGGCAAAAGGAAAGAATCGGTTCAATCAGTGGTCGAGCATCTGCTCTGCATACAGAAGGCCCCAGGTTCAATTATGGCATCTCCAGGAAAGCCACTTCCGTGCTTGCGTCGGAGGTGGGGTTGTGGGCTGCCCGACTGTACCATCGCGTAGGGGCTGCGAGCTCAGCCCCTACGTGATGGTTGGTTCCCGCCTGCGTCACCCCCCCGACCAGCCAATGAGGTCGGCCGGGGCGGGGCCACGCCACTTAAAGCGCTCCGCGGGCAAAAAGCTCCCTCTTTCTTCCCCTGTGCATAACAATTAGATGGAGGAGGGGCAGGTTACGTCATCAGCTGCCCAAATTTGGAGAAGTAATTCCGTTAAAGGATTCCGGGGGCGAGGCTTGGTCCTGAGCCTGGAGTTGCCTGGGCAGTAAGGCACGCCCCTTCGGTGGCCACAGGAGGAGCTCTAGTAGATCTACGTCGCGGGGCTCCTTTCTGGTGGTTAACTTCTCACAGACTTCAACACACGGGTTGGAGTCGGATATAGTCTGTTAGGTTCCAACGCCTAAGCCAATTCCGCTCTACATGCATAATTAATAAAGTTGTGGCCTTAACCACCCAATTAAATCTTAATTCCGGTGTCATGAGTCTTCATTCAGGGGAAGGAGGGCATATTGCCACACAATGTTTCCTCCCTGAAACCTTGGAGAGCCACTGCAGGTCAGAGTTACCAGTAGCAAGCTACATGGACCAATGGACTGACTCAGCATGAGGCAGGTTCCTATATTCCTATGTTTTGATGTGATGAACAAGGTCTTTTATATTCAAAAGGAGTGGCCACAAGAAAAGAGATTCTGACTAAACATCAGGAAGAACTTTCTGATAGCAAGAGCTGTTTGTCAGTGGAAGAGACTCCCATGAGGGGCGATGGACTCTCCTTCCTTGCTTTTAAACAGAAGTTGAATGGCCATCTGTCATGTGTGATCTAGTTGAGATTCCTGCATTGCAGAGGGTCGGACGGGATGAAATCCAGGATAAATTATTTTATTTATTTATTTATTTATTTATTTATTTATTCATACATACATACCCCACCCATCTGGCTGGGTTTCCCCAGCCACTCTGTTTGCTTCCAACTCTGTTTGCTTCCAACAAAATATTAAAATACAGTAGTCCATTAAGGATCCCTTCCAACTCTACAATTCTATGATTCTACTAACCCTCCATAATAATATGTACAGTGGTACCTCGGTTTAAGTACACAATTGGTTCTGGAAGTCTGTACTTAACCTGAAGCGTACTTAGCCTGAAGCAAACTTCCCCATTGAAAGTAATGGAAGGTGGATTTTTCCGTTCCAGACGGGTCCGCAGAGTACTCAACCTGAAGCGTACTTAACCCAAAGTATGAGTGTAATTGGTTCTGGAAGTCCGTACTTAACCTGAAGCGTACTTAACCTGAAGCGAACTTTCCCATTGAAAGTAATGGAAAGTGGATTAATCCGTTCCAGATGTGTCTGCGGAGTACTTAAACTGAAAGTACTCAAACCGAAGCGTACTTAAACCGAGGTATGACTGTATGTTTGCTAAGATGTATGCAACTGGCATTTAAATTTGGAAAATGCTATTCATGAATAGAATGCAAAATCAGCTGGAAACAGGTCCTTACTCTTGTCCTCACCGTAACCCAAATAGCAGGCTAAGCGCCCCAGCACATCTGATGCTGCCCAAGCCTTGAATTGCCAGCACGATTTTGTAGACGGGGGAATGAGATCCATGGGCTTGGCAAAGCCTGCCCCATCACACACACACACACACACACACACACACACACACACTTGAGACAAGATTTTGACTGTGTTCTGTTTTAAGCACACCTAGGTCCGAAACATTAATATTAACATGCAACTTCAAGGCAACAAATTAAAAAATGTAGACCCACTTCTGATACCTTCCTGTAATTGTTCACTTGTACTCATCCTCTTGAAGTATTTGCAATTACTCCATAGACCAAGGAGCTGTTGCTATTCTGCCTTTGGTCAAAATAATAATAGCCACAAAAACACATGCACAAGTATGGAAGTCTGCCCTATGAGGAGGAGGAAGTGTGTGAGAGGGGCAGGTATAGAAGACATTGGGCCTGCTCCTGTCAGGCTGCCCCCTTCTCCCCTCACCACCCCCGAGTGCCACATTGCTTGTTATATTATTTGTCTTTGCCCTTTCACATTGGCCAACTGCCTTGGGTGCCTTGGCAGAAATGCAATGCAATGAGTAAATATAAATAAATACCCCCCCCCAAAAAAAACCAGGTTGTTTAAGAAAGCCAACCCAGATTGCTTCCACATGTAACTGGTGGAACGAACGTCTTTATGAGAATGGTCCCGATCTGACTCAACACTTCCCATTTGTTCTAGTTATAGGTAGGTAGCTGTGTTGGTCTGACATAGTCGAAACAAAATATAGTGGTGCCTCGACTTACGAATTTAATCCGTTCCGAAGGCACCTTCGTAAGTCGGAAAATTCATAAGTCGAAAAACACCATTGGAAACGCGATTTCCCATAGGAATGCACGGAAAAATTCGTAAGTCGAAGCAACCCTATCTAAAAATTCGTAAGTCAAAAAATCCCTATCTAAAACTGCCACGGGTTTTTTCGGATGTCGAGACATTCGTAAGCATGCAGCCATTACCCCCATTCATAAGTCGAAAAATTTGGTTGTCGAGTCGTTCGTAAGTCGAGGTACCACTGTAAAAAAATTCCTTCCAGTAGCACCTTAGAGACCAACTAAGTTTGTCATTGGTATGAGATGAGAAGTGTGCATGCACATGAAAGCTCATACCAATGACAAAGCGCTTTATATCATCTAATATAAAGCGGATTGTGGTAGGGCTGTGAAGAAATTTAATATAGGGTTTGGGCTGGGGCCTAGGCCACAGGTCATGATGAGTAATGGGGGCGTGGTTATTTAAATGCATGTATTGGGATTTGTGGAGGGGGCCCCCATTTAAGATTGTGTCCTCCATTTTCTGAACACTTTTGCCTTGGCGTTCAATCTCCCTCCCACCCACCGCTTTCTTTTACAGGTTTTAGCCTGACATTGCTAGGGGTCGCCTGTATTCAGGGGCCCAGTAGGAATTTTTCCAATTGGCTGATTGGCTTTGCCTCTTGGTTTTCGCCTACTGCTTAGCAAATCGTCACAACTTGTTAGGTTGGCGGTTAGGCTTTTGGTTGGTGAATCGGTTGGAGAGGGTTGTGGCATCCAGATGCCTACTTCCCCACCTTTGTTGCTCCACATAGAAGTATTCCGTTAAAGGAATCCCGGGGCTTACGCTCTCGTCCTTACATCCCCGCCATAGGCGGGATGGAGGGGCCAATTATAAGAGTAAGAGCCTTGGGGAACATTCTTGGAAAAAGAGAGGAGAGAATGCCTGGCCTCAGCTACCTCCTCTCCCAGGGGTGTTCACTTGACTTCCCTTCAGGAAGTCGGAGCTGGTACTGTCCAAGCGGACAGTGGTGAGTCCTGTCCCAAGTGGACAGATGAAGTGAGTCCTGTCCCAAGAGAGGGCAGATGATGTGAGTCCTGTCCAAAAGGGGACAGATGATTGAGTCCTGTCCCAAGTGGACAGATGAGTTGAGTCCTGTCCACAATGGACAGATGGAGATAGTCCTTCTTAGGGAGATAGTCCTTCTTAGGGAAGGACGAATGGTTAACCAAAAGCCTAAGCCAACACTCGGATTAAAATTGTATTTAAATAAAGTTGTAGCCTAAATTAATGCCAAAAACCAAACCAAAATTTTCATGTCTGTTGTGAGTTATTTTAAGGGTAATTTCTGGTAAGCCTCGACACACAAACCTAGTTGGTCTCTAAGGTGCTACTGGGAGGAACTTCCCATTTGAAATGCTTCATTTCCTGGGTTGACGACAACAGTGTGGCTTTTACACGGGAGACAGGTTAATGGGACCAAGCTGGGCCTTTCATAGCCCCTACAACCATGGTACAGTATCTAAGGCTGTTTCCGATATGGAATTAAAAGGCAGTCTTACTCATTAGCAATGCAGACAGGCCTTTTTAAGAGATCAGAAAGTCTGGCAAGATTAAAGTACGCTTCCCACAGAAATGCCAAAATGCATAGGCTAGAGCTGGGGTGGAGGACCTGCTGTTATTGGACTCCCAACTCCCATTAGGCCTTGAGAGCATAGAAATGGTCAGGAACAATAGGAGTCCCAGTCTAGCAACATCTGTAGCATCCCAGATTCCCCACCCCTGGCCTAGAAAGTGCAAGCATAGATATTTAAGACATTTCAAACGTTCTTGTTCGTATCTACATACATTGTGACCCATCAAGCTAAAAACTGTTCACCAACCAAATATAACAACCTACCAGATATTCAAACAACCCTTATTTTTTCTGCTTGTCTGAGATTTCAGAAATGTGGGTGGGATTGACCCTTGGCAGGTACTGTCCATGACTGGAAGGATGAATTTGGTGCAATGGTTCACAAGCTATTTATACTTGCGGTTTTTGCATTGATAGACATCTTCGTAGCGCACAAGTTCTCTGTAACCTTTTATGCAACCCATCCAACAATATTGCAAAGGGCATTATTCCAAGGCACAGCTGCTCCAGGTGCTAACAAGTAAACTCTCAGAAGCGACAATGTGACAGTCATGCACTCAAATTGAGCTTGATATGCAAGAATGCACACATTTGAGATGCATCTTTATGCCATCTTGATTTTCTTATTGGAAACATATTGGGTTAATAATTAGCTCAATATCCAGTCTGAATTTAAGACACTAGGACAAATATAAACAGCTGGAAAGTGAGTCATGTCACATTGTCAGGAACTATGTATTATGCATCCCACGTTTATCATGTTTTCATGTAATGATGCTTACCACAATATATTATACTAAATATACAATGAAAATGATAACATGAAGACTTCCATGGTGAAGTGGCGCCGCGGGGAGCATTTAATGAAGTCCCCATATAATATATTTTTAATATGGGTGAGGATGAAAGATAGTGACACAAAATCAGCAGCACAAAATAAGTGCTTTCAACACTTATATAGCCACATTCCAACCACCGCTGCATACCCAACATTTCATTGGCAAAATCACATTCTCTCTTATATTTCAATCCACAGTTTGATATTCAATAGTTCTCCACCCCTTTCTATCTTCTGCAGGTGATTGCATACTCATAGTCTCCAGCTGCCCCAAAAAAGCATCACAAAAACCTTTAAGCCATCACAGCTTCTCAGTTTGCCATGCTGAGTCCCAAATTCCTAAGAGGCCTTCCCTTCACTACAGTGTTTCAACATGTTATTGGGAATTCAGATCCGTTAGTCCCTCTAAAACATTTATATGCCTCTCACTCACTCCCTTCCTCCTCTCCACCCCACCCCCCGGTCAATATGGCGTTACTTCCTATTTTTATGAAAACAAGATCCTGGTCGCTTGGATGCCCCTGAGAAAGTCTTTCACTGTTTCCTCAGTAGGTCGGACGCCCATAAAGAAAGCGGAAGGTGGGGGAGCGAATGGGGCAGGGCTTGTTGGCAAGCCTGTTGCGCTTGCTTGGCTCTGGTTTGATTTGCTTGGCTACCAAGTCTATATCCCTACCCCAGCCTTGGAGGAGGAGGAAGAGGCACTGGGGGGGGGCAGAGAAAGCTGAAGGGTTGCTGAAGCCCAGAGACCACCAGGCACTGAGGTGGTGACCCTGCGGGGGGGGGGGAATGCCTTTGCTAGAGGTGGAACTGGGCTTTCTGGAATGGAAGAATATGCTGCCCCTCAAAGCCCAGGCTAGCATTCCTATTTTCATCTGAGGAACGGAGGGTAGGCTATGCATCCTATTAGTAATTGCAAGAGAATCTCTGCAATAGTTACATAATCTTTCATTTAATATCAGCAACACTTTAGTTTATTAATCTTGGAACTAAGGAGGGTGTCAAAAAAGTTATACTAAGATTAAGTATTAAAAAGGACCGTTATTATGAATAAAATATTTTCCGGGTGAGGCCGTTCCCCTCAGAAAAAAAATAAAATGAGCAGGATTTTTTTGTCATCCGACACTGTTTGTCCTGACAGCCTTCCAAGTATGATATGTCATTCTCTCTGAAGGGCATTTGCAGATTAAAATCCTATTAAAGGACAGTTAGAGCTGGCAAATTGGCAGCTCAAAGCTCAGCTGTGTAACATTAGAAATGGCTCAACAGTAAGAAACTGTTGATGAATACTGAGTGTGTTTCTCCCCCATCCCACAGCATACACACCCATTTTGCATATGGAGACTTCCATAATAAAGTTTTCAAAAGCCTCCTAAACACCATGTGCATCAATATTTTCATTGAAATATATAAAACAAGCATAGTTTTTAGTGTGTTTGTTCCATGCACAAATGGATCATAGTCCAACAGTGCCATGGGAATGGGGTGATTTCATGACCTTGTTGTCTACTCTCTGTGGTACTTCTGCCCAGATTCCCTTTTAGCTGCCCCTACACATCTCAAGCATTAGATCTATATCACACATATACTCATGCATACATATGCAAAGACCTTTTTGTTCGTTCTTCTGCACTTCTCAACACACCTCTCCATTTTGAACTTTGTTTTTCCACTAGAGATGGATAAATCGATTGTCCTACAGAAATTTCAGATAGGAGAGTCCGTAAAGGCAGCCCAGTTAACCAAGTGAGCCTTTCATATCCCGGGGTTGCTTAGTTATCTAGATCATCCTGCCCATCAACTTCCCAGTTGAGTGACCAGATGCAAGAGAGAACATTTGAAAAGCCCTTTTGGATCAGGCCAAAGGTCCATCTAGTCCAACATGCTCTTCTCACAGTGGCCAAACTGATGCCTCCAGTAAGCCCACAAGCAGGACTTGAGTGCAACAGCACTCTCCCAACTTCTGATTCCCAGCAACTGGCATTAAGAAGCAGAATCCTCTGCTGTAAACAACTGGAGACAGACATTAACCAAGTGCCATTTGTCATGCTGAAGTGAGGAAAGCAAGAACTGCCTGCATTCCCTTTTCTGCACAACTCTTGCAGGTAAGACGGACTCTGTTGTCCTTTGTAGCTGGTAGCTCAAGCTCCTTGTTCCTTGCTTTCCTAAACTGCAGAAACCCTCTCAGCTTTCACAATTATTATTTGGTCCTGCAGGTTATTCCCTTACGACTTTAGCAGTGAAAGTCATTTGCGCACTGTGGAACGCTACATAAAGGTGTGAAAATATAGCTTGGGGCTATTTTGCCACCCCCGTGAAAATGTGATTCAGTCCTTTTGCGTTATATTGCAACTCATATAACAGTCACCTTGAGCCTCTTGCCTTCTCGGTTAGGTTATTGGTTGCAAAACACTATTTTGATAGGCACCAAATGGGACAGGAAAATCAACTTCCTTTCTGTATGCCCAGTTTGAATGACATCATGCTCCAGGTGATTAGGATACGGATGCTAATAATGAGGCTTTTAAAAAAAACTGGGGTGGGGGAAGTCCTGCGGATCTCAAATATTCCATTTTGGATTCCCAATTCCCATGGTCATCAACAGTAGAAAGAGAATTAATACTTGCTAATCAGCCCAGCATTCCATTGCCTTGAGCCCTACAGGTGCCCTTGCTCTACATAAAAGCAGAGATTGGACATGCTTTCTGAGGCTGGGCATCCTGTCTCTCTCCCTCCCCCCCACCTCAATCTATAAAACTGCAAGCTATAAATTCCTCCTTCCCAACAACCACATGGTATGATTTCACTGGCTATTTTTATTCATTAAGACCAGCTGCTTAGCAGTGCCTGAAGGTAAAGGTAAATAACAAATACATCTATGCTGAATGCAACAAATACGAATACTTTAAACATACACTTCATTTAAAGAGAGAGAGAGAGAGCGAGACTTTTAATGTATCAAAGAAGCTGCTGATTCACACGTGGCAAATTAATACAACAATAAGCACATGGGAAGCATATAAAGCAGGACTCCAGCAAATCCTTTATTAACATCAACTGTTTAAAAGGGTGATATGTGTCTTTTTGTTCGCTTGTGACAGGACTAGAAGAAAGCTCTCTCACCACCACCACAAGTAATCACTATTAATCTCAACACAGTTCAGATGGAAAATCCGGTTATTCTGGACAACAATACAAGAAATGTGTACCAAATAGTACCAATGGTACCAAATAGTATGGGAAACAGCCTTATTAGAAAAACTAACCAATAAGTTGAAACTGACACAGGTACAAATATAAGAGGACACTTTCACCCCGGTACGGCTCCCCTTTATCACACACACAGCCCAACAAGACAATGGCAAAAAATTACCGACAGCATACGAATCAATATGGCTAACCTGATCCAAAACACCAACCCAACCCACTCACACATGAAAATAAAGACCAGCACAGCTAACCACACCCTAGGCCAACCCCAATCTCTCTTACTACCAAAAGAACACAAGCGAATAAAAGAGAACTTACACAAGCAACGCTGACATCAAACCCCACATATATTAAGTAAAACAGAAACATCGCCACCCAACCCCACCCACCCTCCCACCACCTCGTTCCCCCTCTTTCTTCCCAGTGTCTCAACAAATGAAACTGATTTGCAAAAATGATACATGTAAAAAATATGAGAGACACTGCACGTACCTTTGTAAATCAAGAAATCTTTAACAAAAATACTTCAAAAAAATAAAGATCAGGCTCACTAGCTGCTTTGCTTCTCAATAAAACAAACAAAGAACACAGTTCAGATGGCAAAAAGAACCACTCTGTCCTCACTATGTTTCCCTTCCTCCCTACTCCACCTAAGCATGTGTCGCCTATATTTTAATTTCTTAATGTTTTCCAAAACCTCTTCTATGCCACCAGGTTTATGCAAACAGTTAAAAAGGAGGCAGAAATGTTTGTTACTGTTGGCTGATTATCTGTGATTTCACTTATGTAGTTTTTATTGTTCATGTGCTTCTTGTGGCATGCTCCAGTCTTTTTTATTGATGAAATTGTGTGTTCTGAATCCCTGGCCTACCTGGCAGCAAATCAGTATGCCAAGTCCCAATTTCAAAGTCTGAAGGTTGAGCCACACAAGTGAAGTCCAAAGGTTGGGAAATGAGGTTCAGGGTCAGTCCAAATAGCCAAGTCTGAAGTCCAGCAGTCAGGATACAGTCCAGAGTCAAACCTGAAGCACAGTCCCATGGAGCATCCAAGCCAAGGTCCACCAACATGGGCAGTTTAGCAGACACATCACTTCAGCTCTGCTGCCCTTTGGTACCTGCTGATTGCAGCACCTGGGCTTGACGAGGCAGGTGGCCCTCACCTGTCCTGAGCTGAGGAATCAAACCATCCTTCCAGAGTTAGCAAGCCTCACCTGACCAGTGAGGGATCTGGGCTGTGGGCCCTTACTTGCCTCAGCCTCCTAAAGCACCATTCCTGTTGCTCCCTATGCCTCAGAACCCACCATGGTCTTGGAGACAGGGGCCCCTCTGGCTCTGGTGATGGGTCCTGCTGCTCCTCTGCTTCTTCAGCCACATCTGGTGCACCTTCCTTTGTCTCAGACTCCCCTGGCTCTCCCCCCTTCCCTGTCTCCTGCCTTGTGGGCGAAGTCACACCTCTTTTATCACTGGTCCCCTCTGCTGCGTTACTCCCCTGGTCTCTTGCCTCCACCCACAGGCCCCAGCTCCTAGGGGCTGAGGCACTATTTGATCTCCCCAAAGTTGTTTTTTGAGGGGGTTGGGCCCCCTCAATGTTCAGAGGGCATTTGCTTCCTCACCCTGACTCCTCATGGCATTGCGTGTGAGACATCAGGAAGTCACGTCAGGCCCCCTCAATCATCTTGAGAAGATAGTGCCTCTGCCTCCTCCACATGCTCGCCAGAGCCCTGCTAGTCCCTGACAGGCTCCCTGGAGCAGATGTGGGGTGCGTGCAGGTTGTGCACGGGGGGAGAAAGGTTGGAAATTCCATTGTAGAAGCATAAGTGGGTGGATACCACTCATGGTATGCGCAGCATCACCACATTTCTGCCAAACAGCTGAAGGCCATGCACAGTGAGAAAGAGTCAGACCAATGCTCAGTGGAGTAGCAGTGTGCCCTGATGGATAGAAGTTCTCCAAGATCTCAAGCAGAAATATTCATGAACATAGGAAGCTACCCAGGGGCATCGCAATGGGGGGGGCAATGGGGGCGGTCCGCCCCGGGTACCACTCTGGGGGGCTGCCAGCGGACTTTTTACCAGGAGGCTGGAGGCTTGGCTTGGGAGTTGCGGGGGTGGGGGCACCAAGTGGCACCTCCCCCACTGCACTGCACAGATTGGAGTCGCCGGGGGCGGTGATACCCCGCTACGTAACACGCATGCGCAGCGGGATGCTGTGCATGCGTTGTTATGTGGCGGGGTATCGCCAAAAAAAACCCCACGCGCTTCCAAAGCCGTGCACCTCCAGCTACAAACTCCAGGTAAGAAGCCTGCTCAGCTGGAGTTTGTAGCTGGAGGCGCATGTGTCGTTACGTGGCAGGGTATCGTCGCCCCCCCCCCACGCCTCCAAAGCCGCGCGCCTCCAGCTACAAACTCCAGGTAGAAAGCTCGCTCAGCTGGAGTTTGTAGCTGGAGGCGCGCGGCTTTGGAGGCGCGGGGGCGGCGATACCCCGCCACGTAACACGCATGCGTAGCGCCCCCCCCCCCAGGTGCATGGCAATTTGCCGCCCCAGGTGTCACGGCGCCTCTCTACGCCCCTGAAGCTGCCTTATGCTGAGTCAGACCATTATAAGGTCTTGCTCAGTATTGTCCACACTCACCAGCAGTGACAGGGGATATTTCCAGACCTACCTGGGGATTCCAGGGATTGGACCCCAGGGAAGTTTGCCTGGTGCTTTCATTAATACACCTTTAGGTGCCAGGCAAAAACATTCTTTTTAAACCAGACATTTGATTGATTTGATTGACAGCCTATGCCCTTTTAAAATGTGGGGTATTGGGGGGTATTGTTTTTATTTTGATGGTATATTTTGTGTTTTTATATTGTGATTTTGTTCTGTGAACTGCCCTGAGACCTCCAGGTATAGGGTGGTATATAAATAAATAGGGTGGTAAATCTTCTCCTTCTTCTTCTTCTTCTACTACTACTACTACAACACACAAAGCCACTGAACTACGGCTCTTCCCCAGCCCTGCAACACCAGATTCCTATTGAATGTGGAGCTGGACTTCATATATGGAAAATGTGTTTTCCATTGTAGAGCTATGACCTTTCTGCCAAGCATTTCCCTTTCTGTTTGATCTCCCACCAAGACCCAGCATAAAGCTCAGCATCCTGGAAGCCTGTGCCTGCAGAGCACTGCTGCTGTCAAACAGCGGAAATATACTTATACCCAGCATCAGTACAGAACCCTTAGCAGTGCTGGCACCAGGAACTGCCTAACTTGAAAGAGGAGGAGCGTGCAAAGTAGAAATGGTAACACTGTTTAATATAGAAGACCTTCTGCTGGCTTCCAGGCCCTGGCAAATGCAGTCGAAATCCAAACTCAGCTATCACCTGTGGCTCCTAGAGGTGCACTCCATTGTCTCTCAAGACAGATGGATGCCAACAACAGTTGAACCCTGTGGACATGGGAAGAGGTGAATGGGATAAGTATCTCCACCTGCTTGATCCAGTGATGGGCTTGTTCCTCAGCTAGCTCCCTGCATTAAGATGAAGTGAGACTCTGGAAATGTGTGCCACAAGCAAACTACCTGCATAGCTTGGCCAGATTATCTCATCGTGTATCAATCAATGGAGGTCCACTGGGACTGGCACTGTTTCCTTCCCATCATGGCTTGCTGGAAGCAGCAACCTGAGCTCCAACCAAATCTTAGGAGGAGAGAGCTGTCCTGACTAGCTATTCAGTCAGGAGCATTAACAGGAAGAGCTAGAAATGAACACAGATTCAGGGGTGGTTCTAGGATTGAAGGGTCCTGAGCAAAGTGACTTACCTGGCCGCAGCAGCTGCACTCTGGCGTAGCCTAGCCAGCTGAATGCAGCCACTCTTTGCATTTCCCACAATGCCCTATAGTGATGTCAAGTCAGGAGAGAGTGCTTTCTAGTAAATCAAAATGGCGGTTGGATCCAGCCAGCTGACACTGAAGTGTTGAACCTAAAGTTGAGGCAGGCATCAGTGTTGGAGGCCTTGGCCACTGGCCAAAAATGCTAGGTGCTGGCAACATCCCGGGTCAAATTAACCAAGAAGACTGAAACGGCTGGCACTAGCATGGATTGGAGGGGTGGGGACAACACCACAAAACAGAATGAAATTATTATTGCTGTTAGCAATCCTTACCTCATTCTTTTCCCTTTCAGTTTTTTTCCCCCTTTTTTTTTTGCTTTGATGAGTAGAGCCTGTTTTCCCCCAGCACAACAATTCACAGTTAAACTCAAAACAACCATTTATATGGGGAAAGAGCCACAATCAAATCTTCATTATCTCCCACCTCCTTGTTGTATCCTTGGTCATAAAAAAGCACCAGCACACATGCTCAGCACATACCCACATGTCACCATCACTCCCTTCCACTCCATTCGCATAAGGCTGGTTTGAGCGTGTGAGTCTACACACACCAGATGCAGAGCCATCTCCTTCCCACAGGTCTTCGGCAACGGCACACAAATTGCGTTTCCTAAGATGCTGTCTTGAGCTTTGTCAAGAGAACACACAGGGTCCGCAAAAGGGTGGAAGGGTTAATGCAGGATGGCTATGCAAGTATATATTCTGCATAAATATAAATGTTAATTCAAACCATGGCTGTGCTGTAATGTACATCATTCAAAAGAAAAAGCAGACTTTGAATTCAAAACAGGCTCTGTGAAAGTTTGAACAGTAATGAAAGCCCAGAGCAATTAAAATTTCTTTATCATCACAAGCCTAACAGGAAAGCATATGTCAATCATATAGCTCCAGCATGAATGGCTGTGTCCATGCCATTGCATCCATGCAAACTGTTTCCAAGAACATCAGCTTGAAGTGAGGTTTTATACAGTCTGCTCATCTAATTGGGCCGGATACTATGTGGAGTTCGAAGAAATGTCTTCCTGACAGTATCATTGACATGTCAACAGGCAGAGAAAAGGGAGTCTGGCAGGAGTCCATGAAAAACTATGTTTATTTGGGAGGGGGATGGATTAACAATGAAATCCTTTATTCTTTATGGAAGTCAACCAAGAATTAGAATGCCATGTGTAATGCAGATATATCCTTTGCATCACCCAATACTGGATTATTTTTCCACCGTAGTCCTTTGCAGACACTAAACATGATTACAATGCAGGACGATGTGGGTTGGTGGTTCTTGTGGAACAGCAGGAAGTGAAAGACAAAATAGAATGGGAAATACAATGTGATTTGGAAATACAACGTGATTTGGAAAAACCTCACGTCACATGTTGGATCACACTCAGACAGATTCATCAGCCCAGCTGATGTACACCAGAGTACTTAAATTCATTTTAGCAGAGCTTTAATTGATTATAGATTGTTCCCGCTTTTTCTCCAAGGGACTCAGGGTAACATGCATGGTATTCCTACAGACAGACACACACACACACACCCCTTTTATCCTCACAGCAATCCTCTGGGATAAATGAGGCTCAGAAATCGTGATTGGCCAAATGGAGATTTATAACTGGGTGCCTCTCATCCTAGCCACCATACAAGATCTTATGTGTGGTTTACTAACCTTAAGTGAAAGCCCAGTCACCTCCCTTTCAGAATGGCAATGGAGCCATTCTAACATATTATTGATCTTAGGCTATGTGCAAACATATTGTTGTGTACCTCTATCTCTAAGCAGTGACATACTTCAAGGATTCCATCACATACCTTGGAATGAAGGTCATTGGAGACTGTGGTGTCTTTATCTCATATGCATCCCTGTGGAACACCCTCCCATCAGAGGTCAGAGACTTAAAGAATTACACAACTTAAATGTGTTTCACAAGTGTTATATTTAGGCTGTGTGCTGATCATCCATGTTACATGGGGAAAATCAGGACAGTGTGACGCATTAGATGTTGGAAAGTGATGAGGATTTAGGAGACAGCAATATATGCCATACTCTGAACCTCCCTGGGATATTGTGCTGCCTTCAAGGATGGTGGAGGATGCTATCCCATTACCCGTGTTGACCTAAGATTCATCTCGCAATCCATTCAACTTCTGTACATGGTACATCATTTTGTCCTTTTGCATCAAACAGCAAAACATTGTTTATTTTATTTGTTGCGTTTATGTCCCACCTTTTTCTCCAAGTTGCTCAAGGGGGCATACATGGTTCTCCTGTTCCTCAATTAATCCCCACATCAACCCTGTGAAGTAGGTTGGGCTGAAATAGTTACTGACCCAACGTCACCCAGTGAGATTCATGGCCAAGTGGAGATTTGAACCCTAGTCTGCCAAGTCGTGGGCTGACACTCTAACCACTAACACCACACTGGCTGTCATGAGCCAGCCCTAATGGGGATACTATTCACTAATCCAACGGAGGCAGGGACCCTGGAATAGTTATTGGGAAATGGCCATCAAGCCATTATTAACCATCTGGGCTTTTCAAAATGTTTTTGTTTGTTTGCCGAGCATGGAATGATTGGGCAATGTTTTACAACACATCTTGCAGTCTTCGTTTACTAAGAAACGGAACTATTTAATCTCCACATCATTTTTCCAATTGGAAAATGCTTGCTTTGGCCCTGGCAAAAGGGTGCTATGGGAAAGAGTCCAGCTGGCTCCCTAACTGATCTATCAATCCACAATGCCAACAGAAGTAAACACTTGGTTTCTCACAAAAGAAAACAGATGAGTGGCAACGACCCCATGAGTAGACGCTGCCTCCTGGTTAAGCCCAGTGCTGTGCTTTGAATTTAGACATGAGCTAGTGACAAACCATCTGCCTCGCTCTTCTGTTAGGACTCACTCCTTAACCTAATTCACGTGTCTGTGGTGAAGAGCTGCATTTCAACACTGACAGCACTCTATGTGGTGGAAGCAGCTGGTTGTGACATGAAGAAACAAGTCTGCCTGGGAGATGAATGGAGAGGGAACCTGTGGCCTTCCGGACATTGACTCCAGACATTTGACTCCAACTCCAATCACCCCCAGCCCATTGGGACTAGTAGGGTGGAAGGCTGGGAGCCTCACCAGAGTCAACGACAAGGGGAGCCAACTCATTCTAGTTTCCCATCACCTCCCTGCTGAGTTCTATAAGGGCAAAACTGAGACTATGGAGGAGAAGGCCAACAGCCAGGCCCAACCCCTGGGTTGGTCATAAGTAAGGAGGGGGCCACTGGTGGCAAACATATTTGCCATATTTGCTGTAGTGGACCTGCCAGGGATAATGGCCAACGGAGATGGGAGTTGTAGTCCAGCAATATCAGGGAGTGCACATGTTCCTCACCCTATCATACAAGCTCTGGATCTTCACTCCTGCATATTCATATACAGAAGCAGCCCCAAGATTTGGAAGCGGAAAATGCAAATGATGCCCTCACTACCACCCATTATATACTGATAATACAAAGCACATGATGGAGCCTGCAGAAAATGCTGCCTTCTACTAGGTCAGACTCTTTGCCTATTTAGCTTTGTGTGGTCTACTCTGACTTTAAGTGACTCTCCAGGGTGCAATTAGGAACTCCTGGTTTATGGGCCAGGATTCTGGCTCGCATCAGAATTCTATCTGGCCAGTGGTCAACTCCAGCCCTGCCCTACTCAGCAAGATAGCTTCCATAAACTGAGTAGTAGTGTTGTGCTAAATTTTCATGATGGTCATGGTGAAAGTTGCCATCAATGGAGCATGTATGTGATGGACCCTAACCTTCCAATCTCCTGTTCTCCTGCTCCCCTGACCCCTCCCCCTGACCCTACTTTCCAGGCAGAGTCATAGCTGTAAACTCTCCCATTTTTCACAAGAAACCCCCGTATTTAAATCCGTTTCCCGCTGTTATCCTGAATTGCAAAATATCCCGTAAATCCCCCGGATTTATAAGAAAGCAGCTCCTGCCGGCCAGGGAGGCTCCTCAGCTGCGTAAATGTCCCGGCTCCCGGCTAGCTGCTTGCTCACTTGGCTTGCCGAGTGCTGCCGGAAATCACCTCTGCGCATGCGCAGAAGCAATTTATGGTGCCCAGACATGCAGACATGGGCAGCCAGGCACCAGAAGTCGCTTCTGTGCATGTCTGGACATGCACAGAACCGATTTCCGGTGCCGCTCTGCCCATGTCTGGGCACCAGAAATCGGGCAGAGCCGGCACCAGAAGTCGCTTCTGCGCATGTCTGGACATGTGCAGAAGCGACTTTCGGTGCCGGGCCGCTGCCGATCCCTTATTTTCCAATCCGGAAGTTGACAGCTATGGGCAGAGTTTCTCCAATATACATACTGCTTGTTCATTTTTTTATATTAAAAAAATGTATTTATTTTAAAGGGCTTTTTCAGTGGATGACGCCATCTAATAAAGGATCATGGAGTGCTTATGATGTCATAATGGCATCACGTAGCCAATGAGATTTGGCTACTAAATGGGACGAGGAACATATGGAAATAGATGATTAATTAATTTTGATTTAATCTATCCCATCTAGAATCCCCCAGGCAGGTAACAATAGATTATAAGTAAAACTTAAAAGTAATTAAAATTTAATTTTATGTTAAAACCTGCTTCTTAAAAGGAATGGCTCCCATGTCTTAGGGATGAGGTTCTCAATCAGCACACTGGCTAAAAAACAAAACCACCATCTGGAATATTCTTTTACCTTTGATCTATGACACGTGCTTGAGAAAAATATCTCATAGGAAGGGCGTCACATATGAAGAGGAGTAATTAGATTCTATGGTGTAATCTTGTGATCAGTAATTTCATTGCATATTCTAATTTTTTATGTTTAAATTGTTGTTTTTAACCAATAATAGTGTTTTATCTATTTTTTTGTTAAACCACCTAGAGTATTTTCACAATCAAATAAAACATGACATGAATTAGTGGGTACAAATTTGTCTTTGGGGCCTGTGCATAAGAAAGAAATGTTCTGAGACACAGCATCACTATTTCAAAAGTTACGAGCGGGAGCAGTTCAATAGTTAGCAGTTGCCCGATGCCTTTGGGTTCCCACAGAATGAATTGGCAACCACAGCTGATTACCTTTTAGGAAGCAAACAAGCTTCATATGAATAGAAAGGGAGGGTGCAAAATATATATGGCACTCTTGTTGCAATAAAGCACTGGCAATCTATAGCTGCCTTCTTAGAATAAAGTCTCTAATCGCCGTATAATTAAACTCCCTTCAGCCCCCCACTTTCCATTTTGGGCAAGAGATCAGAGCGTGTGTCACATCTGAGCAGCAGGTCTGGTTGGGGTTTGATGATGATGGGGGGGGGGAGACCCTATTACGATTCTTGCTCATTCAGCACAAACCCTTATGGTGAGTCGGGGGAAGGTTTGTTAGTTCTTCAAGTTATATAATTTATTGAGATTTTTATAGTTTCAAGAAATGCAGGCCCAAATCAAAAGCAGTACCAGAAAAGAAAAAAGAAAGGCAAGCCACACCACACACACACACACACAGAGAGAGAGAGAGAGAGAGAGAGAGAGAGAGAGAGAGAGAGAGAGAGAGAGAGAGAGAGAGAGAGAGAGATTTTGTTGAGACATTTGGGCAATCTTCCAATCATCAGAAATAAAGGGAAAAGGGTGAAAACAAAGCTGGTTCCACTGGTTATATCCACCCCATGCTGAAAGCAAATTTAAAGCACATGGTTCCCCGGGAACTGTAGTTTCTTAAGGATGCTGGGGTTATAGATCTGTGGGGAGTAAACTAAAGTTCCCAGGAATCTTTGGGAGAAGTCATCCACCTCAAATGCATGGGGTGGATTTGACCGCATTGTGTACAAACCTGTGTAAAAAAAAAATGCAGATATTGGTAGAAATATGCATGAAAATGCAGAGTAATTTTCACGCAGAATTTGCAGTGGGGCAAATGAAACTTTGGGACGCAGGTGGCACTGTGGGTTAAACCACAGAGCGTAGGGCTTGCCGATCAGAAGGTCGGCGGTTCGAATCCCCGCGACGAGGTGAGCTCCCGTTGCTCGGTCCCAGCTCCTGTCAACCTAGCAGTTTGAAAGCACATCAAAGTGCAAGTAGATAAGTAGGAAGTGGGAAGGTAAACGGAGTTTCCGTGTGCTGCTCTGGTTTCGCCAGAAGCGACTTTGTCATGCTGGCCACATGACCTGGAAGCTGTACGCCGGCTCCCTCAGCCAATAACGCGAGATGAGCGCCGCAACCCCAGTGTCAGTCACCTAATGGTCAGGGGTCCCTTTACCTTTACCTAAATGAAACTTAAGACTGGGAAAGTGAGAAACAAAATGGGACATCCAGCAGGGCAGGAAAAGATTAGCATCATTGTCCCAATCATGGAAAATCACTGTTCCCACTATATCCAAGTTTTTGCATTATTTAAAATCACATTTAGTATTGCATGGAGCTTAGTCTTAATATGTGGAGTGAAAATGATAGGACAGTGTATGCCTTTTAATGCATGTGTTGGTTTGTAATCACTTTTTTCCATCTTAAATGTGGCATCCAGTGTATTTTAAAGCTGGGTATATTTGTTCCATCAGTATGTGTCACAGTGCAGTACATTATACCGTAGCTATTCATTTGGGCCAGGTAGAGAGAGAACAGGAAGGCGAGAGAAATAGGAATTGCTGGCGCATGGTCTGTGTTTTTGACAGCCTGCTGAAATAATGTCTTAGCTCTGCACCAAAAAGGCAGAGGGGAAAGAGGCTACTATAAACAATTATTTCCCTTAATTTCCAGCTATTTAACACTGCAATAATGATGATGATGATGATGATGATGATGATGATGATGATGATGATGATAGAGCTACCTTTTGGCTGATTTTAATATTAGGAATTTTGCTTGGAATTTTCCTATTTAGGAAGTCTCCTTCTCTTGCTGGTGGCCGCTGCTCTTTTAAATGCATGTATTTCCAGCTTTGATGCAAGGAGTCAACGATCTTTTCACCTGCTGAGACTGAGAAGCAGCAGGGGGTGGCTGAATCCTGTCTGCCTCCTTTTCAGCGACTACATGGTGTCTCACCCCAGCTTTGCTGTGGCTGCAGTCCCACAAGAGAACCATGCACAAAGCTCTGTATTGCATAGCTCTACTAATGGGAACAAAAAAAACCCCAGTGCATCCTTCTTAGTTCTTGAGACCCAGCTCAGACAGTGATGCATTCAAGGAAGCTTGCTGCAATGCCTGGATCTTTCTTGCTCAATTCACGTGCGAAAGCAAGTCCATTTAAAAACTTGAAACCCTTAACCAACATCTTCAAGTAGCCCCTTCGTTCTCTTCACACACGTCCAAGCGGAGGTACAAGAAAGCATCTGCTACTTTCACTTCCCACTCCTTTCCATCCAATCATTGCTAGGCTTAGCGTATTGTAACATGTCTCGTTGCAAAATTACAGGAAATTGCCTGTTAAAAAATTTCACAAAATGCAAAACAATGACTGGTGTTAGAATTCTCTGCCAAAACATTTATTTTATTTACAGGGCGGGTTTTTTTGGGGGGTGGTGGAGTATGCAGAGTGTGTGCAAAAAAGAAAGATTTTGCTATTTTTACGTTACATTGTGCGTTTTTTAAAAAGAGGAAATCAGTTTTCCCCTTTCACGTGCTTTGTCTGCCTTGGCCCCCACTCCTCACATAATTGAAAAATGATGTTGATTGAAAGGTTTTAGTTTAATTTTTTTAAAAAATCTGGATACTGGAATACTGGAATCTGTGAGAATCTTGACTCAAAGCTGAGCAGCTTTAGAAAAACAAAGTTCTGGCATCCGTGGCAGGAAAAAGCAAAGAACCTCATGCTATGGGGTTAAAAATAAATGTAAAGCTGTCGCTGAAGTCCATCGCTGTTCATTCAGCAAATTTATTTATTTATTTAGTTTCACTCAATATTGCTTCAAGTAGCCTTTAAGGAGCCATTGATAATGGCACCCATGAGCATGTCATGCCATTGACTAACAACAAAAGAGGTGAGTTTCTCTTTACCAAAGAGCTTAGAATCAGAGTTGAAAGGAAATAGCACAACAAACCAATTTCCCTGCCCTCCCCTTTGCAGGTTGCAAAAGGTGAGAGAATCCATTTCAGATAATTTTGAGGTAGATGAGGTGATACGTAACTCACCAAAAATCCTCCCCGCTCCTGCTGGAAATGGTTTACTCAGGATGTCCTGGAATGCTTATTGTTAATGTGTATTACATTAATAGCCCATCTTTTGCCTAAGGAGCTCAAAGTGGAGTACATGTACCTCCATTTTATGCTCATGGCAGATCTCTTGAGGTAGCTTAGGCTGAGAGAAATTGACTGGCTCAAGGACACCCAGCGAACTTCATAGAAACATTGTGGGCCCCCACAATTCTAGTCCAAATCTCTTAATGGCTACATGATGCTCTGAGGCATTCTCAGAAATCCAAAATGGCGGTTAGCTGCCACAAGGAGCAAAGATGACCACCTCCTATGCATGGAATTCACCTCCTGGGTTCCCCCAAGAAGGAAGGTCATTTCACCCACACATTCCCTAAATGTGGTCAGGAGAACCTGGCACATAAAATAAAGCCAGGACAACTTACAACCTGAGAGGCAACACATGTGAGGTAATTAAGGGAGGGGAGGGGAGAGGAATATGCATTTAGTTACACAGAGCTTCCTTTTATTTCAGAAGGCGATGAGGACTAACAGGGTTAACAGAAGAGGTGGGGTTTGAAGAGGGACTTAGAGAGAGAGGCAGCTTCACATAGGTGTGTTGGGGTGGAATAAGGGCAAGCAAGAGGCGAAGGGTGGCATTGCTTAAAAGAGCAAGTACCACCATATGGCAGAGAATAGTAGGGCTGGAGGAGCAAAGGTTATAGAGCAGGAAGCCATTTGGGATATGAGAGTGGAAAGAGCCAGGGAAGGAGAAGGCCATGGAGTAGTTTGAGTAGACCCACTGGAATAAATGGGACTTGTTACTAATAATTAACTTCAGGTCTGTTCATTTCAATGAGTCTGCTCAAAGCATTACTAAGTCTGGCCCAAAGGGTTTGTACTGGATTTGGGACCAGGTCTGCCCTGGCATTAGGCAGAGTGAGGAGGTACCTACAAACAACAGGTGCTGGAGAGTGGGTAAGTTGTTGGAGGACAAATATAGATTGAGGCCATGCAGCTCCTCTGCATCTTCTAAGCGAGACTGCTACCCTCAGGAGGGTACGGGCCAATTGCCAATGATGAAATAAGATCCAGCTATCAGTCTGGTTATCTTCAACAATTTCAATTTTGCTCATTGTTTTAAAAATGTGGGGTTTTTCCCTGTTCTTATTTTTTATGATATTGTTATTAATTGTAGGTTTTATTAATAGTTTAATTAATAAAAACAATACTCCAATTTCTAGAGAAACAGATTAGCACTCTCACATTTGTAGCTCTAAAATTATATTTTATATGTGAACCACTTTATTTTATATTAAGCACTACATGTTTTATTTATAAATAAAGAAGATTTAAATCAGGCATTATGTGCTCATCGCTTTCTCCAACAGAAGTTAAATTTTTACTGGATTATTTTGTACAGTGATCTATAACACTTGGTGCAAAAAGTAGGGATGTCGTATCCAGTATGTAGGTAAAACTACATGCATTTCAGAAGCCACAAATCTGTGATTTTGACCAAAGAAATGGAGCAACCAGTTGCTAAACATTTAAGTCCTGAGAACAACAGCCTGTCAGACTTACCAAAAATTGTTATAGAGATACCAGCAGACCTAACCATGTTAGCAAAGAGAGAGAATTTCTGGATGCGGAAACTCAACACATTAACACTGCAAGGTCTCAGCCTGGAGGGTAGTACCAGCATCACTTAGCTCCAGCAAATGAAGCCCTCCTGAGCATGCCATCCTCAAAGCTCTGTAACTTATACATTGGAAACTTTATAATTTCATTTTTATCAGAGCACTTGATTATGGCAGATTTTGCCACATCCTTTAAAAAAAAACTCTGTAGGGATTATAGATATACACACTCCTAATGGTTGGAAAATTTGCCAGAGTAAGATCAGAAAAAGGATGGACCCCAGGTAAAAACAGGATAACAGAGCCTATCCCTAGCAAAAGAAAATAACTAGTTTTCCTAAAGTGATGTTTTCTTATAAATAACTTCTAAAATCAGATTTCAAGATGAGGAAGACCAATCTCACAAGCACAGCTACAGTAGTTTTAATGTTATAGTTCTGTCTCCTTGTCACATATATTTCACTTCACCCTTGTGTAACTTCCACACTGGACCTCGGGGTTGAAGGAGGGTGGGATGTTGGGATCATCAATATTTCACTGGAGAGCCATTCAAACAGATGCCTTGATTAAATGGCCAAAGGCATCTCTCAGCATATCAGGTCCTGGAAGCCTCCCTCTGGATTCCTTAGCTCCAAACAAGCACATCAGATCCTTCCTAATGAATCTTAATTAAATGCGAAGCAGCAATTATTCTTGATTATGCCTCAACAGCAATAATCAAGGGAACTGGAGGGAGGACCAAGGCCCAAATAACCATCTGGGAAAGCCGCCACTCTAGACTAAGCATTCTTAGTCCACCAGAGAGTGGGAAAATGGAAAAATACAAGGGTAGGGTTACAAATGATGTAGCTGTTCCTTAATGGCTATATAAAATGGAGGGTGAAATTCTCCATGACGAAGAGATTCAATGCACGGCTCAAGTACTTGCTTAACTCCCACTGGGATTTATTTACGTGTGTAGGGTAAAGCATACTGGATAGTTAAGTTCGCCACAATGGTCTTGTGCACAAGGAGTTTGGAGAAAGGTTCCTTTGATTCCATCCAAGCCTCAATGAATTTTATGGGCGAACACAAGTGATTTATACTTGGGGCCATTTCTTGTCTTTTAGGAGTTGCAGATGTGGCTTTAAAACCTGGTGATGGTTTTCAGGGGAACAGCCTTATCCTCCTCTTTCCACTTGAAGAGTTCAAGCAGTATAAACATGGAAAATCGATGGTGACATTATAGGAATGAACTTGGCTTCCCTACCAGCCACTCTCACCCGTCGTAACAAAAGGGAGATGGGAAAGAAAAGCTTTCTTTTCTTTTCTTTTTGCATGGCATGCTGTAGGAACTTTCAGGAGCCTCTAATCTCCTGGTCAGCAACCAGTTTCCCCAAAAGGCCTCTTTTAAAAGGACCAGAAATAGACATGGTAGGTCGTAAGCCCCAGATGAAAAGCCTGCGGCCTACTACCACCAATGTCACTCTTGCATATACCGGTACCAGTATCTCTCTTGTCTCTAAATTGGCAATAAAGCAGTAACATGATGTTGTGAAAGAGCCAAATTTCGCCCTTCGTTTAGCAGTCTCTACCCAAATAAGGCAACTTGATCACCAGCGGCTGGTATTCAGATGAACAGTCACCTCCAACAGTGGAGATAGAATATAGCTCTATCCTCTATGAATTTGTCTAATCTTCTTTATAAGTTAGTCCAGTCCTCACATCTTCTGGGAACAAATTCTAGTCTAACCTTGCACTGCATGAAGAAGTACATTCTTTTGTTTGTTCCAAGACTTCCAATGTTCAGCTTAACTGGATAGCCCTAAGTTCAAGGGAGATTTCTCCACTTTTTCAACACCGTACATAATCTTACACTTTTCTGACATGTCCTCCCTAACTGGTGATCATAACACCTAGGAGGGTCTGTAGGGAAAGAGGTGGTCTTTAGCATCCGTGGCCAAATCCATAAAAAGTTCATGCATATAATGTGTGCAAGGAGGGAACACACTGACTGGGGAGGCCCAGCTGGCCCAAATCCGAAGGCCTGTGCGTTGAGCATGGATGGTTGAAGAGGAGCACTTACACATAAGCAGCTGTTGTTGTTGTTTAGTCGTTTAGTCGTGTCCGACTCTTCGTGACCCCATGGACCATAGCACGCCAGGCACTCCTGTCTTGCACTGCCTCCCGCAGTTTGGTCAAACTCATGTTCGTAGCTTCGAGAACACTGTCCAACCATCTTGTCCTCTGTCGTCCCCTTCTCCTAGTGCCCTCAATCTTTCCCAACATCAGGGTCTTTTCCAAGGATTCTTCTCTTCTCATGAGGTGGCCAAAGTATTGGAGCCTCAGCTTCACGATCTGTCCTTCCAGGGAGCACTCAGGGCTGATTTCCTTCAGAATGGATAGGTTTGATCTTCTTGCAGTCCATGGGACTCTCAAGAGTCTCCTCCAGCACCATAATTCAAAAGCATCAATTCTTCGGCGATCAGCCTTCCTTATGGTCCAGCTCTCACTTCCATACATCACTACTGGGAAAACCATAGCTTTAACTATATGGACCTTTGTCGGCAAGGTGATGTCTCTGCTTTTTAAGATGCTGTCTAGGTTTGTCATTGCTTTTCTCCCAAGAAGCAGGCGTCTTTTAATTTCGTGACTGCTGTCACCATCTGCAGTGATCAAGGAGCCCAAGAAAGTAAAATCTCTCACTGCCTCCATTTCTTCCCCTTCTATTTGCCAGGAGGTGATGGGACCAGTGGCCATGATCTTGGTTTTAAGCAGCTAGCCAGCCACAATAAATGCATCAACATCAGCAGGTGGGAGCTGGCATAGCCTGCAGCACGGCCCCTGCATCCTGCTCATCACATGAAGAGGACTTTGCTTAACTCCTATTAAAATCAACATGACTACTTAATCCCATTCATTTCAAGCTATGCTCCCATGGTACCATGCAAAGAATTCAATAATTATTTGGCAAGATGCAGATGGGCAGTCTTCAGTTCCAATTCCGTGTTTTGCCCCTTTCTCTTCATCTTCTATTTTTTCCACTTTTATCATTTCCCTTCTTTCGTTAATCAATAAGAATGGGATAGTGATGGTGGAACTTCTCAGAAGTTAACCACTGACCTATCCTGCTAGAAACACAAGCAATACAAAAATTAGGCAGCATTAAGTCAACGATCATTCTATAAATGGGGAGAGAAAATAAATGGGAATTTCAATAAAGTTTAGAAGAGCCTAGGAAATGTTATTTTGGTCCCTTTAACTGAGGACTGTGAAGGTCACTTCACACCATATGGCCCTTGGAGGTGTAAGTCCCCAATACACTAAGCATGGCTCACATTTCCACTGCTAAACCGCCTTCCAAGATCACACCAGAAGGGTATGATGCCATTTTGCCAAACACGATGCTCCTTTTAGAATAAAGCTTCTATTTAAAAATTTGCTTACCAAGGTCTTTGTGGCCCATTTCTTTTAAGAATCAGTCAACAGGGCTGACTTCAGTGCTTCACTTGCAAATCTCCTTAGACAATCAAAGACCAACAAAACTGAAACCCACAAATACATCCATTGTGGTTTCTCCTTACTGATTTTTATTAGTGGTATTATTTGCAATGTAGACCTTTGGGTTGGCTCCAGGCTTTTTCTTTAATAGCTTTATGCAACAGTCCCACGTCTGGTAGTACTTATTGAGCAAACCAGGGTTTAAGATCTCTTACCGAGCATCCCAGATCCACGCCAGCATCCTTAATCTTCATTAAGAGAGCGACTTCTCCATCCAAGTTCAGGACCTCAGATTCTGAACGTGAATTTATATAGCTTTAAAAATAAACAACTTGCAGCCTCCATCTTGCAAAGTGGCATATACCTAGCCTTTAGCTTTTTTTGTTGACCCCAGGGGAATAATTGACGTCACTTAAAGTAGGTTAGAGAAGAAAGCATCATCTGGAATAGATATCTCATTGATGAACTGTAATGGTTTTATAGCACTTATTCAACTCCTCACCCCAAGATTTAGCAAACTCCATCCACCTCATTAACTTCAGCTTCAGGGGAAAGGAGAAGAGTGTCCCCCACTCTCCTGCTTCATTGATTTTAGGGTTCTTCAAAACTATCAAGAGTTTATTTTATTACTCTCCTTCTCCACCCCACCTCCCAACCCTGAGACAGTCATGCTCCATGTGTCAGGATGATTTCTGATAGGGGCAAATAAAAGTCCCAAGGTTACAGCAGGATTAGGACAAACATATGGTCCTCCTGCGTAAGATTAAGAAGATTTCAGCACACTGGCAAGGACCATAGCTAGACAGGAAAAGTATCACTTCCGTGAATTTTGTATCTAAATTTAAAGTTAATGACCCAAAGACATTGCTTGAAAAGATTGTCAGCATGATCCAAGAAGAGAGGGTCTTTGGATAGATTGTCATATACGGAGTAGCTTTGGGGAAGGTTCAAAAGCAAGTCTGCTTCAGAGAAACCAGGTGGAAAACTTCACTGGTTTTCAAGAGACAATTTGGACCAGTAAATCTAGCAGGAGTTAACAGGAGCCAAGAAGCCATTCTAGTGTCTTCCACAGTGCCTGGAGTTGAAAGATGGGATTCACTTGCCCTATCAATGTATCTAGAACTCACACATCTCCCTATGGGGCAGATATGCAAGTACATTATTTGGACATTACAAAAGCAATGCAGAAACAGAAAATGACTTGTTCCTCCTCATCCCTTTCAAAGATGTAGCAGCCAAGCATGTGCTTGGAAATTCCTCAATTGCTGGAATAAAGTGCCCAGTTTTACTGTTTTGCTGTCGCACATCAGCATTCTATACCATCATCTTTGTTAAGTGGGAAGAGCATTCTGTAAAGTTAATATGAATAGGAGCTCATTTACTCAAGAGTAAAGCAATTGGAACACCTACCATAGGTCAACATTTTCTAATGTAATGTCCCATGATCTCAAGCAGAAGTCACTCTCAGAAATCTCCGCCTAGGGTCTTTCTAACTCATTTCTGACTATGCTGGCTGGGGCTGGTGGGAGTTGTAGCCCAACGACGTCTCGAAGATGACAGGTTTCCCAGACTTAGTCTTGGAAGCCTACCACATTTTTTCCACAGCCATTTTAAACTCTGCCTTTTTTTCTGTTGACATTACCCATCAGGATACAGAAATAATTTGAATTACATTCCTCCCACCTTCTTCCTCCTCAATTTTCTCTTTGCATTGCCCTATTTCTGCCCGCAGTTTAGGGTCTCTGTTAGTGTTACTCACTTAATATTAAAAGAACAAATGCATCGAAAAGCACCCTATGGGCTCTTCTCATTTTCTTTGGTGTTTATACTGAGCAGCTTAGTTTAGCTTTTTACGCACCTACAACTGCAACATACAGTGGTACCTCGGTTTAAGTACACAATTGGTTCCGGAAGTCTTTACTTAACCTGAAGCAAACTTTCCCATTGAAAGTAATGGAAAGTGGATTAATCCGTTCCAGACGGGTCCGCAGAGTACCCAACCTGAAGCGTACTTAACCCGAAGTATGAGTGTAATTGGTTCTGGAAGTCCGTACTTAACCTGAAGTGTACTTAACCTAAAGCGAACTTTCCCATTGAAAGAAATGGAAAGTGGATTAATCCATTCCAGATGGGTCCGTGGAGTACTTAAACTTAAAGTACTCAAACCAAAGCATACTTAAACCGAGGTATGACTGCACTTCGCTGTGGAATTAGAATGATCAGGACTTGAGATGAGTGTAGGAAGCTGCCATATATACAGATTAAGACCATTGGTCAACCTCACTCAGTGCTGTCCACGCTGATGGTAGCGAGTCTCCAGGGCTTTCCCCCATCTCCATCTGGAGTTGCCACCTGGGACCTTTTGCATGAGAAACCTGGGTTCTCCATTGGGGTAGGGCCCTCCCCCATCTAACAGCACTAGTGATTACCATAGCACATTCAGTAAATAATGTTAGGGGGTTGCATCCAAAATAGACCTGCTGAAATTCATGGGCATGGCTAACTTAGGTCCATTAATTGCAGTGGGTCTACTGGGAGCAGAACATCTCTAGATACAACTCATTGTGTCTAAGTAACGAGGAGACAGTACCTAGCAAACATTGACATTCCTGACTATCTTTCCCATATCAAGGGTATGTTACCATCATGTTTTGAAAGGAGAAACGAGTGAGGTTCAAGGAAGCACCTTTGAAGTAGCTCCCCTGCTCCTACTCCCTAAAAGTGTATCTTAAGTGATAGTCATCCAATGGAAGTGACAACCTGCTCTTCAACAACTAAAAAATATTAATGTCATGTTAGTAGACCAGGGCGAGGTTGGAGAGAATATTGCAAAACTTTTTTTAAAAAAAAAACAAGCAGGCAACTGTGTTAAACCTACTACAAGTATGTGAGGAAAAAAATCAGTAATGCTTGAGGATTGGCAACCACAAAATTCACAGATTTGGTACAGAAAGTTTAATTTGCAATACAGTGTAGTCTATTCTGGAGATTCCATACAAGAACTTCAAAGAGCATTGGCTGAAAAGTACAAGGTTAGTATCTTTTTAAAAATCTTTTTTCGTTTTGATTCGATTTAGCACCTATATCTAGCTGGTATAATCAAACTGCCATATCTAGCCCGTAAACTATGAAAAGCAACATACCCACACAGAAAAAGACATGATATACATTAAATAATGTGAAAGGAGGGAGGGGGAGAGTTTCAGCAGCACTGAGAACTGCAGGGCACAGAGGTATAATAATGTTTTAGAAAGGCGAGGTTTAGAAAACGTACTGCAAGAATATCAACTGTAATAAAAATAGAAGACATTAGAACCAGCAGTTTGTTGGGAGCCAATAAGTAATGGAACCCATAAGAGAAGCAGAAAACGATGCTAAGTTAAGGAGAAAGGGCCTGGTGTTTTTTAGAGGAAATGCTTCCTGACAGACACGACAACAAAGCAGCACCAAAACGGCGATTGTGTGGTCCTCCTTCTTGCTAATAAATCAAACGTCAAAGGCTAATCTGCAACAAATAAGTAGCCTAAGCCTTTTCCAAGGATTTGTAATACTCTTTCAGCACAGTCCATGCTTTGGGAGCCATGAAGCCTTCAGGAGGGTTTTGTCCTTCCTGAGCCATTTTGCGCATGCGAGTTCCTGAAATGAATTCAAAGTCTTCGTGGCTGAAACGAAAAGCAAAAAAACAAAAGGAGGGAGGATGAATCAACAGTTTCGACTATACTTTGTATTTTAAAAATACAACTGTGATCTGCAAGTGCCCACTGCTGAGCAGTCTAGACCCTAAAGGCCTTCCATATGTTGTCAGACTACAGATCCCATCAGCAGGGCCAACCGTCAGGAATGATAATGTGAGTTTTAGTCCAACAACTGGAGCAGGCTTCCTCAAACTCAGCCCTCCAGATGTTTCGAGACTACAATTCCCATCATCCCTGACCACTGGTCCTGCTAGCTGGGGATAATGGGAGTTGCAGGCCAAAAACATCTGTAGGGCCGAGTTTGAGGAAGCCTGATCTGGAGGCATGAGGTGCAGGAATTGCTGCTCTACAGCATCTCTATATGCAGTAATAAATAGAACAAATAGGAAAAACCATATACACAAGCTGGACATACAATAAAATGTCACTCTTTGGAATGTTCCTGTTCAGAGGTCCAGCCAGCCATGCCCTTCACCATATAGTCCATTCCATCTTCCCTTTCTCTTCCCCCTCCAACAGTCAGCTGGCATTCCATGGCCACCATGCACTCTCAGTTCTCATTGGGCCATTTGGAGGGATTGTCCCACCCCTTTTTTTGTACTTCTGTAACTCTCCAGGTACCCTCGAGCCAGCTGGTGTCTTCCTCTTGGGTGTGGCTGGTGCTGTTTTAATGGCACAAGGATCCACACTAATAGGTCTGCTGCAAATGTATGTGTTTGTGTGCACATGTGTGCGTACATACACACAGAGAGAGAGAAGATGCCGAGATTAACCATTGGTTCTTCTATACATAATCACCTTATGAAATTCATTGCTACAGAATGTGATGTAAGAAATCTAAACTTCTGGTTTCTTAGACGGAGTAGAACAACAACAACTAGAACAACAACAACAACAACAACAACAACAACAACAATTTATTTATTTATTTATTTATACCCCGCCCATCTGGCTGGGTTTCCCCAGCCACCAGATGTAGCTAACAGACAGCTGCCCTGGACACAGAATTGACCTGCGCCTCCATTTGATAGCTGTGAGTCCAGAATGACTCCCAGGCTGCGCACCTGGTCCTTCAGGGGCACAGTTACCCCATTCAGGACCAGGGAGTCCTCCACACCTGCCCACCTCCTGTCCCCCACAAACAGTACTTCTGTCTTGTCAGGATTCAACCTCAATCTGTTAGCCGCCATCCATCCTCCAACCGCCTCCAGGCACTCACACAGGACCATCACCGCCTTCACTGGTTCCGATTTGAAAGAGAGATAGAGCTAATATAGAGAGAGAGTATATATGGTACTTATCATAGTGACTCTGATAAAGGGACTGCTATTCTTAGAAGCAATATCCCTCCAGGTACAAGTGTTGAGATTGAAAAATAAAACAGGTGGGCATCAATGCCTGGATACCCGGCTGACTGCTATGGGAGATAGTATTATGCAACCCAGCATGGCAATTATTGGCTTAAATAAAAGAGTGGAGCCACTTTCCTAGAATGGAAAATATTTTCATTCAGTCAGAAACATAACATTTATCAAATTGCCAGAAGGACCCACGGGGCAAAAACCAGAAATCCAGGTCACCATGGGATTTTAATTTTTTTAAGTACCTAGATTGAATTTTATTAAAGCAAATTAAAAATAAGGATGCAAAGAGATGGGAACTTCTAAATCCTCTGAAGCAACAGCGATTAATCCAACAATAAAATGCAATGGTTTTACTTACTCTGTTTATTCAGTTTGCAGCATCTATTTGTTACTCATCCTCTGCTAGCTTGTTTGAAATACAAGCCAAACGCTGACCTCAGTTGGATATGGCTCAGGGTGGTGGTAGTGGTGGGAGGGGGAGAATAGAAGCCAAATGTTTGCTGGGGATCGTTTGTTTGCGTGGATATTAAGCTACACTTAGCAAACAGGGACTACGTTTTTCTCACAGTGCATGCAACAGAACAGCGGCATACATCTTTAATTCATTGGATATTAAGTTGCAATATCCAGTTATTTTTGTATGCAATTCAAGGTGGGATTGTTGCAATTTTTTTATCGCCCCTGTCGGACAGAACTGCATGAAGAGCAGTCCTTGATGATGCCCATCAACTTTGACTGTGAACAGGTTTGAGTTGGTATACAGTGGTGCCTCGCTTAACAAATGTCCTGCTTAACGAAATTTCCGCTTAACGAAAGGATTTTTCGAGCGGAGGTTGCCTCGCTATACGAATTCGTTTTATGAAAAATTCGTCTAGCGAATCGTGGTTTCCCATAGGAATGCATTGAAATTCAATTAATGAGTTCCTATGGGCAAAAAAAAATTCAAAAAAAAATTCAATGCATTCCTATGGGATTCGCTAGACAAATTTTTCGTTATAAGAAAAGACCCGTGGAACGAATTAAATTCGTCTAGCGAGGCACCACTGTACTCATATTTTACCTTTTTGAAGCCCATTCATTCATGTCTGGGTCCTGTTCAAGGCACTTGTTTGGACCTGGGTCCTCTTTTTTCCTTTCCTATCTAAGCAGAAGATTTCTAACTCTCTCTTTTGCTTGCAATTCTCTGCTTGTTGAGATCTGGTCCACTCAACTCATTCATCCTTTAGGAACCTTAGCAAATAGAGGCTTCGATTATACTCAAGTTGGCTAGATGAGTATCCAATTTCTCTTTTTAAAATTTCTATGCTATTTATTAAATTGCAATCTTTGGGGCAGGAACATTTGTTTTTTAAAATTCCGTACGATGTTTTGCTTTTTATAAGGACTTAATATTTCATCACTGGCTGCCAATTAGCTACTGGGATAGGTTTGAGGTGCTGGCATTGGTGTGCAAAGTCCTATACAGCTTGTGACAAAAAGATCTAAAAAGCAGGGTTGGACTTTGGTCTTTCAAATTTCAGCAGTGCCCTGTGCAAGGCCAAATCCCCCCCCCTAAAAAAACCCCTCTCGCCTGCTCAAATCACTATGTCATAGTTGCGGTGACCTGCGGTGTCCCCTAGGCTCAGTGCCCAGTGTGGTGGAACCAGTCACACTGCTCTAAATCCATCTCAGCAAAATGATTACCTCATCCCCTACATCCCCAACTAATCACTGCATTCTGAAGCTAAAGGCCCCTCCTGCTAAACTGTAGCCATCAGTCAAGAAGCATGTGTGTGGCAACCACCTCTCATTCTCTTGGGCCAACAACATATGCTCCAGAAGCCGATATAAACTTCCTAGAGCTATACAAAAACTCTGCAAGGAATAAAGGGACATCCAATATTGCAAAAGACACAGAACCATTAACTTCTCCAAAGGGACTACTCTTGAGTTTTTTACGAGACACATTTCCATGCTGAACAATGCTTGTTCTGAGCAGCACCCTGTGGCTAAATTGTACAGTACTCTTCCAATGAAAGCTTATGAATCTGTGCACCACCAAAACAATATGGTTGACTTGCCAAGTCTTGTCTCGTAATATATACCCATCCTCACATGGCCAAATACATGTACTCTTAAAAAAAAATATTAAAAAAATAGGCCAGATGTTCTTTCATCATATGCAGTCTGATAACTGGCCAATCTCTCTCTCTCTCTCTCTCTCTCTCTCTCTCTCTCTCTCTCTCTCTCTCTCTCTCTCTCTCTCTCTGTGTGTGTGTGTGTGTGTGTGTGTGTTTACTGGCAAATTTTCATCACAATCAATGTTTTCAATACTTCAAAAGCCCTCCCACTGTATTTACTGCCTGGATCGCCCAGTAGTCTTGCCAAAGTGCTACCTACAAAATTGAGAAACAGGCTGTCTATTGATAGTCCAAGACTGAGTCTAGGACTCTGGAAAGGCTAAACCCATTTTAACTTCCCCCTTGTGAAACATTCCCTATGCACACTCCTTCCCAATTTTCCACTTTGCGCATTGGGCCTGCAAAAAATAAAATAAATGGCGGGTGCCTGCCATGGTTTCAAAAACATCTTTCGGATTCAAATACAAATCGCGCTGGGTGAGGGAGAGAAGAACAGGCAATCTGCATTGTGCTCTAGGGCCACTGCTTGTCTCTACAGGCAATAAACTGCTCCAACATTGCATTTTGTTTAATCAAAAATTCCTCAAGTGACAATACCCATATTTATGTAGAAGATTTGAGCATGACCTGCTGTCTGGCACAGGAAACGGAATAATAAAAGGCTACAAGTTTGTTCTGTTCCGACTTTTTGATTAAAAGAGGGGAAAGGAGGCCAATCAAAGCCTTATATTCCCCCAGAGTGCCAAGCGCTCTCTCTCTCTCTCTCTCTCTCTCTCTCTCTCTCTCTCTCTTTGTGTGTGTGTGTAGCTCTGTCAGCTGGCATGCTTCCCCTTTGAAGGCGGATTTAAAGCTCCGCTCCCTAGGCACCTTCTTCTGAGAATCTTTCACCCTACATCTGCGCTTCATGCTGCAGACACCATTCCAAATGGGAGTTCTGCTTTCACGTCTTGCCAGCCATCTTCTTTCCAATCCAGCTACAGTAAACACATCGGCACAGCCTAATTAATTAAGAACCACTTGGAAGTTTTTGCCCGGCCGCATGCTTTTTCTTTTTTTCCACCACCGCTGTGCCTCACGGATGGAAAAGGGCACACAGCACGCAGCGAGCTGTTTTTACACAGCAAGGGAAGTATAAATTTTCCAGGCCACCACCAACCAGCAAACAGCCACCTGCGCCACAAGGCAGGCTGCTCTGGAAACTTCGCGGGGGTTTGATTCGCGGCAGAGCTTGGCTGCGAGCGAGTGAAGGCCGAGTGCAGACACCATTCCCAGCCGAGACATCCAAGGTGCTAATTTGTGTGACAGACAATGCCTGTCCACACGAAACAGCGAGACAAATAAGAGTGACGTTGCTACAGAGCATAAAAACAAGAATGCTAACTCCCAGCTATGCTTTCTGACTGGGCCCTCCCAGAAACTGGTGTGTGTGTGCTCCAGAAGAAACACCATATTCACTGGCCCTGCTTTCTAACGGAGGACTTAACCCTGTGTGACCAACCAGCCCAATAGATGACAGAATATGTCTGCTATTGGATTTGTGACACTGTGCACACAGCCAGAACAGGATTATCACTAGGGCTGCATGTGCAACTCATGCTGAAAAATGCATTCTTAATCTCCTCCATGATGCAGCATATCTTAATTAAAAACCTCGGAAATTAAACTTAAACAGTATCATTAACAATAGTGTTGTATTTTATTTTTCTGTTGGAAGCCGCCCAGAGTGGCTGGGGAAACCCAGCCAGATGGGCGGGGTATAAATAATAAATTATTATTAATTATTATTATTATTGGTGTAGGCTGCATTTGGAATACAGTGTGTAGAGTCACGTGACCCGAAAAAGGATATTGTAGAGCTGGAAAAGGTTCAGAGAAGAGTGACCAAAACATTCAAAAGGGTGAAGCGAAGGTTTGGGTCTTTTTAGCTTAGAGAAGGAGGAGAGTAAGAGGTGAGATGATAGAAGTTTATAAAATTATGCACCAACTTTGCAACATAACGCCTCTGCTTTCCAACAATATTTTATATGAAAGTGTGTCTTATAAATATTTAAATTAAATAAATGAATAAAAATAAACCAACTGATCCACTGGATTTTGTTGAGGTCCCCTTTTTTAGGTTTCTTTATTTACTGTGATAATAGGATGCTTTTCTATCTGAAGCATAAACAGGCTTCTTTAAATCTGTCAGTGGCGTGAATGTACAGCCTACCTTGCATTTGTTTTCTGTCCTACATTCTGCATAAAGTGTGCTAACAAAAAATTAAATATTTTATACAGAGGGATTTTAGACAGGTACCACAGGCAAAAGAACTACCCATAATTATAAACATACTGAAATTGAAACATAACCTAGAAACTTGTAAAACTGAACAACAGTATCAAGTGTAACCTGAAACAAAACTCTTAAAAGAAGAAGTCTGAAACAAAAAAATTGAAACATGGCCTACATTATCATGGCAAAGCAATATTTTGTATGATAGATGCGGGGAAAACAGTCTGGTTTCATTCCAAGGCCACCCAGACTGGCAAAGCAAATTCAGAGCAGCACAGATTCAAGCTGGTTTTCGGGAGGGGGGTATACAAAGCTCACAAGATACCAGCTTAAAATTGCTAAATGGTTTCCTGTGGGGGACCATTGGTTTCTAAATAAGGCAGGAATGAATGGACCTTGGACCCCGAGAAATGAGAATTTACTTGGAAGGTATATGCTGAGACGTGCTGGTGTGCACAGCCAAATCCCAAATCACCAATTCCTGCGTCCTGTGTGGGACATTAATCAGCTCTTAAACCGAAAAAACTTACTGTTCCAAGTCATAGTAATCCATGCATTTCTTTTTCTTGTTATAAGCTGCCACTCTGAAGGGTACGATTTCCAGCGTTATCAGGCCTGGCGCCATAGTCAGCACTTTGGCACCGTGGGTTGGATCGTAGAGATCTTTTCCAGTCTCGGGATGAGACATGCCGGCAGGATCCCGACCCACAATGTAGAAGTTTGCTCCAGCTACCATCCTCGACCTGCAATGCCACTGAACCTAGAAGGAGATCGGGAAAGCAAAGTTAGCAGAAGCGAGGGTGGAACCATGGAAACCGGAGAAGAAGCGAGTCACTCGCTGTACAAGAAAGCAAAATAACATTCTCCAGCTCTCCAAACTAAGCCTCCAGGTCATGTGTTCACCCAGAGCAGAGCTACTGTGGTCACCCACTTGTTTATTAGGTATGGGTGAACACACACACACACACACCATTCGGAAAGGCAATACTTAAAAGTAATTTGTATAGCAGTTCCCTAAAACAGAAGACGGCCCCTTGGCAAAGAAACCTTCCTGCCAGGAGTCAAAACTAGCACTCTTTGAGGGGAGGCTACCCATTTGAGTCAGTTAGCTCCCCTTTGATCAAGTGACCATGAAAGCATGCCTCTGGACAAGACAGAGACTAGTGCCAAGCAAGGCTTTCAATCGCAGTCATGCATTCACTCTGCTTGGCTAAAGGGGGAAGGCATGGGGCAAGGAGGGGAAATGGATTCTTAAGAGCAACAAGTTGGTGGCATGGCATGTAGAAGCAGAAAGCAAAAAGCTGGTGAGCTGGTTTCAAGGTCATGAGTGAACCCATTGCCCAGAGAAATACGCATTTTTTCGTGTATAAGACGCCCCCCCCCCCTATTTTGGGGGGCTCCAAATTAAGAAAATGGGGGGAGATTGCCAACAGTTGTTAAGCTTTGTTGGGGAAGTATTGCCCAGACTTGTTGGGCTTTTTTTAAGGGGGGGGATTCCTGATAATCACTCACCCGCCAGGCAAACACAGGCAATCTCATGCATCGGAAAAGCCACCAATCGTCTGCCTGGTCGTCACCAGCACCCGCCAATCACCTGCGCAATGGCTGCAGCGACAACCAATCTACAACAGCCCTTGTCGCAGCCACCAATCACCTACCCGATCGCCAGTGACCATCTCCTGCTCACGGAAGCAACCAAGCGCCCATCCCCACACTGCACTATCCGTGTATAAGACGACCCCCAATTTGTAACATAATTTTTAAATAAACAATCCTTGTCTTATACATGGAAAATTACGGTAATTGCTGGGTATGAAGGCAGCCCTGTTCAGGGAGGCTTTTAATGTTTAATAGATTATTGTGTTTTATTTTTCTGTTGGAAGCCGCCCAGAGTGGCTGGGGAAACCCAGCCGGATGGGCGGGGTATAAATAATATATTATTATTATTATTATTTTATTATTATTACGCCCTTTATGTTGTAGGAGGGTTTCCTATGTTACCAGTCAATCTGAATGCTACCATTTTATGCCATAATATTAACCCTTATTTGAAATCAGAATAAACCTGGAAAGATATAGGCTTAGAATCATAGAGTTATAGAATCATAGAGTTGGAAGGGACCCTGAGGACCATCTAGTCCAACCCCCTGCAATGTAGGAATATGCAGCTGTCCCATACGGGGATCGAACCTGCAGCCCTAGAGTTATCACAGCACCATGCTCTAACCAACTGAGCATGTACTTCTATTTTTTAACACTTTTTAAAACAAAAACAACAATAGTTAGCCAGGGCACCCTTTTAGTCAAGCAACAGATTTTGTTTTTAAAAATAAGAATGATCTAACCAATCAATAAATCTTAACTTTGCAGCCCTAATCATGAGATGAATTTTGTGAGTTTGTTAGAGATCTTTTATTCATCTCTGAGTTTCTGAGGCTTTTGCCCGACCACAGAGGAAAGAGAAGTAGTAAGCCGAGATCCTCCTAATTTTTTCCAGAACCTCTGCTCAAGAAAACAACAACACTATTTTGCTTATTCAAGCCAAGAGATTTCCAATTCACATCCTTTTGACATAATAAAATAAATTGCTAATAAAAAGTGTTTGCAACAAAAATTATTTATTTTAAGCTGGATGCGTAAGAATAGCTCCAGAACTGCAAGCTGACAACGGTTTATACTTCTTAGCATTCACTCATCTTCCCCCCCCCCTCGCCCCCTTGCTTGCAAGCTCCTCTGCAGTAGTGAAAGACTGCAGAGTTTCTCATCTACCCAGAAGTGACAACACAAACAAAACACAAAAGGCAAAGTTACAAAATTCAGGAAGAAAATGACTTTTCATAGTAAAGTGATGTGCTTGGATTGTGCCATTATATAGTTTAGTCACTAGGTGGCACTGCAGCAGAATCAGGAGTTTTCCTGTTGCTGTTCTGTTCTTCTTGGAGAAAAATAATAAAGTTGTTGTACAGCTTCCAGGCTAGTGTGTCCTCTAAGCTTTTCCATGGTGTGTTGAATACTGCCTAAAATATTTTTATCTGGTTAAGGTTAAGGGATGTCAGCCTGACATCAATACCAGGAAAGATTCTAGAGCAGATCATTAAGCAAACGGTCTGTGAGCACCTAGAAAGGAACGCTGTGATCACTAAAAGTCAGCATGGGTTTCTGAAAAATAAGTCATGTCAGATTAATCTGATCTCATTTTTTGATAGAATTACAAGCCTGGTAGATGAAGGGAACGTTGTGGATGTAGCCTATCTTGATTTCACCAAGGCCTTTGACAAGGTGCCCCATGATATTCTTGTAAAGAAGCTGGTAAAATGCGGGATAGACAATGCTACCATTCAGTGGATTTGTAACTGGCTGACTGACTGAACCCAAAGGGTGCTCATCAATGGCTCCTCTTCATCCTGGAGAGTAGTGACTAGTGGGGTGCCACAGGGTTCTGTCTTGGGCCCAGTCTTATTCAACATCTTTATCAATGACTTGGATGATGGGCTTGAGGGCATCCTGAGCAAGTTTGCAGACGACACCAAATTGGGAGGGGTGGCTAATACCCCAGAGGACAGGATCACACTTCAAAATGACCTTAATAGATTAGACAACTGAGCCAAAGCAAACAAGATGAATTTTAACAAGGAGAAATGTAAAGTACTACACTTGGGCAAAAATAATGAAAGGCACAAATACAGGATGGGAGACACCTGGCTTGAGAGCAGTACATGTGAAAAGGATCTAGGAGTCTTGGTAGACCACAAACTTGACATGAGTCAACAGTGTGATCCAGCAGCTAAAAAAGCCAATGCAATTCTGGGCTGCATCAATAGGAGTATAGCGTCTAGATCAAGGGAAGTAATAGTACCACTGTATTCTGCTCTGGTCAGACCTCACCTGGAGTACTGTGTCCAGTTCTGGGTACCACAGTTCAAGAAGGATACTGACAACCTGGAACGTGTCCAGAGGAGGGCAACCAAAATGGTCAAAGGGCTGGAAACAATGCCTTATGAGGAACGGCTTAGGGAGCTGGGTATGTTTAGACTGGAGAAGAGAAGGTTAAGGGGTGATATGATAGCCATGTTCAAATATATAAAAGGATGTCATATAGAGGAGGGTGAAAGGTTGTTTTCTGCTGCTCCAGAGAAGCGGACACGGAGCAATGGATTCAAACTACAAGAAAGAAGATTCCACTTAAACATTAGGAAGAACTTCCTGACAGTAAGAGCTGTTCGACAGTGGAATTTGCTGCCAAGAAGTGTGGTGGAGTCTTCTTCTTTGGAGGTCTTTAAGCAGAGGCTTGACAAGCATATGTCAAGAATGCTTTAATGGTGTTTCCTGCTTGGCAGGGGGTTGGACTGGATGGCCCTTGTGGTCTCTTCCAACTCTATGATTCTATGGTATCTAACATTATTTATTTTATTTATCTCTTGTGAGTCTCCTTGGGGGCTTTCTTTGGCTGAAAGGCAGCACAGAAATAAACATTAGCATAACACATCAGTGCCACTACAGATGCAGTCAAGCCCTTTTCTGGCACATTACGTTGCAAGCCAGACGTCAGCTTTAAACCAGGTGTTTCGGGGGTCTAATCTGGCCCATCGGTCGATTTAATCCAGCCCCCATGGCAGTATATATCTTGGGGTAAATTCCTTTAAAAAAACTTTGGGGTAAAATTGTATATAAAAAAAAGGTCAACAACCCCCAAAAGCTCAACAACTTCAGTCAGCCCTCACGCATGTTCACTTCATCAAATCCGGCCCTCTTTGAAAAAAGTTTGGGCATCCCTGCAACCATCACACTCACAACTTTCTTCAAAACACATTAGGCTCCCAGTATGGTGCATGCTCTAGTTATCTCCCGCTTAGACTACTGCAATGCGCTCTACGTGGGGCTACCTCTGAAGGTGACCCGGAAACTACAACTAATCCAGAATGCGGCAGCTAGACTGGTGACTGGGAGCGGCCGCCGAGACCACATAACACCGTCTTGAAAGATCTACATTGGCTCCCAGTACATTTCCGAGCACAGTTCAAAGTGTTGGTGCTGACCTTTAAAGCCCTAAACGGCATCAGTCCACTATACCTGAAGGAGCGTCTCCACCCCCATCGTTCTGCCCGGACACTGAGGTCCAGTGCCGAGGGCCTTCTGACGGTTCCCTCGTTGCGAGAAGCCAAGTTGCATGGAACCAGGCAGAGGGCCTTCTCGGTGGTGGCGCCCACCCTGTGGAACGCCCTCCCCTCAGATGTCAAAGAGAGAAACAGCTACCAGATTTTTAAAAGACATCTGAAGGCAGCCCTGTTTAGGGAGGCTTTTAATGTTTAATAGATTATTTTATTTTCATTTTTCTGTTGGAAGCTGCCCAGAGTGGCTGGGGAAACCCAGCCAGATGGGTGGGGTATAAGCAAATTATTATTATTATTATTATCATTATTATTTAAAATGCGACATTATAAAACACACTGATTACTAGGAAAATAAGTTTACCACCCAAACCCTCTGCACAACAGAGTGCAAGTATGACAGCCAACGGCGAATCTGAACAATTGCCAGAGTGAACAAGTGGTAAACATTTTCACCTTGACCACAAAAAGGAGGGACATGCACTACAGATTATGCTGCAGCTGGAGGGAGGTATGTTTCAAAAACATGTGGTTTCCCCCCCCCTCCCTTGTTATCCCAAACTTTTAGGAGTTTGCTCTACACCAGTACCGTATATCCTATTTAAACACTGATGCACAGCTGTGCCACTCCAGCTCTGGGTGTTTAGGGCAGATTTGGAAAATTATTTGCTTTAGGTTTGCTGGAGGAGACTCTTGAGAGTCCCATGGACTGCAAGAAGATCAAACCTCTCCATTCTGAAGGAAATCAGCCCTGAGTGCTCCCTGGAAGGACAGATCGTGAAGCTGAGGCTCCAATACTTTGGCCACCTCATGAGAAGAGAAGACTCCCTGGAAAAGACCCTGATGCTGGGAAAGACTGAGGGCACAAGGAGAAGGGGACGACAGAGGACGAGATGGTTGGACAGTGTTCTCAAAGCTACGAACATGAGTTTGACCAAACTGTGGGAGGCAGTGGAAGACAGAAGTGCCTGGCGTGCTCTGGTCCATGGGGTCACGAAGAGTCGGACACGACTAAATGACTAAACAACAACAACGAGGCAAAGGAAGCAAGATTCCCATCCTACTGGTAAAAATCAATAAGGTTTATTATCAAGGTTGTTTTCCAAAAGACTGATAGTAAAGCAGTGTTAGACACAAGCCGCTATGCACTGATCTTCCCCAATGATTTTAGCATTCAGGATTTCCCCCAACCCCGCTCCTGCAAAAGTATCTGTACTTTTCAAACATATCCTTTGCTATCATATAGGTAATAAACCTATAGGCTGCAAACACAATTTCCTAGCTTATTGGACAGCACCCCATAAAAAGCTTGTTTTTAAAGGCGTTTGAAAAAATAAATAAATGTCAGATTGAGACTAACAAAACATGTCCATTAAATCTTTACTGACTGGGAAACCATGTTCAGACAGTTGATAACCATATTGGCTTAGCAGCTGTCTGTTGTTCTGCAAGTCATTTGTGCTACAGAAACAAATCTGGTACCAATGTCTTCCAAATGACCTACAGAAAATGATTAAAGGAAGAGTTGTATTTTATTAGTTGTCTAAAACACACTATTGGCAAGTGGTTTTCTGAGGTCATTGAAAAACGCGGCATAAATTAAGGAACATTTTTTCTTTTATTTGCATCCATGACTGAAAACAGTGTGTACAGGTTTTGTTCAGCTCCTTGCTTCCATTTTCTCCAGACGCACATCTCAAGCCCACAAGGGAAAGCACGTTCACATGCAAAGTTTTCGGAAAACACAATAAATACGGCCAGTAGTGAAGGGATCGGGCATGTTATCTGTTTCCATTGTAGTGAACAGGATTTAACCAACCCCTGTTCCAGATTGCAGCCCATAGTGTGAAGTGTTGAAAATATGCATTGGCAGTGCTCTTCCAAGAATAAACTAGCATTTTAGGAATGCAAAATGGAGATAAGGGAAGTCTTGAAAAGGAAAGCCTGAAACGAAGATGCCAGAGATCCAAAGGATGGAATTCTCCACAAAAAAACACTTGCATTGCCCAAGTATCAGAATCCTTAAGATTATAGTTTTCTGTTTTGAGTTTTTGCAAAGCTCCCACTGCAGTTATTTGAGGCAGACACCTTTTTAGAACATCTAGACACACACAAAGGGCATGATAACTAGCTAACAATGCAAGACCCCACAGCTTTGACGCTATGAGTTTAGCACCTTTTCAGTAGAATTTCCCTGGACAGAAGACGTCCCAAGTAGAGTTTACTATCCTACATGATACCTCACCCTAGTCCAGTCTTCTCCCCTAGGCTGAAGAGTCCATCAAGTGAGAGACTCTTTCAAAATACGGACAGGGCACAGATTAGAAAGATCATCAAAAAAAAGTGGCAGGATATCTTTCACCTGAATCCTGGGAATAAGGTGGTTCTGCCTTCTGCATGCCTTTTACTCTCCACCAGCACCACCCCAGCAAGCAAGGTAAATGGCCTAAAAGCAAATGGACCTTAAGAAATTAGGAGAGGCAAAAGAAGTGAAACGACCTCAAAAGCTTTACAAAATGCAAAATGGCAATAGGGTATAAAAAAGCTAATCCCCATCATGAAGCAACTCAAACATTTCTAAATCGCAGATTGAAAGAAAGGCATCTTTATAGCACTGCATGTCATGCCTCGAAGCCATTTGCTCAGTCAAGGAGCCTGCCAAAAGCACGTTCCCTTCTCAGCTGTTTTCCTCAACTCCATGTAGATCAGACGAAAAACATTGGAATAAGAAGAGAACCCAGCTCTTTCTGCTTTGGCCACGATTCAACCTGTTAAAGAGCACTCATAAGGCCTTTGAAATAAAGCGGAGAGGAAGGGATGGCACAACAAGCCCCTTTAAGTGTAAACAGGAAGTTTCTGAAGGACCTCCCATTTAAGGCCTTGAAACCAAACTCTGGAAACTCCTCGCAGCGCAACCACCGCGCAAGGGTTTTTTGTAGTGTAGTGGTTGTCTCTGAAGGCGGCCGCATTGACAAACGAACATCAGGAAATCAGTTGGGACAAACTAAGAACAGAAACACACAACTCATTATACCTCAGTTGGTCCAGCATACATCATGGGAGAAGGAAATATGGCCACCACAGTTGTTTCTGGGTTCAATATCCCTTCCTCCAGGACTGCTGCATGTTGCTTCATTCGCCACGACAGAGGAACATCGTCGTCCTTTGTCCAGCCCCCCAGAGGATGCAAAAGGAGGACTGGCCGCCTGTAACCTCGACCCAGAAGCTGCTTATGAGTATCTTGCATTAGCAGGGCATGTCCGCTGTGCACAGGGTTGCGCAACTGGAAGGCGAAGACAGCGTCTAAGGAGAGAGAAAGAGAGAGAGATGTCAATATGCTTGACCAGTGGTTCCCAACAGGTGGTCCGGGGACCCCCAGGGGTCCGCGAGCTATGCCAGAGGGGTCCGCAAGATGCTATTAGAATAAAAAAATATATTAAATATATTTCGTATGATAACAGATTTTTTGTTTTGGCCGCTTCCTGCATGAGCGGAGTCTAGCGCAAAACTAGAATTAGATAGAGGCAGTAGTTCTGCTGTATGCCATTAGGTGGCGCTTTACAAATACTACTGTTTTGCCAAGAGGCAGCGCGCGCATTCTACTAACGCTCACCTCCCCAAGATGCTTTGCGCGCGTCGGGTTCATTTGTGCGCTACTGCGCAGGTACCCTGTCTTCTCCATTCCCCTCCCTCCTCCCTAGCGCGCGCTGCCTCTTTGCAAAACAGTAGTGTTTGTAAACAAAGCGTTGTTTTTCGCGGAAGCTACAGTTCGCGTAGTTAAAAATGGACCATTGGTTAAAAAGTGGTTCGTTAAAACGACAAAGGCCTACAGATGAAGAGGAAGATAATGCATTTGATGTTCAAGCAAGTAAGTCAGTGACTCTCGAACCGATTATAAAATATAAAAAGACTCTTAATTTGGCTCTCACTTTTTAATTTTAGGATTAGGAATTAATGGGGGTCCTTGTCACAATAGTGGCTCGATGAGGGGTCCTCGAGAAAATTTTGTTGGGAACCCCTGTGCTTGACGGTTATTGATTCAGGCAGAAGCCGTCAGCGGCAAGCAGCCTGCAATGTTCTATAGGCCTCAGTTTCAGACCTTGCACGGTCTATCATTTGCAGAAAGGCTTCGCTCCCAATGCTGCTGGGAGAGGAGTGGGTGGGTGACAGGAACTCTGCCAGACGACAGAAGAGAGATACGTCAACACAACTGTCCGCTTGGCTGTGCCAAGCATTTGAGAGATCAAAGAACAAAGCTGCTGCAATGAACTCTACTACACAGGGCTGTACTTCTACTGGGAATATTTAAAGTCTCAGCCAGTGGCTGGCTGCCTGGCATTTTCTACAATCATATGACATTTTTCCAGCGCTATTGTCACCTGCGTTTGGCGCCAAGGATCCTTCAAATGGCAGCCCAGAAGCACAGGGCTGCCGCATCTCATCACTGGCCATGCAATGTCTCAATGCTGTCAACTGAGCGATGAGAGCTCTGGCAGGGATATTTAAATAGCTCTCAATGAGATAAATGGCTGAAAATAAAAGAGTGGCAAAACTAAGAATCAAAAGAGGCTCGGCCGATCAACATATTCCCTTGAATCAAGGGAATTTCTGTATGCGTTATAGGCGTACCACAAAAAAGCCAACCCCAAACAGGAGCACCGAGTTGCCCCCTTGCCCTAAACATGTTTTAGAAGTTACCAAAACTGGCAAGAATCAGTCACTACATAGGGCGAAGCCCCTCCCTTTCATAATGGAGAGGGTGTGTGGGTGTGGGTGGGTGTGTTTTCCCACTTCAACTTCGCCACGCATGGAAATCTCTTTCCACATGACTTGCTATCACTGGACTAGAGCCTCAGTTTTCTTAACCCAAGTATAACAAGTCCTGTTTATACTCGCTGTTCATTTTTTACTACAGAAAAGTGCAGCAGCTCAGTTCTCGTGTTATGTTTGGTTTTTCCAAACAAGCTACTCAAGATCTGTAAATGTCAAGTTGCTTCTTTTTAAGACAACGGAAGGTTTTAAATTTCATTATCTAATTTCTAGCTCGGGGCAGCTAATGACATTCCATGCAGATGGGACCCCACTCCCCATCAGCCCCAGCCAGCAAGGCCAGTGGTGAAGGATCATGGGAGCTGTAGTCCAAGAACATCTGGGGTGCCCCATGTTGTCTACTCAAAGCTCTAACCCAGGCATCCCCAAACTGCGGCCCTCCAGATGTTTTGGACTACAATTCCCATCTTCCCTGACCACTGGTCCTGTTAGCTAGGGATCATGGGAGTTGTAGGCCAAAACATCTGTAGAGCCGCAGTTTGGGGGTGCCTGCTCTAACCGATTGAATGAGCTGATCAGTTTAAGTAAAACTAACAGTACAGTAGCAAAACTTTAGGTCCAATATATTCTAGAGAATGTTTTCTAGTACTACTCATTACTAGAAGTTCCTTCCCACTGCAAACACACGCACAGAACTTTTTTCTATTTTTTAAAAGATTAACTTTATGGACTTTTGGGGAAATTAACACACAAGGCCCTTAACAAAAATTATTGTGAAAATACAAGAATACACAATCAGCAGTCTAAAGACACAGAACAACAACATAAAGTCTGGATGTCTAAAAAAAAAAATCAGGATTTTTTTCCTTATTCATGTAGTCAGTTGTAAATGAGTCCTTGTGTCTCGCTCATGAGCTAACCCTGTTTTGTTGTTCAATTTCTCCATCAGGCCAAGCTCCATTAATTCAATTTGGTAAGGATACCCCTTCCAAAACCGGGCCAACAGTGGATAAGCAATGAGAGATTTAAATAAGATATCTGCATTCTGACTCTGAAATATATTTAATGAAGCTAACTCGGGTGAATGAATTACCAGTGATAATTATGTAACTCTAAAAGTACTGTCTTCCAAAAACCTAACACTTTAGCACAATGGCATCACATATGCTGCCATGCCTTTTTACCCTATTAAAGAAATATCTCAGGGCCAAAATAAATTCAAAGAAAAAAGTTCACCCTTAAAAATCAACCTTGCCGATGGAAATTTAACCCGCCTCTCTCCCATATGAAGCTTGTAGTCCTACCTATTATAATTTGGTTATTTCAAAGAAGAACATTGGTTTTCTTTTTTTTTTCCTGCCTCTGTTTTCAGCCGCCTTCCCCCAAGCACCCTTCTGAGTGTTGTACAGGAGGCTGCTCTCGCTACCCCAGCTAAAACAGCACAGAACAATCAGCTGCCAGACTATTACTGCTTGGTCTGTTCCTTATTTCTCTAACACGAAACACAAAAATGGAAAACAAAACAAACAACCTAACAGGCTGTGGGTTTCTTAACTCGGCTGTGAAGCTAGCAAAACTATTCCCAAAACTAATTTTTCAGAAAAACTGTAATACCTTTCATCGCACTCTGAGTTCCCTGTGAGACACATGTGGGTTGTTCCTTTGCAAGAACCTTTTTTTTTTTTTTTTTTTTTTGCTTTCACAAGAAAATCTAGGACAATTCAACAAAGGCAAAACAGTCAAAGTACTGAGAGAGATCATGGGATTCACTACACACTGGGATTTACCTGGCAAGTCTTTTAAAAGGTGCAGAAAAACTTGCACACACAATCAACAAAGGTGTTTGAGAAGTTGTTACCACCGCCAATCTATTTTTGGAAGGCAAGCAAACACTTTCAGAACTACTTTGACCACAGTCCTTCGCTACTGCAATCACAGAAATTGTGTTTTGTTCAAAACAAAAAGGGGGAAATAAAGTAAAATCCCACTGGTACTGTGCTGCCCTTTGCTGAAAGAGACATTGCTAGCGAGCTTCTGGGCAGCGGGAAATGAATTTCTCTGTCTCTCGCTCTCTTTCACGCCACCCCTCTTCATGCAATAACTTACCAGCATTCATGTCTTTGAACTTCTGCTTTAGTTCAGCAGGTGTGAGACGGTATTGGTCAAGGCCATCATTCCAGTAAATGTGATCAAGGACTTGGAGATCGCCGCCCACAAGCCAATCCCCTTGCTCCATGACCATCTGGGAAATTCAAGGAAGGGAGTTGTTTCAACAGCATGCAACACTATTCCTGCAATTTGTCTTAGTTGCTTTTAATTCTGAATTTCAGATTTGGGGATTGAGCACTGCTATCAATAAGAGTTACAATGACTGAATTCTGCTCTGCTATCAGAGACAACATACCACTTAAGGCCACTTGCTGGGAACAGGAGTAGCTGGCCACTATCGGAAACAAGATGCCTTTGATTGATCCAACAGGACTATGGCGTTTTAAACAAGCACCTTGAATTGGGCCCAGAAATTGATCAGGAGCCTCTGTTGACACTTTAAGACTACTTAAGGGGGTGTTCGAGATGCCCTCACCTAGTTTGCAACAGAGCTGCTATATGCGCCTGGCGCCATCGCCCCAAACTATACTTTACATATTTATTTTCATCCAACTTTTCCCAAAATAACTCACTTTTAAAAATAAAAAAGCTCACAAATTAAAAAGAAAACATATACAGTACAAGGGAATTAGGGTGCGGGTGGGGGTGGGAGAAATGGAGAGGAAGGAGACCAGTTTGACAATGCCGTAACAAAAATGGTGAGTGAGTTGGAAACAGGCCTTTGTGTCCACTTGGGGCCAAACTGTTGGTGGTTTGTTTATATATTAACTGCATTTATATCCCACTTTCTTCTCCAAGGAGCCCGAGGTGCTGTACATGGTTTTCCGCTCCTCATTCAACCCCCCACAACAACCCTGTGAGGTAGGTTAGGATGAGAAGCAGCAACTGGCCCAAAGTCACCAAGTGAGCTTCGTGGCGGATTGGGGATTTGAGCCCTGCTCTCTCAGATCCTAGTGTGACACTCTAACCATTGCGCCAGACTCTCTCTCTGTCTTCCTTGAATACAAGTTCTGCAACTCATCCTACAGTGTTGCTCCTCTGACCAGATTATGTTTCCCAGACCTAGGGCAACTAGTGGTTGGGGCAGAGCATTCGTTCTGTTGGTGGGGGGATGGGACAAACTCAGTTCCCCACCTGCCCCATAGATGCAGCGAGGCAGTTCTCTCCCCACCCCCACCCCCGCCGTCATGATGTTTTTTCCCCAGCCCCACAAAATCCACTTTTGACTAAGCATGCCTGCCTGCAGCAAAACTGGCATGCTACCCTGTTTAAGAATTTGAACTATGACCTGAATTAGGGCCATTTAACCATTAACATAGCATTTTTTTAAATTAAAAAAATCAACAACTTGAAGACTGGGCTCTAAATATTCTGATCCGACTGAGCCAAGCCCTCAGGCAGAGCAGCCAGCTGTTTTCCTGTCATCACTGCTGAGTAATTCATTTTGCTGTGCTTCCTCTATGTCTCTCGCACACAAGGCTACACTTATAAACCACAGGAGAGGACAAAATTCTCTCTGATCTTCCCTGGCAGACTACAGGGCTCGTCCTAAATCTGTTTCTGTCACATATCTATCTATATGTGCACACAGAATCATCCGAGACAGGCTTCCATGCTCTGAACGGCCACAGAATGTGTCCACAAGCAGTCGGCTGTACCAAACGGGAGAGAGAATTTGCTAGGGAAGATTGGAATCTTATTCCTGGCACTTTTGTGTGGAACTTCAGTAAGGGCTTCAGGTTAGCAAGCCTTGCAAAAGAGGCTACCTTGATGTAAGGGTGGTCCTTGCACGTTGTCCCCCATTGGCGGGCACAGCGTTCCTCTTTCCGGTGCTCGAAGAACTCTGGATTGCGGAGAATAGCCACACGGCGACCGTCATACAGCAGAGCAAAAGCTGTGCAGCCATCTAGTCTCTCCTTGTCTTCCGTTGTGGCTGTCAACACTATAGGCACTGACAGGTTAATGATTCCCCCTGCAGGGTGAAAAAAGAAGAAGCAACGCAATGGTAGTTGTCATCCAGGTGTCCTGGTAAAAAACGTGCTTAAAAGCCTACTGTTCTGAGAGCCCGCCCTTTCCTAATGCATAGCATGGCTACCTAGCCTTGGGTTCACTTGAGATATAGGCCTGTCTCGGGAATCCTTTGCAGAATTTTTTTACCTCTCCATACTGGTATCTAGGTAAAGGCACCAAGGAACAGGTATATTGTGAGTGCAAGTGGGAGATCCCTTGCCCCGAGCTGGAAGACAGAATCAAGCTGCATTAGACCAGTGATGGCGAACCTATGACACACGTGTCAGATGTGACACGCAAAGCCCTCACTGCTGGCACGCGCCCCATCGGCCCATTTGCGCTGTTGTTCCCCCCCCCCTTTGTTCTCCCGCTCCTCCTCACACTATAGCTTGTCTACTTGTCTCCGCTGTTAAAACCCGGATCCTTTTTTGTTGTTGTTGTTGTTGCTGGTAGCCAGAGATTGTTTTTTAACCCTTTCTGTGCTGTTTTTCTGGCGCTTTGGCAGACGATGACTGGATGTAACAGTGTTCATTTTTTAACCCGTCCTGTGCTGGTCTTTTGGCGCTTTGGCAGACTATGTCGGTGCTGCGTGTTAGTTCCAGCGAAGGTATTATTCGTAATTTATTTCTGTTCTCTTTCCCCCCCAAAAAAGCACAACAGCTTTGGGGCATCCCCCCAAAAAAGCAAAGCAACTTTTGCACACACCCCAAAAACCTCCAAAACTTTGGTCAGCAGCTCCCCCAAAAAAGCTCAACAACTCTGGGCACTTTGTGATAAATAAGGGTTTTTTGGTTAGGTTAGGTTAAATAATTAGTTTTTGGTTTATTAAATACAGTTATATATTACAATTACAGCGCCAGGTGGCGCTGTGGGTTAAACCACAGAGCCTAGGACTTGCTGATCAGAAGGTCGGCGGTTCGAATCCCTGCAACGGGGTGAGCTCCCGTTGCTCGGTCCCAGCTCCTGCCCACCTAGCAGTTCGAAAGCACATCAAAGTGCAAGTAGATAAATAGGGACCGCTCCGGTGGGAAGGTAAACGGTGTTTCCGTGTGCTGCTCTGGTTTGCCAGAAGCAGCTTTGTTATGCTGGCCACATGACCTGGAAGCTGTCTGCGGACAAACGCCGGCTCCCTCGGACACGACTGGACCTGATGGTCAGGGGCCCCTTTACCTTTATATTACAATTATACATTTTTGTTATTTAAACTATAAATATCGCGAAATTATGGTTTTTTTCTCGAAGTGACACACCACCCGAGTTATGCTCAGTTTTCTGGCGAATTTTGACACCCCAGGCTCTAAAGGTTGCCCATCACTACATTAGACTCTCTCATTCTAACATTCATTCTCACTGCAAAGCAAATAGCAATTGCACTCTCCAAACACATGCGGCATTCGGGCCGGCATTGCAATGCTTCCTAGTTCTCTGGAAGAGTTGCGACGCCATCAATTCACAGCTACACCCAGGAAACGTGCCTTGTGGGAAAACCCACCAACTTAACAGGAAACACTTAGCGAAGTCCCAGCTCTTCCATAATTGAGTAGGGCACACACGACTGTTCCCAATACTGTCCCTGCCATATTGTCTTGAAATTGCCCTGTTGTCATGCAGTTGAAGCAAATAATGCCTGGGGCAAAGAGGCACATATTTCCTTCTGGTGATCCACAAGATTGGAAACTAGGAGATACCCAACTGCCGCAGAAAAGTTGGAAGCACCCACTGAAGCATTTTGAGAAAATAAAAGGAAGTTTACATTTTGGCTGGGGTAGGTATAAACACAGACACACTTACTTTACTTATGCAATCCATTCTCCAGTATTACTTCTACTAAGGTGGTTAGCAACGCACATAAAAATGAGTAGGAATAATGCAATAATCTCTCAAATGTCAAAAGTACTATGCTAAAGTACATATATACCCATTCAGCCACTTCAATCCGCAGAACTGGCATGGCCACATAGCATTTGTTCTGGAGTTGTAATAAATCAATCTTTCATTGTGGCAGTTCCTACACTTTAGAAAACACTGCCTTCCGGCATCAGGCAGGCTCCTTCACTTAGAACAGTATTTCCCCAAGTTTGGGTCGCCAGCTGTTTTTGGACTACAGTTCCCATCATCCCTGACCACTGGTCTTGCTAGTTGGGGATTATGGGAGTTGTAGTCCACAAACAGCTGGAGACCCAAGCTTGGGAAACACTGACTTAGAAGGCAATTAATGAATCAATGTTAATAATAAGAACAGCACTCCAAAATATGAACCTACTGTAACACTGACAAAACTTATGGTTCAAGCTGAAAAAGCCTGTGCACATATTAATAGGGAGTTCCTACAAAATTAATCTGGAACATGGCATTTTTGTCCATGTCTTGCGAATTCGACACCCAACAGCCTGCTGCAATGCATGGCGACCCTACAACAATACATGGTTTGTTTTAAATATCCATTTCCTTACAAAGAAACATTCTGCATTTATCACTTCAAGCTTCAACGATTGCCAGTTGATTTTATGCTTGCGGGAAGCTATTACCTGGAATTCTTAGAACTACATTTGTTTCCAATAAAGAAACAAATTTTAGTATACAAGGTTATAATATTTGTAGAGTAAATGTTTTGCAGATGGCTATCCATGCATTTGACATATTAGCTCTTCTCTTGCATGTTTCTCACTCCTTTATGAAACTCACTACGACCCCTGGTCTCCTGGCAGGTTCCTTCTTTTTTTAAAAAAGCTTTCCTTTCAGCAATGATATCTAGATGATTATTATTTTTGTCCCTACTAGTCCACAAAATAAATTAACAAATATGTGTGTGTATATAAATATATTTAAGCATGTGCATATATATTCTATGTGACAGGGAGTTGTGTGTGTTGAGTGTGTGTGTGTGTGTGTGCGCGCGCGCATCTTACATGAAGTTCACGTATGTAGTTTCAACCATACGTGATGTCATGGTCTGGCGGGATGCAGAGGAGAGGTGGGAAGCACCAGCTGGGGAACCTCCAAGGGACGCCCCTAGGGGGAACAAGGCTCAGAACCAGGGGATTGGTGGGGGGACAATGGTGTAAGGTCAGAGAAAGAAGATGGAGCAAACTGGCGGGGAGGAGATGTCGGAAACTGAAGGGGCAACAGCGTTTAGTGAGCAGGAAGAGACTGTGGCAGAAGGCAGACCAGACTCAGAGGCAGGAGAGGAGGGGGACCAGGAAACAGACGAGACAGGCTGCTGAAGAATCCAGGGAGTCTCCCCCTCCTGTTGCAACCAGCTGCCCTGCCCCCTGGTGCCCCATAACACAAGAGAGAAATGAAAAGGTAAGGGGGGAAATCAGTCAAGTGCAGGCGCAGTGTCCGATTGCTTGGGTAAACCCTGGAGAGGAGAATTTTTTACTGGGCCTATGACAAACTATGTTTTTAAAGGATTAAACGAAATGATTATCCACATGACCAACAGAAATTGATACTGCTGTATGCAAATTTCAAGGTGTCTTACCATCAAGCAGGCAGTCAAAATGAAGGCACTGCAAGTATTCTCTCTCTCTCATAAAGCCATTCAGCGGTGTTGCCCAGCCCTCTGCCAGGACTTGTACCCACTGCATATCCAGCTAAAACAGGAAAGTTGATAGTATTAGACCAAAGATTCCCCATCACTGCTTTACTGCATCTCTAGACGCAGCTGCTCAGAGGGATGAACAGCGACAAGCAGTCATTAACAAACAAGGGCTCAATGAAGTTGCATGAATGCCACAGGGGTCAACAGTCAAATGCAGGACTGCAGAAAGAGAAGTTAACCAATTAAAACAGAGGCATAAATCTGTAAAGTGAAGTGGGAAAGGGGGAAAATGCATAGCATACTGAAGACTTCAAAAATGTGATTATATTAAACTACTGGATACAGTGGTAGACTAGTTAGAAAGGGGAAATTGGCCAGTTCAATGATATCAACAAGATACTTCCTAAAGTAAGGCAATTTGTCCCAAAGCACTGACACATTGCGGGGGGGAGGGGGATAGACTTATGGCTGAAAGGCAGAATAATCAGAATTATAGTCTGAAATTGAATCATGGAAACAGAACCCAATTCCTGCTATCTCAAGCGTGCAAATTGCTACTCAGCCGATCACAAGAGGTGAGCAAGAGAAGACTCCAAGGCAAAACAGTTTTTGCACGACTGGGAGATCAATATGCCACAAATAACACAGGTTCTATCTGGACAAGTAAAAATACTTTTGTGGCCTTTGCAAACCTGTATTACCTTGTTTATTTCCAGGACAGGTAAAGACTCTGCATCTGTTTTGGCCAATTTAAGTTTGTTTTCAGGCACATACAGCTCCTTAACCTCGTAAGAGGCATCCACTGGTACAATGTCCTAAAAGACAAAGGCGAAAGTTTTTAAAATTACGTATTATTATTTTATATGCTACATATCAAATGGTGGTGCTGCAGGTCAGCAGCCTGCTGCCTTTTAAAACTAGCTGTAACCTGTATTTATGCTAGTGCTTTTGCCATTCAAGTTATCTGCAGAAACATCTTTATCATCTCACATCGCTGAAAAATCCAGCAGCCGCTCTAAAACATTCTGGAGTTAACTGAGAGTTAAGTCCCTTTGAATTCAACAAGATAGATTTGGTTTAGATTGCATTGTCATTTTATTATTATTATTTACTGAATTTATATACTGCCCTATATTAGGAGGTTTCATTGTCTCCCCTTATAGCCAAAAAAGGCTGAACTGACCTCTCAGCCAAGGAAAGGCTCGGCCCTACTTTCTTCACAAGAATGTACATACAGTGGTACCTCGGTTTATGAACACAATTGGTTCCGGAAGTCTGTTCATAAACTGAAGCGTTCATAAACTGAAGCAAACTTTCCCATTGAAAGTAATGGAAAGTGGATTAATCCGTTCCAGACGGTCCGCGGAGTAACCGTTCATAAACTGAAGCGAACTTTCCCATTGAAAGTAATGGAAAGTGGCGGTCCGCGGAGTAACCGTTCATAAACTGAAGCGAACTTTCCCATTGAAAGTAATGGAAAGTGGATTAATCCGTTCCAGGCGGGTCCGCAGAGTACTTAAACTGAAGCGTTCATAAACTGAAGCAAACTTTCCCATTGAAAGTAATGGAAAGTGGATTAATCCGTTCCAGACGGTCCGCGGAGTAACCGTTCATAAACTGAAGCGAACTTTCCCATTGAAAGTAATGGAAAGTGGATTAATCCGTTCCAGGCGGGTCCGCAGAGTACTTAAACTGAAGCGTTCATAAACTGAAGCAAACTTTCCCATTGAAAGTAATGGAAAGTGAATTAATCCGTTCCAGATGGGTCCGCGGCGTTCATAAACCGAAAATTCATAAACCGAGGTTCCACTGTAATCTGATGAAAAAAGAAGGGGGAGGCCTAGATAAATGGAAACAAGTTATATACACAGGGAAAAGGAGGTGTCCTAGAATTGGGAGCCTAAGTAGGAAACCAACTTCCCATCCCTACAGTAAAAGTGGCCATTCAACCAGACCTATTAATGGTTAATGGTTAAGAGTGTTGAGATTAAGACCTGGGAGATCAGTGTTCAAATGTTCACGTGCAGTGCTATTTTTCTAGAAAAAGAGGTTCTTTTACAATGGCGAAGGCGCCCACCTGAGTGGTGCCAGAACTGAGTTCTGGTGAGTTCCGGCGGAAAGAAAGCCCTTCTCATTTGGCCACGAAGCTCATGGAGTGACTCTGGGCCAATCACAGTCTCTCATCATAACTTACCTCAAAGGGCTGTTGGGAATATAAAATGAAGAGGGGAAGAACTATGCGCACCCTACCTTGAATGAATGGTAGAAAAAGAAGCAGTTGTCCAATTATATCTGCTCCCCCAGCGTTATCAACCTGCACTAGCAACCCCACTGACAAAACTGATGGAACAATGTACACTAGGATAGAAAAAAAGAATAGGAGACTCATACTTCCTTTGTTGCTGCTTACTCTGCACAGGGAGACATTCGTTCTCCTAACTGATGGACAGAACCATACAGCTATACACCTTCCCCTTTGTACCTCCTCCTCCTCCAACTTCACGAGGGACGACAAAGCAGCAACAAAGGAACTAAGAATCATTTGTCCTTCCTCCACTTTCTAATCGAAACCTTATACAGCGATAAATTTGTCCTCCCCTTTCTTACTGTGGGATGGCCCAAACTCATCACAGCTAGGTCTTAAAAGCAGGGCAGAAGACAATACAAATGTGGTGCCTGGTTTGGAACATTTTGAATTAAAAAACTAAAAAACAGTGCAGTTCAGCATTTGCCAGACAGCACAGAGGACACAGACAACCAGAACAACATTTGAGTGGGAAAAGAACGTGACAGAGTCACCGCAAAGTTAAATTTCTCGCCAATGACGTCTCCAAATGCTATAAGTAACTTAAAACATGTTTAAAGATTGGTGCTTAAGCAATCTACTCTTTGTCCCACCCTCCCCCTGCCCAAAATTCTGTGTGCTTAAAAAAAAGGAAAGTCTATCATGCTTTGATTCTGAATCTGGAAGAATATACTGCAGGGGCTCTTAAAATAAGGCAACCATTCAAAAGACTTAACACAAACCCAAGTCTGCTCCTAAATTCTTCAATTCCTCACAAGTAATGGGCAGGCTGGAACATCTACACCAATATGCTTGGAATCTGTCAAAAGGTTCAGTAACTAGATGTACAGGGGATTCTTCTATCCAAACCTAATTAGCATAGTTTGAGAAAACAGCTCAATGAGAGCCTCGTTCAAAAATTTGTATGTTAATTCTTTCCCAGAGGAAACAGCAATTGCTGTAGAAGGAAGATGATGGGCTGTATATAGACAGCGACTGATTATCCAAAGAGCATCTACCAAAATATTTTAGAAACTAACAAAATGAAAGCAAACACCCTGCCACTCAGATTTCAGTTCATAGCATCTGGGCAGCTTTAACTTGTTCTGTACACATACAGTACATACCGGTAATACTGCACAGAAAGGAATCTACTGTCAGGACCAAAGGTAAGCAGTGTTGCTGACTTTACAATGGTAGTGGTATGTTCCATTAGTTTTTATTTTATTAATAACTGTTAAGAATAACGGCTGCAAAAGATTTAGGAAGAAAGCAGTAACCGAGGCCAGTTTCAATGTCTCTAAAGGGTTTTTAAATGGCAATTTGTCCATGCTTATTTCATGGGCCCTTACTCCCAAGAACCCAAGTTTTAATATTTTTTCAGTGACCCTGGTGACTGTGGTGTAGCCCTTTGGCAAGCAACAAACCTTCCTGCAGGATGTAAGCATGGATTGCTCCAATCAGCTGGATAGCAATCCCTGACCTAGGATGACTAGCATGCCTCACTTCAGAGGAGTCAAGCTGGCAAGCTTCTCTTTGCCCTATCCTTTCCCACAGAAGAGGCCAGCAGGGGTCTTCCTTGGCTACTGTTTGGTAACTCTGTCCAAAAGTGGCCAAACCATCTGCCTTTCCAACAGGAAAGTCCAGGAGGTAACTGGCTCAGATGAAGCACATACTGTTTTTGGCTGGGCTGTTGACACCACCACCACCACCACCACCACAATCTAGATCTCTGTAACTAACACCATAGGATGGCGTCCTAGGGATCTGCACCAAAATACTAAAGAAAAAATATGAACCTACAGGCCAACAGTGGAGGCTTATGGGGCTTGCTCTCAGGTTAAGTGTGTAAAAGTTTGCATCCACAGAAATGCAGGATTATGCCTCACACTGAGTCAGACCATTCAAATGAGCTCAGAATTGTCTACAACGACAGGCTGCATCTCTCCAGGGTTTCAGATGAGATTATCTCCCAGCCCAACCTGGAGTTCAGGGAGATTAGATGATAGATAGATGATAGATAGATAGATAGATAGATAGATAGATAGATAGATAGATAGGTAGGTAGGTAGGTAGGTAGATTGTGTGTGTCGTTGCTTTGCAGTGTTATTTTATGCACTGCAACTTGTTATTTTTATTTATTATAGTTTAGAAATTATTTATTGCACTTAAGAGTGAATTTCTGTTTATTTGCTGAGATTTAATTTTATTGTGTACAGTACTATTATATTCCAATGATTTATTGAATAATACTCTATTTCATATAAGTTGTTCATTTTAAAGTTATGTTTTTATTATGACATTTCTGTATCGGATCAGATTGTTGTAAGTTGTGCGATCTTCAGCTTGTAAACTGCCTTGTGTACAGTAATATAGAAAGATGGATTACAAATTAAAAGTGGAATGAATGCAATGAGATGACAGATCTTGAACCCGAGACCTTCTGCATGCAAATCAGATGCTGTATCCTTCCCCAAAGAATTATGGAAGCAGGGGATATTTAGGGGCAGTCTTTGCAAAAAAAAGGGGGGGTGCTAGGATAAGCTACAATGATAAGGATCAGATTGGACACTTAAAACTGGTTCTGAACCCCCATTGTAACTGCAAAAACAAAATGGATATGAATCACAGTTAACACAAGTCCCAGTCACAGCCAGATCGGTGTCATTCAAAGAACTTTCGAGCACGCAGATCCAAGCATATCCAAGATTCATGCATCAGTGATTCATACATTACACTCTTCGGTGCTTGCAGAGATGCAAATATCTCTTGTTTTTAGTGTGTGTACAGAAGATGTCAGTCAGCTTCGGAGAACAAATATTCCTCAGGTTTAACAGACAAGGAACCCGTTTAGTTAACAACGAAGTCGAATCATTTTACTGCAAGACTCTATGTCTATTTTGAAATTAATACTACTTTCTTTACTTCATAACGCCTAATAGCCAAAGTCTATAAATAAGCTGCCTTAAAAATATTGTCTGCTATTTTGCAGAAATACGTAGTCATGGGTAAAAGTTTTAGAAACAAAGAATTTTAACGAAGTTGTTTTTTGAAGTATTTTAACGAAGTTGTTTTTTAAAGCATTTTAACGAAGTTGTTTTTTAATGTAATAAAAGGAATTCATTTGCACAGTCGTTTTTCACATGGGGCATGCTTTATTTATGAACACTACAAGCCTATCTTAAAATGTTTATAAAGTATAAGCCAGAAAGCCTATGGGGAAGGCAGATAAGAGACGGCATCTAAATATGTGGTGTGCCTTGTTTTAAAACAAAAAAAAATAGCTTTAGTTAAAGAGTGTTTCCAATCAAACTGCTAGGAATGAGCATTCTGTTAAAAGCTCCTTCGTTGTCATTGAAAGTAAAAGAACAAGCATAGAGGCAAGTCAGTTTAGGAAGCATTTTAGCAAATTACTAAAGCATTTTTCTTTTACACTTTATGAAGTTGTTCCAAACGTGGGAATCAAGTCATGTTGCATGACTACTGCAGAAGTCTACTATCTCGACTGCCATAAATGTAACACACACAAGGCACAATCAGCGTACATACTTGCATTTTCACCCTTAGCCCAAGATGCAAACACCAGCAGCATCTCAACACTACTTGGGCTGAGAAGCTTGTGCACGGGCACAAAATACATTTCAGAACATTCAACCGTGACTACATGAAAAGGCTAAACATTCAAGTAATTTATAGCATTAGTAAATCTAATGATCCTGTATCTAGTACAGATACAACTTTTAAAACATCACTTTAGATTAAAAACAGAGGCAAGAACCTCATCTCTTAGGAATCACATACAGCTCGGTGAAAAATGTGGTGTTTGGAAGCCCTCTAGTGGTGAAGCCTGTGCTTTTTTCAAAGCGTTTTTTTAATGCAACTTTTATTAAAGAAAAAATACGTGCATTGTCTCTTTTCTCAAGTTTTGTTTTCTCCAGCTCAGTTTCATTTGTTGTGAGGCGTTAGTGTTGCATGCGGTTTAAGTTTGGGAAGAAAAGAGGGGGGAAGAGTTGGAGGGTTTCATTCCCCGTCTGCAGTCATAGGATTATCATATGACTGTATGTGTTTTGTTCCCACAGAGTGGATGTGACGTAGACAGGATGTTTGTCTTACTCCTGTTCCTGAAGTGGGACTGTTGTCTCCTTTCTTCTTTCTCTTTACTGGCTGTGATGCCAGAGAGAGGGAGCCATAATGTAGAGCTCCCACCTGTTTATATGTAAATAAAGCCGTTTAGCCTTATTTACTGACTTGTGTGTGTTGTTCTACACGTTTGTGAGAGCAATCGCAATTTGCCCTGTGGGACCAGTTTGACCCCTGGCCCCCCGGCATGGCTCAATTGCTAACAGGGTACATAGGGTGGGTGGGGTGGCAAGGCTTCTGTTCTTCGACTTTGTTGTGATTCAGTCGTTTCCGACTCTTCGTGATCCCATGGACCAGAGCACGCCAGGCACTCCTGTCTTCCACTGCCTCCCGCAGTTTGGTCAGACTCATGTTGGTAACTTCGAGTTAGTACACTTTGACTTAGTGTATGTGTTTCCAAGTTTCTTTTAAAACGTATCTTAACATTGTTCCACATTTCACTGCGATTGTTGGACATACCAATGCATTTATCACTAGTCAGAAAATGCAAAACCACCCCATCATAAAAAGATAGTATTCTATTATATACATAGCTGCAATGCTATGTGTAATGTTATTCACTTTAATGAGCTGTTAAGTCAATATTAATTCATTCATTATTCAGGACTAGGAACCAACAGATGCTTATTATCACACCCACTAAAACTGAATGCAGCAACATGAGATAACTTCTTTTTAACAGCTATCCAGAGCCTAACAAAATTCTAACACTGCCTGAATCAAGTGCATATCCACAGGAAGATTACAGAATGGACATTACAGAGGTAACTAGAATAATGAACTTAGCTGTACTATATATACACCAGGTGACATGCACAACATTGCATGAACAAAGCCCTAGATTTAGTTAAATCAACCTCTTTTGGGCTCCTTTGAAAGTGGAATATAAATTGAAATAAATAATTGCAAAGGATTTGTTCCGTAGCAAGGATGTTGCCTGCTGCTTAATAGCCATGAACATTTCACATTGCAAACTGTGTCCAAAAGAAGTCAAAGGCCACAATACAGAAATGCTTAAAACCACTAGTATCAGCCAGAATGATCTGATTCTGTTTGGTCACATGAGAAAAACATTGTGTCTTTGGGGCATAAATATTTAAACTTCTGTTGCAATGCAGAAAACTTTTCTGGTTTGACTGCTCTTTGTGAGCCACGGTTTCTTACTTTAAGGCTATAGCTCAAGGATAAAGCATCTACTTAGCATGTAGAACGTCCCAAACTCAATTCCTAGCCTCCCCAGAAAGAGCTGGGTATGTCCTATGTTCCTATAAACAGGGAGGCAGCATTTGAAAGTTTCCAATTTTCTGCATTCTGGTGTCCCAATGTACCATTTATTTACCATTTGAATGACAACCTGTTTATGAAGGGTTTTTGAAAAGGCTCCAAGAAAAGTAGTTTCCAACTGTTTCACTTGAATGCACACAACTCAGCACAAGTCATTTTGGACAGCTGGCTGGGTGAGGAATCTGCTAGAGCTCTATGTGGATGGAGCCAGGTGAACAATGCTCATTTGAAAAATGGCGAGTTACAGGATGCTACATCCTAGGAGGTGTATCAATTACACAGAGACCATATTTCACCCAAGTCTGACATGACAGCAATGAGAAATATTATGAGACACTTTACCTAACCATTTATTTTGAGTGACAAAACAAAGGAAAAGCACGTTTATAACTCAGCTGAGAACATTTGTTCCAGGATACGTCCAAAACTGACTGCTTTCTCTCCTTTGGGTCCAAATTGCAATACTTGCTGGGGAGTTTAAAACATGTCATCTTCTTTCCATTGCAATAAGAGAAACAAAATGGAACATGAGCGGTCTCTAGGCAGAACCATCATGGCCGCACAGGTCAAAACCCATTTAAGAAGCACAAAGCAAAAACAGGGAGTCTTTCATACTGGCACATTGGCTCTGGAGCTGAAATGGTGCGAAATGAAATTTATTTCAATAAAAAGCAACTGAGGCATCAGCAGAAAGCTGACTCAGCAGCATCAAATGGAAGTGCTAATGCATGTATACAACAAAATAAACTGGATTACTAATGGTACTAGGAATACCAGCAGTTTGAGAGTTTAGGTGAATTCACTGACTTTTGGGGGGATTGGGGGGGTTAATTCTTAAATGCCTTTGAAAATCTCCAGTAAGTTGTAAGAACATAACCTGCAAGCTGGCCATCTAGTCCAACACCCTCTTTAGGATGCCCATGGGAAATCCACAACTAGCTACCAAGTGCAACCACACTCTCACCTCCTGAGTTTTCCAGCAACTGATATCCAGAAGCATACCGCTTCCAACAGTGGAGGTAAGGTAGCTTTCACAGTAGTAACAAACCGGGGGATTTGGACCCAGGTGGCGCTGTGGTTAAACCACTGAGCCTAGGGCTTGCTGATCAGAAGGTCGGCGGTTTGAATCCCTGTGACGGGGTGAGCTCCCGTTGCTCGGTCCCAGCTCCTGCCAACCTAGCAGTTCGAAAGCACATCAAAATGCAAGTAGATAAATAGGAACCGCTGCAGCGGGAAGGTAAACGGCGTTTCCATGTGCTGCTCTGGTTTGCCAGCAGCAGCTTTGTCATGCTGGCCACATGATCTGGAAGCTATACGGCGGCTCCCTCGGTCAATAATGCGAGATGAGCGCGCGACCCCAGAGTCGGTCACGACTGGACCTAATGGTCAGGGGTCCCTTTACCTTTACCTATTGAAGTTATCTAGGTGGTGGTTATTTACCAGACTGGGACTCAAGGCAGCTTATAACTGCAAAAAGTTGAAAAGTAATTACTGTTTACTGTTGGATCCCCACTGGGTACCCAATGGGAGCCTCCACATGGACCAGCCAAACGCAATTAAACTATGTTCTAGCAGCCATATACAAGCCCCAATTGCTTTCTCCTTTCCGTGATAAGGATCTCACAGAGCTCCACGACTTACAAAGTAAAAAAGTGATTCTGCTAATGTGCATTAATGTAGCAGAAACGTACAAAAAAAGGACAGCAACATGCCTTTCTTTTTTCTTTTCTTTTCATTCGCTCACAGTGAAACGAGAACAAAAAACAGGTAGTTCATTTCCGTTTAAGACAGGGGGGCAAGGGAGTTCCCAAAAGTAAGAGTGCTGCCGTAGAGTCTCTCTTTATTGATGCTCTGCGTATTCATTCCCCACTTCTCTTCATTCAAGCAATTCCACTATGATCTCTGAACCACTCACAGCTGGCAACTCACGGTAGCAGCTACAACCTGCCATTTGGGAATTACCATTTCAGAACGGAACAACTTTTCCTCTTGCAAAGCTCTTAGCTATTCCTTTATTAGACACTTTCATGCATGCACTCCTCCCTCCACCCTCAAATGATCCAATTACAAGAGGGACAAGTTTTATCTTTTGCTGTCCCTTTTCCTGTCAAATTGTGAAGACTGAAATATTTGAGGTCAGGCGGGTGAAGTACTGTTTGCTCACTGATGCAAGATATAAATTGCTGGGTATCACCCAATAGAATTAGACCCACTGTGTTGGTTTTAGGCGTTTTACACTCGAGCGTGACTAATTTTGCATTTCACCAGATTCAACTACCCCATTCCACTAGCAGAAGTCAGTGCCAGGACCTCTGCTACCACATCAGGGCTTCCCCCACCCCTCCACCAAACCCTTTTTGGAGAGTGGGAAGAACCCCCCCCCCCAGCAAAGCACATGAGGGAGGAAAGTGGGGATCACTCCACTGGGCAAGTAGAAATGTTTGCATTGACAATATTCTTACCCAATATTCTTAGCACTATTATGAATTCTACCCTCAAACAGGGTTAAGAATGGCAACGAAACTTAACTTGATTAATGGTGTAAGTTTGCATTGAGTAGATCTGCAGAATCCTGCATATTAATAAAACCACATTTCTGAAGAGAGGAACACATTTTACCTGTTCTTGGAAAATACACAGGAATTGCCATTCAATTGGAAGTTTTCAAATCGATGAATCTAACCAAGTAAGGGACGAAATGTTGCACCCCCTACTTTACAATAAGCCTGTTTACATGTGCAGTGAATATTAAGCCGGCAACTTTACAAGATGTTTACAAGTCAGCACTACAAGACTCCATACCCTCTCTTGCAGAAGTTCCACAACTTGCTGAATGCAGTCATTGACATCACAGGAATCCGTTTTGAGGACCAACTCGGGGGCTTCAGGTTTCTCGTACTCTGAGTCAATACCAGTAAAACCTGAGTGGGGGGGAAAAACAGAACATAGGACAAGGCTGCTTTTCAGGTGGGTCTTCTCAGATGGGCTGTAATATGTTATTCCAGCTACTTATCTGAAAAGCTTGCTTGCATCCAACATTCCAGGTCTTTACTGGTCCATCCCAAAATAATTACTGAACTGTAACTAAAAGGGTCCTTCTGTCTCACTGTAAATCTACTTGTGGACAAAGACAATGTCTTTCTGTGGTGTGATCATAAGCACATTTTTGAACAGGGAATATCAGAGTTACAAGGAAAGCTTGTGCAGGCTGATACGTCAGTAATTTCAAATTTTCTTTCACTTCTGGGCACACACACACACACACACACACACACAGTCAAAGGTCTGTATGGTTAAAGCTATGGTTTTCCCAGTAGTGATGTATCGAAGTGAGAGCTGAACCATAAAGAAGGCTAATTGCTGAAGAATTGATGCTTTTGAATTATGGTGCTGGAGGAGACTCTGAGAGTCCCATGGACTGCAAGAAGACCGAACCTATCCATTCTGAAGGAAATCAGCCCTTAGTGCTCAATGGAAGGACAGATCCCGAAGCTGAGGCTCCAATACTTTGGTCACCTCATGAGAAGAGAAGACTCCCTGGAAAAGACCTTGATGTTGGGAAAGATTGAGGGCACAAGGAGAAGGGGACGACAGAGAACGAGATGGTTGGACAGTGTTATCGAAGCTACGAACATGAGTCTGACCAAACTGCGGGAGGCAGTGGAAGACAGGAGTGCCTGGCGTGCTCTGGTCCATGGGGACACAAAGAGTCGGACACGACTAAATGACTAACCAACAACAACATATACACTGCATATATATATATATATATATATATATATATATATATATATATACACACACACACACACACACACACACACACACACACACACTTAGACAACATATCTTGTTGGGCATGTGCAGTTTGAGAGAAGATACTGGATTTTAAAAAGCAGCTTTGTATCCAGAGTAAACAATAGCCAGAGTAATCAATAATTTTGCTCTCTGGGAAAATGAACAATAGTTAGACAATTAAGTATGGTTCCATTTGCATTCTTTGCAATGTTACTGGGTTGTGTCTCTATCCCATATATATGCTTAGACATAGCATATGAGACCACCACTTTTCTGAAGCTAAGCAGGTGTGTGTCTGGTCAGCACCTGGGTAGGTGGCCACTTGGGAACTACATCTATGCCACCTTGGGCTCCATGTTTTTTTTAAAAAAGGCAAGATATTAAAGTAAGAAAATACTTTTCTGTACCCTAGTATTACAGAGAGCAAATGTCCTGCATTACATTTTGTTGGTCATTAGCTTATTCGTACAGTAGGCAATAGCCCAACAGCCCCAGTTGGGACACCATAAAAGAACTTTGACATGAAAGCTCACCTTTAATTTCTCCAGCACGAGCTTTTTTGTAGAGGCCTTTCACATCTCTCTGCTCACAAACATACAATGGAGCATCCACAAATACTTCAAAGAAAGGCAGGCTTGCCACTTCGTGAATTTGCCTTGCATTGTTACGGTCCTGAGAAGAAACAAAGAGAAAAGCAATGGCAGAAATAAAACTTTCCACCACGTAACACGTTAAACAACAACCCAGTTAAATGTGTACCTATGCAAGTCACGGTTGACACAAGAAGGCTTTGTAACCTTGGTTCTCAGTATCAACAACAAATACAAATCCTCACTGTAGAGTGTAGTATCAGTTTGAAGAGGGCTTTCAAACCATGGTTAAGAGAAAACCTAGTCTGTGCTGACGCACATGGAAGGTGCTGAATCGGACTCCCAATTTACAAAACCACAATTTTCAGGGAACCAGAGCTATGTCTACATGAGGGTACCATGTCGGAAGGTGGGCGGAAATGAAACCCACTAAGGCATTGCAAAGTCTAATGATTAAACACAGCGGCTGCTTACATATCAAGCTAATTGAAAACGTTATCATATGTATCTGCTTGAATGACTGCTGGCCTTCAAAGCACACAAAACAAGTAACTGATTTAGACTTGCACAGTAGGTAGCGTTTTTATATGTCCAGCTTAAACATATGCTTGCCACAGTTGCCGTGGTGAGCATCCCACCCCTTTGGGGTGGATGTGGTGAGTCCCAGCCTACTCCTAAAAATGGAGCTGTGGTGGGAAAGAGACTGAGGATCAGCAGCAGTTGAATTGTACTTCTGAAGTTTTCCAAGCACAGCACTTCCAAAGTGCAACACAGGAGGCTGGTTTGCACATAATGTTAGGCCCAGATTTGAATGATAATGTTTGCACATAAATTAATGTGAATGAGCCTCAGAGAGCCAGAAAAAAGCACCCAGTTCACATGTGGGGCGAGTTGGAAATCTACCGAGTTTACTTTCAAAGGATCTCAGCTTAATGTTAAGTGTGAAACAGGAAAACTGGTATTTTAAAAAAGTTTTTTTTTAAAAAAAAATGATCGTTAAAAAATGCCTGCTTTGTAACTCATGATTTGAAAATGACTTGTTTAGAAAGTAACATGGGCTTGGAGTATGGATGGCGGCTAACAGATTGAGGTTGAATCCTGACAAGACAGAAGTACTGTTTGTGGGGGACAGGAGGCAGGCAGGTGTGGAGGACTCCCTGGTCCTGAATGGGGTAACTGTGCCCCTGAAGGACCAGGTGTGCAGCCTGGGAGTCATCCTGGACTCACAGCTGTCCATGGAGGCGCAGGTCAATTCTGTGTCCAGGGCAGCTGTCTATCAGCTCCATCTGGTATGCAGGCTGAGACCCTACCTGCCTGCGGACTGTCTCGCCAGAGTGGTGCATGCTCTGGTTATCTCCCGCTTGGACTACTGCAATGCGCTCTACGTGAGGCTACCTCTGAAGGTGACCCAGAAACTACAACTAATCCAGAATGCGGCAGCTAGACTGGTGACTGGGAGCGGCCGCCGAGACCACATAACACCGGTCTTGAAAGATCTACATTGGCTCCCAGTACATTTCCAAGCACAGTTCAAAGTGTTGGTGCTGACCTTTAAAGCCCTAAATGGCCTCGGTCCAGTATACCTGAAGGAGCGTCTCCACCCCCATCGTTCTGCCCGGACACTGAGGTCCAGCACCGAGGGCCTTCTGGCGGTTCCCTCGTTGCGAGAAGCCAAGTTGCAGGGAACCAGGCAGAGGGCCTTCTCGGTAGCGGCGCCCGCCCTGTGGAACGCCCTCCCATCAGATGGCAAAGAGAAAAACAGCTACCAGATTTTTAGAAGACATCTGAAGGCAGCCCTGTTTAGGGAGGCTTTTAATGTTTAATAGATTATTTTATTTCATTTTTCTGTTGGAAGCCGCCCAGAGTGGCTGGGGAAACCCAGCCAGATGGGCGGGGTATAAATAATAAGTTGTTGTTGTTGTTGTTTAGTTACTGAATATATGGTATTCAATGTTCTTTCTAAAAAGCCCATTTTCTCCATGCTAATGATGTTTTTAAAATTCTGCCTTACTAAGACTGAGGTTATGTTTTGAAAGACAGTGAAAACTTGCTTCAGATTTATCTTGCACCATTCCCAAGCCTATGCAAGGCGCTGACAGCTTCCCTTCCACCGTATTACCTTTGTGTTTAACTACCTGCCTAACCATTTGCAGGTCCAAAATCTTAAGCTCTCCAACACAGGCAAAAACACACCAGACGCCATGTTAGTGGCCACCTGCCCCAAGCCTTCTAAATAAAGTAGTTTACAAAAATTAAAAAAATCTGACTTAAAGGGAAGCTAACCCTGCACCCTGCCAGTATCTACTAAGGTGTGAGTCAGTTTTGCCTGGAGTGAGAGAGAGAGAGAGCATTAAGCAAAGTGGAAAGGAGTTGCCGATTTTGATGTTCTGATGTGATTCTCACTTAGGAGGCTATGGACCGAGTACTCGAGTGCTTTTAGCTGCACCCTCTGGTGAGCTGAACTGACACACCTGCAAATAAATTGCACCACAGGTCTTCCTTTCTATAGCAGCAGTTCCCAACTGGTGATCTGTGGGTCCCAAGAGATCTGCATATCCCACCCAGGGGCTCCATTGTGCCATTTACATGAGTAAAACAACCATAGAGATACCAACATTTTCAAAAGTAGGGGGTCCATGGCTTGGCTTTTGATAAACAGGGAGTCTGCAGTACTTAGCTTATTGGGAACCACTGTTCTATAGCATTCCTAAGTCTAATAGCTAATTTCAGTTGTTTTTAATTTATAGTAACCTGAATCTACTGGACAGGATACAAAGGGCTGTACACCAAGCTTGTCCTCACCATGGCCTCTCAAACACCCCTTAGAGGGCATTTCTGATTACTGAGAAACCCCTTCAGATGAGCAGATAAGGCCCACTGAAAAAAAATAATAATAATAATAATAAAATTTATTATTACGGTCAAAGACGCCCACTGAAAAAATACAATTTCTGATGTGTGTAAGGGGCTCCTAAGTCTCAGCCAAAATGTAACATATTCAACAAAAGAAGGATTATTTGACCATATTCTTGAAATGGTTAACGCCGCAGTACAATTTCGGTGTAAAATGAGGACATGGGGTGCTCACCTGGGCATAAGGAGAAATAAAACTAGCGATGCACACCAAGCCAGCATCTGCAAACAACTTGGCAACCTCAGCAATCCGGCGGACATTTTCTTCCCTGTCTTCTGGTGAGAATCCTAGATTCTTATTCAGGCCTTGCCTGATGTTGTCACCATCCAGGGTATAGCATGGAATGCCATGGCACACTAGGTATTCCTCCAGTGCCATGCTAACTGTGGTCTTCCCAGCTCCAGACAAACCTACATTAGTTTTAAAGCAAAAACAAAACAAAAACAAAAAAGTACAGGATCCAGTCAATGAAAGTCAATAGATGGACTGACATTTAAAAATCATGCCTGGCTGATAATTAGGAGAGTGGAAACGCAGTATTTATCATGTTCATTCCAAAATAAACTACATGAATGGGATACACTTCCAAGTTTAGCATGCTTAGGACTCCACTTGTGGCCACACAACTCCTGCAGCTTTTAAGTATATGCCTGAAATCTGGGGGTGGGGGTGGGGGCTTAACATTCTTGAAATGTTGGGTTTAACATTCTTGAAATGTCACACGAGGCCCACTAAAATGTTACCCTCCCTCTTTCTATCTAGACAAATGGGTACTCATCTTGACACTTCCTATTTTTTTCAGAGTTCATCAGCAAAGCATCCACTCTTTAAGATAACATCAAGAAATCAGCTGCCTTGAAAAGCTGTGTACAGGATCTCCTACACAGGACAAAAGCACTCTGTGCAGCAAAATGAGAACAAACTGCATGCATCACCACATGGCAGAAGTGCTTGCATACATTTCACTCCATAGGCACGTGCCAGTTTGCCAGTGAGCAAAACTGCAAAAAAAATGCATGCATATGTGCCAATTTCATTTTTCCCTGTGCCAAAGGGCTGCCCATATGGGAAATTCATAAGCTTCTATCCAAATTTTCATTCTCTTAATGTAACTATCGTATTTTTCCGTGTATAAGACTAGGATGTTTCGTGGTGTTTTTTTTACCAAAAAATTAGGTTTAAAATTGGGGCTCGTCTTATACACGGGTAGCGCTGAGGGGTGTTTTCTTAATTTGGGGTCCCCCAAAATAGGGGGCGTCTTATACATGGGGGCATCTTATACATGGAAAAATACGGCAAGCCTTCCCTGTGTTCCCCAACTCTAGAATCTGTTGCTACTGTTTGAGAGGGAGCCTGTCTCCCTTGGGGATTTTATTTTATTTTATTTTACAGTGGTACCTCGGTTTACAAACACAATTGGTTCCGGAAGTCTGTACTTAACCTGAAGCGTACTTAACTTGAAGCGAACTTTCCCATTGAAAGTAATGGAAAGTGGATTAATCTGTTCCAGGCGGGTCTGCGGAGTACTCAACCTGAAGCGTACTTAACCCGAGGTATGAGTGTAATTGGTTCCGGAAGTCCGTACTTAACCTGAAGCGAACTTTCCCATTGAAAGTAATAGAAAGTGGATTAATCTGTTCCAGACAGGTCCGCGGAGTACTTAAACTGAAAATACTCAAACCGAGGCGTACTTAAACCGAGGTATGACTGCATTTGTATTCTCCACGAGGCTCAATGGGGTGTTAATGGTTCTTCTCCTCATTTTATCCTCACAACCACCCTGTGAGATAAATTAGGCTGAGAGACAAGTGACTGGCCCAAGATCACTGAGTGAGCTTCATGGCTGAGTGGGACTAGAACCCCTGTCTCCCAGGCATTAGCCCAACACTCTCTAACCACTATGCCACACTGGCTCTTCCGGACTGGATATGGTGCAAGGGATACAGATGGAGGGGGAAGCTGGTGGAAATCCCTGCCTCTCCAATTGAATGAGTAGTCTTCAATCCAAACTGTAAAGCAAAACTGCAATCACTTTATAATGGCAAGAGAGCAAACAACACACTAAAACAGAGCAAACTTATGGGGAGCAATATTGTACCTGTTAGCCAGACTGTGCAGCCCCGAAAGCCGCTTCTGGTCCCTACTACCTGACCCCTCTTATTGCGACTGACATGGTGGGCTTGGTAGGTGACGTTGGTCGCTCTCTGCATTCCCTGAAAGAAATAAACAAGTACAGTTCTTCACTTCCTTAAATAATCAATTTTCGACAATCCAGGTAACCTATTAAAGTGAACTGGCACAAACGAGAACTATTAACAGAACGCCGTGCGATCAATAAATAAACGTGGAGTTCAAGTATGTAAAATAGTGCAGCAGCACTATAAGATAATCTTCTTTGAATTACTTGAGTTTCAAAATGCTTTTACACTACTATCCAGACACTTATTGATACTGTCCATTGTTTCAGGCACTTCGCCATCACATTTTAAAGCCGTCAACAGTGAACTCTAGGCTCAATTGAACAAGCATAAATTGCACAGAGATTTGAATGCTTCTTCGTGATTTCTAGCAGGGCCACTAAAAAGGCACAAGATCCATTTCGATGCAAGGGACAACTAACCGTGTAGCCATGTTGGGATGGCTGCCTTCCACAGCTCCTTGTAGCAAAAAATTGTTAAGACTAGTGTTTGCCAAGGAGGTGCCTTCTTGATGTTGTTGGGGCTGCAGCTGGCAGGGGCTGATGGGAGTTGTAGTCCAAAACATCTGGAGGGCATCCACCTGGCGAAGGCTGGTTAAGACCAAGAAAGGGGCACAGGCAGTTCTGCCTTCCTCATAAGACAGGGTATTGAAAAGCACACCAGAGTTTTGTAGCATCCCAGGACCTATTTTGCACAACTTCCTGCTGATAAGGGTTCTAAGAAAGGAGGGGAGTAAACAGGCAGTTCAAAATTCAGCAGGGTGCTCTCAGATCACTCAAGAATCTGGCTGCTACTGCTCCAAGGATGACAAACTTAAACTCTTCTGGCTACAAAGATACTACCATGACCCCCTTTAGTTGGCAAAATTAACTATCCAACATCTATGCTTACTAAATAGTGTTTGTACTGTATAGCCCTAGGTCAAAGTGATTCATATGTATTATCTCACTATAATTCTTGCCAACAACCTGGTATGGTAGGTAAGAGTTATTTCCATATAGTGGATATAGGGCTGAGGCTAGAGATAGGCAAGCTACAAAGATTACCTAGCAAAAGCATGGCAGAGATCAGATTTAAACTGGGGAGCTCCTGATTCATAGTTGTTCCCCACTACACACACCAACTTCCTTCTTGGGCTCCCCATGGCTTCTGCAATATTTGTCTTGGGGGTATTGCCCTGTGCTGCAGTCAGAAATCCAGGTGTTAACTCCCAAATTAAAATTATGTGCACTTGGATCGGGCAGCTCTGAATGCCCACTCATGATTTTGCAATGAGTGGCATTTAAACAATTTAACTTCTTGAAAACAGAGTGCAGCCTTATACACTAACCACAAGCACAAGACAAAAATAAGAAGCTACAGGCAAAAATTTAGTTTCTTTTTAAAGCCACTCGGGTCTCTACCACATTTAATTTGCCTATGATCTATTTTACCCCACTTGGGATTCTTCTGACAATGGAATTATACTAGTCTTTCAAAAGAGGAACACATACAAACCTCAAGTCTATTCCTAACGATAAAAAGCAGAAGGATCTGGAGGTCATCACAATTAAATACGTTATTGCCTAACACAGTTCCACTCCTTACCATTGTACACATCCATTTACACAACCACAACGGTTTTTCCCTCCCCTATACCAGCCATGTCCTAGACCTAGACCTTCATTGACTAACAATGTGTTATGTAAATTATTACACCACCTCCACTTCCAAGCTAAATCCATTTAGGAAGTCAAGTCACAACAGCATACTCACACAATTTTATCTTTGCAAGTACCCTGCAAGGTAGGCTATGCTAAGAGGTAGCAGCGATCCAGTCAGATTCCTAGCTGAATCTCTCCAGTTCTTACTTGGAAGGCTGAATCACTACACAAACAATGACTGATAAAGATGGCTTGGAAAGCCCTGCCTGTTTTCAACGGAGCAAGATTTGAAAGTTGTTTCACAGGACCAAATCTCGTTATCTAAACAAGCTTCCAGGGATAGCCAACGTGGTATTTTCCAGATGGCTTGGACTCCCAACTCCCATCAACCCTAGCCAGCATGGCAATAACTCAGGAATCATGTTTAGCCTGCTGTAACTTAGTGTGGGGTCCTTAAAATAGTTATTTCCCTTCTCTGCACCCTGGCATCCCCAGAGGGCCACAAAGAATACCACCTTACTTGGGCATCTAAGTAGAACCATTAGTAGAACAGCTGTTAGCTCCCACCATATTTGCTTTATATTTATGCCTGTTTTTGAATACAAAAATGGATGTCATTTTAACTCAAGATGGCAGACTGAACCTTTCAAAATTGCACTGATTTTAGCCACTGACTTCAAATAACTGCATTTTTTTCCTTTTGCTTCTTAAAATTCCTGAGCAACGCTGGATATGAGGCTGCTACTTCAGAATACAGAGAAATATGACTCTATGGTAGCCTGACTAAAAGGCTGGAGATAAGAATGTGAACTCAGAATCCCCTTGGATCAAACTATACCAGTTACGCTATAACCAAGCAGAAAATACAGAGCATGATAAAAGATAGAATTAAAGTTTCTTCTAACTTCTGAACTATCAGCTTAGCTCAGTTGGTAGAGCATGACTTTGGGCTGTGGGTTCAAGACCCATGTGGGGCGAAAAGGGCGTTGGACTAGATGACCCTCGTGATCCCTTCCAATTCTACGATTCGATTCTGCTGCAGCAACAGCTAAGCCTGGAACCAGAAGTCTCTCTTTCTATTCTCCTGGCAGATAAACAATGTAGACTTTGTGGGACCTCTTCACCAGCTAACTCCAGTTGAAGTTCACTAGCACAGAACTTAGCAAGCATTTCTAGACCTTGCCTGTGAAATTGACACAGTAGTCTGAACTGCATCAGGATGGTGGCAGCAGAGAAATGAAGGTCAACCCAGGTTGCCCATTCAAGGAAGAGGAAAGAATACTTGGGCCTTGGGCTGTAACAAAAGGTCAAACCTAAAACATTTTAGGCATTTAAAATAACTTAACCCTAAACATCCCAACTTTCCACGGCACCTGCATCAACAAAGAACAGTTGACAGTTATGACACAAGAAACTCTGCTGACACTGCCCTAAAAAGTGAGGAATAACTGTCACATATACAACATGTACCAAATATACAATAGGCCTACAATTTTTCAGTTTCCTGCTGGCTGCTCACTTCTTAACATACAGGCACTGTGAACCTACAAAGGTAATCTAACCTCCAAACAGCAACAGCAGTTCAACAAATTGGCATTGTATTCAAAAACATTTAAGTAAAATCTTGCACTAACAGCTGACATAGGACCTTCCTTTGAGAAGCAAAAGTAGGAGATTATCTCCACAGCAACAAGAAAAGCGAGCAGATAATCTTCAAGTTTTGCTTTCCCGGACATAGGAACCATATCATGATAGTTAAAATACAGGGGATATAATAGTTTGCTTAAACAAAAACTGGAGAAGGTTCAGAAACTCAGTTGGCTACGCCTGCTGAGAATACTTACCTGGCTTGCCAAGCAGCAAGAAAGAACAGTTCTCTAGTCATAAGCACCCCATTGCTTTTCTCTCTCTTTTTTTAGAAAAGCCCCTTCTTGCTCAGCTATGTTTGGTAAGAATTGATAGAAACAGTCCATATTGAAACACAGAGAAATGGTCATTAGCTTCCTAGAAAGGGCAAGACATTCCAATACCACAAGGAGAGGTAGATTTTTCCACATTGGAAAGCCTTCTGTTTTGGTCCTGGGAAGAACAGGATAATGTAATTTGAGTGAAATATCCTATTTGCATCCTTGTGGAGAACAAGAAATTATCTTCTCTCAGTGATGTCTGTATTTGAAGAAATGTGGTCATCTTTGAAAAAACCTTAAAAAAGGACTTGCAATCAGTCTTCTGCTACATCTATTGCATATATATTATTTGAGAACAATATAGTTTATTTGCATATTTTAGGTTCTAGTATTGTCTATGCACTGTTATATCCAGTCAGACTATTGGTCCATTTAGCTCAGTGTTGTCTATGCTGATTGGCTGTGGCTTTCCAGGCAAATGCTATTCCCAGAAGATACCAGGGACCTTCTGCATTAGAGTCAGATGTTCTGTTACTGAGCTACAGTTCTTCTCTATTAGGATTTATATTTCCTTAGTACAGTGGTACCTCGGTTTAAGTACACAATTGGTTCCGGAAGTCTGTACTTAACCTGAAGCATACTTAACCTGAAGTGAACATTCCCATTGAAAGTAATGGAAAGTGGATTAATCCGTTCCAGACGGGTCCGTGGAGTACTCAACCTGAAGCGTATTTAACCCAAAGTATGAGTGCAATTGGTTCCGGAAGTCTGTACTTAACCTGAAGCATACTTAACCTGAAGCAAACTTTCCCGTTGAAAGTAATGGAAAGTGAATTAATCCGTTCCAGATGGGTCCGCGGAGTACTTAAACTGAAAGTACTCAAACCGAAGTGTACTTAAACCGAGGTATGACCGTATACCACAGACCAGATGTGAAAGTATGACACTAGCATTTTGAGAGGAGTGAGGAAGGCTGAAAAAAAATATATCCACCTCGGCAACACCACCCACCTAATCTATTCGCTGTAATCTGGACAGAACTCCAGTAATTTTTTTAGAACAGGCAATGCAGATACTTGCAGAAGATATAAAAATATCTAAGCAATCGTCATGTTCTATTTGGAACCTTGCTCCTGGCAGCTTTTGTACCAATCCAACGTCAAGGCCAATTAAACACCCCCTTCCTTGTTTTACTGAAACCAAACTGAACAGAAATCATCCATGCTAAGGTCACCTGCCCAGGTGCAGAGCGTTTAAACAAACCAGAACCACACATTTATCAAGAGAAGCATGATCCAAGGTTAGGCAAGGTTGTGCATACTGAAGAAATGTGCAACAAAACTCCACTTTTACCCTTAAAAACACATGTCTGCAATCCTATGCTGGGGGAAGAGAGAGAAATGGCTTCTCTGCTCCAAACTGTCCCGCACTTAAACATTTTGAGGGGATTCCCTACACACAGCAGCCTTTAAGGCTGGGTATATTCATCTGCCTGTAACAGGAGTTCTGTTCTTTAAGCGTCTTAGAAAACAGAAGGGAAACAGTTGGAATATCCCCACCTCCCAGCCCTATAAATATGAAAAAAGAAATTAGTCCAAAATTTAAAAAAATTAAAGAGAGGGAAGAATAATCACGTCTTGATTTAGGAAGCATCTGTGCAAACTTTTACTGAGCTGCTTTGGAAGTTGTGCCTCGGAATGTCAGTAACGTCCTTTTCAGATACAAGTAGGTAGCCGTGTTGGTCTGAGTCGAAACAAAATAAAAAAATCCTTCAGTAGCACCTTAAAGACCAACTAAGTTTTTATTTTGGTATGAAGTGTGCATGCACACGAAAGCTCATACCAAAATAAAAACTTAGTTGGTCTTTAAGGTGCTACTGAAGGATTTTTTTTGTCCTTTTCAGAATTAGCACCCTGAACTTTCCAGCTATGTTGGCTTTTCTCAAGCTAACTTATCTGCTGTCCATGTTTGTGCTTGGTTTACTCAGCAACAGGGTGCTCTACCATTGAGTACCAGAGTGCTTGGCAGCTCCTTATCTATAACAGTCATGCATTGCTAAAAAGGAGCAATGCCATTTATATTGATGTTATACAAAGTTACTGATTAGCGTGATAAAGTTACACTGCACCGTACTGGATACCCTTTAGTGTGGTATATGCACAACCAACCGTTCCTAGGAACCCTGTTGTTTTCATTTTCAAAGCCTACCAGGGAGTCCTCAAGGATAATATTGTTAAGTACAGTAGCAGTGAAACGGTCAAGAAGACATACTCGTCTTCTATTACTGATCTAGTCCTACAGGGAACAGCCAGAGAAGAGTGTTGGATCAGGTGTCTTCCATAAGCAACATTTTAAAGAGAGACTTATGCAACCTTGAAGACTAACAAATTTATTGTGGCCTCTGGCTCAAGGAAGCCACATTACCAGGTACATTAAGTGGTCAAAGTAAATAAGTAAGCTTATGAACTCACATGTATGCACACACACACACCCCTAGTGCAGAAAGACAAGAGAGCTGGAATTATTACTTTACAAGAAGGAAGAGAAATCATAAAAAGCTGTTATGATAGCCACACTTATCTGAAACTTTGAATAAAGGGCAATACATTACCATAAAAAACATAAAACCAGTCCTCTTGGATCAGATCAAAGGTCATCTTCTGGTGCTGCCCTGCCCCACAGATCAGCTGATTCGCAGGGCAAGGCAGCACCAAAAGAGACATGTCTTTTGGTGCCCCACAAACGAGCTAACTGGTGCAGCATTGCCTGCCAGCCAGATGAAAATGTTAGCCACCAAACCTGGCAACCAGACACCTCTCCACTTGCTTGCAAAGGGCCAGTTGCCTGTTGTGCAATGTGACTGGTGCCGGGTGAGTTTTGAATGCTGGGTGGAATAATTTGTTTCACTTGAGCTAAGAAAATTTACTTTAAAAAATTTTTTACAGAGACAGGGGCAGAACCAAGGTGTGACTTAGAGCAGGGGTGGGGAACTGAAGGGTGAAGCAGACCCCTACAGAAAGCAAGACCAAACCCTCCACTCCAGGCATCCCCAAACTTCGGCCCTCCAGATGTTTTGGACTACATTTCCCATCTTCCCCGACCACTGGTCCTGTTAGCTAGGGATCATGGGAGTTGTAGGCCAAAACATCTGGAGGGCCGCAGTTTGGGGATGCCTGCTCCACTCATTAGCTGGTTGCTGTTCTGCCAACTTGCTTCCTGCGGATGAAGCAGACCCCTCCCCCATGGGTCCACTTTCACAGGTGGGCAGAGCTACCCAACTATCAGTCTCCTGATGTCAACTAAGGGTGCCTTCTGCTGCTGCCCTCTGGGCAAAGCTGGCATGGCGGGGGTGAAATAAAGATCTGGCACCCCAGGCCAAAAGGGTTCCCCACCCTGAGCTTACAGCCTCTGATTTCCTGGTTTGTCACATGATGGACTATGAGATGTAACTGTGGCTTGTTCTTCATTTAGAGCTCATGGTTTGTCTGTAGGAGACAAATGACGAGTCTGGTTTCAAGGGTACTGTACAGTAAGTCAAAGCATGTCTCTGCCACAGATTGCAAGACAGTAGCAGGACCAGGGGAAGCAAGAAGTGGTCATGAACTTCTCTCTAGGAACCCACATGCTTATACTAAGTCAGTTCCCCAACACAGCACCCTTAGAGTCTTTTCCTAGCCCCCACAAAGCCTCCATCCAAATGCTCCCTTGGCCATTAGGTGATGGAAGTTGTTAACATTTTCTCCCTCAAAAAGTACATGGAGATGAAGGGAAAGTTGCAAGAGTGGCATTCTTTCCCACTTCCTCTGTGAATTATTTTGGGCTTTTCAAGGCTCAGGTCAATTCTGCTGGGTTCAAGTTCTACCCAGATTCCTTGAAAAAGTGAAGCACATGCACAGTCTCTGTTTCTGCCTTTTGGAGGGATGGAAACTGATCTGGTCAGGGGATAGGGAGCGACCAGGAGGAGTGGCACTGACAGCACTCACTCAAAAATCCATAAGTACCCACAGGCCTGAAAAGGTTGGCAATCCCTGTGCTAAGCCATGATTTGGCTACGGGTTATGTGAACTAAGAGCACTCCAGCTGCTCTTCTGGGCTACACGTTTTCATCAGGAACACTTTTCCTCTTAGCTAAAGTGCTGCTATGGGAGGCATATCAGAAGAAGCTATGGAACTCAAGCAGGAATCTGAGGTCAGTGTTAGTCAACGCTCATTTCAGACTTCATTCTGGCCTTAGAATCATAGAGTTGGAATGCAGGAATATGCAGATGTCCCAAACAGGGATCGAACCTGCAACTTTGGCCTTACCAGCGCCACGCTCTAACCAACTGAAGGCAGACCATCAAGGAATTTTAACCACCAATAACATGCTCTCTGCATCACCTCAATTGCCCAACTCCATCCTCCTTGACAGCCCTTTAGGAAAGGATATAGCAGAGTAGAAGAGCATCTATTTTGCAAGAAGGACGTCCCAGGTTCAATCCTCAGCATCTCCAGGAAGGGTTGGGTAAAACTTCCCCATCTGAAACCCTGGAGAGCTGTTGCCAGTCAGTGTAGACAATACTGAGGCAGATGGACCATGGGCTTGGTGGCACTGGGCAGTTCCTATGTTCACATGGCCAGATTCTAGGTCTCACAATCACAACACGCATCACAAGACTAGTCCTTTTTTCTAAACAGAATCTTTGACATGAAATAGGTAAAGGACGCCTTCTAAATTTCTACCTATTTTTTCTTCCATTTGAAAAATATCGTGATAAAGCTTTTAGAATCATGCATTAAGAAAGCAACACACCTCCCCCCCCTAACTACAGCTATTCATTATGCCATCAAAACCCACCACCTCTTTTCTAGCAAAGGCCTCTTTCCACCACTGCCCCCAGTAGTTTCCTAGCCTTTGGCCAGTACTGTAAATTGACCTGTTGGCACCTTTGGAAATAAAACCCAAGTTTGTTCATGCCTCCTTCCACAGTGCTCTCATTCAACAGGCAACCCACAAAGAACTTCAGTGTTGGGGCTGCCCAAGATTTATGAATGCTCACATTGTACTCTTGAGATCCCACTCCTTTCCTCCTCCAATAGACATGAAGAAAAAGGAGGAAAAAAGAGAAGGGGGAAATGATGCTGAATGAGGTTACATGCTCCTCTGCATCACAGTTATGCTTGCCACCCACAACTTTTAAAGCAAACAAGGCACTAGAAGGCCACTCTTAGCAACGGAGAACTGGTATATTTAATCTCATTCACAAAGACAGGCTATACCAGAGATATTTGCAGCAAGGAGAGCAAAGAGATGAATTGCCTTCCCCCCTTTTGCTCCCTCAAAGCAAAAAATAAAAATAAAAATGCAGACACGTCAGTGAAATCTATTGAAATGCGATCCTCCTGCCGAGCGAGCAAGGCTTCGTATCCCAAGCAGCCTCCACCCACTTCCCAAGCCTGCCCCATCTTGTGCAAACGCAAAGAGAGAGGCGCTACAAGCCACTGCGCTCACCCCACTCGAGCCTCCGGCAGCCAGCAGCAAAAACCACCACTCCAAAAGGTTGCTCGAGCAAAGCCGCATCCCGGCAGGAACGAAAGGGCGGCATCCCTCTGCCCCTTCCTCTTTTCTCTTTTGACTGTTTTCTTCATTGGGAAGGGGCCACCTTCCTCCCACCAGGTGCGCTATTTTGCCAAACTGCAGCTAGCTAAAAAGATTTAAAAAAAAAAAACAGACTTACCCAACTCTGCACTTTGTTGCTCAGCTTGACTTTTTTGCAGTGGCTCGCGGGCAAATCCATTTGCAAGAGAGCCCGGGACGCCGGGGATGTTGGCAGAGGAGGAGGAGGAGGAGGTGGTGGTGCGGGGGGCAGAGGCAAGGCGCGCGCGCGCTGAGAGCTAGGATTCGGCGCCGGGCCTGAAGGCGGGGAGTTGGGGCGGGGAGGGGAGGATGCTGCTGCTGCTTGCTTGGAGATGCCGGCTTGGCGCTGGGAGGCTCTTGCCCGAGCTGCGCGCGCGCGCGCCTGCGCCCGCCTGGCTGGCTGGCTGGTGAAACGGAGACGCGTGGAGAGTAGGTGGGGCGCGAGCCAAGGAGGAGAAGGGACCGAAAGGGGAGGAGTGGCCGGGCAGAGAGAGAGAAAGCGAGCTCTGGCCACGCGCACGGGGGCGCGCTCCCAGTTTTCTTCCAGGACGCGCAACTCTTGACTGCCACGCCGCACAGCGCTTGCCTCTCCGCGTGCGCGCGCCTTCCCTGATGCGGGAGAAGACGAGGGCGGAGGCGAGAAATGCGCGAGGCGGGGGAGGGCGGCGTCTAAGACGGCTCCGGCCTATGAAAGGGAAGGAGGAGGAGGAGCAACGGATGGGGACCAGTGCTTCCGGGTTTGCCCCTCTAGCCTGGCTGGCGCTGTTCTCTTTTGCCTGCTAGTGGAAGAAGAGGCGGAGGCGGGAGGAAGGTAGTTGAGCATCCTCTGTTGCATTTATATCTCACCCTTACAGTTCTTAATAGCCTTCAAAATATAATCTGTATTGCACACACACGCACACGCACCCTACACAGCTAGACAGTAGAGGACCATGCAATGCAGGGAGGTGGGGTCGGTTGTACCACAGCTGCTCCCTGGGAGGTGGAGCGGGCTGACGCAGTGCCGGATTTACGTATAAATTAAACAAGCGGGCTGACGCACTCTCTTGGGGGGCCCCAAAAAAATTAAGTTAAAAAAACTGTACATTTCCAAAATACAAGATAAAAAAACAAAATAAAACCTACATACAGCAGCAGTGGCAAATGGCCTTAAGATACCTGTTAGGTCCATAAATTCCTGCCATATACAGTGAGAGAGAAAAGTATTTGATCCGCTGCTCAATTTGCCCGTTTGCCCTCTGACGAAGAAATGACCAGTCCATAATTTTAATGATAGGTTTATTGTAGCTGTGAGAGACAGAATAACAACAGGAAAAAACCCAGAAGACAAAAGTCAGAGATTGATGTGCATTATAATGAGTGAAATAAGTATTCGATCCCTTATCAACCAGCCAGATATCTTCACATGTACAGGCCCGTCTGCAGTTTGCCAATGCACATCTAAATGACCCAGTGGAGAACTGGGTGAAAATGTTGTGGTCAGATGAGACCAAAATCAAGCTATTTGGCATCAGCTCAACTCTCCATGTTTGGAGGAGGAGGAATTCTGCCTACAACCCCAAGAACACCACCCCCACTGTCAAACATGGAGGGGGACATATTATGCTTAGGGGGTGTTTTTCTGCTAAGGGGACAGGACACCTTCACCGCATTGAAGGGACGATGGATGGGACCATGTATCGTCAAATCTTGGGTGAGCACCTCCTTCCCTCAGCCAGGGCATTGAAAATGGGTCAAGGATGGGTATTCCAGCATGACAATGACCCAAAACACACGGCCAAGGCAACAAAGGAGTGGCTCAAGAAGAAGCACTGGAGTGGCCTAGCCAGTCTCCAGACCTCAATCCCATCGAAAATCTGTGGAGGGAGCTGAAGGTTCAAGTATCTACACATCAGCCTCAAAATCTTACTGACTTGGAGAGGATCTGCAAAGAGGAGTGGGACAAAATACCTCCTGAGATGTGTGCAAACCTGGTGGCCACCTACAACAAATGTCTGACCTCTGTAATTGCCAACAAGGGTTTTGCCACCAAGTACTAAGTCATCTTTTGCAAAGGGATCAAATACTTATTTCACTCATTATAATGCACATCAATCTCTGACTTTTGTCTTCTGGGTTTCTGGGTTTTTTCCTGTTGTTATTCTGTCTCTCACAGCTACAATAAACCTACCATTAAAATTATGGACTGGTCATTTCTTTGTCAGAGGGCAAACGGGCAAATTCAGCAGCGGATCAAAAACTATTTTCCTTCACTGTAGCATGTATTCAACACAAAAAACAGTGACAATTGGTTGTTGACAAAGGACAGCTGGACATACAAAGCGCCCCATTACCTTCAGTAGCTTAGGGCCTCATCAAACCTAAATCCGGCCCTGCACACCATTCCCCGCATCTCCAGTCTGTTGTGCCACAGCTACTCCCAGGGAGGTTGACCGGGCTGTGCTTGGTATGGTGCAAATGCATCGACACGTCCCATTGTTGAAGCACTTTCAGATATGCTTGATGCAGGGAAATCGGAAAGATTTGCCTGCTTCCATAGAATCATATAATTGTAGATTTGGAAGGGATCCTGGGTGTCAGCTGGTCCAACCCCCTGCAACTGAAGAATGGGAAGGTTACTCAGAGGTTCACCAGCCTCTTGCAAGTGCGACAGAATTTTAAAGGAAAATTCGCTTCTGAACCAGTGTAGGCTGATCTACCGCCTTGCTCAAAGTCTCCACAAAGAAAAGCAATCAATATTTAACTGCGCAACCACTTCCATTGGCCAGCCGCTTTTTAATGGGAAGTTCTTTCTTAACACCTAAGCCTGCTTTCCTGAAGTTTTCATCTCCTTACAGCAGTCATTAAATAGCTCAGCAGCAGTGGAAAACAAGCTTTCAAAAATTATTGATTATTTGAGAATTCTTTCAACACACATTTTTCTTACGCTAGATAAACTTCTCTCATTCTTTGCCCTTTTACCATACCAATTGTGGAAAGTGTAACTAAAATGTATTAAAGGTCATTCATCTAAATTCAATATGATTAAATAATCACATGTAAGGTGGCGCTGTGGGTTAAACCACAGAGTCTAGGGCTTGCTGATCAGAAGGTCGGCGGTTTGAATCCCTGCAACGGGGTGAGCTCCCATTGCTTGGTCCCAGCTCCTGCCCACCTAGCAGTTCGAAAGCACATCAAAGTGCAAGTAGATAAATAGGGACTGCTCCGGCGGGAAGGTAAACAGCGTTTCCGTGCGCTGCTCTGGTTCGCCAGAAGCAGCTTTGTTATGCTGGCCACATGACCCGGAAGCTGTCTGCAGACAAACGCCGGCTCCCTCGGCCTATAGAGTGAGATGAGCGCCGCAACCCCAGAGTCGGACACGACAGGACCTAATGATCAGAGGTCCCTTTAAAAATAAGATTTGACGTGGTTTGCTTGCAGTCAGAATTCTTCACAGACTGACCTGCTAAACCAGGGTGGTATTCAACTAATTTGTACTTAGAATAGCTCCTCTAAAATTAAAGGGTTAAGGTTAGGGAAATTATGTACATTAATTTTAGTGGGTCTAGCCTGAGTACCGGTAGTAGACAATATTAGGATATTTTAGTGCACTGCTAAATCATTGTGCTTTAGATTATTCTCAGATCCTTGTTTAGAAATTCAGTTTATCTGTCCTGAATATTCCAGCATTCAGCTTCCTTGGATGTCTACAAGTTAGAGTGATATGAGAGAGAGAGAGAAACTTCTCTGTCCACTTTCTCCATTGTTCACACTTTCCCCAGAGAGGCTCTAAATAAGATGCAGTGATCAAAACATTGCACAATGTGAAGAAAATGAATGATACAGAGATGTTTTCTCTTCCCCTCTCACAATATTAGAACCCAGAGTCTTATCCAAGGGAGCACAAGTATGAGAGATTCAGGACAGACTTTGGAACAGTCCCCTCCAGCTATACTAGAAACACTTGCAGTGGGGTGCTCTCAAGGTGTGTTAAAAACACCTTTATTCCTTAGGCTTTTCCTGACTGGGCTATTGTCTCATTTTAGATGTTGTTATAAGTAAGAAGCTGCATATATATTTTCCCCATTTGCATGTTGTAGTTGTTTTGCAGATGTGTTGAAAAGGTAACCCATACCAGAGCAGGAGAGATTGCAAGCAATTTTATTTCTGTATTGGTATGTGTTCTCCACTAGAGGTCACTCAAACTTTTTTTAAAGAAAAGCTGGGATGCTATTTCTAGAGGGGTATAATGCTGGCCTCTTGAGTTTTATCTCCCTTTATTTATAGCAAATGTCCCTTAAGATTTCTTGCACTATTAAGTAAAACTCAACAATCACAGCAATGTATTTTAATGTTCTTGTCGCACGAAAAAACAGATCATAAGGATGCAATGTTAAAATTAGCCTACATGGGTTTTAATTATCTAAATTGGTGGCGCTGTGGGTTAAACCACAGAGTCTAGGGCAGGCATCCCCAAACTGCGGCCCTCCAGATGTTTTGGCCTACAACTCCCATGATCCCTAGCTAACAGGACCATTAGTCAGGGATGATGGGATTTGTCGTCCAAAACATCTGGAGGGCCGAAGTTTGGGGATGCCTGGTTTAGGGCTTGCTGATCAGAAGGTCGGCGGTTCGAATTTCTGCAACGGGGTGAGCTCCCGTTGCTTGGTCCCTGCTCCTTCCAACCTAGCAGTTCGAAAGCACGTCAAAGTGCAAGTAGATAAATAGGTACCGCTCCGGCGGGAAGGTAAACGCCGTTTCCGTGCGCTGCTCTGGTTCGCCAGAAGCAGCTTTGTCATGCTGGCCACATGACCCGGAAGCTGTCTGCAGACAAACGCTGGCTCCCTCGGCCTATAGAGCGAGATGAGCGCCGCAATCCCAGAGTCGGACACGACTGCACCTGATGGTCAGGGGCCCCTTTACCTTTACCTTTAATGATAGTTTTAGATAACCTTTGGAATATGAAAAGTAGCTTTTTGCCTAGTTTTGACTCATCCCATTTAAATTGTGGGTCTCTGAGCCTCTGCATCCTGAAAGTGATCATGATTAATAATAACAGTCAACAGGAAAAGAAAAAGAGAAACAGTGATGGGTGAGGACATCTAAAGAAATTTAAAAGACTGCATTCTTACAGAAACGCACTTACAGAAATTAATCACTTGAAGCCCCATTGATTTCAGTGGGGGGGGGGAATCTATGGGACTTTGAAGTATTAAACTTTGGCTGGGCCTACAGGCATCTGTTTGCAACTTGCAAATTTCGATGGCTATTCATGTATCTGGGGATTCAGAAACCAGAGGCTTGGACAAAGTAAGAGAAGCTGTCTTTAGTTTTGTTGAATAATAGAGCCCCCCCCCCTCCTTCCAGAAACTACCCCCGAATATCATGGCAAGAGAGAGGAGTGTACAGGCAGTACCCCTGGGCTGAGACAAAACTGCATTGACTGAGGAAGCTGGAGGGGGGGGGCGTCTGCAGGGACTTCTAAGGCCTCAGTTCACCTCCAACCTTCACCAGAGCAAGTTGTTCAATTGGAGCTTTCCAAGGTGCTGGAAATATCTTGCCTTGTGGGCACTACTGAGACAGACCAGAACAAGTGGGAGTCGGGCAAGTAAATCATTGGAAGCTGTCTCAGAAAAATTATCTGATATCTTTGCGGGACAGGGGAGAGGTGTTGGAAGATCTCAGGTAGTCTCTAGGTTTAATCCGAGGCTCACTTCAGACAGGTTGTTAATCTCTAAGAAGTGGGGGTCCTTTCTGGACCAGTGGGCCAGACCTTCATCTCCCCACCCTCGTGGGCTAACTTTGACAGGTGGGCAGAGTCACTCATCTGTCAATTATCTGATGCTGTAATGGTACCAGGTGATGTCGTCCTGCCCAGGTGCTTAAGGTAGTTTGTGGGTGACTGCAGGGGTGGGGGACCATTTTTACCCCAAGGGCCACATTGTCCTGAGCCAGGAGTCGGCTTCACCTGCTGAACAGCAACCTGAAGGAGCAGAAGGCGAAGTGACTCCCCCTGCTACTGATAAGCCTTCTTGCTCCTGATGAGAACCAGCAGGCTCCAGCTTTCTTAAGCAGGGTTTGCAGCCTCAGTCAGTTGCTGGAAACAACACTTGTCTTTCCTGACCAGACCTTGCTGCTTCTTGACCTTGGACCCTTGGCATTCTTGACCACCATACCGTCTGACTACACGAACTGAGATACTCCTGACCTTAGGGCTGGGCTGGACCTTGTATACGGACTCTGCCTCCAGGCAAGTACCCCCCTGAGACTTGGCTGGTTGGCTGGCTTCTCCCTCCACTGAGCTCTGCTGTGGCTGGCAGCACAGGGCTATGACACACATTCTGTTCTAGGCAACCTTATGGAGGCCACATGCCAATGGGAGGTGGGGCAAGAAGGCAAAGCGGGAGCAGCAGTCGACCTTTGCCTAGTAGGCTGGTTTCTACACACATTCAAACCCACTCCTCTCTACCATCCATCCCGGCAAGCAAGAGGCATTATCAGAGTTCCAGGGCATATTCCAAACAGGCAGAAACACTCAAGGAGGGTGCAAAGCACAGCCAGTGAGGCATGTGGCCTGGAGAGGGGGGAGCAGTGTTGCCAGGAAAAAGTCACAATAAGAGGCCTGGGGGGCATATATATATATATATATATATATATATATATATATATATATCATTAACCAATATGACAATACATTGATCATTGACTTCTCTGTCCCCGCCCCTCCATGGTTCCTTTTAGTTATTCATTGCTTCTGCATATTCTAATTGCTCCATTTTTTCCCATTCTCATTAGATCTCTTCTTCATTTATTCTGCTGAATTTCCTCTAATCTGGCTAACATTTTAACCCATTAACAATGATTCGTCAGATATTCTACAAACATTTCCCCATGTTCTTAAAAAACTCTCCCTTCCTGCTTTTTTATTCTGTTAGTTAGGTTTGCTAATTCTACATACTCCATCAATTTCATCTGCTACTCCTCCCTTGTTGGTATTGTTCCCTCCCTCCATTTCTGAGCACATATCATTTGGACTGCCGTAGTTACATAGAGAAACAAATTCTTTTGATCTCTGGGTACATCTGAGGAGGGTCACATTTAGCCCACAAGGCCGAGGTTATTTTTGATCCAGAGGCAAGCATCTCGGGTGGCGTTCAACTAAGCTTTATTCAGAACAGATCTATTGAGATTAATGAATCGAACTTGTTCATTACTTTCACTGGGCCTATTCTGAGTAAAATCTAGTTGAATACTATAAAAGGAATATTTTAATACAATAATTTTAAAATAAATATATACTTACTCGAATTCTTTAGAATGTTTCCTTCTATGTTGATGTTAGTTATACGTTTTAAGTTTCAAAAATATTCACTTATCCTCAAAGTGTTGGAAAAAGAGGCCACTGGTATGAACAAAACCAAAGGAATTAAGCCTGCTTTCATTTCCACTCCCAGGTCAGCAGTTTTGACAGTATTTTCCATTGCAGGCAGACATAAATAAATGTGAGGTCCTTTCCAAGATTAGGTTGTGTAACAGAATTAAGTACAAAATGTGCTGTTAGGCAGGTGTGGAAAAACATCTTTAAATGTGCTCTGAAGACACTTTTGCTCTAATATTTGGGTCGGTGTTCTGCTGGTGGTTTGTGATGCTCTTGTATTGAATGCTTCAGAGCAGTTGTCATCACTCAGTGCTTAGAAGAGACCGAAGACTGTAGGGTGGGAGTTAGGGCAGCATGAAGGATGAGCTGCAGTAACAATAACCCCCCCCCTTCCTCTCACAGTAATCCAATAATGCCCAAGGATGCTTCTGTCCATTACAGAGAAGTGAGGATGCAAGTTCCCTACCACAAAATAAATAAGGGGGAAAATTATTGTCCTTCACAAACGTTGCCAGAGAACATCAGTTTGCCACCATTGTGGGACCCCATACCTTGCGTCTGAAGTCTCCATTTTGTCTGGAAAGTTTCGCTGGCAAAGGTCTATTCTAAGGCCTAAGACAAAGGCCACTTTCCATCTCTGCTTACACCTTCCGGAATGGAAAAGACAAGAGTAGAGTGGAGTCAACACTGGTATTGTTGCTGCTTATCTGAATGGTTCTGGGGTGGGCCTGAGGTTGGGGCCATGCAGGTCCACTAACAAGCATTGGATTGGTGGTGCCAGTGCATTGCGTGGCTCTGCCATACCCTTAGTAGAAAAGTCCTCTTTCAAAGATGACCTGGAGGAACCCAAGGCAAGCCTTAAAAAGCAACTGTAAGATAGAGCATGTTTCCGTGTTTAAAAAAAAAATCCTTATGACTATGAAACTTCAAAACAAGGGGGGGGGGATTGAGTGCTGCACACCCCAAGTCTACATTTGACCACCAAAGCCATTGCAAGTTGGGGGTGGGTGGGCTTTGTGTTTGGAGAATGTGTATCAAACCACCATCCCAGTAATTCAAAGGATTCGTTGAGAGGCTCAGGAAGACCACATTGTGTCAGGGAAAAGGGAGGGAAGCTAAAGGAAGAGCATATCTACCCCCACCCCTTTCGCCTTTTCTTGGGAGCAGAAGTAGAATTCAAACCCAGGTCTTTGTGACTCATCAGAGCTCACACGCTGAACATCTACATTTCTCCTCAGGCCTCACAATTGTGAGTGCACCTCAGCAGTGATTTAACTTTGTGCTTGTTGGTTATGAAAGCAAAGGTTATAGCCTACTTTTAACTGCATTAATGATAGTTACAGGTAGGTAGCCGTGTTGGTCTGAGTCGAAGCAAAATAAAAAAATTCCTTCAGTAGCACCTTAAAGACCAACTAAGTTTTTATTTTGGTATGAGCTTTCGTGTGCATGCACACTGTGTATCTGAAGAAGTGTGCATGCACACGAAAGCTCATAACAAAATAAAAACTTAGTTGGTCTTTAAGGTGCTACTGAAGGAATTTTTTTATTTTGCATTAATGATGTGTGGGAAGACATCATAAACTGGCCTAGGATATGTTTTCCAGCACAAGGACTGCATTCTCCTGTGGGAGACCTACCAGGGGACTATGTGCCAGTGTTGGGCAGGGTCAGAGGCATAGGGAAATGGAACAATGCCTGTGATTTATCGTCATACCGTGGGCTCCATTCCAGCTGTGCAAAGGCCAGATGTTTCTACATCCCTTCTCTATCTCTCGATCCAGTTAAGCAAGAAGCCTCATCATAGTTCAAGGAAACTTTCCAACCAGGCAAAAGGATTCAAGAGGAAAGAGTGAGCTAGGTAAGTGGTGTGGTATGGCACATCGACTATCCCAAGGAGCAGTTACAGTGGCCTGAAGGGCTGTATTTGGCCCACAGGGTAGAGGCTCCCTACTCCATCGTAAAATAAATGATAATCAGCTGGTCAGTGTGCTGAGAGTTGCTGGGAGACCCCCTTTCCCCTCACAAATTTCCCAGAATCCCTTGGGAAGAGTGTTAAACCACTCTGCGAATTGACTGTTAAACCACTCTGTGAATTGTAGGTCTGTGAGGAGAATAGGGATCTCCTCTCGGCACCCTTAATAAACTACAATTTCCAGATTGAGGGGGAGGGGGAGCCATGACTGTTTAAAGTGGTATGATACTACTTTAAATGTAGGGTGTAGATTTGACTGGAGTCTTTCGATCCCCTTCAAATGCAGAAACCTGCAGTCTAACAGTACTCTCAGATTCGTAAACTGTCAGTTCCAAATGGCTCATGTTGGATAATAGTAACTTCACAGCCAATGAATTAGAACCAGTTAAATTAGAAAACTTAAAAACCTGCCTCCACAACAATTCTCTAAGCTGTGAAGGTTCAAGCCGTTTCAGTTATCAAATATTCCTTTTCAAAGTCATGTTTTAAAGATCAGCTTGATGTTTTTCCACCTTGCCCCTATACGTCTGGAATTCCAGCATGAAGCGTTTTATACAAATATTTAGCGTAATGTGTTATTTTTCATAACTGTGAAAAACATAGCATTTGATAGGAATGAAGTTTAGCCAAGGGTCAAACTGCAAGATGTGATCAAAGCATCTTTCAAACAATAATTTATGAGGCTATAATCCAAGGGCAGATCAGGCTGAATTCACCTCCTATCTATTTATTGTTCATCAATGTGCATGATCTATTTTTCATCAAAGAAGAAACAAACTGAAATGATCCCATAGCTTATATATGTGAATCTTTATAAAAGCTCCTCTACTTTCATGAAGTTATGCAAGCCCCTCTTCCCCAGGTGGTAAGAAGCCGGAGATATCACTGCAGGACTTAGGTTTTCCTTGGCGAAGAGAGTAGCAGAGATGTGTGATGTCTTTGTTATATTTGTTTCACATAATAAATACACAAGCAGAGCATACTTGAAGCAAATTGGCTTCTATAGCAGGATGCAAAACCTTCAGATTTGTAGAGCAACAGTGGATGGGCCCCCAAGCCTGCCTCCAGTCAGTGTTAAAAGAATATTCAACAACTCTCTTAAGGAACTGAGAGTTAGTATCTGGAGAAGGGGCTATCTGCATTCCAATGCAGTGTCAAAAGAAGAACCTAACTTAACCTACTGGCATACATAGCAGGAAGGCTTTCCATTTCAGAAGACTGCCATCCAACTTGTGGAAGGTGATCGGTGTCTTGCTCACTGCTTCAGGTCTCCAGAAGAAAACTCTGATTTGGATGATGCCCCAGTCACCCCAGACCCCTCAGGGAAGGCTCCTAAGAAGCAGCACCTCCTCAGGATCAAACCCCCTGCATCCTGCTGCTTCTGAAGAGTCTTCCCTGGGGTGGAGGCTCTTGAGAAGCAGCACCTATAGGATCAAAGCCTCCCTCTCTGCCGGGAGGGAGGAAAGAGGGTCAACAACCATCCTTTATTCCAGTGTTTCTCAACCAGTGTGCCTCCAGATGTTTTGGGACTACAACTCCCATCATCCCTAGCTAGCAAGACCAGTGGTCAGGAATGATGGGAGTTGTAGTCCCAAAACATCTGGAGGCACAGTGGTTGGGAAACACTGCTTTATTCACCTCTTCCCTAACTTTCCCTTCAGTTTGGGGTGGAGCTGAAGCAGGATTCACCCCTCCCTGCCTTTGGACTCTCTTTTAGCATTTCCCAGCCTGCTATTTCCTGTTTCTTTCTCCTTGCTTGCCATCAGCTTTCCTGTTTCCTTTTCCTGGCCTGGAATTAATCATAGTCTCCAGGTCAAGCACCCCCATAGGATTTGCAACATGGTTGTCTCTTGCCATCTCTTTCTGACTGCCTGAACCTTCAGCGCAGACAGCAACCTCGGATGAGCCCCTTGGCTCCTGGACCTCCTCCAGCTGCCCCACCAGAGAATGTAGAGTCCCCTCCCCTCCCCACCCTTTCTGTCTTGCTCTTACATACAAATCACAGAATGGCAGATGTAATGAGTCACAATGTAAACAAACGGTTTTCTATGCATTCCTGCATTCCAAGCTGACATTCCTAGGGTGCATCACCGGACTATTATCCAGACCGTCTACCATTATCTTTATTCCCCAAACCATTAGGGGGGAAAAAAATATTGTTTCTACAGTTTCCGCAGGATGTTTCCAGATTTTGGTCCACTGGAATTAGTCAAGACATATAAATTTTCTGCAAAAACAGAGATTTGTCACCACCTGGAACAATTTCTGCCAGTCTTTTCACATTGTGTTCTTTTTGGTTTACTGTGTGCTCTGCTTTTGTTTCTGGAGTCTACGAAATGTACACACACGGAATGTTGACAGTCCTTCCTAAGGCAACAAGAGTCCATAACTCGTTTGGGGTTAGATCTTTAAGTACCAACTCTCGGGGGTGAACACTGGCTACATAACAGAAACTGCCTGGTCGGCAAGACCCTGGAGAGGGACTGTTTGTTTTTAAAAACATGCCGTGGGCAACAGCCATTAGCAGGTGTTGGCCTATAACTAGTCCCAATGGAATCAGGTAGCAGGAGATCATACTTAGAGCTCACTGTCCCTTAAAAAAAAAAGCAACATTGTGTAGAATAGCTCCTTGCGGAGGATAAATGTTCACAAAAAATATTGGTTAGTTGTGGTCGGTGGGATGCTTCTTCAAAATACTTTCTCCTCTGGTTCTTTTTTCCATTCTCCATTCCAAGAATGAAAAAATACTTGCAATCATTCCTCCTTCCAAACTGGATCTCCATCCCCTGTCCAATCTTCCACCATTTGCATCCCCATTGCCCCTTAATTCACCTTCCTTTCCATCGTCGCTCTTTGGAACATCTTGTTGCTGGCTTCCGTGCTTCTTTATATAAAGCAGGACACTTCTGGAACACCTATTTATCTTCGAAGGATAAACAGTTTGTTTCATATCCCTTTTAAAGAGATTTGGAAACGCATCCATATCTCTAAGAATAGAGATAACAGCAAGAACAGGGGAGTAAATGCAGGCATTTTCCAACGTGAGGCTGGAAAGGATCTGAATGTCATCACATTCAGCCTCTGGACACCAGTGGAGAATCGATCATCATCATCTCTTAAAGTTTCTTATAGAAACCAGGCAAACAGTTTGGCTCCAGGGATCTGGGACAGCTAACAGCCTCTGCGTTCTAAAGTCAGCTTTTACTCAGACAGCACAGCTAAGGAGGGAGCGAAATTCAATTCAGTTTGCATTCAAAGGTGAACCTACCTAATTCACATTTCAAAAATAACATATGGGCCAAAACTCAGCCATCCTTTGAAATCCACACTTCTCTGAACTTTGTGATGCAGTTCTTCAGTCAAGTCAATGCATATACTTATTGTTGCTGTTTAGTCGTTTAGTCGTGTCCGACTCTTCGTGACCCTATGGACCATAGCACGCCAGGCACTCCTGTCTTGCACTGCCTCCCGCAGTTTGGTCAAACTTATGTTCGTAGCTTCGAGAACACTGTCCAACCATCTCGTCCTCTGTCGTCCCCTTCTCCTAGTGCCCTCAATCTTTCCCAACACCAGGGTCTTTTCCAAGGACCCCTGACCATTAGGTCCAGTTGTGACCGACTCTGGGGTTGCAGCGCTCATCTCGTGTTATTGGCCGAGGGAGCCGGCATACAGCTTCCAGGTCATGTGGCCAGAATGACAAAGCCGCTTCTGGCGAACCACAGCTGCGCATGAAAACACCGTTTATTTATCTACTTGCACTTTGACGTGCTTTCGAACTGCTAGGCTGGCAGGAGCTGGGACCGAGCAACAGGAGCTCACCCTGTCACAGGGATTCGAACCGCTGACCTTCTGATCAGCAAGCCCTAGGCTCTGTGGTTTAACCCACAGCACCACCTGAGTCCTTTTATATATTTATAAGCACCCTTTACTGGGGTAAAGGGTGCTTATAAATATATATGTTAGCAAAAATAACATACTAAAATGCATTATATCAGGAGGAAATGCTTTACAAAAATGTGTCCTTTATATTAGGTAAAATGGCATACAAAACGTATATATTTGGAGAAATTTGCACTAAAATGCTGGTGAAGACATGCTTTAAGAAAGAGACAAAGTGCAAACTGATGTGGAGAAGTGAATGTAAGACTGGGAAAATTCGAAAAAGATATATATTTTTCAAAGTGCAAATTACTATTTGTATACCTTTATGCTGTATGTTCGAAGGTTGTTGACTTTACTGATCAGATTTTAATCAAATATCTCTGTGATATTAGATTGCAATCCTTCACTGTGCTGCAGAAAAGTATGTTAATAGGGAGCTTTTGTTCTCCAGAAAATTATAGTGTGGAATCATACTTAAAAATGCTAGGGCAGAGCAGGGGGGGGGGGGATGAAACCTGCCAGTAATTTTTAAGAAGGGAGGGCAAAGGGATATCAAAGAAGCTAGTAAAAAGCTAAAGAACAAAGAAAGCTTTGAATCAGAAGACCAAATGCTTTCTTTTTCTGGCAGAATTGCTAGAATACAGGTGCCCAAACATTTGACCTCTATTCCTCTTTCTGCCTCAACTTGCTGTTGATATAAAGAGAACTCACCTGCCGATTGCCATTTAAACATCCTCACTCTGTGAACTGTTTTCTCTTGATAATACTTTGTGCAATTGCACATTGTTTCCTCTAATAAGCATATAGTAGTTCTGTTTGTTCTCTGTTGTATCTTTTTTGTTTTAGATTACTATATAGCATCTTAACGTTAATTTTCTGAGCAAGGCCTCCTTCTATTTCCCTTGCAGTACCCATTATTGCAATTATTATCCCTTTGTAAGATTTTTTTTATAGCTCAGATGATGTGAACTATTTATATATCTTTTCTCTTCCAAAGGGCCCTACATAGTTTTCTTTTTCAGAGATACCAGGTGAGGGTGTGCGGGTGCAGAGCTATTTGATATGCCCAGTGTGTAAAATACAGAGTTCTCTTTTCTGTGCTTGCATCTGCTGGATCACACCCTGAAAAGACTTCAGATGGGTTCTTTGAAATATATTTGGGAATCCAAGAAACAGAAGTCCTGCCACAAGGTGACCTTATGAATCCGTTCTTCAAGAGTATTAAACAACCCTTGTTAAAATTAGAATGTTGCTTAAATATTTGCCCAGCCCACAAAGGGACAGAGTCTGAGGGCTTCTTTCAGTACCTAGATCTAGCTGAATAGGAATACAGGAAGATGCCTTTTACCAGGTCAGCCGATGAGCTGGATCACGCAACACTTGCAGACTATTCCCCGTGTCCTTCCTGCTGCTGTGCTAAGCTAAACTAAACCAAGGTTTGGCTTACCATGTCATCCCAACTGGGACTCATGGTCAAGGCCCCTCCTCACTAAATGCAAGCTGTAGCCAAGAACAAACTCTGCCCTGCAAAACTTAGAAAAGTGCAAATGTTGGGCGATGGGTGTGTTTTAGTTCTCTAAACGGTGCTAATCTGGTTGGTTCACATTTAAATGCCAACTACTGTGTTTCTCCTAAAATAAGACGTGCCTCTAAAATAAGCCATGGCACGATCTTTTAAAGGCCAAAAAATGTAAGACATCCCCCCCAAAATAAGACGTGTTGGGGGAGCCAGCGGGACGACCCAGAGGGAGCCGGCAAACGCAGCAGCGCGCGCCGCGCCGAGCCCCAGCCCAGCGGGAGCCCCAGCCCAGCGACGCACGGAGCTCCGACTGAACGGGCCCCAGGACCCGGCAGCGGGCGGCGCGCGAAGCCGCAGGACCTGGCAGGAGCTGGCAGCAGCCCCAGCCGTGCCGCGTGAAGCCCTGGGACCCAGCAGCAGGCTCAGCGGGTGGCACAAGAAAGCCCCGTACCATACTTAACAATAAGACATCCCCCGAAAATAAGCCGCAATGTATTTTTTTTAGAGGAAAAATAAATATAAGACGTGTCTTATTTTAGGAGAAACACGGTAAACTGCATTTCTCCTCCATACCAATAGTGTTACTTTCCCCCTCCCTCATGTTTATGCTCCTTCTATAATGTTTTGTCTGAAGTAAGTACCATTCACCAAAGCTACCTTACAATGTTAATTAAAAGCTTATTCCTTGAAAGTACTGCCCCCTATCTTGCTTCCTTTCCAGGGAGGCTAGGAGATTAGCAATATTCTAGGGAGAGGGGCTTAATTGCTCCCTAATTAGTCAGTTTCTGTTCTGCACTAGGATGGGAGAAGCTTTAATTACTGGGGGTATTTTGGTTTTCTTGTATAGCCCTCACTGAAGGCAGCCCAGACAGTAGACACAACCCTGAACAGGATCACCAAATGAAGGAACCAGCAGTTGTGCTTACACATTGAGAAAGAATGCTCTCGACGGTTACCTTTATTCATTCCTGCCAGAGGAACAGTCACCACATCTTGAAGATCCCTTTCATTACTACTGTGCCTATTACATAACATTTGCTTGCTTCTTTCCACTTATAACCAAGGAAAACAGACCTTTTAAACATGGCAACAAATCCCTTCAGTTTGTGTTTTACCCACATACAAGGAAGCCTTTGGAAAAGTTGCACCATTCATTGGGGCGGGGATTTAAGTGAAGTCGTCCAGATTTCAACCCTATGATCTTTTCCTTAAATGGAAAATCTCCTTGTATTTCAAAGAAAACCAAAACTTGTGTCTTTAATTTTGGTACACTCTTCAAAGGTTTGTTTTTACACCCTTAGAAATTACTAGCACATGACAACAAATATAATTATCTATTTTGCCATATTTGAGATTTAAAGGTAACCACTGAGCCTCTTGGGCTTGCCGATCAGAAGGTTGGCGGTTCGAATCCCCGCGACGGAGTGAGCTCCCATTGCTCTGCCCCAGCTCCTGCCAACCTAGCAGTTCGAAAGCACGTCAAGTGCAAGTAGATAAATAGGTACCGCTGTGGCGGGAAGGTAAATGGCATTTCTATGTGCTCTGGCACTTTTCATGGTGTCCCGTGGCACCAGATGCTGTTTAATCATGCTGGCCACATGACCCAGAAAGCTGTCTGTGGACAAACGCTCAGCCTGAAAGCGAGATGAGTGCCAAAACCTCAGTCGCCTTTGACTGGACTTAACCATCCAGGGATCCTTTACCTTTACCTTACTACAGGAGATTCACAGCATCCAGCTTAACTTTGGGCATCTCCAGACATCCTTTTTATTGTGCTCATGTTGGTATTAGGGGAGTCATACGTGCTTCCCCTCTCATTACTTTTTGCACCTACAAAGGTTTTAAGGGTGGTCATATGGCTTCATTTCCAATCAGTGGGTATCCTTTTATTTCCTGCTGAAATCCAATAACTTTTCATACTGCAAATGTTCTGGGGGAGGGGGTTTGTCCCACTTTTGCTGCAGCCCTTCCAGACAGCAGTGATGTGGTAGCATTTGGGAAGAATCACAGAACAATTAAGCAGAATAAATACACCAGTAATGCCCTATTATTGCATTAAGAGAATCTGTGGTAGAATACACCAGCAATTATCTCCAGTATGCTCCTCAATCCTGAGTCTACTCTTTGCTTTTCTCTCTGCTTGAGCATAGGTCCACTGGAGCAAGCCTGGCCCAATACGTTTTGGTACCTGAGGAAAACCACAAAAATGGCACCTCTCTCCCCACCAGGGAAGAAGGCAAGAGCGAAGATCGACATCAGGGACAAGGAGGAATAAAGAGCTACATCAGGATACATTGCCCCTATGGATCCTAACACTTGAGGCAGTTGAATCCCCTTGCCTCATGGGTCAGCCAGCCCTGAACTGGAGAAAGCTTTTACAGTATTTGTAAGGGGAAAGACAGCAAATAAAGGGAAGAATAGTCAGTGGGGCAGCACCTAAAGGACTCAACTGCTCACCTGATGTTCAAACATTGGACCAGAATCACAGTAATTCCATTCCAAGCAATTTGGTGATTGTGGCAGGACAGACTCCATAATAACCATGCTGTTCACGCAAACCCTGTAGTTCTTCACCTGTACCCAGGTAGTAGCTGATGTGCTAGTTGTGCTAGTTTTTGTCCCGTTCCCCCATTAATTCTTGACCCTTTGCTTTCATGGCTCTTAAACATGAGCAGCCTTTGGTCCTTCTCCTTGGTGTTAGATGTGTTGGTTGCTCGACATGCAAATAGGTGAGAAATGAGGGAATCGGTGTGGATGTCAGAATTTTTCTGATCCTTTGAAAGCAGAGCAAGTCCCTCCATGCAGGTCTGTGGGAAACAACATTTGGTGGGGCTCTCCCAGAACAAAGTCTAAAGGGACACAAACATAGTCTCTTATCTACTTCTCCTGCTCAGCTTCCTGGTGGCACCTCTTCCACTCATACTGGGGAAGTGGTTCAGAAGTGGAAGGTAAACAAACAAACCATCGGAGCTGGTGTCATATGAGACACTATTATATAAGATAGTTCTTAGGAAAAGGTTACATCTTTAGCAGTACTGTTGTCCTTACCACCACACTCAAATCTGTAGGTTACCACAATAGGTTACCACAATAGGTGACTCACTATTGCTACTCCCTGTGGTAGAAACCAACAAGGACAACGGTGTTGAAGCAAAGTGTTTAGGATTTAGGATGCAACAATGTATGAACAAGTTTAAACCAATTACATTATTTGGAGGCTGAATTTTTCCCGTTTCTTTTTTAGTCAAACCATACATTTAAGGCGTACTTTTACCACTTGGATAGTCTTTCATAGAATTATAGAGTTGACTCCAAGGGTTATCTTGTCCAACCACCTGAAATGCGGGAATCTCAGCTCAGATTGCTATCCCACCTCTGTTTAAAAACCTCCAAAGAAGGAGTGTCCACCACCTTCTGAGGGAGTCCATTACACTGTTGAACAGTTCTGATTGTCAGAAAGTTGTTCTTGATGTTTAGTTGTATACCTGGAGGAGCATCTCCACCCCCATCATTCAGCCCGGACACTGAAGTCCAGCTCCAAGGGCCTCTGGCAGTTCCCTCGCTGTGAGAAGGAAAGTTCCAGGGAACCTAGCAGAAGGCCTTCTCGCTAGTCATGCCCCACCCTGTGAAACGCCCTCCCATCAGATGTCAAGGAAATAAACAACAGTTTGACTTTCAGAAGACATTTGAAGGCAGTCTTGTATAGGGAAGTTTTTAATGTTTGATGTTATGCTGTGTTTGATGTTTTAATTCGTGGAAGCTGCCCAGAGTGGCTGGGGCAACCCAGTCAGATGAGCAACATATAAATGATAAATTGTTGTTGGAATCTTCTTTCTTGTAACTTGAAGCCATTGGTTTAGGTCCTAACCTCCTGAGCAGGAGAAAATAAGCTTGCTCCATCTTCCATGTGGTCAGCAACTCACAAGAACTCAGTTCCGGCACCTCTCAGGTGGGTGGGCATTGTCATTCTAAGAGAATGAGGGGTGTGTTCATAATGATCTCTGGCACCAATTTTTTCTAGAAAAATAGCACTGCAATGCATAGCCTTTTAAATATTTGAAGATTGCTATCGTACCTCCTCAGGCTCCTCCAGGCTCAACATACCCAACTCCCCCAACCATTAAAAATAGGGCTTGGTTTCCAGATCCTTTATCATCTTTGCTTCACCCAAAAAATCCCGAGAACTGTAGTTTGTGTGCTGGAAACAGCAGCTCTGTGACAAACTACAGTTCCCATGATCCTTTTGGAGAAGCCAACACTTTAAATGTCCATTAAATGTATGACGTAAGGTGACCTTCTTTCTACTGCGTCTGTTTCCTTTCTTCTGATGGGCACTTTGGGTAGTTTCTCACATCCCTGGAATTTGGTCAGCCTTTACCAGGAACCAAGCCTTTAGTGTGGTAGGCCCTGCCCTGTGAAACTCCTTGCCAACAGACATTTGGCAGGAGTCCTCCATGATTTCTTCCAGGAATCTTTTAAAAACTGTATTGTTCAGACAGACAGGAACAGGAAATTCACCAATCAGTTTTTATTGATAGATGTTGTTGATGTTTTTACTGTTACTATAGGTGTTTTACTATAGGTATATGTGTTTTTAGGTGTACCATATACCACCTTGCTATAATTTCTATGGATGTGCAGTTTGTAAATATTTAAATAAAAATAAATATTATTCATTGCCTTTGTTTGTCGCTTTGTACAAAAAAGAAAAGCATCATAGCAACTTAACAACAAGTTAAAATACAAAGAGGTAAAATAAATTAAAAACCAATAATGATAATGATAATAATAATAATAATAATCTCTTAAAATTCCTTTCTCTTTGTGTACTTTTGAGGGTCGAAATGTATAAAGATAATGCTTTTGGTTGCAATGGACAAAATTGTATTGATTGCTTTGATTTGTATCCTGCTTCTTGGCTGGAATCACCAAGCAGCAAGCAACATTCAGAAAATAATACAGGATATAGGTACTTCACAATCCCTTTCCTGACCCTTCCCTCTGCTGCTTCACCTTTTCAGGGCAACTGGCCTGTCATCACCATGTGATAGGGAAGTTACAAAGGGCACAGTGCATCTCATGCAGAAACAGGCAATATCTTGTTAGGGACTGCCAGGGCTCTGAAGAGTGTGTGGCAAAGGGTGGGGGACGCTGACTCAGGAGAGGAGGCCAGCAATTTATGGGGTTTTGTGCCACCCATGAGGCATCTGTGAGGGCTGGAGGAAGGCCAATTTATTGTGTCCCATCAATGTGAGGATTTCAGCCTGTGCAAGAAGACTGTCCCCTTTCTCTCCCCCCTGTGGGTTCCCTACCCCTTCCCCAAAAGCGATCTAGGAGCATCCCCAACCCTCTGGAACTGACTTAGAGGGTGCACAAGAGCAAAAGAAGAGGGAGGGAATATTCCGTTACACAAGGAGAAATAATTCTGCTGATGGAACAGCAGAATTTACATTGGAGATTTACATAGCATTCCTCCTTGTTTACTTTTTCTTCCTTTCTCCATCTTTGATCTCTGCAGCATCCCTACAAGCCAGAGTTGGCATTTCACATCTAAATATTATAGACCCTTTCATTTTTCCAAGTCCTATTTAAGTAATTTGTACAACAGTTCCACAAACTACTGATCTGTTATCGGGCACAATCTAAAGCGCTGGTTATTTTCTATAAAGCCCTACACAGCTTGCATCCAAGCTATCTTAAGTACTATATTCCCGCAAATGAACCTGCTCAGGGTTTGAGATATTTGAGAGAGGCCCTTCTCTCAGTCCTGCCACCCTCACAGGCATGTTTGGTGGGGATGTAGGACAGAGCCTTCTTGGTGGCTGCCCCTAGACTTTTGAACACCATCCCTAGAGAAGCTAGACTGACTCCCTCCTTGTTGCCATTCTGCCGGTAGTTGAAGACTTTCTTCTTCCAACAGGCTTTTGGGAACCAACTGTTTTTAATGAAAGGGCTATTGCCGTGTTTTTTTAATTGTAATTATTGGAATGGTTTTAATAGACTTTATATTTGTATGCAGTTGTAAATCTAAAAATGTTTAATTGTGTTGTTTTTTTTACTTTTTCTATTTTAGTAGTGATAATTGTTTTTATCTGTAAGCTGCCTTGAGTCCCATCAGGGAAAAGGAAGGATGATGATTAATAATAATAATAATAATAATAATAATAATATACAGTACACACATATATGGATGAACAATGAGAGCCCACTCACCACCAACCTACATCCTTTGCTGGGAGAAATGACAATCCTAGAAGGGTCAGAAGATTTAGCCAGTCAAAATTTACAACAGAATAGCAATAACTGTATATCAGAATAGACATACTATATACTAGAAAGAAGAATCTCATTAAAAGAGATGGATAGTTAAGTGATTATTCCTGAGACTGAAACACATTCAATTATTTTAAAAGATTATTGGTCTTTTTCTTGCCAACAGCTTTGATATGTGAGTAAGCAGATAAATATTTGGATTTTGTTACAGATGGCTACATTTCAAGTAGAATGAGTCTCGCAGGAAGGAGCTGTGCATCACACACAACAGTAATCATCATGGTGATTTAAATTTATATATGTAATACCACCAATAGAAAAGTTCAGGGCTGTGTTCAGGGTTATCTCAGATTTGAGGGAGTCCTCGAGTTAACCACCTCCCACACTGGGAGATTCTGAGACAAGGGTGGGGGACCTCAGACCCAAGAGACAAATGTGGCCCCCAACTCCTCTCTATCTGGCCCTTAGAATCCACTCCAGGCCACACCTCCTCTCCCCACACTGTGTAAGAACTAGCCTACCGTAGAAGGAGTACATTTGTAGGTCTACTCTACCCACTTTTGAATCTGGCCCCACCCACCAGTGGCATGGGGCTCTCAGAAAGGTTGCAGCCCATAGAAGAATGGGGGCCTCAGGCTGAGAAAGGTTCCCCACTCCTCACCTGAGGGGCTTATTGGACAGCACCTGGCCATTAGCAGCAGCAGCAGTGAACAGCAACAGTGCTGAGATCAGCATCAGAAAGCTGTGCCTGATTGGCAGGAGCGAGCCAGCAGTAAATTACATCGGAGCAAGTCAGAGTTAACTCTTTATTAGCAAAAGCAAGATCTGTGCAGGAGTGTCAGGCCTAACGAGCACAGCAACTAATCTCCAGCAGGTCTTGCTCTCATGAAGCAGTTGCTGAGACTGAAGGTCCCTGCTTCCCCATAGCTGCCTAAGTCCCCTCCTCTCCAGTGTTTTCCCCAAGCAATCTGAGACCGCACCTGTATGAAGCTAACTTCTCCGCCGCCCTCTTCATGCCTCTCTTGGTTCAAAATAGACAATTGTCCTATGTAAAGTACAACACAGGGCCACCATAACCCAGCCAGCACCCCATCTTCTGACCTCACCTCTGCCTTTAGCCCTTTATTTATTTAACCTACAGCAATGGGTGCAATCTAGGAAGGATTCCACACAGCAGCAGGTTTTTCTGGGGTGCTAGGACCCCCAAAGTTGTCACGTGTGCCACATACTGCTGCTAAGCTTTGTTGTGTATGGTGCAGATAAACTAACCAGTTGCCCATGTGGCCTAGAAAGCTCTCTTCAGATTGCTACCTGATTACAAATAAATGAAGTTTTTACTTAAATGAAATTTACTCAGGAGGAACAGGAGATGGTTTCAAAGAAGTACCATATGATAATGGAAGCATGTCCATGTGAGCATAATCAAATTGAAGACTGTGACTACCCATTAAGGGCTTGTCCTTATATTTACTGAAATGAGAGAAGCAGTTGTACATGAAGGTAACTAAAATAAACTTTTGGCTCATAGCTATAGGACAGCGGGTATACCACAGGTGTTATTAACTCCTGTCAAGAGTGTTTCCATGGCAAAGTACAACAGCAGTTGCTTGCAATGCTAAGAAATGGCTGTGGCTCATAGGAGGAGATTTCCATGACCAGGAATGCACAAACACCAAAGGAAGTATTAAAAGAAGAAACAGTAACTGTTAACAACTAATTAGTTACTTGAAAACTGCCCCTTATTTATGGAAAGTTTTGTTTGTAGAAAACTGGTATATTGCAGTCCCTGTCTAGGGGAAGAAAGGGAGATAAAACTGTTATAGCTTTGGGGTGGATCTCAATAACCTCACAGAGTGTCTTTTAACCCAGTAACTCTGTAAAAGATCCAGGATTATAAATGTTATGGGAAATGATTTGGTAAGATCTTGCACAGGCTTGCACAGGCTTGTACTATGTTAGCTTTCTTGCCTTTGTGAATGGGCAAGAATGATGGGAGAATGGCTTGTCCTTTCAGCCTCTGCCTGACCAAGGGAGAGAAGGCAAGTTACGCATGCAGTTTTGGATAGAAATCACTTCCAGGTGACCTGTTTAATGAGAACTATCAGTCTTATATCTGGCGTTGCTTGGGAATTCTAAGAATAAATAAATAAAAATACCCTGCTCCATGATCTCAGGAACTATCATGCCAAATTTGGTAAAACTCAGTGCAGTTTTGAAATGTTCAGTCTTCCATCTTGGTTCAAAATGGCATCCAGCTTTATCCAAGCAGAGATAAAAACTTGCTATGATTTCAGGAACCTTCTTGCAAAATGTTGTTAGATATCTTAAGAGGTGTCCAAACTGACCAAAATATATAGTAGCTTCACTTCCTTCATATATATATGAATAGGTTAGACAAGGTCACATCAAACAAATGTGCATTTTCCTGCCACTTTCCTTACTTTAAAACATGCATAGAAATTCATAAGGAGGAGCCAGAACCCAGCTTTCAGAAAATCTATGGCCGTTTTCAACACCAAAGAGGAATCTAAATTTGCCATATAAATAGCAGACTGTGGAGTACCAATCTGTAAGGAAAGATTCAAACTGAATATGCTAATTAAACGGTATACAGTATAATTATTTAATACCAAAATATAGCAGTAATTACAGAGCAGACGCCATTCTCCATAAATATTATGAAAATGTCCCACACCCTCCAGGAGATACAGTTTGATCAGAGACTTTCTATGTTAACCTTGGCTGGCATTATGTATATGCCACCCACAAGTTTGTTGCCCAGAAACTGCTCTGTAATTTTGTATCCAAGATTTGCTAGGTGGAAAAAAGAAAATAGACAGATGAATTCCTAAAATCCTTTTAATTACGAACAGGGTAAATGTTTGATCTTACCACCTTCGTGCTTGCAACAAACCCAGCAAACCACCAGGCACATCTGATTTTTGTAAAAACATGCAAGTTTTCTATTTTAGGACAGAGCCACACACTTCTCCCTACACACACTCCTAATTTATTCCTTAAATCACATGGAATACACTGCACCGGAATACTTTTTTCTTTTCTTTTGAAGGGATGCAGTCTCTTGGGGCAATCTTTCATAGCTGACATGGCAACAGTCCTCCAAGCATATATTTTTAATTGTGCATTCATAATGATTTGTACTCAGGATGATATCAGGGCAGTTATATACTGTACAATCCTGCTTTGAATACCGGACACACTGCTGTGTTTTCAATGAATGTACGTCCCGATACTTCCTGCAGAAATCCTGTAACTTTTTATACCACAATTGTGCTAAGGTTTTGTCCTGCTTTTGGTTCTGTATAGTGGAACAGCATCTCTGCAGAAAGCAAAAATGTAATAACATTGGGGCAGCATTGCAGAAGTGAAATGATGTGTTGGCGGTCCTATATAAATCCATCACTAATGCGCTGATATTGCGTCAATGAAATGTTGCAGAATACACCTGGGAGTGAGAAACTAGTCTATAATGGCTCTCTGTCTGCTACCCTTCTACCACCTCCTTTGCTTTTGGCATGGGCAAATATTACATTTTGTGGTGGTGTGCTGGCATAGCTATTGGCACAACTCAAACTTAAGTGTTTGCATACTAAAATCTGATTTGCAGCAGCAAATATTGATGAGCATGCTGTTAGGTTGGTAAATGAAACAGGAAATAAGACTTAATAAATTGAATCAGTTCCACCCACCCTACAGCCTCCTTATTTCTTCTCAAAGAAAATATTCAGAGTCCTTTTTATATCTTAGATTATTTCTTGATGATATTGAAACTCTTAAGGCTTTGGCAGCATGAATAATCAAAAATAAGGAACGGTTATAGAGCTCTGTGGGATGATTCAGCAGCAGTCCTATATTGCAAGGGCAGTTACTTGGAATTTGTCCCACTAAAGCATTTCCATGTACTATCTAATTCCCATAATTTGTAATTTCCTTCCGAAGTCCTTTCAGGCACTACCTTGAATCAAATTAATATTCAGAACACAGACTGCAATTCAGCGGCACACAGATTGTATGTTTCCAAAGAACCTCTGCATCATGCATTTGGTACTCTAAGCACAGTGATGTGAAGAAAATGTTTTACTGGAATTTCTTGTTCCTCTGCACCTGCTGATTTCGTCCCATTTTCACCACCACTGTTATTTACAGTACTTCCCCTGGTGTAAATCTGTCCACAATTTCCACCTTTCTTTTCAGCACGATTCAAATTAATAGCCAAAGCGGTACTGCCAAGAGTATGGACAGCTGTAGATGAGAGAGTTGGTAAGCATTTTATTGTTCTGACAGAATCTGCTCTGCTCTTCAAAATATTACATTGAAATACTGTAAATAAATAAAAAACAGGTAAAAGGTATCCCATTGTATACATCTTGATTATTCCCCCTTCCCTCAAATTTCTCAAAATTCTTTCTACCTATTATGTCTGTATCATCATTGTCATCATAAGGCCTGACACAGGCATGGGGAATCCCTCTAGTCCTTTAAACTCTCTCCAGGCCATACCTGCACCACTTTGGTCCACACTTTTCTCAGATGCTTTTGCCTGGCCGGTATGTGTTCTTGAACACAAAGAGGTATGTGCCTCTTTACTTGATGTCATGTTATGGCTGGACGCAGAGGAGTAGTGGGAGGCACCACCTGGGGAAACCCCAAGTGAAGAAGGCTCAGAGTGAGGGGATTGGTGGCGAGACAATGATGCATGGTCAGAGGGAGAAGAGAGAGCAGACTGGGGGGGGGCGGAGGTGTTAGAAGCTGATGAGGTAACAGGGTTTAGTGAGCCGGAAGAATCTGTGGTAGATAGCAGTCCAGAACCAGAGGCAGAAGGGGAGGCTAGAGAGGAAGGGGACTAAGAGACAGCAATGAGTCCGGCTGGTGAGGAATCCAGGCTGACTCCCCTCCTACAGTGACCAGCTCCCTTCCCTGAATGTGTGTTGTGGTGGGAGGGGGAGAGTTTGTTGAAAAGTTCTGGGTGGGCGTGGCCTGTGGGTTTCAACATTCAGTGAGGTTAAAGGTAAAGGTAAAGGGACCCCTGACCATTAGGTCCAGTCGTGACTGACTCTGGGGTTGTGCGCTCATCTCGCATTATTGGCCGAGGGAGCCGGCGTATAGCTTCCAGGTCATGTGGCCAGCATGACAAAGCCGCTTCTGGCAAACCAGAGCAACACATGGAAACGCCGTTTACCTTCCTGCTGTAGCGGTTCCTATTTATCTACTTGCATTTTGAGGTGCTTTCGAACTGCTAGGTTGGCAGGAGCTGGGACCAAGCAACTGGAGCTCACCCCGTCACAGGGATTCGAACCGCTGACCTTCTGATCAGCAAGCCCTAGGCTCAGTGGTTTAACCCACAGCGCCACCCGCGTCCCTTTGCGCATTGCTTATGCGTGCAAAATTATTTGATTTTAAAGTAAATTCTGGAGTTGTTTTAGAAATATTAAGCAGAACACAAGCAAGCAATCAACCATCACTTGAATTTAAGGAAAACATCAGGAAACCAAGGTTTACAAATGTTGGATTATGTGGGGGGGGGGGGTGAACACTTTTAGCTGATGCTCACAAAGCAGGCCCACTGGTAATTCTGGGAACAAAACATAGTGTCTGGACAAACACTGCCATAAAAAGTACTAATGGATTGGAAAGCACAGGGATTTCATTTTGGCAGGCTTTCAAGGTTTAGCTCAGCATCCCAGGCTTATGTGGAACTACCGGTTTCTTTTTGTAGCTGCTTTGACATGTGGTTACATTAAATAGTCTCTGTAGTCTCTGTAGCACTTTCCGTCCTTGGAATAGGTTCCAATTGAAGTACATTCTACATTGCTTTTTAGTAAACCAAGATGCCTTCTGCTGCCATTGTTGTCATGCAACATAAATATGGAAGGATGATAAGATGCATCCATCCTATCTAATTAGAATAGGAGGCAAAGGTTCCTCAGCACAGACACCATTCTTAAAGACACTCTGACACCCAAAACTGATGGCACCAATGGTACTGGCCCGCTGCTTTGATCCAGCAGAGTTGCTGTCTGTCAAGAGACTGCCAATGTGCAGTCAGGGCATGATTGTTACAGCGCAGGTCACATGAGTCACTTGAATGGCATCACCAAATCACAATTTCGCCAGCTCATTCTTTTGCATTGGCTCAGCTAACAAATCTAAAGTACACAAGATTCTTGCAGCACTGTGTTTCCTGTAGAATGTAGACACATACCATTTTTAGGTGTACAGCTAATGGCTTTTCAAATATTGTTTCAAGGCACAAAGTACGGATGTGACGAAAATCTGTTTGCAAACATATGTATCATAAAGACACACTAACTGGAGAGCTGTAGTTGGTTGCAGCCCTCTCTTGGCTATACATTCAGCAGCAAATATGTCTGGCAACATGAGAAATGGACTTCAGTTTCAATATTAATAAACCCAGTGAAAATTCTACCACACCTAGTTTTATGTGTTGCTGACTGATTTTCATCTGAGTCAAGCCCACACTTTTCCTGGCATGTTCCAAGACTCTAGCAAGTATCCTGAGAGTTTCTCCTTCAAGTTCCAGCGATATCAGAACAACATTGCTGTCGAGATACAATAGGCACCCACTATCTGCACTTTTCAGAAACAATGGAAGACATTGTTGTTCTGATAAGCCTTCCAAGCTCTACCATAGGTGTCCATTTGGGATTGATTTCTAACTCCTCTCATTGTTTTTGTACTGTTTTGTTACTGGTTTTAAAATTGTTTTTTTATTATATATTATATATTATAAATCAACATGGAACATATGTGGTAGGTAAGACATTTCTATTTGTCCAGTCTTTTGGCAGTTAAATTAGAATCTACTGTGGTATTCATAATATTGTTTCAGGGTATGTTCCTCTTAAGGAAAGAATAAAGGCTTAAGAATTCTGGTTATTTATATTTGTTTATTAACTACTTAGACTGTCAACCTAGTTTGGGTATTGCGTTAGAGCAGGGGGCAGCAACCTTTTTCAGCCGTGGGCTGGTCCACTGTCCCTCAAACCATTTGGTGGGCTGGACTATATTTTGAAAAAATATATGAACAAATTCCTATGCCCCACAAATAACCTAGAGATGCATTTTAAATAAATGCACACATTCTACTCATATAACAACACCAGGCAGGCCCCACAAATAACCCAGAGATGCATTTTAAATAAAAGGACACATTCTACTCATGTAAAAACATGCTGATTCCTGGACCGTCTGTGGGCCAGATTTAGAAGATGATTGGGCCGCATCCGGTTGCCTACCCCTGCGTTCCTGGTTCCTGCCCCTCCTGCCCAAAATCTGGATTTATTATATAATGCAGGAAAATTGTGTAACTTGAAAGAAGAAGATTTGGTTTCTGTGTTCAACCTGCTTACAATTTAAAATAGCAGCTTTGGCTTCTTGAATATGTTTGTTTAGAAAAGATTTGCACTCAAAATCTTCTGGGGATTATCTGCCCTGCAATGCAATGCAGGTGGGCCAGCTGCAGAGCATTAAAAAGCGGAGCACAGATGGGTGGTCTGGCCTCAAAAGGAAGTGGGGGGGGGAGGTAATGCCATTTGGGTGGGGATAATCCTGGGTTTAGAAGGTGAGACAGGGTAGGGTTGGTTGGGCAACACAGTGGAAGGTGAGCTAATTACTCAAGCTTTTGGCTGAATTCCTCAAAAATAACTTACAGTCTTTCAAAAGTGTGGCGTTGAAATTACTGTCATTTTCTAACTTTAGATACTGGGTGTGCAAAAACAGTAAACAGTGTATTTTCACCACAACAGCATAACATAGACGTATTTATTCCTAACCTCCCCCTTTTTATATTTCTTCTGGATGGAAAAACTACACCGAATTATTACTTTCCCTGCAAGGGAAGCTTTGCAGCTTCCCACTCCCATAAGTAGTCAAAAGTTTCAAAAGAATAGCATTTGTGTGTGAAGAGAATACAGTACTGGATACCTTTAGTGTTTGCAGTAGTATTTGTTTAATTCATAAACATACAAATGGAATGTGGAGCCGTAGTCAAGCACATAGACAGATGGTGCTACTTTGCAAAGAAGTCTTCCCCTTCACTGACAATACGCCATAGAGACCTGCCCTTGAAACATACTTTGGGAAATTGTAGATATATCTGTATAGAAAGTTGCCCTAGACTAAGTTGTACACTGACTGGCATTGGATCTTCAGGTTTTCAGATGGGAATCTTTCTGAGCCCCAGTTGGAAAGGTCAGGGGCTGAACTTTGGACTTTTTGCACACAAAGTATGCACTCTACCCCTGAGCTGCAGATCTTCCAAAGTGTACACTGAACACGCATACAAACTGTATGCACACTTTTTCATAAGTTGTGCATCAGGAAGGGGGTCCAGTGCAATCTCCTACTCGTGCTCAATATCTCTTCCCAGTGGGATCATAGAAACTGCTTTATTCTGAGTAAGACATTCTGTTCATCTAGTTCAATATTGTCTACACTGACTGGCAGTGGTTCTCCAGGATTTCAGACAGGGGTCTCTTCCCAGCCATACCTGAAGATGTTGAGGAGTTATGCTGGGACCTTTTGCATGCAAAGCACTGAGTCACAGTCCTTCTTTTGGATGTGTGGCAGATGTCAAAGTCCTAATAAAGTTCCAATGATTAGTTAATCCATGCAAGTAAAGAGGTAGAAAGGGGCTGAAAAAGGACTATGAAGCTGTATTGACATTACAGTACCTGTGTTTGTGTAATGCCGTCTTTAGTGGTTTTACTAAAAGATGTGTCTCATTCTATTCATTTGTTTATGTATTCTGTGAAAACATTCAGCAAACAATTTAAGCTTTAAAACACCTACAGTTCCTCTTTACTTCAATTTTGAACACTGTGAATGTCCAGCACTCATAAAAAATGGGATTTGGTTTAAAACCAACACACCTCCCATTCAAAATAAAGAGCACATATAATCCTTTGCATTGTCGTGCTTCTCTCTTACATGCAAAATACAATATAAATCATGGTTTTACATGAACACGTATATGCATGGCTTTATGGAATGAATACTATGGTCTAATTGCTCTGCCACTGGTTGTTCTGCTGCTGCACTACCTGTGGCTAAACCATGGTTTGGCTTAGTGTTATGTCTGAACCCAGGTTTGTCTCCACCAGACAAAATGCAAGAGGTAAGCAAAGAACTTATATAACTTTGGTTATAGCTCATGGTTTGTCTGGAGCAAGACAAACCTGGGTTCAGACATAACACTAAGCCAAACCATGGTTTAGCCACAGGTAGTGCAGCAGCACCAAGGGAGGAGTGCTGCATACAGTCTTCGATCTGAAAACCCACACATAGTTTGGCTTAACGTGATGAGGAAACCAGATCAATGTATGACATCAGCAAAACAGTTTAGACAAAGAGACCTGAATTAGTTTACTATAGTAGATAAAATAGTCTAGATAAAGTAGCCTTACTTGTTCCGGTCAATGTATGCTGTAATGTTTGTAGAGCTGTGAATAGTATTCTGTTAGTAGGAGTGAGATTGGGCAACAAACATCTAGCCAAGCAAGAATAGTGTTCATTCCCAAAACCTTTCTTCAACAGTGAACTCAACTTTTCCCATTCAGGTATTGCAGTTATGTAAACAGCTGTAGCACTAAATTTCCTGTCATGTTTCTCTTGCTGGCACAGGAGCCACATTAGCTAGGGAGTTGGCAACTATAGGTAATATGCATTTAGCCACTTTCTCCATCTTATACCTTCATATGTATTTCTGTATCCATGATTATAGACATACAGCATTCTGAAATAAAAACTTTTTAAAATATTTGTTATTGTTTTGAAATAATAAACATACAATGCAACCTAGAGAAGAAATCACACTTTCACAATCATTATGTATATCCATATTTTCTAAATAAGAAGTTGCAATTCTCAGAGTGGTTTAACAAACAGTCCCTCTTCCTAGGGAACTCTAGGAATTGCAGGTGAGTGAGGGGAATAGGGGTACCTCCAAAACTCTCAGCATCCTTACCGAACTATAGTTCCCAGGATTTTTGGGGGGAAGCCATGACTGCTAAATTGGCATAATGGTGCTTTAAATGTACCTTCAGTATTTGTATGGAGTCAGTTGCAGTAGAAACTGTGCAGGAGTCTGGGCAATCTCAGGCAAAACCTCTTGAACTGTGTTATCTAGTGTGCATATTTTGTAGTCTTTCCCTGGTGATAGTCACAAATTTAGCATATGTGGCATTTATTATCATGGAAATGGAGGTCTGTTAACTATCTGTATGACATGCAGGTAATTATTAAAGGAACCCAAAAATTCTGCTGATGCTGATCTCATGATTCTGCAGTTCAAACCACCAGATAATAGCATGAGGTGGAGGGAGCAAAATGGGTGTTCTGTGTGGTTTGTGGAGATTGTATTATTAGAATGCTGGGATGAGGATTAGTTTCACATACTGAATTGCGCAGTTCCTGTATGGTCTTTGCTCTCTGACTCATTACCTTCCTTCAAAGTCGAGGGGTAATATCTCCTTACTTGACAAGCCTGTTATAAAGACAAAAGTCCATTAATGACGGAGGTGCTCAGGTGAGAGTTTGCTTTAAATTTTAACTACTTGGTGGAAACAGTGGATGTAAAGCAGAGGTGGAACATAGAAGTCACATTCTACTGGTTAATAGACAAAGAAAAACTGCTCAAATAAGTATACAGCAAAAGTGTAAAAATGGTCTAAACAAAGACTCCTGACAACAGTGCAGCCAGTCTAAGGGACACAATTTTTCACCCCTTTCCTTCCGAACTTTGGTGCGTCTCCTGCATCCTAGCCACAATGCTTACTTAAAGAACTGCCTGGCATCTTTCTGGAAATCATCACAACTTTAATGCACGAGCTAGGCTGTGTCCATTTATAGTAATACCATCTCCAATAATACCACTGCTGATCTCATGAAAGAAATGCCGCAATGAAAAAGAAAATTGAGTTTGCTTCAGCTCAAATGAACAGAAAAGTTTGCCCTGGAAAGGATTTTGTTAAGAAAAGAAAAAGCAAATAGAAAAGAGTAGACGGGGACCAAATCTCCCCATCAAAAAGCAAATGCACTACTGATAGGTTTTTGTTGAGAATAGAATTTTTCTTACATATTTAGAAATAAAAGCTCTTAATGTCTAGGATTTTTCCCCCTTATTCTACAGAATTTGTTTTATTTATTTAGTAAATTACGTACCCTTCATCTGAGCATCACAGGGCAGTTTACAATATAAAAACACAAAAATACATAATATAGTAACAAACAAAAAGAGTAATGCAACCCTTCCCAGCCATTGTACAGCATATCACACTGAAATATGAAAAGGGTTGCATCTAATATTATAGTCATGCTCTGTTTGCTGGGGGAAAAATTTAAGAGCAACATATTTTCTTTGGCCTGAAAATCCTGAAATCACAAAACAAGGGATGTTTCTGGGCTAACTGATCTGTTGTCAACTGTTGTTTGAAATATATAGTGGAATTTGCTGATCAACTATATGTGATCACTTAGTGATATAATCTCAGTTTGGGAGGGAGAAATTAAAATTCTCATACTATAAAATTATACCTTTCAACATAGCTGCCAAGTTTTCCCTTTTCTCGCGAGGAAGCCTATTCAGCATAATGGAAAATCTCTTTAAAAAAGGGATAACTTGGCAGCTATGCCTTTCAATGCCTTCTAAACCATTAAATGACAAAACAGGTTATATTATATGCAAGTTTTGTCATATGACTGTAAAAAGTTATACCTATAACTATAAAAAATAATTCAAGGACCGTTGACTTACAGAAACATCCCCATGCTTTTGATGTATGTGGAATATTGACCACATAATTTTGGCTCCTCATAGGTGTTGGGAACTTTATAAATTTATTAGCAGGGCTTTTAACACAGGCCTGCTCTTGGGCTTTTCCTAAGGGGGAAGGTGAATTGTGCTTAAAAAGGCAATGTAGAGTTAATTAACTGTGACCAAAGGCACCTCAAGAACTGTTTATCTCACACCGGCTCATATGAAATAATTTGAATTTAAAGCTAAATATTGCTGTTGCTTAATATTACACAGGGCATAAAATGGCCAGAAGCGGCAAGCAACAATTTCATTAACATTCTGTGCGAAGAACATAATAGCTTGGCTGTTTTGACCAACAGGAACCTGTTATCCCCCCCAAAAAAACAACAACAACAAACAGGGTGACTCTATGGTATTTATTTTTTTCTTATTTCCAACTCTGTCCCAGATTCTCAAGATGGCACCCTGATGATCTCATGCACCATCCAAATAAGTTTGTTGAGGCAAAGATTGCAGGTGGCAATTCACTGAGCCTCTCTCTGCGTGACAGAAATTTGGAATTTGGGTATCCATACTGTACACCCCTATCCACTACATCTGGATAATGTATGTACTCCAGATAAATGGGTCACACTTAATTCAAGCCTCTCCTCACTCTCCTCGCAGCCCTTTCCCTTTAACGCTGCTGTCGCCAGCATTCCTCATCTGCCACACAGGCAAAGGGCTGGGCTGGGAGAAGGGGCTGAGGTAAATTTGTCACCGTTGCTAAGCAACCGCAAGGCAGGCTTCCTAGGCACTGCCAAACTGGCTGTTCAATGCTAGGCCTACCAACCCATGCGGAAAATGGGGCAGCCATTGTTGTCTCAAGGACTACCACCGCTTGTAGGAGTTTTCTGAGGTAAAATTTCCCCTTGACCTCAGGTATTTATATAATATCCTGACCTCAAAGCTTTCAAACCTAAGCATGACGTTCTTATTTCCTTCCAGGTTTAGGCCCTTGGTACAGAAGACATACTTCTGGTGGGACCACCGGTTGTTAGTAAACATCAGCCGTGCAGAATTGAAGTTCCGTGCACAGCTTCCGCCAGGTGAACATTTTTACCTGTGAAATATTGCCAAATGTATATCCATTCACAGGTAATACAGTTGGTCCTCCACTGCCCTGCCCAGTCACATTTTTACAGTTGCAATCGCATCCCCCCTTTCTGTGTAAAGTCGCCACCGTTTTTTCACTAGCCTTGCTCCTCTGGCTTTAATAACATTTGGCAAAGATACTTTGCATGGTGCGCAGACAAAAGTGGTGGAAATAGCTTTATGAATTGCTACTGGTCTGCATATCAGGCTACTGTCAAGACCCAGGACTAGTTCTGATTAATTTCATTTGTTTTTTTTTTGTTTTTTTTAAAAAATGACATTCTTATGTACTGTAAATATCTTTTCTCCTGCTCTATAATCGAGTTGAAAATATCTTACTAGGACTCTTAATACATGTGCAGTCTGATATTAGGCCTGCTAACTTGGAATTAAGCTCCATTGCTCAATGGGGCTTACTCCCAGGTAACAACACAGTCCTATCTATGCCTACTCTGAAGTAAGTCTTAGGCCTCATCTGCATTATGCACTGAAAGCAGTTTCATGCTGCTTTTAAAAAAGTCACAGCTTCTTTCCCCTCCAAAGAACTACAACTCTTAGAGTGGTTTAACAGTCAGCCCCTCTTCCTAAGGAACTCTGGGAATTGTAGTTTCGTGAGGGGAATGTACAGTACTCCAGGATTTGTGAGCAACTCTTAATCGTATAGACAGAACTTGGCAGAAGACTACGGGATTCCTTCCGATCTCTTGGAGGTTTCCTGAGAGCACCGCTGGATGAGCAAGGCAGTTCCTGGCTGTCCTTCCACTGGAAATAGAGCTGGGCGAGGGAATGTGGAGCAGAGACCAGTTCCCAGGCAGTGGCCCTGGCTGAAGGTTAAGGGGTAATATGATAGGTAAAGGGGACCCCTGACCATTAGGTTCAGTTGTGACCGACTCTGGGGTTGCGCGCTCATCTCGCATTATTGGCCGAGGGAGCCGGCGTGCAGCTTCCAGGTCATGTGGCCAGCATGACAGAGCCGCTTCTGGCGAACCAGAGCAGCACATGGAAACGCCGTTTACCTTCCCGCTATAGCGGTTCCTATTTATCTACTTGCATTTTTTTTGATGTACTTTCGAACTGCTAGGTTGGCAGGAGCTGGGACCAAGCAACGGGAGCTCACCCCGTCACAGGGATTCGAACTGCCGACCTTCTGATCAGCAAGCCCTAGGCTCAGTGGTTTAGCCCACAGCGCCACCTGGATAGCCATGTTCAAATATATAAAAGGACTAGCTGGCCCGGTCACGCATTGCTGTGGTTCTTTCCTGTGATTCCCCCCACATGACTTATCCTGCCCCCTCCTCCCTCCACCCCCTGGTTCATCCCTGTGACTGCCCCCACCCTGTCCCGACCCATGAGTTATCAACCCCCCTTTCCCCCCCACCCCCGCGGCACATCCCTGTGACTGGCCCCACTCTGTCCCGACCCATGAGCTATGAAGTCCCCTTCTCCCCCCACCCCTTCGGCACATCCCTGTGACTGGCCCCACCCTGTCCTGACTCATGAGCTATCAAGCCCCCTCCTCCCCCACCCCGTCTCCGGGGAGTGTTGGCCCCTCCCCCTGTTTCTCCATACCTTGGCCCCCACCCTTGGAGAAGGAACTGTCAGCTTTTTGGTTCTACTGTATTTCCCAGCATGCACTTTTGTCTGAGCCCTCTGTTGTCCCTGGGGAGTGTTGGCCCCTTCCTACATCTTCCTACATTGACCCACACCCTTGGAGAAGGAACTGTCAGTTTCTGGGTTCTATTTCCCAGTATTTACTTTTGTCTGAGCTCTCTGTTGTCCCTGGGGAGTGTTGTACCCTCCCCCTTGTATCTCCATACATTGTGGTTAGTTTGTTAGTTTGTTTTGGTTATTTGGATTTTCTAATTTTGGAGTAGGTGTTTTGAATGTAAGATGTGGTGTTGGTTTGAGGACTTAAACTGGGGAGAGAAAGTGCATGGTTGTGGTTTTTTTTAAAAAACACAGAGGCTGGCAATCAGTCATAGTATAAACCAGGCACCCCCAAACTTCAGCCCTCCAGATGTTTTGGACTACAATTCCCATCATCCCTGACCACTGGTTCTGTTAGCTAGGGATTATGTGAGTTGTAGGCCAAAACATCTGGAGGGCCGCAGTTTGGGGATGCCTGGTATAAACTATAAAGCCTAGGTTAAAAGGGGCACGACTGCCCTTACTTAAAATGGCCGCCGTAGCCTCGCATGTGACACAACGGCCACTAAATTAAAAAACAAAAACCCCTCGTGCGTGTTAGGGGAAATGATGAACGACTGCCTAATGCTGCCAGGCGTTTATTAATGCAGCTGCCGGGAGAGGCTTTGGAGGTGGAATGGCCGTTCTGGTGGTCGGCCTACTCATTTTTCCCTGTCCCAACCCACCCCCCACTGCTTTGGCTGACTCAGGGTCCTCCCCCCCCAATGGCTATGTGTTTTCCCCCTCCCTTTGCTGTGCCTTATCCCTGTGTTCCCCCCCCCCCCGTGAAAGGCCCTATTCTGTTTATTTTTCCTTGGCAATGCTGCAGCCCATTGAAAAAGCTGGGCCTTGTTGCTGCAAAAGGACTGTTTTCAGTTGGTTGCTGTGGAATTTTGTGGTGTCATCTGGCAGCGCAGCTGCTGGAGTCTTCAGAGCTTCTGGTGGTGACGTCTAATTTGGGCACCACTTTTTGTGTTTAATCATTATTTTAGGTGTGAAAGGTGTGGTTTTTTTGGGGGGAAATTATGCCAGATCCCTCCCTGATGGGCATGGAATGTTGTGGCCAAATTTGTTACATTACAGTTCAGCAGTTATGGAGAAAGGCTGTTTCATCCGCGTGCGCAATGCCTACAGAAGAGGGTGAAAGGTTGTTTTCTGCTGCTCCAGAGAAGCGGACACGGAGTAATGGATTCAAGCTACAAGAAAGAAGATTGCACCTAAACATTAGGAAGAATTTCCTGACAGTAAGAGCTTGTTCGACAGTGGAATTTGCTGCCAAGGAGTGTGGTGGAGTCTCCTTCTTTGGAGGTCTTTAAGCAGAGGCTTGACAGCCATCTGTCAAGAATGCTTTGATGTTGTTTCCTGCTTGGCAGGGGGTTGGGCTCGATGGCCCTCTATGATTCTACGGTATGTGTGTCTGCTGACAACTCTTGCCACTGTTAACCAACTACAGCTCCCAGGATTCCAACTACAGCTCCCAACTACAGCTCCCAGGCAAGTCGAATTAGAATGGCAACCTGAGCATGCCTACGGATTCTAGCCTTGGTTTATTTCCAATTAAGTAACTTCAAGCATCACTGCTGTAACTTGTACTTTGCTCTCTGGATACATGACGGTCTGGGAAACCTCAACTAATTTAGTGCAGGTTGGTCAGTGAGCTCTCTTACTTGAAGGCTGGGTGGCCTTTCAAAGTCACTGTCTTTAACCCTTCAGCTAAATTGCTGGCAGTTGGCCAAGCCCATTTCTGGGCAGGGGTGGCAACTTGAATAAAATATGGGGGGGCAGGTAAGCCCCACCCTGCATAATTGATCACATGATGCCACGTGCACACACTATTTGAATGGCAATGCCTATCAACTTGGGGGGGGGGGGTTTCAAATATTTTAGAGGGGACCGTGGGCAACGAAGGGACGTCGGTCCCTAGGAGTTGGCTCTTATGTTTGGGGTGGGTGGGGAGAGTTTGAAGGACTTGATATGAAAAATGCACCACGGAGGCATAAGAAACCAAGAAAGAGGATCCTTGAAACGCTGAAAAGAGCAGCAGCAGTTAGAACGATCGGATTCTGCCCATGTTTGATCCTAAAGGGAGTTCCTTCTTTTGAAGAACGGTTTAAGGTAGCCTGAAGATCAGGAGCAGGATTATCCAAACAGGAGCTGGCTCGTTTCCTTGCAGAATCTGCTCCCCAACTCTCTCCATTCTCTTAATTGCAACGCGAATTCAGTGTATGCACCAAGCCGTGCCTTGATCTCTGTGGCAGATCCCTCCTATCTCCACCTTTAGTGACAGACTGGAGCAGGGCTTCTCACCCCGCTCGTTTTTTTCCCCTCTTTCCCCTCATTTTATTTTTATTTCCCTTCCTCTAGAGGTCTCAACCGGTTTTTCCAGCCCAGCCTTCTTCGCATAGGAGCAGGGCTAGGCTGACTCACTGTTTGGAAATGGAGTGGGCGTGTGTGTGAATGTAAGAGAATGAATGATGTCAGGCGAGGCAGTGGCAGGGAGGCAGGGAGAGGGAGGGGACGAGCGAAGAGCATGAAACTGGCTGTAAACACAGCGGCGCCTCCAGAAGCAGCCACGGCCCCGCCAGTCCAGCCTGCCTCGGGGCTCCATCTCCCAGGAGCCGCCCTCGCGTAGAGGAAACCTCTCCAGCTGTTGCACTGCCGAGGTAACGGTGCGTATGGCATTCGCGTAAAGAGGCTGGGATTAAATAAAAAGAAGAAGGGAGGGGGGAGCTGCCTGCAAGGGAAAATGAAACTTTCTTCTAGCTGTTTCTTCTTGCGGCTCCTAGACCAGTGGTGGGAGTGCCTGCCTCTAGTTCTGGCCAGAAGGAACTGCAAATGCCAAGGAGCTTGGTTGGAGGCTATGCAGGAGACTTTCCTGCTGAGTGCTGGAACGCAGAACTAGTTTGGAGGCTTTCCCCGTCTCCAAATACGTAGGTAAGTTCAAGAGCTGGTGGGTCAGCCAAGGGGTTAGTTGTGTATACTGTATAGGAAGGAACGAAAACTCCATGGCGCTCCCCCCAAAAAGAAAAATCTGGTGGGGGTGGGGGGGAGGTTTGTGGTGCCAAATATGTGAATGAAACTAGCCCAATAGCCTACTGCTTTTTCTTAAAATGCTTTACACTATATTGCTTCCGAAATGTCTTTATCTCCACCAAAACCTTTTTATTTTTCTATCTGCTTGACTTCAGTTTTTAATAGGACAGTCCTTTGCATGTCAGTTCACCAGTAAATCCCACTGAGTTCAATTGGACTTACTCCCAGGGTAGTGCAGGTTGCTTCCAAAGCAGAAGGATGTTTCTGGGGAGTTGCATAAAAGTTGACTGTATAAGATTGTTGTAAATATTAAACAAACTGACAAAACATTTCTGGCTCAATTTCATTGCCATAAAATACATGTACAGTATTGTGAAAATGTCAAATGCAGGCAAACTTTTCTTTAGCACGTCACAGTTACATAGAAGTAGTTTTGAACTTGGTGATGCTTGTGCCTCACTAGTTTTGACTGTGCTTTATTAGAAATGTGTAGAAATGTTCTGTAATTCAGTTTATCTTGAATAGATTTTTAGAGACTTTGGAATGATGTGGGGTTTTTTTAATGGTAAGGTTGCTTCTACACATAACATTGTTATACTACATAGATTATTATCTAAAAGCAGAGGTTAGACCACTACTGTATGAAATGCAGTTTGGGCTGGATTCAGGCTCAATCTTGCATAGAATAGGGGCAGAACAATTTGAATCCTCTTTATGTAAGGCTGGGGGCGTTTAATTGGGTGGAGGTGTACCTCTCTCAGCCGCTGTTGTCACCTGTGCATCACTCTGCTGGAGTGGAGCTTCCCCACTTCTGTCTGCTGAATGTGATATTTCAGGGGCAGGGCTGTGCCAGCCTTGGATCTGTTGGATCCAGAGCTGGCCCTGCATCTGTGTGACAGTGTTGCGTGCAATTTGGATCTGATTGCTGTACCAGGTCCAGGTCAGTGTTGTGGTCCACCTTCCACCTCAACTACCATGCATAGCAGGGCTGCAATGTAGTTGTGAGCCTACTGCTCTGTAAATCCAACCAGGGGTTGGAGGAGTTTACCTTGCTCCCTAATGTTGTTGTGTCCAAATGAAGTTTCATTGAATTTAATGGGTTTATGCTAAGCATGATTGAGCCTGGCTCCCATTATTATTTTAAAACAAAAAAATTCAGCTTGCAAACAAAACACAGTGTTTTCCATATTCCCATTGTTTTGCTTAGTAAGATTGTTTTGTAAATCTGCTTCATGGATGTAAAAAGTCTTGTCTCCTCCCCCTAAAAAAAGAGGCCTCATAGTGTTTCTGTCAGCTGTGTAGTGGGTATTGTAAGCACAAATGTTTGCAAATTGTACTTGTATTCTTGAGTATTTTGCTTGAGGGATATGGTGTAGAGATAGCAGATTTTTAGATATAGATTTTAAGTCTAAATCTTGTTTGGAAGTGAGGGTATTGACAACAGTAGGCCTGTCTTTAAAGTAAACAAATTTAGTATTCAGGTGTATTACTTTTTAAGGAAGCTTACATCTGGTTGCAACCCAAAGCCATTCAATCCTGAGTAATCTCTGTAATGTTTGGAGGATTACACATAGCTACTGAATGAGGAAGACTAGGCAGGAAAAGAAGACAATCTATAACTAGCAGATATGTGACCTGCTACTTTGATTAGTTTACAGTTATCAGTCTGTTCCCAGAAGACTTTCCTCTTTCTTTCAAGCATTGAAAGTACACTCCTGCCTACCACATTCTTGAATCAGTCTGAGAAATCAGTCTCTCTCTGACCATAAAAGTCTTTATGATCAGTTCACAAATTGCATTTAAATAAATTAGAATATCAATATCATAAGAATCCCAATTATACTTTGATTGTTTTGCTTTGTATTCCAGTCTATAATCCCTTGAGCACTTGAAAGATTTTTGCAACTCTTCAACTTACGTATTCTTAATCAACACTTTTCATCATTATACATCATTTGGGGTTTAAACTTTTAATTGCCATATATTGAAATCTCTCACTTCCTTCAGATTATATGTATATCACGCGAAACTGTTGCATGTAGTAATTTCCACCCAAAGAACCATGAGCAAAAATCAATTAGCTACTAGCACTTCTCCACAAATGCTTTTCCAAGCATTCATTTAGGGCTACAATAGGTAGGTTTCTCTCAAGCTTGAGCAAGTAACAGAACATCTTTGAGTTTATAATAATGTGAGCAGAAGAAACTTTCTGCATCCAACTCAATGTTTTCTGGATTCTTAACTATAGTAGAAAATTGGAAACTGCATGTTTGTCGTCCATTAACATAATTATATTAATATTTGAACAAAATTAAGAAAGCAGATATCTAACAAGCATTTCTTTTCAACATATTTCATCCTATTAATCAAAACACAAGTATATCTATAGTTAAATCTTGAAAGAGGAGAGCATGATAGTTTGCATACTTCATAATACATAGGATATAATTTGAACTCTAAGCCATTTTTTAACTGTGGTTATTTCCTTAGGGAGGTATCTTGAAGCATAAAACAGTTGAGAATCTTGGTTTACATTTTTAGTAACTGTTACGTTTATACAAAGTTTATTACGGCAATGATTGCTAGCTTTAGGGCCTCTTTTTCTGTACATAAATATTAAGACCCCAGTTCCATCTACAGTCAAGGTTGTTTTATGGAACAGCATGCATCTTCTAGTTTAAGAATTGCCATGCAGGTGTTTGCCTCTCATTCCCTTCTCCTTACAATACACTCCTTGATTTTGATTCAATTTCTGTATTGGGTGAAAAAAGAGCACAACTACATCCATTTTCACATTGCAAAACAAGGATCAGTTTGTGTATATGAAATTGTAACATGAGAAGCAGCCCTTAATGGCTGTAGCCACTGAAAATAATCATATTTACAAAAATGGGAGTACTCTGGAGTAAGTGGTTTGAAGACTGCAGCCAAGTAGACACTTTAATATTCTAGGGCTGCCATCACCAACTGCTCAAAAAGAATGTGAGCAGAAAACCACCTTTGCCAACTTGTGTCTATTGGTGTCCTCTGCATGTTTGCAATCTATGTTACAAAGGGATGTATATTAATGGACTTTGCTTGTCTACAGGATTGAATGTATGTGGACTTTCCCTTTTCTATGATTTACTTTAGCTTACGAATTATATTTTTATAGGCTATTATTTTTTTATTTAATTTGTTTTATTTGCAAAATATTTATGGTAAGTATTAGCTTGTCTAATTTGCATTTAGGTAGGATAGTTTTTACACAATATTTTTAGTACTATATAAATGCAGGTACCATAACACTTCATTTTAATATGGAGACAGAACAGCTATATGCCAAGCAGATGCTGGAAGAATGGCTCTTAACAGAGACATTGCTGTCTTTGCAGATCTCAGCCTGTTAGGAGGCTTATTGTACCATGGGCACTACTGTCCCAGATTATTCCAAAGGGCATTAAGAATCACAGACAGTACTGTCCCAGCAGATGCTGCGAGATTTATTTAGGAACTAAAACAGGCATTGATGGGAAAGTTTCTGCAAGACAGATGAACTACTGTTTCCTCAGATGTGCATCTGCTCAGAGAACTGTTTAACTATACTGGCTATTCCTGCTCCGCTATGAGCTGAAACTTGGGCAAAGTCAGGGCCATTGACCTTGCTGAGATTTGCTTTTGAGTAAATATGCATAGGATTGGGCTGGTGGTAATAAAATAATAGCAATTTATTATTATTATTATTATTATTATTATTATTATTATTATTATTATTCCACCCATCTGACTGAGCGGCTTCCAACAACTTAAAACACAGACATCAAACATTAAAAACTTCCCTATACCTGTACATGGCTGCCTTCAGATTTCTTCTAAAAGTCAGATAGCTGTTTATTTCCTTGACATCTGATAGGATGGCATTCCATAGGGAGAGTGTGACTACTAAGAAGGCAGCAGTCCTATTCAGTGGTACCTTGGTTTAAGAACAGTTTAGTTTATGAACAACTTGGATTAAGAACGCTGCACACCCGGAAGTACGTGTTTCGGTTTGTGAAGTTTGCCTTGGAAGCAGAACATGTTGCACTTCCTGTTGAGTGTAAATTGAGTCCCCTGCTGCTATGGGAAAGCACACTTTGCTTTAAGAACACTTTGGTTTAAGAACGGACTTCCAGAATGGATTAAGTTTGTGAACCAAGGTACCATTGTATACATTTAGGAGTAAGGCCCATTCAACCTTATGGGACTTATTCCCATGTATAGGATTGAGCTACACTGCAGTCCATCTTATTTGAAAGTATATTCCAATTGAAATCAGTTGGATTTAAATCTGACCTATGTAAAATATTTGGCTTTTGAAAATGTAAGTTGTACCATCTTGCTATTTTTCACATTTTTCCAGTTTTCTGGGAAAAAATAACACTTGGATTGTAAGATACCCTGTTTCTCATATTTTAAGACATACCCATAAAATAAGCCATAGCAGGATTTTTAAGCATTCAAGGAATATAAGCCATACCCCGAAAATAAGACATAGTGATAGGGGCAGCAGCAATGCTGGCCGCGGCAGGAGGAGGAGGAAAAAAATAAGACATCCCTTGAAAATAAGCCATAGTGTGTTTTTTTGAGGAAAAAATAAATATAAGACGTGTCTTACAATATGAGAAACACGGTACTAAAACACATGTTTCTTGGTTAATGTGTATACTATGGTTATCCTGTTCAGAAAAACTGGGAGGAAAAAACCGAACAGATAATTTGCTTAACATGTGCCAACACACTGGTTTTGTTTCTTCCCATCACAGCACAAAGGGTGGGAACAGTTCAATAGCTGCTCATTCATGGTAAACCATGGTTAATAGCTTATCTTTACATGCAAGAGTGGTTAATGACTGCATAGATATGTACATAGCTGCCAAGTCTCCCGTTGAAAAATCCGGGATCAGCAGCGGCGCGGCACCGGAAGTCGCTTTTATGCATGTCTGGACATGCGTAGAAGCAACTTCCGGTGTCGGTGCTGCCCGATTTCTGGTGCCCAGATAATGGGCAGAGCGGCACCCGAAATCGGTTCTGTGCATGTCCAGACATGTGCAGAAGGAGCCTCCCTGGCAGGCAGGAAATTGGGGGATTTACGGGATTTTTTGCTATTCGGGATAACAGCAGGAAACGGATTGAAATCCGGGGTTTCCCCACAAAAAACGGGAGACTTGGCAGCTATGGATATGTGGCATCATACTGCATAACCTATGCTGCCTGAATGAAGGCACTAACGTGTTGGAGAAAAGTGCATGGTAGCAGTTATTGCTATAGAATTTTTGTTTTCAAGTTCAGCTGTTCCGTACATAGTCATTTTTTAATTTAAAAAACTCCTTAATTTAGGTGAACTACCCATACTTTTTTATTTGTTCAAAATTACAAGGTCTATTATAGCACACACTTCTTGGCTATTTATTTCAAGTTTTTTAATGGTAGGTAATGTTTTGGAATGCACATTGCTGTGGCTAGTATATATTATATGTCAGTAGGTACTAGACAGAAGATAAAAGTGATTTGGTGCCAGTGTAAAGGACTCTCCGTCTTTCTCTTTATACAAAACCTGGGGAATGTCAGTTTTCTGAAATCATAGTAAAATTATATGGAAATACTGTATGTTAGACACATACAGAACAGAGGTGAACATAGTTAAGGGACTGTAACAGAAGACTAGTAAGAAAGGTCAAGGTGTGGGTTAGCTAATAAACTTTGGTTCAGATAAAGTATATAGTATAATAAAGTAATAATTATACTGTCCATGGCTGTTCATCCAAGCATGGAGATCCATGCACTTCACAATACCTTTGAGGAAATCGTAGATGAATGTGAATGACACATCTGCTGAGGACTTGCATACATGTTAAAACAATTATTGTGTTCTGGTTCACCAGAAGCGGCTTAGTCATGCTGGCCACATGACCCGGAATCTGTCTGCGGACAAACGCCAGCTCCCTCGACCTATGAGCATGCAACCCCAGAGTCATCCGTGACTGGACCTAAGGGTCAGGGGTACCTTTACCTTTAATCTTAAATATAATAGACAGAAAAGCCTTCAACAGTGTTATAAGTTTGTGGCTAGGCAATACTATCCTAAAATATCTGGATGCAGTAAAGGGTTAGAATTTAAGCCACCCCCATATTCCAAGGTCTAGTGGGGGCTGGAGTTGAAACCAGTTTTTCTGCGTCCAGGAAACAGCCTGGCAAGAGAACCATCAAGAAATAATCACTGGAATGGTTGAGTCTTTAAGAAGGCCATTAACAGAGACTCTCTAGGTCAAAGAGAAAATGGGAAATCTTCATGAGATGAGAAAGTTAGCAAAAAAAAAGGCAAGAGTTTTAGGAGGGAGGGGCAAAATTGCAGTGGGAGGTGAGGTAAGTGAACTGAAAAAGTGTCCCTTTTGCAAGCTGGAGGGACCGCAGAGCATGATGCGGGCAGTCTGTTTTATGCTGCAGAGAAGATCAGACTTGATGTTTGAGGTCTCTTGGACTCCAATGCTGCAGCAATAGGAGGAACAAGACCCTCTTGGGGTGTGAATTCTCTGCCCTCTCTATATCTAGGTCCAGGTTGTATACATGTGTAAATACGGTAAATCATATACCGTATCATAAAGACACCAAAGTCTCCACTGTGTCTCTTTGTTTCAAAAGGAAACACAGAGCCTGGTAAGCATGCCTGGTACTTCTAGAATCTCGCACTGCTCAGAGATTGGGTTGCCTTGCAACAATATGAAGTGGGGGGGATATGGAAGAAATCACAGGGGGGAAATGGGTTTATTTGGCAAGATGTTGTTGGACAGAGAAAACATTTTCCCCCAAGGAACAATAATTTGAATTAGTGAAATCCATTTTTTCAAGATGGCTATATTTTCAGATCAGTATTCTTAACTTGTAGTCCTGTAGATTACCCCTATTTGTTTTGCTGTAGTGCAGCCTGAGGTGGTTTCATGAGGCCAACAGTCTTATTCTTAGATGCTTTTTATTATGTCAGCTGTGGATCATAACAAATAGGCTTAATCAGTATTGGACTGTTTGTTAAGTGAGCTTCCCTAGGTTTAGAAGTAAGTCTTGACTGAGGAAATAATGTTTCAATTTCTTGTCATTAAATCTAAGTTTGCTTAGTCTCTTTGGATGTTGTCAGTAATTGTGGTTCATCCTCCTCTAGCCTGCTGGATCAGGCCAAATGCCCGTCTCATTCAGCAGTCTTCTCTCACATTGGCCAAACAGATGCCCTTGGGCAGATGCCCAGAAACAGAAACAGAGCTCAACAGCACTCTCACCTGCAACTCCCGACAACAGCTACTCAGAGGTATAGTGCCTCAAATAGTGGAGGTAGAACCTCAGGCTTCATCATAAACATTAATATGCTTTGCTATCAGTATCACTGTGGTGTAGTTGTTAGAGTGTTGTACTAGGACCTGAGAGACCAGGTGACCTAGGGGAAACTGTATCTCAGCCTACTATTACAGGATTGTTGTGAGGATAAATTGAAGATACGGAGAACCATGTATGCCCTTTTGTGCGCTTTTTAGAAGAAAGCTGAGATACAAATATAAATAAACAAACTATTGTTTGTTGTGAATGAGTTTCAGATTCATACCTCACCCCTTTTTGTGTGGCATTGGAGATGAGTTTGGAAACTTATGCTTCTGTTTTTCTTTAAATATAGCTTGTTGTGTCATCTGGTTAATATTAACTTATTTAAGAGAAATTATAGTTAACATTAACCACACTTAGCCAGTTCACAAGAAACTGGGTAAGCAGAAACCTCCAAACTCCTCACAACTGCACCAAAGAGGGTAAGTAGATTGTGAGCCTGAGGTTCAACTGGGCTTATTTGTGTCAAACTAAAAATATAGTTTAGTGTGATGCTTGAACACAGCCAATAAAATAAAATGTTTTGAGCATTTTCAGTAAAGTGAGAATTGAGTGGTAGAGCAATATTGTGTTGTAAGGAGAGTCTGATTGCTGAGTGGTTGTGGATGTGGATGTTGTGTATTTCAATTTGGGTAGTGTGAATCTTTATGTAAGCGATTTTGTTGACCGTATTATATTTTTAAAGTTCATGAGAATGTTTAGATGCTATATACTTGTGGCGCTGTGGGTTAAACCACAGAGCCTAGGGCTTGCCGATCAGAAGGTCAGAGGTTTGAATCTCCGCGACGGGGTGAGCTCCCGTTACTCGGTCCCAGCTCCTGCCAACCTAGCAGTTTGAAAGCATGTCAAAGTGCAAGTAGATAAGTAGACAGCGGGAAGGTAAGCAGCGTTTACGTGTGCTGCTCTGGTTTGCCAGAAGCGGCTTTGTCATGCTGGCCACATGACCTGGAAGCTGTACGCTGGCTCCCTCGGCCAATAACACGAGATGAGCGCCGCAACCCCAGAGTTGGTCACGACTGGACTTAATGGTCAGGGGTCCCTTTACCTTTTACTTGTGCTGCATTTTTATATAGGTATGTTCTGTCATCAGAGCCAGCTCACCCATGAGGCAGGGCGAAGTATCTGCCTCAGGTGGCAGAAAGCATAAGTGGCAGCATCACCACTGGAATGTGCCTCTTGGTGAAAGGAAGGCTTTCTGGCGTGCAGCATTCTCACTTATCTTCCCCAGCCCTGGGGCAGAGCAGACAAGCAGCAAGACCTTGACCTTGCAGAACACCCTCCTCTGTTCTGTTTTGTTGCGGATGAAGGGTGTTCTAGCAGTGGGGCAAACAGGCTTACACACCGCAGTTAATTACACATACTCATCTAGCTAGCTTGTAGATGGCATCCTGCTTCCATATGCAGAGTGTCTTTAATTAAGCTGGGGAAAATACATTGTTTCTGTATTATGGTGACAATAGCATATTATAAATGTTATAGTGGGTCAAAGTTCTTCATCCACAGTTCCTTTTCTCCTGTATCTCTATTTAAACACCAGCCCATAATTACGCAGCATTATTTGAGATTGTTTTCTGCTTTAGTACTCTGGTTGTATGCATGCCTGTATGAAAGCCAGCCATGGCATCTAGAATCATTTGGACATGTGCCAATCCACAATTTTAGCCTGTGCTTTGTTTTTGAAAGACTGATTTATTTATTTTTTAAACTGCTATCTTAGATATAGCTATCTAGCAGCAATAGGGCTGAAACAGTTGTTTAAAAATCCAGCAAAACTGACAAGAGTTGTGGCCCAGGACATGCCTCTTTCTCATCATGAAATGCCTTTCTAATATACTGACTGGCCTTTTGATGTTCCTTTCTATGATAATGAGGGAATTACAAATTTACTTTTTTAAAAAATGTAGTTGCTAATAATTTCAGAAAGCAGCTAGATCACAGTTGTCTATTTTTCTGTCAGGCAAGTGATACTGATTCTCATTTATAGAGATAAATGGGTTAGGATTGTCTAATGTTGCTTCTGAATAACTGGGACCTCACTGATGTATGTTGCAATCATTTTACTGGTGAATAATAGTGTTAATGTGCCAGTTACTATGGTAAAATGTAAAGGACCCCTGAATGGTTAAGTCCAGTCAAAGGCAACTATGACACATAATATAACATCTTTCAGTGAGAGTTTTTTAACTGTGTCAATAGAAACCTCTTTAACTTAGACTTTTTTGGGTAAAGCCAGACTGTCAAATGAGTATCATGTACACCTTTATTTGTGCTGGTATGTACAGTGGTCTAGCTGTGGCGGTTGGGACCATTTTGGTGTTATAAAAAGCCGCCCATCCCAACTTCAGTGGGCCAACAGCAGAAAATAAGAGGCTGGCTATAATAAATTATATATGAAGTCCTGATACAGTACTGTTTGCTGTGCACCAATTGCTGAAACCTTTTCTCACTAGTGTTGTATGGCCAATGCTTCAAGGAAGGGTTTTTGGTAACATTCTTCACATAAATGGGAACTAGTAGGTCAAGTGCCATAGCTCTTGTGATAGAGCACATACTTGGAAGGCATAAAATCTTCATGAAATCCCTGGTACTTCCAGTTAGAATGATCATGGCTAGCAGGTGGTGGGCACTGCTGTCTGGGACTATCTTCTTTGGCGACCACTCATATCCGAGTAAGATTGCCTTCCATTAACACGGTTTTAACAATGGGTCCGTAAGTGACTGCGGAGACCAATTCTGAATCCACACGTCCTTCCACAGTGGGGACATTGGTTTCCGGGCGGGAGTTGATCACGGTGTGGATTTGCCAATCGTGCCTTCCTCTTAGCACATTTCTCCCTTGTATGAACCTAGATGATCCTTAAATTCCAGGGCTTTCTAACCCCCTCTCCTCTTCCAGTGTGACTGCAATGAAGTGATTGGAAGCTTTCATTTAGCAGTTTAGCATTACATCTGACTCCTAACTTGTGGTTAATTTTGACTGTGGTTTGTTTGAAACAAGGCAACTTCATAAACCACAGTTTGAAGTTAGCTTAATTTAAACAAACCATCATTTAGATTTTAACCACAGCATTTTGAACAGCATTCTTTCCCAGCCCTGTATAGAGATGTTAGAAATAGAACCTTGAATCTTCTATATGCAAAGCATGTGGCAATTTTCTATTTCATACATTGGATCTTATCCTTCCTACAAGAAACTGAGTGGAATTCCAGTGTCCTAGCAACTTTATGAAATAGGTTTGGCTGAGGAAAAAGTAACTTGATCTAGGAGCACTTACCCCTGGGTTTTTTTAGAGGCTGACAGCGAGAAAGCTCATTTTGTGAAATATTGCTGTGAAGTGTTCAAGGAAAAAGCTAAGGGGATCAATGGGAAGCAAAGTATTTATTTCACATAGTTGATACTATAGTTGAAAACATATTGATGGAAAACATCATTACTAACAGACCATTAAAATGAAACATTGACTAACGTGAGAAAGAATCTGAAATGTAAGACTTCTGATGAAAATTACCACCTGCCAAATCTCTGCTCAGCAAAAGTTCTGAATAGGAATTTTTACACATCTGAATTACGATTACATCATAAACAGCTCCAACTTTGCTCTGAGTTGCCTCAGAATCTTTGAGTACATGTATAGCCCAGCCATTATGTAAAACTGTTGAGCATGAACTGGTCGTGATGGCAGTTCAAAGTGTCACTTGGGACATTGTATTGTACCTACGATTTGGATCAAAGGACATCTTCAATAGTCAGGTCAGAAGGAAAAATAGGATGTTTCCCTTTTAAGCTTTTTGGACTTTCTGAGATTCTGCTGTGCAGCCTGTTGAATCCTCTTTTAATAAGTATACTTAGTTTCTTTTCTTCTTTCTCCTCACCCTAAAGGAAATACATTCCTCTTTGATTATATGATGGTAGAAATATTTGGAATGATGTCAGTGGCAAAGAATATCACCTTCTGTTGACTGCTCACCTTTTTGTTGTTTTTGGCATTTGTCTGTCTGAAGAGACTATGGAAGAGTGTGCCATCAGGAGTAAAGGCAAACCATTGGAGAGTTACATCGCCTGCTGTGGGTGTAGAGACCAATACACAAGAGAGATGTTTTATTGCAGTTGGGGCAGATGAAGGCTTCTGGTTTCGCTAATGCAGATGCACCTTGGCATTTCTTCTCTCTGCACTCCTCCTAGCTCCTGTGGTCATTGCTGTGGCTACATAACTTGACTGTTGCAAAAGTGCCAATATTTGACTGTAGGCACTGACCTGCTAGAGGTGTTAAGAAGCATGTGGTATGCATTATCAAATTGTGATATTTTTTTCCCCTCCCACTTTCTACTTTAAAAAGATAAAAGCAATACATTATCTGGGTATAAGGCAAGTACACACAGGAACAAGTGCCACCAATGTTACACTAGCAAACTCACAACCTAAAACTCATCAGAGGTCTAAACTATCCTGGCCTTTAGTGACATCTTTGCTATGGAGATCACCTTGGGTAGAAAGATGAAGGGAAAATGCTTTATATAAATGTGGGACATGTCTGTGCTGGCAATTTTTGCAGTGCTAAAACTAGTTGCTCATTAGTTGTTGCTTTTTAAAATTGATGAATATTTCATGCCTGAACTGGTTTATTTATTGCATTTATATATTACTTATCTGCCAGTGCACTGAAGGCGGCTTCAGTACAGCTATACTGCCTAACAGAAGCAGTGCAAAAAGAAATGGGTGGGGATGGAAGAGGAAAAATAGAATCGATACCTAAATGGGGTTATGTAATGTTGCATAGTTGCTGTTATGAATCATGACCAAGTGGAATGACCCCATGAGACATTTGTGGGAAAGGAGGAGCCAGATAGCAGCCAGTCTTAACTGAATTATGTTTCACATTTGTCTCTTATACTTGCAGTAGTATCAACAGTGACCTCTTAATGCTGAAGAGAGTTACGTTTTCTAATTAGTGCCCATGCCTTACTTGACACTTCAGTTGGTCTTCTAGTATCAGGCATGCATGAATACAGAAAGTCTAGCAGCTTTGAATGAAGACATAATATTGCAACAAAAACAAGTTAAGAACAAAGGTCCACTGTATAGGTAAAGGGCATACCAGCAGGGTGACCAGTTATGCATCAGCAAAAAGGATAGACACAACCATGCTGAGGACACAGAGTTGCATATGCTCGTTTGTGTGCAAATGTTAGAAATAATTATTAAAATTAAAATTTTGCCTAAGAAACCCAATTATTTTCCCATCCAAATTGTCCCCAGCATATTATTCAATTTATATGCTCCCCAGATCACCAGCATTGGTTTATCCATAATTTACCACCCAGATGATCCAGGTTCTGCTCCAAAATAACATTTCCTTCAATTACTGTCTATTAATCATTTTATCAGTACCCCCCTCCCCAAATTTAATCAAACAAAATAGATAGGGTGCACCGGTAGTAGAGCATGATTCCCTTTACTCGGTGGCATATTCTTTCTATGGATCAGGTGACTGGCAGTGTTTTTTCTTTCTTTTAACTTAAACCAAAAACAAGCTGCATGTGTGAACTCAAACTCCAAATATGGAGGGAGGTAACCAACATCATTTCCTCTTCCTTGTAGAGATATCATATGGGAGGAAATGTATATTCCTTTTTCCATAGTGTTCATAGGAACAGCATTGCTTCTCTTTTCACAGGGGCATTAGTTTCTGTTGTAGCTCAAGAGCCAGCCAGCCAAGAATTGTACCTGTTGTGTTTGACTTTAATAGTAGAAGGAAAGATGGACTACTTCATATTTCATCCTGTATGTTTGGTACCAAATGGACAAAGGACTCTTTCCAGACAGCCCTTGAAATATTGGGTGGTCTAAAAGAAAAGAGGATACCTGGCCATCTTAAATCGAATTTTGTCCTCCACAAGTGTTTTTTTTTTTTCAGAGAAAGATGAGGGATTTAGATTTTTGCAGGAAACAACTCGTTTCTTGAATAGAGTGTTAAATTACAATCAAGCTTTGTATAAAATCATTTTTATGAAATGATTAAATGAAAATACAGTCGTACCTTGGTTTTCGAATGGAATCCATTCTGGACGTCCGTTCGATATTCAAACACCAAGGCGCAGCTTCTGGTTGGCTGCAGGAGCTCCTGCAGCCAACCGGAAGCTGAGGAAGCTGCGTCAGACGTTCGGCTTCCAAAAACGGTTTGCAAACCAGAACACTTACTTCTGGGTTTGTGGCGTTTGGGAGCCAAAATGTTCAAGTCACAAGGCGTTCGAGAACCAAGGTACGACTAAATAAATCCAAACATTACTGAATATTACTTCAGCATAGTGTGTGTAGCTGCTTCCTGTCACACAAAATAATAAATCTTGTCAGGAACAGCATGACTAATCTAGGTATCTTTGGATTTAATATTTAACTACTATAGTTGTTCTTGCCATCCCTTTATAAGTATGTATCAATGCTAAAACTTTTCACTATGGACAAGGAGTCTATATTTTCAAGAAATGGAAAGAGAGGCAGCAGTAAAACTATGCTAAAGCTTCTTAACTTAAAATGTAACTGTATTTCTTTATCCCCATGTTTTAGTCGCTGTGTATTCTGTGGTAACATCTTGCCTCATTTAGGAACAAATTACAGTTAGGTACCAACACTTATATAATTAATACACAAATATTCCAGATTCCTATGTCACTTGACAACCTCTCATGGTGATAATAAATATAAATGACACATCCTAAAAATAGCTGAGCCGCTTCTTCTTGGTGGGGCATGTGACTAATGACACTTTTCCTTTTGCTGACTGTTGACTCACACTTTTTAGCTGGGTAAATGAAAGTACATATTACTCAGCACACACACACACACACACACACTTTTAATGCCTATGACTAAACTTTGGGCTTGTCCACATCAAACTTTACTGTTTGTTTGCAGCTGTTTGCATTCCCATTTAATTTGCATAGTCCACATATCATTACCCTCAAACAACACCTGTCTTGATATAGTACCTCTGTAAATTCAGGTTTACCTGATATGGGGATAATCCAATAATTCCAATCCACCTGGGGCCCCAAATGCTTTTGGAGAATACGTTATCATAGAATCACAGAATTTCATGATTTGGAAAGGACAACAAGGGTCTAGTCACGTGGTTCCCAACATGGGGCACATACCCCACAGGGGGGCAATTCGAGCTTGTTTAGACCAAGTTAATGGCCTTTTAGGCTTCCTCCACGTGAATAGGAGTTCACTTTTGAATAATAAGAATTATATATCATTGGGGGTGAGCATCAGGATTTTAGAGATGGTTAGGTGGGGCATGGCCAAAAAAAGGTTGGGAACCACTAGTCTTGTCCAACCCAGATGGACAGTTATTTTTACCAAGTATGATAATTATGGAGTTCATCCCCACCCTGAATTATGACGACTTCTCTATTCCAGTGCACTAGCTAAGAGTTGACACTGCATCCCAACTTGCTTCATCCTTCATCCTCAACATGCTTTGCTTATAATGTATTGTGTTTATAATGCCGTACTTGAAACTATGGTGATAACGGGTCACTGTTTTTTGCTCTTGCTCATAAAAGAAGCAATCATTCGTCTAATGAGCTTTATGTTTGATGTTTATAAATGATATTGCAAAGTAAAGTGCTTGATTTGAGAAAAACTTGCTGTCTGCCTTGATTTGATGGTTCTCTCCTGTATCTTGAAAGCTATATTTGGAGATCAGCCTTTTGTCCTGAAATAGCCTATGGCCAAAGCAAAAGCATAATGCAATTGTATTCTGGTTCTTTATGACTGAGTATCTTAAAAGACATTGCCAGTTTTGTACACTAGCCAGTGGATATAAAAACCTGGTAAAATCATTTTGTACAGTACAACACAAGGATGTAACAAATCCAATTAATGATGACTTTAAGCTATGATACTGGGAAAACCGCAGGTTGTGCTGCAGAGTTATGAAGGATGTAAAATGCATTATTAAATATCACAGCAATAGGGATAAGATATCCAAAGAGAAGCACTACTGGACGTAAAACTATCTCCTTTCAGTATATGTTCATTTACTGAAGCAGTGAAGTTTATCTTCTGATTTTAAAAACAGCTTAAACCGAACTGTATTTGAGTTTTAATAGTAGGCATTCCTTGCTTTGATATTCTGGTTCGTATGGAGCCCTGACATCAGTTTCCTCATTCAAATGTCATGGGAAATTCTGTTGTTTGATTTTGATTTTTGGTTTTGTTTTGTTTGCTGTCGGAGGAAGAAGAAAAAGGTGAGGCAAGAAAGGAGTGCAGAGACACACCAGTTCCTACCGTTTTAGGGACTTGATTCCGGATTTGTGTAGGCTTAGCTTTTTTTCTCCCAAAGATATCCCATAAGGCAGCAGAGTTTGCTGAAGGGGCAACAGGGTTTAGTGAGCAGGGAGAGCCAGTGACAAGGAGCAGTTCTAATAAACTTGAATTCTGGAAGGAGAAGCAGGAGTTTTCTTTAAATAAATAATAATGCACAATCAATATAGTAGACTTTCTCCAATTCACATCTTTTATATGGACTTGGTATCTTGGATCACTCTTTCTCAAGCTTACAAGTTAGACACATGAACATACTTGTTTCTTTCTTTCAAAATACAGATGAGGTGCCGGGGGAGATGATTAAGATGCTACTTGGAAGGCAAACATATTTCACACAAATTATTGCAATCTAAAGCAGTATTTCTCAAACACCTAATAATTAGTTTATCATTCTCTCTTTTTTCTGGGTTAAAATTGAAGGCACACTTAATTCTTGCATTCAAGAATTGTATGTATTTTCTAAACTCATTTCCTAAAACAATGTGTAGGCATCCTCCTTGCTAGTTCAGGGTACTCTGTAATATTGATCCTTTTGCAGAACAAGGCATCAGACTTCCTATACCCCAACCCATATAAATAAGAGACCATTGACACTGGGTTTTGGGTAAAAACAGGCTACAACTTTATTGAATACATATGAAAAAGGTTTGGCTTGGGCATGGGGCAATCTAAATACTTGTGGCCTGCCCGCTGGAAGGACGTGTGGTCAATCCAGGTGGGGTTTCTAAGACTTACATCAAATAGGATGATCCCATCAAATAGGGTGGACATGACCACTCCCCCCAATCCCTCTAACAGGATACCCCAGCGTTTGGGGGGGCAGGCGGAGACTACAACCTCCCCTCCGTCCAAAACAAGGGATTGCCCCAATGCTCAACTACTCAGTTTGAACCAAGGTATCAGCTGATATTTCTAGGACTCTCCCATGTCTGTTGGCTATAGTGTCACCTGCCTCAACAAATTCTTGCATTCCCCTCCTTCCCATGTTATTCCTTTGTTGCCCTTAATACTGACAATAGGAAAATGTTCCACAATACCTTTTGGTTCCAAAGGGTATAGAATTATATCTAATATATTGGCTTAACTTTCAAAGCACACTTCAGCCTCTTTTGTGGCAATGACTTGACCAACCACTGCTAATCTAACCATAGTTTACAGCACCATGTAAATAGAAAATTTAGATTTTGCTTCCTGTCCTTGTTCATTCAAACTTGCACTTTGTGTTTTGAATAATCTCCACTTTCATTTTTTTCATTTTAGTTTTAACTTCATTTGGATTTACAGTTATTGTACTGACTATTTCTAAAGGAGTGATATTGTATTGACATATTCTTTTGTTTACACTGTTGTGAAAACAAAGGTGAGCCAGAACAAATAAACTTCAGTAACTAGAATGTTCAGGACTCATTCTTTTGACTGCTTACTTGGTTGTGTATTGTTCCTGGTGATCTTGACCCAACTGCTTTCAGTGTTTGGAGCATACAAATTACTTGGTTTCTAATGGCTACAGATTATTTGGTGCTGCTTCTAGAGATCAAAAGGAGAGTGTCAGGCTTGGCTTGTATAATGGATAGGAGAGAGAAAGCAAAGATCAAAAAGAACTTTGCAGCTGTATCTAAGGACAAGCATGTTGCAAGGGAAATATGAGGTTTCCAGCCCTGGGTTCTCCCTCCTTGTAGTGAATGTGGGGGTTCAAGCATTTTTCTGGAGAGAAAAGTGTGTGTGGGGGGGTGTTTAATCCACATTCTCCATTCCCTATTTCTCTCCAGTCCTGCCTCCACCCCGTTACCAGACTCTAATACCAGAAGGATGTATTGCAGGGAAGAACCTGTGTTCCCTGAAATACAAACACCTCTCCCACCTACCCATCAGTTCTGACCTCAGGTGCCTGTCCCTCTGTAGCTCCTATTACATAGGATACTTCTGTCATAATGACATACAAGACAAATACCTGCTGCTAACAGGCATTTGGCAGAAAGTAACATTAATCATTTACTTGAACTTTTTTGTGTTGAACATAGCTGTACCAGATAGCCAGAGGGTGCAAGTGGGGGATTGTATGGTTTAATTTTTGCCCAAATTTTAAAGAAGAATCACATTTTTGCAGGTTGAAGTACCAGGACTAGTTCCTTAGAATACCACTTTTCTGAGGGCAAAAACTGCACCAAACAATAATGTTGCTAAGATTACATTACTTTTAGGAGAATGGGTAAGTGTTACAAGACAGGCTGAATAACGGTGTTTCTCTAAAAATAAGACACCATCTTATATTTATTTTTCCTCAAAAAAACAAAAAACGAAAAAACCCAACTATGGCTTATTTTCAGGGTGTGTCTTATTTTTTTCCTCCTCTTCCTGCCGCGGCCGGCATTGCTGCTGCGCCTATCACTATGTCTTATTTTCGGGGTATGGCTTATATTCCTTGACTGCTTTAAAATCCTGCTATGGCTTATTTTATGACTACGTCTTAAAATAGGGGAAACAGGGAACTCACTTCACAACATTATTGTTGTACTTGTTCATGCAGCCTGTTTTGGAGTACACCCTATTCCCTTTTGTCTTGTTTCACAGTTGGACATTTAAGAGCAGGAATAAGACATAGGGACAGAAATGTATTTTCCTCATTCTTAAGGACATTCTGTTCCCCTTTGTAAATGGGCATATTTTAAAAGCTGAAGTCTTACCTGTCCCATCAAACTTATCTGCCCTATCTGTATCTGATATTACTCATGAATTAAGTGACTTGCAGCACACAGAGATGCCTTGAACCAGTGGATTAGACTTTCACGTACCATGGAGCAACTCTGCGTCTTCTCCTCCCTGCCCCAGGGGCAGGGCTTAGACTGGAAAATTGAAATAGTAAAGAGAATCAATAGGAGTGTACAGAGTGTAACTGTCTGGCATTTCTGAATAGCCACAACCTATTCCCATATTTATGAAATTATAGTAGTTTGGCACAACTATGAAGTCAAATGCAGCCTACCAACTATCTAACTGCCCCCTAGCGCTCAAATGGTCTATGTTTTAGATCTGTGGATACCTGTGATTGGATAATAAATTTTGTGGTTGTAAGGTTACTGGTGGGCTGCATTCCACATAATAAATCAAAAGCTTGTAGAACTCTGATAAAAAGGAAGGACCTTATCGTGTTGAGGTTGTGACTGCTGGACAAGCTTGATGCCCGGCAACTTGCATTTTAGAATTGCTAGGTACTGAAAGCAACTATTAAGAGCTCAAATCTAATGTCCAGCCATCTCCCAGGAAGGCTGTACTGGACATTAGAAATGGTCGCCACCGGTACTGTCCAACATACATGCAGAGGTAACTGACAATTTTTGCAAATTTTACATCTTTTTCAACTTTAATTGCAGAGAATGTATTGATGGTACCTGGAGGAAAAGCTTGTGAGACTCTTTCCGGAAAACTGAAGCCTTAATTGAAAGTTAAATTGGAATCCCCAGTTTCTACATGCTTTGTTAAAGGAACAAGATTGACTGGAATTACGGGAGGCAGACTTTAAAAGAAGCAGGAGATAATATTAGAAATCAGACAAATATTTGTTAATTTTGCTGCACGTGTTAAGCCTGATGGATACCGTAGAGACAGCAAAGCTTGAAGAGCACATGGAAGTCCAGAACAATGAAACTGCAAATGGTTATGCTCGACCCACACTCACTGTCAGTGAGGAGAACAAGAACAGCAGCAGCAAACCAAAGGGTTTATCCAATGGCTTGCGGAAAGGCACCAAGAAGTATCCAGACTATATACAGATTTCTATGCCCGCTGAATCTAGAAACAAACTTCCTTTAGAATGGTGGAAAACAGGCATTGCCTTTGTGTATGCTATCTTCAACTTAATTCTAACGGCTGTCATTATCACAGCGGTACATGAGAGGGTGCCTCCCAAGGAGCTCAGTCCTCCATTGCCAGATAAGTTTTTTGATTATATTGATCGTGTAGATTGGGCTTTTTCTGTATCAGAAATAAATGGAATTATACTGTTTGGATTATGGACAATCCAGTGGCTGTTTCTCAGATACAAGTAAGTTGCACACCTTCTTTTCTTCTTCTTAAAGACCAAACTAGATGTCAATTAAATACATAGGCAGTTATGTAGCTTGTCTGTCTTTAACTAATTATTCACTTCCCTACAGGGATCAGAATAGAAATCTGTTTTACAGCATGGCTAGGAATTTTAGAAAAAAAAAGCTGTATGAGGGACTTCCATTCCAGTCTCAATGGGGGAGTGATTCCTTTACAGTGAAAATTGAACTTCCTCAACCGTGCAGTTAGCTTAGGAAAAACTGATATGTAGTGAACATTACACATAGTAAGGACGCATCTAGTTTGACCCTCCCTAAGAGAATTCAGAGTTTTACCTGTTAATCATAATTTACTTATTAATCATGTGGACTTGCAAAAGAAAGGACTGAGATACTAGAAAAAAGCTACATGCAAGTCTGCAATAATGCTGCTATAGAAATGGTAAGTGGTGTTGCCTAAAATTTTGGATTAGTTTTTCCTTCTTTATATAATTATGTTTAAAACAAGTGGACTTGTAACAAAGATGCAACAGATTTATATTTAAACTGAATGTGATTTAAGATGCAGTCCTATAGCAATTTATCTGGGATTCATTCCTGTTCAACTCAATGGGACATACTTCTGAGAGTGCACATGTAGAATTGAACAATTCACCCAAAGGAAACTAGTGAAGCAAATATTTAATATGTGCTACTATCTACTGTATATTCCAGTTCATCAGTGTCAAACCCTTCATGCAGGGAGTACTGTAGTTCTATGGTCACAACCACGTACAGGAAGCAGCTAGTAACATGATGAATTATGCAGCTTTCCAAAGTTCAGAAAACTTCAGAAAACTTAGGGAAACGCTGGGTGAAATCCCATGGACAGAAATACTAAAAGGGAAGGGAGTTCCTGATGGTTGGGAGTTTGTTAAAAGGGAGATATTAAAAGCACAACTTCAGGCAATACCAATGAGACGGAAACATGGAAGGTGCCTAAAGAAGCCAGGGTGGCTATCTAAAGAACTTTTAACTGAGTTAAGATTTAAAAAGGATATGTACAAAAAATGGGGAAACCACCAGAGAGAAATTCAAACAAATAGCCAGCACGTGTAGAGACAAAGTCAGAAAAGCTAAAGCACAGAATGAACTCAGGCTTGCTAGAGAGGTTAAAAGCAACAAAAAGGGTTTTTATGGGTATGTCTGTAGCAAAAGGAAGAACAAGGAATCAGTGGGGTCACTTAGAGGAGAAGATGGTGAAATGTGAACAGGGGACAGAGAAAGGGCAGAACTCCTCAATGCCTTCTTTGCCTCAGTCTTCTCCAAAAAAGAAAACAATGCCCAACCTGAAGAATATGGAGCAGATGATTCAGCAGGGGAAACACAGCCCTGAACAAATAAGGAGGTAGTACAAGAATACTTGGCTAGTTTAGATGTATTCAAGTCTCCAGGGCCAAATGAACTGCATCCAAGAGTATTAAAAGAACTGGCAGAGGTGATTTCTGAACCACTGGCAGTAATCATTGAGAATTCCTGGAGAACAGGCGAAGTTCCAGCAGACTGGAGGAGGGCAAATTTTCAAAAAGGGGAAAAGAGAAGACCCAAACAATTACCGCCCAGTCAGCCTGATGTCAATACCAGGAAAGATTCTAGAGCAGATCATTAAGCAAACGGTCTGTGAGCACCTAGAAAGGAATGCTGTGATCACTAAAAGTCAGCATGGGTTTCTGAAAAATAGGTCATGTCAGATTAATCTGATCTCATTTTTTGACAGAATTACAAGCCTGGTAGATGAAAGGAATGCTGTGGATATAGCCTATCTTGATTTCAGCAAGGCCTTTGACAAGGTGCCCCATGATATTCTTGTAAAGAAGCTGGTAAAATGCAGGCTAGACAGTGCTACCATTCAGTGGATTTGTAACTGGCTGACTGACCGAACCCAAAGGATGCTCATCTATGGCTCCTCTTCATCCTGGAGAGAAGTGACTAGTGGGGTGCCACAGAGTTCTGTCTTGGGCCCAGTCTTATTCAACATCTTTATCAATGACTGGGATGGTGGGCTTGAGGGCATCCTGAGCAAGTTTGCAGATGACACCAAATTGGGAGGGGTAGCTAATACCCCAGAGGACAGAACCACACTTTAAAATGACCTTAACAGATTAGACAACTGGGCCAAAGCAAACAAGATGAATTTTAACAGGGAGAAATGTAAAGTACTACACTTGGGCAAAAACAAATGAAAGGCACAAATACAGAATGGGTGACACCTGGCTTGAGAGCAGTACATGTGAAAAGGATCTAGGAGTCTTGGTAGACCACAAACATGACATGAGTCAACAGTGTGATGCAGCAGCTAAAAAAGCCAATGCAATTCTGGGCTGCATCAATAAGAGTATAGCATCTAGATCAAGGGAAGTAATAATACCACTGTATTCCGCTCTGGTCAGACCTCATCTGGAATACTGTGTCCAGTTCTGGGCACTACAGTTCAAGAAGGATACTGACAAGCTGGAACGTGCCCATAGGAGGGCAACCAAAATGGTCAAAGGCCTGGAAACAATACCTTATGAGGAAAGGCTTAGGGAGCTGGGTAGGTTTAGCCTGGAGAAGAGAAGGTTAAGGGGTGATATGATAGCCATGTTCAAATATATAAAAGGATGTCATATAGAGGAGGGTGAAAGGTTGTTTTCTGCTGCTCCAGAGAAGCGGACACCGAGCAATGGATTCAAGCTACAAGAAAGAAGATTCCACCTAAACATTAGGAAGAACTTCCTGACAGTAAGAGCTGTTCAACAGTGGAATTTGCTGCCAAGGAGTGTGGTGGAGTCTCCTTCTTTGGAGGTCTTTAAGCGGAGGCTTGACAGCCATCTGTCAGGAATGCTTTGATGGTGTTTCCTGCTTGGCAAGGGGTTGGACTGGATGGCCCTTGTGGTCTCTTCCAACTCTATGATTCTATGAAAGTTGGTTGTACTGGAAGTAAGCAATCAAGTCTTGCAGGAATGGTCACTGCTCTACATCAGCTGTTTTACTCAAAAATATGGATGTGCCACCTTCCTAGAATCTAACCTTAAAAGTTATATACAGTGGTACCTATACTTACGAATGTTTCTACTTACGAACGGAGCTCCGTCCGCCATCTTGGATGCGGTTTAGATAGGATGTTTTCTACTTACAAATTTTTAGATAGGGTTGCTTCGACTTATGATTTTTTTTCTCCCAATTCTTTCTCCCTATGGGATTCGACTTACAAATTTTTTCGACTTATGAATGTGCGTTCAGAACGCATTAAATTCGTAAGTAGAGGTACCACTGTACAACAATGATAACAGATCCCATAAGATACACTTGGGTGGTCAAATAATAGAGAATATGAATTGCTCTTTCTGAAGCATATTGGTGCCCATAAGATAGACATATTACAGTCAAACGTTGCAAACCTTAAAAAATCCAAAACTTTACTGTAAAATTTATGGTGTCATTTGCCCAGTCCTGTGGAACATTCTTCCAATAGAGATTCAGCAAGAAATTTCCATTTTAACCTTTGGACATCTGCTGAAAACTTTTCTATGCTGGCAGGCTTATATGGACAATTAAGAAAACATATTCTGCAATAGTTAGCTTGTTTGTGATTTTAAATCTTTGCTTGGTTTTTGTTGCGTATGTATATATAATTGTTGCAAACCACTTTGGTATTTTTATGACATTGCAGTATAAAAGTATTTTTATAAATGAATAAATAAGAATGTGGCTGTAACAGTTTTCCTATTTTACTCATTATCCTATGAGTACTGATTAAGAGTGGGAAAGATATCATGTTGAATTTTGCAGGCATAGTCTTTTTATGGAACTGTACTTGTAGCATAACTACATGAACAATCTCTTCAATATTATTTTTCAGATCAATAGTGGGACGAAGGTTCTTCTTTATAATAGGAACTTTATACCTTTACCGCTGCATTACCATGTATGTCACCACTCTCCCTGTGCCTGGAATGCATTTTCAGTGTGCTCCAAAGGTAAACCTAGTAAATGCAAATTATATTTTACAAATCAGTTGGCTTGGAGTTCTTTATCCAACCAAACACTTCCAGTCTCCTTCAGCTTGTGTTTCTTCTTATTTTGTTCTCCCTATGACAAACTAGCTAAATGGAAATTCTCAAGCCAAGGTTCAGCGGATCCTGCAACTAATTTCCGGCGGTGGACTGTCTATAACAGGCTCACACATCTTATGCGGAGATTTCCTGTTCAGTGGTCACACTGTAGTGCTAACACTCACTTACCTATTTATCAAGGAATGTAAGTTTCAATTTTTCAAATGTAGTTTTTTGGGGTTGGTTTTGTTTTGTTGTTTGTTTGTTTTTTCATAAATGCTTAGCAACACTACTCCACTGATTTTTATACTAGTTTCAGTATTCTGTATATGCACCAATCTAAGCAAATGCTTCTGATTTTGGATTGAAAATAGCGGAAAGTCTGGGCCAGTTCTGACGTTTTGGCCAGTGCATGAGATACTTTTAAAATTGTTGCATTTGGTGACTCTTACATGGTAGATCAGTCATGTGAAGCAGCTTACCAGGTTTTTCTGTGGGAATGTAATTATCCCCAGGAAAAGTTTGCAGTTAAGTGGATTGAATTAATGAGTGCCACCAGGAAACCACAGGCAAGGACTTCCACTGGCACAACTGGGGTTTCTCCTCTTCTCCTCCCAGGTGTCCCCTGAAGTTGACTTGGGTAAGGGAAGAGAACTCCTAGATCAGAATGTGGGTGGAGGAAAGAGCAAATTGTTAAACCATGCAAGCATCAATGCTTGCGCTAACAGAGCAATCTGCTTTGCACTACGTTGAATTATTGTCTGTTACTCAATTCACTTGATGAACTGCTCCACACCTCAAGCCTTTCTTATTTTCCTAAATGTTTCGTATGGTTTTAGGTGGTCTTAGTTTGGCAGTCATAATGTGCAAACTAGGCCTCTTGGTCTTTGGTTGTTGTTTTTTAAACACAGCTACTGTATCTAATTTGGATGGCTTGTTGCAAACTGTTCCTTCAGTTAGAAAAACGAAAAGATGTTTGTGTTCCCAGGCCTAATTCAATTACTATAAATTGGTGTAGGACAGAAATAATTGCTTATCTTTCTCTTTGGCATTGTCTTCCTTGTTGTTTCTTTTTGCCATGAGGTCTCATAAAATAAATAATCCCTTTATTTATTTATTTATTTATTTATTTATTTATTTATTTATTTGCATGTTTATGCCACGCTTCCTTCAGAGAACTTGGGGTTGCAGAGAAGGTCCCTTGCCCACTTTATCCTCATAACAACCTTATGGGGTTCAAGTAGACTGATAGAGAGTTCCTGGTCCAATGTCAACCAATGATGGGTCTTCCTAGTCATCGCCCAAAACTCTATTCACTTCACTATACCACCTTGTAATTCTAGAATACTTACTCATGAGTATTTTGGTTGTTAGAAAGCTGGTGCTACAAAGGACAAACATGTCAAAAACTGGGTTCCATATAAACTGGAAAACATGCCTTTCATTGGCATAAGCATGTTCCCATTAACATGAATATACCTATGTAGCTTCTATGAAGCCTGAATATGTGACAGTTTCTGGTAATGTAATATGCATATTACATTTTAATACATTGGTGGAGGTGGGAGAACATTATGTGGACATAATGTTCCATGAGTAGTTGGTAAATAGCCGTTTCATGCACTATTTTATGTGAGGATGTTGTCACAGATGTACTGTGGTCATGTTTAATCATCCCATTTAATGTTGCTGTTTAGTTTACCTATCTAGCATTTAGCATATGCCCTTTGCAGAAAAAGAAAAAGAAAGGAAGGAAGGAAGGAAATTATTATTACTGACATGGGGCTATTACAGCCATTCTTCTTCACTAGATTGTCCTGTGAACCCTGACTAGACAGAGCTTTTTCTCATTGGAATACTGCTGGCAGGGTTTTATATAAAAGTGGTGTGGACTGTACATCAGGATATTATCTACTAATTTCTTGTTCCTGTATGATTATGGGGGTGGGGTGGGGATGTTGTTTGAAGCAAGAGCAAATACTGCTCAATTATTCTGAAGCTGAGTGCAATATGCTCCACTGATCTTTCTGAACAGGCATTTTGCCAATCTGAAAGATGCTTCCTGTGTTCTCATCCCTACCCTGTTTATCAATATATTTAACTCCCTGGCCAGAGATGGCTGTACAAGCTTCCTTCCCTCCATTTTGACATTTATTTTTGGAATGAGCAATAAAATGCAGTAGTGCACTGGTTTGTTTGTATTTTTAGTTAATTACATAAATTGGATTAAATTTATTTGAAATAGGTACTGGTGCTGTTATTCTTCAAAAATGCAAAGGAAATGAATGATTCTCTGATCTAATTTCGCTATCTTCTTTCCTTCCTCAAATATAATTATGATTAGTGTTCTACCATGTAAAAAGTGGCCATGGACTGAAAAAGAAAGATAGTAATATGGTGGTGGGAACCATTTACCCCTTTGAATGAATGGATTAATTTTGTTTTTCACTAGTATGCTTTAATGGATGTCAGATTGTTGCAGCACAATTTAAAGGGATCTTAAAACATAAGTTTTATATGAAGGATTATGGTAGTGATGGTTCTGTAACACTCCTTCCATTACCTGCCAGTATGTTCCTTCCTCATTGTGTCAGATAGCAAAGACGAGTGATGAAAGGCTTGTAGCAAGTAGGAAGAATATGGGGAACAGGTAGCAACTCTGATCATTGTTGGGCTAGGTGCTACTCTTTGGGTGCCAGATTGGAGCTCATATTGCTAACCCATCTTTATAAGGCAATGTTGGTGGTGTGGATTATGCAATTGTCCATGAACATAGGAGACTGCCATTGGTCCATCTAGTCCAGTGCTATTTACCATAGCTGCCAAGTCTCCTGTATTCCCCAGGAAACCCCCGTTTTTCCGGCTGTCCCCAGCCGAAAAAACGGATTTTTTTTGTTTTCCCCTGGTTTATTCTGGCGTGGCGGCCATTTTGGAAGTGGGCGGAGCATGCTCAGAAGCGACTTTTGATGCTGCTTTGCCCAGTTCCAAAATGGCCGCAGCGCGACTTCTGGTGCGGTGGCCATTTTGGAACAGGGCAGAGCAGCATCAAAAGTAGCTTCTGAGCATGCTCCGTCCAGTTCCAAAATGGCGGTAGCGCTACTTCCGGTCTGCTACTTCCGGTCCAGTCCCTTATTTCTCAGGCCGGAACTTGGCAGCTATGTATTTACACCAAGGGCAGTAGCTCTCCAAAGTCTCAGGCAGAGGTTTTTTCTTTGCTGGAAAATTCTTTTAATTGAATAGCCCAAGGATTAAGCTTGAGGCCTTCTGCATGGCAGGTGTGTATTCTGCTATATCCCCTAGAAGCCTTAGTTAGATGTGTATTGTATGCAAACTTAACCAGCAGTAGTGTGCAAATTGAGCAAATCAGCTGATTAGCCAGCATTCATATATTTAACTTCTGTTAAATTTACACCATGGAATCAAACTATATGCCAACCTGTTCCTGTGAACTAAATATATTTTAGTTTATGTCTGTATGTGCATGTGCATATCCATGCATTTGCATTCACAAATTAGTTCAAATTCATATTCATCTGTTTTGCTACTGTAGGTACAATTCCCATATTAAACCTCTTTAACATGCTTTCCTTCTTGGGCAGATTCACCTCGTCACTTTTGGTGGTATCACTTGATCTGCTGGTGTATGAGTGCTGCTGGAATAATCTGCATCCTAGTAGGACATGAACATTATACTATAGATGTTGTCATTGCTTATTATATCACCACAAGGCTCTTCTGGTGGTATCATTCTATGGCTAATGAAAAGGTGAGTAACGGGAATACCAGCTTCTAAATTAATGTTAGGTACTGCTTTACAAAATGTATTATGTTAAAATGAATTGCTGGATTATGCTGGACTTTGAGGCATTTTTACTTTCCCCCTGGAAATCTCATCTAAGAAAATATTGGTATAATCCGGGGGGAAAGTTAGTCATGGTGAAGTTTATTTGAATTTAAAGGCACTAACATTACAGTCCCACACTGAGGAGTAAGATCTGCCTTTTCAATCAGCTGTACTTTCAAGTAAATATGTACAGGAATCCCACCATAAACATCTACGGTAACGGCACACATTTGTTGCAACTGTATTTTGCTAAATCATATCCAGTGCCTTAACTACACTATACAGCAGTATACACATGAAGCTATAAACAAAAGTCTATCACAAATCTGGTTCAGTTTAAATGAATGCCTTCCTAAATTACTCGAACTTCCTTTACTTAATTGTGAATCAGTTAACGGTAAGTGGAGAGGCATTTTCACTATGTGAATGGAATGCTGGTCAGAAATATTGTAGTTAGTCTGGTAAAAAATGCCATTTGCTGTAAGTACCACAAAGAATGACCAAAAGAAAATTTCTATATGAAGTTAAGCAGGCTTAAGCCTTCTTATTACCTTGATGGGAGTCTAGGAATCCCACATATATGTCTCTGAGCTCCTTGGAGTAATATGAGGAGTTAATAAATAATACTACCTTGCCTGGTTTTACTTTACTGCCCTCTGTTTCAAATGGGGTCAGTTATCACAAAATTCCAGCACGAAAACCAATATGGAGCTGAAGGACAGGGAGAAACTGATCGTCCTATCTGAATTATACCTACCGTATGTTTTATATGGTTTTTACTGCATGGAAGTGCTTTCTTTCTAAGGAAAAAATAAGAATTATTCTAGTGGTTTAAATATGGCTCTTTTTAAAGCAGTCTCATCAGGATCTTAATATATTTTCTCCCCCCTCTTAATGCAGAACTTGAAAATCTCGTCACAGACAAACTTTCTCTCTCGAGCATGGTGGTTTCCAATATTCAATTTCTTTGAAAAGAATATACAGGGCTCCGTGCCTTGCTGTTTCTCATGGCCAATATCTTGGCCCCCTAGCTGTTTCAAGTCTTCATGCAAGAAGTATTCCCGAGTTCAGAAAACGGGAGAGGACAATGAAAAATCCACCTGAAGGAAACGAAGACAAGAGAATGTATTGTTCTTTACCAAAACATTTATGCTATAACCAAAGCTCTTAAGATGACTAGATTGTTAACTGCAGAAGTGGACCAAACTTTGTGCAACTGATCTGAGAAAAGACAATTGTAGACACAAATGAAATAATTATTGCCCCTTGGTATATTTTTCTAGTCATATTGTACGGTTTCATCCCACTCTTCAGTGCTAGTAGACACTGGCACTCAGTGGCACTCTGGTGCCAACAGAACACTTCCTGAGGAGGAGGAGAGCTAGGACATTGGTTTCTTAATGAGATTCAGAGGTGCCAAAGAACACATCACACCATCTGTTGTTAAATATCACTCATCCCACAGAAGCACTGAAACAAAATATCTGCTTTAGATTCGTGGAGTTTGAAGAGCAAAACCATAGTAAAAGATAAAAGGCACAATACTGGTCTTTCTAGCTATATGCAGAGAGTAACAGAAGTTGGCAACCAGTGGTCTTACTATTCTCACTAGTGAAGGCAAGACTTGTTATACATAACTGGTGAAACCAGAAGTGAACCTTGATCTTTTGATACTCTCTTATGGGAATGAATATATTATAACCCTGTAATGCCACCACTGTTTCCATATACTCTAGCTACCCTCTATTGTTTTTTTTACATTTTTTAAAAAAAATAAGTGACAATTTTATATATATATATATATCCATAGATGACCATAAAACCTATTTTACCTGATGATACTGTAAGTTAGAAATAATGTCTACTAACATCGTCAGCATTCAACAACAGGAAAAAATAATTTATTACTAAAATACAAATATGTAAGGCAAGGGAATTATTTAAATTTCTGCTGGTCAGCTTGCATGAATGTGTGGTGCATGTGCATAACATATTTTGAGTATATGCACTTTGCAGCGAATGCTCAAAAAATGGAGGATCTATAATTGAAAGAGAATGTTGATACTCCTTCAGGCAATGACTGAAAATACCACTGAGTTTGGACAACCCCATTGTTGGCACTCAGAGGTATAAATTTATAATTTTAAAAAGTCATAAGATTCCTGCAGGATTGTTAACATTGTTTTTGTGATTGTACATGACTGCATCTGTATAGCAAATAATACATAAACTTGAGTGAACCATTTAAATGCTGTGGGAGGCAAAACTTCCACTGATCCTCCAGTCACTCACTGGCTTTGATCTTCTGTAAGGAGGCTCCAAAAGGATTTTTTGAAGGCTTAAAAAGAAATGGTGTGATTTTTGCAAAAACTATGAAGCATTGGGCCTGAGAGCTGGATATGATACATCTACAGATGAACATCACATTGTTTTTTCCTTGGTGTGAATTTTAGTTGTTGTGCCAAGGGTATTCACTGCTATAGGTGTGTTTGTTTCACTATTACCTAACACTATATTTATTTATTAAATGGTCATGTGGCCAGTCTGCTACTTTATTGTTTACAGATTTTTTTTGGTTGAACAAAGTGTTTCTGTGTAATATAAAACTGTATATGTGAAAACACCCAAACATTTATTAAGTTAATGTTTAAGAAAGCTAACATGGCCCACTTTTTTGTTCTGTTTTGTATAGGAATCAAACAGTGTCATTACCATTATAATATCTAGTAGTTAAATGTATTTTTCATTGTTGCCAATTGCTTTTCTATTAAAAAAAATATCAGTAAAAGGAACAACTAGAGAAATAACTATTGAATTTGCTTAAGTCTAATCAGTTACTATAACTTTTTTTTAAAAAATAATGCTTTAAAGAGTGACATTAAAAAAAGTAATGAGAGAATTTGACTGGAAAATTTATTCTAATTTAAAATTCATTGTGTAGGTCTGGGTGTTTCTTCCATTCACAGGCTAGGCCGCTAAGCTAATTCTGGTTTTCAGACTATCACTTTGGCAACAGCAAATCTTAGTACAATAAATAATGCATCGTGGTAACAGAAGATAGCGAAATATGATAATTCAGCCAGATACCTTACTTTTACCGGTAATTTTTCCTTCCTAGAAATATTTAACTTACCTGTATATTCCGGCGTATAAGACGACCCCCAACTTTCCCAGTTAAAATATAATGTTTGGGATATACTCGCCGTATAAAAAATACGACCCGGCGTATAAGACGAACACTGACTTTTGAGAAGATTTTCCTGGGTTAAAAAGTAGTCTTATACACAGGAATATACAGTACTTGCTCTCAGGCCAGTTACAGGTACATACATAACTTTTTTTGTGTTAATAACTAACAATGTTAATAACTAACCAGTAAATGATTAGATGCAGTGGCTAATAAAATGACAAAATCAGATTTAAAACTTAAGGCTGAAACAAACTTAACTTATTTTCATTTTCATTGGAGACGGCAGTCATGGTCCTGATAAATACAAAGGAAAGTATGAGGGACTCCTTCTGATACATCAGTCACCCTAAGTCCTATTTCAGGGCACCTTTAAACATGGCAAAATGTATAAAGGAGAGAGCATTTCTGTATGAATATAGCATTCAAGCTATGTAGATCAACAAAATGTGTGCATATGTTTGCACATTAACAATCTACACCTATCCTGCATGCAACTTTGCTACAAAAAAGGGGTTCTCATGATGCATTTTATCACATTTGAAGCACCCCTCAAGTTGGACTGAAACTTAGATGTTTCAAAAGCAAGTGGCAAAGTTGGTGGGAAACTTCTGTGTGGACAAAAGTCCTCGTGGCCTTTCAATATGCTGCATGTCTATTAGGGGTTCAGTCAGAAATTGAAAGCTACACTAGCAAAAATAGTCTCTTTAACATCAAATTGCTAACCTTTTAAATTTCTAAGGTAGACCACCTAGGTTTGGGGGCACCATCTGTGACTGAAACATGTAGTACATTTTATCTTGCTGGTTCCTAGATGACAAGTGTAGATCAGAGAAAGTTGGGCTGTTTATCTCCCATTCAAAATTGGTGAAACTTGAGCTGCAATTTTGTGCTTTTTTTAAAAAAAATATTATTCAGAGGGACTTTGGCATGCTTCTCTAAATTGCTTTCAACACTAAAGCACAAGCATCTGGTATTCAAATAGTATATTTTAATTAACTGACCAGTACATTTATAAAGAGATAGAATTGAACTTAATCAGCTATACGGCTATTTCCATAATTCACAGTGAAATTTGAGCTGCTTGGTTTCTGATTATTCTTGTTTTGGATGAGAAATATTAAAGTGGAGAATAAATGAATCCATCTCCTTAGATAGCAAGTGTAATTTGATAAGCTTGTAGATAGCTGTTAGCAAAGGAATGCCTAGTAAACGACAGTAGTACACTACTTGAGAACAGCTTCAGGATTAATCACCTGACAAATAGGGGGAAATAGGGAGAATATTAAAAATGATGCAATTTTTGTTGACCATGTTTATTCTGGTTCTTAGGGAGGTTTTTGCTCTTGTTCATTTCAGTATATTGTTTAAAAGGCCTGCACAACTTATGACAGATATGTCTGCTGGATACCAAAGGGCTTAAATAATCCTTATGGTTTTGCTGTCTACAAAACCAAACCAGGGGAGCTGTTGAGTCCCTGGCCGACCATCATATTTGGCTGGGAGGCTGCATTTGGCAAGATGGTCACAGGCTATGAAGGCCTGGCCCTCTGCTATTAACTTTCTAGCCAAATATTTCCAATAAACTTTATTGCTTGAAAAACCAACTGAAAACAATCATAAGGGGAAAAAATATACAGGAAAAGAAGGAGCTTAAATATAAGCTTCATTATCTCTTTAAAACGATAAAAAATACTAGTCTGTACTCTGAAGTCTCCTTCAGCTATCAAAGCAAAGGCATCCCAAAAGCATAGTTCAAAAGCTTGAAATATGATATACATAAAGTCAAATTAGTAACTGACACAGCAAAGTAGATAATGTACATCCCAAACTAAAGAAACAAAAACAAATGAGAAACAAACAAAAATCTTAGAATACATTCAAAATCATTATTGTGGTCACAGCCGATCCTCCTTTTATTTCCTTCCAGTTTTATGGATTTTTATTGAATTAAATATTCTTTAAACAAGCCACAGCAGTAAAGTTGAAATTTATTGGGCATGTTTCCCCCCCTGGGGTGGGGTGTGTTTTTCTCTTGTGATGTCAATGAAGTGCCTCTGATAACATTTCTAAAATAGCAAGTTCTGTTTTAGGTGCTTATTTAACCATTTTGGCCATAGTTGTGTCTTGTAAAGAACAAAAGGGTGGGGGAAGAGTGCTTTAGTATGATGACTGGCAACAAAAGTCTTTGATATGTTACTAAACCTAGATATATAATCCAGTGTACATAGCCTCTGTGAGTAGTTCAATGTTTCAATGAGCATTATTGTGGCTGAATCTTTAAAGGTTTATTAATTCAAGTAAAAAAGGCATTGTATGCCCACATGTTTGCATTAAATATAATTTTAATTTCCTTTTTGTCTACAACACTGTTGTAGTGTATGCTGCTTATGTCTTTCTGGTTTGGTCCAAGAGGCAGAAGTGAATATATTATTAATGTAAATATGCAGTATTTTGTGGGTTTAAACCCAGCAGTTGTAAGTATAAGAAACTGGCATCTGGGTGAGATTTTCACACCCTTTACCTATGATCTGTCAAAACAGATCCTATGGGTTGGAGGCTGTTAGTTGCATTGAAGTCATTGAAGTCAGTTGGACTCTAATCATCATGACTATCAGCACAGTCTTAGCCATGTCTACTCTGACGTAAATTCTACTGAATTCCATAGGGCTTACTTCCAAGTAAGTGAGGTTAGGACTGTAGTGTAGCCATACTCAAGTTGTTTATTCCAATGGCACCTGAGTTCAATTAACTTGGGCTAAAATCTTATATTCATACTTTCCTGAGAGTAATGCCCACTGAACTCAATGGGGCTTACTTCTGAGTGGACATTTATAGAATTACACTGTTAGTCTGGATTTCTTTATTAAAAAAGAAATCCTCTGAACTTTTTGAGTGCTGATACATTTTGATATAAACACCCTGAGCTGAATAAATATTTCAATGCTTGGATTTTCATCATACTACAGAAGCAAATGTTGAACTCCCTGCAAAATCAGGATGGTGAGAGTTGCACTTGTAATCCAGCAGCAACTGGAGATCACAATGTTGGCTACCTCTGCTCTAAGATATCCTGCTTTTCCCTGGATAAAAGTTGACTGGGATTCGCTTTCTTTATGCTAAAGCAGGCATAGGCAACCTTGGCTCTCCAGATGTTTTGGAACTACAACTCCCATGATCCCTAGATAACAAGGCCAGTGGTCAGGGATCATGGGAGTTGTAGTTCCAAAACATCTGGAGAGCCAAGGTTGCCTATGCCTGCGCTAAAGCAAGCAAAAAGAGCAGCTAAAATTTACTCTGGTAAATGTTGCTTGAGAAAAGTTAGTATACCTTTCCCAGTACTAGTTGCACTATCTGTATACTACCGCATAGAGGCGTACCTAGGGTTTGGCAAATTTGGCCCCCACCAAAGGCACAGGCCCGCCCCCCCTTCTGCAAAAATCACCCCAGGCTTATATGTTGCACCCATTGCTCCCCATGTCCTTGCTCATCAGGCACTTCTCTTTTTCCTCGGGAGAGAGACAGCTGATGGAAAGGGTGCTCAAACCCTTCAGCCTCTTCCTCTCCACCTGTTGTTCCTGCTGACACCTTCCCTTCCCTTCATTACAGCAGCCCAGCAAGCTGCAAAGGAGCTACAGCATCTTGTTTACGTTGGCTACACACACTGTTTACTGGTATTGAGAATGAACAAGACCTCTCCGATACGTTGGGGTGGGCAGGCACATGAGTGTTGGGAAAGGCTTGGAAATACCCTTTATCTTATTCCCCCCCCCCTTTTCCTCCACACTGTGTACTGTAATGTGAACATTAAAGTGATGGAGAGATCAGACCTCCCCCTGCTGTCCTTTTTGGAAACAGCCTCTGCCATGAATGAACATAAGGGCAAATTTGCACGATAAGCACTAGGGTATTGCTTGCTTATAATATTTGTGTGTGCATTTGGATCTAGAAGACAACATACATGTTTACACCAATGCGAATACATAAAAAGGGCATTGCTGCATACAATCAGCTACAAAAACAGAGTCCTGTTTATACTGAAAATGATACCTGAACTGAATGAAGGAAGGAATGGTGAAGTTGACATACATTTTGAAGGAAAATGTAACCAATCCACTTTAAACTCTTTAATTGCAGTAGTTTCTCAGCCAGCAATTTTTAAAGGAAACCCATGGAGTGTTTTTATTCCTTTGTTGTAAATAGAGCCTAACACTGCAAGCCTTTACATGTCTACTCAAAAGTAAGCACCAGTGAATTCAATAGAGCTTACTCCCAGGAACTGGATAAATATTTTGCAGTCTTACACTCTGCCTGAGCATTCTCACAGTTTCATTTCATTCATTCATTTATAGCCCACCTTTTCCTCTAACAGACTGGAGGCTGCTTAATCCATCTAGTCTAGCATCCTGTTCTAACATCCTCTCAGCATTAAATCCACATACACACCTGATATACTTTATTACCTTCTGCAGGTACTTTATTACTTCCTCCAGTGCTTTCTTTCTGGGGGGACGCAGGGGGATGCATACGTCTAAACATGTGAATCTAAGTTTGGTCTCATTGAGGGGTCAGTATTTCAATATGAGAAGGTAAAAGAGTACCCCTAAACATTTTTTTAGAAAGAAAAACCACTGCTTGCAGGTATCGCTAGAATAGCTTGGGAAGCTTGAGGGTTTTTTTTTTTAAAAAAAAAAAAAGCATTAGCCCACAATACCAGGGTTGGTAACTGCTGTATTTAGTAAAGATAAAGGGGCCCCTGACCATCAGGTCCAGTCGTGTCCGGCTCTGGGTTGCGGCGCTCATCTCCCTCTATAGGCCGAGGGAGCCGGCGTTTGTCCGTAGACAGCTTCCGGGTCATGTGGCCAGCATGACAAAGCTGCTTCTGGCGAACCAGAGCAGCACACAGAAACGCTGTTTACCTTCCCGCCGGAGCGGTCCCTATTTATCTACTTGCACTTTGATGTGCTTTCAAACTGCTAGGTGGGCAGGAGCTGGGACCGAGCAACGGGAGCTCACCCCGTTGCAGGGATTCGAACCGCCGACCTTCTGATCAGCAAGCCCCAAGCTCTGTGGTTTAACTCACAGTGCCATTTGCTATTTTCTGCTAGTTATGGATTTCCCCCTTCTGATTCCTTGCTAAAACTGTAATAAATGAAGTGCGGGGATGATGACATTTCTTTAGTTTTTCTTTTAGAACATGGAGCTCGAGTGATAGTGCAACACACATTTACTTGTGTGTGTAATATAGTCCTGTGCAAGCTAATTTACACAGGTGTCTGTATAAGCCCTGTTAAACACAGACTTACTTCCGAGTAAACATGGATAGGATTGGACTGCCTGCATTTCTTCAGCCCTGTACTCAATAGAGGTAAATCTGCAATCCGTGCACATTTACTTTGGGGTAAACCAAAATTTTAAAATCTTATCCCACCTTTAACAGGTTAATAGAGTTGGCTGTGTTCCTACTTACACATAAATAAATAAAAAGACTAGTTCCTTAAGTTGTGATCCTAAACACACAAGAGAGAGGCCACTGGGGGCTTTTTTTCTTTTTTTTTAAAGTTACTATTTCCTAGACAACTCAGTCCAGATAAGTGTGTTTGTTTAACTGATTCCATTTGTCTGCAAACAACTCTCGAAACATCTGTGTGTTTTTTAATCACCCAAATTGTGGCATTGTTTTCTTCCAGCAGTCATGAAGCTAAAGCAGCTCTATCTTGCCCACCCCATAGCAAAAAAGCAAAGCTGTTTTCATTTTTAAAAGTATCCTATGAAAAATACTTAGGTCTGCTCATTCTAATTATGGGCAAATGACATTTACAAAAGATGCACTAGCAAAATACTAGTTGTGCAAACTGCAAACTTGTACAGAAATAACACTTTGATACAATCATAAACTGCTCAGTAATTTTGAACCTTTACCAAGTGCAAGCATCCACTGTGAAAATCAATGGATGTGTTGCTCTTCTTAAAAGAGGAACATTGTCAGCAAATCATTGCATAATATAAAGCACCATCACACTGAAGATTAAAGACCGTCTCCTACTGCAGTAAAACAACAGTGCAAGTGTAGTTAATGCGGTGCCCTCCAGATGTTTGGGGCTAGAGCTCCCCGCAACCCCAGCCAACATGGCAGATTATCATGGGGTTGTAGTCCACAACATCTGTAGGTGGGGCAGTCCAACTTTTCATACCAAGTGGGCTACAAGAGTACTTTGACATGAAACATGCAGGCCACACACTACCTTGTCACACTGAGGCCAAAATTTGATGCTCCCTCCAGCCCTCACACTGCTTTCCTAAAGCTGGATAAGCTAGGTGCTGAGCTTTTGGAAGGAGGCACAAGGCTCTGGCAGGGTCCAAAAGTCTAGCACCTCACCCAGCTTTGGAAAGGCAGCATGAGGGCTGGGAGGTACGTCAAATGTTGCAGAGGACCGCAAAAAAGGCATCAAGGGCTACGTATTGGACCACCCTGATCTGAAGGGCACTGTGTTGGCTATCTCAGCAATAACCCTAGGCACTTCCCGTAACATAGTCTGTTTCTACACTATACACATGTTTTAAACATATTTGAGTATTTCCACTCAATAAGTCCTGTCTGCTGTAGACCTATTACGAAGCTATCACTGCTAAGACACAGTTATCAGCATTTGCACAAAACCACAAATTCATGATCCTTGGAGGAAAGCAGTACAGTTTTAGCTAATTTAAATATGTGTGGTAGATGTGCCTTTTTAGTCTTGGTCCTATCCGGACAGTAGCTTTGTGACGTTCTACTTGTAATATACAAAATGGGAGTAGAGGATATATCCTAGAAAAAAAGAGAAATATCTCTTTCAATCAAGTCCTTCATTCACAATAGTTAGCAGCATCAACTGATCAACATCGACCGATCAATTCTTGGCAGTCCTGCAGTCTAAAAGAGCAGGGTACAGGCTGGCCCTGACCTGTGCAGTGTTAAATGCAGTCAAACTGCACAATATCTTAATAAACTATGTGAGTGCGTGCAGATCCCAGAAGCAGGCACAGTATAAACACTTCTGTGTGGTAGAGAAAGAGAGAGCTGCGAAGAGCTGGCAGGTGTTGGTACAAACCTGTAACACTGCTTAAAGGTAGGGATTTTTTCAGCCAGAACTCACCAAAACTCAGTTCCAGCACCTCTCAGGTGGGCACCACTGCCATGATATGAGAACAAGGGAGGTGTTCATGATGATTTCAGGCACCTCTTTTTCTAGAGAAATAACACTACTTAAAGGCATATATTAGTGCTTTGCTATTACATTAAGAAATGGTGCCTTTTAAAAATCTCATTCTAATAGCATTGTATGCCTGTGCTGTGATTGATAAGTGATACAATGAGAGACATTATGGCAGGATTCTGATTTGGGTGACTGGCCTTATGCAGACGTTTGTCTTTCATTCATGAATCTGTTTCCCATAGATTTTCACAGCCTTTGAACTTATTTGCTCTGTAAATTGCAGACTTTATGTACACTTACCAGTATGTTTTGTGTGTAGTATGTTTTGTAATATTCGGAAAAACTTCGCTGCAAAACAATGCTATAAGAATAAAGTGCCTATTGAAAAAATGGTTGAGAACTGCATTTTGAAATGTGTTTATTTAAAAAGTATAGTCTTCCTTCATCACCTATTATTCTCTGGTCCCTACTGTAGTGTGCTTTTTTTTACATTAAAGTTAATTCTGCACAAGAATCCTTGCTTTCTGTAACCTGCTACATAATGCAGTACTTTATTTTGCATAACATGACCAGTGGCACATGGAAAGATGAAGGGAAGTACTTGCCTGAAGTCCTGGGTACTGAAAACACCACAATAATTCTAATGTTAGTAAATGTAGGTGAGGACTAAATGCTTGAAGTCTGCACCCAGGTGCAAGACTGCTTAGCAGTGTAAAAGTGCAGTTTGAATCAGTCTTTTGGCCAGGAATCGCCTTGGGAGAAGAACCATCATATAGTACAAAGGAAAGTAATGTGAAATAGACACAGTCACATTACCTTGTGCCAGTCAGCAGATGCCTGTGAGTCCCTCCTCCCATGAAGGGATGGTGAGCAGAGACGAAGGCCAGGTTTAGGATTTCATGTAAACTGGGATTGGGAGATTGCCAAGGTAAGGTGGGAGCATGGTGTTCACAGGAAGAAATAATAATAATAATAATAATAATAATAATAATAATAATAATAATAATAATAATAAAAATTTATTATTATCCCCAGCCACTCTGGGCGGCTTCCAACAAAATACTAAAATGCAATAGTCCTTCAGATATTAAAAGCTTCCCTAAACAGGGCTGCCTTCAGATGTCTCCTAAAAGTCTGGTAGTTGTTTTTTCCTTTGACATTTGGAGGGAGGGTGTTCCACAGGGCAGGTGCCACTACTGAGGAAGCCCTCTGCCTGGTTCCCTGTAACTTCACTTTTCGCAGTGAGGGAACTGCCAGAAGGCCCTTGGCGCTGGACCTCAGTGTCCAGGCAGAAAGATGGGGGTGAAGATACTCCTTCAGGTATACTGGACCGAAGCGGTGTCATTTTATCATTTTACGCTTAGGAGTTGTTTTCTGTAAGTGCTGCTGGGAAGGAGAAGGGGGAAGCAGGCAGAACTCCATGTGCAGACTCAAGGGCAGCAGACGTGCTGGCTGGCCCAGGTGCTACAGAGAGACACTCGGGGGGACAGCGCTTAGGATGCCTTTTAATCCAATGCTCTGCCACTGGGAAGGACAAGCCCTTCTTGGGATGCAAATGCTGCCAACGCTTTCTCCATCAAAACCAGGTTGTAAATATGTGTTTTTTAAAAAACGCATTCTTAAAAAGACTATGCCTCTTTCAGAGGAACAAAAACCCTGGTTAAGTGCCAAGACCCCTGAAAACTCTTGCTACCGCTCGGCAGGGATTGGAGTGGCCCTGTAATAGTATAATAGTATATTGTATATTGTAATAGTATATTGGATTGGAGTGGCCCTGTAATAGTATAATAGTATATTTTACTTTTACTTTCTTGGGTTCCATGATCACTGCAGATGGTGACAGCTGTCACGAAATTAAAAGACGCCTGCTTATTGGGAGAAAAGCAATGACAAACCTAGACAGCATCTTAAAAAGCAGAGACATCAGCTTGCCAACAAAGGTCCGTATAGTTAAAGCTATGGTTTTCCCAGTAGTGATGTATGGAAGTGACAGCTGGACCATAAAGAAGGCTGATCGCCGAAGAATTGATGCTTTTGAATTATGGTGCTGGAGGAGACTCTTGAGAGTCCCATGGACTGCAAGATCAAACCTATCCATTCTTAAGGAAATCAGCCCTGAGTGCTCACTGGAAGGACAGATCGTGAAGCTGAGGCTCCCATACTTTGGCCACCTCATGAGAAGAGAAGACTCCCTGGAAAAGACCCTGGCGTTGGGAAAGATGGAGGGCACAAGGAGAAGGGAACGACAGAGGATGAGATGGTTGGACAGTGTTCTCGAAGCTACAAACATGAGTTTGACCAAACTGCGGGAGGCAGTGGAAGACAGGAGTGCTTGGTGTGCTCTGGTCCATGGGGTCACGAAGAGTCGGACACGACTAAACGACTAAACAACAATGTAATAGTATAAATGGGATGGATAGATTAGGCACAATAAGACAGACTAAGGATCTGGTCAAGTTCACTGTGCATCTCAAAATTGTTTCAATCATTGTTGGACATGTGGAGCAAAATGGTTAATTCTATCCTGGTTGCCTCCTTGGTTTCTAAGGCTGATGATGAGTATGTTGTCAATAGTTTTGGTGACTTGTATTTATTGTCAAGGGCCTTTACTGTTCACATCACATAGTATAAATAAACTATCACAAAATTAAGTGTAGAGCATCCTTATTATCAACAATGTGTTATTCTACAGTGTGGTGTGTGTGCTGGTTTGTATATGTTAAATGACAAGAGTAGGGAGCGGCCATGAGGTGGAGTTAAGTTCAGAAGCAGGGCAGGGCGTGGGAAGGAGCCGAAAGGGCGTTTGAGAAACTTCAGTACACTTCCTTTGGGTTTGAAACCGCTGATTTCAGGTACCCCCTGGCAGAAACGGCTTGTTTTCTTTTGAGTAACAATAATAGCTCTGTAACACACAGAGTGGCCCTTTATGCATTGACTGCAAAAAATATCAGGAAAAAGCATTTAGATAAAATCCCTGTAAATTGTTGTGGTGACTGGGAGCTTTAATCTGAAATCAAGTTACTGTAGATTTAAGCTTGTTGATGTCTTTGGCATCTTCTCTCTCTTACATCATGGATGTCGCCTTATATTACCGGTATGAATGCATGTTCTGTATTATTTTATTAGTCCTATCGTCACAAGTTTAGTCAGTAGAACAATAAACTTACGAACTAGAAACTACTGCAGATGGGTGCAATACGGCATGGCAGCATCAAGGGACCGCGTCCTGAATCAACTAATAAAACTCCAATCCCACCCTGAGGGATATAAATGCATAAAATAACAAGAAGAAAACAATAAAACAATGTTTGCAGAATGCACCTGTCCTGCAATCAACATGGGTCTGAAAGAGGTCCCCCTCCTTTTCCGCTTTTCTCTTCGCCTTTGACCCCTTCGCTTTCTCCTTCCTTCCCTCCCTCCCTCCCTCCCTCCCTCCCTCCCTCAACTCTGCATGCAGCAGGCCGTTGCAAGTCGCCAGCGTCACTCAGCTTTTTGTGGCAATCTTTACGTTGGGGTTTTGGGCAGATATATATATATATATAGTATATAGATGAGTTGGGGTGGAGCGCAGCGGAGAGAGATAAGACCGGATGGTCAAAGCCAGGGAAGCCCTTTCCCTGGTGACGCAGCGCCCCGGGGGAGTTCTGTGCCGAGCTGGGCGTTCTGATTGCGCCTCCTCTCGCCCGCGGGCGGCCAACCAGAGGCGGAGGCGGAGGCGCCGGAGGAGGATGTAGCGGGAGCCGCGGAGGAAGACTCCAGGGGGCCGCAGAGCGCGCGCAAGGGAGGCTCCGCGTTGCGCACGGCTTCTGTCTGGCGAGCCCGCCCTGATGGAGGATCCCGTTAGCTCGGCGCTGCTGGCGGCCGCCGGGCTGCTGCTGGCGCTATGGTGGCTGCTGGGCCGCCGCCGGTCGCTGCAGGGGCTCCCGCCGGGTCCCAAGCCGTGGCCTTTGGTGGGCAACTTCGCCTTCGCCTTGGTGCCCAACCCGATGGTGCGCAAGCGGCTACTGGGTATCGACCGGCAGCAGCAGCAGCTCCCCAAAGGCGAAGGCGGCGCCGGGAGGGAGCAGCAGCAACAGCCCCCCAAGGGCGAAGGCGGAGGCGGCGCTCCCCGGCCCATGTCGGCCCATCTGGTACTCACCGCCCTGGCCAAGATCTACGGCAGCATCTTCAGCCTGTTCGTGGGCAGTCGGCCGCTCATCATGCTCAGCGACTTCGAGGCCGTGCGGGACGCCCTGGTCAACCAGGCCGAGGTCTTCAGCGACCGGCCCAGCGTGCCCCTCGTGGCCCTCATCTCCAAGAGGAAAGGTAAGGCAAAGAGGGTGGCGTGGGGAAGGGGTCAGATCCGCCAAGGGGCAGTTCGGCAGCCTTTCTCCAGGGTCATGGGTTCAGGGCCCACGTCAGGCAAAAGAAGCCTGCATTGCGGGGGGTGGGGCTAGATGACCCTTGGGGTCCCTTCTAACTTCCCAGTTCTCTGATTCTATGACTCCTGGCAGCTGCATACATTGGCCAGTGAAGCGGGATGCCAGCAGGTGAGTGTGGCACCTGTGGATGGGGTATATAACTTTAATAATAATAAGCACCCAAGAAGGAAGCCCTGTTATTGAGTGGCAGGCCCAGCTGCAGGGCTTCCTTGGAGTGCCAGGCCCCAGGCATGACAGTTGGGCCACATGCTGTGATGATGGGGTCAAGGAGGGAGTGAAAGACGTCTTTAATTGAGGGGCTTGATGAGAATATTTCTTAGGATTAACAGAGTGCTTTGCATATATTGTCATAAGCCAGATGTTCTTGGGCTTCAACTCCCATCACTCACTGCTGGGAGCTGTATTCTATAACATCTGGAGGGCACCAGGTTGGCAAAGGCTACTTGAAGCCGTGCAGCTAAGCTCCCTGAACATGGTGAGACATATTTCATAATACAGTCATACCTTGGTTTAAGTACACCTCGGTTTGAGTACTTTCAGTTTAAGTACTCCACTGACCCGTCTGGGACGGATTAATCCACTTTCCATTACTTTCAATGGGAAAGTTCGCTTCAGGTTAAGTACGCTTCAGGCTAAGTACGGACTTCCAGAACCAATTACACTCATACTTCGGGTTAAGTACGCCTCAGGTTGAGTACTCCACGGACCCGTCTGGAACGGATTGATCCACTTTCCATTACTTTCAGTGGGACAGTTCGCTTCAGGTTAAGTACTCCACGGACCGTCTGGAACGGATTAATCTACTTTCCATTATTTTCAGTGGGAAAGTTCGCTTCAGGTTAAGTACTCTTCAGGTTAAGTACAGACTTCCGGAACCAATTGTGTACTTAAACCGAGGTACCACTGTATTTCCACTGTGCTGCATGTAATCCTTCCAACAGCCCTCTAAGGTAGGCTAACATTATTGTTGGAGTGTGTTATTCTATGACTCCTGGAAGGAGTTGCGAGGAAAACCAGCAGACTTTCAAGACTGGATTACCACAATATGCTCTATGTTGGGCCTCCGTCAGACTTGATCCAGAAGCTGCAGTTAGTGCAGGATGTAGCAGCTCGATTGCTGACAGGAGTGAGACCTTGTGAGCACATAGCACCTGCACTCAGTGATCTGCACTAGTTGCCGGTATATAAGAATGTTGGAACTGTGATCATTCCTTTGCAGTTATTCAGGGGGCTGTAGAGTTCTAAAATGGAAGAGAGTGAGGAAGTGCCTGCTGATGTATGTAAAATATTCAGCAAAATACGAACCCTATAGATAGTTCTGATTTTACTCTGGCCATCGGTTGGCGATGCTCATATAAGTGGGAATTGCTGGCATCAATCCCTGTAAGCACTGGGGTTGCAAACGTTTTGAGCCCATTTGCAAACTGTCATGGGCATCCCACACAAAACACACACAACCAAGCACGCACTGTACCCTCTTCTCTGTTGGTAGTGAATCTTAGAATCCAAGAATTGTAGAGTTGAAAGGAACCCCAAGGGTCCAACCCCTTGCAATACGGGAATCTCAACTGCAGTGACCCATCCAGTTTGAAACCTTACCGGATCCTGCTTAGCTTTGCAAATGTGCTAGCGGGGTTTTTATTGCTGCAGCAATGAAGCTTAACAGGAGATAGCTCAGTACTTAACTTCTCAGATAGTTGGCAGTCCTTTATTAAGAGGAAGATAAGTTACTACACTAATGATAGAGGCCTCTGGCGATGCTGCTGGCTGCATCTTTTCTGCATTAACACATGTAGCTGTTTCCAGCACTTCTTTGCCAGCGACACCTGTGTGTTGAAAGCTGCAGACTGTTGTAGATGATTGCATATGCAGATTTTTCTGTTGCCTTTCAGATTTCCCATATAACCTGCTGCAAAGGGAAACCACAGGCACCTGTTATTGAATACTGCAGTATAATATGACCGTGGTGGGAGAGATATGTTTGTGAGGTCTATCCCTATTCAGGATTCTTCTTTTTTAACAAAGGTCACTTTGCCTTGTGATTCTGTGCTTGTTTTTAGCAGCTTCCCTGTCAGTCTAAAATAGTTGGAGAGGAGCACCAGATAACTAGGCAGTCTCCCAGTTCTGACCAAACAATTCACTTGGGCTTGTAAGAAGCGTTGCGGATAAATGTAGTTTCCAAATGCACTAACAGGGATTATTGTATAGTCAGCACACTCCCCCCCCCCCCCGATGTAGTCAGGAGTTGTAATTTCGACAGTCTTTGGAAGTTCCCCTCCAAAGTTTCTAGCAGGATGAATGTAGAGTTTGAAAATATTTAGGCAGTTCTTCAAACGGCTCAAATAAAGAGACAGTTTGCTCCTCGTCTGCATTCTGTTCCTTTATCCCTTGCTTGCCTTCTGTTGCCCATTTTCATAGTTTCTCCACTAATTTTGCAAAACAATAAATAAACATAAACTACCCCTAAAGTTCCAAATTAATATTGTGCAACTCTTTTGTATAATCATGTTGTTGTTGTTTAGTCGTTTAGTCGTGTCCGACTCTTCGTGACCCCATGGACCATAGCACGCCAGGCACTCCTGTCTTGCACTGCCTCCCGCAGTTTGGTCAAACTCATGTTCGTAGCTTCGAGAACACTGTCCAACCATCTTGTCCTCTGTCGTCCCCTTCTCCTTGTGCCCTCCATCTTTCCCAGCATCAAGGTCTTTTCCAAGGATTCTTCTCTTCTCATGAGGTGGCCAAAGTATTGGAGCCTCAGCTTCACGATCTGTCCTTCCAGGGAGCACTCAGGGCTGATTTCCTTAAGAATGGATAGGTTTGATCTTCTAGCAGTCCATGGGACTCTCAAGAGTCTCCTCCAGCACCATAATTCAAAAGCATCAATTCTTCGGCGATCAGCCTTCTTTATGGTCCAGCTCTCACTTCCATATATCACTACTGGGAAAACCATAGCTTTAACTATACGGACCTTTGTCGGCAAGGTGATGTCTCTGCTTTTTAAGATGCTGTCTAGGTTTGTCATTGCTTTTCTCCCAAGAAGCAGGCGTCTTTTAATTTCGTGACTGCTGTCACCATCTGCAGTGATCAAGGAGCCCAAGAAAGTAAAATCTCTCACTGCCTCCATTTCTTCCCCTTCTATTTGCCAGGAGGTGATGGGACCAGTGGCCATGATCTTGGTTATAATCATACATGTCCGAATTTGGTTCTCCTGGGCAAAGAATAACAGTCTTCTGAAACATAGTCAATTCTTGGTTGTGCAAGTCCAAAAACCAGCAGTTCTGCCTTCTCAGGTAGCCCAACATCTAGCCCAGGCATCCCCAAACTTCGACCCTCCAGATGTTTTGGACTACAGTTCCCATCATCCCTGACCACTGGTCCTCTTATCTAGGGATCATGGGAGTTGTAGGCCAAAGCATCTGGAGGGCCGCAGTTTGGGGATGCCTGCTCTAGCCTGTTAAGCACTATAGCAGCTTCCAGAGATTTGTACAAGGAGTAAAGGATTTAGAGTAGCTCTCAGTTGCTACTTCGTAAAACAAAACTGCAAAGCTAACATGACTAGAAGCGTTTGCCTTTTAACATGGGATATATTCCTCTTGTCACCAGGACATTTATACTAAGGAAATTTTACACTTGGAGGTTTTTGAGCAGAGGTTGGATCATGGATGCTTTAGCTGAGATTCCTGCATTGTAGGGGGTTGGACTAGATGACCCTGGGAGTCCCTTCCAACTCCAAAATTCTATGATTCTGTGAAATTGCAGATAAGTACCGCTCCAGCAGGAAGGTAAACGGCGTTTCCGTGTGCTGCTCTGGTTCGCCAGAAGCGGCTTAGTCATGCTGGCCACATGACTCGGAAGCTCCCTCGGCCAGTAAAGCGAGATGAGCGCCGCAACCCCAGAGTCATCCGTGACTGGAACCAATGAAACTACCTTTACATTATTACTTTGAAGTAAGCAGAATGTGATTCTAGCATGTGTCTTTAATTAAGGGCCTTATCTAATTTAAAAGGCCTTCTCCCATTGCCACCCTGCTCCCTTCTGATTGGAGGGATAGTATTGGGAAGGGCTCTGAGGAAGGCAGGTTGATGTGGGAGATGGTGTTCCTTCAAAAGTCCAGGTCTCAAGCTGTATAGGGCTTTGTACTAGGGTTCCATATATTAGTGAAGATAAAGTACAGAAATGAATTATATTTTGTGTATATTAAGCAAAGTTGCATATAAACATAGGTATAAAAGGATAAATTTGTGCTAATATGCTGGTGGATTTTCATGGGGGCTTTTTTAAAATAAATAAATAAATAAAAACTGCAAACTGATGTGGAAATGTGGAGAACTGAATTGAAGACTGGAAAAATGAGAAACCGGGAGAAGCTGAAATTGGCAGATTAACCCATACCTAATCATAAATACCTCTTCAGCAGCTTACTGATAAAGTGGTCGGTGTGGTGTAATGAGACCCCTTGTGGCAATGTCAGCTGGGGCAACCAAATTCATACCTTTGCTTGGTCTCAAAGCCAATTGAGCAAATTGGTGATATCTTGGCAACAGTGCAACTACAGTTTCATTACAAGTATAAATGTCCTTTGCAGGGTGAAGATATGGCACCCTGATAACTTGTTATAAAGGCTGTGTGTAAATAATACGGTACGGTTATGCAAGTTTGGACTTGAACATTGTAGTCAGAGCTTGCCCAATCCACAGTCACTTTGCACCCTCAATGCATCCTTGGACCCTGATCCTGCTTCTTGCTTGCCTAGATGGAGGATGAATTATGTTCCAATGTACGTGTCTGAACCCACATGTGTGTCCAACGCTCACATGTACACACTCCAAAGAGCTTTAGGGTCTTTTGCTAGAGTTAAGGTGTGTGTTTGTCTTGAATGTGTGTTTACCCTTCACTTTCTGCCCACAAGAAGCTCTTGCATAAAATAAATAAAGAAAAGCTAGTTTATTACATGAAATGAAAGGGACGGAATATAAATGCTGCTTGAGACAGCAAAATTGCAATTTAAGCAGGCAGCAAACCCTACAGTACAATCACATCTGGATCTAGAATGAAGGAATCTCAAAAGCCTACTGAAAGTGAGCGTGGCAATTTTGCTGCAGAACCCATACTACTAGCAAGGCAAGAAATGGAAGGGGATACCAGTCCTGTAGTGAAGCATAGCGCCAGGCTGGTCCTTGAGAGCATAGAGTGAAAAAAGGGGTCCATGTTGGGGCTTTGAGAACTAACCAACCATTGAAAATCTAGGGCTTAAGTACTATTTTCAGCCAATGTATTCTAATGGAGAAGGGAAGGGGGTCTTTGAGATGAGCAGTTTTTATAATTCCAATAACTCTGGTTGTTCTGTTGTCTCTTCCTATAATTTTCTATTTTCCATTTTGTATTTTTTCTGCTTAATTGAATATAATCCTAGTGAGCAATGACTAAACTGGTTATCCTTGTTTGTTTCTTGTCTTGCTATTATCTTGTTATTGCCTAGGTGGGAACCATTTTTTAACTGGAGTTGTTTAAATTTTGCTGGTAACTAGATGCAATTAACAACAACAACAACAACATGTGGTTATCATTACACAAAGTATTAGAATCACATAATCATTGAACTGGAAGATACTCAGAGTATCATCTTCTCCATCCTCCTGCTGCACATTGGGAAAAAGATTCCTGCATTGCAGAGGGTTAGACTAGATGACCCTCGTGGTTCCATCCAACTCTGCAATTCTACAATGCTATGATTCGATGAACTTTTTCATAAACCACTCTGAGGTTTTGTGTGGTTTTGTGTTGTTGTTTTTTACAATCAAGCGGTGTGTAAATATTATGAAATAGGTAAAGATAAAGGACCCCTGGATGTCCAGTCAAAGGCGACTATGGCTTGCGGTGCTCATCTCGCTTTCAGGCCGAGGGAGCCGGCGTTAGTCCACAGACAGCTTTCCGGGCCATGTGGCCAGCAGTACTAAACTGGTTCTGGTACAACAGGACACCGCAACTAGTGCCAGAGCGCATGGAAATGCCATTTACTTTCCCTATTTATCTACTTGCACTGGCGTGCTTTTGAACTGCTAGGTTGGCAGAAGCTGGGACAGAGCAACAGGAGCTCACCCTGTCGTGCAGAGTCAAACTTCCGACTTTCGATCAGCAAGCCCAAGAGGCTAAGTAGTTTAGACCATAGCGCCACCCGCGTCCCGTGAAATGAAATGAAAACTGAGGAGAACCCAGGATTTTCTGCTTGGTGTTTCCTGCTTGGCAGGGGGTTGGACTGGATGGCCCTTGTGGTCTCTTCCAACTCTACAATTCTGTGATTCCTGTAGTTCGAAGCTTCAAGGTATCTTACAAACAAAACTGAAAACTCTGTTCTCAATTCCAATGTTTTCCCCCTTTCTTTTCCTCCAGGTGTGGTGTTTGCCCCTTACGGCCCGGTGTGGAAGAAACAGAGGAAGTTCTCCCATTCAACCCTCCGTCACTTTGGATTAGGAAAGCACAGCTTGGAGCCTAAAATAATCGAAGAATTCAAGTATGTGAAAGCAGAGATCTTGAAGCACGGGGACAAGAAGTTCAACCCCTTCCCCATAATCGGCAACGCCGTGTCAAACGTCATCTGCTCGATGGCGTTTGGCAGGCGCTTTGACTATGACGATGCCAGCTTCAAGACCATGCTGAAGCTGATGTCTCGTGGTCTGGAGATAAGCCTGAACAGTCACATGATTCTGGTCAACATCTGCCCTTGGCTCTACTACCTCCCAATCTATCCTTTCCGAGTGCTCAGGCAGATTGAGCTGGATATCACGGCCTTCCTGAAGACTATTATCACACAGCACCGGGAAACCCTCGATAGCCAGAATCCCCGAGACTTCATCGACATGTACCTCCTTCATGCAGATGAGGAAAGGAAGATAGACAGCGAGAGCAGCTTCACTGAAGACTACCTGTTTTTTATTATTGCGGACCTTTTCATCGCAGGCACGGACACAACATCCAATACCCTTCTCTGGAGTCTGCTTTACATGTCGCTTCACCCACAGGAACAAAGTAAATGTCATCCTTTCTCCAGTGGCTGATTCTTAATTGGGTTTGCTCTTATTATCCAAGCTATCCATTTGGGGGTTTTTTTCCCACAGCATTGCTGAGAAGAACGGGGTGTATAATATGGCCGTAGCTGCACCCTTCTGATCGAATCTTGCACGGAAAACAGTCACCCACTGCCTCCAACAGTGAACACCATACCTGCCAACCTGCCAAGTTCCTCTCTGAAAAATAAGGGACCGGACCGGAAGTAGCAGACCGGAAGTAGCGCTGCCGCCATTTTGGAACTGGGCGGAGCATGCTCAGAAGCTACTTTTGATGCTGCTCTGCCCTGTTCCAAAATGGCCACCGCACCAGAAGTCGCGCTGCAGCCATTTTGGAACTGGGCAGAGCAGCATCAAAAGTCACTTCTGAGCATGCTCCGCCCAGTTCCAAAATGGCCACCGCGCCAGAATAAACCGGGGAAAAACAAAAAAATCCAGTTTTTTTCGGCTGGGGACAGCTGGAAAAACGGGGGTTTCCCGGGGAAAACGGGAGACGGCAGCTATGGTGAACACAGTACTTTGGTGCTGACAGGCTATCCATGGGTACTAGTCAAAATGATGTCTCCTTCTCTAGGCACACACATACCAACACCCAGGGCTGCCGCCCCTGTTGCTCACTCTGCTTGCCAACCACACCTCCTCACCAACCCCTTTGCCAACTCCCTTCCCCCACGCATGGGTGACCAAACCCCCTTGCTTTAGACTTCGCCCACGTCCCCCCACAGCTTGCCCCAATCCTTGCTCCCTTTTAAAGGAGGGTCGGAGGCGTTTCAGAGAGTGGTTCAGCAGACTCCTCTCTGAAGCATCTGTCCCCCTCTGTTATGTCTTGCTGCGACCATGTTTAATAGAGGGCACCTCCCACCCTCCTTCAAGCAGCGTGCCTTGGCCAGTGGCCACCCATGCTGCTCGCTCGCCTGCCTGCTATTCTCTCATGCTACAGTGTAAAGACAGCTATCTATTTTTATCTATCTATCTACGAGGCAGTATATACCTCTGAATTGTAGTAGTTGATGGAGGGAGCGATTGTTCTCAGGTCTTCCTTTGGGGCTTCTTTCCATAGGCATCTGGTTGGCCATTGGGGGAATAAGGTCCTGAACTAAACGAGCCTCTGGTTGGATCCAAGAGGAATCTTGCTATGTTCTTATAGGAACCCAAAACAGGGTCACTGAGGAAAAAGCAGGTAGATATGGGCATGCTTTTGTGAATCCTGAGGTATGCAAAGAGACAAAAAGCAAACTTCAAAATGAGAACTCCCCCACCCACTCACCCCTAAGGTTCAATGATTACTGGACAGAGAATAATTGAATTGCAGAGTTTGAAGCAACCCCCAGTGGTCCTCTAGTTCAACCCATGCAACGCAGGAATTTCAGCCAAAGCATCCATGACAGATGGCAATCCAAACTCTGCTTAAAATCCTCCAAGGAAGGGTCCACCACCTTCCGAGGGATACTGTTCAGCTCTTCCCACTGGAAAGTTCTTCCTAACATTTAGTTGGAATTTCATTTTTTGTAACTTGAATCGATTGGTTTGGGTTATACCCTCCAAAGCAGGAGAAAACAAGCTTGCTCCATCCTCCATGTGACAGATATTTGAAGATGGCCATCGTATCTCCTCTTTCCCAGGCTAAACATTCCCAACTCCCTCAACCATTCCTGATAAGGCTTGGTTTCTTGATATGTGCATTATTTTCCAGGGAGCATGGAATTTTGAGCTGGGAAGTTATGGCCTTTGAGATATTGTTGGACTCTTAACTCCCATCAGCCTCAGCCAGCATGGCCAATGATCAGGGATGTTGGGAGTTGTAGCTGCAGGCAGAATTAGTGTTTCTGTGTTTTAATACATTTCTTCTCCTCTGCCACAACACTCTCTAACCCCCTCCCCCATTCTATAAAAAAACCCAACAGTTTCAAGTAGATGGATGCAGATGGGCTTAATTTTAATAAGTTATTATACATACAGAGCCTAGATTTTCTTATTACAGGGTTTGTGTGTCTCATGGGGCAAAGACCTAGAGTATCCTTAGTGTCGGGTTATATTAAATAATAGTTGATTATATTAAAAGTGTAAAGTTGGTTTTAATGGTTTTTAATATATTCCAGCTTTTATTCATTCTCTTTCCATCCCATAGCCATTTCGATCTCTAAATCACATAGCTGTGATGAGCAGCTAAAATCAGTCAATTTTACTGCTTGGAGTACATTTAATGCTTTCTGTTTCCCAAAAGTTGATTCTCTTAGTTTCTTCCAGAAAACAGACAGCTGCATTTTGAGTGTTTGTTAGATGCGTAGTGGCATGAATGTCAAGAGATGATGGTGTGATGGCAGTCTGTGGTACAAAAGCTCTCTGAAAGATGTTAACATGACCTTCACTGTTAAGTCCTTTTCTAATCTTACCTAATTCAGATAGAGTTCCATTTTTTGTACCGTGGCTAAAGTCGCTTCCAGACAATCTGTTTATTGAGCATCCCTTCTGTTTAGTTCGGGCAAAGTTTGGGGGGATGTTAGGTAACATTGGCTACTTATTGAACATTTGTTCTGCTTTGTGTGCAGAGTAGCTGATCTTGTGTCAAGCTGTTTCCATCCCACACTTTCCAGTGCATTTCCCTATCGCTTTCCTTATTGCAAAAAGCCTGATTGTATGTGTGCAAGAGCCCAGCAAACTTTTACTGCACAGCCTGGATTTGCTAGCATTATATGATTAAATCCCACCTGAAAATAGCAAAAATGTGGAAGTGCCCTTAAGTCAAGTATTTTTAGGATCACAGCAGTAATACTTCTGATTGTAGACACTGGAGGGCAGTGTTTGACATGCAGTTGGTGTTTAATTTGTCAAGAGAGACAGGTCTGAGTGTAATCTCTCTCTCCTTTTTTGCAGCCTTGCTCGCTAATCCCAGAAGCACATGATGCCATTATAGAAACCCAATGTAAAGTAACTAAATTGCATAAAGCCCATTTAGCTAGGGTTGCCTAATTTGAAGAGCAAAAAGGTGGATGCTATGGCGACTCTCAAATACCCTTACTATGTGTAGGCTATAGAAGCTGTGATATATTGCTGAAAGGGGCAGGGGAAGAGAAGAGGAAAGCCTTCAACCACCAGCTATGTCTATGTTTCATCCAGAAAGTATAGCCAGAGACATTTTGGCAAATTTAACAAAATCCACCTGGACAGAAATTTTACCCCTGAAAAAGAGGACGCGTCCTGGAAAAAGAGGACCCATGGCAACCCTAATTTAGCCATTTAGTCCCAGTGCTCATCTTGCTGTCTCTTGTTTTGCACAGAAAAGGTCCAGGAAGAAATTGAGTTGGTCATTGGGCGCAATAGGCCCCCTACCCTTGCGGACAAGGCACGCATGCCCTTCACAGAAGCAACCATCATGGAAGTTCAAAGGATGACGGTGGTTGTCCCTCTTTCGATTCCTCGAATGGCCTCAGAAACTACAGGTAAGCGTTTTTGGTGGGCTGCTGCTCTCGCTCACATTTCGGTACGAGTTCATTTAGCCAAAAGCTGATTTCCACATTGGAGAAGGAGAAGAAGTTGGGTTTGGATTTTATATCCCGCTTTATCACTACCCTAAGGAGTCTCAAAGCGGCTAACCTTCTCCTTTCCCTTCCTCCCCCACAACAAACACTCTGTGAGGTGAGTGAGGCTGAGAGACTTCAAAGAAGTGTGACTAACCCAAGCTCACCCAGCAGCTGCATGTGGAGGAGCGGAGACGCGAACCTGTTTCCCCAGATTACGAGACTACCGCTCTTAACCACTGGCTCCACACTGGAGAGAAACAAGGAAGGCTGAAATTTGAACAGGCTTTCTTATACTAGGTCTAGCCTATCAGGTCTTTTGGTCTGTCCTAGGTTGGCAGCAGCTTTCCAGGGTTGCCAGGGACAGGAGAGTCTGGAGTTTTACAGGCAAATTGCCCATTATCACATATTTATCAGCTTTATAGAGCAATACCAGAGCTGAAGTGAGAACAGACTGTGGTCAGACTTAAGTGCTTGAACTGTTGTGCACCTCCAGGCATTGCGCATGTAGTAGATACTTCATTAATGAGCTGCTTTTGCAGCTCAGGGCTGATTTTCAGCTGCTGTAAACTTCGGCATGGACTTTGCAGTGTTGCTTCACGGGGTGTGCTGCTCCTTAGGGTCAGATGGTATCTGTTAGCAGCTGACAAACTTAAAGCAAGCAACCCCTGTGTTTACAAAGTGCTGTGATAACAAAGGGGCTGTGTTTATGGCAAACTTTTCGTTTTCTGTGCCCTTGGTGAGGGTTTTATTTGCCCCTTCCCGCTCCTAGAGAAGTCCACAATACCATTTTAATGGCACGTAGGAATACACAAACATCCATTCTCACAGTCACGAAGCAACACTTTCCCACAAACTCTTGCTTGCAGTAAAGAAAAAAAAAAGAACAAAACCCCCAACCAACCCAAACACAAGCATTTTATGTTCCTTTGATTAATATATCTGTGTGTAAAATCTTTCCATAAGGGTATTGTCATTTATTAATTTGTGTGCCTCTCTGGTTGTGTATATGTTGTTGTTGTTTTAAGTGCTCCAGGGCTACACTATCCCAAAGGGCAGTGTAATCATTCCAAACTTGTGGTCCGTGCACCGAGATCCCAACATATGGGAGAATCCGGATGATTTCCACCCAGCAAGGTTTCTGGATGAAAATGGCCAGCTCATCAAAAAAGAAACATTTATTCCCTTTGGAATTGGTAATTTAACTCTGTTTGGTGTGTGTAGGGAGCGACAGGGGAGGGGGACAGGATTTGGGGACACCATCTCTTGATAATAGGACATTTTTAAAGCAGTGTACATTAAGTATTGTATGTTCGGCATTTATGAAGGCCAGGAAAATGCTTGCTGGCCTCTCTCCTATTTATTTTTACTTTATTTTATTAGGATTTATATACTGCCCTTCATCATAAGATCTCAGAGCAGTTCGCAGTCTATTATAGTCTATTACAGGGGAGGACAGGCTTCAGGCTTTGTTTTACTAAAACTCCAAGGTTTAAGTGGTTCAGAAGTTAAAGAACAGGATTTACCTCTGAGCACATTCTAATTCTAGGAATTTTCTTTCAGTACCAGAACTGAACGGAGCTCATAGTCATTTCACGCAATAGTCTGCTCCTCCTGCTGCTTTCTTCATTTCAGCAGCCTAATTTAGTTGGGAAGTTGTTTTTTGTTGCTCTTGTTGGAAACCCTTCCCAGTCTAATTCAAGTCACCCAGAGATCAACAGGGAAATTCTGAGCTACTTTCTGCCCATCTCTGGTTTATTAAGTTATATGAAGCTGTCTTATATAGGACAGGACCCAGCAAAACCAGTTTAGTCTGAATAAAGTTTAGTGAATAAAGAGGATTATTTTATACCATTTCTATTCAGGGGTCTTTGTGCTTAGTAAATTTGGAATGGCCTTAATGGATTTATAAAAGCCTGGTTATTTAAACTGTGAAGTCCCCCCCTTTTATCTCTCTAACCCACTTTGCTTTCCTTTTCAGGAAAACGTGTGTGCATGGGAGAACAACTTGCCAAGATGGAGCTGTTCTTGATGTTTGTCAGCCTCCTGCAAAATTTCACATTTCAATTTCCCGAAGACATGGAGAAGCCATCAATGGCAGGAAGATTTGGCCTGACTTTAGCTCCATTTCCATTCAACATAATTGCCTTAAAGAGATGAAGGAACCTCGTTCAAGAACACTGCATGAAGTTTGTATTACTCTTACGGAAATCCAGGGCTATATTTGAAATGCACTTCAGTAACAAAATCGCCAACCCTGAGCAGGGATAGGAACCCTGCAGCCCACAGGGTACCCACAGGCTCATAAAGCACTTTCCCCATAGCCTGTGGGCTCTTCCATTAAATGTGTTGAAACTTTCTGAATGCGGAAAAGGAATAAAAGTTTCTAGTCCTCAAAGTTGTCGGATGGCAGGTGACAACTGGTGCAGAGACTGTTAATGGAAGTGTCAGGCATTGAGTGGCTTTTTATATTAGTTTTACATGCAACAGTGGGTATCTCTTATACAGGAGTCGTGACATCCTTTAAAATGGGCGCATTGAAGGTACAGAGAGATGTGTAATAAAAACAGGATTTGCTGTGGTTTTTGCTCCTGTGGGGTGAGTCTGACTTCTATCCGCCTTCACTGTGAAAAGAGCAGCCTTACGTACTCCTGATTCAAGTCTTCAGGGTTGCCTTTCCCTCATGTTTCAGACGGATTGACTGCTTTTCTTTCTTTCTTTTTAACTTTCAAAGCATTGAGTGTGCATTTGTTCCATTAAATGTGCATTTCATCCCCTATAATACTAAAACCATGGAAGCATTTCTGAAGTGTTGAAAACTCTCGCGGAGGCGGGTTAGTGATGTCACCATTCCGGACAATCAGTGCTGTGCACAGCTGCTTTCTAAGAACATAAAGAAGAGCCTGCTGGCCCATCTAGTCCAGCATCCTGTTCTCACAGGGGTCTGTAGGAAACCAGCAAGCAGGATTTGAGCAGAAGAGCTCTCACCTCTCCTGTGGTTTCCAGCAACTGGTATTCAGAAGCATTGCTGCCTTCAACCATGCAGAATCTCTTTCCTCTTAGTCCAAGGAGGGAGAAGATCACTTCCACAGGAGGCTCACAGCTCAAATTATATATACATCTGTAGGTACACACGGTTTGTCTCTTGGTAGCTCTGTTTATTCCTGTAATGGGGATATGAAGACACAAATGTTAATGCATGGATCCACACACAACAGGAACATTTTGTGTGCGTGGTTAGCATGAATTTAGGCAATTGCATCCCTTCACTGTGCTATCTGTGTGCATCTGAATTACGGTAATTTTAAATAAGGGCCATGTAGGAAGATGGCAGGCACACAACTGTTCCCCCAGACATATGCATGTATGGTAATAATACATGCATATCCTGGGAAGTAAAGCCATACTGCCAAAGCCTTGGGCTGGCCTTTTTGGCAGGTGATAAGCTGCTTTGATATTATCATGGAGTTCATTTCCAATTCATTACCATGTAAAGGAAGTAGTGACTTGAGACAAATGGGGGAGGAGCTTATGAATCAACACTGTGCAGGTATGAGCTACAGAAAGCCTGAAGTGCAGAGAAACCTTTAGGGAAGGTGACTCGGACTCCTTGGGCCATTCTTAGTTAACTGGAAACTTCAATGGAAAAACTAAAATTGCACTGCTAATTTTCAGCTGACTACTGTTAAACAGCCAGAGTGTGGCAGGGGCGATATGGCTGGCAATGCAACTGATTCTTTGTATGGCATGTAAGGCCTCTTGTAATAAGGCAGCCTTTTTAATGAAGCACTTTATAATTTTGTCAGGATTCAAAGATCTGTATTTCTATATTTTAGTAGGTGTTAAGAGCCTCATGAATGATAATATATATTACATGGATTGCCTATATCTTGCTGATGTTTACCTGGCCTGCTTTATTTCTTCCCCTTCCCCCATGAAAAACAAAACAAAACGAATGCCTTGTTTAGAATTTTAGTATGGAATAGATCATTGCTGTTAGAAACTAGCATTTGAGATCATTGCTGACTATTTTTTAAAGGTGCCTATCTTTCTAAATACAGCCTGAGATCTGTTTCTCAGTATGAATCTTTATCTAAATAAACCTTTTTATTTTAAAAAGCAATACTGTCTGGAAGCCGATTTTGCTTTTTAAACAGATATTTTGAACATCGATTGTTAGCTGGTTTCTTATTGGTCCCTCATCTACAGTACATTTTGAGTGATTACTGTAAGTTTATGTAGCCGAAACAATACCATCACTGCACAGAAGGGGAGTTATAGAAGGCTTAGAGAAACCCTGAGATTTGCAGATGTACAAAAAAATAGAGGGAGGACTCTGTTTTTGAAACTGGTGAGTGAATATACTTTTTTTTCCCAGGAGGAATGCAATGGCGATGTGGAAAGGAAGGCATGCTAGGGGTCTCTTAACAAATAATTCTGTTCCAATGATTCTTTCTAGGAAACCACAAACTGTTTACAAAGTGCTACAAAACAGATATGCCTTCAAATTATTTCTAAATCAACCATATAATTTTAAATATACTGTATGAGCTGCTGAGCTGGATCATCTGTTGCTGCAGTGACTGGCTGGAAAAGTTGCACCCTAGCATAGGAACACAGGAAGTTGTCTTGTACCGACTTTTGCTCCATCTAGCTCAGTATTGTCTACACTAGTGGGCAGCAGCCTTCGAAAGGTTCTCTCCCTGCTCTTCTAGGAGATCCTGGGGGCTGGGACCTTAAGCACTCAAAGCAGATGCTCTACCACTGAGCTGTGACTCTTCCCATAATTTAGGGTACCTCACATGACAGTAAGTCCCAAATGTCATAGCAGACTTACTTAGCAGCTGGGATCTTGGGGTGAATGGCAGGTAATAAATTTTAATAATAATAGACAACTGGATCATCTGGCAGTGTTTAATGCAAGTGGGCACATACAGGCAATGTGTGCTGCCCTGTTTTCAAGAGGAATCCCATTGGATGTTGTAGGAAACAAGAACGCTGTCCTGGATATAGCTTGGATGTGATCTAGAAAAACTATGTTCTTACTACAATTTTTTAAATTGCTGTACTTCTAAAAGTGTATAAAATATTTCAGTTGACTGATGGCTATCTCCTGAACATCTCAGCCTGATTTACTTAGAATCAAAGCAACCTTTGATTGCACTGTAACTTTTAAGTGTGCACTCTTAAGATCTGGATGTAATCCTCTTGCTGGAAATGGCATCCTTGTGCAATATTCATCTTTGAACTGCCCTGGAATTCATCATGTTCTTGTTAATTTTATGCCAATTACAAATAGTGCTGTCCTTTGGTTTATGATGCTGTTATGTATCTCTCCTTCCTTTGAAAGTTCTCTATTCCCACCCCCACCCCCCAAAAAACCCCACTAGAACTTTGTAGAGTCGATTCTGCAAAGGTATACTGTACTGTAGTTTGCAAAAGTTTAGCACAATCTGTAATGCGGGTGAAGGAGATAATTTCTCAACACCCCCTATTTCTGCAAATATTACTCAGGCACACCGCAAAACTCCAGTGTACACTCTCACCCATAAGAAACTAAAACCTGTAGAAGTACGGAGCACATGACAATAACAGCCAAGAGGATTGGATTTCTGCAGCTGATACCGACTATGGTACTGCCAGAATGCAGCAGCTAGACTGGTGACTTGGAGTGGCTGCCGAGACCATATAACACCCGTCCTGAAAGACCTACACTGGCTCCCAGTACGTTTCTGAGCACAATTCAAAGTGTTGCTGCTGACCTTTAAAGCCCTAAACAGTCTCGGCCCAGTATACCTGAAGGAGCGTCTCCACCCCCATCATTCAGCCTGGAGGTCCAGGTCCAAGAGCCTTCTGGCGGTTCCCTCACTGCAAGAAGTGAGGTTGCAGGGAACTAGGCAGAGGGCCTTCTCAGTAGTGGCACCCGCCCTGTGGGACATCCTCCCATCAGATGTCAAGGAAATGAGCAACTCTGAGTTTTAGAAGACATCTGAAGGAAGCCATGTTTAGGGAAAAATTTTAATGTTTGAAGTTTTATTCTGTTTTTAATGTTCTGTTGAAAGCCACCCAGAGTGTTTGGGGAAACCCAGCCAGATGGGTGGGGTAGAAATAATAAATTATTATTATTATGTTACAATGGTCTTTTTAGATGGCAAACAGACATTATTTGCTTTCACTTTTTTTAAAGTAAACAATAGTTTTGTGGCTCCAGATGTCATTATGGCATAAGCTAGAGCCCATTTTATCTTCTACTTAATGGTGCAAGTTCTAAAGTTAGCAGTGACGACTCGCAGGGTGACCTCACGAACTCCATTTCCGGTTAGCAAATGCGTCTGACTTAACAAGCGCAACCCTATGGCCATTTACACAAAAGCAAGGACCATTGTGTCCCATGGGGTTTTCTCACTAGAATGTTTTAGCACTGCAGCTGAATCCCTTTTATATATACAGTGGTGCCTTGCAAGACGAAAGTAATTTGTTCCGTGAGTCGCTTCGTCTTGCGATAACTTCGTCTTGCGAAGCGCGGTTTGCCGTGGCAAAAAAAAACCGCTGAAAAACTTTGTCTTGCGAAGCGCGGCCATAGAAAACTTCGTCTTGCGAGTTACCAAAAACATCGCAAAACGCTTTCGTCTTGTGAGGTACCACTGTAATGGCAATAACAAACTGCCCTGCAGCTGCTAAGGCAGCCGTGAAAAGTTTTAATGTCTAAGCATGGACCCCTAACAGAGATGCACTCCTACAGCAGGCATAGGCAAACTTGGCCCTCCAGATGTTTTTCGGACTACAACTCCCATCATCCCTGGCTAACAGGACCAGTGGTCAGGGATGATGGGAATTGTAGTCCCCAAACATCTGGAGGGCTGGGTTTCCCTATACCTGACCTACAGCCCTCACTGCACGGACTGCTACAAATCCCAATACAGTATTCCTGGCGGGTGGTGGGTGGGGAACCAGGTGCTTTAAATACAGGCTTCAGACGTGACCTTTGCCACGAGTTTACCCGAGGGAGTATTTTGAGCGTGCATTTTTTAAAAATTTTCTTTTGCCGCAAAACAACGTCTGAATAGCAGCCAGCCCGGAGCGGGGTAGGGCCGGATATTCCAGGGGGGAACGAGCTGGGCACCTACATTTCCCCATAGGGCCTAAACTGCAAGCAAGCTGCCGAAATGGCGGAGGCGGGGACGCCTTTAAGGCCCGAGCTCCCGCCCTCTTCTCCATTCTCCTCCTCCTCCGCCTGGGCTGCAGAGGCTCCTGCTCTGCGCGCGGCTCCGCGGCGCCCACCCCCCTCGACCCCGCCGGGCTTCCTCCTCGCACCCTTCCTGCTCTTCCCCGCCCAAGCGCAGCGCGGTTCGCCATGGCCTTCGCCACCCGCCAGTTCGTGCGCTTCTCGTCCGCCACCGCCACCGCCAAGAAGCTAGTGGTGAAACATGTGGCGGTGATCGGCGGCGGCCTCATGGGCGCCGGGATCGCCCAGGTGAGCTGCGCGGGGGGCGGAAGGGGCTGCTGCTGCTGCAGAACTTCAGGGGGTCCACTTGCCAAGAAGGCGTTTTCTTTTTTCTTGCTATGAGTTTAGTCCCTACTTGAGTTGCACCCAGGAATTTTGGTTGCCTCGAAACCTCACAAACTCGTAACCATCTCTGTGCTGGCGAAGGAGCCTCTTGCCAGGAATTCATTTCGTGTTTTAATTTCTTCATGCCCCTTTACAAGTGGAGGATATTGGTAGGCTATGCAAATGTTATTGTGAGGGTTTCTCAGAGCAGCTGGGGAGCTTGGTCTCCCGACGTGGTAAACGTGCCCCACCCCTTTGTCCCTGACACGTGTGTACGGTAGGTACACACACACGTGTGTGTGTGTGTGTGTGTGTGTGTGTGTGTTTTGCAGGTGTTTAACTGGGAGGCTTCCCGCCCACCTGAGTGTATGGCTAGCGCAGGCTTGTTGCTCAGGTTCTCGTGCCTGCCTTCCCCCTCCCAAGGCTGTGCCTCGGCTGCATGGCTTTTTGAAGGCCAGAAGCAAAATTGCTCTTGGGTGCTTTGGCTGGGAAGATGCACATTTCATATCAGATAGGCAGCGAAATGCATGTGGCCTGAGTGGAATGTGGTTGAGCAAATGTCATGGTAAGTGTTCAAGGTCTTAGGCAGGAGGAGAGAGCATCATATTTCAAGCTATTATTACATATTTACGGGGGGGGGGGGGTTGAGAGAAATTAGAATTTTCTGCCCCTGCAGAAAAATGCATTAACCATCCAGATATGTGGGATATTTACCTCAAAGGGACTAATAATGAGTAGTGCAACTTAATTCCCTCCCCCCCCCCATGATCACATGTTTTGTCATATGGATGCTTAAATTTTTTTGCAGCTGTGAGGGTCCTTTGCAAGAAGACTTGGTTCCCACTTTAAAATTAACACTAGCAGCAAAGGAGCTCCCAAACCACCCTGTCTATGCCAAGGAAAAAACCAGTATTGTGTTCAGTGGTCTGGGATTGTGCAAATAGACCATAAAACACAATGTACACATGCACTGTATCCTGAGTTCCCTCTTTGTGAGGCTGTGATAAGGGAGGGTTTTTTGGGGGTGTGGTGATAGGATTGTGGACCTGCGCTCCAGTCAAGTGTGTTTTTTATACCTCTCCTGGTAATCTGCCTTTCAGGATCTGTTAAGAGCTGGCGCCTATCTCTTTTAGGTTGTGGGTGTTGCTCAACAGTATTATGCTGCAGGGCAGTAGACAATACTGCTATTGCAAGTTGCATGCCACATTGGGTTTCACAGATATTCTTTAATTGTGGTTTTCCTGTTGAATTGTAAACCGCCTTTTGGAAAGGCAGAGGAAAAAACGTTACAGATGTTTGCTCTTCTGCCTGTTTCTCCAGAGACTCAAAGTGGTTAACAGCAGTGCTGTTTTTCTAGAAAAAGAGGTGCCAGAACTCACCATGAACACCTCCCTTGTTCTATAATAATAATAATAATAATAATAATAATAATAATAATAATAATAAAATTTATTATTTATACCTTGCCCATCTGGCTGGGTTTTCCCAGCCACTCTGGGCAGCTCCCAACTTAATATTAAAAACACAATACAGCATTAAACATTAAAAGCTTCCCTGAACAGGGTTGCCTTCAGATGTCCTCTAAAGGTGTGGTAGTTGTTTTTCTCTTTGACATCTGGTGGGAGGGTGTTCCACAGGGCGGGCACCACTACCGAGAAGGCCCTCTGCCTGGTTCCCTGTAACCTCGCTTCTCACAGTGAGGGAACCGCCAGAAGGCCCTCGGCGCTGAACGAAGGGGCCTACCTGAGAGGTGCTGGAAGTGAGTTCGGGCTGGGAAAAAAGCCCTGGTAATAAAAACAGACTAAAGCACAAAAGTGGGAACACCAAAAAGTGTTTCCCACACACCCCTCCAACAGTACACCTCTGTCTTGTGGGGAAATTGGGTGAATTTTCAAATAAAAAATTATTTGAGCTTTGCACAAGCCCAGTTTTGTTTTGTTTTTATAAAAAATTGGTCTGATCCATTCCTGTAATGCTGGTGCTAACATCCCTTGTGTGTTTTTCTCTACAGGACGTGTTGAAGTGAAAGGAATATAGTAATTAACTCTATAACCAGACTGTTGCTATACTGTTCAAGTTTCTATTTTAACGTGTCCAAGAAGCACTGCAGATTGGTTTTATAGTATCACTTCTGTGTTCTTTACTTAAATGCCTTTTTCATTCTTTGCTTATAAAAGCATTAAAAAACCAACACCTGTAACTACCTCTAGCCTGCTTCCCATTGAGCACAGTCTCAAATAAGATTCAACTTCCTGTCCAGTTGGCTTCAATACATGCAGTGATAGGGGTGTCATCATGTTCTTTGTCTCAGGCAGCAAAATACTGGTATATTGTGCTGGCCTTGTTCCCAAAATTGCTTAGAATCTACAAAATGGGCAAGATGCTATGTTTTATGTAGGAGCATGCAAGTACTTCAAGTTACACAAGGTCTGCAAGTGAAATGACATTTTTTGCTATCTTGTATACACTAAAAAGCTAGTGCAGTAAAAGGCATCTATTTATTTATATACACCCCATAAGGAAGGGTATTTTGCTAACGTCATAAAAATGCACCACCCAGCTTATTGCAGAAACCTTTATCCCAAATATATATATTTTAAATATATACCGTATGTTAAATTTCCAAGCACATCTCATATTGCAGAGAAGAGGTTTTCTTTTCGAACTAGGTCTTGCCATGTCAGAGAATGTGGATTTTTTTTGGGGGGGGGGAAATGATTGCTATTACAAAGTAACTTTTCTAAAGCAGGAAATGAGTTCTGTTACCATGTTTGGTCTCTGTAGGTGTGACAGGTGAAGGTTCATCTTGAACACTCTTGCCTCTTTTTGCTGAGTGCCTTTTGCTCCAGTAAGGAATGTGAGGGTTGGCTGAGGCACATTTTCCATTTGCGGTGATACTGTCTGCCCTTTGGTACCTAAGGAAATGTTTGGTCTTCCCTCACAATTCATCAATTTCACCCCTCCCCCCTTTTTTTGTTTCCATCCCCCAGAAGGTAGAGGGCCGTAACTACCCCACCCCACCACTTAAGACTGCTTGCTTTAATTCTTGTTCCCATTTGGGACCACTGCCACTTTGGGCACATAGCGATGACAGATGTTCGAACTTCTTCAGAGCTCTTAGATTTTCTTATGGCCTGAAGGGAGGAGACCTCTAGGTGCACAGACGCTTATGTTTTTGTTACTAAGCTCAACACTTTTCAAATTGAATTATTCTTTAGGGCTCACGCTTGGGCACAACCAGTTTCAGTTGCTAGTCTGAAGACTGTTGCAAAGGTTTGCTGCCGAGTTTGGGCACTAAAACTGGATAAGGTTGAGCTGAAGAAGATTCAAAATACACTCAAACAAAAGACACATGGCATTTTGTTTTCTGCTTATCATCCTCTTTATGTACCCAGATGATAAACTGGAGCAAGGCCCTTTGTGTGTGTGTGTGTGTTTGTGTGTGTTTTTTTTTTTTTTGCTTTTATAATTTTGCAGTTTTCATCATGGGTATATTTTGTTTGCAAGGATGTAACACTGGGAAGGTTGGATAATCTGTCTGATAAGGAGATAGGGTCAGAGATCTGAGCTCTATAGAAGGTAGCTCTTTATCCTTGTTGGCAGCTGCTGAACAATGCTGGGTTCTTTCTGTAGATGTTTAGCAGCACTTCTTGGCACCGAAGGGCCATAGCTCTGTTGTAGAGCCTCTGTTTTGCATGCAGAAGGTTTCCAGTTCAATCCCAGGCATGCCCGTGTAGCATCGCAAATGGCCCCTGTCTGAAACCCCGAAGAGATGCTGCCAGTCAGTGTAGACCAGGCATGGCCAAACGTGGCCCTCCAACTGTTTTGGGACTACAATTCCCATCACCCCTGACCACTGGTCTTGTTAGCTAGGGATGATAGGAGTTGTAGTCCCAAAACAGCTGGAGGGCCAAGTTTGGCCATGCCTGGTGTCTCCAGTACTGAGGCAGCTGCAGCGATGGTCTGATTTGCTATAAGTCACGTTCCTGTGTTGCTGATCCAGAGCAGTATAGTGGTTAAGAGTGTTGGGCTAGGACTAGAGTTCTATGAAGCTCACTGAGTGACCCTGGGCCAGCCACAAATCCACCTCACAGATTTGTTGTGAAGATAAAATGTGAGGACAGAACCATACCTTGAACTCTGGTTGTTAGCCAGAATATAAATGTACTAAATAAATAAATATTAGTATTGGGTGTGCACCTCTTTTTTTTCTCATGGGTTCCTTTCCTTTTTCATCATTATTTTTCTCCCCTCCCCCCCCCTGTAGATTGCTGCAGCCACTGGCCACACTGTTGTATTAGTGGACCAGTCAGATGAAATACTGAATAAATCCAAGAAAGGAATTGAGGATAGTTTGAAAAAGCTGACAAAGAAAAAGTTTGCAGACAAACCTGAGGTGGGATCTTTATTATTTATAAATATTGGAAATAATTGATGCATATGACAAATCTACCTTGTTTGTTTGTTTATCTTTAATGCCTAGATAGACAATTGCAGCAATGTTAGATTAGCATAATATTTTAAATAGATTCCTTTCAAGAGCTGGGGTGAATTCCATGCTGATAACAACTCTGCTCTTTCCCCTGCCCCCAACCTCAGTCAACAAGCAGATGCAAACTTCCATACGTAGGCCGATTTTCTGCACATGTTAACCTTGCAAAAGGGAACTGTAAGAAGGTGATCTTGCATTCAGTACCTAGGGCTTCCGACAGTCTACAACCCTTCTAACCCCTTGCTTGTGTGGACCTGCACATACACACGTCTTAGCAAATTGGGGAACTGAATCTTGCCCTTCCCTTCCTTACATATTGCCCCAAGTGATACGAAGATAGTGTCATACGTGTGCAGGAAAAAACCTAAACACGTTGCAGAGTTCACAAAAATAGACCAGAGGCAATAGTACTTCATCGAGCAGAGCTTTACTTGTGCTGAAGGCAAATGAGTGTAATGGTCACGAATCCAGATACATTCAGGATTGGCACAGTCCATAAAAATATCCATTTGCAGCACTTACAAACTTATAACAAGAGTAAAACTTAACAATATAGCATACAGAAACAGAACACCACACCAGAAGGGAGAGAGATAGAAAGAGAAAGTAAAACCCAGGCTCCTTCTGGCCTATATTTATAGTCAGCATGACTTAATTGGAAGAGATAAGAAAACCAGTTCAAACCAGCTTCCCCGAAGGTATAACCCAAACAACTCATGACCCTTCTGCCTGCTTCTCTCACACAGAGAAGCTTCTAGTAGCTTATAGAATCGTCTTGTATTAATCAGAATAGGAAAGATCTCTACATACAAGATCAATACTTTCTGCACTGAGAAATGCAAACTGACAGGTAGTGGGAGGAAAATGCACTCCCTTTCTCATGGCCAGACCATTATTTGGTTAAGTTTGGACTGACAGTGGCAGTTTCCCGCTGTAAGGATGGTAGGGCCATTTGGATGGCCCACCCTCAGAGACTGATGGAGCCGGATATGTTCCTGGATGTTCTGGGGAATTTTTCAGTTGAGAAAGCTGGTGATCCTATCAAAGCCCTGGTCTCTCGATATGAAATGTTGAGATGAGAGGTATACATTATCACTCTTGAGTGTCCCCTGCAGCTTTGTGGAGCCCAAGCTGCTCCAGGCTATGAAAGAAGCCAGATGAGAACTGGAATGCAAGTGGTGCAAGTCTTGCTGGAAAACTGGCTGAACACTGGTAAATAACACATAATCGTGCGTACCATGTGGCAGCATGGACTGTGGAAAAAGTCTCATGTTGCAGCTTGCATTGCGTCCCCAACAGAATTACTTCTGTTTCATTGTCAAGTCAGTTATTGAGGCAATTTGCTTTTCTCTTGAGTTAATTTACTGTATTTACTCAAATCTAATGCTCACCATTTTTGGCAACCTTTTTTCACAAATTACATTGCGAAAATTAAGGGCGCATTAAAAGGGTAAAGGGACCCCTGACCATTAGGTCCAGTCGTGACCGACTCTGGGGTTGCGGCGCTAATCTTGCTTTACTGGCTGAGGGAGCCGCCGTACAGCTTCCAGGTCATGTGGCCAGCATGACTAAGCCGCTTCTGGCAAACCAGAGCAGCGCATGGAAACGCTGTTTACCTTCCCGCCGGAGCGGTACCTATTTATCTACTTGAATTCGTGCTTTTGAACTGCTAGGTTGGCAGGAGCAGGGGCTGAGCAACGAGAGCTCACCCCGTTGTGGGGATTCAAACTGCCGACCTTCTGATCAACAAGCCCTAGGCTCAGTGGTTTAACCACAGCGCCACCTGCCTCCCAAGGGCGCATTAGACTCAAGTAAATACGGTACTTTGCTAGTGGCTCCCTGTTTGTGGATTGTTCTCCCCAGGGATTTTCCGCTGGTGCCTTCGTTATACACCTTTAGATGTCAGGCAAAAATGTGCCTTTTTAACTAGGTTAAACTTGGTTGATTGACATCTGCTGCCCTTTTATAATGTGTCTGGGAGGGGGGAATTATTGGGTTGTCTTTGTTTTTATTATGTATTTTCTGTTTTTTTATGTTGTGAACTGCCCTTAGACCTACAGATACAGGGTGGTATACAAATATAATAATAGTAATGATAATAGCCTGTATTGTGTGTTAGGAGCAGCGGTGTGCTAGGAGACTGGGGGATTGCAGCATTCATGCACAGCTAGCAGGAGCGCTTAATTTTAATGTGCAGCACTATAGTTGTTTTATTTGTTGAAACACATTTTTTACTGTTGAAATTGTAATCCATCCTATGAAGGCAAATGAAATGCTCTGTGAACAGATTTTTCTTGTTTCTCAGGCTGGTGCTGAGTTCATTGAGAAGACCTTAAATAACCTGACTACGAGCACAGATCCAGTCTCTGTAATCCACAGCACTGACCTCGTAGTGGAAGCCATTGTGGAAAACATAGCAGTAAAAAACGAGCTCTTCAAGACATTGGATAAGTTTGCACCGGAGTATGTTCATAAAATGTTATAAAACTAATGCAGAATATCATTGTTATCTACTAACTTTCACTAAAATATGGGCCTGTACAGAGGAGGGGAGGCGAGCCAAAATCTCCTATCCATCCACCCTTTCCCACTGATTGGTGTTTAGCTGGATATTTAGGCTTTCCAGATGCTTCCAGATGGGGAATTTGCAGGCAGATTATTGGGATATCACAAAATGGGTTGTTGCTTCTAGGGTTTCTCTCCCTGCTTACTGAAAGCAGATTAAATGGGAGAGGGAACTATGAGCTGGTATGTGAAACCTACGACCGGTGATTATTTCAAAATTGATTGGTGAGCTGTTACCTCCTCTTCCCAAAAACTTGGGCAAAGAGGTGCCTCTTCAATTAAAAGTGAAAAAGAAAATAAACATTGCAGCTATTTCACCAGCAGTGCAAACTGAGATGCTTCAAAAGAAAGCATTCAGTATGAAGATTTAAGTGCTACAGGAAGTTTGGAAGCTCAGCGTAATTCCGTATATATTATTTGGTGGTAGCTAATCATTTGAAGATCCTCCTCCTCCTCCTCCTCCTCCTCCTCCTCCTCTTCTTCTTCTTCTTCTTCTTCTTCTTCTTCTTCTTCTTCTTCTTCTTCTTCTCTCACGGGGAGAGGCCTGAGAACTGAGTGAAGATACTAACTTCTGAAGCGAACGGAGGTGGAGCAGTTCTCCGCTTGTGAGCAAAGATTAAAAAGATATCCCCATGCCAAAGAGACACCTCCAATTAATTATTTATGTAAAGTCCCGCCCAGGCCTCCAGCTGCTCATGCCAAAGAAATTTAATCTTTGCTACCACTGTCGTTTCTGAAGAATCCTACCCTTAAGTGAGCAGCATTATACTTCTTTCTAGACTGATAAAAATAACCAGCTAAGGAGGCTGAAGAGGGGGGGGGGGGATTAATATAAAATAGGCCTATTCTAAAGTGGTATATTTATCAGATTGATTTGGTTATTGCTGAATGTTTGTGGGCAGTCTGCTGACTCCTATTCTTCTTCCACATTAGATAGTAGTCTGTTACATTTTACATTTATTATTTACTAAAACATTCTGTACCACCTCTCGCATCAAGTCTCAAGGTGGTGTACAGTAACATTAAAAAACAACAACACCATTTCAGTGAGATAAAGATACCGCTGATAATTCAGGGCAGAATTAAAGTCTCGCTGAAATTAATTGCCCACAAATGCCTGGGAACATAAATATGCATTTAACAGACTTTGAAACGCCATCAGTGTTGGTGCTTGCGTCAGCTTCGACGCAATCCCTAGACAGGGTGCCACTGCAGAGAAGCCCTCCCTGGCCATAGAATCATAGTATTGCAGAGTTGAAAAGGGGCCCCAAGGGCCATCTAGTCCAACCCCCTGCAGTGCAGGAATCTTAGCTAAAGCACCCATGACAGATGGCCCTCCAACCTTTGCTTTAAAACCTCCCAAATAAGACATAGTGATAGGGCGCCAAGGAAGAGGCGAGGCTGGACGCGTAATCAAAAATAAGACATTCCCTGAAAATAAGCCATAGTGTGTCTTCTTGAGGAAAAATAAATATAAGTAAGACGGTGTCTTATTTTCGAGGAAACGCGGTACTTACATATTTCCCTGCAGTTACGTGCAAGTGAGGAGTCGCCTGTATAGTTTCAGCCTCCAGACCAGCCTTTAGGGAAACCTCAGATTGCATTACAGTAGTCCAGTCTTGAGGTTATCGGTGCATGAATTGCAGTGGCAAAAGTACCTATCTCTAGGGAAAGTTCCAGCTGGCCTACCAGCCATATCTGAGAAAAGGCATTCCTACTGACTGCAGCCACCTGGGCTCTGGAACAAGGAGCATCATCACACATAATCAGTTCAGAAGGGTACTAGATTAATCAGGTGGCAAACTTTAAACTGCAGCTAATATTATTATTAATTAATTGCACCACACAGTTGAGTAAATCTTGCATTAAGCCTGTTAATAATTCACTGGAATTGATTGGGCTTTACCACTTCTAGCAGCCTTTTTTTTCTTTTTTCTTTTGGTACATTTGGACCACACTTCTGTCTTCCTGTTAACAGGCTGACTCTTTCTGAGACTTATAAAATTAGGTCACCAGAGAAAATGAGTTCACTAGTTGAAGCAAAAAATAGAACAGTGAAATAGAAAATAGAACCATACTATTTTAATTTTTATTCCCATTATATATCCCACAAGGTGGCGCTGCAAATATGGGAATAGATTTTATTAAGGTTATAGGAGTGGTGCTGGAATTTTAAAGGATGCATTTTCAAAGAGTGTGCCATGCAGACTCTTACTCAGAACTGAAAGCTTGTTGGAGGGGCATCTGGCTGTGACTTCTGTGTCACTGAATCTTTACTTGAGATTCAGAAACATGCAACACTTTGAAGACTATGAAATAAGATGTGTAAGATGTAACTTTTTAACACTGCAGCTAGTAAGGTTTTGCTGTTTCTGGGTACATGGGACTCCACATAACGCAACTGGTACATGCCTAAAGAGCAAGTAAATCACACAAATACAAACAACTTAAAATACATTTGCAATTTATTTTATTTTAAGTATCCCAAGCCTGCTGTTTATTAAATTCAACCTTAGAGCGGGGTACAACATAATAAACATGATGCTTAATAAAAAAACCACCTCATAGGCATAACTAATGTAAGTTAATATGTTGCATTACAGTATAAGTCAGGCATCCCCAAACTTTGGCCCTCCGGATGTTTTGGACTACCAATTCCCATCATCCCTGACCACTGGTCCTCTTAGCTAGGGATCATGGGAGCTGTAGGCAAAACATCTGGAGGGCCACAGTTTGGGGATGCCTGGTATAAGTAGTAGAAGGCCAGGCCCCATTTCCAGCAATAACAACTAGGCCAAAGGATTGGGTGAGGAAATACGTTTTTACCTGGTGCAAAAAAAAACAAAACCCCATTAGGGTTACTGCCATTTGAACCTCAGAGTTACCTTAGGGTTACTGCCATTTGAACCTTGTGATGTCCATGTCAAGCATCCCTGCTACTTCTATAAACTATTACTTTAACATGCTCTATGTGGGGCTGCCTTGGTAAAGTGCTCAGAAACTTCATCTGGCTCAAAGAGCTGCAGCCAAGATTGCTGGTTGTAGGAAGTATACGGCTGCCTTGCTAGAACAGCTCCATTTTCTACTGGTCTGTTTCTGGGCAGAATTCAAAGTACTGGTTATCACCTATAATGCTCTATATGGCTTTGGCCTAAGCTATCTGAAAGACCATACTGCCTCATACGAACCTGTCCAGGTTTTGATATGTTTAGTGGGAGGTCCTGCCACGCTCACAGGCACTCTGGGGCGGGAAGCAAGAGAGGGCCTTATCTGTGCCTGCTCCCAGACATTTTAATTCCAAGCAGTAAATTTCCAGAGTTCTGTATCTTCTGTAAAGTGTTGGACCAGGACCTGAGAGACCAGCGTTCAAGGTCCCACTCATCCATGAAGCTCACTGTGTGGTGTTGGGCCAGTCACTGCTTCTCACACTAACCTACCTCACAGGATTGTTGTGGAAATTAATAGAAGGAGAGGGAGAATCATGTATGCCACCTTGGAACTCCTTGTAGGGAAAATGTATGGTATGAATAAAAATAAATAATAGCCTATAGGGTCCTGAGAGCAGAGAGCTGCAACTGATGCCAAATGCATGTTGTTTCTTCACAGGCATACCATATTTGCCAGCAACACATCATCATTGCCCATCACGGAGATAGCCAATGCTACCACGAGGCAGGACCGTTTTGGTGGCCTACATTTCTTTAATCCGGTGCCTTTGATGAAACTTGTGGAGGTAAAAGGGTTTTGAAAATGTTCTAAAATGTTGCAGCATGGTCGGAGTGTGTTGCTCCCTGTGTGTTGCAGAGGTTCTCCTTGTTTGTTTGTTTGTTTGTTTATTATTTCACCTTCTGTCTCCGTGTTTGATCAGTCATCATCCCAGGGCAGGTTTCTTGCACCACAGATAGAATCATGTTAATCTACGGTAAAAAACCAGGATGAGATTTAAACATCAGACTTTTTAAAACAATTTTTTTTAAAAATGAGCAGAAAGAACAGCATATTGATTCACAGCTAGCACATTATGTCGGCACCCTCGGAAGGCCTGGGGGAGAAGGTGTATCTGGCACCAACAAGTGAGTGGGGTCCGTGCTAGGCACACCCCTGCCAAGTGAGGGTTTCCCATAGCGATGCTTGTTGTTCTGCTCTGGTCACTTCTAGTGCTATTTTGATAGCACAGGTGTTCAGAGGGTAAAAGCTGCTCAATTAAGGTGGGGCTGGATATTCAGGTGGGGCTCTGTTATTCCCTCTAATGGTGAGAGTCGAGAGCACCGGAGCCACGACGGTACTGCTGAGAGACAGGTGAACTTATTTCCGGCTGATCGTCCCTGAGAGAACAAGGAAAGCTCTTCAAAATGACTGTCCCGGGATAGGAAACATACAGTGGTACCTCGGTTTGCAACCACAATTGGTTCCGGGGAGCCGGTCGCTCCCGGAGTTGGTCGCTCCCCGAGGCACGCTTCTGCTCGTGCATGAAGCACTGATAGAGCGCTTCTGCGCAATGCAGCTTTTTATCCAGAAAAGAGTTAAAGATTATATATATATATAATCACTACATGTAGACTCTTTCTCATGAGTAGCTGACACAGGTATAGATTACTTGTACCTAGGGAAAGCATGGTATGTGTACACCAAACCTCCACATGTTACCTCCCCCCCCCCCCCCCGGAGATCCACGGATTGTGAACTGATCTCAGGGCAATTCACAACATAAAATTATATTATAAAAACCACAAAAGGCATAATAAAAATAAGAACAGCAGCAGGCCAATGATCCCACCCTCCTTAGTGGGTGTAGAGGCAGCGTGTACGTGTGTTCAGTGTAATGTGTGAGCAAGTATTGTGTTGGTCCCTCTCTCAGGATGGGTGCTTTTATGAAAGTTAAACTTGTTGTTGATGTGAAGAGAGAACACTCCCAGCCCATGATGGCTTTGTTCTTAGGTTATCAAGACGCCAATGACCAGCCAAAAGACTTTCGAGTCCCTCATGGATTTCAGCAAAGCATTGGGGAAGAATCCGGTCTCGTGTAAGGCAAGTATATTTTATATTTTAGGAGGGGGGGGGATGCAGGTAAGTTCAGAGTGCTTCAGACGTGGCTGCATTGGGGAAATTTTCTGCTCTGCTCACGAAGTCATCCTTTACATTTTTAATTTTTTAAAAAAAATCACAGACAACAGGTTGCCAAAAATGATTTTTTTTATAACTCAGTGCTCTGCCAGCCCCCTCTGCTTGCCTTCTTACCAATCTGAGGGGTGGTTCTGGCTGTCAGCTGCCTCCTCCTTAATTTCATTGCTACCTTTGTAGAACTTGGAACAAGGAAGAGGATGGGGAGAAAACTATAATTAGTTTGCTCTGCCTGCCCTTGGATGTGGTTCCACCAAGTGTTGGCCTCACTGTCTTCTTCCAGTCGCAGTGACCACCTGCCACCATTGCAAATGATCATCATATCTGAAAGGCCAGTCCAAGCCAAATAAAAGAGATTTGGGGCAGGACAGAAAGAGAACAGTAGAAATGACAAAAATTGTAGAACAGATTCATGATGCTCCTGAGACAAGCTGGTGTGCTATAATGTCTAAGACTAAGCTCAGGAAGTCATTGAGTTAAATTTGCCAGTAGGTAGTCTTAGACAAGTGCTTCTCAGCTCTAGCCACCATCACCAGCAGCCACCAGATCTACATACTGTAATATAATTAATTGAGTGTTCATTTTGGCTCTTCACATTCTTGCTGTTTGGTTTCTGCTTTAGTAATTGCATTATAATTATGGGTTGTTGGTGGTGGTGGTGGTTTTTTGTAATCTGCTTTGAAGTGGAGGAGAAGGAGAAACGACACACAAATATTGGTTAATAATACTAGTCTAACGTGCAGAGTTACAAGCTAATGTACATGAAACACTTTGAACATTGGAACGCGTTCTGTAAATGCTAACATAGTATTATTGGCACAACGAGGAATGCACCACTTGTCTATTGTATTCTGTAGCTGATTCTCCTTCCTCTTGCTTTTGACCTAGTAGGCACATTTTGAAATAACTTATCATTATAGAACTTGATAGGGTCCACTTTAATCCCTGTTTTTCTGTTGACAGGACACTCCTGGGTTTGTTGTCAACAGGCTCCTTGTGCCTTACCTGATGGAAGCAGTTCGGCTCTTTGAGAGGGGTAAAGATAAGCAGAGTTCTGCTTTGTGGGATATGAAGGGCTTATTTGTGTTGTGCTGTGGAACGTTCTCAAGCAATCATTTTCTCTGGCATTTCAGAAATCAGAATGAAAAATAAATTCTTAACTATTCCTGTTAATGTGGGGAAATTAGCTCTGTGAAGTAGATACTTGTGTGAAACTGGTTGTGTTTTTGTTAAGTTAGACAAAACCCTTTTGGCATATGCACACAACTTGAGAGAGTCCACACCAGATCTCTTCTGACACATGTTTCCTCATTCACCCCATCACTCCGCTTTTCTTTCATTGTGAGTGCAGCATTGCTCTTAGATTCCCTGTGTGCTCAACTTGTTCATTATCTAGCAGTGTTGACAATACAACATGGACTAGAGAGCTGGTGCCATTTTGCATATTCTGGTGGAACTCAGTTAGTACAGTCTGCATGGCCACAATCCAGACTTTTTGATAGAACACAGTGTTTATTATCTGCCATTATAACTCTGACTCATTTTTTAAAATCCCCCCATACTCAAAATTAGCATATTGGGCTTTGGAACGGAAGATATCTCTGGAACTGGATGTATTAATTATCATTTCAATTAAACTGGGAGGTGCCAAATTGCAGTTGGAGGCATTGTACTGAACAATGTTGTTCTTAAGCTTTTTTATTTTAACTCTGTGTACAAAATTGGAGCAAAAAAGAATCTAGATACATGAACTGAAAAGTGAGTATTAAAAAACATACATCAGTAGGCCTAATGAATAATGAGTTTTGTTCTTCTTGCCCAGGCTGGGTATACTCTGGGCTAAAATATCCAAATTGTACATTGGGTTCTGTAAAGACCTATGCCAGGTACAGCTGGCCTGCTGCAGCAATGGGAAGTCTTGCTCAGAGATTATTATTATTTTTTGCAAGCATGGTGCTCACACTTTCAAGCCCATCTTTATGCCATCAATATTAGCCTCGTATCTGGCATTGCTTGGGAATTTTAAGAAACCAGCAAAATAAGTGCAGTTTTACATCAGTGCTTAAAATCAGTGCAATTTTAAAAGATCCAGTCCGCCATCTTGATTCAAAATGGTGTCCATTTGCAGACAAAAAGGCTGATCCTTGATCTCAGGAACCATCGCACACAATTTGATTAAGATACAGGTACCTTAATCGGTTTCCAAATATTGCACCCCGAACAATTTTCCAAAAAGACATAGTTGATGCCGTTAGAGATAGGAAACTTGCTTTAGAAAGACTGGTCTTTGGGAGATTGGATCCCATGATCTACCCATAGTTCTCCTCTTTGCCAGTCTTTCTTACATTCCTGGGCCAGCACAAATGTTTTTGAGCAATGAAAATGTCTTGGGGCATTGTGATCCATTTCTCTTCTCTGTGTACCATTTTACTGCAACAGTGGCTCATAGGCTAGATGGGGTTGAAGAAAGCAGTTTTATGGGAGTAGGAATAATGAGCCGAGGGCAAATTAACTGCTAGCACAAAGTGCTGGACAGTTCCTGCCCTGGTACTGCGTTGATGGAAATAAGGAATTATTATTTTTGTCTTTCATACCTGAGAGCCAGCCTTGAAATGAGCCTTGTCGTCTTCAAAGGAAACACGCTTGTTGTGTGAAGAGCTAAAGAGAAAGTTACTCTGTTGTAACTGTTCAGATTAAGACCCCTTTCATGGTTGTCTGCTATTAAGAATGTTTTATTTCAAACATTTTATTTGGAAAGCAGCCTTCCCTTGCAGATGAAAGACCTGCATTATCAGGATCTCCGTAAATATATTTTAAATATTAAAAGCTCCCTTTGTAGTTCATAAAAGTGTCTTCAGCTTGTGAAACAAAATTAACTATACTTCTTGCTTATCCATCAACAAATACTGCTAATTACTCCTCAAAGGCAGTATAAGAACAAATTAGAGTGATTTTTCAAAAAGCAAAGGAGTGGCATTATGGAAACAACTTTTGTTTTATCTGAAAGCTCACCATATAAAGTGCTTCAGTTAAATGTTGCATTCCTGCATGCATAAAATATATAAGCATTTTAAATTTACATGGGTGAGAAACGGGATGTGGCTTTGTCTGATTAAATGTATTCTTTAATTTAAGTCTTCGCCCCCTCCCTTCGGCTAAGTAGCATCCTGATTTTTGTTTTTGATGTGGCTTTTTAAAAATTTAAGACTTGGGATTTTAAGAACTTGTTGGAAAATGTATTAAAACTAATGTGGTAAAAAAAAAAAAAAAGCTTGGCATCTCTCTGCAACACGATGTTTTGCTTTAATTGTGCCAGACTTGAGAGAGGTTTTATTTGTTCCAGCAGGAGAGGTAAAGGCCAGTGTAATTTTGTGTATTAAATTGTAGTTTATAGCTTGATCCTTGGCCTTTTGCTCACACCCTCCTAATTTTTTTTTTTAAAAAAATCAAAGTAAGGTGGAAGTTCTAGCATACGATTTTTCAGACTTTCCATTTTCAGGGAGTGCTTTCTACATTAACACAGCTTTCTGAAGAATCGCCTAAGCCTCTGTCATGGAACCTTTTTACACTGCACAGGATTCTGTTTGCTGTGCTCCTGTTGGGCACTGAGCCTGCATTTTTGACTTTACTATTGCATCAAACTCAATGCATGTGCCATGCAGACCCTGCTGTTGTGCCCACTCACCTCCCATTTGTAGGTAAATGGGGAGAGGAGTGAGTCAAGCTCAGAATGAAGCCACTGACCCCTGTTAAAAGCAGGGAAACCACTGGGAAGCCACATCTTTAGTGATAATCTATTAACTGGTATACGGATGTTGTGCAGTTTCTGCAGCAAAGCCTTCTTAAAAGCTGCTGCTTTATTGAATGCGGAGCGCAAATGCCTTAGTGAGTTGAAACCAAGTTTTGGGCCTCGAAAGAAGGGAGAACAGATGCTGATCTGTGTTAACCTGCCTGTCAACTGTGTCCTTAGGAGATGCATCAAAGGAAGATATTGACGTTGCCATGAAACTCGGGGCAGGCTATCCCATGGGCCCGTTCGAACTCCTGGACTACGTTGGTCTGGATACCAGTAAATATATTATAGATGGTATGTACATTTTTCCTGACGAGCTTGATGATATATATATTTGCATGCATCTTTCCTTACCGAAATAAACCCAAAGTGGCTCACAAGTTAAAATAGATATGGTGTGTCCCCAGTGTGGTGTAGTGGTTAAGAGCGGTAGATTCGTAATCTGGGGAACCGGGTTTGCGTCTCCGCTCCTCCACATGCAGCTGCTGGGTGACCTTTGGCTATTTACACTTCTCTGAAGTCTCTCAGCCCCACCCACCTCACAGAGTGTTTGTTGTGGGCGAGGAAGGGAAAGGAGAATGTTAGCCGCTTTGAGACTCCTTCGGGTAGTGATAAAGTGGGATATCAAATCCAAACTCTTCTTCTTCTGTTCTTCTGTTCTTGCAAACTGCTAACTGGGCTTTGTGAAACTTCAGTTGTGTTGAATTCTGTTGCTGTTCTCACAGGGGGGGAAAGTGAGTATTTTCTTCCTGAGAATCACAGAAGAGGGTTCCTTATGGCCTGACTCAGTCTTGCTTCTGGTAAGAGTAAGCTTGACTAAACTACAGGTTATGGTAGGTTTCCCCCCCACTGCAAGGGATCTTTGTCAACAGTTCACTTGGAGGAGCTATAGATGACAATTGCATCAGCACAATCTCTATGTTAGGGAGAGTTTTAGTGGTCCTGGGGCTGTGTGTGTGTGTGTGCTACTAGAGCAGGCTCGGGGAACCTGTGGTTCTATGGATTTTGGACTATAGTTCCCATCACTATGGGAATCTGCATAACATCACCTGAGTCACTAAGAGCTGTCCTTAGTCTTGAATAAAGTGGAAGGGAGGGAAGAGTTGCTGGATTTTCAGAATTCAGTCCTGGAATTCCCCTCCAGTCCTTTTTGAGCAGGTGAAGTATGCAGTTTCCCCCTCCATTCTCAACTACCCCAGGTGAGTTAGTTGGGAATAAAGGCCTTGAAAATAACGAGCATCTAATCAAATTGAGACTTTACGTAACGGGCATGCGCTGCTACTTTCCCCTTCTCTCACCAGGGTGGCATTCGTTAGAGCCAGACAACCCTCTCTTTGCTCCAAGCCCGCTGTTGGATAAACTCGTAGAGGAGAAGAAGCTGGGGAAGAAGACTGGAGAAGGATTTTACAAATACAAATGAACTTTGCCATGTTTTTCCAGAGTTAAGGACAACCTCTTTGTGCCATTTGGATGTACTTGGAATGCTGCTTAATCAGGGCTTTTAAAAAGAAGTCAACACTACTATATAATCAAAATGCACAATGTTTTCTTGAGGCAATTGTTTTCCTGGGTTAATGATTTTCTTGATCTATGATTCTGAGAGCTTTACATTCTCAAAGTGCCTTTCTTTCATAAGCTCCCTGTCTCAAAGGCCAAATAAATGGGGTCTGAGTTAATAAGACTTGTAGCAAGCATCCTGTTTAAGAGGCGGACACTTGAATGCGAATAAAATAGTCCCAAGATCATCTTGATAAGCAGCGCACTGCTTTTAAATTATCTTTTTCCTTCTTGGCCAGTAGGTGGCATTATGACATTGTTCTCAACACAAGTTCTCAACACAAGCTTTTGCATGTCAGCCAGTAACATTTTTTCAAAGGCAAGCTTGCACATACTGGTGCAAATCAGTGATACCTTTACCATTCTCTCCTTTATTCTATTGTCAATGTATAGGTTTTCAGCTTTAAACCTGGACGCGTGTACTTGCCTTACTTAATAAATAGAGGTGAAGCAGACTTAGGAACAGCAGCAGAGAGTTCCTAAGCTACTTAATAATTAAAAAAGAGGGGGGGGGGGCTCCCTTGCTAAGGAAACCGAGGTATGATCTTTCCAGCCTTTGTTTTTCTTCATTTAAAAGCCACCCATCTAAGTGTGGCTACAACTGCAACTAAAGCTTATGCAGATTCCACTAAATTCACTGCACAGGTTTCCACCTCTGCTTTAGAGTCTCGGGTAGGAAAAATACTAGAGCCTTGCAGAAATTATGCATGAAGTTTGAGACGACTGCTTTTGGCTATGTGTGGGGGCGGTAGCTAAGAACTGGATACAAAGATAGCAAGTATAGCTGTTTGGGATTTACCGGTACTTCTTCTTCCATATACCTGGCTTAAATTACATTAAGAGTCTGGCAAGGATACAAAGCCAACAGGAGTGAAAGTGCTTTGCATGAGTGATAAATGGATATTTTTGTTCAGGTTAAGCTATATAAAGTTTAAATTCTCCATATAGCTGCAATCCCCACGAAAGAGAACCTCGTATTGCCTAATCCCTTCCCAGTATTATTATTTTTATTAATTACTACAACTACTATTTTAATAGGTTGTCCTCCCTTCACCCTAAGGTCCCAAGGTAGGTTTCAACAGTTAAAATACAATGCTAAAAACAGCTTAAACAACCTACGGCTGCAAAAAATAGGGTGGCAGGTATCAAAGAGTTGGGTCTTCTGCATTTGTCAAAAGCTGTATTTTCACAACTAAGGAAGGGGCTGCCACAGTGAATGCCCTCTCCCAGCCCACCACCTCCCTGAGCTTCTGAGGGTGGTGGAACTACCAATGGGGACCTCTCTGCTGAACCTTGACACCCGAGGGGGTCTGTAGAGACCTCCCCTGCCTTACCCTTCCCTTTTCTCTTGGAGAATACTGGGCTGGCAAAGGAAAGGAAGAAAATTAGTGTTTGGATCTGCATTATTTTATGGCTATAGATAGGAAGGAACTGGAGCGAACAGAAATGCAGGAAAATTAAGTGGGAGTCAGAGGCTTGTTAGAAAGTTGTACTGTGACAAGTGTTTCTGTTGGCAGCATAGTTGTAAACCAGACACCCCCCAAACTCTGCCCTCCAGATGTTTTGGGACTACATTTCCCATCATCCCTAGCTAACAGGACCAGTGGTCAGGGATGATGGGAGTTGTCCTAAAACATCTGGAGGGCTGAGTTTGCCCATGCCTGCTGTAAACCAAGGTGATAAATGGATGCCTGTTAGAGCCCTAAATTGTCAAGATTTAATTGTGAATTAAACATTCACTGAAGTGAATATGTAGGTCACTGTGAAGCTTGCTTGTATTGGTACTATCACTGATAATCTGAGTTGGGCACCTGGCTGATGGTGCAATGTTTTTCTCCTACCACTATTGGTGCAGAATGAAATGTGATGTTTACTGTTCATAGTTATCCTCTCCCTACAACATTTAGGAAAAGCCGTGGCTTTCTGCCAGCAACAGCCAGTCACGTGGAACAGAGGTAAGGGAGTGGTTTGACAGTTAATCCCTCTTCCTAGGGAACTCTGGGAATTGTAGCCCTGTGAGGGGAATAAGGGGGGATTCCTAACAACTCTCAGCACCCTTAATGAACTACAGCTCCCAGAATACTTTGGCGGAAGACACGGCTGTTTAAAGTGGTATCAGTGCTTTTATACATATGGTGTGAATGTGGCCTCAATATTATCTATATATATTAACTCTGGCAACGGCTCTTGAGGGTTTCAGGTAGGGGGCATTCCCAGAAGATGCTGGGGATTCCACTTCTCTCAAGGGCCTAAAGCACTCTTAAACAATAGAAAAGTCATGCTAAAACTAGTGAATCATTACATTTTATGTGTAAAGAACTTTGGGTGGAAAAGTGCAAGTATTCAGCCTGAATTTTGCACACCGTTAAAGGGTGGTCTTGCAGGTTACCCTTGAAGTGCTAATTGAAAAATTGAGTCTGCCTGTGCATCAGAGTGCCATGTTTGTCTTCATAGGTTGTACCAAGTTTCTGTAAAACATGTGCTGTGCAGGCATAATTGAATGCTCACAGCAGATCTCTTTTTTTTTAAACATACTTTTTATTAATTTTACAAAATACAAAAAAACAAACAACAACAAAAAAAACACGGTACATACATAAACACCTTTTCCACCTCCTTCCTACCCACCCACATGGGTCCTCCCCTGCCACGGAAGTATCCCATGTATGTGAACAGTCAGAGATGGTCCATTTTATGCTTGGATTTCTGTCCTCCTCCCCCTCCCCTGACCCCAAAGCCCCCCCCCCCCTGCCACCAGGGAGCTCCAGCAAACCAGGGCAGTACGCAGGAGGCCATCCATCCAACCATCTATTGTCATACCAAAAAAAGAGAAAAATAGAAATAGGAAAAAAGAGAAAAAAGAAAGAGCAAAAAAAAGAGAAAAAAACAATACAAAACAGAAAAATTTTTCTTTCATTCATAATTGTAAAACCATATTTTGTGGGCTTCCCCTCCCCCCCTCCCCCGGTTTTCATCCCTTTTTTATCATCTGCAACAGTTTCTAACTTTATAAAAATACACCTTTATATCTTATACAACTTATAAATCAATTGTTAACATTTTCATCTAATATTCAAATCACTGAAAAATCAAACTCCCATTTTATCTTCCCGTGCCTAATTTTTACTCCCTCTATAAGCCTCCATATTTTCACATTTTTCCAAAATCCATTCACTTTTAAAACTATAACTATTCTCAATTTAACCTTACATCCCCGATTACCGGCTCCACCCCCCCAATCCAGCAAATTCCATAATCAGCAGACCAGTTATAAACCTGTTAATCCATCCTTATAATCACAACATCACTTTCCCTTCACCCCACCCCCTGTTTACAGTCTTTTGCCATCCAGGCCACCATACAGGACCCCTGAATTTCTTCTCTTCTCTGCATATTTTTTCCTTCTTCCCTGTGGGCGTTCTGGAGTTCCAGTAATACCAATCGTGCCCTCCTCAAAGGCAGGGCACTCCATCCAACTTTTTGTAGAGTAAAGTCATCATTTTTTTCGTGGTGTGTTTCATTTTGTGTTGAATCATCACAGTCACTCACAGCAGATCTCCAAGGGCCACATGCGAAGTTGGTGCATAGGTAAAGTGGCTGCTATCTCTCAACAGAGTTCACTGTTCAAAGCCAACAGCCTTTCTGTTCCAGAGCTCAAGACCCTTAACTTGCTCAGCTGTCTGCAATATCAACAACATACCGAACAGGGAGGCCTAAGCTAAGACCAAGCCACACAGTAGAAACTTCTCAAGTGAGGCAGTCACAGCAGCAGGTTGCAGTACTATGTCAGACTTCAGAAGATGAAGCAGCACAAAACGGTAGGACACACATAAGTACTTAAAGCGGGGGGGGGGGGCGGGGGGAGAAAATGCTTAAGACAAGAGCAGCTGTTTTCAGGCCTTGTGAAGGCATCCTTCGCCAACTGTTCCAATTTGTGGTATAAACATCAAAATGAACGTGCAGACTCTGCTGCACATTGTTCAGATTTCGGGGACTCACATAGACACATAAAAGCTGCAATGAGGTCAGAGGCTGAGAAGTGGCATTGAAAAGGTCTACAGGCTTACAGGAGTTGCTCTCAGGCCTTAAGAACCACCAGTGCCGGATCCTGTGGGGCAGTGAACAAAGTTCAGGTGGCAGAAGGCAAGGCGGCTGATGGCCTTGCATGAGTTGGGGTGCTTGGAAACAGGCTGTAAGTGCTATGGCAGCAGCAACACTAATCGCATCTCCTTCCCCCAATAAATACTGAGAGATACCCCTGATAGTCAAATTGCAGCCTGCCACTAGAAGGCAGCTTGTAGGGGGCTGGGGGAAACGGAGACCACCACAGACTGCTCAAACAAGGCAAGGCCTTGTGCGGCCTGCTTTATAACCATCTATCTAGACCAGGCATGGCCCTCCAGCTGTTTTGAGACTACAGTTCCCATCATCCCTGACCACTGGTCCTGTTTGCTAGCGATGCTGGGAGTTGTAGTCCCCAAAACAGCTGGAGGGCCACGTTTGGCCATGCCTGATCTAGACGAAGCAACCCATGTCCAGATACAAACTTTAGCACAACAGTGGGGGAAGCTTTTGGGCTTGGCGGACCAGTACCTCCTCACCAGCTTGGCAGGCAGAGTTGGTATAAAGTGACTGAGATCTGGCTTGACCAGCCCACCTGGTGAAGTTGGGGGGAAGAGAGTGATTTCAAAGCACCACTCAAGGCTTCCAAAGAGCCATGCTTTGAAGCTGCAAATTAGCAAGCTTGAACTCCCTGCCCTGCATTGAGTTCTAGCCTGCTTTCTGCATGGATTAACTGCACGCAACAATTTCATATGGCGAACTTGATTGTGCAGCTGAACCAGCCACATCTCGTACCTGCCCCATGCCTGACATGTGATGTCCCGGGTGGGGGCTTGGTCTGGAGAAGAGCCACCTGCTGGACAAAATGTGGCCCATGGGCTGAAGCCCCCCCCCCCAAGGACTCACTTGTCAGGTTTTCATCAGGATTCACTCCCACAAAGGCATTTAAAGCTAATGGAATTTGCAAGCAATTAAGTTTCTTGTACCAGAAACTATGCTATGAGTTACTGCACTGCTGTGATGCCTGTCTGTGCCGTACATTGCTTTATTTTTTAGAATTATCGCACATTTGGTAACATATTTGAATCTGTTTAACTGTCTTTATATTGAATTAACTTTGCTTCCCAGGGACACATGCACAAAAGGAACCATTTCTAGGGAAGTGTTATGCATTCTGCTAGGTTAGATGACCAGCAAAGCAGTGTGCCTTTTCCTTCTGTTCTCCTGCCGTAACTCTTGGGAGAACAAATGGCCTATTGATAAGGCTGTGTTATGCAAAAGCAGCATAGCTGTTGCATCCTAAAACTGAATTCCTAAGCATGCTTAATAGGACGTATCGCTGAACACCATGATACCACTTCTACATATACGTACGTAGAACCGGGGAGCTTGAGGCATATAGCACCATCCCATAGGGTACAAATAAGTGCTGTTAAAAAGCAATGGCAGATGAGCCTCATTCAGTGTGTATAGGTCTGCAACCTTGGCCATGACTTTGGCCCCACTGATTTCAGTGAAACCTTGCAGCAAATAAGAAAGCACCCAAGCCACACAGAACAGCTACAACAGCAGATTATTCCCCCCCCCCCCAAAGCCGGTCTTCTTGCACTTGTTTTGGAGAGCATTGTATAACTATTGGAAGTGGCCTTACACTGAGTCTGGGTATATTAGTCATTTCAGCTCAGGTGTTATCTCAGGCATCCCCAAACTTCGGCCCTCCAGATGTTCCCCGACCACTGGTCCTGTTAGCTAGGGATCATGGGAATAGGGAATCTGTCCTATCCAGCCCTCTCTGCAGATGTTGCAGATTGAACCGGGGGACTTTCTGCATGCAAAGCAAATGTTCTTCCTGCTGAGTTACGGCCCCTTCCCCTGACTCATTTAAACAGCCATAAAGTATTTTGTAGTTTTATTACAAAGCTTTTATTTAAAAAAAAACAAAAAAATGCTCAGCACATTAACTCATACTGGAATGACAAAATATATATTGGTTGACGGGTATTTTTGGCAAAAGTTTTTTGTTAAACTTTTTTTTTTAAAAAAAATGGGTACATCGATGCTCATTTCAACAACTGGCATAAAATCCCACTAAACAGGCTAACAAAAACAGATACAAATACAGAACAATTGAAGTAATAATAATTCAAGTGCTGGGCTTTTTTCTTTCTTTACAAGGAAATTCAGGGTAGGTGGAGGAGGAGAGCTCGCTGTAGTCAGACCTGATGAAATATCTTGCCTTTACACATACTGAGTAAATGAAATAGATGAACATGGTTGGTGAACAGCTGATGGGTTATGTTTAGTATTAGCGAACTCCATAGTACACATATACAGCGAGGATGGTTATGATACAAAGTGTTAACAGAACAAAAAGCCACAGTCCTCCAAACATTTTGGTTCCTCTCCTGCAGGGTGGGGTGGGGGGAAGAGGATAGGAATTTCCTTTTATTAAAAAAAGGGGGGGGAGGAGTTTGGATGCTTCTTTAAAAGCTAAAAAAAATGTACACCAAGGAAATAACTGAAACATAAAAAGCATTCAAGTTTTCTTTTTTAAAAGCTAAAAATCCAAGATCGATCCTTTTGCAGCATTTAAATAAACTGGGTTGTGCCTTCCTTGACGAATTTAAAGTGTGTTCATTTCGGTGTGAAGGGCCAGGATGGGAGTTGCTGCTGCCTTTTACATCATTCTGCTGGCTGAAGCAAAACAAAAACACAGCCGAACTATATTTGCTGCTGACTCAGCATTGACAACGCATGAGAGATACAAACAGGAGTGTAAGGCGGAGCGAAGACCAAAAAGGAAAGAAGCTACTTTGCTGTCTGGGGAAGTTCTGACATGTTCTTCTTGCTCTCTTTTACTGTGTTAAGATTTGGGACTCCATGATAGCAAAGGGGCCTGGCAGTGATTGTCTTTATGGTTCAGTGTCTTTTTAAGCAGTGACATCGGGGCAAGTGTTGTCTGCATCCTAGACATACTCCTTGACGGTGGTCTGTGCAGATGAAGGACATGCCTGGATATTTTAACAAGCTTCCATTTCGAGAAGGGGCCCGGATGTCGCTGCCTTTGCTTTGCACGTTGAGAAAGCGTTTCTCTTTCCACCTGCAGGGAACAGAAAGGTGAAAAGTTTCAGGGTATATATTTAAGTATGAAGACACTTTGTTGTTTGTTAGTTTGATTATACTACTTTTTGGCATTTAGAGTAGGGGCATGGAACCTCAGGCTCCCTAGCTGACTTCCACATGTTCAGCATAAGAATAGAACACAACTGTGCACATGTTGCTTATATATGTGTGTGACTGAGCTTACAGAGTGCATGGTACTTGTGTGTGTGTGCATATAAAATACACAATTGTACAGGTAAACACATGGATACTTCCTTTCACACATGACCAGGGATGGGGGCCAACAGGTGTGATTCTGCTTTTCCTCCACATACTCTGCGAATGTAGTTTGAAGGTCGGACTAGGGTTTTATAAGCACACTAACTGAAATACATTATACTGTTTTTTCCATTGTTCACAGTGGTTACAAAACAAGGTCATTGCTAACAATAGCCAACGATTAAGACTGAGCACCCACAGGAGGACTGCAGTCAAAAGCTAGCTTGAAACAACAAGTCCAGCAGACTTTGTGTAACGACAGCAACACAATAATGTCCTAACTGCTATGGGGAAGAGAGGATGCCTTAGCTTCACAGCAGTCACAGTAAAAAGCCTACACTCTGCGCTGTTGCTGTTAGTACAGCACTTCTCGCTTACAGGGCCTCAAGCTGCTATTGTTGTTGCTTTAAAAAACTACAGCCCTAGGGAAAACCTGGAGTGCTTAGGGCTAATGTATCAAACCAGGTTTATGGATGGCTTGCAGTTTTTCATATTGGCCTCCAATAATGGGTTGATGCAGGATATTCCATTACTACAGGCATCCCCAAACTCTGCCCTCCAGATGCTTTGGGACTACAATTGCCATCATCCCTGACCATTGGTCCTGTTAAGCTAGGGATGATGGGAGTTGTAGTCCCAACACACCTGGAGGGCTGAGTTTGGGGGATGCCTGCCTTACTACTTAGGTAGGAGGCATGATGATGTTGCTACATGGTTTATCCAGCTGTTGACTAATGCTATGATTACATTTTGAGTGGTTGACTCCATTTTTTTTAAAAAAAAAATCTAGTGTTTTCAAATCTGTGTGCTTGGCCGATTAAATTTAACATGAAAACATCACAATTTTAGCACACCTTTATCAGAACTTAAGCATGGACACTCAACAAGCAGTACATACGTTTTTAATTTATTTTGCCCCATCAACATATATGGCACCTGCCTGATGATCAAGTGTGATCACATGTACATATGGAGGAATGAACCAAAAATGCTTCATGAATAGAACTGCTACAGAAACACAAAGACTGTTTGTACAGCGTTTAAAATTACAGTGTATAGTTTCCTTTTTCCTTTACTTGCTTGTATGACGTGCACCTGCTAGGACCCTGATTTTACGTTAGCATTTGTTGCAGTTAAATCTTCCTGGCGTTTTTTAAACAGCAAAGTCAAGTGCTTTCTGGGAAAGTGCTGCTTTCAGTGAAGGTGGTCTGTAACTGACTAACCTACTTCCCATTTCCTCATAAAACTATCCTCCCCAAATTAAAAACCAAAACCAAAAAAACTGCCTCAGCTTCCTGTCTCAAAAAAAAAAAAATGCTCCAGAAAACATGGGGATCAAAAGAGCCATGTGACAAGGGCTTTGGTTTTCCAGGGAGCACAAAGGAGAGAGGCAAAGCAAAACAGCAGAGGAACACTGGCAAGAGAGAGAGAAAGAGAGCGCCACCCTGCTGATTTATATTTACTTTGGGCCTTTTCATCCCAGATTTTCAAAGGTTTGCTCCAGGTTGCTCTTCCTGGGAAGGTTTTCCTCTCAGTCTTACATTAAAACATTGTGTTTCCTGTTGAGGAGCGGCCTTGAGGCGCCAGGCCAGCAGTTCACAGAGCCCGATACAAACACTGCAATTCAGAGTTATTCCCCATTACCAGCCAGGAATGCACTCCTTGCTGAAGGAAATGAAATGCCCTTCTGTTGAGATGGTTCCCGCTTTTCCTCCTCTTACCAGCAGACCTCCTTTGAAGTGAGAAGGTTAAAATAATGTACGCGGCCTTGCTCTGGCCGGCTCCTTCACGATAGCGGATCTTTCTAATCACCATTATTTTCCTTCAAACTGCCACAGTTGCACTTTTTAAAACAACCTTATACCTCTCTCCTATTTTCCTGCACCGGACCACCCCTCCCCCAAAGTGAAGCGGGTCTGCAAATACATTAGTTTAAAATTTCCTGGAAACTACCCAGAGCTCAAGATTTTCTGCCTCTGATTTTGGTGAGTGTGTCCGTACTTACACATTTGCCAAGAAATCATATAGTGAATCAATTCAGTAGCTCTGCTGAAGTCCATGAACTCAAAAGTCCTTCCCCTGCTCTAAATACCTATAGCAATAAATATTAATAAACATCCAAACTCCTGCAAGTATGAGCTACAAAGGGGAAGCGGCTTCCATTCCCTGCCAATAAGTTGATTGGAGCCTTAAAGGAACAGCTATGGTGTTGCCTTACAGATATAAAACAGGTCAAGCCAGGATTCTTTTCAAGAAACCACAGGTATGTGCTACAGAGACTGAAGACTTCCCACATCTAAGGCTTCACTGGAGGGCTGCAGCTGAAGTCTCGCCAAGCCAGGCATGCCCATGCAAAGTCCAAGCCGCAAGTGAAGTCGGCGCAATCAAAGACGGCAATTACAGCTCCCTGGCTGTGGTTAGGCTTCAAAGCAAAGCGCTGCGAGTCACATTTTAGCATATGTGAAGCCTTGAGCCCGAGCCACGACGAGATCCTCGTATTCTGGGTTATGGTGTAGTGCAGAGTACTGACTGCAGAGAAATGAAGGAAACCCGTTCCTCAGAAATAAAAGTTGGGAAGAAAACGGTCCACTGTTAAAAGATAACAGTGAAATTTTGGCAGCGAGAAAGGGTGCATAATTTGAGACCTGCGACATGCAGAGATCAGAGGCTGAAAATTAATTCTCTTCCCCCCCCCCCAAAGAGTACCCAACAAGGTCTTGCCTTTTTTGCACTGCATTTTTAAAAGGGGTGTGTGAGGGAGCAGGGACACATTTACATAGGAGTACGTTTTTTCGTTATTTCAGTTGGATTTGCTCATGAATAAATATGTTTTCAGGCTAACTTTATGGGTGAGTCAGAGCTTAAAAGAGACAGGAAAGTGAATCAAACCCAAGTTCTGCTATGACAGCAACCTCATGATTAAAACCACAGAGAAATGACAGCCCTTTTACTCCAGAGCTGCTTAGAGGGTGCTCTTCCATTCCCCCATGTGTTTTGTTCCTTTCTACAACACTTTATAGTTAAGCTCTATAGTCTACTTGGTTGCATCCTAAACAAACTTCCTATTGGCATTTCCTTAACTGGTCCAGTGATCAGTGCTCACACTTTTAAATATCTTGAGAAAAGCTACATTCCATAATCTCCCCCCACCCAATCTAAGCAACATCTGACCATTGTCTTCCAACATTTCCTCATTTGTCATGCATTCCTAAGTCATAATCATTTTTATTGCACCCCTCTGAGTTGAGTTATCCGTTCCATCCCACAGTTCTTAAACCCTGATGATCTAAACCCAAGCTCACTAATTTAATAGGGTGCAATGTCATGGAATCACTAACTCCCTTGTGTCATTCTGTCAGGGCTGCAAGTTTTATAAATTTTATAAAAGTTGGTAGATTGACCAACTAAACTTCTGGCTATTTAATCTGATATTAATCAGTTCGGGGTGCAATTTAAGGACACGTATCAAATTGAGGCTTCAGGATGGGGGAAGACTATAAATCTAAGGCAGGCAGATGCCATTTCCTGTTGATGGTAATCTAGGGCAGCCAACCAATTAAATTTGATTATTTATTAATTAAACTGTATATTAATATAACCTCTATACAGGTGCTAATCTTTTAATCTTTTCATTATAATAGTGTACCAGAATTATTATTTTAATTAGATAAATATATATTCACTAGTATCTTGAAGCCCGTTAAATTAATGGGTGCTAGAACATGCAATTCCCCCCACCCATTCCCCCCTCTCCCCCTCCCTTCTTTTCTCCACCCACATGTGGCTGCCACCGGCGCTGCTCCTCTGTCACTGCTCCGCCTCCTCCTCCTCCGCTGCTGCGGTCCATGCCTAGGCAGGGGAGGGGGGAAGGTAGGGGCGGGCAGGGCCCTCTTTCCTTCCTGCCCTCCCCCTGGGCTCGAGCCTGCTTTTGCGAAGGGTTAACGGGGAAGAATGAGCAGCATCCCTCCGCTGCCACCGGCTTCTTGCTGAATGCAGCGGAGGCACGGGATAGCAGAGGAGATGCTTCACGGAGCAGGGAAAGAGGGGCGGGCGGCGGGCGGCTGCCACCCGCCCCTCCTTCCCTGTTCCCTGTCAAACATCTCCTCCCCCCCCATGTGCTGTCCCCGCTTCTGTCTGCCTCTGACCCTGCACCGCGAGGGAAACGGTAGGCAGGGGGGGGAGAGAGAGCGTGTGTGTGACGCCCGCTTGCTGCTGGTCGTCGGGGGGGGGGAGCGTAGGAGAAAAAAAAAGGGGGGAAAGCAGCCTCCTACTCGCCTTTCCCAACCCACCCAGAGCTGAGCCCGCCACACGCTGGGTGGGGGGAGGGGTTGGGATGCGGTGATGGGGTGGGGGTGGGGAACGGCGGGGGCGGGGACACGAATGCCCCGGCGGCGGCGGGGAACGCACGCTCGCATCTCAATCCCTCACGGTCCCTTCCCCTCTTCCCCTCACGCCATTAATCGGGAGGCGAGGCGCGGAACGGCAGTTTGGAGGGGAAGCCGTTGAGCGAGAGAGAACCGCATTTCGCGCCCCCCCCCGGCTCTGTGTGCGTCCAGTCTCTGCGTCCAATCCCTGTGTCCGTGGGGCACATGCTCAGTAGCGCGGAAAACGGGACACACGGAATCTGGATGCAGAGACACAGGGACTTTATGCAGTTTAGTTAATTTAAAAGGCAAAGGATTCATCCAATCCTAAGTTATCATCAACAGGAAATGGCATTTACCTTCCCTGCCTCATCAGATTTGATACACCCAGTTGACATTTTGATCAGTGATTTGTGCATCAGGATTCTTTTACCAATAATGATCGGTAATTGGGGGAGAGGCAATACTGGCACTTGCAATGCTTTATCTTCTTATGGCAGATTTTAGAGAGAAGCAATATCTCAAGCAGTGCAACCCCATCGCCCGTGAGAAACATGGGCTTCAATCAATTTCAATAAATGATTGCAAATAAACCGGTTCAAAAATTAATTAGACTTTGAAAAAGGGGAAGGTTTCACTTTGAGGTTTTACCTTATGCAGGCACCCCCAAACTTCGGCCCTCCAGATGTTTTGGACTACAATTCCCATCTTCCCCGACCACTGATCCTGTTAGCTAGGGATCATGGGAGTTGTAGGCCAAAACATCTGGAGGGCCCCAGTTTGGGGATGCCTGACCTTATGCACGACTCCTTCAAATACATATCCATCTATCCACTTTCTGCTATATTCCTAGAGCACCCAGGGCAGCTCACATCAAAAAACTATCATATGAAAAATGTTAAACCAGCTATACTGGTTTAGTATAGCTATATGACACGACTATAATCGTCATACCATATAAGAGCAATCTAATAAGGGAAATAACACAAAATCAGCCCGCTAAGTTAAGGCCCGAACACCATTACCAAGAGGGCAGGGAGTGGATATCTTGGGGCAGGGAGTTCCACATCCTCTTGGGTGTCCTAATCAGCTGCAACTCTGATGGCAGCAGGATGTAATGGCGAGTTTCCATTGATAAGCTGAGAAAGCAAGCCCACATTGGAGGAGGCAGCCTTTTAGGTAACCTGGATTCAAGTAGTTTAGGGTTTAAAAGGTAATAGCCAATATTTTGAGTTTAGCTGAAAACAGACAAGAAGCTAGTGAATCTGGCACAACAATGGAGTCTTACGCTCTAAAGAAATGACTCTGGTCACACAACTGGCTGCACCATTTTGCACCAGCTATAGTTTCCAAACACTTCTTAAAGGCAAACTTACACAGAGTCCTACAGTCGTCTAAACTGGATGTAACCAAATCATGCACAACTGTAGCCTGGACTGCCTTATCCAGGAAAAGGTATAGTTAATACACCAGCCACAGCCATGCAAAGCACTCCTGGTCAAAGTCAGTGGCTGAAAATCCAGGAGCAAATTGGGAGCTAGAAGCATTCCGAAACTGAACAACTGATTCTTTTAAGGGTAGTGCAACATCGTCAAATCGGGTTGAACCTATGTCACTACACCATGTACTTCTCGTCTAGGTTAAGTTTAAGTTTCTTAGCCCACATCCAATCCTTCACTGACTTCAAATACCCAATCATGACCTTCGCAGACATGATGGAGAGTATTGGTGTCAGCATACTGATGGCACCATACCCCAAATTGCCAGATGAACATGGCCAGTGGCTTTGTGCATATTTTAAATGGTTTGGAGGGGCAAGGGGGAGAGAGACAGAACCTTGCAGGACACATAAGCTAAAACAAAATAATTTTTTCCCCTTCCAGTAGCACCTTAGAGACCAACTAAGTTTGTCATTGGTGTGAGTTTTCGTGTGCATGCACACTTCATACCAATGACAAACTTAGTTGGTCTCTAAGGTGCTACTGGAAGAAGGAAAAAAAATATTTTGTTTCGACTACACCAGACCAACACGGCTACCTACCTGTAACTAGAACATAAGCTAAAGTCCTCGTCAAAAGCATAATTCCACCAGCACAACCTTCTAATACAGGCACCCCCAAACTCTGGCCCTCCAGATGTTTTGGACTACAATTCCCATCTTCCCTGACCACTGGTCCTGTTAGCTAGGGATCATGGGAGTTGTAGGCCAAAACATCTGGAGGGCCGCAGTTTGGGGATGTTTGTTCTAATACCTAAAAGCTGGAAGAGGAGGAGGTCAGGACAGAGGATAAAGAAAGAGCTGTGAGTGGAGGGGGGGCTTTTCCCATCCTTTGGGCCCCTTGGAAAACTCAGCAAATCTGCTGCACCTGGCAGTGGGTGTGGAGAGTGCAGCTGAATGGGACACAGCTGTAGGCAGGCTGAGGAAGTACCACCCACCTTCGGCCTGGCCATAAAAAGCAAGTCTAGAGTGAGAGACTAGGGTGGTGCCTGTTGTTTACAGGAACTCTTCTTGTTGTGTGACTTTTGTGGGTGAGCTGGGTGTGTGTTTGGACTCTGGCTGTGAACCTGGAGGGAGAGAGGGAGGGTGTGTCAGAAGGAAAATGAATTGATGTTGATTTGTATGTGTTTGTGTGTGCGCACGTTAGGGTTGCCAGACTTAATAGAGGACAGGACTTCTGTGCCTTTAATTGCCCTGCTCTCTTTTGAGTCTGGAAACCTTAAAGAGAAACCAGCAGACCCTTTGTTTAATTTCCAAGCAAAGGGTCTGCTGGTTTCTCTTTAAGGTTTCCAGACTCAAAAGAGAGCAGGGCAATTAAAGGCACAGAAGTCCTGTCCTCTATTGAGTCTGGCAACCCTAGTGTGCGTGCGTATTAGTAACTTTGTTTTGGTGTAACATTTTTATATGTAACTCTACTTTTGTAATATTTTGTTCAAGTTGTCTGTTGTTGCTCCTTTTTTGTACACCACTTATAGATATTTCAAATATATTAAGCAGTAATCAAATCTACCCTCTAGGAAGGATTGGAGCCACACTGTGAAACACTACTCCCCCAAATTCCATCCCCACCTCTATTCACATGAAGCCATTGTAAATGGAGTTTTAGATTATGCAATTATTTTAAAAGTGTACATATTTGGCCCTAAATCTGCAAGGCAGTCATAGACTGGGCTGAGGTGAAAAGATACTGCTGAAGATCTGGAAATTTAGCTTAAATTTAATTTCCAACAGACAGTCTTTGAAGGGGCTGTGAAACATGATATTCCCATGGAAGTCAGTCTGAATGGGTCTATTTACATGGGCTCTGACCACAGTTATTTCCGGGTCTGAGATAAAAGTAATGTGATCATGATGACATTATAGGCGGCTGAACCAGAAATAGCCTAGAGTTCATCTGTCCTGTTAAACTGAGGTCTGGACAACTGGAAAGCAACTGGGTTCATACAGCTCTCATAGTAAGAGCAGGTGCAGCAAAAGCCATTTTTTATCTGAGACCCATCAATTCTTCATGCATCTGCACTGTCAGAGAGGAACATCCAGATTCAGCACTAACCATGGATACAACAATTCCTTTGTCTTTTCTGGACATTTGTGCCACTAGATGGGTTAGACAAAACCAGTGGCAACTATAAGCCATAATAGCAAAAGGGAGCCTTCATGTCCATAGTGTTGCATTTCCCAACCTGGTGTCCTTCAAATGTTTTCCATTCCAGTTCCCATTCCTAGCCAGCCTGGCCTGTGATTCAGGAATGGTGGGAGGGGAGTTGTAGTCTTAACAATTTTTGCTGGCTCCAGACTGGGGAAAGCTAACACAATAGTTTTTGCTACTGTACCAGGTACCAGACTCAGTTCAACAACAATGGAGGGTTGTTGCCTTATGCAAGGAATCAGGAACTTGTCTTCCAGATGTTTTTGGATTACAGCTCCCACAATCCCTCACTGTTAGCTATGCTGGCTGAGGTTGATGAGGGCTGGAGAGCAACAATTGGAGAGCCACAGGTTCTTCATTCACCCCTGCCTTATACCATCCTTGTGAGCCTCCCAGATGCATTCGATTGAGCACACATGACTGACTAGAGTAGCCTTTTACTTGGCCAAGTGAAGCTGTTCTGGGATGACAGCGTGATATTCTGTACACGTGTTTGCAACAGCAACACTTAACTGGGAAAGAACTAAGTCCAATTAAGTGTTTCATTCTCCCTCTCTCCCACCAGGTGTCACCCTGTTATACACAAAACAAGAAGTCTGAAGTTGTTACCTCTCTGCAGTCTTAACAGTTTAATAGTGAAGGCTGGACTGTATGTCTGGTGTGCCTTTGCTCTACCCAGTGGGAGTTTTATAGAATGCATTTGCTGCTACATCTTACTGAGTTTTCGACGTCATCATGTTATACACTAAACAGTTAGACTTGCACTCTCGTTCATGCCCAACAGTTGAGATAACAGCTGCAGAATTTTAATTTACTAGCTTTAGGTGTCATAGAATCATAGAATCATAGAGTTGGAAGAGACCACAAGGGCCATCCAGTCCAACCCCCTGCCAAGCAGGAAACACCATCAAAGCATTCTTGACATATGGCTGTCAAGCCTCTGCTTAAAGACCTCCAAAGAAGGAGACTCCACCACACTCCTTGGTAGCAAATTCCACTGCCGAACAGCTCTTACTGTCAGGAAGTTCTTCCTAATGTTTAGGTGGAATCTTCTTTCTTGAAGTTTGAATCCATTGCTCTGTGTCCGCTTCTCTGGAGCAGCAGAAAACAATCTTTCTCCCTCCTCCATATGACATCCTTTCATATATTTGAACATGGCTATCATATCACCCCTTAACCTTCTCTTCTCCAGGCTAAACATACCCAGCTCCCTAAGCCGTTCCTCATAAGGCATCGTTTCCAGGCCTTTGACCATTTTGCCCTCTTCTGGACACGTTCCAGCTTGTCAGTATCCTTCTTGAACTGTGGTGCCCAGAATTGGACACAGTACTCCAGGTGAGGTCTGACCAGAGCAGAATACAGTGGTACTATTACTTCCCTTGATCTAGACGCTATACTCCTATTGATGCAGCCCAGAATTGCATTGGCTTTTTTAGCTGCTGCATCACACTGCTGACTCATGTCAAGTCTGTGGTCTACGAAGCCTCACCAAGCCTCAATCAATCAATCTTACCACGATTGCAGATCAGCCAAAAGGTTACAGTCTAAACCTGGATTTTGTACAATTAACTGAAAATTACAAATATTTTTTACTCCCAACAGAGACGTAATCTTCCCCGCCACTTCCCCTGTCACATGATGGCTGATTTTCAAGGCTTGTTCTATAGATATACAATTATTCTGGGGTAGCCAATTTCTTAGAAGACTCAGAGCAAGATCCCCTTCTGGCTCTTCACATGTTAGCACTTTATAGAAGGTTGCCATGCAGTGAAATTTTGATGTATTGGTTTTGCACAACTATTCCCTCATTTAAATGCACCCTCAAATTTATCATAATGGGGCTGATTCCAGCTTCTTGCCACTAGAGAGTGCTTTTCAATCAAATATATTTGCCGTAGAAGGACAGCCACAATGTGTTTAAATTTCACTTTGTGTGAGAAAAAGTAATATGCAATCTGGGCCTAAATCAAAGTACAACATGGTGTTATCTTCAAAATGGTCTTGATGGGAGGCTTTGCTCAGTACTGTACTCTTAGCTGGCTGGCTGTCTTGTTCTCTCGGGCAGACTAATTTTCCCTAATTAGACAAATGGGCTTGGTCTCCTCTTTGCAACGGCTTAGGAAAAATCACAGCCGCACAGCAGGGGCAGGGAGACACTTTCAGCCAATAAAGATAGCTGTTTCTGCTAAGAGCAGCTAGCAAGTAGCGGGTCAAAGAGGAAGAGGGGTGTGTGGCCACTGGGAAAACGTAAAAGGAGAGCAAAGTGCTTGCATTTCTTTGTTAAGAGAGTATTATATGAACCTGCCTTATAGATCTTTACATAGATAAAGGTTGCTACACTATTTTGGCTTGAATTTTTTTCTGTTTGCTTTTCTTTACCAGAACAGTAATAATAGCCATTGTCACTGAGGGCACCGTACATGGGGATGAGAACATATATATAATCATTAATGAAGTTACAGGTAGGTAGCCGTGTTGGTCTGCTGTAGTCGAAACAAAATAAAAAAAATCCTTCCAGTAGCACCTTAGAGACCTTAGAGTTTGTTATTGGTATGAGCTTTCATGTGCATGCACACTTCTTCAAGTGTAGCTGAAGTGTTAATTCTGCCGTGAATTCACGTGTGGAAAGAGACAGGAAAGGGAGGAGACATCACAGACAACAGCCAATAGGTGGCCATCAAGCCACCTGCACAAGTACGAAGAGGAATAAGGATATATTCTAGCTGGTAAGGAAGAGCCGTGTTTTCTAGGTAAAGATACAGCACACCCAGTTCTGGAAAAATACAATAGCCTTCTAGAGAACTTGTCAGGACTGATTTTTTCTCCTTACGCATAGTTGAGATCCATACTTACAATGAAAGCCACTGCTGATAAGTATTAGGAAATGCAAACAGAACAAAAAAAGGGCATGATCTAAAAGGAGAATGTAAGATGAATATAATCATCCAATTTTTACTTATTGGGTTACTTAATTCTTTTTATTTCGATAAAAGCAAAACACATTTCATTGTTTAGGGAAGCTATGTGTGTTGCGGCAAGACATTAAGAGCTGCACAACTGAAGGTATGGCTAGCCAGACATGTTTAAATATTCCCACCATTTAGCACAATACTATGGGCTTTTTCATTCTCTATTATATATCGACAAGCTGTGATCATTTTGGTTGACTTTTTCTTCACCATTCCCAACTCTACAATAGGGATTTCCTCAGTCACTAAGGTGGTGTCACATGTCCACTTAGCAGCCAATCAGAGTAGGGCCTTTACTAGCACCTACCATGTTAAACAGCCTCCAGAAATTAAGGTATGCAGAAACTATTTTGTGTTTTTGGCACATGCTGGAAACCTTTCTGTTTACACCCAAGTGTCCCTGGGTGGTTTACACCAACTGACTACTTGTACTTGATTCTCTTGGATTCTGTGGGCACTGCATTTCTCTTGTTTTCACAATGCAAATGTTTTAAAATAAATGAAAATAAAATACTACCCTTTTCGGAGACAAGGTCAGCAGAAGTGTACATAGTGTTAAAAATGTGGCCACATCATAGAACTGGATAAAGAATAACCTGGCAGTTTTATTTTCATTCTCCCTCCTAATATTTATTTATATTTGTAACTAATAATTTAAAGTGACAATAGTAACTATAGGTCATAAAACAGCAAACACACACACACACACGCACCACCAGAAGCTTAATAAAACTCCAATGACTAAAGAATATCGCATTATGCAGCACCTGGACTTGGGGGGCAATTGTGAAACCACCCTGAGAAATTATTGTGTAATGGTCATGTTAGAGGCTTTCCCCAATAATAAGTCACATTCAGCCATGTGTTCTGGATACTTTTATCATCTGCATTTGTTTTGCTGGAAGCCCATTTCCTATGATGGGTACTTCTTGGTCCTGCTCTCTGCTTAGGGCGAGCTATAGCAGCAACTGTGTGTACATAGTGCCCCCCCCAAATTCTATCAACAGGATTATGAAAATTAAGCCAATTTGCATATATCTACTTTTTTGCACAAGAGATTTGGGGATTTAGAGGAGTGTGGAGTAAAAAAGAGGGACAGCACTAGGAAATGAAGGAAAGGGTAAGGAGTTGTGTTGGCAGCCCAGCGAGGTCAGGAAGACAAGCGAAAGGAACTCATAGAAGCTATCTAGGATATTTAATGCCTTTCTTCCTGAGCACTGGATGCTTTCGGCTAGAGTCTCATTTGGTTCCTAAACTCACAATGCTTCTTAGATGATCAATTTATAGCACACAAAAAATGAGCAGTGGTTCGGTCATCTGTTGCATGGAATCCTCAGAGGAGCCTGTCTATTTAAGGATATCTCATTTTCCCAAAAGCATTAGCTTGATGGGAAAATTTGATGGTCCCAGTATTCAAGACAACTGATCGAGACTACATGCCTTTAACTTGAAAGAGACATAAGACTTACTTTCATTCATTCATTCCATCACTCACTCCAACCTCATGTTTTGCAATTTCTATGCATGAAATCGGTGTGACTATGTTCTATATTATAGGGACGCAGGTGGCTCTCTGGTTTAGGGCTTGCTGATCAGAAGGTCGGTGGTTCGAATCCCCACGATGGGGTGAGCTCCCGTTGCTCAGTCCCAGCTCCTGCCAACCTAGCAGTTCGAAAGCACATCAAAGTGCAAGTAGATAAATAGGTACTGCTCCGGCGGGAAAGTTAACGGCATTTCCGTGCACTGCTCTGGTTCGCCAGAAGCAGCTTAGTCATGCTGGCCACATGACCCGGAAGCTGTCCCTTGGCCAGTAAAGCAAGATGAGCACTGCAACTCCAGAGTCGTCCATGACTGGACTTAACAGTCAGGGGTCCTTTTACCTTTACCTATGTTCTATATTACCCAAACTTTCAGTGAAAAATGTGAGATAAACTGCTGGAGGATCATTAAGTTCCAAATCGACCACAGAAAAAAGTAGAGGAAGGATCACTTGGATTAAAAAAAGAGAAAGAAACAAAACAAAACCTCCAAAACTGCTTAAGGACAGGCTACAATTTCTGTCATCATTACATTTCCTTTCATAAAATTACACTGAGCAGCAGAGAAATATAAATCATCCATTTGCAAATGAGCCAGCAGAGGGCTTTCTAGAGGTAGGCAAGGAAACAAAATTTGTGTGATGTTATCAAACCCTTAACACCTTATCCCAAATTCAATAGCATCGAAGCTAATTTATATCTAGATTTCTGCAAACACACAATGCAACACATTAGCTCATTAGCTAGTAAACTAAGCAGTAGAAAAGCCTATCATTCAGGTTTAAAATCATGGCAATGTGAAACTTAACCCTTTGCACTTTTAGCAGACATTTAGTTACATAACCATTACTGGCATTAATTTAAATATCTACCTTAACCTTCGCAGCTTTAATCCCTTGTAAGTACTGCAGTATTTACCACACCCAACATTTAACACATGCAGTTATAGGAGAAAGGAGTCAAATTAGAGATCCACTTCCTTATAGCATTCATAACTATGACATTCAAACAAAATACTGCAGTGTAGAACATTAGAATGTCAAACCAGTGCTCCCTTCTGCTGCCCAGCCTGCAATATACTTGTAACTGATTATGGTGAATTAATTTGGGTGCTTAGAAACCATTCTAACTTGCTTCTAATGAGGATTTGTGCAGTACACTGCCATCCAAAATGGTCCAACTACTTAATGCAGGGATGGGGAACCTGTGGGTCCCCAGAAGATGCCGGACTCCAACTCCCATGACCCCTACTAGCTGGGGCTGATGGGAGTCAGAGTCCAACAGCATCTGGAGGGCCATAAGCTCCCAATCCCAGACTTTGTAAAATCATTTTTGTGCCCTACAGGCAGACTTGCAGCTAGTCAGTGAGGTATGCTCAGTTTGGTTCATGCAAGTTAAATAATAAAAAGAGTTGGGGCTAAAATACACAGCCGGTATAAAAACCATCAATTGTGAGAGCATTCATTTGAGGAGAAAGCACTTTAAAAAGCCATGTGCTATATAGTTCAAGAGTCAAAGTGAGAGAGACAATTTTTTTTAAAAATAATAAATTTAGCAGAAAGGCTTTAGAAGTATTCTTACCATGCTTCAGATGTAGGCAGCTGTCATTCGTGGGGCTGCACCTGTAGAAGATTGTTGCTTTTAACAAATTTCCATTTAATAATTTATTTATTTTTGCACACCCCAAATAAAAGGTATTTTAGTAGAATATTGATTGCCGATTGATTTCCTCTGCCTTTCATGGTTCTTATACCAGCAATTTTGTTTTATTTAATATACAAAAAAGTGAAAGGACCTCACTGATGCTTTGAGCCAACCTACCAGGCAGCTGTAAAGACCGGTTCCTCCTGTCTTTTTTTTAAAAAAAATAATGACATTTGAGAACTATAGGGGAAAATATGAAACACTGCAACATCCCCATACCAAATCAGTCAACCAGTTATCTCCGCAGTGAGGGAATGTGTAGACCCGAGATCCCTGTTGCTGCCTGTCCGTCCCCGTCCCCCTGCCCCACTTCTGGAGGTCAGTAGAGTCAGCAGTAGGGACTATAATTCAACCAGTAGTGGTTCCCAGCTGCTGCTTGTTGAAGCTAGACCAGGATGCAGAGTGGAATCAAAGGAAACAGCTCTCCGCTGCTTCCTTTTTAAAAGGTTCATGCCTGTATGTGTAGGGATAGTGGTGGCAATTCTGCAGCTACTGCAAAAAAATAATAATCTTCAGCTGCCATTGCCAATAGAGCATGAGCTTGTACAAAGTAGCAGCAAAGGCTGGATGTCCTACAACTGGTGCTTCTTCTGTCTGTGCAGACCTCTGGCAAAGAGCACTTAGAAAAGCATTATGAACTGTACTTGCAGGTGTTAGCAGTGATCTCCAGACTTTCTGCCTGTACTGACCTCCAAGAAAAGGGAAGGCCACACTTCCCTTCCGAATGTCGAAACACAGTACAGAGCTGGATTCCATACATTCCCTCAAAATGAGAGCAAGTCTACAGTTTGATACCCCACTGAGTGTAGAAGGAAAAGGCAATAAAGACAGCAGTAGTGTACTATTCAATATAGAAGCGTTTGTGCAAAGAATTCTATATATAGAACCAGAAATAAGCATGAAAGGAAGTGCTGAATTTTTAAAAATAGCACACATATTTAACGTGAAGCTCTACTCATAAAGCATACCTGCAGTAGACTCTTGTAGCTTTTCTCTCTTCCTCTTCTTTTTCTTTCCCTATATCAGGCAAGAAGACCGGGGGGGGGCACTTTTTACAAAAATATAATCACCTTCCTTCAAAATACTTAACATTCGTGAAAGGGTGATACCACATCAAAAGCCATTTCTGATTATCTCCATGTTATTTTTAACTATTATATCCATTTGGGGTTTTCCAGCCATAGCAAATTCAATATCTCCATATTTATGTGATCCCCCAAGGATTATTCTTCTGACAATTTTGCCTATATTCAGGTACAAAGAATTGCAGTTCCTTGGGAGTTTCAGTGTAGTGTAAAAAGATCCTCCTCAAAACTGAGCTCTAGGCTCTGCAAAGTGGCTTAAACTTTACTTAGTTGTTTAAGTTCTTCTAGTAGAAGTCATTTAAAGAATAAAATATCCTAGATGACTATACTTCAGGGGTCAGCAAACTTTTTCAGCAGGGGGCCGGTCCACTGTCCCTCAGACCTTGTGGGGGGCCGGACTATATTTTGAAAAAAAAGAACAAATTCCTATGCCCCACAGATAACCCAGAGATGCATTTTAAATAAAAGGACACATTCTACTCTTGTAAAAACATGCTGATTTCCTGACCGTCCGCGGGCCGGATTTAGAAGGTAATTGGGCCGCATCCGGCCCCTGGGCCTTAGTTTGGGACCCCTTTGCTATACTTACAGGAAGCAGGCACACTGAAACTTTGTTCAGAAAAATGCTACTGGACCCCAATTACATATATTATAATGAGTAATAGAGTAAAACAACACTTGAAGCCGTGATTCAAGTTGCAGACCTGTATTTGTAAGCCAAAAGCTCTATATAACTGTAATAAGGAGGGGTGCCGTAACTTGAAATGCTGCAAAATGATGCATTTCTACAACAAACAGTAACATATAAATCTGTCCTCTTGCAGAAAGGGTGTTTGACGGAAAGCAAAGCATTTTCCAGCTGGAAAGAGATCGCAACTTTAAAGGTCGGACTGGCTATCACATGTTTTCAGCATAAACTCTCAATATAACCAGTCTATACTCTGCAGCACATGTGCTTAGCTCCTAGTAGCTGCATGGTTACCGCCCTCCTCTCTCCCATTTTAACGCAATTAAGATAGAACAAGCATTTCATAAGAGATTTAAGTTAAGAACAGACAAAAGGTTTTATTAAGTGAATGTAGGTTCTGGGCAAAAGAGATTCTCTGTGCTCTGAAGCTCAGTGGCTCTTTTATGGAGTTTTACTCAGGGGCAAGTCTATTTACCTATCATTAACTAGGCATACTGGATTACGGCTGTAGCAAACAAAGGATTGAGGGGTTTTTTTATGGATGTGTGACAAGTTGCATTTTCAAAGTAAGAACTACCGTGTTTCCCCCTTTTTAAGACACCGTCTTATAACTTTTTTTCCTCAAAAAAACACAGGGTGGCTTACTTTCGGTGGGATGTCTTATTTTTTTATTACTGGTACGGTTTTTACGGCTCAGGGCACTGGCTCAGGGCGCTGCTGGGCTCTCTTGAGTGCTCGGCGCTGCAGCAGCCACCGGTTCTGAGTGGCGGGGCTGCAGGAGTCCTTGGCCGGGCCAGGCGGAGGCCGCTGGCTCAGGCGCTCCGCCTGCCACTGCAGGGCGCTCCAAGCTCCTTGGCCGGGCCAGGCAAGGAAGAAGCAGTGAGCCCAGTGGTGGCGGCAAGCATGGAAGCGGCAGGGATGACTGTGGACGAGAAGGTGGAGCGCGGGAATGCAGCCAGCAAGGCGAGAGCGCGATCAGCTGTTAAGCGGAGCTCTTGGAGCGCCACTTCACAGCTGATCGCACTCCTGCAGTGCCGGCCGCATGGAGTGACTCTGTGAGTGGAGGTGCCTGTGGGGGTTGGTTTCCGCAGCGCGGAAGTATGCCTTATTTTCAGGGTATGTCTTATACTTCTCAAATGCTTAAAAACTCTGCCATGGCTTACTTTACGACTACGTATTAAAAAAGGGGAAACAGGGTAGGTCTGGGATTAGGCTTCTCTTTGAATTCTTTATTTAGGAGTGATCAAGGCGCAATAGCTAATTCCCAGGCAAATAGTTTCTAGCCTATCATGTGTATGGAATTTTTTTTAACACAGACAGATAAGTTTTAAGAGTAAATGGCAAAATGCATTGTTCAACGTTAACAGTATCATCACTGGGTTTTGGTATGAGCGGTCTAGCTTGTTAATTTTTTTCATAATTAAATATGTATAATTTTTGTAAGCAGCACTGACTAAACAGTTTTTTATAATTAATTTATAATATGTCTGCAGCTGAAGAAGACTGCTTCACATCCATTCTACCTACTATATAAAATAAAATCCACACACAAACAGCCTTAAACACAAAGCACAAACATCCAGAGAAATCCAGCAAGCCACCTTCAGAAGAGATTCATTGTCTGTGTTTTTATTAACCATGTAATAAGCCTGCGTCAAAAGAGTTCTCAGGTGGGGGACATGTGTGAATCAGTGCTCCAGATGTTTTTAAAGCAATTATCCCTTAATTGCCATTTTAATGTTATTTTGTCACATAGCATAAAGCTGAACCAGGAACACACCCATGGCCAATTCCAGTTTAGTTTGGGATATGTAGAAGCAATCTAAAAAAAGGCAAGGGAATAAATGGCACTTAATTCAAAGTGAGCACAAGGCCGACGCTGCCTCTCGTGGCCTAGCTGCTACCCTCACCTAGACTTTTAACTACTGCAAATGCTAGCTGAAGAAAGTGTGAAATATCGGCTTACGTAGTTGTCCCTTGCAGACCAGCCTGGGTAGAGCTGCATGTGTAGCTGCCTTTCTTTCCGAGCTAGTTCATAATATTTAGCTTGTTCTTCGCGGGACAATGCGTGCCACTGCAAATAAGGAGAGAAAGAAGGAAGGTTATGTTTTTGTACAAGAACATGCTAAACATAAAGGACAGCATTAGTTCTAATTTCTCTGGTTCACGGGAAAACACAGAGTGCTCAATGATAAGGTAAGAGAGGCACCATATTCTACACAGAGGATTATTTAAGCAATAAGATCCATATGAATTCTAACCCACTTTGTTGCCATACCCATAGTGAAGACTCAACCTCCATGGGAGACTATCAACCACAATGACCATGCTCTGCCTCCAAAGTCAGGGTCAGTATACCTCTCAATACTAAATGCTGAGAATCACATGGGGAGGGAGAGTGCTCTTGTGCATTTCTCCTGTCTGAGAGATTCCCATAGAGCTTCTGGCCAGTGGCAGAAGGGGATACTTGACTGGATGGCCCTTTAGCCAGCAGGGCTTGTCTAAGGTTCTTAGGAAGGGGTCGGCAAACTAAGGCCCAGGGGCTGGATGTAGCCCACCGGGCTAGTTAATCCGGCCTGTGAACCTTGTGGACCCTGCCACCCACTTGGTCAGTCTCTGTGCTAAACTGGCGCGGCGCAGAGGCCTCACTGCATGGGGACTGACATCTGCGATGCTGGTGCAGCTTCGGACTGACTGCAGGAAGCTCCTGCAGCCAATCCGAAGCCACCAACGCCTCTGGGCGACGCCCCTTCCTTCCCGCTGAGGCGGCTGCGTGGCCCGCAGACCCCCTGGCCAAGGCAGAGGACGGTGACAACACTGCCGAAGACGCGGCATGAGTGGTGGCAGCGGGTCCTTTCAGGAGATGGTGGGGTCTTTTCGGGAGGGGGAGTGCTTTCGGGAGAGGGTAGGTCCACCCCCCAAGGTCTGAGGGACAGTGGACCGGTCCCCTCCTGAAAAAGTCTGCTGACCCCTGTTTCAGAGATCGCCTGACATTGAAGAATGACCACCATGTATGCTATTCCTTTAGCTGTGGTAGTAACTGGTACTGCATCTATGGGCTATTACCGTGTTTCCCCCTTTTTAAGGCGTAGTCATAAAATAAGCCATAGCAGCATTTCTAAGCATTTGAGAAATATAAACCGTACCCCGAAAATAAGCCATAGTGATAGGTGCTGTGTGGAAGAGAGCACTGAGCTCCCCGAGTCAGCAGCAGCAACGCCGGCCGCAGCAGTGTTTGCTGAGTCCTTTCTTGCTTTTGGGACTTGGTTACTGTGCTGGCTTGGGATTGTGTGTGTGCAATTGCTGTTGCTGCTTCGTGTTTTTCAGCTGGATTCTCTGGGTTCTAAGCACTTTCCCCCGTTTGTTTGCGAAGCAGCACTCGGCTGCAGCCCCTGCCTCTCCCGGCGGCTGCATCGATCCCCAGGAGGCTGCATTTGATCGCTATCTCCTTTTCTATTTCTTTTGTCTTTGAGCACCCGGCCCCGCCCCCTCTCCCCTTCGTGGAATGAAGAACGGAGTTTTAGCAGCATTTCCTCATTATAAAAAAAAAGGTCAGGAACTTTTACTTTAACCTCAAAAATGGGATATTTCCTCTCTCTAAAAACAACTCTGACCTGAACACCAATAAAACGGGGGTAGATCACCTCCAGTTTATAAATCCGCAAGTAGATCGCAGTCACCTGGAAGTTGGGCTCTATACTTTGGCTGATTGCAAGCCTTTGCATCTTTAAAAAACAAAAACCATGCGCTTCTCAGTCTTAATTTTCCTTTAATTCATCCCCCTATGTTGTTGTTTAGTCGTTTAGTCGTGTCCGACTCTTCGTGACCCCATGGACCATAGCACGCCAGGCACTCCTGTCTTGCACTGCCTCCCGCAGTTTGGTCAAACTCATGTTCGTAGCTTCGAGAACACTGTCCAACCATCTTGTCCTCTGTCGTCCCCTTCTCCTAGTCGTCCCCTTCATCCCCCTATACCCTCCTCCAACCATTGCCTCCTTCCTTTCCTTACCCCCCCTCCCTCTCTCCCCACTTCCCTCACTCCTGTGCGATCTCATTTAGTCATATACTTGCTTTTTCTGTTGTGTTGTCTATTTTATATTTAATATTATTACCCTTTATGATGTTATTTTTTCCCTTGCGATAATTATTTATTTTTTATCTTTAACTAACTTTCCTTTCCATATTTTTCCATATATAACTCAACACTTTCCCATTCCTTATTAACTCTTTGGATAGAGTGCCCCCCCATTATTGTTGTTAATTTTACAATTCCTGGATTTTTTATGGAACCGAACAGTTCGGGTGCTTCAGAATGTGCCTTCTGTTGCTACAGGGCTATGGGGCTTCACTATTTGACCCCCCCCCAGGTTGGGATTTTTAAAGTAGTTCTGTGGGTCCCAGGGCGCAGAATCACCCCCGATCCTTTCCTTTGTCTAAACAGACCTCTTCCCCCCTGACTTTGGAAGGCTGTGCTTCAAGGGTGATACCAGGGGTTTTTTAAGACCTGCGCCTCTTAAGGATTGTTACGGTCCATAACTTCCATTGCTTTCTACAGGGTTGGGGGTTTAAAGCACTGCCACCTCCACCCCACCCTGCAGGCGCTCAGAACTGGTAGCGCCAACAACGCGCCCAGCAGCACGCAGAAGAGAGCACTGAGCGTCCTGAGCCAGTGGGTCCCAGTTGTACCAGCACTTTTTTTAAAAAAAGACACCCCCTGAAAATAAGCCACTGTGTGTTTTTTTGAGGGAAAAAAGTTATAAGACGGTGTCTTAAAAAAGGGGAAACACGGTAGCTGATAATTCCCATCTCTTTTCAACAAAATTTCAGTTTCTTTTTCATCTGCCAAAGAATGGCAGGGAAGAAGCAAGCATGGTTTCAAAACAAAGGAAGTGACACTGTGCTTTCTTCATGTAGAAATAGGGAGACTTTATTCACACTCCAAAAGACTGGACACTTTAAAAAATAAATAAAAATGAACGAAAACAAAACACCAATTTCTCATGATAGCTGAAGTACAGTGTTATCTCCCTCACCTTGATTCCTGTTAGCATATTCCTATTGCCAAGATCTGGGTTTTTATACTATACTGAGGAAGCAGCACAGATTTATTTATTGCTTCAAAAACGAAGAGTTAAACTTTTCAACAAAAAAGTTTCAATTTAAAATTGTGTCGTAACATTTACTTTAAAGGGAGATGGCTGAATTTTGGAACAAGACAAGGCTTTTTATATGGAGTTTACAATCCATGCAAAGAGTTAAATATTTATTTTGTATTTAAGGGGAATTCAACTTGGTATATTCTTTTCTCATCATGCTGCTAAAGATGTTAAACTGATACTTGGAAACAAAAGCATGAATCTTTGAAGAAAAAGAAATCTGGACAACAGGATCTGAAGTTACTATCAGAACGAAAAATGGCCTGAAAGCTAGAATAAATTTAGCTTTGGTATGTAAGAGTCTCAAAAGCCATTGCAAAGTTTTGAGACCATGAAGTGGACACCATCTGAACAGACAGACAGACAGGTAAAAGCAGTCTATCTTGCTAGCTGCTTTCTGCAAGTGAGATTAATGGTAGCAGTTGGCATGTGGGATGCAGGAGATGGGGGTTTGGAGTAAGAAGTCACCCTAGTTATAAAAAATAATAATCTTTTTAAAGTCAGCTACTCTTACTCATTGGTGTACATCCATGTCCTTGCATGGTCAGAAGCATCACTGGCTCTGATCTGAGCAACAGTGATGGGGCAATAGAATATCATGTTTTTCCATCTCTCAAAAGGGTAGCATGTATGTTCAGTCTTTAGTGGGAGCTCCGTCACACTTCCAGTCATTCATTTCCTTTGGGAGCATTTATATGTCTCGATTTCCGTGGAACAACATTTTTTATTGTTGCGGTTACTATTATAGTCTGAAAAGCGAACTTTTCAGTTTAATGTTTCAAAACCCATTCTGATTAACTGGCATTTCAGGACTGGACTTCAGCTGTTCCAGCGCTAGGCAATCTGAACAGTGCTCTGTCTCTCTCTCTACACATGCACACACCTTCTCCAAGCCACAGCAGCTTTTGCTCTCAAGAAGCAGCCAGTTCCAGCCCCCCCCCCAGCTGCCTGTCAGCTGTTTCACAGCAGGAAGTGAGGGTAGAAGCTTAAGGCTTCCAAGAGCCAAACAGCAGGGAACAGGGGAGGGAGCCAACAGGGGACAGAGCAGAAGCACAGAAGGTATGCTGCTTTCCTCCCAAGGGGCAGATAGTTTTCTAATAAAAAGGTTTGGGGTCCTCCAGAGGAAATCACAAAGGTTAGATCAACATTTCTGCATCTATGTTTTATCACCCAAATGTAGTATCTGAATAATTTGCCATGATTATGCAAGACATGGTTGTTACTCAGCATTTTAGCATCTTCTCAGTTTCCCCCCCCTCTCCTTTGGTTGTTTATTGTTTGCTGCTGATGGGCAATTACACATGTGGCCAGTTTTAATTTAATTTAATTAACCGATGAGATCGGTTAGGGTTTAGGAGCAATAGCAACTCGAGAGCTGTGGAAACATGTAGTACAGTTATCCCAGACTTGTATACAAATGTACAAACAGTGCTTAAACACTATATTAATTTATTTGGTAAGTTGGGTTTGGAAAGGTTTTGCAGCAGCAACATTTCAAAGCTTTTAAACAGAACTCTCTCTTAGTTTGTGTACTGAAGTTGCTTTGGAAACAGAAGTCTGGATAGGTTCCCACAACACCGTTCTCTCCTCCCTCCAACCCCCAGCTACAAGGTGATTTCAGTTGTGCGCCATCTGCCACTGCGTTCAAAGTTTGGCTTTTAGCAGGCCATTGCAAATACTAGAAAAGTGATATTTGATGTAACATGCCAATAGTCAAAGCCTCTTGTGTGTTGGCAGATGAACAGAGCCAGCTGACCTCAGGCTGAAGCGACTTGTGTACACAGGGAAGACTCTTCCTTCAAATGTGTCCTTCGGAAGGCAGCGTGAGCAAACAGCCCATTCATCACCCCATAAGTTCTGCCCACATAGGATGGGCCTCAGCGAGAAGTCCAGTGTGCTTCCCTCATCCTTGGACAGCATGTGTTTAGCAAGTTTTGTTAATGAAACATTCGGTGGCTGGGAAAACCCAAACACAGTGCATAAAGTGGTGGGCAAACATAATACCCCCTCTATAGGTACCGCTCCAGCGGGAAGGTAAACGGTGTTTCTGTGCACTGCTCTGGTTCGCCAGAAGTGGCTTAGTCATGCTGGCCACATGACCCAGAAGCTGTCTGTGGACAAATGCTGGCTCCCTTGGCCTATAGAGTGAGGTGAGCATGCAACCCCAGAGATATCCGTGACTGGACCGAACGGTCAGGGGTACCTATACCTTATTATCGCTAGTTGAAATATTGGAATAACCATTCTGTGTTCTACTTTGTCAGATGTGGTTAGCTGTAGAGAATGTTGGATTTACAACTCGGGGCAGGGGGAAGGGCTGGTAATTTTACAGTATGTGCAACACTGCACAGAAATGCAGCCTAAAGTAAGAGCGGAGAGTGAGAAAATACAAAATGAGCAGGTCCCTTGGCTGAGCCCTGCAAAGGGCTTCCTCCAGGCATGGAAGCTACAGACATGCACTTCAACAAAATGAATACTCACTTGGCCGTCAGACACGCTCTACACCCTTACTTTAAGGCAAGTTGTCTTCTGAATACTAGTTACTAGGAATTGCAGGTGGGCAGAGTGCTGTTGTGCTCATGGTCTGCCTGCAGGCTTCCACGGGCATCTGGTTGGCCACTGTGAGAACAGGATGCTTAACTAGATGTTCCATTGGCCTGATCCTGCAGGCATGTCTTACAGGGAACCAGGCAAAGGGCCCTCAGTAGCGGTGCCTGCCCTGTGAAACACCCTCCCATCAGATGTCAAACAGATAAAACAATTTTCTGAAGATAGCCCTGTATTGGGAAGTTTTAAATGTTTGACGTTTGCTGTGTTTTTATTATGTTGGAAGCTTCCCAGAATGGCTGGAAATATTTTTTATTTCTTAAGGCAGCATACATACATTTTTTTCTCCCCATCCTTCACTCAGTGCTCTTAAGTAGAAATGTTTTATTGCTGTTGTGGTTAAGACTAGGCATGGTAATTCAACTACATACCGTAGATCCATCGAAATTGATGGACCTAACTCAGTCATGTTCATTAATATCAGCGGTTCTACACTGAGTAAAACTTAGTTGACTACCACCCTAAATTGTTTATTAGCTTACTATGTATTTTAACTTTGCATGCTGAAGCACAAAAAATAATAATCATGATATACATTTGAAAATAAATACTGGTAATCCATCACCTTCTCAATAACTTTTAGAAGTAACCCTTTTCCTTAAGGAATGTTCTGGGATTGGGGAACCACACTGGGCACAAGCCACTGTGAACAACCAGCTTATGTAGCACATTTTCATCCTAGTTCTCTCCACCCTCCAGAACTCAAACCTAGAGAGCCATGAAAAATTTGGACTACAATGCTTCAAAATTGTCAACACTATTTTAGCAACATTACATCTGCCTTCATCTAGGACAGAGGGTCCAACATGCCACTCAAGGACCACGTGCAGCCTGCAAGATCTTGTTTGGTGGCCCTTGGGAACATTTGATGCCCACACCCAGTCCTTTGGGCTGCCTTCCCAAAGCTCAGTAAGTGAGGCACTGGGCTTTGGGAAGGAAGCATGAGGGCTCTGACAGGGTCCTAGTTAGCACTTTCCCAACTTTGGGAAGAAGGCGGGAGGGCTCTAGGACCCTTCCAGAGCCTTATGACTCCTTCTCAAAGCATGGCACCTCACTTAGCCAATTTCCAGAAGACAGTGTGAGGGCTTGGAGAGTGTCAAAGTTTAGCCTGTGGGTTCCGTGTCAAAGTACTCTTGCAGTCCATTTGGTATGAAATGTTGGACTGCCCTGATCTAGGAGGACTATCGATTGTTTTGACCCATGCCATGGCTTCCCAAATGTATGCATATTATTGAATGTGGTGTGGAAGTTTCCCTCAACCTGCCCAATAATCTTCAAACTTCTACACCCCAAAAGTGGTTTGTTTCACAACACAAGTGTAGCAGACAGTACATTCACACTCTTTTGCCCTTTAAATACCAAAATATTTGGCATCAAAAGTTTTTTTAAGGTTCTGAAGAGGTACTTTCATGTAACTAAATTTGAGTGTACTTTCTAGAGTGCAGCTACAGCTGTCTACCCAGAAAGACGGCACTTGGATTCCTGCCTAGGTGCTATCCTTTGTAAACCATTATCAAACACTGAGACCAATCATGGAATAAAGGACATAGGAGCTACCTTGGGAGACGAGAGGTAATTGGACTTGTAAGTCTTACAGAAAGCTGTCAAAATATAGACAAGAGCTTAAGCTAATTCAGTGTTTGTGAAAACCAAAGAAGGTATATTCTGTCCTATGGTTTATTTACACAGCATAATAATAAAACACAGAGACCGTGCTTTGATAGAATCCAAGCAATAAACATTATAGTATTCTTTGCAAATAGAGCCCTAATCACTCTGACGCCAAGTCTCATTTTAAAAGCCAAGGGTTTAAGTAACTGGCAAGCATAGTGAAAGCTAAAGAAGTATCAGAAGAGAATTAAAAATTCAGACTTAAAATGAAAGTCTCAACTTGCAAATGCAACAAAATAGTAGACATATTGCTAATACCAGTGGGTTTTTTCTGGGGGGACGCAGGGGTATGCATACCCCTAAACATTTTGTGAATCTAAGTTTGGCCTCTTTAAGGGGCAGTATTTCAATATGAGTAGAAAAATGAGAGTACCCCTAAACATTTTTTTAGAAATGTACTGGCTAATACTTTAAGGAAGGTAGCCTATGAAAATATTGTAGAAGAAAAGGAAACATGTACTGCAAAATGTACTTATTTCTTCCAGCACGAATTCTGCATATTTTACCATGGCTATTTGTATATATTTGTTCAAATCAAAGCATGAAAACAAGTGGATAACAAAGGCCAATCTAGTGTAGCATTCTCTTACTACAGTGGACAGTTAGATGTGTATGGGAAGCCTGCAAACAGGACATAAGTGCAACAGGATTTCCTCCACTCGTGTTCCACTGCCACTGACAGTCTTATGACACATGGCTAGCACATCTGCATGAAATATGAAGCTGCCTTTTGCTACAGGCCCTCCATCTCCACAAACGAACTTTGACAGGTGTATAGGACAGCCTACCTGCCAGTCATCTGACATCCTAAAGATGAGTGTGGCCACCAGCCTGGGAAGCCTGGGGGGTTGTATTAGGCTCATGAATCAGAGATCCCCCACTTCTGATCTAGCCTAGTGTTGACTTCTCTGAAAAACAGGTCACAGTCAGGAGCCTATTTGGTTCTCCTACCTGAGAGCCTTGTGGACTTAAATTTGACCCTTTATGCATGCAAAACACATGCTTTACCTTATGGGCTCCTGCTTTATGACACAACAAGAGTTCTTGCTTTCATTTTAAACTGCATCACATAGCTCCCAATAGCCAGTGACCACATTGTCGAGGTGGGTACTGGGGCAAGGGTTTGTTGAACAGCACATACTGAACACAGAACATGCACATACACAAATACGGTTGTGTCATACCCTTCTGCCAAGAATCTGATTGATAGCTGCACTTTCTTTCAGAGTACACTCTGCTACGACATTCGCTCTCATCTCTTTCATGTATAACATGAAAGCATTCAGAGGCTTCTTAATGTGAGGTCTTTTGGGCTCCTGTTCTTTCCTCTGTTCATGCTGAGGCTTCCTAAAAGTAGCAGGAGGAAAGGAAATACAGAAAGAGCAACTGTTACCATTTTCAGCACTTTATTTCAGATGACCAACTATTTTTCTGAGTAGCCATGCTTGATTGGTTATCACATTTTTGGATAGAAGAGGAAGTATCCTATATGTTCTATCACAATGTTCCTCCACCAGTGGGCTGGGACCCACTTTCAGGTAGCCCTCAGTGCCACACCCTACCCAGTGCCTCCTAACTTGCTTGCCCCACCGACCCCAGATATAACCCCAGGCTTCTAATTAGAGGAGTGCTAGCACCAGCAACCCCTTGCATGCTGAGTAAAGATGGTCAGGGGGCAGAGAAGGGGTGGGGAAAGGCATGAGTAAAGATGGTAAGGGGGCAGAGAAGTTCCGGGAGTAGAGAAGGGGTGGGGAAAGGCATGAAGGAAAGGGCTAGAAGAGGGGAAATGTTGTGGGAAGGAGAAGGGAATATAAAAGAACCGGGAGGGAGGGAGGAAATAAAGTGGCAAGGTGTTGTGTTGTGCTTTTGCAGGAGGGTGGTCGGTACAAGTTGAGTGCAAAGAAGAGCATGAAAATAGCTTACAGGATATCGGTAAAAATCTTTTGAGAGACAGGTGGGGATGGGAAACAGAAAAAGAAAGAAAGAAAGAAAGAAAGAAAGAAAGAAAGCCTTTTCCACTTAAAAACATTTGGATCAGCAAATTCTATGGAATTTCATTCTAGGGTTCAGTTCGCAAAAGACCCATTTTGTCAAGCTTGGGAATTTTATCACTGAAGAATGCCACTGGTCCTAGGGATGGAGGCAACCATTCTAGACCCTTGTCACTTTTGCAAAATTCCACATTTTGCATAATTATTTTGCCTAATTCCATTCTCTCTCTGCATTAACTTGCATTTTAAATAATAATTTTTAAATACACATTTAATATTTTAATGTGTACTTTCATGTGTATTCTCCTCTTAAAACTCTTAAAACATTGGAGAAGCCTGAAGTCCAGTGGACAGCTGCATCCCAATATGCTCATTACTCTGAGAGGTGAGGATTTTGTAAGCATGCAACTAACATGGGGGATACGTTCCAGGGATTGCACCTAAAGCCAAAATTACATAAAGTCAAAACCCATTGGGTACAATGGTGGGCAGGATTGCCAGTCATTTTCCCCAGAACCCTGCCCCCTTTCCATCCCTATATATATATATATATGATTTCCCGTGGGAAATGAAAAAGAGAAAGACTGACACTGAGACTACTTATTTGCCATGCTTACTCAACTTTTAAGGCATTGCAGATGAAAGATCAATTAAAGACCAGAGGAAAACTCACACATGCATTAAGTCACTGTCTGTGTGTGGATGTTCTTGTTTGACTTGAGGTGTTACAATAGCTGGGTGAGGGATTCCAGTTGTGTGGGGTCCTGGAGGACCAGGGATCATATGATGTGAAAACCTACAAAAAGGAAAAGAGTGCAGTCTTCTTCATGAGGGGAACTCGAACACAGTATAGGATACCTACAAATCACTCAAGACAGGCCTAGGAGGCAATTCATTCATACCACTTAAGAGACCATGATACACCAATGTGGGAAACAATTATTTGGCTAAAACGTGTTATAATAGGGTTTTTAGTCTCCCGTTATCTGTGGCTTTGGGAATCTGGAATTAAACACAAGTGAATTTAACATGGCCAATAATTTCAAAAGAATAAAGCCCTTAACCCAAAAAACTGTTTCCACACAAGTATAAAAGATATTGAGTTATCCACCACCAGCCAACAAAAGGTAGTAATTATCATGCAGAAAATTAAAAAACCTCTAACGAAGGTAACTTGTGTATCTTTATAAAAGGACATAAAACCTGTCTTACATTTCATCAACCTTACTTGATCGCATATCAAATTTTTAAGTCCCCAAGCATGTGGGGGAAAGAATATGGTCTAGTGTGTTGCCTTAGGCACAGATCCAAATCAGTGTGCTTCTATTGGGATGGCTCATACTACAAATAAATTGAAATAAATACTTAAAATGGCATTACTGAACTAGTTTGCTACTTCCCCTCTGAGGCTTCTTTGGTTTTCTCTCCCCCCCCCCCCGTCTTCCTGAAATGTTTTGGTAACGTAACCTTCTTGCATATTCCATCAAGAAACTCAAAGGGCAGGGAAATTGGGCATGCACTCTTAAAGAGCACACTGAAATGTTTTTAATGGTGGCTTGCTCAACTAGGAATTTTCAAGACATCTTATTCCTAAAGATGCATAAAACAGTGATTAAAGGGGCAATCCTATGACAAAATCCACCAGGATGAGCAGTTTAGGATGCAGCGGATCTATGGCTCAGCCAGCTGATTCCATTAAGTCCCAACCCTGGCTCAGCTGAAGATATGCTGGTGTAATTTGCTCATCCTGCCTTAACCAAGGCTGGCGTAAATCAGCAGAAAGGGATGTGGCAGGGGTGTGATCAGAGGGGAGGACTTAGGCTGGATCCTAAGCCCATTCAACTTGATCATGTGACTTGGCAACCTGGCATAGAACACTATTTTTAAATACCAGGCTTAGGCAGAGCAGCAGTCCCACTGGTGAATGGGGTTTGGATCTGGTGTAACTTTATGCAAGTTTAACTTACACCAGTGTGCTTTATGCAGGCTTCTTGTGTATAGGATTGGTCCCTACGTGATAAAAGCACATGTAAAGAAATGTGATAGAACCCACACCTGAATAGCAAATGTGAATGCCTGTGTTAATCAACAGTTTTGTGTTTTACACCTGCAAAATAAGCAGAGGTTCGCTGAAACCTTTGGGTACACCAAGCACAGGGTATAGAGCCCACCTTCCCATAGTGCAGAAATGTAAAGTGTGATGTGAAAGTGTTGTCCTTGCCAAGTCCCAGTTAGTGCTGCTTGCTTGCACTAACACTGCCACCCATTCACACACCACCATTACAGATATAACCATGTGTACACAGCTTCATTGCCTTTATTTTAAAACAGATTTGGGCTTGGAAATTTCTTTGAGGTGCTGCAATCTACACGAAAAGAGTAAAGCCCAGGAGCAGGGAGTGAAGCCAAAGCGACTCTGATCAAAGGAGTGACCATTTTATATTTAGTGGTTATATTCATGTGATGCAAAACGACAAACACCAGTGCAGTTTGAATGACTATCCGGTCTCCCCCCCCCCCCATTTATATTCCACCGTTCTTTGCATTACCCATAGAATTACTTAGGGTTTCCAAGAAGTCTCCTATTCAGACACTGATCAAACCCAGACCTGTTTAGCTTCAGCCAGGCTGCGGTAACACGTGCCTTTATACCAATATTCCCCAACCTGGTGCTCTCCAGATGTTTTGGACTATAGCTCCCATCCCTACTGACTACTGGGCCATGTTGGCTGGGACTGGTGGGAGTTGTAGTCCAAAATATCTGGAGGGCACTAGGTTTGGGGTAGGCTGTCTCAGATTCCAGCCCTGACTATATGCTGAAGGTCATTAGCATGTGATTTAGGTAAGCTGTATATACACAGTATAGTTATAGGTATAAATGCATTTTAGCTGACTGGGGGAAGGGGATAGCAAGCAGAGGCATACACCAGGATGCAAGCAGGGGAGCAAACTGCCCCTCTAATTCCAGCAGTTACACCTTAGCCACTCATTCCGCACCTAGACCTACCTTGACATGGAAGTGTCGACTGAAAGTGAGGGTGGGTAGGGCTGCCTGAATCCACTTGAGATGGGATATACAGGCTGACCTTGCCTGAGGTCACAGAAGAAAGGAACCCATCAATAATACTGTAACAGAAGTGAGCTTGCCTTTTTACCAAACACCAATGAGTTCAGATGCTAGGTATCAATGAAAGCATACTGCACTGCATTTAGGGTTCTACAGCAGGCTTCCTTAACCTCGGCCCTCCAGATGTTTTTGGCCTACAACTCCCATGATCCCTAGCTAGCAGGACCAGTGGTCAAGGATGATGGGAATTGTAGGGCCGAGGTTGAGGAAGCCTGTTCTACAGATTCCCTACTGAGAAAGACCACCATCACAGATCTTGGGAACATTAACTTGAACTGGGTAACCTTTAACACTACCTTTAACACTTTCTATAAAATGGATTCGAATAAACTAGAATTTGCTTTGTGATAAGGGGTGCATTATTTACTTGCCAGTGAAACCCTAGAAACTATAGTTCTGTGAAAAGAGGGTGGGTGTCTATTGGTCTCTAACAAAGAATCCTCTGTGAACTGCAACTCTCATGATTCTTTGAGAGTCAAAGTGAGACAAAACTTATAGTTCCACTGCAACCAACAGATGTTTACACATCAGTCTGCCAATACAGTACATTAAAAATGGGAAAGTTTTTACCATGGGACTAATTATATTTCTGAAAAGTGTTCGTGCATCAGTAACTCGCAAAGAACATTAATTTGTCAGTAAAGTCACTTCAGGGTGTTGCAAGGTATCATTATGACGATTATTTGGGAAGATAAACCTCCACATGTAGCAAAAAGAGCATAAATGAGGCCTAGATCCTAAGAACTGCTAGCTTTACCAAACATATCCTTAAATTAACAGGATTTAGGAGTATAGGATAGGTTTTTGTCATGCAAAATAAAGAAATAATAAAATGTTACTCAAATAACCATTAAAGTAAATATAAATTTCAATTTCAGTGGTACTTCAAATTTATATATTTTCTTCTATCAGGATGAGGTGAAGAGGATATATGTTGGAAATGTTAAATTTTGGAAGCTGATGACTTGTCCTTATATATCTAGTTTCTGGCAAAAAGTGCTAGTAATAATATAACTGGCTGCAACATTCCTAAAACACCTAAACTGATTCTCTCTGCATATTTAGATGAGATAATAAATGAGGAGGATTTGGATTAGTGACTACTTATTTACCTAATTTACCTATTGCTAGATTGGTTGTAAGTGGTAACTGAAACTCTTTAAAATCCTTCTTTCAGTGAGTGGATAGTAGCTTTTGATCAGCATTCTTTACTAAAGTTACCTATTACAAACGAGGCCAAGAGGGTGAACACACAATAAATTTATGGAAAAAATATTATACATAATATATACAGGTTAAAGATAACATCAAACCTAGTTCTTTAGTCTAATTAATATAATTCCTTGCAGGGGTGGTGGCCAACTCCCAAGAGAATGTGATCTACTCACAGAGTTAAAAACTGGCAGTGATCTACCTACCCCCTTTTTGGGGGTTCAGGTCAAAGTTGTTGAGCTTTTTTTAGGAAGGAGGAAGGCCCATTTTGGGGGGGTTTGGGTCAAAGTTGTTGAGTTTTTTTCAGGGAGCAGGTAAAATATTGAGCTTTTTAAAGGGGAGCCGCAGTTGTTCAGCTTCTTTGGGGGGAGCCAATGATCTACCAGTGATCTACCGTCGATGTCCAGTAATCTACCGGTAGATCACGATCTACCTGTTGGACATGCCTGGATTATAAGATACTGAGTTCATTATTTTAATAGTCCTGCCAAAACTTATTGGACTTATTTGGGGAAAGACTGTATATTAGCAAATGAATTGCATTTTTTAATATTTATGATTTCTATATAAAGGGGGCATAGTGGATTCAGATTCCTGAAATGCGGTAGTTTGAGTGCACCATAGGAGACAAGTATCAGAAGCACCCCTGCCCTCTGCAGCTTCACAAGATTCTGTTTTTGCCTAGTCTTTTCTAGGCAAGGTGTTGAGGCAGCTTATTGTCTTGTTGACAGCATCACTTTTCCATGACCTACTGAAGTTACCTAATATGGTTTGAAAAGATGGGTACAGTTCTCTTTTTGGGTAGTGAAAACTAAGCATGTATGTTTACCAAAAGATGAGTATATATGCAAGCAACTTGAGTGCAAAACATGAATCTTAAGAGAGGGAGAGAGAAAGCAGTGCACACAGAAAACAAACCATTGAGCTCTTTAGTTTGAAGTTCCAGTCTTCTTCAGAATGCCATATCTCACTAGCACAAATTGATTGCTTCAAATACTTTGAACTTTTTTCTGCTTAGTTTACATTGTCTTTTCCTCCAGCTTGCATTGATGCAACTTCTGAGCAGGATTCAACACACTTGAGTAGCAAAGTTCAGAGAGAATAATTGATCTATCCTTGAAAGACTTCGCTCAATTCTATTTAAGCAGAGCTATCGATTGACAGATTTAATGTTTTAAGAAATTGGCATTTCCAAAGCTATTGGCCCTTTCTTATGCTCACCATGACGGTCTTCACACTTAAACAGAGCTCTGCGTGTGTGCAGTAGGGAGGGCCAGTGCACCAAAGGGTTGGGGGAAAGAAAAATAAATCCAAATATAGCACATTTTCAGCTACAGTAAGCAGAGCGTAAGAGTAATCTCTGTTAGACTTCCATCATTTGTATTATCAGCATTTTCCTCCAGATTCACCCTCTTTGCAAAAACATCTGCATTGAGAAAGCATTTCAAGGAAATGCCAAAACTTAAAAGCTAGAATCAAAACCATGAGAAATGCTTCCATAGTGTAAAAGCAGCTGTACAAAACAGAATGGGCACCACACATCCTGCTCTTTCAAATTCTCTTCTAATTACAAGGTCATTTTGAAAAGTTGCAGCCATTTTTTACTCATGGTGCTGACAGCCATTTTGCTGTTATTTTCCAAAATATCGAGGGAAGATTACTCAAAGGTTTGGGCCCAATCTGACAAGGTGTAGAGAGCCTACAGCTGTGGAATTTTCATGTCTGATGTGTGTGGCGAAATGCCAAAATGCACACTCCCAGTATAACAAACCCAAAGAGGTGCAGAAATTGCCAGCTATAGAACTCTAAAGAATATATCATTTTAGCTCACTACACTGCAGATGTCATTCTTTTGTTGTCCATGTCTGAATCACTCTCTTGCTGGATGGCAGTGCAATTTATTAATATGACTGGGGGAAGTATTACTGAAGGTAAATTATACACAGTCACTCTGCAACGGCTCTTCTTTAGCTGTGATTGCACGATGAACATGCTGAAAAGTCACCTGATCTTCTGTTACTCATCTTTCTGAATTTGGATGGAAAGTGCTCGAATAATTGTGTTTTCACTCTGTGCCCAATGGTGGTCCGTGTGTCTGTCTGGTAACCAGAAGGATGGGGTCTCAAGCCCACTCAGGGATAGCTGTGGACAGGATTCCTGCATTGCAGGTGGTTGGACTAGATGACTCTTAGGGGGTCTCTTCCATCTCTACAATTCTATGACGCTATGAAAATGACCCACCTGCCACACGGACAGTGCATTGAGCAAATCAATTGCAATTATTCAGTGGCAAGAAGGCAGTGCACATGCTCAGTGGCATTCATGTGTGTGTCCCAGTCCTGAACCCTGCAAACATTTTAGAGGAAAGGCCTTGTGAGCACTGGGCCAAATGAACCATGTTGAAGGTGTAATATATACTAGAGTTCAGTAAATACAAACCTACAGTTTATGAAACAATTGCTAGTTACAATCAATTGCTACTTTGTTATTTACTCATTGGCATTTCCACGGATTTCTAATTTTTTAAAAAAATGTAAACAGGTAGGAATTATTTTAAAACAAAAACAAACACACACATACACAACTATGCAAGAACACACAAACTTAGTTCGGAAGCACCAAGAGGTTCTTACCAGCCAAGAGGTGGGGTAATCTGCCCAACACCACCAGGAGACAAGGGATAGAAAGTGGGCATATCAGGACCTGGAGGATGTCTGGACATGCCTGTTGAAAAGTATAGAGCGCAAGTTGTCATTTTGGTCATCAAATTATGAAATACTGTGTTAAAAAGAAATAGAAGCAACTCGCCCATAAATTAAAAAGAAAATGGAACAAAACCTCTAAGCCCGTAGTTGCATTTAGCATTTAGATTCACTTTAAAAACAAACACCCACACGACTCATTTCATCAGCCCAGATTATGAATGCTTAAATTTCAATATATTTTTTGCTCTAAAAGTTTTCCATACCTACTTGATAGCAACAGGGCAACTAGGACCAGACTGTCAACCAAACCAAAGACACACAGAGGAAAGGCTAAAAGCTGGCATGTTCTCTGCTGAAACTAATTCTTAGATGCTACAGCTGGTATATGATCCAGGTCAGAAATGTGCTTGCTACAGCTGCTTTGTGCAACAGAGCTATAGAACCCAAGATATTAGGGGTTGGATCCAGATACATGCTTAAGCCCCATTTAAATTAAGGGACTTAAGTTGTTACTTACTTATGCACATCATTTATGGTAACAAAACTAAAAACCACTGTCATTCAACGAAACAGTCACAGATTCTATCATAGGATTCTAGAGTTGGAAGGAACAATCAAATTAGTGATTTTACATGCCGTATAGCCACTCTGTAAGAACGGCTGGTGTCAGCATCTAGCAAATTTGGATATCTATCCAAGGCCCACAGATGTTTGTAAGAACCTGTTAATCCAAGCCTTGGATTTGGTGTGAACAGCTGCAATAAAATCTGGACACTGGCTCTTAGAATACATTTCATGTTCCAGGAGGATAGTTATAGCTATCTATCTGTTGCAACAACAACAAAATCTTACAGCATCTTAAGTGCTAATAAATTGATTGTGGCACAAGCTTTCATGCACCAGAGCCCACTTTGTCAGATATATACTCTACTCAGTGGGTAAGTATATACACCCTGAGTACAAAGAGAAGGAAGAGTGATTGATTGTGTTTCTAAAGCAAAGTCAAAAGGTCAAGCAATACAGGACATAGCAGTAAGTGAATCACAGTGCTATGCAGAACACAAACAACTTCAAGATCCAATCGGAACGGATGTAACCCACTGACTAGTGGATGCTGATAATGAACAGGCATTGCAAGATCAATAGCTTAAACACACACCTAACAATTGCTTTCTGCAGTGATCTAGCAATTCCTACGATTTGCTCAGATGAAACATCAGAGCATCAAATTTGCTAAGAGAGTCATACTCCTCACATTTGAAACTTGACATAGGAATACCATGATCTTGTGATCTCTTGGGACCACAAAATGCCCTGGGAATTGAAATGCTTCCCTGCTGGTATTCATATATCACCAATTTGTGCCCATTTATCTTCTTGCATGAGAAATAAACTTATTTGATTTAAGGCAATGGTAGAAGGACATCACTGCTCAGTCATACCATGTTAGAGGATGAGTAGATGAACAAGACTTTGATTTTATGGCCATTGTAGTTTGGTCCCATGACAGTGTTGCCAGAATAGCTAGGGTAACAAAATGGCACCATTATATATATTTTAATCTCCATTAGGTGACCTATTGCTGCTGGTTAGCAGTTGCTTCAGTTAAAAAGTGCTATCTGTTAAGAATATCATCTTCCAGGATGAGCTGTAGACAGTAAATGGCATTCAGTTAGCCTTTTGCTGGGTCCAGTCCACTGACAGCAACTCCTTTGTACCTGCCTTGACTTAGTTGATCTGTTTTCCCCTCTTCCCAAATGAGTGCTCTTGTTTTAAGAATGCATTATGTAAAACTTGAAGGTGGTAGTCTCCAAAGGAATGGATAAATGCAGTTACATCATCCAGTAAACAATGTATTCTGTGGTATGACCTGAATGGCAGCTTGGAGCATATAAGTATGTCAGCAAATTGTAGTTTCCAGGAAGACTGCGATGCCCGGAAGATAAGTATGACTGCAGGTGATTTCGGACCTAAGAATAAACTCTTCTTAGTAAGACACCTGTCCTGTGAGAATGCCAAAATTTGAAACAGGATTATCTAGTTTCTGCATTCGGGATAGCAGCTAGGATAATATTGGGTGTGTCTGCGTAGATTTGTTCCTGAAATTCTGTAGGAAGGTTCCCCTGCAGCTCTGACCCTGGCAAGCTGCATGAAGATATAAACATTCCATGTAAAAGTCCAATCTATATTGAAAGCCCCAGGAGAGCTCCACACATTTAACTCTTTTCTAGTGTCAAGAGGATAGTTGTTGTCATCAGTGCACTGCTGAGTGATGTGACTGAAGTATTCCTTGAATTGGGGATGGTGGAAATAAACTTCCATCACTGTAAACCTCTGCAACATATATGCAGGTGTCACTGGGCCGAAAGAGAGTTTCCAAGACAAGACATGACTCTTCTGCCCAAGTCAGAGTGAGACTGAACAGGTTAACAATTTTGCCAGGTGAGTTAAGGGCACCACTCTTGTGGGCCCTTGCAACATGCAGGAGTTTCGCATAGAAAATAACGCTGGAAAATATAGATGGATTGCTTTGTTTTGGGAACACACTGCAAAGTGCAAACTTGTGGAGAAGGTTGGGTCTATGTAAGGCTCTCTTCTTGTGACTTCATCATTCTTCATGCTCACCTGTTTGCCCCACTGCACAGCAGCCTTATATCAAGTCACACCATTTGTCCACCTAGGCCAGTACTGTCAACACTGATTGGCAGCAGCTCCCCACAGTTTCAAACAGGAATCATTCCCAGCCCTACCTGGAAATGATGGGGATTGAATCTGTGGCCTTCTGCATGCAAGGCAGATGCCCTTCCACTGAGCTACAGAGACCCTTTCCCCAGACTGCTTACCAGATTGGATTCAGTATTCATTTGTGCTCTGGTCGGTACTGTGATGCACCAGCTGTCCTGCCTTCCACTGACTGACCTTTTGTCTTCAGCATTTATACGTGATTCATAATTTTTAAAAGCTTCCTTCTCTCTATACTAGGATATACATATATATACCTACCCACTTAGGTGACTGCTTCGTGTTTCTGATGGAGGAAGATCTGGTTCACAAAAGCTTAGGCCACAAGACCAGTAGTTTTTATATAGCATGGTTAATTTTCACTCTGATTTAAAAAGAAAGAGAGGAAGAAGGTTACAGCCTATAAGTCAAGGGTGGAGTACCTCTGGCCTGCTGGATGTTATTGGACAATAACTCCCTTAATCCCTGACCATTGGGCTATGATGTTTGAGGGAGATTTTTTTGGGGGGGTCCAACAACTTCTAGAAGACCACAGATTCCCCACCCTGCAAAAAGTGATAAAATAAAAGTATATGGGGAGGCTTATCTGATCTCTCTCTCTCTTAAAGGTTCCACTGGAAACAAGTCTTGAAAAATAAATCAGAACGAAACATTTTCAGAGGGGCCGAGAGAGCAGAAAAACAGCAGTTCCAAATAGGCAGCAGACCAGACTTATTAGATTAGGTAAATTGCTGCTTGTACATTTTCTGTGGTTCCCTTGTGATTCACAGATTTTGGAAACTTGCTACCACAGAGGATCGGTGGTTAATTAAGAATCATTTTCAGGCGTGTAATGGTCACACTTGATATGATTCATTTGGCTCCTGATTGTCACTCCAGCTTCAGCTAAGCTCCTTGTCTCTGACTCTTGTGGGCGCCAAAGTCAATCTTTTGTATTGGTTAGTATTTTTGCAATGGCATAAGGAGGTCACATTGGAAATGATCCATCAACTCACATTCTCAAGAATGTAGAAATGCTACAAACTCAAAAAAACCACCTCAAGGATTAAAGCTAATCCAAGTCCCAGATGAGCCCTATGGTTTTCATGCTCTACCTAAATCTCATGTCCCAAGGAGACACACAGAATGATGGTCACAGAGACCATTAAACCATTGATTTATTTAGTGCATTAAAGAACCAACGCAAAAACCGCTGGTCTCTTTTCATATGTAAAGTCCTCTATTCTAAGTAAGAGGAGATATAAGTGACCCTGTCATTTTGAGGGGGGGGGGAATCTGACTACATCAAAATTCAATACAATCAAAACAGGTTTCAACATTTGGGGGTGGGTGAAGGAAAGCCATAATGGCAGAAAATTTTATGTGGCAAATAGATGGTGTGGGGCCCCCGGTTCATGCTACAATCACTAGGGGGACAAAAGCTTAAAGTCCCCGTTCCTACACTCCCATTATTGTCCTTATCTGTTATTGTTTTGTTTTTTGTTTTAACTATTTATTTTGTGTTTTTATCCTGTATTTTTATCTTGGGAACTGTCCTGAGATCTTTGGATGAAGGGTGGTATATTAATCAATTAATTAGTAACAATAAAAGCTCTCAGAGCAGCTTTCAAGAATCAGTTCTATGATGGTCCCTACTCTCAGGCTCAAAATCTAAAAAGACATGAGACATGAGAAAAACAGTCGCTGTTCTGGCTCTTTTACCCTTGATAAAGGGAAGTGTTCCCCTGTTTCCCCCAGATTCAGAAGCAGAGCTGGTGACAATCTCTAGGCCAAGGAGATGGGGGTCAGTCTTGCCACACCATTCTTCCCTCACCACACATGTTGCTAAACTGCATGCTAGGCTATGGAGCATTGCCCAGAGACACAAGACAATGTCACATGGAAAAGTTCTTGCTGGAGAGATGCTGTCTCATATCCAAATTCAGATTATAAATGATTGAAAAACCAGCCATTTTTAGCACCTTACTACTTCTTTTATGTGTGTGAATATTTTATATACAGAATGGGGACAAATACAAATTTTGCAAATACAAGGGACATTTATAATTACTGTAAAGAAATTTACAATGAGCAATCATTATGTACCGATGTGAAGAGAGGGGAGATAGAATTAACTTATCATCCCAAACTTGCCCAGCATCCATTGTTTATGCAAGCAAGTCTGTGTAGAGGGCCCATATATCTGAGTATTTCCCATCATTTTCCTGCTTATGGAAGGCTCTTTCTGATAAATGGCCAGTTGGATCATGTTTTCTGTCCATTGCATGATGGAGAGGAGGGAGAGAGGATGTTTCCTTCCAGTTAAGCATTTAGCCACTGTGAGTGCATGCAAAAGCCAATCTCATTGCCCTTTGCTTATATTCCATTGGGTTGATACATAATTTAGCAACATGTCGACATCTGAGAGGATCAGGGATGTGTCCAAAACCACATTTATGTGGCTGGTCACTTCTTTCCAAAATGGCAGGTTTGGACATGACCACATCATGGGACACAAAATTGCCTAGGAGACACTAAAGAGCCAAGAGCACCTTATATCTAAGTCCTTCTCCCCTCCCACCATAGATTTTTCAGTTGTTTTCAGAAACACTGCCGAACATAGCATGGTATACCAAGCCTAAACTGTCACCACCACTCTAACCTATGTATATTCTACTAGATTCTAAGCAATTGCAACAGTAGATATCATCAGCAATGATTGCAGAGTGGTCAATCAATGCAGTGGCCACTCCCCAAGCCAGCTAAGCTGTCTCTTGCACTCCAAAATTCAAAGGAACAACAACTACGCTCCAGCAGTCTAGGCAATAAAATACAGGAGCGACAGAAGCTGCCTTATACTCAGTCTGTCCAGCTCAATTCTGTCTAAAGTGGCGGGCTGTGACTGCTCAGTGTTTCAGACAGAAGACCCTTCTGGCCCCACATGGAGATGCTGAGGATCGAAAATCAGACCTTCTGGACATAAAGCAAATGCTCTACCACTCAACTAGGCACAAACAGCCTCTACATTTTTACCCATTAGAAACTTCATATATTACTGTAAGAAAAACTTGGGGAATTATTCTTTAAAGAAAAAAAACCACACACATGAAATTTTTATTACGAAGCAAAGTTCAAAATCCAGGTAACCGAAAGCAAACACACACATAATAATGCAAGATCAATTTCAAATTCTGAAAGCACACCATAAACAGCATTTAAGATTCTGTGGTAATATTTGAAATTAAGATTAGTGTCCAAGCTAAACTTTCAGAAAACCAACCAACCAAGTAAGAAATGGCTATTATTTATTCAAATGCAGATGAAACAGCTGGATGAAAGGGAAAGCTTCAGGTTGAACAGCCTCTTGATTTCCTCTAAAGGAAGCCTAATCTAAATTCTAAAACAGAATTTGGTTAGTCATTAAGAAAGGTTCATAGCATCCGCCTATCACCTATCGGAAGCCAATTTGGGGGAAAGTACCTCCTAATGCACTGGTAATTTAGAACTTATGTACTACACTGGTAAAATGGCAGGGGGCGCCAAGGACTTCAATTGCGGTTATTTTCACAAAAGTGAACCAGGAAAACCTAGGCATTTGGCTCCTTGATTAAGATACCTTTTAGGACAGAATAATTGTTGCCTTTAGCATCCCTGAGCTAAGGGGCAAAACATGGTTGGCTATTCTGTCAAACAGCTGAAAATAAATTAAGGCCTCTCACCTTGTTTTGAGTTGACGTCTGAGGGGAGGTGTGATGGATGCGTCCCTGGAGAAAAGTGCTCATCACTGTAGGTGATAAGTGGCGTGAGAGGGTGGACCGCATGGGAAGGCTGCACCACCGGTACTTTGTTGGACTGCAAACAAAAAAACAAAAAGCCTTTTTCAGTGATTTTATTTTAAATAGGGCCTGTCACGTTTTTGTGAGGGTTTTTTTTTAAGCATGTTTATCTGCCTAGCTTTTAAATAACCAAGCAGTTAAGTGTACATAAAGGTGACAGTTTAAACAACACACACACACACACACACACACACACACACACACACACACACACAACACCACACACCTTCAGGTCCACGGACTAAGCAGGTTTTCCACAATCTCTTTACCGTACTCCACCTGGATCCACACAACCTTTACTCCACTAGCCTTTTAAGGTGACTTGCCAGGGGTTTGACATACCTTCTAGTTTTGCCATCTACCTGGGACTGAAAATGCAAGGTGTGCTAGCTATAACTAATGGCTGCTGAGGCAGCATTTATTGTGAATGGTCAGAAGTCATACAGGCCTGCTTCAGCCAGCAATATTCTCATCATTGCAGGGGGGGGGGAGCCTACTAAACAGCAGGATGGGCACATTATCCACTACAGTTCAAAAGGCCAGGTACGAGGAGCTAGCCACCCCTTTGGGAATATGTATTAATTGATGTATTATGGTAAAAATGTCAGAGATGCAGCCAGGGATCTAGCACCAAACAACAACTGGTGTAAACGGTGTGGCCGTCAGGTTGGATCACTCATCTGGGCTCTGCCATGATGTTTTCAGCATTAAATATGGGAATGCTTAAGTCTCAGTGGAGTCATTCATAGAGATCAGGGGTGGGGAGCCTGCAGTCCGCCAAATGTTGTCAGGACTACAACTCCCATCATCCCTGGCTAATGGCCATGTTAGCTGGGGCGGATGGGACATTAGAGTACAGAAACATCTGGATGGTCTCATGTACCCCACCCTTCATATAGATGCAGTGCTGGTGTCTGTCATCACCTTATTTTATGTTTCCAGTGCCCAAGTCTTACGAGCTTTTTTTAAAAAAAAATGTTAAAGACATGTATATTATTCTTATTTTGATAACATACTATGAAAGACAGACTTCTATAGCACTGGTAAAGTAATATTCACTATTGCACTGGTAAAGTAATATTCACTATTGCCTCTCTAGATTTAATCTGTCCACCACCATAGTTCATAGAACTACTCTCCAAGGCAAGTCCCCTTCTCACTGCAATATCACCGAGTGCATCTTCTTCCCAAGACATCATATTTTATCAAGTCATGCAGTACAATTTCACCAGTGTATTCTGACGGTAGATATGAAAATTCCCAATACAGTACTGCTTCATTTTCATTTAGACCATCCCACTCCCAAACTGCATGTAACCCCAAATTTAGGTTACTCTGAAAATAATACTACAATGTTGCGGTGGTGGTCCTAGCTCATATCAAACAAAAGGAATAATAATGGAAGTGTACCACAAAAACACCACCCACCTTACTGAATCATACGGTAGTCATTTCTTTCAGAGTAGTGCTACCATAGATGTTAAGGTAAAGCAAAGCTCATATAACAAAACTGTATCCAGTATTTGCTAGAAATTAGCAAAGCATTAAAAATAAAAAATCAAGATATTCTACTACTACATGCAGAAATCCCCTCAAGCTGAAAAAAAATGCTGGAGTTACCAGAATAATTCCTAATTTTCTCCCCACAGGCTATGTCTATGCAAAACACAGAAAATGTTTGAGACTCATTTGCATTATTACACCATGTTCTGTAGTTTAATTTTCTCTTTTTCTGTAGATGGGCGCTATGCTATCAAGAAAGAAACCGTAGCGTATTTTTACGAGACTCCTACTGGATCCCCCTTAAGCAATATTTTTTTTGCTCATAAATTTAAGATCATGACGGATGGTTGTACAGGGAAGGGAGGCTTCAGATCAAAATGCAGATACTGCTTTAAAAGAACTTCAAATAATGTAAAATATTGGGAGCTAAGGAAAGAGGAAACTGATCCAGATTTAGTCGAATGCTAATATGATCAGAATTTGTTGGCCCATATTTAAAAATACAACGCAGGAGAAGTGTCTGTGTATAATAAGCCTTTCTAGTTTGGAACGAACGAACACAAAGCCAGAGTCATATTTTTTTTCTTTGTGTGTCTCCCCCCCCCCCTTGCATACTTTCCCTTGTTTTCAGAGCACCACCTTAAGGAGCCTGCTTTAGCAAGTGGTATCATCTTAATGTCTGACCTATCCCTCCAGTCATATAGGCTCAGAATCTTCTGCCATGAATTTTTGCTAAATTATGCTATCCTTGCTCTCCTCTTAATTTTACGGTTTTCAACACAGATTTGCTTTCCTGTGGGAAGGAGATAAGAACCTGAGGATTTTAATTTAAGCTTTGGCCTTGTCTTATATTTTGCAAGAGGGAGACAGTGCACAGGCAGGAGAGAAAAAGCCGTGCTACTCATAGGTGTTTTAAAGCCAACAAGCATTAGGCCCATTATTTGTGGCCAAGTAATAAAAGCTGTATAGATTCTCATTAAGGTACAGGAGCTGGCTTCCAAGGGTGATAGCTCAAATGGCCATCATCTCTCCTTTTTCAAAAGACGCAAATTGGTTACCCAGATTCAGATTGTCTATAGCTACACGCCTCCGTTTCCTGGGAAGAAAACCATATTAATATTAGTATTACTGTTACTACAAATACTTTAGAAACAAAGGGGAAAATGTCAGAAAACAGTACTGAGCAAGCAACATTTTCAAAGATGAGCATTTATGGGAACTTTTGCAACCACCATGCATTAGGAGGTGCTGAACTGCTGTTTAGGCTCAGTAACTGGCCAGTATGGAAGTAAGAGCTGGACCATAAAGAAGGCTGATCGCCAAAGAATTGAATTATGGTGCTGGAGGAGACTCTTGAGAGTCCCATAGACTGCAAGAAGACCAAACCTATCCATTCTGAAGGAAACCAGCCATGAGTGCTCACTGGAAGGACAGATCCTGAAGCTGAGGCTCCAATACTTTGGCCACCTCATGAGAAAAGACCCTGATGTTGGAAAAGATTGAGGGCACTAGGAGAAGGGGATGACAGAGGACGAGATGGTTGGACAGTGTTCTTGAAGCTACTAACATGAGTTTGACCAAACTGTGAGAGGCAGTGGAAGACAGGAGTGCCTGGCGTGCTATGGTTCATGGGGTCACAAAGAGTAGGACACGACTAAACGAATAAACAAAAACAGCAACAACAACAACAACAGGTAACTAATGAATCCTGATAAGATGAACGCACTGTGAATTGATCTTTCCTGGGATCAGAAATGGGCTGTGCATGTGCTTAATGAGCTTGCGCTCCCTCTTGAAGGAGCAGGAATGCAGTTTAGGGATGCTTCTTGATCCAGTATTGTCACTAGAGACCTTAGTGGTTCTGAACACCTTTAGCCAGCTTATGCTGGTTTGTTAGCTGGTCCTTTCTTCAACTAGGATAGCCTGGCTGCAGCAACCCATGCTTTGGTAACCTCCAAGTAGGATCATGTGGGGCTGCCCTTAAAAATGGTTAAGAAGCTGCAATTAGTGTGGAATTCTGCTGCCAGAGTTCCTAGCTTTAGGAAGGTGATGGGAGGGTTCTAGGACCCTGCCAGAGCCTCACACCACCTTCCCTAAGCCCAGTGCCTCACTCAGCCAGCTTTGGGAATACTGTACAGCAAGAAGTAGGGCTCACTCTCCCCCCCGCCCCCACCATGCATGCACACATGACAAGGGAGTATGCAGCCCACGGGTTCTGTGTCAAAGTAATCTTGCAGCCCCCTTGGTATGAAAAGGTCTTGGTCTAGATGGGAGCTATGCAGCATATATACTGAAGGAATTACAGTACATTGGATGTCGTTTTGTTCTCAAGCCCAGTTCCAAGTACTTTAAAGGGCTAAATCACTGGAACACCTCCCCCCACCCCATATCTACCTGCCCCTCACATGAAGACATTCAGATTAGGCCCCTTTCCAAGTTCTACCTCTAGGAAAGTTGTGTTAGGAAGGACGAGGCCTTTTTGGCAATTGACTTTGGAATACCCTCCTGAAGGAGGTAAGACTAGTAGTCTGAGTGTTTCTAATTGGTATCCAATTACTGTAATTGCCCAAGCTATTTACTGTATTGTTTTAGCTGGTTGAATAGATTTGATGTATTACCTCTCAGATATTATATTGATTTTTTATTTTTATTGGGTTTTTTCTTTAAAAAATACTACACTGATGTTTTGGGAGAATCCATGTTTGTTTGAATGAATGAGTGATATATATATAATTATTATTAAAATTATAAAAGTGTCTTTTAAAAATGAATAGCTGACGGGGGGGGGGTCCCCGTGGGCTCATTTTAGCCTCCAAAACTTCCCCCTTCCACTTTAACCTCCATACAAAAGGCTCCCAATATAGCAAAAAAGCTGCTTTCTTCTGTATAAGACATCCAGAAAGAGCTCTTTCACCTTCTGCCCCCTTTAAAAACAACGTTTTCTATTTGTGCACTTTGGCTGGCTGCCTTAGTTCAGACATCACTGAGGTGTATAAAAAGTTGAGGGCACTGTGGAAAACCACTGCTGATGCGGATAACAGGGAACAGCAAAGATTTGTGTCATACAGGAGTGTAGCCAACAGTGGTGTGTGGTCAGTGGGCTGGGGGGGGGGGATAGCCTAGTCCCTTAAAGGGTCCAAGAGCCTTTATGCCACCTTTCCAAAGCCCACCCAGCAGGGCTCCAGCATCCTCTCAGAGGCCTGGCACCACCTTCCCAAAGCCTGGAAAGCTTCTGCCCAGCTTTGGAAGGAAGGAGCAATGCTCACACATTAGACGTTGCGACATCACACAAGAGACATTCCCCCACCACACCCGCCCTCAATAAGCCAGTGCCTCTGTTCCCCTATGAAAAATGTTGCCGAGTTTTCAGTCCTTAGCCTCTTCTAAGACTTGCCAAGGTAAGACACACATCATACCACAGTTAAGAACCATTATGGCACAGTGGGTGTTACAAAGAATTTGTTTCTGACACTATGTTTCCTAAATAGTGGTTAGCAATCAAAACAACAAAAAAACAAGTCAAAACTGATTTGATAAACCACAAAAGTGCTTCTTGCAACAGCATGCCAAGGTTTGCAAAGTGAATTAAGACAGTTGCATTTTAGATCTAATATTGGCAATATGAAAACAAAATGAACTTTCGAGCACTTTTAAGAACAAGATCTGTATTCTTCTAATACTTATATTATCTGACCCAATAATTATACTGCAACAAGAAGCAAGCACCATTTCTAAACATTTTTATAAACTGGCTTGCTGTTTGTTAAATATGCAGGGTGGGGTTTAAAACAAATAAAGGTCTAGGAATCTCTAGGACAGGGTAACCTGAAAATCTTCCTGCTGGTGTTTTGAAGGATTGCAGGCCTGCCTGCGCCTTTCTTTATGAGCTGATGTTTTAAAAACAATTCTTCTTCTGTCTCAGCAGACATGGTGGCAACCTAACTCCTGTACAAAACCTTATACCACTCTTGTAAGAGAGAACCTTGCCCAGGTTCTACTAGAAACAACATTCTGCCATTATCTCAGAGACTCAATGGACAACACTTGACTATTTTTGTTTGGGAACCACTGATCTCAAGGGTTAAAAAAGAAGCAGCAGTAGAATCTTGTGTTCCACTGCCACACACACACACACACACAACCAGTTCAGACCATTAGTTCACCTAAGACAAGTGGCTCTTCAGGGTCTTAGGCAGAGGTCTCTCTCAGCCCCAGCTTCTAGAGATCCCTTCAACTGGAGAAGCCAGAGATTGAGTCTGGGACCTTCTGATGTCAGAGCTCATCACCTAAAAGGAGAGGTGAAGATGGCAAAGGGAGTGCCTTGCTGTCCAGTCCAATAGTATTCTCACAGTTTTTCTCTTATGGTATAGGAATACCATACATGGAAGGCAGGATTCAAATATAAAGACTCCCATCTCCATCTCATGCAAAAATCAATAGCAGATTTCTCTCTCTCTCTCTTTACAAGTTTTCTTGATGCTACATCACTCCACTCCCCCCCCCCTGGACCAATGTTTATATATGTTGCAAGCAGGATACAATTTAAGTAAGTTGGAAGGTGGGTGTAGGCAAGAACAAAAAAGAAAAAAAAATCTAAAAATAACATCAAGGGGTCTAACTCCAACTCTTGAATAGACAGTACTTTGGAATTCACTGCAAAAGACCAAGCACAACTCCGCCTAATTCAGAATTGAATAGGAAGAGAAACAATCACGCAGTACTAAATTCAATCGAGCTGACTTATCAGATGTGGGGAATCTTAGGCTCTCCAGACCTCTTTATACGGCCCTCAGGACTCTCTGCAGGCCATGCCGCCTTGCCAGGTCATCATACCCCTCACTTGCCCTGCTTCAAATCTTTCTTGAGTGCGTTTGCCTGACTAGAATGTGTCATTGAACTGTCATAATGCCTCTTGCCTCCCTGAGATGGAGATGTCTGTGTGTCTTTATGGAAATTATGACTTTTGCTTGTATGGATTGTACCCTACTATACAAAGGTAAGAATCATGTATGTTGCTCTGCTCATTTTTCCCGCTGGCCTCCAGAAGGTTATCTACAAGGAAATGATAGCCCTCAGGCTTAAAAGGATTCCCTGTCCCTGTGACATACATATCCACCTTGCACCACAGCTGCTGTGAAATGTCAAGATTCTTCAAATTTGTCAGAGTCTGGAGAAAATTTAATTGCACAAAATGAAATACCATTATGACTACATGCTAGGCAATGGACAATGGATTAAAATGCAAAGAATGTAGCAACCCAGGGGTGCCAACTTGAATAAAATATGGGGGGGCAGGTAAGCCCCACCCTGCATAGTCTATGACAGGGATGTCCAAAGGACTGAGATCTACTCACAGAATAAAAAACTGGAAGTGATCTACCACTTTTTTTTGGGGGGGGGTTGGGTCAAAGTTGTTGAATTCTTTTTTTTTTAGGGAGGAAAGTCCTGTTTTGGGGGGGTTAGGGAAGAAATTGTTCACCTTTTTAAGGGAGGGGATTCAAAAATGTTGAACAATAATAAAGGGGAAAGGGGAAAGCTCGCTCACCAAAAGATTGCGACTGAAACACTCAGCCTTACAGCGAAAAATCCATCTTCCGTTCTAGCGATTATGCATGAATGGAGGACAGGGCCGGATGCTCTTTTGCCAACGCTAAGGAAAGGGAGCTCGCGATCAACCACAATCTACCAAAACCTCATGGGGATCGACCAGTAGAGTGCGACTGACCTGTTGGACATCCCTGGTCTATCACATGACACGGCACATGCACACATGCAGGGGGTGCCAACCTCAAAAAAATTTTTTTTTTAAATAATAATTTTTATTGATTTTACAAATTACAAAAAACGGTACATACATGAACACCTTTTCCACCTTCTTCCCACCCCCCTCCATGAGTCCTCCCCTGCCACAGAAGTATCCCACGCAGGTGAACAGTCAGAGATGGTCCATTTTATGGTTGGATTTCTGTCCTCCTCCCCCTCCCCTGCCCCCAAAGCCCCCCCCTGCCACCAGAGAGCTCCAGAAAACCAGGGCAGTACGCAGGAAGACGTCCATCCAACCATCTATTCTCATACCAAAAAAGAGTAAAAAGAAAAAAGAAAAAAAGAGAGACAAAAAACAAAAAACAAAACAAAAACAATCTTTTTTCATTCATAATTAATAAACCATATTTTGTGGGCTTCCCCTACCTCCCCCCTTCCCCGGTTTTCATCCCTTTTTTATCCTCTTCAACAGTTTCTTATTCTATGAAATAATTACCTTTATACCTTATACTACTTTAAAGCTTAGCTATTATCATTTTCACCAAATATCCAAATCACTGAAAAATCAAACTCCCATTTTTTCTTCCCGTGCCTAATTTTTCCCCCTCTATAAGCCTCCATATTTTCACCTTTTTCCAAAATCAATTCACTTTTAAACTATAACTATTCCCAATCTAACCTTTCATCCCCAATTTCCGGCTCCAACCCCCCAATCCAGCAAGTTCCGTAGTCAGCAGTCCAGTTTTAATCCTAATAATCCATCCTATTAATCACAACTTCACTTTCCCTTCACCCCACCCCCTTTTTACAATATTTTGCCATCCAGGCCTCCATACAGCACCCCTGAGTTTCTTCTCTTCTCTGCTTATTTTTTTCCTCTTCCCTGTGGGCATTCTGGAGTTCCAGTAAATCCAATCGTACCCCCCTCAAAGGAGGGGCACTCCACCTGACTTTTTGTAGAGTAAAATCATCTTTTTTTTCGTGGTGAGCTTCATTTTGTATTATATTGTCACAGTCCTCATCTTCATCTTTCCGTTCCAAATCACAGTCCCCATCATTGTCAAAATCCTCCAAATCACTGTCACTGTCATTCTCACACTCGTCTTCCTCAGTTTCAGTAGCTTCATCCTCTAAGAAGTCATATTCTGCCATCACCATCTGGAATTGTTGCTTTGACTCTTGCTGTTGTGTCTCCTCTTGACATAGTCCTATTCTTACTTCCCACATTATGGTCAAAACAGTCCGCTGGAACTCAGGCAAATACCTTTTTGTTAACATAGTTCAATCCTGTCAAGGTCAAAACTTGTCACATGGGGTGGAAAATGGTCACAGTTTATTTTCTCGACTCCATTTTAACAAGCTGGCTGCATTCTCCAAGTCTTATTAGAAATAAAGTTCAAACTCACATTTCAAAAGCATATAAACCAAAAAAAGGATTTCCAAAAAGTCCAAAAATAGAAATAAAAATAAAATTCCACTTATAGATCCTGATCAGCTCACTGGGTTGTCTGGGCTGCCGGCTCCCGGGGAAAAGAAAGGTCTTTCTTGATCTTAACCTCTTTCTGCAGGGTATTCACAACCGCAGTCTTTCTCCCCTTTTACCCTGCATCTAGGGGAGATCCTCTTTGATGCCTTTGAGGGAACCTTTTAAATTGAAATCTTCTATTTACGGCTTCGGATTTCTATTTACTGTCTCTTAGGTTGCCGGTGGGGGGGGTGGCTTCCTCTTTTTTCCCCTCTCTCCCAAATCCAAATTATTTTATAGTCCAAATCGTGAGATTACTTACACTCTTATTTCCAATCGTTTTTTTCGGAAGAATCCAGCGCTCTCCGCCTTCGGCTTGAAGCTTCTCTCCGCTAGGGTAACGTTGTTGCTCAAGATGGCCCCCGCGACTTCTACCCTCCTCGCTCCGGAGCTCTTATTAGAGCTTGCCGGAGAGTTGGGGAGTCCGGATTGGGGCTCTGCCGAGCAAAATTAGCCCCCGGGACGCTCTTCCCGAGGTTCTAAGGGGCGCAGCGTCGCTCTCGCTGCCCTCCCCACTCCTAGCAGAGACGGGCCGTCTCGGAGACGAGACTGGACCCCGCCGATCGGCGCTGGCACTGAACCGGAAGCCCTCAAAAAAAATTTTGGGGGGTGAAGCTACCGTGGCCCCTAGGAGTTGGCTCCTGTGTAGCAACCTGAGATACAAAGACAACACCGAATTGTCCCTTAACTAATCAGGAAAAATCAGTGAACTTGCAGGGATTAATACAACAGGGTATGTATCCAACCTGCAAAGTTGTATTTGCAACCAGTAGGGAGAAGCTGCTCAGAGTAAGCCAGCATGGTGTTGCTCGTCTTTAATCAGGAGCCATCTTCTAAACCATTGTTCCAACATAGCTGAAGCAGGAACCTGATTGCAGAGCTGTCCCCTTAGGAGCCAATTCAGAAGCCTCCAATGAATTTCACAGTAATGCATAGATCAATTAGAGTTGTCTTCGCCTGGAAGCATCTCCAAATGACGGCAAGCAGAGCTGCTTAGCAATCCTTTTGTCCTGTCTCTCCTAAACTAAAGCATAGCTTTGGGACAGCTGATCTTAGGAGAGAGGCTGGACCTGGACTTACTTTGACCAAGAACTCATTGATTCCTTCTCAGCTAAACAACTGCACAAAGTTACTTATATCTTCCTTCTAAACAATGTTGCTGCTAACCTGGTTTTGCTTAGGGCTCCTTCTAGGCAACCTGTTTATTCAGTATTCACCCCAATTTGCTTACATATAGCTTATGTGGTGGTTAGATTATATCCAATCTTTACTGAGCCTACATTCTGAAATGTTATGGGGTGGCTATATGACAATGAATGTTCAACCTACATTCATCCTGATTTGCTTGTGGTGTGATTACACATCAGCCATTTGTCCATCTCACAATTTTCAGTGCATTTCCATGTCACTTTCTTAACCACAAAAGGTCAATTTTTAAAGTGGATTTATTGCACTAGGGCAACATAGCACTTTAACTTGCTTCAAACCAGAAAAAACTAACACTCCAGGTCAGTATGCACTTGAATCACTCCTGCAAAGCACAGTCTGGAGGCTCCCTCAAACAAGTTGCTTTCTGATTATCTCTGACTAATCTCATGCTTGAAAAAGTTATACAAGATTTTGTTTTTCTTCCCAGAAGGGCTACCATTCAAAGCAAACATTCCTCTGAACACAGTTTTACACCCAGAGGGAGAAGAAAAACAAAGACGATCCTTTGAGCAGATATATAAAGAAATATATTCAGCAAACAGATTTGGTGTGATTCATCGCATATTGGACCCATTAGATAATAGAATCAAATCACAACTTAATCTCATATGGGGGGTGCAAATTGGGGCAAACTCCTTACTTTATAGCCATTGTACACATTAGATGGGTGTGCAGAACCTGTAAAATTCCAGATACTGTTGGACACCAATTACCATCAGCCCCAGTCAACATGGCCAGTGGTCAGGAATGATGAGAGTTTAGCCCAGCAACATCCCCACCCATACATAGAACATGAGCTACGTATCTTTCCCTTAGACTGGCTAACCATAGTCAAAACAAGTGCATAACCTCTCCAGGGTCAACATGAAGTATCTTCCCTTCCATATGCACTTTCAGTCTCAGAAACCAACACCTGTATATACTAAGTAGAGTAAACAAAGTGACCCGCTCCTACTCAGCAGTAATGTTACACAGTGTTCAGTTTCTTTCTCTCTTAAGCAACAGGGCCCTGGCTGGCCAACTCATTGTTGGATGAGATGACTAATGAGTATGGATATGTAAAAGAGAAATAAACAATTTCCATAGTGGAATGGTGATGATAACAGTCACAAAAGGGTGAAAGGTTGAGTACCTACACTGCCTCTAACTAGTTACTCATTGGGGGAAATGGCATAGGTTGGTGGTAGATCATCTGCCTTACTAGTTACTCATTGGGGGAAATGGCATAGGTTGGTGGTAGATCATCTGCCTTACATTCAGAAGATGCCAGGTTCAACTGCTAGCATCTCTGGGTAGGTCTGGGAATGTTTCCTACCTGAAACCCTAGAGAGCTACTGTCAGTCATTATAGACAATGCTGTGCTATATGGACCAACAGTCTGAATCAGAATTAGGCAGTTTCCTATGTTCTAATAGTTAATAAAGGCCTTATACCTGGGAAAGTCAAAGCTCTGTATTGAAGCATCATTTTTCAGAAGCAGATGTAGCTGAACAAAAACTCTTTCACTTAGCATCTAAGTGTCTAGGCTACAGGTTGCACCACACTCTGATGACTGGGTGAGCAAAGCAAAAGTATCAGAAAAATGCAGAACTTCACAGGTCTGTAAAACTAAATAGCCCAGTGTCATGCTTAAAAGCACCTTGTCACACGGATGCCATAATGTATTATGAACATGAAAGGGTAACGGCAAAGGAACACTCAAGCCTGTTAACCTGAGAGTGTGCCTATAATGCCCCCACTGACCAGTTTGAAAGGGGGGTATTTTACAAATAGAGCTATAGAGTTTCACAGCACCTTTTAAAGAAGTTACAATACTAGGCTCCAGCTCTTTTGCAATATGAGATACTAATATATATATATATATATATATATATATATATATATATATATATATAAAATAAAATAACCCATAGCCAGGTGACAGTGTTCACCCAATAAACAAAGCCAAAATTATTATCTTTTAGAAGTTAAAAAAGTATTCCAGCACATTTGCACATTTTAAACAAGTAAAATAACACTTTTTCATCTGACTTTAGTGGCAATTTGAATGTGGTCTTTACGATGCAATGGAATTAGCTTTAAGGAGTATTTTGCATTCTGAGAGAAGGGGTGAACTGCTTTACTTTCCAGTTAGCAATTTATCTGTCTGTGGGACAGTGAGTAGAGCATGTGAATTTGAGCCCCACGTTGGGCCAAAGGATTCCTGCATTCCAGGGGGTTGGACTCAGGGGCGTACCCAGGATCAAAATTAGGGGGGGGGCAAGGGGCGGGAGGGGAGGGGCCACAGTGGGAATGTGGGCGGGGCTACGTGGCCTGCGCCTCCCAGTTCTTCCGAGGAGGCGGCCCCAGGCTCCCGCTCCCGGCACGAAGCTCCAGAGGCGTGCGGGAAGCGCAAGCTTGTGGCTGCCTCCTCCGCGCCTCCAAGCTGTTTCAAGGAGGCGGCCCCAGGATCCCGCGCCCAGCACGAAGCTCCAGAGGCGCAGGGAGCGTGAGCTTGTGCCTGCCTCCTCTGCGCCTCCCAGCGCTTTCAAGGAGGCGGCCCCAGGCTCCCGCGCCCGGCACGAAGCTCCAGAGGCGCACGGGGAGCGCGAGCTTGTGCCTGCCTCGCCTCGCAGCTCTTTCAAGGAGGCGGCCCCAGGCTCCCGCGCCCGGCACGAAGCTCCAGAGGTGCACAGGGAACGCAAGCTTGTGCCTGCCTCCTCCGTGCCTTGCAGCTCTTTCAAGGAGGCGGCCCCAGGCTCCCCCGCCCAGCACGAAGCTCCAGAGGCGCGTGGGGAGCGCGAGCTTGTGGCTGCCTCCTCCGCGCCTCCGCCCCTCCCTAGAAGCAGGGCTGGTGGGCGGAGGCGGAGCCCAGCCCAGCGGAGCGCGAGTTCAGCGTTCCTGCCCGCCGCGCCGCGCCGCGCTCTCTGGTTCCCCGCCGCGCTTGGCCTTGCCAGAGGGCGCGCCGGGGAGCTGGAGGGAGGGTGCGGCGCGGCGCGGCGGGAATGGCGAACTCGCGCTACGCCGGGCTGTGCTCCGCCTCTGCCCACCAGCCCTGCTTCTAGAGTAGGGCAGCTGCCCTAACTTGCCCCGTGGTGGGTACGCCCTTGGTTGGACTAGATGACCCTCATGGTTCCTTCCAACTCTACAATTCTATGATGACTCTATGAGGCAGTTCATTATTATTTCCCATAGCATTACAAAGCTTTGGAATGCCTTTGCTTGTGCCGCTCTCTCTCTCTCATCATGCAACTTCCCCCAACATCTTTTTTTTTTAATAAAAAATGAACAGTAGCAGCTGGAGGCCACAATTAGAAGTGAAGAAAAGGGGAGGGGGGAGAATTTACTTCCTGCCATTTGCCTATTCAAAATCATTCCCCTCTTATAGAATATAGACACTAGGTTATGGAGCTGGACAACAAGGATGCTGCCAGAAAATGCTTATTACCCTGGATGTTTAAGGGAATTCATAATAACACAGTAAGAGCACTGCTGGATCAGACCAAAGATGTCTCTAGTCTAGAATCCTGTTCCCCACACAGGCTGACAAAATGCCTATGGGAAGCTTGTGGCCATGAACAGATAGAATTACTTCCCTGGTCAAGCAGAAAAGCCTACTATTGTCACATACCTCTCACATAGTTAAACTATGGAATTCCTTCCCACAGGAGGCAGTGATGGCCATCAGATTGGATGGCTTTAAAAGAGGGTTTGACAAATTCATGGAGGACAAGGCTAGAATCATGTCCTCCTTTTCTGGCTTCTTACAGGCATCTGGCTGGCCATTGCAACTTCTCAATTCCAAAGCCCACATGCCTTTTTTCACAGCAGAACATGGTAGCCCAACTAAAGAAATACCTCTACAACAAACAAACATATCACTGTCTTCCCTTATTGTGTTCTACAAAAAGTGGCATGGCTCTCAAGAAAAAAGTATTAAAATAGCATTCAAATAAAGGTTGCCATACAGAAGCAGTGCAATGCAAGTGCTAAGTAAGGAAGTAAAAAATGTTGCATGTGCACCAGCAGTATGAGCTTTGGATTGGTTTCTGAATAATATGCACATGAAAATTACTATGTAAAAGAGGGATGTCAGCAAAAACCCAAACATAGTATTTCAATTAAACACAGGAAATACGAAAGCTGCCAAGTGAAAAGTATTACACATAAGCAGGTCATAAAAACCGAAGCAGAACTCTTCTGGATCAGACCAAAGGCCACCCTGCTCTCACAGTGGCCAACAAGATGCTTATGAGATGCCTCCACACATGACATGAGTGCAACAGCCACTCTCCCACTCACGTGCCCAACAACTGCCATACTTGAAGTATTACACACACAGCCTTATCCTCCATGAATTTGTCTAATCCCTTTTTAAAGTAATCTAGGTTGGCAGCCTACTGCGGCTTCTGGTTAGCCAATGTGGTGCACTCCAGATGTTGGAGTACAACTCCCATCATCCCTTTCCATTGATCACATGCTAACAGGAGCTGATGCGAGTTGGACTCCAACAACATCCGAAGGGTACCTCACGGGCTACTTCAGCCATATAGTTTATGCACTGTGTCAAGAATGGATCACAGTACCTTATTGACTGCCTTTCCCAACAAGAAGATACCCAGACTTTACAAGTGTTAACTGAAGTCATCTGTAGTGTGCTCCCTCTGGAAGAAACATGTAGGTTTAGGATTAGGGAAAGGGCCTTTTTAGATGTCCCTTCCACCCGTGGGCTTTCTCAAGCCAGGCCCACTTGGAGCTAGCATTGAATTCTATGCAGCACCAGCATTTTAAGATTTTCCTCTGCAGCCGGGCATGGTTAGCTTTAGGGGCAGAATCTGTTTTTTCTTTACCTAGTCCTGTTTGATTCAGGTTGTAAGGGAAGGGGGAGGGGGAGATTACCCTGCAAGGGCTGGGGACAGATACATGCATGGACCAGAGAAAATTGCACTTTAGACATGCCAAGATAAAAATAATGCTCCATCAATGGGAAACTTGTTGCCAACCAGGCAAATGTGATCAACTGATCTCAACACCTTGGCCGATGTGTTGCATGACCTTTTGGAGACTGATGTGAAAATACAGAGGAAGTCAGCATTGGATGACACCCCCACTACCCCAGGGGGAAATTCCAGCATCTGTCAGGAACTCAAAGATTGTATGGTTCATCAGCAGCTCTGGATTCTGTAGCAATAACTATACTGTACATGGGCTGGTGAAATTGATGGCCTCTAAATTTCTGTCCAAAGGACTTTCAATTATAGAATCTATCCATAAAAAGTGAATGTTGTATAAATGGGGGATAGGGGAAGAGCTATTAGGTTTGCTCACCGGGGCCTGAATATTTCCCAGTCCTGCAAGAAAAACATTCCCAAACTCACCTCTTGAAGACCCACACAAAGGAGGACAGTTAACCTCCCACCTCTAGAAGCAGCAGCAGAGCTTAATGGAGCGCTGCAGGCAGCGTCACATTCATAGCCCCAGTGCTCATGCCAGCCAGGATGGGAGGAGGAGAAGGGAATGGAAAGGGGGGGGGGAATGCCCCTCTACTGAGCCAAATTGCAGGCTGCCATGGTAAGGAGGACCAAATTGGACTCTATGCTGTCACATGACAACAGTAGGGTTCTCACATATACTGTACCAGCCCTGCCTCCCACCCAGAAACACCCATTTTGGGGTTCTCTGCTGGCTACCGCCAGCAGGGATACTACTGGTGGCAGCTTTCACTCACCAGCTATTTGGGTGAGTACACTGAGGTGCTCGCCAGCGGGCTTCCCTCCTGCAATTATACAGAGGCTAGCAAAACATCTCTGCTTCATCCAAAGCCCTCCAGCACAACAGATTCTCTGTTTGGACTGTTCTGCCTGACAGCTTTAGCTGTTGCTCATCTGAAATATTTTGCCAGGGACCTCTCATTGGCACTGAGGCCAGAAAGAGAGATGAGATTATTTCTGTCCATATCCCAAGCTGGAGTGTTGCTATTAGCCAAGTCATATAGTATGTTTGACTTAAAACTGCCTGCTTATTCCTGTAGCAGCTAAAGCACACATTTCAAATTTGTCAAAGGAAAACAGGCAGAATCCTTTCTTTTAAAGGATTTGAAACGTACAGTACACAAACATTAGATTTCCCAGTTACTCAGATTGCACGTATTTTGCAAATGTGTACTTTTTTTGTTACGACATGTTCTGCTCCCAGAATTCTACAAGATTAGAAATTCTTAAAATTTAACACATATTAGGCAAGTCATAAGATTCAGTTCCCAACTCAGTACATACTGTGGGCTTAATCTGCAACTCAGTTGTGCCATGCCGATGCCTTTTGATAATTCCCAGCTCTGACTGTATTATTCCAGCAGAATCTTAGGTTCACACTACATGTTATGGTTAATGAATAGCATGCAGTTATGCCTCCTCATTTTCTGTAATTAATTACAGCTGTGTGTAAGAGAAGGGGGGGAGTTATTGGGAGCACAGCATGAGAAGAATTATAATTTTCTTCCCTTACCATGATACACACACACACACACACACACCATTGGGGTGGCTTAAGTGGTTCCAATTGGCACATTTTTATTTTTTAAAAGCACAACCCATTTATATGGCATTGTAAAACTGATTCAGAGGGAGAGGGAAATGGGGACTATAGCATCTAAACCAGGGTGGTCCAATGCACGGCCCAAGGGCCTCATGTGGCCTCAATGACTTTTCTGGTTGGTGGCCCTCAGCAATGTTAGAGCCACTCCCCAAACCCTTGCACTTCCTTCCCAAAGCTAAATTAGGGAGGTGCCAGGCTTTGGGAAGGAGGTGTAAGGGCTCTGACAGGGTCCCAGAGTACTCCTTCCTCCTTCCCAAAGCCTAGTTAGTGCTTTCCTTGCTTTGGGAAGGAGATGGGAGGGCTCTAGGACCCTGTCAGAGCCTCATGCCTCCTTCCCAAAGCCTTGCTTGGCCAACTTTGGGAAGGGTATAAAATTTTGGGTTAATTCCCTCCCCCTCCCCAGACAACAAGGCTGTATGTGGCACACAGGCTCCTTGTCAAAATGCTTTTGTGATAACAACAAAAAATACTCTTGGTATAAAGACTTGTGGTCCACTTGGTATAAAAATTTGAACCGCCCTGATCTAGACAATTATTGCTGTGCAATCCACTAACCTCTTGGTGCTGTGCATACCACTTTCACAAAACATACAGAGCTCATTTACCTGCCCCTCACCCCCATAATCAGTTCCGGAGGGGAACACATTTTTGAAGTATCAAGTATCATTCCCAACGTGTAGTGGCTTCAATTGCATATGAGTTGCTATGTGCAGCCTAAGCTGTCTTGGGGGAGTAAGAACTGGACCTCTGAGGCAATTTTCAAACCGAAAGGGAATATATCTATATCCATCTAGAAACTTGGCCTTTCTTTGAAATATTCAGACACATAGAATGTGTATGTGCCATAAAACAAATACTGTGAGCTGCCTGAACAATTAAGAATGCTGGCAAGCATTTCCAAGACAATGATATGCCAATCTATATTCCAGCAAAGCACGACTGTGTGCATTTCATTCGTATGGAAAACTGGCAACACTTGGAACACATCATTTAAAAACAATAGCAGATTGGAATAAAGCTGACCTAATCAGTCAGTCATGCTGCTCTGCTCTTTCTTATCCCCCATCAGTGCCAGGGTAGCCTTAGAAGACAATTGTGGTTGACCCCGAACTGATTCTTACTGCAGCACTAACTTGAGGAGTTCCTTGAGGGTTAGGGTAGAAGCCAAAAGTGATACACAGAATAGCACATAGAGCTATTTACTACTCAAATCTAGCAGGGATATATTTGTACCTACCAAACCCACTTATCCCCATTAGTTTTAATTCTTCTTACAGCAAAACGAATTTGTATCTTGAGTGACTGTTTAGTTAGGCTCAATGTGCAACAAGATAATGAGTGCAATAGAGTTCATTTCCTGGTATTACTGAATATATTATATTATATCATTTGAACTTCAAACCCAAGTATGTTAATTATCTCGGATTTAGTGCAGGCATCCCCAAACCTCGGCCCTCCAGATGTTTTGAACTACAATCCCGATCATCCCGGACCACTGGTCCTGTTAGCTAGGGATCATGGGAGTTGTAGGCCAAAACATCTGGAGGGCTGCAGTTTGGGGATGCCTGATTTAGTCCATCACAGCTTAGAAAACATCTGTATGAATAGTGTAGCCTTGTGCTAAAAAATGGCCTATCTACTAAAAAAAAAGGTTTGATTAGGACTTTTTTCTTTTAAAGAAAGCTACAGAACAGATGTTCCAAATTCAGTAATATGGAATTCAGATTGTCAAAATCTAACTACACAATATCATCTGACTATCTGATCCACACACAGTCACTCAATATATTATGCTCTCTTTTTTTTAGATAAAGAACATCTTTGAGACCCACGCCAGATCATACATTAGGAAAAAGTCATGCATCGCCTGAGAACTAATTGTGGACAGCCTCCCCACCCCCCAAATTCTCCAGAGCAAACTGGAGATGGTGAGGTAGGGAGCCTATGGGGAGAGGAAAGGGTGAGTAAATCCCATTGTGCAGGCTGAGATGGTTTCATTTTGGATACCTCCAACCAGAACTGGTTGAATGTAATCCTCCTCGTGTTAGAACCATTCATCCATATTGCCAGGAATGAGCTTCAGTTTATTGGGCACATTAAACTCTGCATTCATTCTATCACTGTGTGAGAAACCTTCCCTGTTATAGGCGCATCTCATATTTTTTTACACTGAACTACTAACACAAACGGCGTGTGAAAGTGTGAAAGAAGGCAATTTCTCCAAATTAGTACTGTACTGGTACACAAAAGGTTTGCCCAGGAGTGCTTGCTAAAGATGAACACAAGTTTAATGCAGGACTACTATGAAAATCAGGACTACTTAAAGAGTTTATTTTAGGACCGAATCACACAATAATTAAGGCAGCTGGCATGCAAAGAGAAAAGGTTTTAGAAAGCACAGGACGTGCTGGTTTGCTGTCTATGACAACAGAACCATGCTCACCTGCAAGAAAACCATATCACTGTCTGCAACCTTCACTTCACTTCTATAGCCCCTGTGAAGGGAGGACGCCTCCATGTAATTAGTGTGCTTCTATTAAGATGAGTTAATTAAAAGAGAAATGAAGAATAGGATTGCCACCTGGCCCTTTTTGTTTGTTTGATAAACATCTTGCCATTTGTCAATGGCTTCTGCCCAAGAAAAGGAACTGTTAGCTTTTAAGTTACTCCAGTTAATGTCCCCTGCCATAGATTACAATCAGTGCTGTATATGACTGTAGAAATAACAGCAACAGTACTCAGCTTTAGGGAAGGGGGATGGAGTCATAGCTGTTTCTCTTAAGGGGGTGGGCACATGCCAGATATTCAGTTGATAGTGCATATATATTACAGTGCTGGCCAGGACAGGAGCATACCCTCCAATGTTTCTCCGATGAAAATAGGGACATCCTATTCCACAATAATAAAAATTTTACTATTTATATGCTACCCATCTGACTTGGTTGCCCCAGCCACTCTGGGTGGATTCCAACATATATAAAAACATAAAACATTAAACATGTTTTTTAAAAAAAACTTCCCTATACAGGGCTGCCTTCAGATGGCTCAGGGGTCAGATAGCTCCATACCCTCCATTTATCCAATGAAAATAGGGACACCCTAAGGAAAAGCAGGGCATTCCAGGATCAAATCAGAAACTGGGACAGCTTCTTTAAATCCAGGATCGTCACTGGAAAATAGGGACAACATCTGGAGGACCATATGTTCCCCATTCCTGCTCTAAATCATTGCAACAGGAAGTTCCTATTCATTAATGCAATTTCAAAGAACTAGTTGCAATTTTAGCGGCAATGGGTTGTTTTAATTTTTTTAATTATGCATGCCTATTTCAGGAAATGCTGGAGTCCTCTAAGTAGGACTTCCCAAGCAAGGCCTGAAATCTGGGTATATTACATATACTGATGGTGGGGGTGGGATGGGGTAAGTAACCAGCAACCACAAGAGTCTTCACCAAGGCTCAAGCTAAGAAACTCAACATTTTTTTAAAAAATGCTAAGATTTTTTCTCTCACAAGCCTCAGTGCTGAATACAAATGAGATGTTTTTAACTATTGGCTAGTTCTCTGGTTTTCTATATTCATGTAGGGTGGGATTTAATAGAGAAAAGGAGGAGGAGGTAAGAAACAGAATAACAATTATTGGGTGACTGGGAAAAGATAGAAAAGCTACTAAGCTGTGAAATTTCTGTGTGTGTAGGTGTGGGGGGGAGATAGGTAGAAAAGGAGAATTCCTGGGTGCAAAAAAAAAACAAGTTTGGGGCAAGTACTCTTGGGTGAGGAAACCCCAGCAGAGATTTAAAATAACAAAATATGCAGCAAAGTAAAGTGTGGAAATATAGGTTTTCAGACCTTTAAAATATGCCCCTGTGAGTTCCTTCCAAAGTTTTCCTCTTCCCCTCACATAGAAAAAGATCACACAAGTAAAAAAATGTTTCCCTACAAACTCTCCAAAGGTCAGATTCATGTGCTTTCCCATACTGTATTTAGAAAAAGTTGCACAGGCAGTGAAACCTGGCTTAGTTACAGTGTTGAAAGTTCCTAGATTATTGAGAGGCATGTGGTTGAGCTTCTCAAGTAGACTAGGGAAACAAAGTACTATTGACTACCTAGTCCCTCCCAAGGTGAGCTAAGCCTGCCAGGGCAGCTTACTCAGTGGTGTTAAGAGCAGTAAGAGATCAGTGGCATTTGATATAAGGCTTCTTGATATGGATAATTTAGCAGCATACAGTTATTGCTGTTTTGTTTTAAACTGGAACTCTGCTTCTAGACTGTGGGCAGTAAAATGCTGTGTGTGTCTATAAAGGTAAAGCTGTCACCACATAGCAGTTTGCTTGGCTGCCAACAGGAGGTGCTGACAAGTGACAACAGCCTTCTGAGGGTTGCTGGGCCATCGCAGCAGCATTGGAGGGTAAGGCAATGTGGAGAGGGAGGGCCACGGAGGAACAGCTCCAAGAGGAGAGAAGTGGTTTGGCAAGTGCAAAGGGGACAGGTGAGTGGGTATGGCAAGCTTTAAGGCAGGCATCGGCAAACTTGGCCCTCCAGATGTTTTGGGACTACAACTCCCATCATCCCTAGCTAACAGTACCAGTGGTCAAGGATGATGGGAGTTGTAATCCCAAAACATGGAGGGCCAGGTTTCCCTATGCCTGCTTTAAGGGGAAGTGGGATTAGTGATGTGGAAGAGCAAGTGGGGTAGCAAGTGAAGATCTGCACATCATACATGACTCAGAAGGGAAACTATACAGCAGGTCTATTTGCCAATCCTGTTGGACCCTGTTTCTTCTCCTTAATTACCCATTACCCTATATTTTTGAACTATTACTCTACCAATTCCACTGCTCCCAAATGTCTACCTCAGTTTTTCACATGTGAAGCCAACAATTAATAATGAAAATTACAGTACACAAAGTAATGAGCAAGTTCTTGAAAACAAAATGCCAAATATGCTGCTTATGCCAACTAGTTCTACAGCTGATTATACTGTATATATTTAGTGTGGGCCTCAGTGTAAACCAAGCGGCACTCCAAGAGTGGTGGTGTCCCACTGGAGTTAAAGCAATATGCAGGGAGTTCACATTAAGAAGCAGTCGGAAGGATATTCATTATTTGTAGCTCCCTGTGTGCTGTAGGATGCTGTGTTTTATTAGCTGTTGTAACCAATGCTGAATTGGTTTTATTGTAGTGTTGCTGCCTTGTAACTTGTCATTTGTTTTATTTCAAAAAAATTATATACTGCTTGATTGTAAAAAACAACAACCTCAAAGCAGTTTACAGAAAGAAAAGAAAATAATTTAAAGGGCAAGCTAGAAATTCTCATGTGTGTGTGTGTGTGTGTGTATTCCTGACCCCATTAGAAAGAATATTTATAGACATTAAATATCCAAGAGATAAGAGAAAATATTTTTGCCATCAATCTTGCCATATAGTGAAAACCATCAGAAATCCTTGTGGTTAACACTAGGGGTAGGACTGCAACTAGCACCCCTGCAACTAGTAAATACCCCAAAATATTTACATATCCCAATATCTGCCAGATTAAATTCTGTCAAAAATTTAAAAGGCAATTAAAAGGTATTGTAAGAAACGCAACCAGTGAAGCAAACAATGACTAGCAGACAACAATAAGACACTCCGGACTTTAGTTCAATGCTACATTCATATCATGTGGGTGGGTGTGAGCGCATGCATGCATGCATACATACAGACACATTTTGCATAAATTGGTTTAATCCAACCATGGTTTGGTGCAAATGCATAGGCTTCCAGATAGGACAGCTTCAGTCCTGCTGCTGCACTGCTGTGACCTAAGTCATGGTTTAGCTAACCATGTCATCTGAACCCAAGCTTCTGGTTTGTCTTGCTCCAGACAAGCTACAAGCTGTAACCAAGGCTTGTTTTTGAGCTTACAGCTTATGGTTTTTCTGGCGCAAGAAAAACCATGAGCCCTAGTTCAGACAACATGCTAAGCCAAACCATGACGTAGCTCACTGTAGTGCAGCAGGACCAGAGGAAGCCTGTGTGTTCATGTGAAGTCATGGGTTGGCTTAGCATCAAGTGCAAACTCAAAACAATTTCAGAGTGTGTCTCAAATCTAGTTCACAAGGACCTTAATTTTTGAAGTTTCGATGTAATGCTAACCAACAGAGATGTAATGCACCACAACAGAGAAAGCAGGTAGTTTAATATATGTATTTGCAATGTTAGACTGATAGCAGCAACTGTATGCATAATGAGAAATAGTAAAAGTACTGCTTCAGTAACTTAAGGTGGATAAAACTGAAGGATATATATTAGTTTAATGTTTGTCTGTTTACAGAACAGAGCTGTGTACCAAGAGCTAGATTGTGCATCAAACACTTGTAACACAAACACAAAGCCATTTTTCAGTGTTCTCCCCAAAGAATTAGACAGTTATGAGCAAAATTGTTAAAGCAAGCCTATTTTCAGCATACATAAAAACAGGCTGGGTGCTTATGTGGCTTTAGTTATGGCTTAAAGAAAATGAATCAAGATTTATCTAATTAGCACATTCCTGCCCAAACCTCCAGATGTGAAATGCTTAGCATCCTATTTATATTTAGGCAAGCAGCTGTGGGAGTAATTCAGATGGGCTGAAGCAGCAGTATTTTATACTAGGATGTATACAGTCAGATGCATACAGTCAGTGGAAGATTTTTTTTATCTTCAAGTTGTACAATAGAAGCTAAAATGCATAAGCTACTTGCAAATGCAGCATCACATGCACTGGAGTGCTGGACATTATAACAATCATATATTGGTTTTATACCACTTTTAGCTGCTTTGATCATTTTTAGTTGTATCCAGACTATCTACTTCGATATCAAGTTTGTTGACATGCTGAGAATTTTGTTGTTGTTGTTGCTTTGGCCCCTTCCCACACCCCCTTGAAGTGAATGACTACTAAGCCAGTTTAGGTCTGTGGTAGGATATGCCCCAGATACTGCAGTCTCAACACAAGATTGAATGGAAACCACAGTTTCATGGTATCCTGTGATTTTTCTGATTTGGCTGCTTTCACTGGGCACACAGAGTTCTCAGTTACTGTGTAAAAGTTCTTTTTTCAAAAAAAGTAAAAGGTAATCATATTCCGAAATCAGTGCACGCACATTTAGGACGGACGGACACACACACACACCCTAAACTGAGAATATGGGCAAGAGACCAGGAACACAGGTAAGAGGTTAAAAAATATTTTTAAAAACCCATCAAAGCTGCCTCTAAACCCCCCACCCCACACACCCTTCCAGATTCTGCAAAGGGCTCATTATCTCAAACTGTGAGCCTGCATGATCAAAGCCCTGGGAAAGGTCAGGCATTCCACTAGTAGGAGTGAGACTGATGCCTGCAAGCACTCTTCCAGCCTACATTTCTCACAGCAGAAGCTTCAGCCCTGCACCTAACGGAAGCGCTTTATCTGGTTACCAGGTGAACTTGCAGATTAGACTTTTGAGTAAAGCCAGGCAAGCTGCTGTCTCTTCTCTGAGCTTTTTGGGGAAAAGAAAAGCACTTTTCACATACTGTATTTCTCTACAATTGCCCCCCCCAAAAAGAATAGGCCTATATTTAACTGGGGTGTGTGTGTGCGCACTCACACATGTGCATGCGTGTGCCTGAATATCAAATAAATGCTCTTTGGTGTCCTTTCTGTCCTCAGACTGTACAGTGCAAAGTCAAATCATATGGATACATCATTCTATGGACATTTTTAGAAGCATAGCCACACGTTTTGCATAGCACAAATATCCTGTGCAATTGTTTCAGGTCTGGAAAGGCTTCATCATTACACCACCCTTCATCCAAGGATCACAGGGCAGTTTATGACATAAAAACAAAAATGCGTAACACAGTAACAAACAAGGTGCATCTCTTTGGACTTCTACTAGACAAAGTAGCTTTCATAATTCTTAAACTTCCTGAGTCATGCACATGTGTGGTTTAGTAGGACCATGCCATGAAGAGGATATTGACAGAGCAACGCACTGTGTCCAGGAGGAACAAAACTTAAGAACTACATGCTAATTATAATAATTATCATTATTGGGGGGGAGGGGGGATAGTCGGAATGAACTTTTGCCAGTATGGAAAAGTCCATATGCGTACACTGCACTGCAGTTCAATTCAGCAGGTGCCCATGCAATTTTCCATGTACTGTCTGAATTGATGCCTGAATGTTTATTTGGAGCCAGCTGAAACCATAGAAATGAAAGTGAGTCTGCCTTTGATACTGCACCATGCTGGGCGAGGCCTCCTCCTCCTCCTGATGACATGTGTGTCACATCACAGGAACGCAACGCGCTGCTGCCCCCCTCCCCCAATATTTAACCCAAGGTGGTGCCTCTGACAACATAGCCCACTGAAGAAAGCCAATAAGAGCAGGTGTGGGGCGGGTGCAGAGGCATGCGGGAATAGAGGAGGGAAGGGAAGTCCCATGGCACAGGCAGAAAGCCTTGTGCAAATGGGTCTACTTCACTGGATGCAACCCTAGGATGCAACCATTTTTAACCTGTTCTAAATGTTACTTTAACTAACCCAGTACAGGTTTGCTTAAATGATAGTAATGAGACAAACTGTTCACAGCTTCCGAACACACTTTGGGGAGCAGTTCTGGATAGGGATCACAGGATGAGACTCCTGCATACTGCCTTCAAGCCGAAGTAAGTGTTGCATTTCCTCTGCTGTATCTCTTCTCAGTCTGCTGGTATGTCTGTGCTCTCTCCCTCTGCAACAAGTCCACAGAATGTTGCCATCCAGCTATTCCTCCCCTCACATAGCTTCTGGCTCAGCCTACAGTTTGCTCCACTGACCTAGTACTGTACTGTAATTTATCTGACCCAGATCAACAGCCAAGCTGCCCCCAAAAGATAGCTGGACCCATTATTGAGTTAGATTTATTGCAAACAGAAATGGGCAAAACCCGACAACACTACCACAAAAGAAAGCTGGACAAAGGTAATATACAGGGAAAGAAGTAGCAAAATCTTTACAGAACGTGAATGTTGAGGGGTGGAGCGCCATTGGGAGAACTGGAATTAAAGTGTGAAAATGGAAATGAAAATCCAGCTGTTGATATTCAAAATAGTTTCTGGTCATTTTTACATCAAATGTCCAATGATGAATAATGATGAACTCACGCTGCAGTGCAATGTTAAGCATGTTTACTCAGAAGTAAGTCCAATGGGGAATATTCCCTAGTAGCTATATTTAGTATTGCAGCCCAAGTACATATGAGAGATAAAGGAACCCTATTAAGCTTTGTGGGTTGTTACTGTATTTTGCCCACTGTCCTTTTAAATGGATGAAGTTGGGTTAAGCATTCCAGCTGGAGGAGATCAAGATGTTGATTAAGAATAAAATAAAATAAAATAAAATGCTTGATTTGCCAGATTACAGCAAGAGAAAGAAAGAAAGAAAGAAAGAAAGAAAGAAAGAAAGAAAGAGACCATGGATAATAGAATTCAAATTTCATGAATACATCTACTTAACTAGCTGTAGCTGTATTTTCCTCTAAGCTTTGGAGTCAGCTAAGTCAAACATGCTGTTTATTAATAACGTATGAGTACGGCTGCTTTTCTGGTGCACCGCTTTGACTGTAGCACTTCTAAGATGCTGTTCCCCATTATAATTTTGTAAAGTAACCAGAAACCATTTCTGAATCCTGCAATCCCTGTTGTAAGACGGGTAAGCTAGAAAGTGTAGCAGCCATACCAAAAACAACAGGCATTGCATTTGTAGCGTATTATTGCCTTATAGCATCCATTCAATGTACAAAGCCATTCACAAGAGAGCAGCTGGCTTTATCTCCGTGTAGAAAAAGAAGTGTATCTCAAGTGGTCCCACCTGGAGTCGGTCTTTATACCTTGGGCTGGAGAATTGCTTTTACACTTGTAGCTGTCCTTCTCACAAAGGAAGCTGTAGGGCTCGGGAAGGTCCTTTGGCTACTTTGGCTTTAAAATAGTAAGCATAAGAAGTTGTAAATGAAAGCAATCACCATGTCACTGCATTGAGTAAAAACTCTGGAACCCATTCAGTGTCATTTTCACCTGCTATTATAAATTATAAAAGGTTTCTAAGACTTTTCTTAACTGTAATCTAATTATTTTAAGATGAGAAAGCAGATTCGGTTGTCTGTCAGAATGCTTCCTCTTTGGATAACAAACTGGACTACCGGGTCCTTTTACACAGAACTTGAAAGCAGGAGCAGAAACAAACATGCGCACACCCAGCTAAGTAACCTGGTAGCATAAATATTTGATAGCAAAAGTTCAGAAGGTGTTGCTATAAAAAATAAAAATAAATTGATTTTAGGCAGCCTTAAAATCGCTGAATGTGACATGTGGAAACTTATTCCACTTGATCTTGCCACATCCACCGCCACCACCCCAGCCTTATGCACATCTTGATAATTAGATGGGCTTTACCTTCTTGTGGCTTTAATTGAGACCATAAATTTGATCATGCTTATGGAGATACAAATAATTTTCCTTCTCAAAAGTGTTGAAAGTTTTGTGGTGTAGACATTTTGTCTGTGATGTGCACAGCCTATCATAACCTCTAGTCTGACAACTTCTGTAACAACACAGAGGGTGAAAAAAATAAAACAAAAGCACAATTTTAAATGCTCTGCAAGTGACAATGGTACCTATATACTACCTTAACTTCTTATAAACTATTGTGTCCAAGGAGACACAAGGCTGCACTACACAACATAAGCGTACGTTAACTTAAGAGTTAAGTTGAGTATATGTATCAGAAGCGGTATAGTAAATTGTTTTAAATGGTTCCCCTTCCCCCAAAGGTAAGAATCTACACAGTTGAGTTACCCAATATCATAATGTGACATTCTATAATATGCTTTAATAAGATTACTTGGTCAGCCTGGATGGCTCAGCTGGTGATTGTGTGACGCTGATCATGCAAAGGTTGCAGGTTCAATCCCTGTATGGGACAGCTACATATTATTACTGCACTGCAGGGGGTTGGACTAGAACAGGGGTCCCCAAACTACGGCCCCCGGGCCGGATGCGGCCCAATCGGCCTTCCAATCCGGCCCGCGACGACCCCCGCCGCCCGCTGCCGCCGCCCGCTCTCACGGCGCGCAGCGCAGCGACAATCTAAAAAATCGGCAAAAAATCGCCGAAAATCCTTTGTGCACATGCGTATGGGCCTCTCCCGACCCGGAAGAGGTCATTTCTGGTGCACTTCCGGATCGGGGGAGGCCCATACGCATGCGCACAGGCGATTTTCGGCGATTTTTTTCCCGCCCGTGTGCGTGTGCGCATGCGCACGGACGCGCACTCCCCCGCCCTCCGGCCCGCTGCGCGCGCACTCCCCTGCCCTCCGGCCCGTCGCGTGGTCGGCGCGGCGGGCACCGGCCTGCCGCACGGTAAGTCTGGGGACCCCTGGACTAGAAGATGATCCTCAAGCTCCCTTCCAACTCTAAAATTCTATGATCTTGCTAGTGGACATCTCAGTCAATCTTGCTAGAATCGCCATTATATCAGTTATGTTCCTAGTACTCTGCTGTTTCCGGAACCTCAGGGAGAGTGACAACATTATGCTAAGCATTATGCCAAACATATCCATATCATATTCAGAGTTAATTTCAAATGGAGGAAAATAGCTAGACTAAACAATTCTACTTAAGAGTTGTGTGATTTCAGTTCAGCCATGTTGTTTGTCTCTGATTTGCTGCATACTGTGCAGAGGAAAAAATTAAATCTGCTCTTTGGCAGAAGGACCACTGTAATTAAATTACCTTAGAAAGCTGTAGGAAGGGGGAAAGCTTTAAAGGGGACAATTTATGTTTAAAGGGTGTATATACTAAAACACTTGATTAATGCATCCTTTCAGATTGATAAACTCTCCCCATGATGTCCTTTGAAGAGATTGAACTTTTGTACCCATTTCAAAGACATGAATTATATGACTAATGAGAGACTTGGTAGATTCAAAATTATCTTTGGGGTGGTGTTTTGTTTTTGTTTAGAGGTAGTTCATTACATCCAACTTAAGCTGTAACACTGTACACAGTTACAATCCCATGGAAGACAATGGTATTTAAAAGCAAAGTTAACCTAAAAATGCCCCTCTCTGAGCACTCCAGGCACCCAATTTTATCTTCACAACAATCCTGTGAGGTAGGTTAAGCTGAGATGCAGGGACTGACCCAGGGACACCCAGTAAGTTACATGGCTGAGTGGATATTTTGACACTGATCTCCCAGATCCCAGATTCTAATCACTATACCAGGCATCCCCAAACTTGGCCCTCCAGATATTTTGAGACTACAGTTCCCATCATCCCTGACCACTGGTCCTGTTACCTAGGGATGATGGGAGTTGTACTGATTAGGGAAGCTGGCTTGTTAAATTAATCACAATAAGGAGATTAATAACCACAGTTCTGGGTCCCAAAGGTGGTTAATCCAAAGTGGAAGCAAAAGCTTCTGAACCCCTCCTCCCAGCACCAGTGGACGATATGTCAGGGGAGCACATGGCCCAAAGCTTTGCTGCAATAATTCATGCATGACATACAAGTACAGCCATTACATTGTATAGCCTCTCATAAAATGCATGCTGCAAAAGTGACAGGCATTATCTAAAACAAGTTAATCCCTCCTTATCCTTCGAAATTATGTTATTCATATACAAATTTTCGCAGATTTAATCATTAAAACTGTAAGAAATATTGGTTTATCCAGTTGTATAAGTCGAAATGACAGCACTAGTTTTAATCCAGATTTAGTTCAGATTAGTGGGAAGGTGTCCACTGATTTTAATTGCCATAATGGTTATCCTCAAGTAGGAGATTCTCAAAAATGTAAGGATTTTAAAAGGGAGCATGCTAAAAAGCATACATTGGAAGTCCCATGCCACAAAAAGTATTCTGCATGAATTTGGTGACTTGCAAAAACCAGCTTCAGGACAGCTGCTACTACAGTTTGGTGACTACATTATTGCAAATAGCAGGTTGCAGAAACTTGGCTACCATCTCCATTTTATCCCCATTCCTGAGTAAACATAAGGAGGGCTACCTTACATTCATCTGGATATTCAAGATTCAGTTTTGAATAGGATACAAAACTTATAAATTCCCATGATAAAAACAGTTAAGCAAAATATAACATGGTCAAATATATAAAGAAACTACAATGCAAAAACAGCAATTGATAGAATCAGAGTTGGAAGAGACCTTGTGGGTCATCTAGTACAACTCCCTACAATGCAGGAATCTTTTGCCCATTACCCATCACCTTGAACCCATAACCCTGCAATTAAGAGACTCATGCTCTACCAGCTGAGCTATCCCAGTTGTCAGTAGCAAGGAGAGCAGTTCTTTAACTGAGTCACCCACATAAGCCTGTTGAAAGATAAAACTTAATATGTTGCTGTCAGTGCAGGGGCTAAGTGCATCTACAAGGAGGGGGTGTAGTACCATATCTCAGGTGCAGTAACAGAGAGACCCCTGCTCTGCATTGCTGTGTAGTGAGCCACAACTACAAGCAGGGCCTCTTTGCAGACCATTAAACATGGGGTGGCACATAAGAGCAGATATCCTTCAAAATATTTGGGTCTCAGGCTGTTTAAGGCTTCCTATTACCCTGCACCTTAAATTTAGCCTAGTAGCAAACATGCAGTTCCTTAAGACCTGATAAATATTTACTCCCATGCTGTGGTGCTGTGTGCTGCTCGGCATCCTGGCAACCACATTCTGAACTAGCTGCAGCTTTTTGATCAACTCCAAGGGCAGCCACACATAGTGAGCATTGCCGCCATTTAATCAAGATGTTGGTCACAGCATCTACCAACGCAGCTAGGCTGCCTTGGCCCCAAGAGAGGTCATAGCTAGGAATAGCCTCCTTGCCCCTAAGGCTATGCAACCCTCAAGTGATAAGGATAACTCTCAGGGCACCCTCACACTATTCATCTGCTCCCTTGGGAGAGGTGCAACACCATCCAGAATGTGCACTCAACAAGCTTCCTGGCTCAGGAAGTACCAACTGGCCATAAACATTTTGCTGCCCAAAGTCAAAGGACAAGATAAAACTTCCCTCATGCTATGCACCAAAGCTGACTGGACTGGCAGGTGAGTTTATACTAATACTGGCAACAGATTGTCAGCTTCTACTACACCCTGAGCACAAAAGGTTAGTTTAAGGGGTGCATGACAGGCTATGTAACATATATATACTGCTCTGATCTCCAATATAAGTGAATGGTCAAGGTTTCAGGGGGAACGGCCATGGAGGCTCCTGTAGACCCCAGGCACCTGACACCTGCCTCGCTTGTGGATTCACTTCTGCCAGCAGCCTGATTGGCTGCTCCTGCAGGCCAATCAGGTTGCTGATTCACTTCCACCTGGAGCTGGATTGGGTGGCTCCTTCGGACCAATCACACTGCTGCATTCTGGATCCTATTGTTCTAGGATTCAGCTCAGTACATAACACCCTGCCTAATGACATACAATCATAGAATTGCAGAGCTAAGGGTCATCTAAGTCCAACCCCTGCAATGTAGTTTCCATTTCTTTCCCTTGGTTACAGAAAGTTACACTTTTGCCTCAAACAGACAAAAATCTTTTGCAGTGTCTTTGAAAATGGGAAATGAGAAACGGGAAACTCAATATGCATTTGTCACTTTTTCTTGTTAGTATATGCCTTTCAACATTTTAAAGAGATCTCAATTTATATTCCATTTAGCAAAGGGAGGATTATTCTAGTCTTTAATTTATTATTGAAGCATGTGGCAAAGTTTTACACTTGTGAGTGAAATGCATTATAATTCCTCTGTAGCTATATTTAAGAGTGGAAGAAAGTGACTTTATTGAAGCCAGTGCTTCAGGCTACCCTGGAGCAGGCTGGATCCAGACTGAAAAGAATTGGCAACCCTAAAACTTTTTGATAAGATAAAAATTCATTGATGTTGGCTCACACTGGGCCCACTTCAACTCTGCACTTGTCCTCTGTGTTTCCTTGGCATATCTGTTCCTTTCCTCTATCTGCTTTAGCATAACTTTATTTTTCTCTTTTATCTCTAGATAACTGCAGCCAGGGACCGGAGGGATTGATTTTTTGTTTTGACTTATTGTTTGAAGATCTGTAACTCAAAGCAGCTCTCACGCCTCTGATGTCTAAAGCCTGAGCAGCATAAAAGGTAAACCTAGTCCTGTGTATCAAACTGAGCAGTGATGCCATTTATAATAAGCCACCTCTCTGCATTTTATTTTGCTTGGGGATGGGGAAGTGAGCATGTATTTTAAGGTGAAGTGACACTTTTTTGGGGGGAAACAACAATACCCACCTATCAATGATGCTCTCTATATAGAATACTATTTTTTAAAAAAATATCTAGTATGTTGTTCCTTCACCCCCCTATTCCAAATGCATCTTGTTCCATTAAAAAAAAAGGAGAGAAGGGAGGGAAAAAAACCCTTTTAAGAAGTCTGCTTGCATATTAAATAGAGTATTACAGCTGAAATGTTTTGATAGGTGCTTTAAGATCTCTGCACGTAAAAAAAAGGCTCAGCTCTACAAAAACATGGTTATGAAGCCACTTGAATGTCCGACTTGGATGGGGAAGCAGTGGGACGCATTTATTCTTGCAATTCAAACACACAGCAATTCATCAGACGACCACTAGCACTAGAAAGCAACCTTAGAGTTTATTTCAGAATTACCCAAGATTCCCCTGCCCCTTCCAAGTCTTCATGATCTATTCTCTCCATCTCCCTAACCTGCACATCTTCAAACATTGCTGGGATACTTGTCGACATAATCCTTTGACAACATTCTCCAATATATAATTCATCTCCTTATTCATATAAAGTGCCACGACTACCCCACCACACACCTTTTCTTTTCTTGCCACAGCCCAGTTAGCCTGTTCCCTGAAGTTGCCCAGCTTGATGAAATATGGTTACATATGCAAACATTACCTCCCAATTGTAACCTCATTTTCTGCTCTGCTGGACAGTGTGCCCAGCATTTGTCATCACGCCTCCCCCGCCTGCTACATCATTCATATGTCTATAATTGTCATCAAGATGTGGCATGTCAGCAGGACTCCTGTGTTCAGAGTTCCCCCATCTCTACGCAGTCACTCAGGTAACAAACCCATAATCTCGTCCTGTTTTCATGATGGTTGAATTACACATAATTGTTTCTGCACAGTGATTGATTTCTGCCTGAATAGAGACCTCTGCCTTTTTTCAATGCAAGCGAGTGGCAGCCAAGTCTCTCCATCTAGGAGGAGGCAGAAGCCTTTGAAGAGATCAAAGCCAAGGCCGCAAGCAGTTGTGCGCCCTGGGAATATGGAAAGCCTTTATGTTCTCAACCCCATTTCCAGCATCATGTTGGACTGCAGCTGCATTGCATTCTGCCAGCATTCTTAATGCTTTTAGTATTGACTCTGACATCACCGATAGCTGTTTTAAAGAAACAAAAAGCTGAAAGATGACTTATTTTCACAACTCTGTAATTGGAACATGCAAAGTTAAAGCAGGGAAGCATTTGTTTTTAATCCAAAATAATAAAGAAAAGCGTGTGAGCACACACACGGGGGGGGGGGAATTATGCAAAATTTCTCAAAATGAAAACCATGTTTTTCATTCGGAAAGAACACAAGGGGCATTTTTTTATAGCTTGGACCACACAAAACGAACTGCTTATTATTCACACACATTTTGAGGCTTGAAGAGTAAAATAAAGAGTGACTTCACAGAGAAAGGCAGACTAGAAAAATTAGTGCTTTAGAATTAGCCACTAAAGCAGCAGCATCTTATCTACGATAGAACAATATGGACACCTTCCCTTGTAGTAATATATTCCCTGAAAATCAATCAACTTTTTAATATTCTCATAGTACAAAATTTTCATTAAGAAATGCAAAACCAAATTCGTTTTTAATCCCTTAAATTAGTAATGAATGCTTCAGTGAATTACCACTTTAAAAAAGAAAGAAAAAGGAAATCCAGTATATGGATTTATCAAGTTGTGAAACATACCATTTCAAACTTCACTCATAATAATAATTAAAAAAGAAAGATGCAAATGCCTTGCCCAAGACATGAAAGCCTTCAGTCCTTTACACAAAGAAGTCCTGTTTAAAATCATATTGGTGCAGGATAGATGGCAACATGCCACCCGAAAAGTACGAATTCATTTTGAAGCAACTTCTGTTACACATATTAAAGCCAAAGGATGCCAGCTGAATTGAATAGTGCATTTAAAACACAGAGGCCAATAAATGCCCATGTGCAGCTTACGCAGCCCACACCCAATCCTGGGCTGTACCCAAACTGGGACTCACCTAGACAGGCACCATGCAAAATAATATTCCACTACAACAAATAAACATCTGGTCTGGGAAGGGTGAGATAAATCAGAATGAGGGTATGGTACTAGAATGGTGGTGCATTCAAGGACTAGTCTTTGTAAGTGATAAATAATAAAAAGGCAACAGTGAAATCATGTAGGAGCACCAGCAATATGAGGTTGCCCAGTGATCAGATGGTCTCTTCAAACACCCAAGTGCAGAAAAGAGCTTGGCAGATCCTCATCTGCTTGCCTTCAATTTATTTTAGCTTCACCCTTGCATAAAATTATGGAGTCAGAGAATTGTAGAGTCATAAGGGAACCCAAGGGTCATCTAGTCCAACCCCCTGTGATGCAAGAATCTTAGCTAAAGCATCCATGATAGATGGCCATCAGATCTATGCTTAAAAAGCTCTGAGAAAGGAGAGTTCACAGCCTCCCAAGGGAGACAGTTCCACTGTGGAACAGCTCTTACTGTCTGAATGTTTTTCCTGATGTTTAGGAGAGCTCTCACGCGCCTCTGATGTCTAAAGCCTAAACCTCGTCCTGTGTATCAAAGAGAGCAAGTTACAAGAATATATAAAAGGATGTCATATAGAGGAGGGAGAAAGGTTGTTTTCTACTGCTCCAGAGAAGCGGACAAGGAGCAATGGATTCAAACTACAAGAAAGAAGATTCCACCTAAACATTAGGAAGTACTTCCTGACAGTAAGAGCTGTGTGGCAGTGGAATTTGCTGCCAAGGAGTGTGGTGGAGTCTCCTTCTTTGGAGGTCTTTAAGCGGAGGCTTGACAGCCATATGTCAGGAATGGTTTGATGGTGTTTCCTGCTTGGCAGGGGGTTAGACTGGATGGCCCTTGTGGTCTCTTCCAACTCTATGATTCTAAGAAAGGAGATTACAACTAAATACTCTAACCACTGCACCATGTGCACACATGTAATGATGATCAAGAGTCTGGAAACCGAGCCTTATGAGGAACAGTTGAAGGAGCTGGGTATGTTTAGACTGGGGAAAAGAAGACTTGAGAGAAGATGTGATAGCCATCTTCAACTATCTCAAGGGCCATCACATGGAAGAGAGAGCAAGCTTGTTTTCTCCTGCTCTGGAGGAAGAGGAATGGGGCAGCTGTGGGCAACTGAGCAATGGAGAAAGTAGATGGTGGGTGGGGGTAAACAATAATGGAAAGGTCTAATAATTCTGTTATGACTATAGGCTTATAGTGCTGAAGAATATACTAAGTTCTTTATATTATGTTGGTCTTCAACCAAAATTCACTAAATTGCCCTTCAGGAAAATAACATTTTCTATCAGGAAAGGCAAACTCTTGGCAAAATTATGAAAAGTTAAAGTCCAGAGCAACAGCAGGAATGTTTTCCTATTTAATTTACTTTTTCTGCAACACTGTATTCCCATTTGTTACTTTACCTGCACAACCATTTCTTTTATGTTCCTCCAAGGAAAGCAGCTGCACAACCCCCTGGACACCTTTGTTCTTCTACAAGTTTCCCTTACTATTTTGACTCCTATATCTTACCTACCTAGAATTTGAAACCCAATGCTTCTTATTCTCAAATGAGTGGGCAATTACTTATTCTTGCGTCCATTATCCTTTCAGTTCAATGAAAGCTGTCCTTATTCCCTAATAGTGACATTGCCAAATCCACAGTTTCATCTTTCAGTGAATAGTTTTCAGGTGGTCTATGGGATGGGAAATAGGATGCTTAGCCTTTGGGGGAGCACAGAAAGAGGGAGATGTTACCAACACATTTGTTTATTAATTAAAATGGTTTATTTGCACCCCACCCTTTCATTATAGAACAATTTCCTAGGGAAGCTCCTATTAGTATTATATTAGAACGGTGCAAGATAAACATCATTAAGAAAAGCAAATCAGAGACAGGCACAGCAGACAAAAACACTCTTTTGTAACAAGAAGGCAGCTGGTTCAAGGCAGTTCCATTATCCTGACAAGACAAACGCTTGCCAGAAATGTTTTAACCAGGTAACAGAAAGCCAACAAAAATGGAGTTAAGTGAACCTCCTTACGCAACAGTCTACCCAAAGTTAAGCACGGCTGGTGAACACCTATTATGTAGAAGTTGTAAGCACCCATTTGGAAGAAAGGTAGAATATATCATACTTTTCCATGTATAAGACGAGGATTTTCTATGTTAAAGTAGTGTTGAAATATTGGGCTTGTCTTATACATGAGTAGTGCAGTGGGGGGACGGGAGATTGGTTGCTGCCGGGAGCTAGAGATTGTTTTGGCGGGGGAGTGATTCTCGGCAATTCCCCCCCCCCCCAAGACAGCTCAACAACTCTGGGCAAACCTCCCCCCAAAATCTCCACCCATTTTCTTAACTTTGAATCCCCCCTGACAGGGGGCATCTTATACACGGGGACATGTTATACACAGAAAAATACGGTAAGTAACATTTATGAGGTACAGTGGTACCTTGGTTTACAACCATAATCCATTCCAGAGGTCTGTTTGTAAACCAAAACAGGTTGTAACCCAAGGCCCGCTTTCGCCAATGCCCCCCCCCCAAATTGGTTGTAATCCAAAAAAAATGGGTTGTAATAAAAAAAAGGGACACACACTTCTGGGTTTGATGTGGTTGTAATCCAAAACAGTTGTAATCCACAGTGGTTGCAAACCAAGGTACCACTGTATGTTAAAATAAAAGGGTTACCTAGATTAGACCCACTGAAATTAATAGACCCCAAAATGGAAGTTCAGATTCCAGGGCACCTGCCTAGAGCACCACTGGAAATCTTCACAGGCAACATGGTACCAGCAAGGGCTGGACTAGCAACCTCTGGCTTAGAGAAATACCAGTTTGAATAAACTCTTTGTTAACAAATCAGTTCCGCAACCTATCATCTATCTATCTATCTATCTATCATCTATCTATCTATCTATCTATCTATCTATCTATCTATCTATCTATCTATCTATCATCTATCATCTATCATCTGCCAAAGTACACGTAGCCATCTTTTCATCTTGACAAACACTGCATTCTTGTTTCATGATCCAGCATTCCGATAATAGATTTTTAAGCCTCTCTCTCTCTCTCTCTCTCTCTCTCTCACACACACACACACACACACAATCTAAGTTACATATACATACTTTCAATTCTGTCCTGAGAATTTCTGGCTGATTAATCCAGTTGGGAAAACACATTAAATTACTGGTACTAATGCATTTAGCTAGATTTTCTCAAAATTCAGTAATTAGCTATTCTCTTATGGTGGAGAACAAGAAACCAGCAGCTACCGGTAAACACGTGCATAGCATTTGAATTCTAAAAAAAGTCATCCCTAGTTAGATTGTCACTGTGTCTTTCTCCATTCCATCATGCAACCCCTCAATACCTAATAAACATAACTGAGAAATCAATTATGGAGACCACTGTCAGGGCCGTCTTAAGCATATCTGGCGCCCTGGCGCCGTGGTGCGAAGATCCCTCTGGTGCCCCCCTGCCACGTTTCCCAGCGCAGCTGTCTGGCGGGCGCCGCAGCGTGGCACCCCCCCCCCCCCGGCGGCCCGGCACCCTGGCGCCCTGCGCCACCCAGCCTTGCCATAGGGTCGGCCCTGATCACTGTTCTACTTTCACAAATCTCTCTGAATGAACTATGCAAAAGCCAATACTAAACATCTTGCTTTTTGAAAAAGGTTGAGAGACTAAGCCAGTGCTTTTTTTCTAATATATATATATATATATATATATATATATATTTAGGGGTACTCTAATTTTCCTACTGATATTGAAATACTGCCCCTCAATGAGACCAAACTTTGATTCACAAAATGTTTAGGGGTAAGCGTACCCTTGCGTCCCCCCAGGAAAAAAAGCACTGGACTAAGTCAAACCTATTTCAGTGACGAATGCAAAAATTCCATATTTGCACCAATCTCTAACAGCTATTTTATCTTCTCCTGGGTAGGTTCTTATGCAAGCAACTTAACTTTTGTTTAAAAGGCAATAGTGATAGCATCTATAGCAGCTTCTTTAATCAAGCACAAAATACATACATATTACACCAGTTATAATTCATGTATATACCTCATTTTGGTCCAAAGGCCCCCCAAAGCAATGAACAGCATGTTATTACAAAAGAAAGAGACAAGAAAAGTACACTAAATAAATTCAAAACCATAAACTCCCCACCAAGCACGCTGTATGAAGGGCAAATCTTTGCTTGAATCAGGGTTTTCCCCCTCCGACATAAGGCAACTAGGAAAGGGTTTATGTGCCGTTTTGAAGAATAAAAATGTTAATATATAATGAATGTGCCCCATTCATTATAACTGACATGATAGACATGCATTTTATACTTGGGTATCTGAACAAAGTACAAAATGTCTTGTAAGAAGCAGCCTGTGGAGTCATGTGGAAACCCACTATTTGGTTGAACATTTCCGTATTACTTTCTACAGTATGAGTTGGACCTGCCAACTTGGTTTGAGCCCAAAGCATTTGAAATGTATTCCAGCTTAGGCAGGAAGAGTAAATCTTAAGGACTCTTTAAACCAGCTCCAATGCCAATGGCCTCTGCAAGTGTAGCAACAGAATAATGTTCTCCATATGTGCAAAGCAGTGATCTATTTGTTCTCAATTTGTGCTACACAGGGATCCTGCTCCCAAGTGTCCAAGCAGCTTATTTATGTTGATTTTTCCCTATGTGCACCTTTAAGTTGAGGTTGTTGGGGCAGGTTTTAAAGGCATGCAGTCAAGACTCTTGCCAAAGCCAAGTATATGTGGGTCCAGACAGGGCCCACCTAGGAAACCCATGTATGCTACCTTGAATATTATGGCAGAAATGTGAGGTATAAATCAAATCAAATGTGCATGGAAAATGGCAGGATATTCACTGCTTCGTAACGTGCAAAGTGTCAGGTATGTCTCTTGAGACATTTTGCAAGTATCTTGGAAGCTTACTAAAAACCATGCATGTGACTAGTCACAAACAACAAGAGATGCTCATTTTCACATGTGAGAATTTTGTATATAAAACAGTATAATGAAGTGGTGTCTTCAGTAGTAAACTACACACAACACACACAAAAAGTTAAGCTATCCAGATGCGGGAATTACCACAGTAAGAGATACAAATTCCTCCTCAGGTGGCAAGTCAGAAATAATAATTTCACCACATATCATTTCGGAGCTTCATGCTGCTTAAAATGCTTATGTCTAACTTTGCATTAGAACAGTGGTTCTCACATTCCCCATCCCCACCCCATCAACAGAAAATTGCAGAGGGCCTAGGCAGACCACTTAATCTGTTTTTCCTAATGCTAATTGTACTGTTAGCTAACTATTGTAAATATGCCTTTATAAAGCTTAAGAATTAACGTTTTGCTCTGAAAATGAAAACACAGAACTTGTTTTAATATCAGTACCTTGCTAGATAAATTAAATGTGAATAAAATAACTCGAACATCCCCAGCCCAATATTGCACTGGTATCAGAGTCAAAACAGCCTTCATATCTGTTCTTGCTCCATGCATATCCTGGTTGTTTAGGCAACTCTTCCACAAGACAAGGGGCAGAACCCAGGCACACTCTACCCAGTTGCTTTTTCCCTCCCCATAAATGAAGGGGCCTTTTGAGGCAGAAAGACTTCCTTGCCCCTCCTCCCATGCCAACATAGCTAGGTGCCACTCTGTGTTCTTAATTGGTTCAGCAGTGAAACATGCCAAGGGCAGTTATTCTGTGAACCACTCAGACCTCTGGGTATAGGGCGGTATATGAATTCGGGGGGGGGGGGAGGAGGAGGCAGGAGCTGCTTCCTCTCTCCTACACAAACCTTGGTACTATTCTGTACACCAGTTGAAGAACCTCTGTGCTGTAACAACTAACAACAGTTGTCTTGGTTAGCTTTTGGTTTCAGCTCACCTTGCCTCTACCCTTAAGGAAGCCAGGTTAAAGTCTCAGACCACTATACCTATAAGCCAGGTTAAAGTCTCAGACCACTATACCTATAAGCATTCGGCATCTACCTTCTCCAAGACTGGATTTGTTTGCTTACAAGTCTACCTTTGGCCCACTCAGTGCAGGTAGCACAGCATTAAAATAGAAAGAGCACACAAAGAAACTTATACCGTAATAGCAGCAACCTCATTTAAAAACACAGGACAGTTATAAGTAGAAACAATATAAAATTCCTGCTGATGTGGCAAGAGAATTTAACTAGGAATACATTATTTAAGAGAAGGTCTGAAATAAATAGGTTTTTAAGAGGTTGGATGCCTCAAATTTCCACTTGTCCTTGTAGAACAACACGTTTGCTAGTGCTCTCATCTAAACCTGTTAAACCAGAAGATCTAGGCTTAAGTCCATTTAGTCCAGGCATGTTCCTAAGATTGGGGCACATCTCTCTTGGGCTTCAGACAGAGTGGAAATCTTTTAAGTCAGTATTTGTGCTACGTTTCAGTCTTCTGGCATGAGTGAACTTATCCTTCATCAACCCTAATGCTAACAAAATAATTGAGTCCCCAGATAATCCAACTGTGTTTAAAATATAATGGGTTCTCTTTTATTTGACTTCTGATTTCAGTGCATTTAGCATCCATATGTTGCAGATTCTTCTCCAGTAGTTTTCCTGAGAGACACAGTGGCCAGGAGCAAAGGAGGACAGGACTGCAGTTCTTGCAAACAATGGGTCTTTTCTCTTACTAGCTTTGCAAGTAGGTATCTATGTTTTTAATAGTCCAGAAGAGTGAATTTAGTCAGGTGATTCTTTTCTCCTGTGTTTGCGGTGCAGTGTGCTCACAGCCATCTAGGCCCTCAGCAAAACCAGCAAAACCAGTAAATAAAGCCACAGAACATCAACCTTGGGGCTGAATAGTAAAATCTGATATTGCAAGTTCACTTTATTTTAGGTAGTTTGTAAGTTTTCATGTAAGTAGTTGTAAGTAATTGTCTCTTTCTCACAAATTTGATAAATGGTGTAAAATCATTTTTGAACAACTGTGTGAATATTTGTTGCGCATGTGCTGTACGGGTTGCACTAACAATGAGGGCAGTTTGATCCATATTTCTCTATCAAACTACTTGAATACTTCTTACCCCTAGCAAGTGGCTGGCTCTGCAACCATATCATCCTTACTGTTACTGTTTCTTTTTCATGGAAGGTTAAAAGCAAGAGCCAGAGGACCTCAAACATACACAAACACTTTGGATAGTCAGAGCTGATTCACACAATCCTTTCAGGAGGCTAACACTTCATTGGATGTGAAGACAATCTGGAACACTTATTTCAATCTGGAACGCTTATTTCTGCAAAGAGGAGGAAGATATTCTATCCAGAAAGTAAGAATTTACTTTCTGAATAACAGATCCCTCAACCAAATAGAATAATTTTAAACCTTAGTAAGTTACAAGTGCTATATAAACACTAGCCTTTTTTATTTCACATAAAGCTAGCCTTTTTTATTTCACATTATAGAATAAACCAAGTACACACTGCAGTTCAAAATACTTTGAGCTAAAATGTTAGGCCACATAGACTCACCCTAATCTTAAACCTGCTCACTTGGAGACAAGTCACCACTTTCAACAGGACTTGAAATTCAGGGTATGTTTAGATTTTCAGCCAGGTCCAGTATGTTAACAACCAGATAATCAGCTACATTTATATCCAAGAAATGCTTTTACTAACCAAGCACAACAAACCAAGCCAAAACTGCAACACACAGCAAAACCAGCTAGTTACACAATGTCTCTTTGCTAATGAAATACACATGGGGGCATTGTGGCTCTCCATGCTAAGTGGTATTTCCGAGGGCAGAACTACAAGAACTGAGGGCCTCTGCCTTGTTTATTCAAAGCCCAGCTGCAACTAGTACTGTATGTTCCTGCGTATAAGACTACTTTTTAACCCAGGAAAATCTTCTCAAAAGTCGGGGGTCATCTTATACGCCGGGTAGTATTTCTTATATGGCGAGTATATCCCAAACTCTATATTTTAACTGGAAAAGTTGGGTGTCGTCTTATACGCCCAGTGGTCTTATACGCCGGGATATAGGTACTTTGTGAGAAGAGGCTCAGAAGGTCATGATTTCCACTGAAGAGTTGGTGGGTGCTTAACCTTTCAATGTCCCACTACCTTACCCTTCCAACTTCTCCTTTTTATTAGCTACCTTCCCCATGCCCATGTTCTGGACCTGCGTTTGTGATGGAAATGCAGAATTGGGGCCCTGCTGGGCAGGCGCTGAAAAAGAACAGCAGGTTCTCTTCCAGCCCCCTCCTCCCATCCACTGCTTCTCTACTGGGGATCATGCTTTCCATGCCAGGTTGCAAAAGAGAAGCAACACCAGAGCTTTGATTTCACACAGTGGAGGTAGACATGGGGTTCCAATCCTAAGCCCATGAAAGCTAACAAAGTGCAATTATTTTAAAATACCATGTGACCTTTCACTGTTTGTGGCATTTAACTACAGAGGCGTGCATATCTGTGGTACCAATAAGATTCTTCCTTTAGCTGTTGTTGGAATAAAATGTGAGAAACACACACGGAATAAAATGTGAGAAACTCAACAAGTGTGGAAAAGAAAAGCTCTTTATCAACTCAATGGCAAGTGAAAAGGGGTGTTGTGTGCAGTGGATTCATCAACAACTATTGTTTTGTATGTTCATTTTGTGTCCCCCCCCTAAAATGCTATGTATTCCTTAACAAACCAATATCTCACGAACGAGTTCTTTTTTACCACAGCAATCAGAGAAGCTCTGCTTCTTGCACCATTTTAACAGCATAGCTAATTATATATATATATCATGATTTGGGTATCCTTGAATGACACCCCCAAAAGGATGACTATATAAATATTAAAAATTCTTCTACCTATAGGAGGCTTTGCATTTTGCTTTGATGGTGGTGAAGATGCGCCTTTTATTCAATGGTCTTTCAGCACTATTCTACTATAATTCTTTTTAAAACTATTGTACAATGAAGTTTCAGTACACTAGTCAACTTTTTAATGTCTGCTGAATAAAGAGTTCAGCAACTCACAATTCAGCTTAATTAATTCAACTTATTAATATAGGGATAACATCTAACAAGGAAAGAACCTATTCAATTTTGTACAAATGCCAGCCTCAAGATTGATTCTGTTATACAGGGTCCCCCCTCCCCTTATAAAAGCTCTCCCGATACACCCATAGGTTTCCTATTATATGCAGAAATGCAAGCATGAGCTAGACAGATGTGTTCAATGTTATCTTAATGTATTCCTGCCACCTGCATTTTTGTCTTCTTGTGAGGGGGAAGTGTTGCATTTTTTAAAGTAACCTTACTTCTGACTTAGCTATCCTTGGCCCAGCTAAGCAGCAGCATGCCAGTGAAATTGCCTTATTGCAACTTTTTGGGGTGGTGGTGGAATTTAGACACAAAACATAGGACCTATTACTTCCACATAGTACTGTATTCAAATTTTTGCATTTAGGCTAAAACTAAAGAATATAAAGTTGAGGCAAGACATGCTTCAGTGAGGAAGTCATTCACAAATGTGGAGCTACCACCATAAAGCCTTTTCCATTACACACCTCATTTAATGCAGGGACCACTAGGAAGGCAGAGGGGGGGATGGGCGACTGGTGGCAGCAGCCAGCAGGCGACTGGCAGCGGCGATTGGGCATGTGATTAGTTGCTGGAGCAAGGCCTGCTGATGATTGGCTGCAGCTCTGGCAATTGGACATTAATCTACGGCAGCAGCGAGGTGTGTGTGCAATCTGTTGCTGTTGCGTCAAGTGGACAGGTGTGCTTTTGGCGGCGAGCGTACAGATGATTTGCAGTGGTGGGCAGACTGTAGAGCGATTGGCAGCAGTGCCCCCCCAAAACTCAATAACTCTGGGCAATTCCCCCCCCCCCAAAACTCAACAACTTTGGGCAATCCTCCCCATTTTTTGTTGCAGTCCCAAAAAATTGGGGTCGTCTTATACATGGGGCGTGTTATACATGGAAAAATACAGTAAGCACCTAGAATTGGGCCTTGAACCAGTTCAGCTGTTTGAGAATAGAAGTCATATACAACTAGCCTGCTGCAGCTATCAACACTCTGCCTACTGCATTAAGCACAACTTGCAAATTCTGTATAATCTTTAAGGACAGTCGTATGTAAAGTGCATGCATAGTCCATTCTAGATATTGCCAGAGAACAGATAACCATATCCAGGCCAAAATGGCCAGAATTGAAGCACCAACTGAAGCCAGGTATATGCACTCCTAGCCATTGACATCACCAGGGCTTCAATTGTCAATTTCTATGAGTATCAAATCTATAAACCTGTACATTCCAAGAGAGTAATTCCACCCAGAACCACTGCCAAATTCCAAACTTGAGAACCACCCAATCATAAAACCTCCATCTCACCAAGATTCTTCTTCAGTTTATTGGTCCAGCCCCTTCCAATCTCCAAGCTCTGATTCAGGACCTTCACTACCTTCCCCAATGCAGATACAACAGAGAAAAGAAGCAGGGTACTATCAGCATACTGATGGCATTTACTCCAAATCTCCAGCTGACTGTTCCCCTCCAGTTTCTTATAGATATTAAAAAGCATGGGCAACAAGACAGATCCCTATGGAACCCCACAAGATCACTCACACAGGGCCAAGTGTAAGTCACCCAATGCTACTTTCTTAAACCCCCCTCAGAGAATGGAATGAAACCATCACAACACATTATTCCCAACTTCTAAATCCTGAAGGCAGTCCAGGAGGATACCATGGTATCAAATATGCTTGAGAGTTCTAGAATAATATTTCTCCTGACAAAGTTCATTGACCAGGGTGAGCAAGGCAGTCCCCAAACCAGGCCTGAGGCCAGATTGAAATAGGTCTTGATAACTGGTTTTATTCAAGCATGCCGCAAGTTGTTCTGGAAACACCTTCTTCAGCACCTTCCCTAGGAAGGGCATATTAGACCCACAGTTATCATGGAGGCAATGTGGAGTCGGAGGCAAAGGAAGAAGAACTGGCACCTGGTGTGGGGGGGGAGGGGGGGCAAACTGCCTGGTGGTGCATGCACGTGCGCCGTACATACGGTGCATGCATGACACCACTATGTAGGGCGCATGTGCGTGCCCCGCTATGTGTGATGCATGTGCCGTACACAGGGCGCATGTGCGGCACCGTACGTAGCGCCGTTGCACATGCGCCTCCTGGCGGTTTGCCGATGGAGCCGTTCAAGCAGTGTACGGACAGCAGTGGAGGGTGCAGCCACGAGTGGAGGATCCTCCGCACATGGCGGCGGCGGGACGATGGCGCCAGCTCGCGCAACTGTGCCTGGGGACAGCAGGGCAAGCCCCCCATGGGGTGCCTTCTTGTCACTCCCCCAAGGATGGCACCCAGGGTGGACCGCCCCCCACCCCCTTCCTCCACCACTGTGTGGAGTTGGCTTCAGCATGGATGTTGAAGTCCCAACTACCACCACTATGAAGAGGTTATCTGAAGCCACTCATACACCCATGGAGGCTGTTGGGCAGTGGGGTGGGTGGTACACCAACAGCATCCCTATTCTGCCTATTCAGGCCCAACACAAATAACAGACCCCTGAATTCAATGACAGGATGGATTGGCTTCCTGGTGTGGACAATGGAAATCTAATGGATGAAAGTAACTTCCCACCTGGGCTGGTGTTGTACTGGGTACCATGGGAGGCAAGATTGTCCACCAAGATCTTCTCCATGACACATACCAGGTCAGCCTTCATCTCATAATTGAATCATGGAGCACAGATGTTTTATTCAGGCCAACCTGGCATCCATCAACAGCACAGCCAGGCTAGGGAATGGACTGACGTGATCACCCAAATTCAGAGAGCTGGGAAGTGGCGGAAAAGGGCTTGCAGCAGCTATTAGCCCTTTTACAATATCTTGTCTACCACTCCCCCAGCACCCTCTCCCCCCTTGCCAGTAATCACTCTGTGCTTCAGACCCCACCCCCTAAAAAGTATAAACATTTCCTGCCCCCAAAAGAGCAGAATAAATAATGCAGGGTGAATATGTCTACACATCATTTGGCAAGTTCTGTACATGAAGAAGATATTCCAATTACACCCATATTTCTAAGCATACAAGCTGACTGTGTTGTCTCAAGCTTATTAGTAATCAGTGAGGTCTCTGGTGTAAAAAAAGAGAGTTGCTGACTTCTATATTAGATCCATACCTTGGATACAGTAGTAATATGCATGGACCTTCAATGGAGGAATCGCATCATTTATATTTTTTCTGCCTTCCCTGACTGCACGTGTTTCATGAGCTACACATGAGAACTTCAAAATAAAATAAATCCATTATGATTTGAAGCTAAATTGGGTCTCTCTTGTCATATCATCAAGCATTTAGTAGCAGCCTGATTTTCAAATGTGGTCTCAGCTGACTGTGATGCCTCTTTCAACAGAACAGGGAGGGAAGCAATTTTCAGTGATTCCACCTCCCCACTAAATTGGGGGTGGGGGTGGGGGTGGGAGAGATGGGAGCTTGCTGCAGGAATAAGGAGGTATCACTGAAAATTGTTTCCTTCCCTGTTCCACTGATGGAAGCCTTACCATCAGTTGAGTGACCCCCACTGTACACAACCCTCAGCATGCACCGTAATTCCTGCAATCTAAAACCATAAACCACAATCTTTGGATATCATCAAGACTGAGGTCTGTGAAAACTACAAGATGAAGTCCAGCTTCAAATACTAACAATAGCATTGTGAGAGTTTAAGTTAAAATTGGCATTTAGTTCACAGCCTATACCAGAACATATGGGGGCTCTTTCATTGCTGCCAAGAGGCCTATTGTTCAGTCTAATTATTCCAGCTGGGAATGAAAACCAGGATGCTTAGATGCAAAGGGTGGCGGAGAGGGGGAGCCTTCTTTTTCTTGCCAAGAACACAGGCCACATAATATAGAATTACTTAAACTTGCCACCCTACATCTTACTCAAGCCTTAATCTAATTGCTTTGGAAAGAGATACATATAAATAGCCTAATAATGTGAGATAATTAGAGGAACTCTCAAGAAATGCAAAAAAAGGATAGATCCCGCTCCAGGACAGATACCTAAAACCAATCTCACTTGAAGTGCCATAATATAGAGGGAACCAATCTTTATTCTCTCTCCCACTCCCTCTTCTCTCTCTCTCTCTCTCTCTCTCTCTCTCTCTCTCTCTCTCTCTCACACACACACACACACACACACACTTCACACTTATGCTAGGATGGAAGCCGCCAAAAGGCACACAATGCTATGTTCACAAGTATTGTAGTCTCCCTCTTGACATATGTGCTGCATTAGCACTTGCTTTATGAAGAACAACATTGCTGCCTTTTGCTGCTCCAGCTGTTCATACCATTTTCTTCTATGGTTATAGCAGTTTTTATCCCAGTAAATTGGAAGCTTGAAAGCCAAGATGTTCAAGGGCGGCATTCATATATTTCAGAATAAAAAAACAAGCTAGGTAAAATTTAACAGAGCTGGTGACTTTTTAAACAACAGGTCTGGTGGCAAGCTTTTCACAAAAAGTTGTATTACAATTCTTTCTTTTTAGGCCACTGCTTCAGGATGTGCTTTTTGCAAGCGTCTCATGAGTTTACCCCCAAAGCCTTGGGTCTTATAATGCCTAATAGTGACCCACATTGTTTCATCTTTCCCAGTATTTTCTTCATTTCTGCATTAACTGTCTTAAGAAAAGGGTTCCAAACAGGAGATGGCAAGGGAGCCATACTGCCACATGAAAATACAGTAATACATTTCAAAGCCTAATATTATGAGTTAAATTCACTGAAATCCAAGACACAGAAATATGTCCGAACTGATACCCAAACCGGATTTACACATATGTTCAGAAGGCTGCCACCTCTGTGAATCTTCCTGAGAGGTAACTGAACATACCATATACATAGATGTGCAACTCAAAAGGCATTTACATAAAACCATAGTGGAAACAGTTTTTACAAACTGGCTGGCTCTTGTTATTTCAGCAGCATACTTTCCTTCACACATTGAAAACCATGCAAATTCTGTTATTCAACCCATGCAAACGCCGTTATTCAATGAAAAATTGGTAAAAACTCACATAGTATACAAGTCTATATTCTAGCCTTATATAAGCTTAATATAAAGATGTTAGAATTTCTGTGAAACATTACATGCATATTTCTGCATGTGGAATTCCACCCTCCCCCCCAGGAGCAGTAGTCAGAAGTGCAAAATTAGGTCATCATCTTAAGGAGAAATAAACACTATGAATTTTAGCATCTGATAAAAAAAAAATCTTATTTACATACTGCAAAAAATTTTTTTGCAGCAGAATATTCATCAGCAGTAGGCCATTCGACTAATCATGATTCCCAAGCCACTCAATTTAAATAAGCAGTGATATTCATCAGATTCCCAGCACATTAAGAAAATCAGGCTGTCCAGAAAAGTGTGAAAAAATTCACTGCCCCCAAGATGGTTCAAATCTTAGCTAACACTTCTGGGGCAACAGATGTAGCAGGCAGATGCTTTGTTATGCTAATGAAAAATTCCACAGGAATCAAATCCACAAACAAATGGTCAGTTCAACACAACTCCCCCTATATATATATAAAGTCTATCTTTTAAATCTATCTGAACCATCTTCACTTTGGAGAGAAAGAGTTCAACTAAGTTTGATTCAGAGCACACCTATTGAAATTAATGGACCTTACTTTGTCATGTTAATTTAATTTAGTGGGTCCACCCTAAATAAAACTTGGTTGAATAATAGACAAGGAAACCAGAAGGTGAAGCCATGATAAAATGTAGGGTAGCTAATGGCAAAACTGCATTACCCTGGAAAACATGTTTGACAAGGTAACACCAACATGAAGGTGAAGGGAAGATTTCTAGCAGAAAAATAGCAAGTAAGAGGAGGAATGGCAAACTCCTCCCATGGTCATCAGTTTTCCCTGCAAATATTCCTCTAGGCAATTTTTCCTCTGTCAAGCTTAGTCCCAACCAGATGGGGATTTTCCTCATGGGAACTCTAGTCACCTCAGATCAGACAAGTTTTGGAAGTTGTGCAAGAATATTCTGTTTTAAAATGTCGTGATTTCTATCACCGGATACCATTATAACCATACCCACAAAGACTCGACCTTTATATAACTTAAAGCACAATGTGGTGCTTTAAAATGCAAGAACAGTCCTTAGTTTTCACTTCTGATAAGTTATCCTCTCACTTCTTATGCACAAAGCCCTTCAAAAAAATTTTTTAATGCCCAAACACACAATTTTGTCAATCACCTGCCTTTTTATTCAAGACACAGTAATGAGGAAGCAGAATACACAGCAGTTTCAAGTAACTGTTTAGCTCTGTAGCAAGGTTTTATGTTTCAGAAAGCCAAAAAATATATTCCCATCACAGTACCTCTATTTTGACAATAGTGCTTTTTGTAAGCTTCTAAAGTTTGCTATTAAAACTATCTCTGTGTTTATAAATACATTAAAAATAAAATAGAAAAATACCTTCCAGTAGCACCTTGGAGACCAACTAAGTTTGTCATTGGTATGAGCTTTCGTGTGCATGCACACTTCAGATATAAACACATTGTTATTTTACACGTTTTTAACACACACTCTTTTTTCCTAGTATTAAGCAGCTCTATGGGCTTAGAACATCCAGGAAGCATTGGTTCCTCCAACAGGATTCTGCCAGTGTTTGATTATTTATATACATCTAGTGTTAGATTATTTGTATACATCATTTCCTTCCATAACCATCTTGGAAGTTTACGAGGCAATAAACACAAATGCAATGACAACTTCCTAGTACACTATTTGTATTCTCAGGTGCATGTGCCAAATACAGATAGCCAAAGCAATTATTAACCTCTAGAGTAAGCCAGTCACAAACATGAACGAGATGCACTCAACCAGGAAATAACTTTAATAAATTTTTGGATCTCAGCTGTTTCACAGACTGAATCTAACTATTTGGCTTATTTCCAGAACTTGCAAAGATTAACATACAGTACTTCCTTCATGTTCAGAAGCATAAGTAATGCATACTTATAAAAAGAGGAAGAAAAAGCACTATATATATAAAACCAGTTTTATCTGTCCATTTCACTCAAGGTCAATGGCACAGAATATATGTCCCTATAGATCAGGCATCCCCAAATAGTCCAAAACATCTGGAGGGCCGAAGTTTGGGGATACCTGCTATAGATCCTAGCCCCTATAGTCATAATAATCCTTTCAATTAACAAGAGAGGGATATTTACATCAAGAGTCCTCAGACAGACAGTGCAATCATTACGCTTGCTCTGAAGTTCCACTCACTTCAATGGGACCATCTCTAAACAAGTAAGCACAGAATTAGAACTTTAGGGTCACTTCAGTAATCACAAAGTGATAAATCATCTTCACCACCAAACATATGTTTGTCACAGAGATGCAGCCAATCTCAGTGATCTGTCTGTGTAAATACATGCACTGAAAACACTCATCACATGCCAAAGTTAACAGTGTCATGTTTATATGAAAAATGTACTGAATTTCAGCACCAGAGGTAAAAAGGAATGCAAATTGGGGTCTCTTCCAGTGCACCAAAGACTCAGAGGTAGCTGGTTCACTTAACCCACTCACAACTTACAATAAGAAATACTGTCTAATGCAACAGCCCTTAAAATCAGGTTGCTTATTTGTTCTTACACAAATATTGTTAATAAAATAATAATAAATAAAGTAAACCCAAACTAGCATGTTCAGGTATACTAGGAAATGTCCAACAAAGAGAAAAAAGATAGAAGTTAGCATATTTTAAGTAGCTTTCAATGAAAAAGAAAAACATAAGAAGGTATAACTTTTTAAAGCCTTTATACAGATATTATTATTATTATTATTATTATTATTATTATTATTATTATTTTTTTTTCAAGTTAGAAGGAGGCATTAGGAGGGCTACAAGGGCACTGAGAATGCGTTATCTCAGAAAAAGGATGTTAAAGCAGGGAAAAGTTTGCAAGACCCTGTAAATATTATTACCGCAGATTGATCACCAATTCTGATACAAAAGGACTACTGCCGTACATGGTTCAACATAGGCTGGCTTGAGATTGTAACTCAGCCTCTTCAGCCCAACCAAGACAAACACTAAGAGGAGCCTCCACCTCCTCTAGCAACCACCTGCAACTTCCTAGGGAAGCCAAGTTCATAATGAGCACCACAAACATACACCACTTGCCAATGGGTTCACACCACCATGCCATTCTGTATGATTCACCTCTTATGCTCTACCATAAACTGTTCAAGGTTCCTAGAAAGCATATACAGAGCTAGAAAGGATACCTAAGGATCAGGTATGTACTGTCAGCACCTTAATTAGCAGTAAGCATTCCTTTCAAATCCTGCCAAAACCAAGGCTTGCTAATCAGTAAACAAAGCTTGTATTTCCAAAGAATGATTTGTGAGTGTACATATGCATGCATACACATATTTTTAAAAAGTAAACTTACTGTTCTGGGGATTGGCGGAGAAAGAGATCCATTAGACATATATGGATCATTATTCATATTTGGCATCATGATATACCCAGAATAACCAGAGTAAGAAGGTCCTTTACTATATAAGCCACCATCATTGTGTTTCCCTGTAAAAAGCAAGAGTTATTGATTTAGCCCTGTCACTTAAGTTTCCAATGTGTCTCTGTATAAAATGACACTCATTGTTCCAGCAGCCCTACATTTTTTTTTGGGGGGGGGGAGGTTTGCATTCTGCTCAAGGTTTGCATCTTTAAGTTCTTAGACCTATCAAAAGGATTGCACTAAGGTATACCTTAGACCACCACATTTTAATGCGTTCTGTTATATCTGAAGATATGAAACTTCCAGGCAAGAGGGAGGTCAGCCCACTAAGCATCACAGATATTAAAACTTTGAATACGTCCATTTACAACCACATCTTAGAATAAGTTAATCTTTAGAGGAAAGTGTCCTGCATGTTCTGTTCTCCAGTTAAGAACTAGGACATTATAACTAGTTTTTGGGTGGGGTTCCCCCCCTTTTTTCTTTTTAAGGCTTCCTTCTGGTAGTCTGTACCAGCAGCAGGAAAAAGTTTGTTCTGACCGTGGCCAATTAGAAGCAATTAATAAGGAAAAGAGTTCAGCCTTCTGTACAACAACAACAACACCTGCTGCTAATGGTGAGCCTATTCAACACAGGGGGTTCCATTTCTAATCTGCTTAATATGTAATTTAAATAATAATGGCTATTTTGCAATCAAATGAAATGCTGAATTTTACAGACTCCATGTTACAAGTCTTACTGACAGAGTTCCCCCCAACCCTTCACTACCTGGTGACAAAAAAAACCCCCAAACACATTTCTATATTGAGAATTTAACTGAAACTGATACTTATTTGCAGTAAGAATCATGCTGATCTAATCAGCTTCACTGGGAAAAAACAAAACCCTCATACAACCTAGTGGCTTGGGGGCCATCCAAAATATTTAGTTAATCAGCAGATAACCACTGTGCTGCTTGAATTATGCTTCCTACATTGTGTTATAGAAGAAGTGAGTACTCGCCAAAATAACTCCTTCTAAACTTTTTTTAAAAGCCTGAAAGAGAAGCCAGCGAATACAATTACGTATGGTTGCCAATGGAAGAGAAGCATATACGTGCTTCAGTAAATAAATATTCATACCATAGGAATTGATCAAAATGTTCTGTACACATGAGTGATTTGTGGAAAATGGCACAACACAAAAAGTGGCTCACATGGAAAAACCCCAAGATTAACATTAGTGTGGGCCAAGCTTTATGTGACTTTACTTAGTTGCTTGCCTTTGAGTGTAACCTCTTTTTATTTATATTTATATTTAAATGCCAATGTGGGTTCTTCCAGTTGAGACCCTCACAGTTGGGTTGGGGGCATGCAGCCCACTATGATCCAGGTCAGGCTGCCTGCAATGGCAACTTGCATCTAAAAAATCTGCTACTGAAGCCAAAGGGTGCTTCCAGCCCCTATGCAAATTGCAGGCACCAGGGGCCCCAAACTCATAGTGGGTGGCGAAAAGTTAAGCCCACTACCCCCAAACACACACACATGTCCCAGTGCAGACCAGACTCACACACACACGCAGGCAATTTTTTTGAAACAGAATGCTTGCATGCAGATTGGCCTCAATAACCAACATCCAGATCTACTGTTACTTGATGCGAGGGTGCAAGGCATTTATTTAAGGACTGCGGAGCAGGATTGCACTTTTTGCCTCACCCCTAACATGCAAGCAAAAGTGCAATGGCAGCAATTGCAGAAAGGAGTTGTGAAGTTGTGGGCGGGGCTAAAAGTACAACCCACAGTCAATACAGAAATGCCCTGCATGCAAGTAAAGCATGAATGGGGGCAAAATAGCAGCAAAATCTACAATTTGTGTAAAGAAAGATCTGTCTTACCTTCTTCAGGGTGTTCTCTGCCTTTCTCATGGTAAGACTCCTGAGACTGGCCTTGCCTGGACACCTAGACGAAAAAAATATATACATCACATGCCATTATTACATTTCCATCCATTTTACCTTATTTTGTTCCTTATATCTTTCCTTAATAAAAATGTATCATAATGTCCAAATTAAGGTTACCAGATGTCCCCATTTCCCGGGGACAGTCCCCGGATTTACATCTTTCCCAGCATTCACATGCACATAGCAAACAATAAGTGTCCCCCGGATTCATTGAAAAAATCTTGCAACCTTAGTCCAAATCCCACATAAACTCTTCTATGTCTCCCCCTCTCTCTAGCTATCTATCCACAGCATAGTGTGCTTTAAAACTAAATGTTTTGTGTTTTTGTTTAATTTGCACTACTTTGCTAGTATTTAGTTTTATAGTGATGCAAGAATAGCTTCCACTATCTTTAATTTGCACAAACCTCTCATTTTAGGGGGAAATATATTCTGGGTGTCTCTGAACTATCCTTGTGTTGTTGTTTTTTATTAATAAAGAATAAATCCCTAATTTGTTTCAATGTTGGTAAGTTGCCCAACAGTTTATGCAAATCCTTTAAAGAGTTTATGACTAATGCTCTGACCTTGCTGATTTTAACCCGAGAAATTTCATGGCTACTCTTAAGGCCTAATGCTATTATATGATCCTGTGATTCATACAAACCTGCCTTTTCCTGTGCCATGAAAACTGATTTAGGAAAGAAAGCACTCACACTGCATTCCATACTCATGGAAAATAATGAATTACATGGGGGGGGGTATATGGACTCACAATCATCATTAAATTCATTACCTGCCCTTCACCAGCAGGTCCCAAGGCAGGTTACAACAATTTCAAATCCAGCAACAAAAGCAGTTTGAATTAGAGTCATAGGAACAGAGTGGGTCCAGAAAACTCATGTCTCAGCTGCTGAGGCCAGGGCAGAGGTGCATTCACTGAAAGCTGTATAGTGAAGGTGCCAGACACACCTCTGTGCTGAGCGAACTCCAGAACTTAGGGGGTGCAACAGAGAATGCTCTCTTCTAGACCACCACTTCCCTGAACTTTTTAGGGCAGCAGAACTACCAGGAGGACCACCTCCTCCCATATCTTACAAACCAAGAGCATCTTAAATTGAACCTGAAAACTCCAATGCAGCTGTTTTAGAACAGAGGTTATGGGAGTTCTAGCAGCAACCCAGCATTTTGAACCATTGAAGTTTTTGATAAGTCTTCCAGAGCAGCCCTACATAGAGCACATTGCAACAGTCCAATGTGGAAAGTTAATGTGGGAATACCATGGCCAAGTTACCTCTGCCCAATAAGGAATATATAGTTAATGATTGCAAATAACACACACCAGTGTGCATTAAGTAACTAAATACATTTCAAAGACGTCAACTCCATTTGAATCAACGCAAGCTCCTTCAAATTTAAAAGGCAATCCAGAAACACTGAAATTCAAACTAAACCTTTAATGCACAACCCAACATTGAAGGTTTGCAGGTCATTTCTCAGTGTGCTGGAAGAAAGTCATTCCTTGGAAACAAGTTCTGTTGACCTCCAGGCACCTTACTCTGAAGGATTCAGAAAACAAAACCCTTCATTGTAAGCGGTATTGATCATTAGTGAAATTTAGTTGACTTAAGTGTATGGGACCATTTCCCCAACTGTTAGTAGTAGGGTGCAGTACCTTGGCTAGGTTCCTAAGATACCACTATAGCAAAATAACACCAGAAGTAATGGTGGAAAGGAGCTCTTTCCATTTGTAAGACACAGTTAAGCCTCAGATGCTACAAAAATAACATTTTTTAATAATAAAAAAAGATGGACCAGCCGTTGACCATGTCATCTGGGCAGATCACAAAAACAATAACCATCAGATAAAATACTAAGAGCAATAAAAATTTCCACAAACATCCTAACATCATTCTTAAACAGAAGACCCAGTAAGAAATAATTTAAAATTGCCAGAAAGAAGGAAAAATAGTATTTGCCTGGTGCTGGAAATACTTTAATGCAGGCACTAGGAAAGCCTGAGAAGACATTCCATAGCTAGGGCACCAGCACAAAAAGGCCCTCTCCATTCTTTGATGAATAACTTAAAGTATATGCAGGTATGAAAGGGTGGAGTCAGTCTTTTAGGTAACCTGCCCCCCAAACCATTTACTTAAATTGCTCAAAATCTCTGATTCTTCTGTCATTTCGCAGCAAGCAAACTTCTGATCAAGGCATGAGTCAATTCAGCCCGCAGATATTTCTTTTGGCAACAAATATACATAGGTCTGTCTACTTAAGGCTCTTTGCTGATTTTCTGCAGTACAGCCCTAAAACCTGTGGTTTGCCTTTAGAAAAAACTCTGAACTTTGTTGTGACGTACTGTCCCCAAAAATCTCTCATTGAAAGATGTACGGGAAGTTAACTTTCTAGTGCTTTTCTTGCTCTGCTCAAACTATTCATTTATCTCTGCAGAGTTAGGGAGCTGCCACCTAACCACCCACGTGTCTCTATGTACTTTTATTTGCTACTGTAGTGCACCACAGCAAGGCAGGACACCAAGAGTAACCATGGTAATGTAAGGAATAAGGCACCAAACTCAAGTTTTAATCTCGGACCAGGTGGGAGGTTTACATTTGAGCCACGATAGCCATCTGCAAAAGCACAAAGAACAAAACCAAAGGAGGCCAGTTTAGCAAAACTCTTGTGTAGTGGTGGTGGAGAGACATTCTACCATACAGGGTACTTGCATCCCAATACATGACTCCCCACCACTCAAAAAATGGGTTTGAACTAGAGGAAAGGTAACAGGAAGATTAAAGAGTAGCCTCACACCAATACAACCGCTCCTCTTCAACTGCTCTGCCTGCCCCCACCCCCAATTCCAAGGAGGGGGGAACTGCAGCAAGCGGAGCTTTCAACTCCACTCCCTCCTCCGCCGCGCCAAGCGCTACTCATTCATGGGGAACTGTGGAGTATCAGTTTTCAAAGCGCCGTGGTCAAAACAGTATCCCACTTGGCGGCTTACAGTTTCCCGTTTTCCACGCTGCGCGCACACACGCCCTTTCCTTAGCTAGCTTGAAAGAAAGAAAAACCCTTCTACACTTGAAAAAACAACAGCCCCCAAAATCCCTGAAAAGGAGCGATAGTCTTGAGTTTGCCCCCCCCCAACCCCCACATCCTTTCCTCTAGCCCCAGAATAGCAAAGCCACCCACTCGAATGCATTCCAGCGACTTTATCAAGCTCAGGCTGATTTACTGCTTGATTTACTGCTTGAGATAAGAGGGCAAAAGGATCAAGACGAAGCCTCCCCCCACAACCCACCCCGAAGCCCACCCAAAGAGTGAAACCGGATTGTTCCCTGTGCACAACTTTATTGTGCTGCTGCTGCTGCTGCTACTTGACCGTCGCCCTTCCCGGAAAGTTTGCTCTGTTCCGCCAGCTGTTGTGCGCTTCCCCCTTGCCCTTTGCATAGACCCCCCCCCCAACCGTTTGTGCCCATCTCTCTCCATACCTCATGCCCATTGCTGCTTGGGATAGTCTCCGACTCGTTCACCAGCGACGACTTGATGTCGGCCAAGTCGCCCTCTTCCTCCGGATGGCTGATCTCGGCGAAGATCTTCTCCTTCTGGGGGTCGCCTTCGTCTTTGAACGGGATCATCTCGTCGGTGGCACAAAGCTCCGGGTCCCCGCCGCCGCCTCCTCCGGCTCCCGAGAGCTGAGGCATAGTGGCTGCTCCTGAGAGGCTGCTCCACCCCGGGAATAAAGGGAGCGGAGGAAAGGAAAGAAGGGAGGGCAGGGAGAGAGGGAGAGGAGGAGGAGGAGAACAGAAGGAACGAGGGAAGTTAAAAGTCTTCGGCGATCACTTTCCCCGGCTCTCGAGCCGCTCAGCCCACGCGCCTCGCCGCCTAAGCCCAGCTCCCTCCTCCTCCTCCTCGCCCGCCCCTCTCCATGCCATCCAGACCCAAACACCTGGGGGAGGGGAGAAGAGGAAAAGGATCGAGCGCGGCCGTGCCCGGCTATTTTGTCGGCCTGCCTTTAGAAGAGGCGTCACCCCTCCCCTCCGCTCCCGGTTTCTGTTGTGTCTGCAGCAAAGAGGACAGGAAAGTCTGGGCAAGATCGCGTCCCTTCCCGTAGAGGCGTTTATCTCCTCTGGCCTTCCCCTCCCCTCCCCTCTTTTGATAAACAACAAGAAGAGAGAAGAGAAGACCTCTGTAGTCTTCTAGTTGACCCCTGTCTTATTCCTGCGCCACGTTCTTGAATATAAACAAATACAACTGTCCGTTTCTTCTTCTTCAAAAAGTAACACCACTATTTGGATGCTATGAGAGAGAGAGAGGTGGGTGGGTGCTTGGCTGGTTAAAAGAGGCTCCCCCCCCCCACTTTCGCCCTTTTCTGTGGTAACTTGGAGATGGGAAAGAAAATGCCAAAGAGACACCTCCGCTTGGGGTGGGAGAGGTGGAAGGAGGAAATGTCGCGCGCGCACACAAACACACACACCAGGACGACTCTGCCTTTGTCCCTTGGCTACGGAAGAGGGTTTCCCCCCACCTTCTCGCCCCTCTTTCTCTTTTTTGCTGCTCGCTGCCCTCGGGCTCGCTCTCTCTTGAAGAAGGGAAGCCGGAGAGCGGGGTTGACGCGGTGCCGAAAAATCCCTCAGGTGAAGAAGTTGTTGCGTGACAGGAAAGGGGCGGGAGCGTCTCCTCAAATGAAACTTTTAAAGTTAGCTCCCTCAGGAAGATGAAAACGCCGAGAGCTCCTCTAGGGTCCCCACGCTTCTCAAACTGAGTCTGCGGGTCGGGCTGCCGAAGTCTGAGGGGGAGAAGGGCGAGCCGCCGCCTGATTCCTCTCCCGTCGACTTCTTCGTCCAGGTGTCGCAGCTTCCCCGCAGCGGCCCAATTAGCGCGGCAAAGAAATCCAGCCAGGTGCGCGCGCACACGCAAACGCGCGCGCTCTCTCTCTCTCCCGCGCGGGAGAGGTGAGCGGGTTCTCTCTCGCTTGAGGCGCTCGCTGGACTCCTCTCGCGGCTCGGACACGCGTTCGTGCGAGCGCGTGGGGCGACGCGCCGGCCAGCTCTGGAGCCGCTCAGCTAGGATGAGCTCGCTGCCGGGGGGCTGTGTGAAGTGGGCAGCCAGTTGTGTCTCTCCCTCTCTCTCTGGCTCCCTCTGTAATGTAACTTTAACATCCCCTCCACCCACTCCTTCTCCACCTCCTCTCTCTGTCTCTCCCCCTCTCGCCCGCCCTGTTGAAAGGGTGGGGGCGGGAGGAAAGAAGATGAAAGAGAAGCCGCCGCTTTGAGTGACAGCGCATTGATAGACGCTCTTGAGAGAGGGAGAGAAAAAGGAAATGTATCCATACAGAGAAGGAGGGGAGGAAAAACAACCTAAACCCAGCTTAGAAAGCACGGGAGCGGGATGGAAGAAGCTCTCTCCTTATTAGATGCACCCGAAGTCATCCCAGCAATCCAAGTTTAAAACAATTTCAGCCATCCGGTTCCACGCAAGGGAAAGGTGCCTGCGTGAGAATAAAGCAAAGGTGTAGCTGAAAAAGGAAGGGAAGAGGTAGCAATGCGCGCATGTGGCTCCCCCTCCCCTCGACCAAGAAAGGCTCCCTTATCTCTTTCCTAATTGTTTGCTCTTTAATCACTTTAACTCTGATAACTGCCCTCTTCCCCAATTCTCCTGGCGTCGCTTATTATCCTTATTTATTATTATCTGAGATGGGCTGACTTTTAAAAAGACAGAAAAAGAGATGAGGGTGGAAAGGGAATTGCTATTCCAAGGGGTGGAGGTTTCTAATTCACTCTCCCCCTCCCCAAGGAAGCCTCTCCAGAGAGGGCAAATAATAGTTATCTGAACATCTTCAGACAAATCTGGAACAAGGATGTTTTTTCTAGGGCTGCTTTGTTAAGACTTCCCCCTTTTTGGAGAGGAGGGGGAAGCTTATACATACACAATTGTTTTGTGGCTGAAAAGGGGGAGCTTGCTTGTGTGGGTGTGTTTCTTGCTTGTTTATTTACAGTTTTAGACAGACACACACAGTCGCTAAAATCGGTAATGCATAAAGAGATAAAGGGATCCAAAATGAACAAAGCTACATAGTTTTCCGGTTCTCAGGACGGAATAATAATGAGTTCTAGAAGCTTGAATTAGGAAGAAAAAATGTTAAGGAGGACGCTTACAACCACCCATTCGCCTACCATTTTAAGGTTGCTGTCTTGAGTGCATTAAATTTATTGAAAAGTAAGACCCATTGAACTGAATGGTACTTACTTTCAAGTACACAAGCATAGGTTATAGCTGCATTAAAAAAAACACGTTATGGGCACAGTACATATAACTAAAATCACCCTTACCAGTAACTATGTGTAGTTACTAGTATTGTAAAAGTGAAATAAAGAGCATGCTATTACGTTTTTAAATCAGTGATGTGCAAAAGGAAAATCCAAACTCTTAGCGTGATGCTTTGCATGTTTTACTTGGAAGCAACTGCCGTTAAGTTAGACAGGTCTTCCCAATAAATGGCTCTTTGCATCCTTTCTGTGAGAGAATTACTGTTGTCTTTAAGTCGCCCCAAAAGCACACGAGAAAGGTGCATTAGGAATATCATAGCCCATGAGTGCAGTCCTATCCTTCATCCGTTCCCCAATAACGTTTTCAACTCCTAAGACAGGGGGGTATGTGTGCAAGGATAAACGGCTTCTGGTGACGAGACTGCTTCAGAAATTGAGGTGGAATAAGCAAATGTGGCATATTTTCGTGACACTACTTCCTTCCTGCAACCTGTAATCAACACCTCCCCCCGAAGTACAAAATCCACTAGAAAAGTAGGAGGGGAAGGAGGGAGAGAATCGAGACCCTACGGTGCTAGCTAGAAGCAAGTGCATTACATAGAAAAAGGAGGCAGCTCATCTTCGCCTTTCTCATAAAAAAACATGGGGGATGTTGCTTGGATTTTAAGATCCTAGGTCTGCAATCCTATTCCTATCCACTGAGCACAATGGGTCTTGATCCCGAGTAAACATGTAGGGATTCCGGGGCACATAGTGTTGCATGGGACATGCGGAAGAGAACCACCTTCTGTTCAAACGGGGCTTTATTCTCAAATTCCTAAACGACTATAGTTGGAATCGGTTCTATTCAGATCAATGGGATAGGACAAGTTTCCATTGAAATGAGTGGGGCTTACCTTTACCTAAAGGTGTGCTTGTCAGAGTTGTGTTACAAAACTACACTCCCTCTCTCTGCTGAGGCGGCTGCTTGGGACCTGGAGGAAGTTGAAGGGGCGATTTGTGAAGTTTTGATCTTGTTCCTCCTAATTCGAATCCTATTTCCTCCTTCAGGTTAATTGTTGTGACTGCCACACTCATTTACAGAATCCCTCCCTTTGCCCACGAGACCATTGTAGTCTGAACTACCTAATGGGGACTGCTTAAGTAGATTGGGGGGGGGGGAGAGAAGGAGGGCTGAGAATCAGTGCGTAAAGGGAAGGATCCATTTGATGTACTTTAGCACAGAGATCTTCTGCTTCGGAAAACCAACCAAGCCCCTTTCGATAAGCTTAAGGATTTTCTTTAACAAGCATGTGTGATTTTAATGTTTTGCTGTTTATATCTCCATTTACGTGGGATCCTCTTTAAAAAGGCAGAGAGGGCTTGCCTTTTTTTTTAATAAACCGTATATATTTATTAGCAGGGAACCTTGAAATAAATTATATCTTAGCAGCCTTTTTTTAGTAAAAAAAGAAGAGAGACTTTTCTCATAGCTAACAGCAAATATAATACCCTCGGAAAGGCATTGTTTTGAAAAGTACTCTATTAGCTGTCATAACGATTAGGCATTTGGGTCTCCAATTAGCATGTGTCTAATCGATTGTTATTGCCATTTAAAAAAATCGAGGAAGGGTGCTGAAATCCTTTCCACTTCCAACGAGATTTGTGTCAATTTCGGTGCTGTTTATCGTTCCTGGACCCTGAAGGAGGGTGGCGGGGGAGGAGAGGAGCTTTCTCCAGGGAGTACTGTTCACACGGAGGTTTAGTATTAATCTGATCCCTCTAATAAAACAATTAGGGAAGGATTTGTGCCTCTTTCTGAAATTTGCCCTAAATCTATTATTTCCCCTCCTCCCTTCTCTATCAGCCTGCATCCCCATCGGCTGGTAAACACGCTTTCCCTCCTAGCATCGCCACTCTTTTTGCAAAAGACATGCTCTTGATGCTAATTTTTTTAAAATTAAAAAAAATAAAATTGAGTTAACCGGGGGCGGGGGGAGAGTAGAGGCATGTTGTGCGCAGTTCCGCCGGGTTGCAGCGATGCCCTTCTTCTGCGTAGCCAGAGGGGCTAAAATCGGAACAGCAGCAGTGCTGCCTTGCGCCAAATTGGTCTCCTGCAAAATAAACTGTGTGTTTAATTAAAGGGAAAGGCGCGGTTGTTTTGTTTTGTTTTAATTGAAGCAAAAAAGGATCCCCTCTTGCCTTTCATGTGGGCTGGAGGTTTTCCCAATCCCAGTTTTTGTTTTTTTGTTTGGAGGGAGCCTTTTAAAGAGGAAGGGGGGGGGGAAGCTGGGATGGCGGGGGCTAGAAACTTAATGATTTATGACAAGGGGATAAACTCAGGAAAACCTCAACTCCAACGCCAGATTTGACTGGAGACAACGCAAGGCTGTCAAGGAGAATCTTCTCCAATTCATAGGTTGGTTGGAGGGCTAGAGATTCCTCGTGGTACAGAAGTGGGTGGAGGTGAAAAAAAAATTAAAGACTGCGAGGTTAGTAAAGTGGGAGTGTTAGGAGAAAGGGAAAGCACCCCTGTGCTGAACTGCATACAGGCTTGCTTAGAAGTAAGTAACTCTTACTTGGGGGGTTACTCTGGCGTAAGCAGGAGCTACCTCCGATTAAGCCAGTATAGGGCCTATCCGTAAGACTGCCACCCTAATGCCCACACGTCTGGCATAATTGAACTCCGTGGGACTTTCTTCTGATTAAGTGTCTACAGGATCGGGCTGCGCATAGCGTCCAGGAGGCTCGATGTTCCTGGGCATCTCCAGAGACAAAGCTCGGAAGGAAGCATATTTCCTTGGAACAGGGTCCCGTTTCACTGAGATTTCTCTCCTTCCAGGTTCAGCACGCCTAGGATCGCTACTTTAGGTGATAATCCAATACAGCACACTATCTTATTTGGGATTTAGTCAACATCTAATGCATAGGGTCGGGCTGAGCCGGATTTACAATGCAATTCTCTGCTGTAAGCTGTACTGGTCTCAACCAGGAATGACTCCCTGGTTGAGACTGCGATCCTACACACCGCGCCTTAACTCATAAGAAAGTCCAATTGCATTTTGGTGTTCATAGGATGAACTCAGTGGGCCTCACCTCCGAGTAAGTTCACATAGGATTACACCGGATGCTTGATTGGACACATAAAAGAGAGAGAGAGGCAGAGAGTTTTTGACTTATGGTCTGTCTGAGATGTTAAAAACTGGGTGAGGGAAAAGAAACCATGTTAGGAGACCTACCGCAACTGGAATGGGGAAAGCACGTTCTGGTAGCAAGCTAATGCACTGTCCAAACCAGAGACAGCATTGGTGGTGCATTGCCAGGGTCGGATTTAGGGTTGATTAGGCCCTAAACTACAGAAGGTAATGGGGCCCTTTATATAGCAGGCGGGGCCTATTACTTACATCATAGGAGCCTACACAACACAAAACACTGTTGCTGTATGTAGGTTCTATTTTGTTTACCTTATATTTTGGAAATGTACACCCAGCTGTTTTTTTCCTTAATTTTTTTGGGGGCCCCCCAAGAGAGTGGGGCCTTAAGCTGTAGCTTGTTTAGCTTATATGTAAATCCGGCACTGTGCATTGCAGATGTTTTTGGGCACCAACCCCCATCCTCATACTTACTGCCTGGGGCAGGTGGAAGTCGTCGGAAGGAGGGCACTACGTTGGCTACGTCTGATGCTTGGGGCATCAAAGCAGGAACACAATTGGTTTTTCAGCAGTTTCGCTAGCTCTCGAAGGAACAAGGCAAAATCGCGGCATTGTTGCTAATTCCACTCCCTTCGCTTCCCACTAAACATACCCTTCACCATGACGCGGATCCAGAGCTCTCAAGCCACGTCTTCCTAAGTAATGATTAACCACTTAATAGGTTTAGGACGCTGATGGGCTCGAGAGGGTTAAATAAGGGACAAGTGGGAAGATGCGTGATGGAGCAACGGGGATGAATTGAACTTGGGGAGTTTAATGTCATTGAGTGGAAGGGATGTGATTTCCAAGCGTCACAGACAGACAATCGGGATATGACTACGGCGGCTGTAAAGCAATAATCGTCTGCAAACTCGCATCATCAAAGAGAAAAGTTGCATGCGGACAGCACGGCTGCCAACCATACAAGAGGAGAGGCAAAGCGAGAAAGGAATTCGCGCAGGCTCAGGAGCGAAGTTTCTGAACTGAGAGATGCAGGGGCTCAAAGTTGTCTGGGAGCCCCAACTTTTCAGATCTGTGGCGAACGGCGAGCGCCAAAGCCACTCAGCGCACATCCAGATAAGAACGCCCCTTCTCTTATCCCTGAACCTAGGGATCATTGCAAACAGGTTCGGGGGCCGACCCCGCTTGAAGCGCTGTTGTGTGGATTGCACACAGAAAAGTACCGCGCTGTTGTTGCTTTGAAACCTCTCTCTACCAAAATACCCTCGTCTGGTCTACTCGGCAGTAAGTCCCATTTGCTCTCTAGTAAGCAAACGTACACTCCCTCTCCTTGTCTCGTCTTCCAATGGAGTTTACTCCTGCTGCGAGGAGCGTGCAGAAGGTTGCAGCAACCACGACCGGATACTGCCTTAACCAAAATAAACCGGGATGGAAAGTGGAAGGAATAATGTGTGCGTGTATGTGCAGGACGGGAAGGGACATTTACTCCCTGGCAAGAGAGCTACGACGGCTGCCTTAAAAAGCGAGCATCTTTATAAATTAATCTTTTTGTTGAGTTGCGGGGGAAGAGGAAAGTGTAGCACTTCAGTGGAAAAAGCGAAGCAGGGAATCGCAGGGGAATGCATAAGGGCACACAGCGCAGTATTTGCGTGAGAAAAGACCACCTCGGCGAGGCTGCCCTTATATAGGCAGAAGGCGGGGTTAGCGGGGCCCGCGGGGGCGGGGCGGCGGTTCCCTTTGATGTCCCGCCGGCTGCCTCTTTCATCCTCTTGTTCTTCCCCTTTCTGGCCTCTTTGTGTGACTAAATTTGGCAAGAACATGGAGCCGCGCCAGGTTTTCCACGTGTGCTTAGAGCTCCCAGCTGAGCAGGCGAGGGTTCTCTTCCGGGTAAGGAGACAGAAAGAAAGATCAAAGAGTTTCGGGAGTTGGATCTGAAATGTGAATTGAAAATAATAAAAAGGAAAGGGGGGGGGGGGGAGAAAAGAAGATCAGCTAAGCCTGGACGCATTCCAGCCCCCTCAACAGACTGACTGGAGGGAACACATGGTGTAAAAATAAAAGCAATCAGCGGAAACTAGTTAGATTCCCCTCCCCGCGCCTCCTTTTCCAGATTTCTGTTTGGCAATTTGGCAATTATTTTGGGAGAAGAAAAATGCCTTGTTCTCAATTTGCACTCCGTGTAGCTCGATGTCTTCCACTGTCAATATTATTTCAGCAACAAATATATGCCTCGCACGTCTCTCCTCCAGCTGAAACAATCAGAACAAAGGTGCTGATGAAAGGTTTTTTTTATTATTATTATCCCCCCTTATGACTCACTGCAAAAACCTTAATCATAACAGTGCTACACTGAGGAGAGAGAGGGAGAGAGAGCTGCCTCCCAGATTAATCCCTAATTAGGGAGCCTCCTTTCAGACACAGTAAGCTCTGGCAGATCTGCAGCGATTGGGGGTGGGGGAGTCAGAGAATACCACCGAGTGACAGCCCCTTTAAAAACAGAGCATTTTTGCCAGGGCAAATATATTTAGAACCAAATGCGTGTAATGTTGCTGATTATAACAGGCTCTTCAAATGGAGCCGTTTCCTATGGAATTAGCCTTAGCTATGGAATTGCTAACATAGCAACTGCATCGTATTAGAGCCATTGAAATAATTTGTAGATGGTGCTATTTCTGAACCGTAAACTAAAATGGTTTTCAAAAATTGTAACTACTGGTATATCCCCCTCCCGCCCCTGTCAGTGATCTGAGTGATTCCATTGGATAAACTGAACATCCTTGCGGAGGCTGATGTAAACCAGAGATTTTGACCCAGAGTCAGCTGCAGAACATCTGGAGTAATAGTGAGTTGGCGGTCCTACACTTACTTGGGAGTAAGCATATTTGCAATCAGTGGGACTTAATTACAGAATAAATCTGCATAGGATCAAACTTCTCAGAAGTCTGTGCCTCTAATTATGTGCAGAGTGATGTTTCCCTATTCCCGATGAGGATGTAATCCAAAGCAGTCTGCACAAATTAGTTGTATCAAAGACAATGCATTGTTGTAAATGCATTCAATATACTCCCAGACTCAGGCAAGGTGTGCTAAGAGTTTTGCCCAAATAACAAATTATTTGTAAGTGTTATAGGAGGGAGGGAGCTCCTTTTACTAAACGAAACATCCTCAAAATGGCTTTCAGATAAATATAGTAGCTTAATAGCTAATATAAGCTGTTATAACTCACCACTAGAAGTACCGGGGTATAAAGACAATGTTGTATTTATTTTTTTGTAAGCCACAATGAAAATTTGTTTGAAGGGTAGAATTCCCTGTAATAATTAAAATAATTCATGAAGGTGGGTAATTAAAATTACGAAAGGCAAATGGAATATAACAGCAACTTCTCTGCACGTCTTCTATGCATGTCTTCTTGGAAATGAGACGCATTGAGTCCAACTGAACTTGCTTCCAGGGAAGCATGGAGAGGCTGCATTCATTTGTCCACTTACCAGGTACTGTAGATAGCCAAGACCAGGCATCCCCAAACTGCGGCCCTCCAGATGTTTTGGCCTACAACTCCCATGATCCCTAGCTAACAGGACCAGTGGGCGGGGAAGATGGGTATTGTAGTCCAAAACATCTGGAGGGCTGAAGTTTGGGGATGCCTGGCCAAGACTGATTGAATACAGTGGTACTTAAAGGAAAAGGGACCCCTGACCATTAGGTCCAGTCATGACCGACTCTGGGGTTGTGGCACCCATCTTGCGTTATTGGCCAAGGGAGCCGGCATACAGCTTCCGGGTCATGTGGCCAGCATGACAAAGCCACTTCTGGTGATCCAGAGCAGTGCACGGAAATGCCGTTTACCTTCCTGCTTGGAGTGGTACCTATTTATCTACTTACACTTTGACATGCTTTTAAACTGCTAGGTTGTCAGGAGGTGGGACCGAGCAACGGGAGCTCACCCTGTCACAGGGATTTGAACCTCCGACCTTCTGATCAGCAAGCCCTAGGCCCTTTGGTTTAACCCACAGCACCACCTGCGTCCCACAGTGGTAGTTACATCCAAGTAAATATGGGTAAGATTGCATTACATAACTGCAGGCCTCTGCAATGGAGTAAGCACAGCACATGATTCTCCTGTAAACTTGTCTCCAGTCCCCAAACATCACTTGAGTACATCTGTAGATGTATGAAAAATCTTCTATTGTGCTATTGGCAAACTATTTGCATGACTCATTTACTAGGTGCAGTGTGTATTCTGGCTATGTGGTGGCTCAATTGCCCCCCCCCCCCAGCAAATCTCAAATGAGATTAGTGATAATATATTAATTAGACTTCTTGCTTGGATGTTTTTCCTGCCAAGTATATATTTTTCTTGCTTTTTGGGATGTGTTGTGCTTCATGTGTGAAAGAGTGAATAGCATCAAATAGATGAGAAGGAAAGGAAAGCCACTACTAGGGCCGGCCCAGTATGTTTTGGCACCTGAAGCAAACCACAAAATGGAACACACACTTACCTGCCTGGGAAGAAGTGGGGAGTGAAGAGTTACATCAGGAACAAGGGAGTGAAAATCTGCAACCGGAACAATAGGCAGAATAAAACCAACCTTGTCTGATGGTTGAAGTGGGAAACAAAGGCTGTCAAGGGCAGGCGGGCGGGGAAGGGGCCCATTCTGAATTAGGCTGGTCAGGTGCGGAGTCCAGGAGACCCCAGAGGGCCCTTGCCATTTCCTCTCTGGGTGTGGAAGGAGAGAAACAGTGCCTCCTCTTTATCGAGAGGCACTATAGAGGTGGCATGAGGGACAGGCTGCTAAGGAGGTGGCAGATCTGTCCTCCAAAGCAGTACACGGCAGCTGCCACTGCCACTGCTGTAGCAGGCAATACATTCCAGATCTGCCACCCCTGTGGATCCTGCCACCTGAGGCACTTGGCTCACCTTGCCTCATGGGTGGGCAGCTACTCTGTATAAACAAGGTATAAGCACAGTTAATGCTTCTGTCCTCTGCTGTCATCTCAAAATCTGAGACAAGAGGATCAAATCTGGTGGTCTTTAGTAGGTGAAGGAAGAAGCTGATTCACATGATTTGCAAGCACAGAAAAGGTATTGTGAGGGACAGGGGATATCGCGAAGTCCCTCCCCTCCTGAGTTCAAGCCCAGCACTGACCACAGGGGAAAGCAGAGGGAGCTCTGATTCCAGTGGGGAAGCAGGAAGTCGGGTCCGAGGCTCAGGCAAGGTAGCGGAGCCAGGGTCCCAGGTGGGACAGGAAGGGGCAAGTAAGGGGGGGAGACCCATCCCTCCAACGCCAGAATTACGCAGAAAGAGGAGGGGCAAGAGGATGGGTCTTCCGAGGCTTTTGTGCTGGGGAAAGACGCGCCAAAAGTCATTCGGAGGTTCTGATACCGACTGAACACATCACTCTGTGTAAATAGCAATGACTTTAGCACTGTAAATACGCAGCACCAATAAAAGAATAAAATGCAGAGCTGCGTAGCGTCGTTGCTCTGAAGTAGCCTACTCCGGCCACTGTGACAGCAACCTCCGAATCTTTTTTGGGCTACTTTGGAGTTGCCGGGATGAGCGTGCCAGAGGCGGAGAAATGGCGGCAGCTCGCTGAACAAGCGCAAGAGGAGCTGCAGAAGCTGCATCTGCAGGCACAGGGAGAATTAAAGGCAGCAAAAGAAGAGACTAAGAAGGTCCAGGAAGAACGGCTACAACTTGTGGAACAGGTGAGAGCGCTTCAGGAAAGAGAGCAGCAATTAAGGGCGGTGGCGGTAGACCTCCAAAGCAAGCTAGATGCAGAGAAAGACAAGGCGGGAGGGGCTCCCCAAGTCCAAGTGCTGCCAGGAAGGAGAGCAGGGACCCTTGTAAGCAAGTTCAATGGAGACCCGAGGGAATATCATGGCTTTGAGACTGAGATCGTGTATGCTCTTGAGCTGCACCAGAATGAGTTCCCCGATGATGAGCACAGAGTAGCGTTTATTGTGGAACATCTGACCGGAGCAGCCAGGGAGTGGCTAAGACCGTTAATCGCAACCAAGAATCCTTGCATGAAAAATGTCCAACAATTTCTAGAAGGTTTGAGGACGATGTATTCGTCCGATAGTCATTTGGACCAGACTAAGGAGGAACTGCATAATTTACGCCAAGGAAATATGACAGTTCGCGCATATTGGGCGAAATTCACCATGCTGGTGCACAGACTGGGGTGGGTTTTGGAGTCGCCTCCTATGCAAGCTGCGTTTTACTTGGGTTTGCACGAGGAGGTGAAGGATGAACTCTCGAGAGGTCCAAAGCCCAGTACTATGGATCAGCTGAGCAAAGCGGCTCTGGCGGTGGGGGTGAGACAGGAATCCCGGTGGAACGACAAGCAAGCGACGCGCGCAAAGCGGGCTTGGTTCCCACGGTCGCAAGAGAAGCCACTCCCTCAACAACCCTTTCAAGCCACGCCTGGAGCCAGCCAGGACCAGGAGCCCATGCAGATTGATAGCGCGCGCGCGCGGGCTTTTCAAACCCCAGCGGCGCCAAGACGCAAGGAGGGAAGGGGCGGGACTTGCTTTCTCTGCAACTCACCCCAGCATCTCGTCAGAGACTGCCCACATCGCAGGGAGTGGCAAGGAAAGGCGGGAACGGTGGTGCCCTCCCCCACTGACGCAGCACCACAGCAGGGAAACGGGAAAGCCTGGCTGCAGGAGACAAGGGGCAGCAGCCAGGCACAGTCAGCAGACAACAGCCCCAGCCCACCCACCCGCACAGAGAGGAGCAGAGCCAGCCCACCCCTCCCAGAGCAGGAGTGGTTCTAGAAGTCACGCTGACGCTCCCAAATGGCTATCCACTGACAGTCCTCGCCCTAATTGACAGTGGGGCGTCCGCCAACTTCTTCTCAAGAAGCTTTGCAGAAGAGCACCAAATCCAGCTTTTGCAGTTAGATTTTCCTCTGCACGTGGCAACCATTGAGGCAGGGAGCAACTCAATGAAGCCACGGCCATCCTTGATTCACGGAGGGGGGTGGGGGGCCTGGAGTACCTCATGGCATGGGAGGACGCTCCGCCCTCCCAGAATGAATGGGTCCCCGCCACTCAGATACAGGAGGAATTCTTGGTGGAAGAATTTCACGCCCTCTTTCCCCACAGACCCAAGCCCTGGCACATGGAAAGGGAGGGGGAGGAGGAGGAGGCACGGGAGAGCAGCTCACCATGGCGCTGGGAGGCGGAGTTTGAGGAATCGGAAGACGAGGTATGGGTGTCACCAAGATCCACCCAGTCAGAGGCAGAAGCAGATTGGCAGCACATTTTTACCCCCACCAGCTCAGACGCCACGGACTTTTTGGGATTCCAGTCCTCCCAGGCGGAAGGGGGGGCCTCGCAGGACTGGGCGGAGGTGTTCACCCCAACGGGCTCGGAAAGCACTGAGTTCCTAGGTTTCCAGTCGTCACCGACACCGGGGGGGGACCTGGGGAGGGGAGAAGGGGAGCTTGGAAGGGGGGTGGATGTGAGGGACAGGGGATATCGCGAAGTCCCTCCCCTCCTGAGTTCAAGCCCAGCACTGACCACAGGGGAAAGCAGAGGGAGCTCTGATTCCAGTGGGGAAGCAGGAAGTCGGGTCCGAGGCTCAGGCAAGGTAGCGGAGCCAGGGTCCCAGGTGGGACAGGAAGGGGCAAGTAAGGGGGGGAGACCCATCCCTCCAACGCCAGAATTACGCAGAAAGAGGAGGGGCAAGAGGATGGGTCTTCCGAGGCTTTTGTGCTGGGGAAAGACGCGCCAAAAGTCATTCGGAGGTTCTGATACCGACTGAACACATCACTCTGTGTAAATAGCAATGACTTTAGCACTGTAAATACGCAGCACCAATAAAAGAATAAAATGCAGAGCTGCGTAGCGTCGTTGCTCTGAAGTAGCCTACTCCGGCCACTGTGACAGGTATTAAAGCCATTGTATTCGTGTATGAATAAGCATGCTGTGTAGGCCATGTTTGAGCTCAAAAAGCTAATATATGTTGTGGCAGTTGAAATCTATTTTCATCACTGCTTCAGAATTCTGTCTACCGAAAGTGGCCAGCCGATATACTGTATATTCCAGCGTATAAGACAACTGGGTGTATAAGACGACCCCCAGCGTTTCCAGTTAAAATATAGAGTTTGGGATAGACTCGCCGTATAAGAAATATGACCCAGCGTATAAGACGACCCCCGACTTTTGAGAAGATTTTCCTGGGTTAAAAAGTAGTCTTATGCGCAGGAATATACAGTGCTTAAAGCAAAGCTTAATAGCACTATCCAGGCCTTGTTAATTTCTAGCACTTAAAAAGTTGGCTGAGATACGCTGCATTCTAGCAAGAGCACATAGCTACAAAGAATTGTCTCACAAAGTGTGAAAAGATTGCACGCTGTACAGTTTAAGTCAAGATTGGGCAGCATATAAATCCTCACAGGGACTACACTTACCTTAATATCATGGGGACCAGTGAAGCTATTGAGTGGGGGGGGGGGTCGCAAGATTAAATCAATAAGAGTGCTTAATGCATGGTTTAAACAGCTGTTCACCTTCCGTTGAGGCTGCTGTAACCAGACAAAGCACTCCTAACAGCTTCCAGCCAGATGTTTTGTGTGCAGGATGCCTGGTCCAGGAGAAACCGGGAATACTGGGCCTGCAACATTTGACCAAGATGTTGTTGTGACTGCTCTGGTCAGTTACGAATAGCAGCGGTGGTGTTGTGTCGTATACCCCCACCCTGATATGCCTGGAACTTGTCAGGGCTTGGCAGCCTGCAATGGTACTGCTGGAAAGGGGCAAGTGTCACCAAAGGGCAGCTGTTTGTGCATTGCACCCAAAGGGGTGGAAAGGGCTAAAAGTTTAACTGCTTTCCCAGAAGAGGAATGTTTCTCCAGTACCAGCATTCTCCAGCAAAAATATAAGCAAGAGAGAAATTGCTCCAAGCATAAAAAGGTCATGCCTTTTACCCAATGCCTTTGGTTATTAAAGCTGCAATCCTGTGCTTACTAGAGAAAGTTTGCTTGCCATAAACATGCATAGGATTGTACTGTGCAAGAAGCAAGGGCTTAGAGATCAGAAATGCTTGTGGCAAGAACTCAGATTCTCTAGGCCCTAATTATTACGGGCAACTTAAGCACTGTACAAATTTGGTTGTAGGTCAATTAGCATTGCGCCAGAGGAACAGCTAAAATATTCAAATATGTTGCTCAGCCTTATCATAGGAGCACTAAAAATGTCTTGCAGCCCAATCCTATGTGTCCCCTGAGATTTCTAGGGCTTAGTCTTCAGTACATTGGCAAAGGATTGCAAACTTGGGGCTAGTTCCTTGAGGGTTTGCTCACTGTGGATGCTTTCACACAATACTGTTTTCTACATAGGTGCATTCCAATTATTTCAGGAGTGCACTTATGTAGAAGACTTGTATCATGTGAATGAGTGACCACGATGCAAGCTGCTTCCAGGCTATCAGTGCTTTGTAAGTGAGATTCAGCTACCATACATACCAGCAAATTCAGGTTGCTCAGGTAGTGGATTTGACATTCTTGCGCAGTGCACACCAAACCTGCTTCCAAGAAAAGAAAAAAAAAAGAAAAAAAAAGAAAAGAAAAACTTTCTGCAGTAAGAAAAGTGATGAAAACTGTAAGAAAACTGGAAAACATGGTATAACAATTGCTTTATGTAACATCATATAAGCCCAGTGCAACCATCTCTTTTTATAAGTTTGGGTTTGGTTTTTAAATCTGATTGAATGCTTATGTTAATTGCTTCCAGTTTCACAATGGCTAAGACGTATTGTCTGCTGCAGCATGAGATTGTATCAGTGGCAAGGAGCAATATCTCCTCTCTATTTCTGTTGTTTCTCCCTATTTAAATACTACATATGTCTGCAGAGAGTTTGCAGTGATAATACAAATGCCTTGCATTCATAGGTAATTTTCAATATTACCTTGCAAAGGTCAGCTCCAGAGGTTAAAATTGGCCCCTTTAGGTGAGCCTAGCATCAAAAAGTACCAACTGGTGTTTCTGGGTGTGATTGTAACACCACTTTCACAGAAACAACCCCCAGCCCTCCAGCTCATTTCACACAGGGCACTGAGCTGTCAGCAGATGGTAAGAGCTTTCTGTCACCACTGACATGGGCCAGATTCGAACCTGTGACCTAGAGGTGACAGGCAGTATCTCAAACAAGAAGCAGACGAACATGAAGCTCTTTGATTTTCCCTGAAACTAGTCTGAACTTTGATAATGAGGAAGATGGTTCAACACATAGGCTCATCAGTGGGTCACTTAGCACAAAGAAAGGCACTGCCCCATTTGGGTGATTGATAATCTGAAAATACATGACGCAATGATAGGAAGTCATTTCAATAGGGCATGTCTTTAGAAGTTTCATTAATACTGTTCCAGAATACACACACACACACACACACACACACACACACACACACACTGTCCTTGGTGGCACAAGTCACCTTATTTATTCCTGCCTTGCCCCCAGGCATAAGTATCAAGCAAAGCCCTAATGGTGAGATCAGTTTGGTTCAGTGGATTAGGATTTGTCTTTTAACCAGCCCACCAGCCTCTTATCCAAATTAACTCAGAAATAAGTCCCATTAAGTTCAATGGTATTTACTCTCAGGTTAACCATGTGTATAGGATTGCAGCCTCAGTTCTCAGTCTCTAAAATGGAGAAGAGTAATCTGCTTTTGGGGAACCATTGAAAAAAGCACAGTTAAGATGTCAAGTACAGTGCAAATGTATACAGTATATGTGCTTGTGTACTGATGTGTGCATAAGAAACAATGAGTAGTGACATTTTGCTCTAATTCTATTACTGTTTGTGTGTGTGTGTGTGTGTGTGTGTGCGCGCTGTAAATCTTTTTACCGTAAGAGAAGGAAGCAGGCTGACCGAGTTGCACAGATGCGGGACATCTGTGAAATACTGCCTGCCTGTTCTCTTCTCCTGAACGGCTTTGCACCATAAGTAACACGGCAATTCCCAGCAAGAGGAAGAGACAAATGAATAACTTTCCATAGGCATGAAAAAATGCAAGACTTGCAGTTATCAAGCAAGTCACTAATGCAATGCAACAGGACAGAATATGCATGTTTGTTCTAGGTTTATGGTCTTTGCCCATTCACTTGTGGTGTTCTGACCTTTTTTTTCTGATCCACTGCACATTGGCAAAGGGCAGAGCCAGTTTGTGAGTGGTTTGCAATAATAAAATTGTGCATTGAGTATGGAGTAAACGTTTCTTGGTCATCATGAAACACTGATGAAAATACTGTTTTATTTTGGAGATGAATAATCCTTTCAACCTCCCACTGGAAGTAACTGAAACTAATGTCTCAAGACAGGTACAAACGGTTTGTAAATGATAGGAACTTATAAATGTGGGTGGAAGCCAGAACTAGAGAAATGTGTTGTCTTGAGTAAAGGTTTGTCGTATTGTTTTAGAAGATGTCTTATCTCTGTGCCATGATGCCTTCTTTGTGGAGTCTGGCAGTACTCAAGAAGCAGACAGCTAAATGAGGACTAAAACAGAGACTGTAAAGCGCAAACAGCAAGAGCAAGGAAATCTAAATTGATGTCTGTGTCGAATTCAGCCTTCTTTTGGATATAGGCACATACTATTAGGTGAAATGTGGTAGCTGCCTCAAGTAGGGCTGGCACCAGGTTCAAGGAGCCCTAGGCAAGCTGCCACCCTGGTGGCCATTCCAAAATGGAGGGGGTGGACAGTAGTGTTCAGCAGAGAAGCCCTGAGTAAAGCAGCCATCACAATCTTCATTACCACAGAGCATGAGACCCCAATAAAAAATTTCCTCTTGCAAGCCCTTGTTTTCACCCAGCTAGAGATGTCACATTTCTTTAGATAGCTTTGCATCAGAAGAGTTCTATCATTAGCGAGAAGAGCATTTAAAACAAAGGAACTGCAGACTAAAGTGCCACAGCTTTTAACTGTTGCAAGTATTGTGGTTTAATAAGCTACACAGTAATTGCTAGACTCTCCACTGGGAACTATGAATGGTGAATTCTTTAATTCAGGTTGCATTGCAATGTAGTTTAGATTCACAAAAACCTACAATGGTTTTATTGGTATTTTCTCACCAGGCATTCCTACGGCACTTTTAGCATGCTTTCTGTTGTTGTTGTTGTTGCTGCTGCTGCTGTTGTTACTTATTTAGGTTATATCCCACCTTCCCCCCTAACAGGGCTCAAAGCAATTTACAGTGAAAAACAATAATAGCTAAAAAAAGGGGGGGGCAGAAAAATCAAAATACAATTAAACATTGATAAAATCAAAATCTCTCTCTCTCTCTCTCTCTCTCTCTCTCTCTCTCTCTCTCTCTCTCTCTCTCTCTCTCTCTCACACACACACACACACACACACACACACACACACACAGCTTAAAACATGCAAAAGAACAGCATGGCACCTGCCCTTTCATTAAAAGTTGTCAATTCCCAAAGGTCAGTTGGAACAAGAAAGTATTCACCTGGAACAAGAAAGTATTCACAAGAAGAAGAACAAGGCAGGAGCCTGCCTGGCTTCTCTAGGGAGGGAATTCCAAAATCCGGGAACAGTAATCAAGAAGGTCCTCTCCCATGTCCCCACCAAGTGTGCCTGTGAGAGGGGTGGGACTGAGAGCAAGGTCCTCCCTTGAAGATCTGAAAACCTAGGCAGGTTTGTATGAGGCTATAGAGTCTTTCAGATAGTTTGGATCTATGTTGTGTAGGGCATTACAGGTGATAACCAGCACTTTGAATTGTGCCCAGAACCAGACAGGTAGCCAGTGGAGTTCTTCTAGCAAGGGACTCATATGCTCCCTATAACCAGCCCCAATCAATGACCTGACTGTGGCTCTTGGAGCCAGTTGACATTTCTGAGCACTTTCCAAAGGCAGTTCCATGAAGAGACCACAATCCAAAAGGGATGTGACTAAGGCATGTGTCACTGTGGCTAAATCAAGCATCTTGAGGAATGCATGAAGCTGGCACAGCAGCTCTAACTGTGCAAATGCACTCCTGGCCACCCCAGAGACCTGGACATCTGTTACTCTGGGCTGAGTTCAGGAGTATGCCCAAACTGTGAACCTGTGTTCTTCAGGGGAAGTGTTACCCCATCCAGTGCAGGCTGAGCCCCTATTCCCTGTTCTCCCTTGTGACTGACCAAGAACACCTCTGCCTTGTCTGGATTAAGTTTCAGTTTGTTCATTCTTATCCAGTCCATTACTGATGACAGACACTGGTTTAGAACCAAGACAGCTTCATTGGATTTAGGTGGAAGAGAGAAATAGAGATGGGTGTCATCAGCATGCTGGTGGTGACACCAAACCATCAAACTTCGGACAACTTCTCCTAGCAGATTCATGTAAATGGTAAATAGCATGGGGGACAGAAAAGAACCTGAGGGACCACACAGGCCAATGATCAAGACGTCAAAGAGGAGTCTTCCTGCACTACCTTCTGGGTTTGCCCCTCCAGGATGGAACAGTGCCTCCAAGTCCCATCCCAACAAGGTGACACAGAAGGATACCATGATCAATGGTATTGAAAGCCACCAAGAGGTCTAGCAGAACCAACAAGCACACAGTCCCCCTGTCCAGTTCCCAGAGTCAGTCATCTACGAAGGTGACCAGTTTGGCTGATGGCCCAGTTACATCCTATCTGGATAGGGATAGTCTAACTTCTGTTGTCTATGTTCTGGTAACCTCTAGGTTAGATTACTTTAATGTGTTAGAGTGTTAACTGCCTCTGAAGACAGTTTGGAAACTTCAGCTACTGTAGAATTCTGTCGCCAAGTTGCCCAGTGGGGAAAGATGGTTTGAGCACATTACACCGATCCTGGCTAGACTGCACTGACTGCCAATTAGTTTCCAGGCCCAATTCAAAGTGCTAGTTTTGACCTATAAAGCCTTAAACATCTCAGGACTGCAATACCTCAAGGGCCATCTCTCTGCATATGAACCTACCCAGACTCTGAGATCATCCTCTGAGGCCCTTCTTCATATGCCCTATGCCATGGCAAGTAAGTTGCATGAAGTTCCTGTACGTAGCTTTAGTGAAGTTGGCAACAGAGATAGCCAATGAAATAATGAAATCTGGGCTACTTGAAGTTCTGATAATGGAAGCCTGAGATCTAGGATGACTCTTTAGCTCTTGAAGGAGATTGGAAAATTGTTGCACACTAAAGTACGGTAATATGTTGCCCACTTGGATTTCCATTGTACAGTAATGGTAAAGAATGTGGCACTGGGAAGGTTTAGTTCACACCTGCAGCAAGGTTTTCTTCTCCCCTCCTAGCCTAATCTTTATAGTATACAAATGTGAGATTGTTAATTCAGTTTATAGTTTGTACAAACCCTGGAGCCTGAGTCAGTGCTGTTATCTATTATAGAAATGCAAACACGCTCTTTGATGTGTAACTCTTGGTGACTTGGGAGGATAAATACAGAATACTCTATGGACATGTATAAAAAGAAATCCACAAATTGCAAGTCTACTAGGATTTCTTTTCATAAATGTTACACATTGAAACTGATGTACATGGTGGACACACAGTGCACTTGGATAACCAAATGCTTTGGAGAGTGACAGAATTTATGCGGGGTATATTTTAGGTCTTTTGTATGTTATTTTATTTTACTTCTTTTTAATGTTAAACATGGTGTGAGCTGAAGATCTGGCAATAATCAGTGTCATATCTGCTGTGCTAGTGTCAAGTTATGCACAGAGAGTGGGTTCCAGTATCAGACCCAACTCCCTCTGGCATATCTGTAGAATGAGCAGGAGGAATGTCCACTGAAATGTGGCTAATGAGGAGTATTGTATTCAGAAGCAGTTTTACTATGAGACAAGATGAGTTGGTTGCCTGAAGTGGTAGATTTGGCAGCAGATAAAATCTTTCAGAAGCTGCCCTCAGGGCAGTTGGGATTGCTATTTAGATTTCTCTCTTGACTCCCCTTGAGTATCAAAATGGATTGACCTGGCTGGGCCTGCCCCATCCCAACCCTGCTTAACAACCATCCTCAAACTGACCAACCTTGGCTTGGATCTCTCCACAAGAGCAAAAAGCATCTTCACTAACGCAAAGACACCACTTGCTGAATTCTGCTGGTTTCCTCTGCCCTGAGCTGAAGCCCCAAATACAGCAATTCATAGGAATGTAGGAAGCTGCCTTATATAGAGTCAGACCATTGTTCATCTCGCTCATCTCGCCTACATCAGTGGCTTTCAACCAGTGTTCCATGGCACCCTGGGGTGCCTTGAATATTGGTCAGGGGTGCCATGGGCAACATGAGTTTGACCAAACTGCGGGAGGCAGTGGAAGACAGGAGTGCTTGGCGTGGTATGGTCCATGGGGTCACGAAGAGCCGGACACGACTAAACGACTAAACAACAACAGCCATGGGCAACACTAGCCTCTGTCCCTCTTTCCTTCCCTCCCTCCTCACGTCTCTGCCTCCCAAAGGCTTGCACAGCTGATTGTTGCAGCAGCCAAGGCTACAAGCTCCGCAGGCGAATGGTGCCTCTGGTGTTGGCCAGGGGGTGCTGGTTGCCAGGAGCTGAGGTGGCCTTGGAGTAAGCAAGCAAGTGGGCGAGGGAGCCCAGCCAGCAGCGGCGGAGCTTCATGCTCCGCTTCCGGGGGCGGAGAGCAGGCGCACTGCCCCCAGGGACGTGGCGCATGTTCTGGGGGGACGCAGCATGCATTTTGGAGGCGCGGCGTGCTGCGTGCAGGGGCGGGATGCATGTTTTGGGGGCGGGGGCGCCGTGTGCAGGGGTGGGGCGTGCCTTTGGGGGTGGGGCGGGCAGCCGCGATGGCACCCCTGGGATCGCACCGCCCGGGGCGCCCCACCCCCACCACCCCTATCTTCCTACGCCCCTGCCAGCCAGCCAGTCCGCCAACACTTGCTGTAGGAAATGGAGACAAGTGAGAGGCCGGGCAGGCAGGCAGGCAGTGTGCTGGTCTTTCTTGTGCTTGCTGTGTGTAAGGCTTGCTTGGGAACTGAGTGCCTGTTGCTGAAGGGGAACCTTTCCGACATGCCGGCCCATGCAGGTTGTTGTTTCTTTGTACAAGTTTGCTTTTTTCATATTATTTGTTAAAAATATTTCTTAATGACCCTTCATCAGAAAGTTTCAGGGCAGGGTACAAAAGTGTGAATAAAATTATTCACCAACGATATAAATACAATGAAAACATAAAGTGTATATTTATGATAAGATGTGAGACAAACTAAAAACCATAGCACTTGAGACAAGAGTACAGCAATTCCAACAAACCATGCTCTCTAAAATGCCTGAGCAAATAAAGTCTTAACCCGGCGCTAAAAGGATTGCAACGTTGGTGCCAGTTGCAATTCTTTGCATGAGCAGTGAAGGTAAAGGCGAGCAATGGCAAACTGATGAGAGAGAAGGGCCTGATTGCTGCATAACATTCCTATATATTGATCGCCATAATCATCTGTGTGACCAACGGTTTCCAGCACAATTCTGCTGTTTTCTGCACATGGAAGTTCCATATATGGGTGAGTAAAAGGGGTGGGAAAGAGGAAGGTCTTATCCTATTTCTGCTTTTCTTCCTGTTTTCTTCCCTTGCCTGCTTTTCATTAATGCCAACTGGGTGGTGAGAACAATCCTTCAGAGGCTTCCCTCAAGTAGGAACGGGGGATAAATTTGATTCAGTTCACCTTTAAAGCCAAATCTATTATATTTGCACTTTCGAAAGCAACATTAGAACTGACATATAGCCACATTTCAAAATTCATTTTTTTTTTGTAAACAATGCATCGATTGGGGGAAAATGCATAAAAATGAAAGTAACATACAAAAATGCATCTTATTGGGACAAATTGCTGCAAAAATGTGTACATTAGTAAAAACATGATCACAGAATTGTTTATTAGGAGAAATTTGCTCTAAAATATTGAAGAATTTATGAGGATTTAAAAAAACCAAAACCCACAGATGTGTTATATGGATATCCTCACACTGCCACAGATGCTACCAGGAAAACTACTGCAGAAATGTGGAGAACTGAATTTCAGACTGGAAAAATGAGAAACCAAGAGAACCAAAATTAACAGATTCTTCCATCCCTAGTGACAAGCAAGAAAGGAGACAGAGAGAAGAAAGGAGAGAATGCCAGCCCATTTCTAACCCACAACCTTGATGGTGCGCTTACTTCTGTTCCTGACAGACATTACACTGCTATAGGTTACAGTGAGTAATGCTGGCCGTGACATTGCTCTACTACCTATGACCTGATACATTGCTGCATGCCCAGCAGCTTCTGCCTCCTGCATGTGAGCTCCTTGGACTGTGCACACAACAAAAAAACCTGTATTTTTTAATAAGTCTTAATTCCATTGGCATTCACCTCCCCCTTCCCCCCCAAATGCACAGGGACCAGAAAATTGTTGGTGTTGGAATTTTTGGTAGAAGGATAAATAAGTATATAAAAGAATTCCTGGATGACTAGATATTACTTGGTGGGAAAATCCCAGCAGAGATTTAAAATCACACACACACAAAAAAAACCACAGAGCTTTATTGCAGTCCATAGATTCGAAATTCACAGTACAACAATGGTATACAGTCGTACATTGAAAGTCGAACGGAATCTGTTCCAGAAGTCCTTTCAACTTCCAAAATGTTTGGAAACCAAAGTGCGGCTTCTGATTGGCTGCAGGAAGCCAATCAGAACCTGTGGAAACCCCGTCGGATGTTTGGCTTCCAAAAATAGTTCACAAACTGGTACACTCACTTCCAGGTTTGCAGCGTTTGGGAGCCAAAACGTTTGAGAACTAAGCTGTTCGAAAACCAAGGTACAACTGTATATCAACAGTTATTAAGGCGTAAGAGCAGCCTTGCTAGCTAACAGAGGAGATTTGGCCCATATATACTGAATCACAAAATATAGGAAATATAGGCTGTTAGAGCTTTAAAATGCCTCCTTCTAAGTTGCTTCAACTTAGAAGGCAGTAAAACTTAGATTCCAAAGTTGCTTCTAAATTATTTGTATAGAAGCACAAAGATGGCTGGGAGAACGAAGAGCTTGACAACCATTCCTTCCAAGGTGAGGGGCAGTGACCTAGCTAAGCCTGGCAGGACAACTTACTCTATGGTCTTAACCCCTTCATACATTTATTAGAGTTATGCATTATGGTTATATGAGGCTGGTTATTCCACAGAAACTAGATACCAAAATGGCTTGGACTTTATGTTTTGTTTTAATAATTGATGATCAACCAATGCTTTTATTAAAAGATGTGTCAGAATCCTTCTCTCTTCTCTTCAATGGGAGGAAGATTGATTATTTTACTGAAAAGCTGACTTAACACTTGAACTCAAACAAAAAAGAGCAATTACAATTTGAAACTACAGAATACTGCCTGAGGGTGTAATGCAAAATAAATGATACTTTGGTGTGCTAAGAAGTTTTTATTGGCAAGAGGTTAAGATGGCTGAATTATTCAGGTGTGGTGAAGCCATGATTGAATTATGGAGCATTGCCGAATGAGTGCCAGTACAATCCCCAGTGTCACAGAGTCTGAACATGCCACATATTTTACAAGGAAAAACATGATTTTAAGGCACTATTCAAAAATATCATTGGGATGAACTTTGATATTTTTGCTTGATCGGGCAAGCTCTCAGAACAGTCAGTCAGCCCAATCTTACAGATCAAAGCAGAAGAAAGTAATTAACACATTTTCATAACATTATAAGCACTCATTGCTCCTTTTATCATATTGTTCTTAGGATTTTTGGACCATTTAAAGCAGATTTTAGCTCAAGTCCAGTTAAAGTAAAAATGGAGCATAAAGAGTTTATACATATACACATCTAAATCCCTGTGAACATATGTATTTTATTTTCTTATCTTCTTTAGAAAATTTCTAGACCACTTAACTTAAAAGAAAGAAAACATCTAATAAACATTTTAAGAGGTATACATTGTATGTGTGACTGGAAGCAATGGCTTGGATAACAGCAATCATATGACTGTCCAGAAAATACAGAATCATTTGCAATCATTTTTCCAACCTAATGTCACAAGTGAAGAAATTGGAAAATAATTCAGCATACAGCAAAAGCTTTGTAATAGGTTTTTTAAAAATAAATATGTCAAATTATCAGCATTCTAAATTAAAGAAGATAAAGAATTTAGAACAATAGCATAAAGTTACAATATGAGATAGTACATGTGCAGACTTGAGAACTATGGAAATTTGTTAGACCTGCAGAATGTTTACGAAGCAGAATGTTGAATTTTACTCAATATAAAATAATGAGTAAATATATAATTTTACTCAATATAAATATTTTGAAAAAGAAAACAAAGCTGATAAGCCGTTAGCATGTAAACTATCAAGGGTCGAGATAAAAAATGGATTCCATATGTTATTTTAGAACAAAATAGACTAACTGAGAGAGAGTATCCCCCCCAATAAACTATACCAATCAACATAACCAGAGGGAGATATATATATAACTGGTGAAATAAAACTTCATTTCCAACATTGACTGAAGATATCAGCACTGAATAAACTCATGACACTATAAGATCTCTTACAAATAAGAATACAGCTGGTCTGGATGGATTACCTGCAGAATTTTATACAACTTTCTCAGATAACTTCATGAGATTATTAAATAACTTATTTAGAGAATATAGAATAACTAAGTATATGCCAGAACTTGAAAAAGTGAAAAAATAGCATTAATTTATAAGAAAGGAAAAGATGCAATGTTACCTGCATCTTATGGACCAGTATCTTTATTAAATTAAAATTATAATATTCTTGATACAATGGATACATGGAGGCTAAATAGAATTATAACTACAAATATCCACCCAGACCAGACAGGTTTTATTATGAGTCATTTACTATGTACAAAAAAGAGTGTTGAATTTGATCAACAAAAGATGCCAAATTAAAATTGAAACACCTTTGTTTTTCAAAAAAGCATTTGATTGTATAGAATGAAAGCACTTATATTCTCTGTCAGAGAAATGACAGATTGGCAAGCTATTTCAAGATTATGTTAAAGCTCTCTACAATGATCCATGTACTATATTATGTTTCAGTGTTTCAAAGGTACTCCACATTGTAAAGAAGAGCAGAGCTGTGTAAATTTTTTTCCATAGTACAGTAGAGAGAAAAGGACAACAAATATTTGGTAAAATATAATCTTTGTATAGAAGCAGCCTTAGGTGTTTGGAATAGCTTGAAAATAATGTTAACATCTAATATATCCTTGCTTACATCTTTTATGTTTAACAAATATTTTAAGATTTGAGGCCAAATATCTCATTGGATAAATAATTGTGTAATTGTATATATAAAAAGAAATTGTTAACAATGGTTACTGCAAAACAATGGTGGAAATAACCCAAATGTGTCTAACTCCACAATGGTTTCAGTGCAGACAACTAAGAAGGAAAAGGTGATGGGAATACTGTTAAGTTTCAAAGAAATAATTTATTAAAAAAAGAAATTATGAAGGAGGTTCTGGCTAAAATGTATTGTAATGTGTTGGAGTGGAGGGCTCCTTGGATCTAGCAAAAGTTAAAATCTAAGGAAGGATTCCATTGTTGGAATAGCCAGGTCAGCTTTTTGGTAATGGACCTAAATATGGGTTGTTTAGTATATAAAAAAGAAGCTGCTCTGTGCCAGACAACTATGTTGTCTGTAGTTAGGAGGACAAAAGCCAGAGTTGAGGTGTGTGAGAGAGCTGGGCTAGAAGCAGGCAGCAACTACTAGAGAGAGCCTTGCTTGATTTCTGCATGAATCCAATGCTATGGCTATGAGAGAAGCAAGACCTTCTGGGATGTTAATGCTGTGAGCCCCTCCATCGTAGGCTCAGGTTGTGTATATGTGTTAATAAACCATATATTGTAAAGACACCGCATTCTCCACTGTCCCTCATTCCAAGGAAACCGAACCCGGGGTAAGCACCTAGAACACTGCTTGGAGACTGGGGTGGTGTGCAACAATACATTCTTTCTGAGTACTTCGGAATCACATTTGGGTACCAACGCTAAGAGAAAAGGGATAAAAATAACAGGGAGACCAATTTCTTAACAAGAATAAGGAATTTTTATTTTTTAAACTTGGGAACCAGCACAGTCTCTTTGTGAGGAAATCATTACGAACCACTCAATGGTGTATGACTGCTCACAGACTGAGTAAAATTCACACTGCCTGTGATGGAAAGTGTTGGTGATGTGGACTATTAAAGGCATATATAGAACACATTTAGTGGACCTGTCAAGCAACTGCGTAGTGTGGGCACCCAGGGCGGGGCAAGTGTTGCGCCTACCCGGTGGACTGGGAAGCTGAGGTATCGCATGCTGAGGGGGGGGGGGCGCGTGTAAAAATGGGTGCCCAGGGCCATGGCTCCCCCCCTAGCCCCCCATGCTACGCCTCTGCTGTTGAATAATTAAAATCTTTTGGGGAGAGTAGTAATGATAATATCGTTAATAACATCTTACACTTTCAGCTATATAAACCCACACAAACACCATAAAACATTTATATGGAATTTAATAGTAGCTGCTCACATGCCTGTGGCACGGAAATGGAAAAATAGGCTACCAACCATCAACAGTGAAAGAATGGTTAATGAAAATTTGGAACATAGCAACAATGTAGAAGCCTATGGAATTGATTAGAGCAATGGAAGGCAAAAAAGAAATAGAAGAGTTTAAAAACAAATTGTGGTATCTTTTTGCAAATTGCTTTGAAAGTTTTTGGGTGGTGGGTTTTTTTATAAACCCACTTACAGAATTTATGAATAAACATAGAAGAATACAATCATTTTTCTGTGTAGTTAAATGATAAATATGATGATAATGTATTGATTATAAGTATGTATTTTGCTGTTTTATGTACAGTAATTGTGTGTGTGTGTGTGTGTGTGTGTGTGTGTGTGTGTAGTTTGTTAAAAAGAAAGGAACATGGCTAGCATAAGTTTGCCCAATAAGTTCATAACTGAGATTTGAACCAGGGGTATCCAAACAAAATGTTCACTTTTCAGCAACTAATGATATACCTTCATGCTAAAATCTTTGTGTGTGCTATCCAGATTTTTTTTATAACAAAGATGCATAAATAAATCAGCAGTGAATAAATTAGGATTATAAGTATCTGTAATGTTCCCATAAGGCGTCCACATTCCATCCTTGGGAGTCCAACAAAGCTACAGCAAACAGATGTTGTATTTATCTTTGGGATTTCCAGTGTGCCACATCTGTTGCTTGCGCCATCGGCAGAAAGAGATTCAGGAATAATGTTTCACACCACTTGTTATGTGGGACAACTACTGGAATATATTTTATAAACAGAGAACTAACATGCTACCACTTCATTTCTCTATGGCAGGCATCCCCAAACTGAGGCCCTCCAGATGTTTTGGCCTACAACTCCCATGATCCCTAGCTAACAGGATCAGTGGTTGGGGAAGATGGGAATTGTAGTCCAAAACATCTGGAGGGCCGAAGTTTGGGGGTGCCTGCTCTATGGCCTCCAAAGGCAGAAAGGAAGTGAGTCTTCTCTTTGAAGAGTTAAAACCTGCACTTTGTCAAAAATGCTTCCAACTGCCTATTAATTCTGACTGCACGCTGGTTGAAGCTGTCAGGGACTGCATCCCTCTCTGCTTGTTACATTGGTTACCTATAAATGTTTGATTTAAAGTCACACTGTTAAGAGCTTCTAAACGTATAGGCCATCCAAATTGAATCTCCAGAGTCCTCCTTCTATGGCTTCCATTCACTGGGTGTTACATCAAAGCATACTTTACCATTACTACTACTTCTAGTCTTGGAAGCTGAACGCCTTGGCACTTGTACGTTTTGGCTCCCAACGCTGCAAGCCCGGAAATGAGTCTTCCGGTTTGCGAATGTTCTTTGGAAGCCGAACGTCTGGCATGGCTTCCGTGGCTTCCGATTGGCTGCAGGAGCTTCCTGGTTTCTGAACATTTTGGAAGCCGAACAGACTTCCGGAACGCATTCCATTTGGCTTCCAAGGTACAACTGTAGGTTCCAAACCTTTCCCTTTTCAAGTGTCTACCAAAAAAATCTATCAAAATCCTATATATGGCAGTATCAGAATAAATTATATAACCCCTATTTTCCTCATGGAGTTACAATTCTCAGAGTGGTTTAGCAAACAATCCCACTTCCCAGGGTACTCTAGGGCACCCCTGCTCTAGGGAATGTGGACCCTTAACAAACTAGACTTTCCAGGATTCTTAGCGGGAATCCATGACTGCTTAAAGTTTTATAAAGGTAAAGGGACCCTTGACCGTTACGTCCAGTCATGGATGACTCTGGGGTTGCGGCACTCATCTCACTTTACTGGCTGAGGGAGCCGGTGTACAGCTTCCGGGTCATGTGGCCAGCATGACCAAGCCACTTCTGGTGAACCAGAGCAGGGCACGGAAAAGCCATTTACCTTCCCGCCAGAGCGGTACCTATTTATCTACTTGCACTTTGACGTGCTTTCGAACTGCTAGTTTGGCAGGAGCAGGGGCCAAGCAGCAGGAGCTCACCCCGTCGCGGGGATTCGAACCTCCGACCTTCTGATTGGCAAGCCCTAGGCTTTAAATGTATAGTGCAGATAGGGTCTCAGTTGTAGTCACAGATGCTTTACATTTGAAAGGTGCCATAGACCAATTGCCTGAACCAGTTCAACTCAGTGTCACAGAATGAGAGTGTTTGCTAGCTAATATCTGAATCGGGTACGACTTACAGTTTGAAGGATTTACTGTACTGCCATTTTTTAAATAGGCCACTGAGAGTGCCTTTGCTAGACCCCACCTCAGTTAAACTATCTTCTCTGTTTATGTAAAATAAATATAAAAGGTACAAAATCCTGCAGTTTTTGGAATCTGAAGACCTTAATTGGAAATAGCTCAGAAATTGGGAGGGGGAGGAAATCATGCAAATCAAATTAGAACAAGGAAATGTGAGATTAAAACCCTAATACGTGAGTTAATTGGGGAAGATCATTATAAAACAACTCACCACAATATAACTTTGAGGGGTATATGCTCATGTAAAATAAGTTTTGAGTATGCTTCTACAAAACATGTAATTTCAAGAGAAAATAACCAGCTTAAAATTAATATAATTGATTAACAATTAAAAATTACAACACAAGTAGAATGAGGTTGGAGGTGAAATATTGAGTTTCCTTTGATAGGTAGAGTAATTATGAAGTGTGCTTTTGAAGTTCAAGAAGACAGCCTTAGGACACAACATTTTTTAAAGTAAAAATTGGCTTGCACTCTGTTAGAATGATTTATTTTGCACTAAGAAATGGGTGTGAGACATGATGTGATTTAAAATTTCATCCCTTGATGGAACTGCTTGAGGGTGACATGTTTCTCTCTCTCATTCGAGAATGGGGGTGGTGGAAGGTTTTCTGTCTCTAAAACCTACTGTATAAAAAGCCAAGCTGCTAGTTTCTTTTTAAAGGGAATTTTGAAAAACAGGATGTAAACTTCCTCCTGCTACCAGGAAGCTAGAACCTTGATTCTTCAGAGAGCCACGGGCCATGAATAAAATTTGTATAGAATTATCAAGGTTGGTCGTTTTCTCTGGCCACCTGATAATTCCTGCCTGAGCAGAATAACACTTCATACTAGGTAATAGACATCTTTTGAAGATCTTTTTATTTATTTTTTACTGAATAAAAGCCAATCTTACAGCAGCCACTGTATATGTTCAGCCTGGAATGGTCATCGTACATTTTAACAGTCCCACCAAAACTTGCTTGTCCTTGCGGTCAGAAGACTTGCACAAACGCTCTCTTGTTTGGATTAAGCTCACATCCAGCCCATTCCTGATTTTAAGCACTGCTTCAGAACTTCTATGGTTTCTTTGGCTTTGCTATTTATTTATTTATAGTTATATATTTATATTTATATTTATTAAATATTTTCTTGGTTTACAAAAGTACATGCCTTGTCTCTTTTTTGCAGGTTGTACAGTCTTTCTTACAAATCTGTTACATTCGTTGTGAGACATTAGTGTTGAGTACAGTGCAGTCATACCTCGGTTTGCGACCGCCTCCGTTTGCGACCAATTGGTTTGCGACCGCCGCGGACCCGGAAGTGTTTACATCCCGGTTCCACGGCGCGCGGATGCGCAGAAGAGCCCCTCGGTTTACGACGAACTCGGAGAGCAACCTGCTCCCCGGAACAAACTGCGGTCGCAAACCGAGGTATGACTGTATAAGGTTGGGGAAGAAGGGGGGGGGGGAGAGGAGGGGTGGTGCGGTGAGGCTTATATTCTTTTGTATATTGTACGTGTGGGGTTCTCTTTCTGTTCATTTATTACATTTCCTTGGTAGTGAGAGGTATTGGGGGGCAGGGTGTGGTTGGTTGTCTGTGGTTGGCTGCAGTGGGGTTTGTTTGCATTGGGGGGTGCTTGTTGGGTCAGGTAAACCAGATTGATTCGTATGTTGTCGGTGGATTCTTGTTGTTGTCTTGCTGGGCTGTGTATGTGATAAAGGGGAGCCCTACTGGGGTGAAGGCGTCCTCTTCAATTGTCCCCATGTCAGTTTCAGTTTGTTGGTTAGTTTTTCTAGTATGTCCGTTTCCCATACAATTTGATACCATTGGTCTCTCCAGTGTGTGGCTGTGAGGCTTTTAGCTGCTGAGAGTAGGTGGATTATAAGCTCTGCATAATGTGAGTGGTCATTATGATCTTGGAAGATGTTCAGTAGGGCCAGTTCTGGGGTGAGTTCTAATACCTGTTTAGTTATTTTGCATATCTCTTGTGGGACTGCTGTCCAGAAGGGTTTGATTTTAGGGCATTCCCACCACATGTGAAACTATGCGGCTGCGGAGGTGCAGCCTCTCCAACATCTTGGTGAGGTTCCTGGGCATATCAGCACCAGTTTCCATGGTGTTAAGTACCACCTGTAGGTGAGTTTCAGAGGGAGTTCCCTTCTATTGGCTGATATGGACTTAAAGGGAGGTTCATACCACAATATAGCCCATTGGGTGGGGTTAATTTTATAGCTTATGTTGTGCTCTCATTATTCTTTGATTGCCTCAAAGGTTTTTTGGGGGGGATTATGGAGCAGTATTTTGAATATTGTGGATACCATCCCTTTGCCATGTCCCTCTGCTGTCAGGAGAAGGTTTTCAAAGGTGGTGAAGGGCCTAGTAGCTGCTGATTTTACTGCTGGATTGTTTAAGAAGGCATGTAGTTGTTGATGTGTTAGTCAAGGTATTTGGGTAGCCCCTAGTTTGTCTTGTATTTTTTCCCTGTTTAGGGAAGCTTTTAATGTTTAATATATTATTGTATTTTAATGTTTTGTTGGAAGCTGCCCAGAGTAGCTGGGGAGGCCCAGCCAGATGGGCGGGGTATAAATAAATAAGTTGTTGTTGTTGTTAATTGTTGTTGTTATTGGTTGTTGTTGGAATAGTGGGTGATAGATCACAGGGGTTAGTGGGGATGGGAATGTGGACAGTTTGCCTGCTTTCCCCTTCCATGCTTTGAACATGGACTATGTGAACCTGTTCAGAGTTGTGGTTATTTTCTTTAGTTTGTTTTCGAGAAATGGGTATGCTGTTATGGGGATGTTTTCAATGGTGTCTCTCTCCAAGTGGACCCATTGTTTCATCTCGTCTTCTAGAATATACAGGATTATGTGGCGTACTTGGTTGGCAATGTAATACCATTCCAGGAAAATCAGAGGATTTCTATATCAGGTTCCTATTGGAAGACCGGTCAAATGCCAGAGCACTAGCAGTGGCAAAGTTTTTATCGGTGGTCACAAGAACTAATGTTTCCTACTCCGAATTTGAGTAAGATGTCTGAGTGGTTTGAGGGCGGGGTGTCCCAGCTGTGTATCGCTTGGTAACGAATTGATGGGTCTATGGACCGTAATAAAGATTGTTGTTGTTGTAATACCATTCTATGTTGGGGATTCCCCATCCTCCTTCTGAAGAGGGGAGGCGCAGGTATTTGGGGCTTATTCTTGGCTTTTTGTGTAGTTTTTTCCTGCCACTTCTGGCAGTTGGGTTGGGGGAATCCAGATTGGGAGGGTTTGGAATAAATAGGTTATCGTAGTTTTGGAATTGTGATCATTTTGATCATGGCTATTTTGTCTGAGGGGGTGAAGTTGGTGTTATTCCATTTCCTCAAGTCTCTGTCAATCTGTCGCCACAGGGGCTTGTAATTGTGGAGCTTTAGTTTGTTGAGGTTTCTGGTTATTTGAACCTCTAGGTACCTGAGTTTGGTGTGACAGAGTTTTCTCTTTGTGATGTTGTTTCTTTGGCTTTGTTGAAGGGGAAAGAGAGAGAGAGATTATATTAACTGCATACATGGCAGCAAAGTCCAAAAACCCCAGCAGCTTCATGCAGATTTTAATGAGCACAGGATGGAACCCTGCAAGCCAAGGAGTCAAGTCAGAGCCCCTCCAATACCATTTTCCTGAATATTTCAAGGACCAGCACCTCTGAAAAACAGTGCTTTTCAGCCCTAAACCATTAAGATGGGCCAGAAGTATTGAAAGACACTGAGAGGTGTAGTAGAACTGAGACCTGTTGTGCTGCAATGTTAACCGGGTTGACGGTTCGAGCCCAGCCAGGGACAGCTATGGGCAGGATTCCTGCATTGCAGGGGGTTGGACTAGATGATCCTTGGAGGTTCCTTCCAACTCTACAATTCTATGATTCTTCACAAATGGATCATCTTTCCAATTCCATTTCAGTCCAAAAAGGTCCCAAATACTAAACCTGGATAAAAAAATTCCTTCAGTAGCACCTTAAAGACCAACTAAGTTTTTATTTTGGTATGAGCTTTCGTGTGCATGCACACTTCTTCAAGTGTATCTGAAGAAGTGTGCATGCACACTTCAGCTCATACCAAAATAAAAACTTAGTTGGTCTTTAAGGTGCTACTGAAGGAATTTTTTTTATTTTGTTTCAACTCAGACCAACACGGCTACCTACCTGTAACTAAACTTGGATTTAGTGTATTTAAGTGATCTGCTTCATCTGGAAGAACCTGAAGTTGTCATACCCTGCTTCCCCTCTGCATGCTTTCCTGGCCATATACCCTTGGCTTCCTTTGGAAGCACCCCAGGAAAAATGAGCTAAAACTCAGTTACCCAGTGCAGATCTTTAGCAGCAACCACCCTATTACCCATGGAGAGGTAAGGTGGTTTATTGTAAGAATTCATAAATGCATTTACAAATAAAGAACTGAAACATCATGAAAAAGCTGTGTTGTACACCATCCTAATCTCTGAGCGGTGCCAGATTCCAAGGGTTCCAGGCGCTTACAAAGGGTTTGTGTTTCCTTTAGGAATGAGGTACACCGGAGACTGTGGTTTCTTTATGATATATGGTTTATTTACACGTATACAACCTGAGCCTATGATTGAGGGGTTCAACAGCACTCCAAAAGGTCCTTGCTTCCCCCATAGCCACAGCCTTGGATAAAATAAATCAAGCATTGTTCTGACTCTCTCCGGTTTCCAGGTCTGAGGCTTTTCTTCTAGCTTCTAGCTCACATCATTCAACTCTCCACTCTCAACTCTGCCTTTGTCATTCTGTGAGTTGAGGGAGGGGAACTCACCCATTTGCTGTCTCTCTCAGAGCCCCTTCCTTTGTTCTCCTTAATGGCTCACCACCCAGGCTATCACCTTACCAGGAAGCTAGCTTGGCTATTCCAGGAATTACAATGGGGCCCAGGCCTAACCCCCACAAAAATACTCATAACAGTTGCTAGTGCTGATAAATCAGAAGTGGTACCTTGGTTCTCAAACTCAATCCATTCTGGAAGTCCGTTCGACTTCTAAAATGTTCGAAAACCAAGGCACAGCTTCCGATTGGCTAATTGGCCCTGCAAACAATGCCGGCAGCCAAAATGGACATTTGGCTTCTGAGAAGCGTTTGCATATCGGAACATTTACTTCTGGGTTTGTGGCGTTCAGAAGCCAATTTGTTTGTCAACTAAGCCGTACCACTGTAACTTTTAAAAACTGCAGAAGAACATGGCAATGAATGAGGGCAAGCACCTGACATCTGATACATATTTTGGAATACCGGTTACTGATTTCAATTGTTGTGGCACAAAGGTGAGATCACCACAGAAGCTTTGTCCCAGTCAGTGATGTGCGGAGGTGAGCTTTAAGTATACAGTAGCTTTTGGGGGTCAATTTCCTCTCCTGTTCTGCAGATCCTTCTATTCAACCTCAAACTGAGGTTCAAGCTCTCTCAAGTTGTTATTGTTTTAAAGCATTCAAAATAGAAACTGGTACTTCTACAAGAAGATGACATGTCATTGAATCACATCTATTGGGTGGTGCTCTGGCGGCTGGCCGGAACTTTTCATGTTCATGATAAAGTCTCAGAATATGTGTGCTATCAGCAGCTCCACATTTTTAGACCTAAATTAATCCCAGTCTTGTATAAATCAGGGGGGTCAGAGTCAGGGGCATAGCAGGGGGGGGCGATAGGGGCGGTCCGTCCTGGGTTCCACTCTGGGGGGGCACCACTTCGGGCCCCCACCTCCACCGCTGCTGATGCCATCACAGAGCGAGGCCCCAATGTTGCCAGCATCTGTGCCACTCTGTTGAGTGGCATGTGAAACAGCCAACGGAGGGGAGGCGAGGCTCTGTTGGCTGCATCACATGCCACTCAACAGTGTGGCGTGGGTGGGGCGGGACTGCGTGCGGAGCCTGGTCCTCTGAGCACCGTAAAAGGACATACAGGCTCCCGCACTGCTGATGCCCCTCCCTGGCCATAGCTGCCGAGTCTCCCGTTATCCCTGGGAAATCCCCGTTTTACCAGCTGTTCCTAGCTGAAAAAACGGATTTTTTTGTTTTTCCCCGGTTTATTCTGGCGCGGTGGCCATTTTGGAACTGGGCGGAGCATGCTCAGAAGCGACTTTTGATGCTGCTCTGCCCAGTTCCAAAATGGCTGCAGTGCAACTTCTGGCGTGGCGGCCATTTTGGAACTGGGCAAAGCAGCATCAAAAGTCACTTCTGAGCATGCTCCGCCCAGGTCCAAAATGGTGGCAGCGCTACTTCCGGTCTGCTATTTCCAGCCCGGTCCCTTATTTCTCTGACAGCAACTTGGCAGGTATGTCCCTGGCCCGCCCCTCCGCCTGAGCTGGAAGAAGCAAAGCACGCTACGGAGCGGTTTGCTGGCGGCGGTGCTCCAGCACCCGGATCCAAGGATCCCAATGCTAGAGCGGCGCCGCTGGCAACCCACTCCATAGTGCACTTTGCTTCTTCTTCCTGCTGGGGCAGAGGCAAGGGGCGGGCTCCCTGGCCCACCCCTTGCCGCTCCACCTGAGGTGGAAGAAGCAAAGCACGCTACAGAGTGGGTTGCCGGTGGTGCCACTGTAGCATTGGGATCCTCGGATCTGGGCGCTGGAGCACCACCCCCGGCAACCCTCTCCGTAGTGCCCATGCGCAGCAACCCGCTCCGTCGGGACGCATGCGTCGTGACGTAGCGACGTTACGTCACGACACATGCGTCAGGATGGAGCAGGTTGCTGCCCCAGTTGACAGAGAGGCTCTGTATGCCTCTGGTCAGAGGCATTTTAAGAGCAAAATGGACACACACAGGATACTAAACCTGCCCCCACCTGTGCCTTATTTCCCTGCAGACTGACTCCCTGGCATCACTTCCCCATTAGCTGAGCTTTGATACTGGAACTTAGCCTGGCTGGGAGTCTTTAACACATGGATCTGCCGCAGGCCTATGCAGCCTGAACAGACTATGCAATATAAATGTTGCTTAATCTTAAAAACATATTTTACCTTTCGCATGAGGGGAAACGTCTGGAATTGTGCCTAGCATATCTACTGATTTATGGAACTTGAAATATTTTTCAAAAGAGTGTCACAAATGCACGTAATGTCTCCAGATGCTAAATTTTGTATTTGCATCTCTGAATAAAAATGTAGCCAGCAAGATAGAGCTCCCTATTGGCAATACATCAGAGGAGAGAACAGAGCGTGACTTATTCCAGCAAGGGTCTGGTATACATTACACCCCATTAAATTGGCTCCAGAGAGGCCTATTTTGGATGATAAAACATAGAGAGTTTGTGTGATTTGCTAAAGCCTCTTGCTTTTGCCTATGCCCTGTCCTTTCTGAGGAGTAATGGAACTTATTATCATAAATGTGGAAGACTCATCAATCTGGAGTTGGATCCATTGTGGACGGCATAATCATCACAGCCATCATATTTTGCTCAAAGTCTGCGGGAGTCTGTATACGGTTCTGTGTGTTTTTAAAATAAAGACACCAAATAATCTCCAACTGGTGTTAATGATTGGGTAGTGGAAGCTCCTAGCACTGGCATTTGGGGCATGTAACATTAATACAAGGAATAACTTTTATAAATTGAATGTCATAGGTGACAGCTTTCTGGAGTGCCTTGGTGACCAACAGTATTGTCCGAAGCAACAGCCATTATGACAATATATCTCAGCTGATGCTTTTCATAGCTAACATGTTACAACTTCATTCCTTCCTTTGTATCTGGTGTGTAAAAAAATGGATAAGGTTCAGTTTTCCCTTGTAATTCTAGAATTTCGGGTCACTAATTTAGAATATAGGGATTAGCAGTAATTTCATGAAAGACAAAGGAAAGTGCTGGACACAATTGTATGGAATTTGCTACCACTATATAGCTATTTCTTTAAAAGGGATTACGGTAGATGCATTAATGGAGAGTAAGCCTATCAATGGATGCGAGCCATGATAGTTCCACGAGACCAGGACCAGCTCAACCATGAGGCAAGGTGAGGTGACTGCTTTGGGTGGTAGGATCCGCAGGGGCAGCAGATCCATGGAATGCATTGCCTGCTGCCGCTGCCACTGCTGTGATGACGGCAACTGTTGTGGCATGCTCCTTGGAGGGCGGATCTGCCACCTCATTGGCAGCCCTACCCCAGTACTGGCCCTACAGTGGCCTCTTGGCAAATAGGAGGCTCTGCTGGATTCCTGCCACCCTTGTTACCAATATGGATCTTTATCCCCCACCCATCCCCTTGCTCCTGATGCAAACCTTCACTCACCCTCTCTACCTAGGTGGTGGTGGGGATTTTGTGGTTCCCCTCAGGTGTCACTAAATACCAGTTTCTGGGGAGCAACAGTGGGAGATGGGCATTGCTTTCAGATTCTGTTTGTGGGCTTCCCAAAGGGAGCTGGTTGGACACTCTGGAAAACATGCATTATTATTATTATTATTTTAAACAACAGCCCTGAACAAAACACACACCCAAATGCAATATAGTTCTGCACCTGCCTCACAACTAGAGAAGAATTTTACCTTTTATTTCTTGTGTTTTATCTGTCACCAGCATCTTAGGCTCAATAGAGCACGTTAAGTTTGAGATGGATGATAATTTGTGTTTGTTTGTGAATATTCTATTGCAGTACAGAATTCTAGAAATGTGATCTAGTTTTTTTTGGTAAGTATTTTTTTATTGGCTTTCATAGATGTATACCAAAATATACTGTACATAGAAAACAAAACATTATCATAATATCCCTCCCCCCCATCTTGCCAGCTACTAAGTAAATATTCATGTTGTTGTAATATTTATTCCTCTTTTAGTTTTTCTATAGGATTCTCTCGTGTTATTCCATCAGAGTTGCATGGAAGCATCCATGCACATTGATATTCCATTTATGAGGTATGGGTTGTTGACACTGTCAAATTCCTCCTTCTGAACCTGACCACATATATGGACAGATAAAGCACGCATACAGTACATAAATCTTGGCAGTGTGACATGATCCATATTGTGAAATCCCTCCATAAGTTCATATACTAACCAAGATAACCCATTTTTATTGGCTCTGTTCCTGTGGCTTTAAAAGCCTTTCTTATTGGGGAATGTGCTTTATGTGTGCACTCCAAAGTAAATTATACTCCCACCCTGGGATTCCTTGAGCAGTGAAAGGGAAGTCTCCTAACCACTGAAACAAAAAAATGGGCAGTTACACTTAGCATTTCTCTGTCAATCCTGCAGTTAATTTTGCTTTCCCCACCCCACCCCCTTGCTCACAAATGCCATCACATAAATTTAGAGCCTGATGAATTGAGGGGAAAGTCTGCAAGCCACATGAGAGACAGCCCAAATAATATCACCCTAACAAAAGGTGTTCAGGTATGTGTGTGACTGGTGTCATAAAGTATCCAGTCACTGGCATGGCTTACAGTATTTTGCATTTGGGTAGACGTTCCAGTAGAAAATTCACAGAGTATTACTCAGGTGTTTTAAATGCAGTGTTCCTCTTTAAAATACATGAAAATAACTGTGTCCTTGTTTCCATGTGTTTTGAACAGCATGTTGTCATTTGAAATAGGCACTATTCTGAACTGATGCAATAAAGCACGTATTATCAAATTTGTTTTCCAAATTAATATTCTCCCTAAACTGACTAGGATAAGAAACCTTCAAGGAGACTTGCAGTAAAAGCTATCATTGGAAAAATAAACGCATTAAAAACTACACCTTCATGGATCCCCTTCATGGATCAATGCCTTGTCGTGGCGAAGGGGCTTGAATAACTCAGAGAAGCTATGAGCTATGCCATGCAGGGCCACCCAAGATGGACAGGTCATAGTGGAGAGTTTTGACTAAACGTGATCCACCTGGAGAAGGAACTGGCAAGCCACTCCAGTATCCCTGCCAAGAAAACTCCATGGACAAAGACAACAGGCATATAAAAGTTATGACGCTGGAAGATGAGCCCCTCAGGTCGGAAGGCGTCCAACATGCTACTGAGGAAGAGCGGAGGACAAGTACAAGTAGATTCAGAGCTGATGAAGCGTCTGGGCCAAAGCCGAAAGGATGCTCAGTTGCGGATATGCCTGGAAGCGAAAGGAAAGTCCGATGCTGTAAAGAAAAATATTGCATAGGAACCTGGAATGTAAGAACCATGAGTGGAGGTAAGCTGGATGTGGTCAAAAATGAGATGACAAGAATAAATATCGACATCCTGGGCATCAGTGAACTAAAATGGAAGGGAATGGGCGAATTCAGTTCGGGTGACTATCATATCTACTACTGTGGGCAAGAATCCTGTAGCAGAAATGGAGTGGCCCTCATAGTCAACAAAAGAGTGGCAAAAGCTGTAATGGGATGCAATCTCAAAAATGACAGAATGATCTCGATACGAATCCAAGGCAGACCTTTTAACATCACAGTAATCCAAGTTTATGCACCAACTACCGGTGCTGAAGAAAGTGAAATTGACCAATTCTATGAAGACCTACAACAACTTCTAGAAATGACACCAAAGAAGGATGTTCTTCTCATTACAGGGGATTGGAATGCTAAAGTAGGGAATCAAGAGATAAAAGGAACAACTGGCAAGTTTGGCCTTGGAGTTCAAAATGAAGCAGGGCAAAGGCTAATAGAGTTCTGTCAAGAGAACAAGCTGGTCATCACAAACACTCTCTTCCAACAACACAAGAGACGACTCTACACATGGATATCACCAAATGGGCAGCATCGAAATCAGATTGATTATATTCTCTGCAGCCAAAGATGGAGAAGCTCTATACAGTCAGCAAAAACAAGACCTGGAGCTGACTGTAACTCAGATCATCAGCTTCTTATAGCAAAATTCCAGCTTAAACTGAAGAAAGTAGGAAAAAGCACTGGGCCAGTAAGATACAATCTGAATCAAATCCCTTATGAATACACAGTGGAAGTGAGGAACAGGTTTAAGGATTTAGATTTGGTGGACAGAGTGCCTGAAGAACTATGGATGGAGGCTCGTAACATTATACAGGAGGCAGCAACGAAAACCATCCCAAGGAAAAGGAAATGCAAGAAAGCAAAATGGCTATCCAATGAGGCCTTACAAATAGCGGAGGAGAGGAGGCAAGCAAAATGCAAGGGAGATAGGGAAAGATACAGGAAACTGAATGCAGATTTCCAAAAAACAGCAAGGAGAGACAAGAGGGTCTTCTTAAATGAGCAATGCAAAGAAATAGAGGAAAACAATAGAATGGGGAAAACCAGAGATCTGTTCAAGAAAATTGGAGATATGAAAGGAACATTTCGTACAAAGATTACCATAATCAAGGACAAAAGTGGTAAGGACCTAACAGAAGCAGAAGACATCAAGAAGAGGTGGCAGGAATACACAGAGGAATTATACCAGAAAGATATGGAGGTCTCGTACACCCCAGGTAGTGTGGTTGCTGACCTTGAGCCAGACATCTTGGAGAGTGAAGTCAAATGGGCCTTAGAAAGCACTGCTAATAACAAGGCCAGTGGAAGTGATGATATTCCAGCTGAACTATTTAAAATTTTAAAAGATGATGCTGTTAAGGTGCTACACCCAATATGCCAGCAAGTTTGGAAAACTCAGCAATGGCCAGAGGATTGGAGAAGATCAGTCTACATCCCAATTCCAAAGAAGGGCAGTGCCAAAGAATGCTCCAACTACCGCACAATTGCGCTCATTTCACACGCTAGCAAGGTTATGCTTAAAATTCTACAAGGCAGGCTTAGGCAGTATGTGGACCGAGAACTCCCAGAAGTGCAAGCTGGATTTCGAAAGGGCAGAGGAACCAGAGACCAAATAGCAAACATGCGCTGGATTATGGAGAAAGCTAGAGAGTTCCAGAAAAACGTCTACTTCTGCTTCATTGACTATGCAAAAGCCTTCGACTGTGTCGACCACAGCAAACTATGGCAAGTTCTTAAAGAAATGGGAGTGCCTGATCACCTCATCTGTCTCCTGAGAAATCTCTATGTGGGACAAGAAGCTACAGTTAGAACTGGATATGGAACAACTGATTGGTTCAAAATTGGGAAAGGAGTACGACAAGGTTGTATATTGTCTCCCTGCTTATTTAACTTATATGCAGAATTCATCATGCGAAAGGCTGGACTAGATGAATCCCAAGCCGGAATTAAGATTGCCGGAAGAAATATCAACAACCTCAGATATGCAGATGACACAACCTTGATGGCAGAAAGCGAGGAGGAATTAAAGAACCTTTTAATGAGGGTGAAAGAGGAGAGCGCAAAATATGGTCTGAAGCTCAACATCAAAAAAACCAAGATCATGGCCACTGGTCCCATCACCTCCTGGCAAATAGAAGGGGAAGAAATGGAGGCAGTGAGAGATTTTACTTTCTTGGGCTCCTTGATCACTGCAGATGGTGACAGCAGTCACGAAATTAAAAGACGCCTGCTTCTTGGGAGAAAAGCAATGACAAACCTAGACAGCATCTTAAAAAGCAGAGACATCACTTTGCCGACAAAGGTCCGTATAGTTAAAGCTATGGTTTTCCCAGTAGTGATGTATGGAAGTGAGAGCTGGACCATAAAGAAGGCTGATCGTCGAAGAATTGATGCTTTTGAATTATGGTGCTGGAGGAGACTCTTGAGAGTCCCATGGACTGCTAGAAGATCAAACCTATCCATTCTTAAGGAAATCAGCCCTGAGTGCTCCCTGGAAGGACAGATCGTGAAGCTGAGGCTCCAATACTTTGGCCACCTCATGAGAAGAGAAGAATCCTTGGAAAAGACCCTGATGTTGGGAAAGATGGAGGGCACTAGGAGAAGGGGACGACAGAGGACGAGATGGTTGGACAGTGTTCTCGAAGCTACGAACATGAGTTTGACCAAACTGCGGGAGGCAGTGCAAGACAGGAGTGCCTGGCGTGCTATGGTCCATGGGGTCACGAAGAGTCGGACACGACTAAACGACTAAACAACAACAACAAAAACTACACCTATCAAGCAATGGCATTTTTTAAATGGTAAAAGTGAATAAAATTTGGCAACGTATAAAAGAAAGTATATTGGCCTACAACTCCAAACTCTGAATTTAAATAGCCATTTGCCTAGCTGTGATCTTGACTAGGAAATGAGAGTCACAACTAAAAAAAAGCCCTGGCTGTTCTGCTTACCCTGGCAGTATATGTGAGGGTCAGAGAACTTGGAACCAGGGGTGTACTAGGGGTTGGCAAAACTGGCGCCCATCAGAGGCACAGCCCCACCACCACAAAAAAATCAGCCCAGATTATACCTACCAAGGAAAGAGAGTTAATTGTGTGAGGCCAGAGGTGCAAGAAATTAAGATTGGGGTGGGTGGGTGGGTGGGTGACGGGACAGGTGGTGATTCCACTGCCATCTTCTTTACACTGGCTACCAATGGGGGCTTTTAACTCTTCCCAACTATTATGTGTGTGCACGGCCTTTGAAGTCCCCCCTTCGTGGGGGATCTGATTAGGCCCTGCCTTCCTCGCCACTTGCGCCTTGTGTGGGACTCGCTTAGCTGGTGACTATTGTGCTTTTGAATTATGGTGTTGGAGGAGACTCTTGAGAGTCCCATGGACTGCAAGAAGATCAAACCTATCCATTCTGAAGGAAATCAGCCCTGAGTGCTCACTGGAAGGACAGATCGTGAAGCTGAGGCTCCAATACTTTGGCCACCTCATGAGAAGAGAAGACTCCCTGGAAAAGACCCTGATGTTGGGAAAGATTGAGGGCACTAGGAGAAGGGGACGACAGAGGACGAGATGGTTGGACAGTGTTCTCGAAGCTACGAACATGAGTTTGACCAAACTGCGGGAGGCAGTGGAAGACAGGAGTGCCTGGCGTGCTATGGTCCATGGGGTCACGAAGAGTCAGACACGACTAAACAACAACAATTGTGCTAAAGTGATTTTTTTCCCCTGGGAGGGACGGTAGCCAATACAGTCGTACCTTGGTTCTCGAACGCCTTGGTACTCGTACGTTTTGGCCCCTGGACGCTGCAAGCCCAGAAGTAAATGTTCCGGTTTGCGAACCTTTTTGGAAGCCGAACATCCGACGTGGCTTCTGTTCGACTGCAGGAAGCTCCTGCAACCAATCGGAAGCCGCGCCTTGGTTTCTGAATGGTTTCTGAATGGATTCTCATGGTGACCCAAGCTTCTGGGCAGAATATATATAGGAGAAGGAAATCTCAGAGCAGGGGTCAGCAACCTTTTTCAGCCATGGGCTGGTCCACTGTCCCTCAGGCCATAAGATGGGCCAGACTACAATTTTGAAAAAAAATAATGAACGAATTCCTATGCCCCACAAATAACCCAGAGATGCATTTTAAATAAAAGCACACATTCTACTCATGTAAAAACACCAGGCAGGCCCCACAAATAACCCAGAGATGCATTTTTTTATTTTTTAAAATACATTTTATTCCAATTTTCCAAATTCAACAAATTAACAAAACCAATCTTTTATACAAAATCTTATATTCACATCTTTTACCTTGCTCCGCCGAGCTATGACTTCCCCCCCTCCCTTCATGCGGGTTTCTTGTTAATTCCCTTTTTTGCAGTTCCTTTTTTGACATATTGGTCAATTCGTAAGGTTTATTTTAATCCTGCGAGAGTTTTTAACGATCTACAGTTTTTCTCCATATAGTCCACATATTTACTCCAGTCCTTTTGAAACCTTGTCTCCCCCTGGTCACGAATCTTGCATGTCAATCTAGCAAGTTCAGCATAGTCCATCATTTTTGTCTGCCACTCCACAATTGTAGGTAATTCCTGTAATTTCCATTTTTGGGCTAACAAAGTCCTAGCCGCGGTTGTTGCATACATAAACAGTGTTTGATCTTCTTTTCTAATCTCTCCTCCCATTATTCCTAACACAGAGATGCATTTTTTTAAAGGACACATTCTACTCCTCTAAAAACACGCTGATTCCTGGACCGTCCGTGGGCCGGATTTAGAAGGCGATTGGGCCGCATTCGGCCCCCGAGCCTTAGGTTGCCTACCCCGTCCTTAAAGCAAGGGGAGCTGTAGCTCTCCAGTTATAGGATTACTGGTACATCTGCCAACATCACTGACCATTTGACAAGCTGGCTGGTGGTGATGGAAGTTATGAGTCCAACAAAACAGCTAGGGTTCTCCACTCCTGGCATAAAGGTTAGAACCTTGATGTTTCCATTACTGACAAGAGATGTATCCTTCTTCCCTGGGTTGGATTATCCTTAACAATGCAATCTTCTTCACCACATTCCACATACCTTGAGGCCTGTATATATTGCTGGAGAGGCTTTAACAGGTTAAGGTGCAAGCAATGAACAAGGCACTGGTGTTTATTTTAAAAGCTTTGAAAGCTTCTGCTGAGTCAGAGAGTTGCCCTACAGTCAAAGGAATGGCTTGTTTTAATTAGGTTACATCTGTACCATGCTCATTTGGTAAACCACTCCCTGCCCCCCTCCGCAGAAAGGAAAAAAAGTGAAGATAATAACAGGAGGTTGTGGAGATTTTTGAAGACTGTAGTTTTATTGTGGCACCAGTGAAAATACTTCAAGCACTAAAATAAACAGTACTCCTTTGGCTTGCCATACCTATAGGAGCTGGATTGAGTCACTAGGTGTTTGTTTTCCAAAAGCTGGGATTTCCAGGTTGGAAATAATGCTCTCAGATTCAGAAGCAGGCAGTGAAGAGGAATGAGAACTTTGCACATGCTTTAAAGCTACCCTTCTCTGACACTAAAAAGGCTGTGAAGCTGCCAAGGACTCACCTTCAGATGTTTCAGGCACAGACAAACTAAATTCATAGCTCCTTCCCAGAAGGATAGACTACCTCTGTTATGAGAGAAACATAAGTGTTAGGGCAAAATTCTGGGTGCGGGAATGCTCAGCCACCCATTTCATCAGGCAAGGGCCTGTGGTCGTTGCGGAGTATAAAAGGAAGGAGTCCAGCCACCAGCAAGGTTTATTACTGCGCAGCAGGTTCAATGCCAGACTGAACACCGTGAACAGGGCTGCAAGAACTTTTAAAAGTTCCCACCACCATCCCATAATGCACATCGAAAGCATCATACATACATCACTTGTGACAGGGTAAAACGTCAGAAAAGGGGAAGGTGCAAGGGGCATTAGCATACAGGTAAACAGGAGGTAAACAGGATTAACATTAGGTAACAATGCACGATGTCCCAGGACATTGATAAGCAAGTACCAGTAAGTATCTGGGAGGGGATCCTTGAGTACCTGGCGGGGAAAAATAATGGGTCCAGGTGTGTGTGTTGCCTCTGGCTTTGGTGGCTTCGGAGGGTCGGCAATGGCAGGAGATGGTACCTGAATGCATTATGGATATGCAGAGGAGCACCACCCTGGCTTAAAGGATTATGGCTGTTCCCTGCATCCCTGAGAGCCCTTGGCCAGAGTCGCAAAAGGCGGTATTCATTCATAAAGAAATATGGTTACATAGAGTCTCAGGCAACAGAGAAAGGGTAGGAAAGGGAGCCTTTATTGCACAGGGCTTGATCTTGAGGGGTCGGTGTTGGTGCGATACTAGAGTGGTGTTGTAGGATCAGACGGGGTCCCCTTGAGGGCATTTGTGCCAATCTTGATTCCCAAATGAAGCCTCGTTTGGGTGCCCCCCCTATAAAATTCCATAACAGTAAGAAAAACCTTTGCTCTAATGAATAAGGGTGTTGTGTTGTGTAGTATATTGCATTATTAGTATATAATGATCCAGAAGTTCATCTCATGGTTTGCAAGAAAAGGCAAGACCTGCCTGAAATAATTTAGATTTGGGCTTTGGGCAAACATTTGGGTCAGACTCTAAAGTAAATTTGTGTCAGGCTTATTTAGGATGCGTATATATTGAAACTTGAATTAAAATGTTGAAAAGATCAATTTTCTATTCATATGGACATTTATTCCCAGCTTTAGTATACAGTAGTTTAAATTTATGTCTCCTCATTTATTCCCCAAGTTCCGGTGCCTTAGTTCCAAAGTTTCCTGTTTCATCCATATTGCTTGCTTCTTTGATCTTTCCTGGTCAAGAACTCTATTGGTAGCCTTCGTGATACTGTAGGAGCTCCACATCTGGGGCTGGGATCCTTTATCAGTGGGAGACAACAGCTGATGCTCAGTTTGAATTTAAATAAATGAAAAGATCTATAGCAATTATGAAGACACAAAGTAAGACAGGCTTGTTGGTGAATGCAGCATAATAACTCACAGTTGGAAATATTTTTTTTAAAGGAAATAAAAAATAAATAAATCACTTGTGGTTATGTGGTCTTCCTCTGACAGGATAAGACTTTTAAGTGTGATCCAACAACCTTCTTCAGAAGAGCTGAGTATTAGACTGAGCCAAAAATCTCTTTGAAAGGGCATTAAACTTAAAGATGCCACTATTACAGAGCATAAGAGGAATTATATTATTTTCCTTCAAATTCATGCAGTATATCTTTATTTATCCATAAATAGCAAATTAATATCTTTGGCTTTCAACCTGTAGTTCAAGGAGCGATGTTTTTTAGATGCGTCTTTCTGCATCCTCTCATTCTTAGTATTTGTGTGCATTGCATAGAAAAGCAGTGTTTGCAGTAGCTCAGGGGTGGGGAACATTTTTCAAGGGCCAGCTTCCTTCCTGGGCAACTTTCTGGGGGCCAAATGCTAGTGACAGGCAGGGTCAGAGACAAACGTGGGTGGAGCAATGAATGTAAATGTCACTTTTGTGCAGAAGGCTAGTTTCTACACAACATGCCCAAACAAGCAAACAAACACTCTCTCTATCCTCTATCCAGGCAAGCGATAATCATGATCAGAGCTCAAATATGCATTCCAGCCAGGCAAACACACTCAATGAGGATATGTCTGGGGAAAGGGTGTGGCCTTGAGATATTCCAAAGGTAAAAGAAGATACTTATTCATACAGAAGTTATGTACAGTGGTATCTTGGAGGTGGTTGCTCGCCGAAGCAGTTGCTCGCCAAAGGCATGCTTCTGTGCGTGCCTAAATCTGGTTTCTTGAAAGCTTTCTTTCTCTGCAAAAGAGGCTTTCATTTTTTTCCCTTTATGCTCAGGACATTTGAGTTCTAGTTCATGTGGAGTGTTGAGCTTACCTTGTTATTTTAAGGTGGCTAACCTGTGGGATAGGAAAGCTGGCATCTGTTTTATGTGGTTTAGGAGGTGGGAAGACCCTAAATCCTATAAAAGGCCTTAGTCTTGTAGAAGAAAGGGTTTAGGCAGATGTTTTGTGGCCAGCAATGTAAAGTTTTGTTTTTGCCTTGGTTGTCAAATTTCTTGCATAAATAGGTCTATACTTACACACACACACACACACACACACACACACACACACACCATTGAGGAAGCACAGTAGACTAGATCATTCGACTTAATAATTTCTAGTCAATCACGAGTCCATCATAACTGCTGGCCATCCATCATATAAACATACTTCTCTTATTTATGAGATTTTCATAATATTAATCCTTCATGAGTAATCGGTATGTACTATGCAGCTACTTTAGAGAGCTTCATGTTCTCCTGACCTCCTGGGTCAGAACTTTTGTGTGTGTGGTATTTTCATGACAAATGCAGGTCACAACACTTAAGGATTCGTCAACCACCAAACAGGAACTGCTTCAGCTTGTCAACAGTACTGATCATCTGGTCTTTTTTCCTTTTATAACTCTGCTTCCTGAAGTTAAGTCTTTGATGGCAAGTTTGGGCCAGAATGAATAGAATCCATTGTTTCTGTACACATGCCTCAAAGAGCTAGTATTCATAATGATTTATTTCAGTTGGTTTTCTCATAGTCCAAAATACTATTTAAGTTCGACTTCCATCAGAATGTGTGTGTGTATTTTTGAAGGGTTCAGATACCTTCAGACCTGTAATAAGGAAAGGAAAGATGGCGTAGGTTGGGTATTATTTTTGAAACTCAGTTTTCAATGCAGAAATTTATTCAACTCCTACTCTTTCTGCTTTTTCCTATTTAATAATTAATGCTGCTTCATACAGCTAACCATGTTGTCTTTTAATTTTCAGCAGCTTAATGCAACCTCATTTCTTTTCAAATGTGAGGCGTCCCATCACCTAGGAAGGGGAACAGTGTGGAGTAATGGTTAGAGTGTTGGATTAGGACCTGGGAGAGCAGGGTTCAAATTCCTACTCACCCATGAAGCTCACAGGGTGATCTTGGGCCAGTCACAGCCTCTTACCCTCACCTACCTCACAGGGCTGTTGTGAGGCTGAATTGGGGAGAAAGAGAACTGTGTACACCACCTTGAGATCCTTGGAAGATAAAGTTTTATGTCATAAAACAAGCAAGCAAGCAAGCAAACAAACAAACAGTTTCAGTGTTATATAGACAACACATATCTACCTTGCGATTTCATTTTACTAATACTGTATTCACTTTAATATTAATATATCTGTAGAATGAGCAATGAACAATAATAACAATTCAATAATAATTGGAATCGGATATGATTAGCTGGCAATTACCATATATCAAAGCACCACTTGCAGTGAGATGCAACTCCTATTACTGAGGTTCTTGATTTCCCCCTACGCCTCAGATGTGAGTCTGCTCATGTGAAGCGAGTTCTTTTGACTACAAACTGAGGCATAGGAAGGGATGTGTGGTGGGTGCGGTTTGCCCCAGATGTCATGACTGAGCGGGGTGACAAAATGGCAGGCAAGTGGGTGGCAAACCTTGCGCCTGTGGCCAGGCACACCCGGCCGCAGCAGCAGCTCCGTTGCCATGTCATGTCTGACCCAGCTGCGGAGAGCAGGAGGAGAGTGAGCGGCAGCAGCTTCCCCTCCCCTCTCCCACCCTGAACTGTGGTGCATGGGAGGCCACCCTCCGTGCCCCCCCCGAGTGCGCCCGCCCTGGGCAGCATGGGCATATGATCCGCCGCTGACTACAAAGGACCCACCTCCAATGTCCATACATTGAGGGAAGTCTGCATGTGCAGGCTCCCAGAAGAGCTTGAATCCTGCACAATTGAGGTACCAAGACATTTAACCATTGAGTACGTTTGCTACCAGAGGTAAAGCCAGGGAAGCCACACAGCATAAAGTGTAGGGCCAGTTCCACAGCGGCTTTTAGAAAATGATAGTAATTTCCAGTCCAATGTACTGAGGACAAAATGGCAGGCTGTTGTTCTGGATCGCTGGCGTGCCAGAGCTTTCTTCTCTTCAGTCCTGCAGCTCCAAAACAAAAAAATGTGGGGCTTTACTGAAAAGGCCTCGTATCACTCTCGTGTGGTGCTCTCTGAGGGGAAATCCATCCACCTGATTAGCATAGTCCCTATTAAAGCATGGGGTGGGGTGTCTGTTCTTTAGAATTGTGCCTTTTCTTCTTTTTATGGCAAGTCCATCAAGTGTGCATTTTAAAAGTACATGAGTTAGAAATCACCTAATGCCCTGCATTCTGGGCATGGAAATTACATTTAACATCTAAACCCAATATACTCTTTTCATTCTTATACTTTGTTTAATAAAATATGTTTGTGGCATTATATAAATGTGATTTACATATATAATATAAATGCATGAAATATATTATGTTTATTATATGTCAAAAAGAAGTATTTAATGACAGAAAAGGAAGTACATAATTTCTGAGATCCTTTGGTAAAACTCAAAAATAAAAAGTGCTATCAACAAACTTTGCTCTCATATCCAGAATTTACTTGTGATTGTCAATATTTACTGGTGTCTGACATCTACCATAACAGAGAGGCAATTTTTATTATAGACTTAATAAGCTGGGTAGGCTTATTGTGTGTAGGCACTTGTTCCACTATAATCACTCATTTGTGCTCCCCCCAGCCTCATTTGTTGTTATGAAATAAAGCACTTGTTCCACTATAATCCCTCATTTGTTCTTTTCAAGTTCAGTAGCTACTATGAAATCAAGGGGGTGAGGTGGGGAGAGAGAGATGCTCGAAAGATTTGTAGACCTGAAAAAGTTTTTGCTCTGAATGCTTTGGTTTGTTGGTGTTAATAATAAAGTTTGAAGTTCTGGTCACAGGTGATGGGAAAGGCCTCTGCCTGGGACCTTAAAGAGTCTTTGCCAGTCAAAGCAAACAATGTTGGCTTAGATGGACAAATAATCTGACCCAGGGAGGCTGTGAGCAGAGAGGTCCGGAAATTTCTGTTGACACCCCTGCCAGGTAAAAGGCAACCTTTCATGATCATCATTATGATGTTGGTAAAGGTGGCTCATGTGGGAGATGGAGGCAGTGCTGTCCTCTGGGTTGTGGAGGTGATACTGCACTCACTGGGATGGCAAGGAGGCAAGGAGGTGGCAAGAAGAGGAGCTCTAGACACCTGCAAGGGCTGCTGCCATCCAAAAGCTACCCAGACCTCGCTACCTAACTCTAACCCCATCCCTGTCCCAACACGTTCAGCATCACAGTTGTGCCTGGAAGACACTACCTTTCTAAGACCCTAGACCTTAAATCAAGTAGTTAAAATACATGCACATTTATACCCTGTGATAAAAACACCCAGAGATAGAGATGTATGTAATTAAAAACTGATTGCTGTCAGGATCAGTATAGCAAGAGCCAAGTGTTTGTGGCTAATATCTGATGTTATCTCAGAAAGGAACAGCCCTGGAGCTTGAATGCATTTAATGCTTATTTGGTTTCCTCCCATACATAAATTATATTGATCAGCTTAAGATAACATGTAATCGTGTTGTGTGTGTGTGTGTGTGTGTGTGTGTTAGAGGATATCTCTGCTTCAATAAGACAACAAATAAACTTTGATGAAGCGTACCTTCCTCAAGACAGATGAGGAATGGATTGTGATCATGGAGACTGAATGACAGCAGATTGTGCCGCTTGCAACATATGCAGCCAGGGTATATAAGCATGTGTTGGGATCGATAAGGACCGAAACTGATAAGAAAAGAAGAGAACAGGAGAAAAGAAGGCAACAAGGGAAGAAAAGTCAGTCAAAAGATAAAAGGAGCATCTCCCTCTTTAAAAGGACCATTATTCAGCCTCTTGTAGAGACCCTCTGAACCCAGAAATGCTACTACGCTACAGAATAGCAATTTTTATCATGCCTGGCTATTTCACCTGCTGCACCCTTGGAAAAATGAGTCCTAGCCACATGTACAAGTGCCTTGATAACATCCAGATTGGATCACGGAGATACCCGGCATGTCAGTCTGCTTTGGAAGGCTTTCAGAAATGACGATTGCTACAAAATACAGCAACCAGAAACTAACGGGTACTAGCTGTATTAATATTTTATCGATATATGGATTTATTTATAGGACTGACCTGCTGGGAGCCTGAAGGGACCTGCCCTGCTTCTCTCCACCTAGCCTGGGGCGGGGCCTGACAGGCTCCATACAGGACTGCTGCTGCTGTTGCTGGGCAGAGAAGGCTCCGTTTCTGTTTGTTTCTGTTTTTAAAATTGCTTTTATTTTTTACTAATGCCATTTTAAATTGTGATTGATATTAATGCTGTATTCTTTGTTTTAGATTTTATGATTTATGTGGAAATTGCTTTCCATTTAGCTGTGTACTTTTTGATGTGTTTTATTTATTGCTTATGACTTTTGTTATGTTGATAATTATGTAAATCTTGTCATGTTGTAAGCCGCCTTGAGCATTGTTTTAACTATGGAAAGGCGACATACAAATAAAATGATGGTGATGATTTATATGCTAACTTTGGGGGCATCACCAACACAAGGCAGTTACATATTACTTTATTCCCATTGCAAACAGCAGGCAAGCTCTGCCCCTTCCCAACTGCAATAAGACCACCATGGTGGGAGAACAAAGCCAATTTCCCCACCCACAACCACCTCATGCCATAATTCTTACACTATTGGAATGGTCAGGGGTCCCTTTACCTTTACCTTTACTTGCTTACAAAGGTCCGTATAGTTAAAGCTATGGTTTTCCCAGTAGTGATGTATGGATTTGAGAGCTGGACCATAAAGAAGGCTGATCGCCGAAGAATTGATGCTTTTGAATTATGGTGTTGGAGGAGACTCTTGAGAGTCCCATGGACTGCAAGAAGATCAAACCTATCCATTCTGAAGGAAATCAGCCCTGAGTGCTCACTGGAAGGACAGATCGTGAAGCTGAGGCTCCAATACTTTGGCCACCTCATGAGAAGAGAAGACTCCATGGAAAAGACCCTGATGCTGGGAAAGACTGAGGGCACAAGGAGAAGGGGACGACAGAGGACGAGATGGTTGGACAGTGTTCTTGAAGCTACGAACATGAGTTTGACCAAACTGCGGGAGGCATTGGAAGACAGGATTGCCTGGCGTGCTATGGTCCATGGGGTCACAAAGAGTCAGACACGACTAAATGACTAAACAACAACTTGCTTACAAATATTGTACCACAGGGCTAACCATGTGGCAAATGTCATGTCTAGCTTGGCCCTGGTTTAAAGCTCCTTTGCACAAACCTGTGAATTTGGGGAGCTTTGTGCATTGCTTATTAAAATCATATTGCATGTGGCATAAAGTCAGAAAGGATCGACATATGCTGTGGCTCTTACCAGGCTGATCTAACCCTGGAGTAGGCATAGAATAGTAGGACTAAGGAAACTACTGCAAAGCCGATGAGTGAGCTGGATGACCTACAGCACAAAGGCATTGTTTTTTAAATACCAAAACACAAGGATTTCTTACAAGTATCGGAGTGGGCAATTAGCTTGCTCTACAGGGTAAAACTGTGCATTTTGGTGGACAACATATTTACTGGTAAATTAGTATTACCCCAATTTATAAGATTTAGCTGTCTCCTTTATTTTCAAACTTCATCCATATTCTGCTCCTCCTAAAAACATTATGCTTAGTTTCTCTCTTCAAATTGGGCAATGGAATTATCTAAAGAGGGGGGAATACATTGGATGGCACCCAACATTAGTCAGAGTAGACCCAATGAAATTAATGGGCCTACCCCTGCCCTAAACAAATCTCTCTTCTAATTCAAATAGACTGCCCAAAGCTAAAAATAAATGCCCTATTCCAACCAAGGAAATCCACATGCACAAACATGCATACATTTACAGTGACATAAATTAACAATCAAATGTGCAGCCCAAATGAAGATGCAATCTGCCTCACTGCAGTACTCTGAATGGGATGTACATCCCAAAGTGCATTCAGATGCAAAACTCTATCCACATAGAGTTGGGCTACTCTTGCAACTCACACAAATGTCTAAAGCTGGATTAGGGCCAAGGTGTAGTAATAGGCATTCTGACCTATGAAAGTTGTTTGTAGGATTGTGAACCTTTCAGTTACGGTGAAATGAGGGAAAATATTTTAACTTTTAGAATGCTGGGATTGAATCCAATAGGTTCAAGACAGGCAAAATAAACAGAATTCATCCACGTGGAAGAACAATATTAGTGATTCATTTTGATGGCGTATTTTTTTCTTTCTTAATTTTTATAAGAGAAATGCATGCATTGATGATATTAGGCCTTATCATTCCATGCTGGCCTGATCGTTGGTCGAAATGTGCCCTTCTTCCTTTGGGGCAGTGGAATAAAGCAGTGTTAATGTGGAGACCCTTCAAAAGACCAAGTAGAAGATGCATGGACAATGTAAAACTAACAGCAGAGCTTATGTGGAGGCGGGAAGCAAACAACAGAGAACAATGGAGAGAACCTGCAGAGGCGTACAGTATATACCAATACGGTTGTGCGGTGTTAGAAACTGGGATAGAAAAGCTAGGAGCCAAATAGCTTCTGGGACCTGGGTTGTGGGCGCCAAATCAGAATGTCTAGTTGCCATTTGAGGGGGGAGGGTCGGCAACATTTTTTATTAATTATTTTGATAAGCATGAATTAATATGCAATTCACATAAGTGACACATTGTTAATATCACATTTTTAGCAGAAATTGTTACTACATGTTTAGTTTGGTGTTTACAATAAAAACATTGGCACCTTACTTCAGTTTTCAAAACACTCTACTATTTATTGTTACTCCTTAACATATTGCCTATCCTTAACATACTCTTCGAGGCTTCAAAGCACATACATCTCAGTAATCCTTGAGTGTCAGCCAGGTGCAAGAAATGGCACCCAGACTTTGGGAGGTGCTCGCAAATGGAGAATCTTTAGGCTGAAAATGCACCTGGCTCCTTGCTAATTTCAAACCTTGCAGTTGTGAGATGCTGCAAAGGAAGAAGAAAGGCATCCAATATATGCACAGCTTGAAATATTAATAAGTGTTTTATTACAAGTACAGCTATATGCTGCTACAGCACTACTATCCTTAGTTGTCTGGAGATATTCTCTTTCCTTTAGCAACTCTGTCCCTACGAACCCCTGTGTGATGCACCTTGTTTACTCAGCTAAAGTATTTGATAATTTCTGCACTTATTGTTAACAATTGTGAATAACATAAATAGATGCAATGATGAAAATAGTCCATATGCATTTCATTAAAGTAGGTTTGACTAGCTAGTGAATTGGCATTCATAGCTATTAATGAATGTATCATGATTGCATGCTTAAACTATATAATACAGTGGTACCTCGGTTTATGAACACAATTGGTTCCGGAAGTCTGTTCATAAACTGAAGCGTTCATAAACTGAAGCGAACTTTTCCATTGAAAGTAATGGAAAGTGGATTAATCTGTTCCAGAGTACTTAAACTGAAGTGTTCATAAACTGAAGCGAACTTTCCCATTGAAAGTAATGGAAAGTGGATTAATCCGTTCCAGACGGGTCCGCGGAGTACTTAAACTGAAGCGTTCATAAACTGAAGCATGGGTGTAATTGGTTCCGGAAGTCTGTTCATAAACTGAAGCGTTCATAAACCGAAGCGAACTTTCCCATTGAAAGTAATGGAAAATGAATTAATCCGTTCCAGATGGGTCCACGGTGTTCATAAACCGAAAATTCATAAACCGAGGTGTTCATAAACCGAGGTTCCACTGTACATGAATTACATAGTTATTCCATGTACTTTAAATATGCTATGTTATCTGCTGATAGCATATGGTGGGTTGGAGAAGGACCCCAAGGCTATATTTTGCCCTGGGATCCAGGTTATCTCTTTGCAGCCTTGCAATTTTTTTTAATTGCTACATTACCCGAGCTATTCTATTGTAAATATTTTTCTTCCATTACTGATCTTATTGAGGAATTTCTGATAAGTTTCTAATGTATGTCAGGGTCTCCTAGAGTTGTTGTTTTTTGAAGGGAATCAGGTGGCGCTGTGGTCTAAACCACTGAGCCTCTTGGGCTTACCAACTGGAAGGTCAGCGGTTTGAATCCCCGTGATGGGGTGAGCTCCTGTTGCTCTGTCCTTGCTCCTGCCAACCTAGCAGTTCAAAAGCACACCAGTGCAAGTAGATAAATAGGTACCTCTGTGGCAGGAAGGTAAACAGCATTTTCATGCACTCTGGCTTCCATCATGGTGTTCCATTGCACCAGAAGCAGTTTAGTCATGCTGGCCACATGACCCAGAAAGCTGTCTGTGGACAAACACCAGCTCCCTTGGCCTGAAAGCAAGATGAGCGCCACAACCCCATAGTCACCTTTGACTGGACTTAAACGTCCTTTACCTTTACCTTAGAGTAGTTTCTAAATCTCTGTCATAGTAGAAGGTTCTATTAGAATAGAACAGAACAGAACAGAACAGAACAGAACAGATCAGAATAGAATAGAATAGAATAGAATAGAATAGAATAGAATAGATCTTTATTGTCATTGTCCCCTTGCAGGAACAACGAAATTTCTCGGTTGCTGTATCAACTCAGATATTAGTGGCCGTGGTAGCTGCCCAAAAGCAAATCAGTGTCACAACAGCTGAAGGGAATGGTGCTTTGGCCGGATCTAATAATTTCTGAACTTTTAAATACTTTTAATAGTCCCTGTTCTTAAATTCCTATTCTTTTAAAATAACACTCTTCCTATCCTTCATGCAATGTCACATTTGAAGACTATAAGCTATGTTACAGTTTCCTCCAAAATATTATTTACCAGTTAAGAGGATACGAAGAGATATGATAGCCATCTTCAGATATCTAAAGGGCTGTCACATGGAAGATGGAGCAAGCTCTGGACCTAAACCAATGGATTCAAGTTACAAGAAAGGAGATTCTGACTAAAATTCAGGAGGATCTTTCTGTTCAACAGCAGAGCGGACTCCCTCGGAAAGTGGTGGACTCTCCACTTTTTTAAACAGAGGTGGGATGGCCGTCTGTCATGGATGCTCTAGTTGAGATTCCTGCATTGCAGGGGTTGGACTAGATGACCCTTGGGGTGCCTTCCAACTCTACAATTCTATGATACTATTATTCTAAATGATTGTTGAACAGCACCCGAGGTTACATCCATGTCATACATTTAAAGTACATTTCTACCACATTAGCAGTGATGGCAGCCCCCCCTCCCCAAGAATGTGAGGAACTGTAGTTTATTCCTTAACAAACTACAGTACCCAGTATTCCATGGGGGGAGCCTTGTGCTTTAAATGTATGGTATGGATGTAGCTCTCAAGAGTCAAGTGTATCCGTGATGCCACAGATACAGGATACAGCAAAACTGTCCACCTTACCTAGACATCTCTTTACAAAGAGTTTTTCCAAAGGAGGAAATGTGGTACCATGAGAGATGGGCCAATAGCTTTGAAGGTTCCACTCTGGGGGTCACTGCATTGTTTGCCTTGTTAATGTGTTTTCTCAATTAGAGTGGCGCCTGGTTGTCCCACCTGACTTGAGGTTGTGCATGCATTTTTCATAATAAACTTTCATGTCTTAGTTTTATATCTGCCCATAAAACATTACTGGAGGCAGATCCATGGATGCGGTCTACTTGGTCCAAATATGGAAGGTGGAACAAGAAAAAGAAACAGTCCTTATATATGAAATTCAAAACAGCAACATTTGCAACATTGGTGTTTCAGAATTGTATACTTTCCAGTGGCCTAAAGTCATGTTGTGTCTGGATTGCAGGAATAAGGTGCTTGAAGGAAAGACAAGAGTTCTGATAGCTTCTTCTGTCACACAGACTCTCTAACTGGAAACTGGAAACCCTCTGAAATGTTTCTTTGTCATCAAGTTGTTAAAGGCATGGAGCCGCAGCACTCAACTACAACTCCCATCATACGATGCTCAACTACAACTCCCATCATTCCTGGCCATTGGCCATGCTTGCTAGGGCTGATGGGAGTTGTAGTTCAGCAACATCTGGCAGATCAAAGGTTCCCCACACCTTCTCTAGCAGGAAAGAAGAATGGCAACCCAACTTTTAGCTGTGGTCCTGGGCTTTCAGCAGAAGGTGTCAGGAGAATCCTGAGGTACTAGATTTTTGATCTGGATCAGCCAATGAGTAGATCAGTGTGGTGCATCCAAACAGGCTGAACTGGCTTTTTCTGTGATTCCTTTGCCTTTCCTGATCTCTCCTTGTTACTTACAGGACCAGACCATATTTTCTTCCTTTGCATTTGGCTCTTCATAAGAATCAGGGGGGGGGGGGGACCACTGAGATAGAAAGTGTTGGAGGGAATCTGTCCTACTCATTTTAGCTGCATTTTTTTAATAAAAAAATGTTTGTTTGTTTGTTTTTTATCCTGCATTTCTTCCATTCTGGAACTCAAGGGTTTCCAGGTGATAGCCTTCTAGCCAGGCACAGACCAGACCTGCTTAGCTTGCTTCATGGATAGCTCAGTCAGCAGAACATGAGACTCTTAATCTCAGGGTTGTGGGTTCGAGCCCCATGTTGGGCTAAAGATTCCTGCATTACAGGTGATTGGACTGGATGACCCTCAGGTCCCCTTCCAACTCTACAATTCTAAGATTCTGTGTCCCATTAGACCATGTCCTTTTCTGTGTATTGTCCCTGTATTGTCACTGAGTTAGCTAGTGACATGGCCAAATAAAAAGTTGGCCTTTGGTGTGTATGGGAGATTTCTTCTGCTCATGGGAGGGCTGTTGAGTAGAGGTGGGGAACCTCAGGCCTGGGGGCCAAGTGTGGCCTTCCAGGACTTTATCTGGCCTCAGGACACTCTCTAGGTCACATACCCTCCCCAAATCACCCCCCTCACAAGTGCTTTTACTTGGCCAGAATGTGTCCCTGACCAGTTATTATGCCTCTGGTTTACCAGGATGCAGAAATGTGTGTGTTAGAAATCTATGACTTGTTTAGCTGTAATATTACTTACTACTCAGAGTAAGAAGAGTTGTATACACTGCTGTAACTAATTTTGCCTTTGGCCCTGCACATCACAAGCATGTGGCCCTCAGAAAGCTCCACATGAGGGATTGTAGCTTTTGTGTCAGGAGTGAACTGGCAGTGAATCACACCATGCAAATTGGAGTTAGCTCTTTATTAGCAAGAACACAATCTGCACAGACTTGGCAGCGCATCCGGCCCCCTGAACACAGCAGATCATCCCCATGAATCAGTTGCCGAAAGTTCCTGCTTATCCAGGGTTTACCCCGAGCAATCAGATACTGTGCCTGCATTTAGCCAACCTATCCTCTGCCCTTTTCATGCCTCTTCTGGTTCTGGGATACCAGGGTCACGTCAGAGGGGGGAGAACCTCTTCTCCCTCTGATCACTCATTGTTGTTCCACCACCACTCCCTGAACTCTGAGCCTTCTTCCCTTGGTGGTTCCCCAGCTGGTTCCTCCCACCATCCCTCTGCATCCAACCAATTCATGACACCTTGGGCAGAAAAGGTGTCAAAACAAACAAAATCTAAAAACGATCTTTCTCAAGAATTGGAACAAGAGCTTACACACCTCTTGCACAAGCCTGAGGTTTTCCATCAAAACTGCTATAGCATTCTGTTAACTCTTGCTCAAGCTCTTATCTTGCATTTGTGGAACAGTGCTAGTTACAGAGCAGTATTTTCTCTCTGTTCACAGTTCTTTGAATCCAGTTCAGTGCTTATTTATCTTGGGCCATTGCTCAGTTTGTAGAAATGCCAACTTTTTTTTAATAAAAAAAATCTCTGCTCTTGTATCTTTAACAGCGACCTGGCACACACAAGTTAACGTTTTATGTGATGTGCGAGAGAGATGTTTTGGGGAAAGTTTCTGCTCTTTACATTTTGCTTATAAGGCTTCTGTTAGCCAGCAGAAAAAGTTGGTGGTTCTTTGAAAGACCTTCAGCCCTTTATATACTGTTCAAAGCTCTTTGGGGTGAGGGTAGGAAAGGTATATTAAAACAAACAAACATGCAAACAAAGCAGCTGTCATGTCATTCATCACCGAGAGAGGTTTTAATAGAACAAACTCTTTTGGTGAATGATTCACAATGAGTCACGCTTTTGCTTTCGGGATAACTTGATAGCTTACTCTTTCATCAGCAAAAGTTGGGCCTATAAAAGTTACCACACGAGATGACTTTGCGTATACAATCTTTAACATATGCAGACTCTCTTGCAGAGGAAGGGATGAGGCGTCTGCTTCTGGCATTGGCCCATACGTGTTCATCTTTGTCTGTCTGCATTTGGCTGCTGCATTCGCTGGTCTATAATCGATAATAGGGTTTAACAAGACAAACACAAACATGGCTTCAAAAGGATTTACCGTAATTCTACCACCTTAATTAAAGGGCACGCATCCATTAAAAAGTAAATGCTTGCTGCCCCAGGGCCAACAGAGAAGGCTGGGCTCTCTGCTACAAGCACAGCTTTCCTTCTTGCAGAACTGGAGCTTGGCACATCTTACATCTCCTAAAGAGGAATGGTGCTCAAGTTGAGAGGTTAGCAGGGCCCATGTTCAGTTGCAAGCTTGGCAATTACCTCCACTTTTATCTACTTCTTGGTTTCTTGAGACCTGCTCAGATAACCATGAATTAAAGTGGATTAAGCGGATTACATCTGGGCATGCCCTACAATAATCCTGTGGATGCTCTAGATTCTATGGCCAAGTTAAAATCTAGTATACCACCCCCACTAAGACTTCTGCAAGCTGGGTAGGACTCTGGACAAACCAGAGTGGTTTAATAATCAATCCCTCTCCATGGGGAACTCTGAAAACTGTGGCCCTGTGAGGAGAATGGGGGTATCCTAGCAACTCTCAGCACCCCTGACCAGCTACAGCTCCCATAATTCTTTGTGGGAAGACCTGACTGCTTAAAGTGGTATTGTAGTGCTGTATGATGTTTCCTGCTTGGCAGGGGGTTAGACTGGATGGCCCTTGTGGTCTCTTCCAACTCTATGATTCTATGTAAATGTGGCCTCAGTATTGCCCTTGTAGAATGAGCAGGGAGGAGGATGGGAGCATCCTCTGCCTCCCATTGGCTTCCCACTGGCTTTCCTGCCTTCTGCCCTACTGTCCCCTGGAGCACCAACCATGACTAGAGACTTCTGATGAAGTGTGCATGCACACGGAAGCTCATACCAAAATAAAAACTTAGTTGGTCTTTAAGGTGCTACTGAAGGAAATTTTTTTTTGTTTCGACTCAGACCAACACGTCTACCTACCTGTAACTATTCCTATAATATAGTAAGGGTTCCTCTTTCTAGATCTGTTTTGGGAGAAGATCGTTACAGCTTTCCTAATATTTTACAGACAGGTTGGAGAATACTTTGTGGTTTTCTCATTAAACCCATGTTCTGTTTTGCTAAAAAAATAATAAAAAATAATGTGAGCAAGCAAGGTGCTTACATGCTTCTTTCCAGAAAATGCATGTCTGCAAATAAAATGTGATTTATGAACGACATGCACATTTTAAATTGCATAATAACACCAAACTCTCCCAACCAGCAATTTTTGTTGTTGTAAAGCACAAGTTGCGCTCAAGATTTTGCTGACATGGCTCTCATAGCATGATGTGTTTTTTTGAGTCTGTACTGTCATCAAAGGGAGAAGGCAAAAGAAAATGAGTTATGGAGGTAATTTATAAAAATTAAGGAAGAGTGGCAAAGAAGGATAGTGTTTTCTTTTGCTGCAGTACAAATGCTCCTCCTGAGTGTACAGTTATGAGCCAGTTGTCCTGGTGCCAGCCTAGGGAAGTGTTAAGAGTTAGGGTTGGGCAGCTGGGACTCAAGCCAGAATGTGGTTTAGTCATAATCATAGGACACCTGATCTGCAAGTTTGCTATGAGTTTGAAGATTTTACACATGGCTCTGCCCCCCCTCCCCCAAGCTTCTTTGGTGTAAGCAATGAAACTTTTCTATAAATCTGTAAAATGTAGAGTCCACCAAGATTGTCAGTAAAGTTTGGTGCATATTTTGAAATTAAGCTTAAAAAACAATGAAAGGAAGGATTACCAAGAGCATAAGAATATAAGACATCCACATAGCTTTGCTGGATCAGGCCAAAGGCCCACCTATTCCAGCATCCTGTTTTCACAGTGGCCAACCAGATGCCTGTGGGATGGGAAGTCCGCAAGCAGAACATGAGTGGAACAGCACTCTGGCCACATTTAGCAACTGTTAATAATGAAGCAAATAATGTATCACATCAGGTAGTCCTTTCAAAGTCACTGATGTCCTAGGCCTTCATATCCATAGGGGGGAAAGTACCTTTGAAGAATAGTATCTCAGGTTATGGTAGTCAAGGAATGAAAGGACCACATGGAACATAAAGGGATACTATGTTGTGTACACATATTGGGTTTGCCCCCACATTTCTTGAGAACTTCTATTTATTTAGGATGCAATCCTAAGGTCCTGGAGAGGGTGTCTTATGGAACCACAGAGCTTAGGGCTTGCTGATCAGAAGGTCGTGGTTTGAATCCCTGCGACAGGGTGAGCTCCCGTTGTTCGGTCCCAGCTCCTGCCCACCTAGCAGTTCGAAAGCACTTCAAGTGCAAGTAGATAAATAGGTACCGCTCCAGCGGGAAGGTAAACAGCGTTTCGCCAGAAGCGGCTTAGTCATGCTGGCCACATGACCCGGAAGCTGTACGCCGGTTCCCTTGGCCAGTAAAGCGAGATGAGCGCCACAACCCCAGAGTCGTCCGCAACTGGACCTAATGGTCAGAGGTACCTTTACCTTTTTACCCTTCTGATGTTGGAAACAGAGTTCTGATGTCAGAGGCACAGAGCCTTTTGTCCTGTTGGTAGATTTTGGGGGGCTCTAGTCCAACCAGTGTCAGAGCTCTGACATCTGTAAGGCTGAAAATGGAGCATGTTGGAAGATTGCAAGACACCAGCTTGGATCTGAAGGATGCAAAACTGTCCTGGTCCCCTTACACGTCCCCAAACCAAGGAGTAATTTAGTCACTTTCCTAAATGTGGCTAGATCTCTCTCTCCCTACCATTATTTCCATTGGGAGGGTAAGCATTTGTTAAGTGGGTGGGAGCGATTGGAGGGCCACAACAACCCAATTGGCGGTCCCTCAGTTGATGGGCGGATCTGGCCAATGGGGAATTTTGAGTAATAACCGAGGGACCTTTATATACCGCTGCACGTTGCGTAGAGCTTCCTCTTTTTGCTTCGTGCACTGGATTAATATATATTTAGGGTCTTGGTATGACCTTGCTATGCCTTCGTGGGTCGTCTGCTGTTGCGGCAGGGTCCGGTAGGAATTTTCCCATTTGGCTGATTGGCTGGTGCCACTTGGGTTTCACCTGCCGCGTAGCAAATCATCACAACTTTGAAAGGTTTGGCGGTTAGGCATTGGTTCAAGGTGGTCTGGAGGGGGGGTGGAGCACCTGTCCCCTCCAATGCGCAAACGTATTCTGTTAAAGGAATCCAGGGATTCACCATGCTTTTGTTGACCCCTTTTGGGGGATAGGGCCACACAAGAGTCCCTGGGAGCATTTGGGATGAGCTTGAGTCTGATCCTGGACCATTACTCACCCACGATGTTTACCTGTATTGACGATATGGTGAGGCCCAGTCATCAGTGCTGCCCTGCTGAGGTCAGGTGCGGCTAGTTGGGAACCAATGCCTAAATCAAACCACTCACTATCTGTAATCAATAAAGTTGTGGCCAAAATTATGCCAATAACCTAAAACTAAATTCCGTGTCAATTGTGTCTTTATTTATTGGGAAGCTCCTGGGGCAAATAGGTAGTGAAATGACCCATAAGGGCTCAACTAGATAGATTTGTGATATCTGGCTTCCTGGATTATTTTTTGAAGGGGGATTAACGGCTGAAATGCTGGGTGGAGTAGGTTTCAACACTTCCCCTTGTGAGCTATTCCCCCACCCGATCTGAAACATCTCCCAATCCAGCTGCTATTTGTTAGATGCAATCTGCTGTTCTAAGCAATTCTACATACTACATAGCATCCTTCACACAAATATGCACATGCTTCCCCTAAAATGGCAAGTGCAAATTGCTGACATGAAGAATGAGTATAAGAGTGCCAGCATGTTATAGAAACATAACATGTGAAGCTTTTCCCATCACTGCACTGGAGCGCTGAGGAAACTGAATCATTGCTTTTTTGTGGTGCACTTGCAGAAATAGTGTTGGTGATCCTATATTCTATTGAAATTAGAGGCATACATAACCTTCATGGAGTTGAAATAACCAAGATCCAGGAGGAATGTAGGACCCTGCTCATGGATCCATCCTGGATAAATTATACGGGGAAGAGAGGGACAGGAACACCAATGAATGAACAGCTCAGTTCAGTCAGGGGAAGAATCTTGGTAGGTCAGATCAGGGGGTTCCAGGCAGCACAAATAAAATTTGAGCTGGACTCCTGCTCAACCTAAATGTGACAAGAAGAAGAAGAAGAAGAAGAAGAAGAAGAAGAAGAAGAAGAAGAAGAAGAAGAAGAAGAAGAAGAAGAGTAGTAGTAGTAGTTTGGATTTGATATCCTGCTTTATCACTACCTGAAGGAGTCTCAAAGTGGCTAATATTCTCCTTTCCCTTCCTCTCCCCACAACAAACACTCTGTGAGGTGAGTGAGGCTGAGAGACTTCAGAGAAGTGTGATTAGCCCAAGGTCACCCAGCAGCTGCATGTGGAGGGGCGGGGAAGCGAACCTGGTTCCCCAGATTATGAGTCTACTGCTGTTAACCACTACACTGGCTTTTTTGGACCCAATAACTGTACAAGATCTGGATCTCCTTCAGGCTTTGGAAATTCCACAGATTAGGGAGATCTTTTGGAACAAGATGACTTAGGGAAAGGACCCCGTATTGGGAAAGAGTGAATCAGAGAGCCAAACATACTCTTCATCTCAATGACACTGTCATAAGCAGAGAATGTGGAGGCCAATGGGTATTTTCCCTGAGCAGAACCATACTATTTTATATGGGAATTATAAGGTTTGTTCATGACCATTTGTGTGAATTCACTATGAAGTTCATTTTTCAGAAGCTGATGCACTGTAGTGGGCTAGAGATTTATAAAAATAAAATCCTGCTAGTGCTGTTTGAGATTTTCAACTCCAGCTGACATGCAGACACCTAGCACTGCTAATCCTCTTTTGATATCTTCCATAGAGCTCCCTGACAAGGGTGTGTATGCAGGACAGGAAGTGCCTGTCAGGATTCAGCTTCAGCTTAAATCCTTCTAGCGTAAACGAAGGAAACCAAGAACCGTCATCTTCTTCATCCGGAAGGGCATATGAATAGGGCAACCACCTCTGGGTTATCGTGCACAGTGCAATTTTTCTCTCTCTGTATGATTTGATGAGAGTCTCAGGCATCTGGCAGGCAGCATACAGGATGAAAATACAGGATTTGTATAAGCTAGAGAGCTGTTTAACTAGAGGAAGAGGTTTGGCTACATGTGTGGAGATAGGCCTGAATTCCTGTGAAATTTGTGACAGATGCCCTCCAAAGTTTATATCCAGTAACAACACAGCCTCACCACTTTGTAAAACCAAAAAAATAAATACAAAATACTAGGGACTAATTGTAGGGGGTTCTGCAAGGGTCTATCAAATAAGTAGATAAATGCAAACCCAAGACTCCTTCCATATTAGCATTTTTGTTTTTGTAGTTATTTGGAAGTTGATTAAAATGGTGCTTCCACATGATACATAATTTATTGTTGTATTTCCTGCCCTCTTTTAATGGCAAAGACAAGAATGAGAAATGCATTATTGCATCAGGCACAGCAATCCAAGGCAACCTGTGTTGTAAAATGCTGTCCTTTCCCGCATTACTTTTCAGCAGGTGACAGTTGCCTTTTTCTAAATTTTTCCCCAATTCTCATTTGGTTGGACTAATAAAAAAATTATAAGGGAGGAGGGGAGAATGATGATGCAAGCAATCCTACTGATCAAGTTTGGAAGAGGGGGGGGTCAAACCTACATTCCCACTCTCTCTCTAGAATAGCTGCTCTAATTTTTTAAAACCTTTTTGAAAGGGCCCATGGGTGCAGGACAGGGAATGGTAGAAGTGCGACTAGGAACTGCAGGTGAAGCAAAGCAGAAAGGGGAAGTTGTTGGGGGTTACTGGTTTCTTTTTAGAAATTAGAGGGCAGGTTTTATCACAGCTGCATATGAATGAAATTTTCCAACCACAAGATCACACTCTCAAATTATTATTGTGTACAAAACCTCTCCCTCAAATCTGGAGCAAAACCCACATTTTGTCCAGCATCAGGTCACCCTTTGACACATGTTTTATAAATGCCTTTTGAATACGCTTGCTGTAAATTTGCTTGCAGAGCAGCCTTGTGCTGGGCTCATCCAGACATATTTTGGCTGTATCAGAATAACCCTTGGCTCCACATATCTTTGGCCCATGTTCTGTGGTTGAACCACTTTTATGGAACCACCCAGACTTCATAATTACTGTACCATCTCCTTTGTCTTAGCCAATCAGCCGCTGGGAAGGAGATAATTTACTTAATTTACTGAATAAGCATTTGGTTGCATTCTGTGGATAACCCTAAGGGGGAAAAGAAAGAAATCACAAAAACATATTTTTCATCAACTGCCTGTATGAAACGGAAGACGACGATAGTACTAATTGTGTAGTTTTGTTTTGTGGAGGGCATTTTTTGTTCATACTTTAACAGCAGAAGAACACCATTTCAATAACACGGATAGTCTAAAAAACATAATTGCAACCTAATCCCATAGTCTTGATATTAATATTAATATTTGGAGTTAGACATGTTCAGATTAGTTCAACAAATTTACTTAACTGAAGAAGGTGTGGGAACTTCATTTTCCTACTTTTGCTGGTGAATAATCATTTCAGAAATCTGCTCATGAATGCAGCTTTTATTGTATAAGAGAAAGACATAAAAGAAAAGTGCAGTCATTACATAGAGTTCTTAATAATATACTGTTCAAATTAAAATGAAGTTATATCACAAACTTTCTATACAGTTGTGCAGAAAACTGTGTTGTCATGGAATACTTTCCATTTACTATACACATTGTTCCCTTTCTTTATGTCAGTCATTAAGCAGGTTGCCTGATCTTGATATCCAAGCATACTTTGGAGAAAATGGTACCAGATCTGGTAACTTGTTGTTTGGCTCCCTCAAGAGCAGTGCATTACCAGTAGGTATCCTGACGCAGGAGATCAACCTTGAGCATCTCTATTGCTCTGAGTTTCTACCAAAAGGTGGAGACCAGAAAGCTCAACATAGGAAATCATTTATGTAGAACAAGTGATTCTAAAGCTCTCCCCTTCACCCCAACATACACTTTTTATACTAGCTTCCTGCCTACTGACTCACGTTAGTAGCTTCAAGAACACTGTCCAACCATCTCATCCTCTGCCGTCCCCTTCTCCTAGTGCCCTCAATCTTTCCCAACATCAGGGTCTTTTCCAGGGAGTCTTTCTTCTTATGAGGTGGCCAAAGTATTGGAGCCTCAGCTTCAGAATCTGTCCTTCCAGTGAGCATTCAGGGCAGATTTCCTTAAGAATGGATAGGTTTGATCTTCTTGCAGTCCATGGGACTCTCAAGAGTCTCCTCCAGCACCATAATTCAAAAGCATCAATTCTTTGGCGATCAGTCTTCTTTATAGTCCAGCTCTCACTTCCATAAGGATAGTGGGCAGCAAAACTAAGAGGAAAGAAGCAAATGGGACACTTTGTCCCTTTAAAAAAACCCCACACCCCACAATGGACAAGAAGGCTTCTCCCCACTTTTCAACATCTCCTTCAATTGGCAGCAAAGGGAAGACACATGACAAGGCACTTCTTAACATCACTCCCCTTTTCAAAAAGTCCTTCCATGGGCAGAGGAGGTGGCACTTTCTCCATTCACAACATCCTCCACAAACTCAAGTAGGTGGCAACTATCTTATTCTCTCCTCTCCATATTGTCCCACAATTGCCCAGGCAAATAATTCCCCAATCCCCATCCCACCAGACTTTCTCTGTGCTACATTTTTGTAGTTGTTGGCATCTATCTGTCTCGGGAGACAATGGAGGAGTGTACCTTTTGGGGTGAAGACGTCAAAATATTGGAAGGTTGCAGTGCCTGCTGTGGCTGTTGCTGTTTTAGAGAAATACCTGGAGGAGATAAATGGCTTTCTTATAACTATGAAGAAACAAGTTATCATTTCAACCAGTTAAGTATGTAAACAAGTGAAAACTGATGTGACTGTCCTTGGTATTAGTCTTGGAAGAGAAATTTGTTTTTGTTTTATCCAGCTTGAGATAACTAGCACTGGGTGACTCAAAAAGTGTTTCCCATCTCCATCTTTTTCCATAGTCCCTGAATTATATCACAATGGAACGATGCCAAAAATACACCCTAGTTTACTGGCAAACTAAATATTGAAAATGAGAGGCCTCAAGCATGTTGCATGCTTTGCAGGAAGTTCCCAGACTTTTGTACTAAGACAGTCAGGCACCAAATAAACTAATCTCAGGAGATAAGCATCTAATCTGTTTTGCATAGGTGGCAAAAAGGAAATAAAATAAAATAAATAAAATAAAATGAATGGCCGTAGTCACTTTCCTCATAAATCAAGCAATTTTTATAGATTTCCTCTCTAGATGACTACTACCTATGCTTTTCTTTTAGAAAAAGAAACATGCTGGTATTCACCATAAAGTTCTTACAAGAAATGCCACAATTTTAACCAGTGCTTTTCTTCTAGAAAAAAGGTGCCAGTACTGCATACCCTTGAGTAAAGATAAAGGGGCCCCTGACCATTAGGTCCAGTCATGACCGACTCTGGGGTTGCGGTGCTCATCTCGCTTTATTGGCTGAGGGAGCCGGTGGTACAGCTTCCAGGTCATGTGGCCAGCATGACTAAGCCACTTCTGGCGAACCAGAGCAGTGCACGGAAACACCGTTCACCTTCCCGCTGTAGCAGTACCTATTTATCTACTTGCACTTCGAGGTGCTTTCAAACTGCTAGGTTGGCAGGAGCTGGGACCGAGCAACGGGAGCTCACCCCGTCGTGGGGATTCGAACCACCAACCTTCTGATCGGCAAGCCCTAGGCTCTGTGATTTAACCCACAGTGCCACCCATGTCCCATACCCTTGAGTACCCCCCAAAACAACAACAACAACAACAACAACAACAACGACTTGACTACTACACCTCACAATGTTTTATCAGCTTTACCACTAAACAGCAAGGATAAAAAGATATTAGCATCAAATTGCCAAAAGGGGTTTGCAGTCTAAATGGGCACAATTGTTTTCATTCAATTGAAAGATCACACATGAAGCAGGTAGGACTGCCCATGCTGCCCATTCTAAATAACAATCTTGCTGATCAGCTAATTGGTGAAATCCAACCCCCAGCTTCCCATCCGGGGGTGGCCCATCCATTTGTGAGGTGCCGCCATTTGCTTCAGGTGGTGGATCTGATCCCTGCCCCTGCCCTGCTGCCTGTCCTGCTGAGGCTTCAGAGGGGCTTTCAACACAGCCACATTACCCTAACCGCTGCTGCACATACACAAGCTATAGAATTAATGGGAGATGAAGTTTTGATTGATTTGAAATAATCAGCCTTATCTTTGGTTGTAGGCCTCTAGTTGTCTGCAGGCAAAACTTCTAAATGCGGGGGGAACCAATGATCTTAAGAATATAAAATATGAAAGCTAGCAAGATCCCTCTAGCACTTCTGCTTGGTAGTCAGTACAGCATCATTTCAACACAAACTTTACAATTTGTTCTCTCTCTCTCTCTTTCTCTCTCTCTCTCTCTCTGTGTGTGTAGAAAGATAAATAGATAGTTAGATAGATTGATTACTGGCATATTTTGGCACAACTTTTCTTTTAACACGCTTAGGTGACTCATAATTAAAAAGAGCAAGCACACTTTATTTGCTCTGTAGTGGTTAGGCTGAAACTCATTAAGTGTCGGCTCATCCGAGTGCGCAGTGTTTTATGTAAACAAGACCTCTGAGGAAGGTATAGTTGTGTAACGAAGATGAAAAGGAAAGCAGCCGGCTAATGTTGGGACAAATTAATAATGCCCATGTCAGGTTCTGAAAGGAAAAATCATTTGGTGCTCCGTAATTGCACGTTTCAAAGTAGAATATGAGAGAAGTTGCTAGCAGGCGGTTCGTCTAGGGGTAAGACACATGCAGAGAAGGTTAACTACTGATGTTAAAAATATCAAAATGGGTCAGCTCTGGTTTTGAAACTTTAGTTCTGAAATTAGGATGCATCACAGTCAACGAGTAAATGGAAGTTTGGGGAACTTTTACAAACATCCTGGTTAATCTGTATATCTCTTAGGAAAACCAAAAAGCATGGATCAGGCTGCCAAGTGTTTTTCAGACATGGGTTTCTCTGTCTCGAACAGCTGTTTGACTGCAGTAATTTGAATATGTTACTGTGAAAGCATACCAAGAAAGCTGTGACGATGAATTTCTCTTTGACAAAAGAGCCTCTGATAGGAAAGAAGCTGGCAGCTCTTAAGCTTTCTTTGTTACTTTTCTTTCCTTGGCAGAGTTCCTAGAAACCTGGAATCAGAAAGGGGCTTGTAGGCCAACAAGCCCAAAAACTCTGCCCCCAACCTGATGATCTGAAGGTGTTCCAGACTACAATTCCCAGACATCATGGTCAATGGTCAGGATTGATGGGAGACAACATCTGGAGGTACCAGGTTGGGGGTGGCTGTTCTGCTTGGTGCAGGAAGTGCAAACCTATAGCATCCCCAAGTGTCTCTGCTTGAAGACCTCCAGTGAGGAAGAGTCCATGCTTCTCTAGGTAACTTGGTCCATTGTCAAAATAACTGCTCTTACCACCAAGAAGTATCTCCTAATTGTTCAGCTAAAATGCTACTGCTATGCATAGCTGCCAAGTTTTCCCTTTTCTCGCGAGGAAGCCTATTCAGCATAAGGGAAAATCCCTTTAAAAAAGGGATAACTTGGCAGCTATGCTGCCATGTAACCTAATAAGCCCATGAGCTCCATTGGAGAACAAGGCTTTGTCTTGAATATATGGCAACCTTTCAGGTAATTGGAGAACATATCATTTACCATAGCTGCCAAGTTATCCCTTTTTTAAAGGGATTTTCCCTTATGCTGAATAGGCTTCCTCGCAAGAAAAGGGAAAACTTGGCAGCTATGATTCATTTACCCCCTTTAACCTTTTCTTCTCCAGGCTTAACAAAGCAGTTCCTTCACCCTTTCCTTATCAGCTGTTTTCCATACCACTAACCCTCTTTTGTTGTCCTCCTCTGAACTTGTTTGAATTTGATTATATTCTTCTTAAAGAAGCTACAGTGCCCAGTATTTTTGAGGGAAATAATGGGCTTCAAATGTCAGTAGTTGTAGTTTCAAATTCAGAAGTGCAGGTCTCTTCATGTTAGTCGCAGCTACATCCCCACCTCACACTCCCTTATTATACAACCTTCTACGATTATACAATATTCTTAAAATTATGCAATAATCAAAATGAGGGTTGCATTGCAATGATCAGTGTAGGTCTCCATTTGTTGCCGTTCAGCTAGATCTTCTATTTTCTGTGCATGTAAGCGAGCAGATGATTTAGAGTGCTCCAACATCTTCTTTTGGAGTGACTTAAGTAACAATAATGTCTCTGAAGCTGAGCAGGTCTGAATGTGGTCACTGCCTTGGTGGCAGACTTTTATGGGAACCCTATGCAGACAACTTCCAGTTCCATCATGGAAGAATGACGGACATCCATGTCGTAAGTAAATGAAACCTCAAAGGCGGAGGATCTAGATTTTATCATCTTTATAGCTATTGCCAATGGATTTTATTTTATTTATTTCTTTTACAATCAAGCCAACACATTTGAATTCAGCAATATTAATATCTGAAAACGTACTGCCATCAAGTCAGCTGTCTGGGGAAAGAGCAGCATGACAGAAGCTGTCCTCCTGGTCTGGACATAGTCACCTACTCTGCTCCTGGATCTGACCTGGGGAGAAGATTGCATCCAAGGAGGGAAAAACAAACAGAATCATCACTTAAATCAATACATGAGGAGAGCATTCAACCCAGACCCTCCCTGTGAGGATTCTAATTCCATCAAGTCAGTTACAAGGTGGGGTGGGGGCTGTTTTTAGTTTTTATCAAGGGCAAAGCATCCAGAACTGTGGTTGATGTAAGCAAGATGCTGCTGCTGCTCTCCTGTAGAGTCAGAATATGCATAGAGAGAATTAATATAACTGCAGTATAAAAAAGTGCAACCTTTTGCTTGAGCTTGCTCTGTCCCTCTCCCACCGCCATTCCTTTTTCCTCCTGTGTCGTTTCTTTTTAATACTCATTTCAGTAAGCTTCTCTGAGGGTTTGTCTAAAGGCCAGGTTATAAATGCATAGTGCACACACACACAAAAGATGGGTTATCGCTGTGATATGCATTCATGTGTGTGTGTGGGGGGGTGCCAACTTGAATAAAATATAGGGGGCAGGTAATCACATGATTCAATGCATGCGCACACCATTTGAATGGCAATGCCTATCAACTTGGGGAGGGGCTGGCCCCCTCAAATATTTTATTGGGGGGTGGGGAAGACCCTTCAGCCCCTAGGAGTTGGGGTGTGTGTGTGTGTAGCTGAAAGCCAGTGATTCTTTCGGAGCAAGCAAGCTGAACTCCTTCTATTTTAAGAGTTTTCCACAAACACAGAACTCCCAACAAATAAACTGAGAAAATGCCATTGGCAGTGGGATTAAAACATTTTTTTTATTTAGGGTGATTTCTTTCTTTTTTTTTTTTGCCCGGTAGGGTTTTCTTCCCCTTTTACAAAGCGCAGACCTTAATGAGTTCCAGGGGGACAGTGGCCTGTCAATCACAATAGACTTTTCAAGTATAGTCATCTCTGCCCTATCACAGAACCACAAGGCATGAAATAATTAGAAAGCCCAGAGTAACTGCTCTGTTTTACAAGAGCAAAATCCTTGTGTGGATCATTTACATAAACTTGTCACTTCCCATTACGGTTCAAATCCAGGCCGGGTAGCAATAATGGGACCGGAGGAAGGAAGGTGGGCTCTTCCTCCGTGGTTCAAGCAGAAGGGTGCACATGCGTCCAGCTTTCCATTCTCCCCCTCCCCACTTGCACTCACTGCATTAATGTAAAGTATCTTTGATTTTTCCATTAAATAGGAACTATTCATGCTGCTATGGCAGCAGACCATGTGCAGCCTCTTCTTCTTAAGAGAGGAAAAAAGGCTTTTGCGTCAAGCCATTGTTAGGAGAGAATTCACTTTGAGGAGCATTTCAAAGCTGATCCGATTGGGGAAAGAATAATGTTAAATATTGGGCATGAAATATTTATAAGACTGGTGCATAGGAGCAGCTGACAAAAAAAGTAGCCTGGAAAATAAACACTCTTCTGCTTGAACTTTTTAAATGTTTATGTGTATTTTTTTTGTCTCTCTGTGTGTGCCTGTGCAAGGGTCAAAGAGCATGTGTGCATGCAGTAAATAGATGCATAGACTTATAAATATATCTCTCTCCCTCTCTCTCTCACACACAAGCAGACACTCATACTCAAATGGTCGAAAGGCTTAATGGGATTTAGAGCAATCTGCATCTGAATTCTGCCTCTCAAGTATGGTAGCAATGACAGGTTGCTGGAGACTGTTTTTTAATCATTATGAGCAGAAAAGCCCCAAAGCAAGAGGCACCCATAGAAAAATTGAAGTGTTTCATGCTGATGCAGCTCCTATTCTGTGCTAAGCATTTCTCGTACTTGTTTTCAAAAACACGTCTGCAATTCATGTTTCTGCAACAGTAGTGTTAAGTGTGAGCGTATTTTGAGGAGTGACCTTCATTTGCATGGTCAACCTTGTATATAGGTAACAGCGACAGTCCACATGCAAATGCTGACAACCTCAGCTGAATTTCGAAAACATCTATATTTTCTCCACATTTCAGACATATATCAATCACATTTAGGATACACTGGCAACTTAATTTCTGAAACAGTTTTGTTTAAAACTGAATATATACAGTGGTACCTCAGTTTACGAACTTAATCTGTTCCAGAAGTCTGTTCTTAAACTGAAACCACTCTTAAACCGAGACACGCTTTCCCTAATGAGGCCTCCCTTCCACCGTTCGGCTTCCGTTCTTAGACCGAGGTAAAGTTGGCAAACCAGGACACTACTTCTGGTTTTGCGGAGTTCATAAACCGAATCGTTCGTAAACAAGGCCGCCCTTAAACCGAGGTACCACTGTATATGGGTTCTTAAGCTGTCTGGACTTCTTGGCAGTCGCTGAAGTTAGGACATTCACTGTGATGCAGAGATTAAACAAAACTGTTTCAGAAAAAAAGCTGCATCACAGGTATGTAAACACCATTAAAAAGTTGCAATGCAGAAAAACAAATCCAGCAAATCTGTAATCCTAATTGCAGCAGCTAGCTTCCCAGCAGCAATCCTTGCTGGGCCAAATGCCATGACTTTTTATTGTCCTAAACATTGCTTTTCTTGAGAAATATGCAAGGGGGAATTTCTAAGTCTCTCCTTCAAAGGGAATGCCTGGAGAAACCTAAATAGTTAAATTAGTCCTATATTAGTTTGAAATTTGGTAAATCCAGAAACCAAGACATCTTGGTTAAAAGACCCACCTGAAAAGGAGACATTAACAATTAGAACTCATTACATAGGCTCAGATCTTAGGCACATTCAACCATATTCTAAAGATGGCCCCAAATTGCTAATTAGGGCAATAATCGTGCATGTGCATGCATACACACAATATATTGAAGTTTTGGGTACCGGAAAAAGGAATGTAACAGAAGCATTTTGGGGGAGAAATTATTTGGATCCCACATACTGAATGTTCAACAACTACACACTGATTTCCACTATAGACTGCCTGTATGGAAAGGTGTCCTTTCTTATTCTCTGTTCCTTGCCTGTAATATGGGGATAGTCACAATCTCCTTAGGCTTGTTGTAGGTGTGAGTACAGTAAATACTGTAAAATACAGCAGTGGATTAAATACCATTGATCTGATCTATTTTAAGTGGAAAGTACAGACAATAGGGGCATACACCATTGACTACAAGATGCAGTTCAGGTTTCAGTTTGGTGCTTTGGAAAATACCGTAGCCTACCTTGAACTGAAGTGCTTTGGAGCCTGCCCAATTTGGCTCAGGGTCCAAGGCTAAGATAAGAAAACCAAGAAAGCCCCCCCCCCATATTGGGAAATTTAAAAATGGCTATAACATTTCACTTTTGTCAAAAGTGCTTGAAATTTTCAGCACGCTAGCCCCTCCAGAGTGGATTAAGCCTGACTAAATATATCCAGATAGGTCCAGGGGTGTCCCCCCCCACTTTTTTGCTGAGCATTTTAAAGCTTGTTTTTCTTTTTATGAAAACACCTACATTTTTATTTTATGGCAGAAGTGAATGAAAATTGCAGGTACAGTAGCCTCTTATGAAGAGACAAATCCTGTTAAATTTCAGAAGGATAGCTTTTGAAGGTTAGGCTTTACAGTTTGCAAGGTGGGTAAAAAAAAGAAAAGCACTTAATCTCCCCTAGTGTTTTGTGTGTAATTGCTCTGAAATTAACATACGTGGGAGAGGCTCTCTTAGATAAGTATCCCGTCAAATAGCAAACAATTAGTCCAGCTGTTTTTATAACAGGCACCTTTAAAGGGAGATCTAAATGGGATTTACTTTCCTCCCAAAATCTCTGGATCAGAGAGTGCAGGTAAAATAATTTCATCTGATTAGAAGCTTGGTCCGTCACCCACAATTAAACTCTTCCCTGTTCCGTCTTCCCACCTTGGCACTTGCTCTACCGCCATCCTTATGGCCTACCCTAGGATTTTCCATATATGGTAAGGCAAGAGATATTAGTTTCACTTTCAGCAGGCACTTGTCTGTAGTAGTTTTTTGGCATCCGAGTAACTAACACACCATGAAGCACTTCAGGGGTGGAATTTCCCCCCCTTTCATTTGTGGTGCCTTGTTATATCCTGCTTCACCTTGAACAAGCCCAGAATCCATATGAAGTGCCTTATTTTGGCTCAAGGTTCTGGATTTCTCTGAAGCCACTCGCAGCAGACAATACATCGCTCATCTTCTTTCTTTCAAATCTAGACCTCCTTTGACTGGCAGATTTTGGATGTGTAAGGGGAGAGGTAGTGCCCAGTCTGTGCTATTAATTTTCAAGATCTCCAAGAGAGAAAGCATTGTTGATGGATTAAAACCAGCTCTTTACCTCCCTTGCATGCTACAAAAGTCTAAATCCCATCTCAGGCAGGATTGCTCCATTTCACTGCATGGCTTCAGTAGATTGGGAAAACGGTTGTCATTCAGCTTTTTACCAAAGCTAATCAGGCGGAGCTTCTGAGGTGCTGGGATTTCAATGTATCCCCTTTTAATCGAAAGGAGCCAGTGACCCCCAGAAGCTACTGCTTCTCTGTTGCTGCCGCTGCCACTGCAGTGCACGGAGGCTGCTTATTTCTGCCATCTCAAAGCATAAACAGAAGGGTGTCAGGGATTTGAATCTAATATTTTAGTACTCCACACAGGCCAACTTTATTTGGTCCACCAGAGCTGAACCCTTTTATTCTCTTATAACAAACTGTATTGTATAATGCTGGAGGTTGCTCTGTGATTCATTTTGCATCAGTTCTCTTCCTAAATTTGTTGTTTCGCTTCTCTTCCTAAGTTTGTCTGATAAACTTTGGTTTTACAAGAAATGGCTATGTGAGGCAGGGAAGTACTTTGACAGGTGCTGGTCACAGTTTTACAATAGTTTCCTTGTCAACACAACCTGCCAGGTCCTCAGTTGTGTCAGGCACACTAGCGTTTATTCTCTGGCATCTTTGTTAATTCTTTAGCACAAGTCCATGCGCCTCGCAGGTTCCTCTTGTGGCAGGAGGGGACTTGTGGGGGGGCAGGATGAAGAAGGAGGAGGAATAAGTCAATATCATAAGGATAAGATTTGGAATTGGAGTAGAAAACCCGCCATAATCAATTAGAGAAGTAGGAAAACCAGGAAGAAGAGATTTGAGGAAGTCACAATTATAATGTGAAGAAAATAAGAATTGGGAATTTTTAAATTTTTATTTGTTTTCTTTTTTGTTGTGGTTGTTTTTTTTATAGGTAATGTGTTTATGTTTTGTTTAAGGCTTGTGTTAAAGGAGCAGCTGAGGGGAAACCAATCCCCAGAGCTCCTCCATCCCTGTCCTTTCAGTGGCAGGGAGGGGATAAGGGGGGAGGGGGGAGGGGGAGGTCAAACCCAGCCTTATACTGGACCCCCTTGATTCTCAACGGCCGCGGGTACTACTGGTGGCAGAAGTGGACTCGCGGGTGGAGGGTAATTGAGGGGACAGATTTTATATTGTATGATTTGTTTGTTTGTCTTGTTTGTATAAAAATCTAATAAAAATTATTTTTTTAAAAAAATTCTTTAGCACAAGTCCAGTGACTCCGGTGTGTTCCATTTAATGCCCCTGTTCTGGGACAGTAAGATTCAATAGCTTCACACTGTAGCAAAAGTAATCCCAACTGGCAGTGTGGATTGGTCAGAGACCATGATGAAGCGCCACACACGCTTGGACCAGTGCAGAAACATCATGCACAATCCTAGAGAATGCAGCTACCAAGTCTTTCCTTCAGCATTGATTGGGTTCATGCTCAGCATCAGCAGTAGGTATGTCTAGGCATCTATAAGCATCCAAGGCCTGACAGAAGGTCCAACTAGTAATCTACCCAGATTGCCATGGTGGCAAGGATGAGGGGGAGGAGGAGCCACCAACACGCCCTCTCCGTTTGTATTGCTGTTCTTATGGAAGCATTAGCACTTCATGTGGGAAGCATCAACCTTGTGCTGTAAAAACAAAAAAAAGCAATTGAAGAAAATGAATGGGTGAGCATATGGTGGTGGTGGTGATGCAAATCCTTGGCTAGCCAGGGGTCGATGACCAGTGATCTGGGCATGTGCAACAAGGGGACTGTGAAAACACAAGACCACTCCCTGTCTGCACAACTACCTGCCCTCTTCAGTGTGTGCCTTGGTATGTGGTTCAGACTCTCCATCTAGCAGTGGGGAGGAGGATGAGGATGAGGAGCCACTAATGGCCACTGAGTACCCCTAATATGGTCCAGGCCAACACTCTTCATCTGGTGCCCTTCAGATATTTTTGACAACTTCATGATTCCCAGCCATTGGCCCTGCTGGCTGGGGGTTCTAGTATAAACCATCTGGAGAGTACCAGGTTGGGGAATTCTGGTCCAGAGATCCCCGAGGCATAAGGAGAGCTCAGCAAAGAGGAGATGAGGAAATTTGAGCAGAGAACATGAAGCAGAAGATGAGCCGCAGGAAAATCCATTTCTACAGACTGGCCTGCATGTTTGTTTTTTGTTTTTTAGAGAACAAACACACACACATAGCTAATTTAATTCAACAAAATTCCTTGCAGGCTGGGACTTCATACGATAAGATTCTGCCAAGATTCCCACCTCCCCAGCAGCTGAATTCAATCATAAACCAACAAAACATAATGTTTCTCTATCACAACACAACATAGCTCAACTGCGTGTCATCTGTTAGCTAATGCCACTAATTGATCAGGATTTCTAAAGGAAGAGGCATAAAGCAACAATATGATTGTGTATGAATGAATCAATTTATTTTGGTCACTGACCAGAGTGTATGATTGACCATCAAAGATGACAGTGGATGGAACCCTTAACTGCCACAAAAAGGGAAGAAATTAAGGTTGGCATGTATACAAGAACAACTGAAATTAAAAATAGCTTGAATTGTTTGAGATTAGAATTTACAGCAAAGGTGGACTCCACTGGAAACATCTGAGTTTACAATGGAACACTGGGTGAATTGGAATTTGGTCACATGATCACATGCTTTAAAATTAGCAAACCTCTTTTCCTTGACTCAAGCTTTGTCTTGAGAAATGTGAATGTTCTTAAGTGCTATTCACAAATTCTGAAGTTATTCCAAAGCTTCATATTTCAAAACCTTGATAAAAATGTATTATTCACATCACTTCTGAAAGTTTCCTTAATTTTTCAGTCTTGCATTTTAGTATTCCAAAGCTTCATATTTCAAAACCTTGATTTTTTTTATTGGCACTCTAACCCTAAATACATTTAGGTGGAACTATGCCCTATTAATTTCTAATGAACATATCTCAAAATGCACTTAGAATTTCATTATCAAATATATAGATACCAAAAAAAGGAAAAACAACAAACTGGAAATATGAGAATTTGAATTTAATTTTTATCCAAACCCTGCGTAAGGATGCAGAATCAGGCCATTACCATATAAAAAGTAGTACACATATAGAAAGGGAAGCAGAAAGCTGCATGTGTCTGTATGGAGTAATGACATATCTGCATTACAAATTTATACTGGTTTTAACTGGGAACTGTAGTTTGGTAATGCTAATAATTCTCTGTTAAGAAATCTCCACCGCCAAACTCAGTCTCTTTCCTTAATTTAGTCATGCTTATTACTTTTAATGGGTCTAAGTAAAACTTAGTTGACCACTTACTCTGACCTACTGTAAGGCAGTTTTCTATGTTCTATGCTATAAATGAAAGAAAAGACAAAAATAAAAAGTAGGAATCAATAATGAAAGCCCTCCCCCAATGGGGAATAGAAGCTGATCAACATAAGGGATATTAGAGGTCGGTTCATCACTAATCTTTCTGCCGTGCTCAATAAGAAGAACCAAAAGAGACAGAAGCTGCAAGTAGGAAGCTGCTAATGAAACTTGCAGGAGACCTGGGCTGAATGAGTTTTACTTGTGCACTAACATTATAAAAGGCTGTTGATTGCTAGATAATGTAGCTCTATATCATATGCCATTCACAACCACAGTTTTAATTCTGCTTGCAGCCAACTGTGGAAAAGCAATGCCTCAGCAACACTAAAAGAGTCCAGTAAGAAAACAAGCATGGCTAAACAGCCCTTCTTCACTTTAGTCCTTTAAGCACATGATCAGTCCAGTTTTCTGCCCATGTTGAGGCATGCAACTGGCCTGAAACTTGACCTGATGTGCATATCAGCTTGTGATGTGAATTGGTCCTGATGATTCCAAGAGAGAATTGCCTATGTTCTTTCTTTCCTTGCAGGAAGCTCAAGCGGCTCTCCCTTCTCAGAGAGGAGACAGTAAAGCAATGCACAAAAACTGTGTTGTTTGCAAACCCAGATGATGGCTTACTCTTAAAGCGAGAAGAGTGTGAGAGAGCACACAAGAGATATAAACCTGACAATGATTTCCCCCCTTCATCTTAGTGCTTCTAAATCCTGTAGACCTCTTTGAGACGAGCACAAAATGTATTGCAATAATTTCATCCAAAATGAGCACAAAATGTACTGTATTGCAGTAATTTCCCTTTCAAATGTCTTTTGGGGGGTTGTATAATTTTTTTGTCTGCACTACTCCACTATAATTTAATATTCTGCCCTGGGACAATCTTGTCAACAAAGTATTGCGCTGAAGGACAGCTATTCTTAGGATTAAAAAAAAAGTACCTAAAATATTTTGAAGCTAACTGAGCCAATAAAGGAGCCAAGAAATAGATCTTTGTGAAGAGCATCAGAAAAAGCAAGTCGCTCTGTCTTGTTTGGCTTGGCACTGAGGGAGCATAAGTACGCATCAAAGCTGCTACAACATGTCTCGCCTTTACCTGAAGACATGAAGTCTCCTGTGCTTCGAAGTATCATGCAGCACATAGATGTGTCTGCCAGATGACAAAGAAGCACACAAGCCGCCTAGCGAGTGAGGAAGCCTGGGGTAGGGATTCCAAATAGAGACAAATCTCTGTCCCTCGGGGAATTTGCATTGGGTCGATCTGTGTAAGAGATATTTCTCTACTAATTAAGTCTTGATTCCTTGGCTTCACTTGAAAGAGATCAAGAGTTGTATCAAGTGCTCTGAGCAGGTGCTGACTAGCCCCAAAAGCACTGGTCCATCACACCAGGTATGGAGTTTAACTACAGTAACAGAGGGAAGAAAGAGCAAGGGAGACTCACCTTGAGTGCTACATTGTGCAGAACACTTTCAATTATAATGGCGTACTTAATAACTTTATTATGGCGGCTCCAATTTGGTTTGGCTCGGCAGAATTCCCTTTGGTAGCGAAAGATTCCCTGCCTTCCTTTATGTGAGGAATACTTAAGAAGTCAAGTTTAGATATAGCAGAAAAGACAGAGGGCAATTTAGTGCACCCTGGGCTCATCATTGGGTCCATCTGTGTTTTATTGTGGCTGTATTCTGAAACATTTGTGCATTAATCTACGGTGTGTACAGAGTTTAAAATCCAGACAAATTATCATGAAGTATTTTTTTTGGGGGGGGGGGGGGGAGGGAAACCAATGTGCAAACGTGAGAAAGTGAATATTGGAAAAAGAGAGAGGCTCAAACTGACTGATTCATTCATCCCTAATTTGTAATATATACTCTGATATGCACAGTATTAATGGAGCTACAGATTTGAGTCCTGTGACCCTGTATGTTGTTGAGCAAACTTCAACCTTCTCTAACCCTAAGCCCGGCACACACAAATTAATGGCTAACAGTAAATTGGTCACAATGGCTCTTCATCTAAACATTGCTCTGCCATGAAGGACCTCATCTTAGTGGTAGATCATCTGCTTTGCAAGAAAAAGATCCCAGCTTCAGTCCCTGAGAGATTAACAGTACAGTGGTACCTTGGTTTAAGTACACAATTGGTTCCAGAAGTCTGTACATAACCTGAAGCGTACTTAGCCTGAAGCGAACTTTCCCATTGAAAGTAATGGAAAGTGGATTAATCCGTTCCAGACGGGTCCGCGGAGTACTTAAACTGAAAGTACTCAAACCGAAGCGTACTTAAACCGAGGTATGACTGTACAGAAGTACCACCCTTTGGGAGGGATGGGAATTGGGAGTTCAATTTTGTTTTCTCTGATATGTTTCTTGAATTTTGGAGATTCAGAATGGCTGCTGCCATGAAGAAATGACCGTCTCCTTTATTTGAAAGCAGGGGATGAATCGGAGATTAAAGACAGTGCCGTCTTTTGTGTGTCTAATCAGAAGTATCTCCCCATGGACTTGTACCTCACTCAAATGTACTGATGTACTGTATCAACAAAATGATATGGAGACAAAGTTAGGGAGAGAGACCACAATTCCACAAAATTATTTCTCTCACCTTTTTGGTCCAGTTGATGTTTTTGGAACAAGCTCTGGAAGCTTTCCATTTTTTCAAAGGCTTTCATAAATATTATTAAAGTTGACCTGAGTTGCATTGCTGTTGTCTAAATATGAAAGCATTTAATGCAACCCCACAATGGAAGAAGTGATGTAGATGGGATGAATGGATGGATGGAACAACAGATATTACATAACTGTGAATTTTAAAGGTTTCTTTTTTCTAATTGACCAACCAGCTTTTAAAGAGAACAGATTAACTAACTTCATAATTCTTTTCCTATCATTTTAATGCCTTCTCATTGTGAACCCAGAGTAATACAGAGCAGAATATGCTTTTCCTGAGCATTTTTGGAGGAAAGCAAATGTAATTAATCTGGACCTAGCATCAGGAACAGTTTGCAATTGACCCACACATGACTTAACGGAAATATCATGACAGTTGGCTCCTTTCTAACTGCCGTCTTCCCATTCACGCCTCACCCCAGATCAATATATAGCACCTCGACGATCTGGAAAATTTCCAAATACTTGGGAGCTCAGACCCCCACACTTGAGCTAGGAGTAGCCAACTGGCAATGGCAGGAGCAGCAAACCCTTTGACTTCAGAATGGTTACAATCACTTTCTTTGAAGTCCAAACCATCATTTTATCTCTTGTTGCACATTGCCTGTGATATGCCGGTCCATTCCACACAGCTGTCACTCGGTGAAGTCGGCAGGCATTTGAAGACGTGTCAACTATCCTAGTGAAAAAGACAAGAGTTTAACAAACTGTTCCTCTTCAATGAAATTATTTGGATGCCTGATGAGAATATGATTCCGTATATTTTGTCCCATAAGGCCAATGACATTACAAAATCAGTTCTTAAAAACCCAGAGACAGCTGCCAAACTCTCTGGTAGCTGGAATGGTAAAGGCAGTGGGAGGGTGGGGAGATTAAGACCAATGGTGGTTTGAGCAGAAAGGTATTACTTAATAAGGTGCTGTCTCAACAGACTCTAAAGTTGCTCACTGAACTTTCTAAAATGTTATGATGATGTCCCACTGTCCAATAAGATGCATGCACAAATGCTAACTTGAGTGTGGCTATAAAAATACTTTCTCCCCCCCCCCCCAAACACACACTATTTTCTAGTCACACTTTTAGGAACAATAACTTGAACTTGGCAAGGTTTAAAAAAAGTATATGGCTGTTTCCTATATCCCACACCATAGCAATCATAGTAACTTTTCTTTTTAAATGAGGCTGTAGTTTTATGCACACGGAGAACCGAACTCCGTTGAATTCCGAAGGTTGTGCCTCTAAGTAAGCTTGTATAGGCTGAGGCTATTAGAGATAAAAATGTATTATTCACATCACTTCTGAAAGTTTCCTTAATTTTTCAGTCTTGCATTTTAGTATGTTGGATAATGACCTCATACATTGCTCTCTGCTGTATTATTCAGTGAGGGGATTTTGCAGCCTAAGAAATTTGTTGCTGAATATATAGTCTTGCAAAAAAAAAAAAATCCTTTATGTGAACCAAATTCAAATCAATTCTTGCTCTACTTCTGTTGACAGAACTTATGAAAAATGTAGGAATTTTTCTCAGAGACTACCTCTGCAAGCAGATCCAGAAACGGACCGGGGCTTAGCTTTATTTCCCAACTTAGAGGTGGAGCCTAATAAGTACAAATAGTAGAAGAACATACCATCTGTTCACATATTTCCTGAGATCCAAACAGTATCTCAAGCATTCTAAATAGCCTGGTCCTCACTTGACCCTATGGGCACATCCACATGGCACTTTATTCTCGACTCCATGCTGTTCATGCATGCATGCTTTGTGTGGTGTCTTCACAGTGCGCTCCTCATCAAAATGTATCCCATATTCCCCCCCACCCGCCGATTTACCATTGCCAATATGGTAATATGGGGTGCCATTTTTATGGCGATGCCTTCATGTGGATGCTGTGCAAAACAACACCAAGTCCACAATAAGCTGCTGTATGTAAATGTATTAGCAGACTCTTATGTACTAAGCTTGGATCCTAGAACAATAGGCAAGTAGGATCCTAGAATGCAACAACTGATTGGCTTGCAGGAGAAGACCAATCAGGCTCCAGGAAGAAGTTAATCAGCCTATTACCGGTAGGCTGGTAGGATCGTAGAATGCAACAACTGATTGGCCTGCAGGAAAAGACCAATCAGGCTCCAGGGGGGGAGCAGAATCAGCCAATTAGACGGGACTCATTGTGTAAATAATGAATATAAAAGCCTGAGGTTTGGGGGGCATTTCATTCACTCTTTTACAAGCTGCAATAAAGAGCATGAAATCACTACAGGACTCCGAGTATATTTCACAGACCCATTCAAAATGTCTGCTTTTCCTTTCCTGGCAATAATGCAGGAACACTGGGGAAGCATCACAGAATAACTCAACTCATAGCATGGAATTCTGATGTCTGGGAGGTCCAGTATAAGTCCACCACCACTCACATGTTATTGCATAAGTAACATATTATAGAATGCACTTGCAAAAAACCCAGCAGTCTGGAGGGGCCCCTAAACTTGTGACATGTATCTGTTAAAAGTGTGATTATGAAGAGGCCCTGAGTTTGGCTCATTCCCCTGGACAAAATTATGGACAAGACACCTTAGCTTGAATAAATCACGTATTGTGCTATATAAGCAAAAATAAATAAAAATGGACATCTGTCTCTGTTTATGGATAGTGCTTACAAATCAACTGCCATAGTGAATTAGTTGTGTGTTGTCTCTTTTAGCACGATGTGGCCCATTGCTCTCACACCCAGGCATTTGCTCTTAACCTGGGATAAACCTTGCACAAAGAACCTGGTGATTGAGCTGTGTAGAACCCAATGACATTCTCAATGCCTGTGTAGAACCTGGATTCACTGAAGGTTCAACAGACAACAACAAAATGTCCCAATAAAAATCCTATTTTAAGAAAAAGAAATAAGTAGTAGAAACAAGAACTGCAGCAGCTAGGTTGCAAGTTTGTGTCAGACAAGTGTGATAGAAAATAGAATCTACAGCTTCTTTTATTATCTGTTTGCAATTCAGATGAATGGAATATGCTCTCGTCTTTCACACTGGAAGGGTGCTCCAGGAATTTCTGGTATGAAAGCTGCCTACATCTGCATATACCATGTGCTAGACCTCTTGGCAGACCAGATTACATTTTTAAAAAATACTTTAGAAGTCCTGCTGTCTTTGTTTAATATACATACATGCTTTTTTTCCATGGTCACGGCAGCTGCTTTGTTACTGGAGATTTAAAGCGGAGGAAAGACTGTGCCCAGGCATAATCAAGGAACAAAATGTGCAGCAGTCAGTGTTTCTTAACATACTGTATATTCCTGCGCATAAGACTACTTTTTAACCCAGGAAAGCCTTCTCAAAAGTTGGGGGTCATCTTATATGCCGAGTCATATTTCTTATACAGCGAGTATATCCCAAACTCTATATTTTAACTGGAAAAGTTGGGGGTCGTCTTATACGCCCAGTCATCTTATACGCCGGAATATACGGTATTTATCCCAATAGTGGGTGTAAATGGTCCATCGCCCTCCCTCCATATGTTTCCCTTGCAACAACCCTGTGAGCGCCCCAGAAGAGGAAATGCAGAAGAGAAAAAGGCAGACAGAAAAGAAGAGACAGATTTGCACAAAATGTGCATGTGCTAATTTATATGCATAGCTGTCAAGTTTTCCCTTTTCTCGCGAGGAAGCCTATTCAGCAAAAGGGAACTTGACAGCTATGTTTATATGTATAGATTTAAATTTAAATACAAATTCAGTGCATCTCACCATAGCGGGGAAACTGTGGCATGTGTACCAGTTTAGTCTGCCATCCAAGGGGCACACTTTGGGTGTACAAATCCAGGGCTCCTGCTGTCCCTTCTTGGGATTATTTATCTTTAAACTATACTTGGACCAGACTGCGCATTCAGAGAGAGGATGTCTTCAAACAGAGGACTGTCATCTGTTAGCACTTCAAGTAGTGGACAGTCTTCTGTAAAGTAAGACAAATGGCCACCCAGCTAGAGAAGGACCTAGAAGGATGCTCTTAATACTCAAGCCAGTTCATATGGGAGAAAGTGATCTGTAAAGAAGTCAGCTGCTTAATGATTTAGAGGTCGAAACTAGCACTTTGAATTGTACTTGGAAATATGCTAGGAACCCATTTGGCTGTTAAAATAAAAAATTCCCCCCTGCCAAGCAGGAAACATCATCAAAGCATTCCTGACATATGGCCGTCAAGCCTCCGCTTAAAGACCTCCAAAGAAGGAGACTCCACCACACTCCTTGGCAGCAAATTCCACTGCCGAACAGCTCTTAGTGTCAGGAAGTTCTTCCTAATGTTTAGGTGGAATCTTCTTTCTTGTAGTTTGAATCCATTGAATCCTAGTTTGAGAACTAGGCTGTTCGAAAACCAAGGTACAACTGCAGATAAGGCAGGTTTAACTATTTATAATTTCCAGCTATCAAAGATTGGGTCTGCATCCAAAGCCGTGTATGGGAACTTCTGTAAAATAAAGAATTTTACACCTCCATCCTAAACACCCCCTCCGCCAGCCCTGACAAGTTACCTCCAAAACATAAAACTAGTCAGTAACCCATAATGAAAGGAACTACAACTTAGGGGGGGGAAGTTAGAGGTCAGAGTGCATGTGTAGGAGGCACCTGTGGATTCCTAAGGGCAGCCTTTCCCAACCTGCTGTCCTCCAGATGTTTCAGACTAAAAACACACATCAGCTCCAGCCATCAGGGGCTCTTGGGGAGCTGGCCTCTGTGAGCAGAAGGATGGGAAAATGCCAGACAGATATTTCTCCAGTGCTGATATCAATGTCACATTTCGAAGCAAGTTAACAAAAGAATTGCAGAAGAGGGATGCAAAGGAAAACTATTGATGATAGTCTGTACCACATCACTGTAGGCTGGCATGATTTCTAATGACCAGTTGCTCTGAGAGCTTTGCATTCGCCTTGGGGTCTATAGATCTATCATGGGTCGTTCTATTTCTGTTGCTGTTAAGATTTCCTGAGAAGTAGCACAGTACACTTTCACAGGCTGCGAAAACACATAATTTGTTGTGCCATTCTCTCTTGTGTCTTCTATTGGACAGGACCCTTTTATGGCTTCAAATGAGCATTTTCCCATGACAGTAGTTTAATGCGATGAAAATCTATGATCTCCAGGCACCTCTTGTGTAACAAAAGTGTTCCACCCCCTCTGAAATAACAATGTGGGGGGGAACTGGAGGGAAGCTGAAATGTTGGTTGGCAACCAAAAGGCAAAGAAGCAGCAAATTCTATGAACATTTATTTCAAAACAAACCCTACTTGATAAAATTTACAGATGCTTTCAAGTTAAAAAAAAGGTTTATCATTATCACTTATTGCAGTCAATGCAGATCCTTCTGATGGAAATACTAAGCTCTTCAGTAGTAAACATTACAAGTTTAGAAACATTACCACAAAGCAAATTGAGGGCTCATCTTCTATTAAGGTCCAGCATATGGTTGGAAACTACTGAACATATAGTACAGTATATGGCAGGGGTCCCCAAACTAAGGCCCGGGGGCCGGATGCAGCCCAATCGCCTTCTAAATCCGGCCCGCAGACGGTCCGGGAATCAGCATGTTTTTACATGAGTAGAATGTGTCCTTTTATTTAAAATGCATCTCTGGGTTATTTGTGGGGCATAGGAATTCGTTCATATTTTTTTTCAAAATATAGTCCGGCCCCCCACAAGGTCTGAGGGACATTGGACCGGCCCTCTGCTAAAAACGTTTGCTCACCCCTGGTATATGGTATCCAATATAACAGAATTTATAGGCTACAACAAATTTTCATTGTATCTGAAGAATTTACATTGTATCTGAAGAAGTGTGCATGCACACGAAAGCTCATACCAATGACAAACTTAGTTGGTCTCTAAGGTGCTACTGGAAGGATTTTTTTTATTTTTTTTCGACTACAGCAGACCAACACGGCTACCTACCTGTAATGAATTTACAGGCAGTGATTTTCTATTCCTGAGAATACACCTAAGATACTGTTCTCTGGAACTGACAGTTATTTCTACCACAAATATAATGTGCAAAAATTGAGAGGACCTCTAGAGAAAAAGAAAAAAATCCAATTCTATGCAGGCGGAACGATAAGTGGGAGGAGCCTTCTATGCAGGACTGGGACAAAGCTTGCTTAATTTGCAATAAGACTCTCCTGCAGAGCAAATGGGAGAAGGTAAGACCAGCTGGATACCCTCCTCTGCTAATGGAGAATGAGTTTTTCATTTGCCACTATGGATGATCCAAATGCAGTATTTGTACTGTCATCTTACGTTACAGACCATAACCGGTTTGACCACGGCCTTCTCAAGCACGTCGGGCGCCCAGGCACCGTGGTGCGGAGATCTCTCCGGCGCCCCCGCCCCGCTCCGTTTCTTGCCGCGGCTGGTGGGCGGGTGCAGCGCGCAGCACGGTTTCCACGCAGCGCCGGCGCCCTAGCACTCCGCACCACCCAAACTATCCCCTAGTGCCGGCCCTGGGTTTTACGGTAATTCCTTCTCTTCAGGGAACTCTGGGAACTGTTGTTCCGAGGAAGGGCTGAGGTCTCTAATACCTCAACACCTCCCCAAACTATTCACAAGTTCCTGCATGATAGGGTCAACCTCAAAATATATTGAATCCTTTTTTATGTCTTTTTTTTCATATGAATTTCAAAGAATAAATTAGAGGCAGAAATTACCTGAGAGTCAACAACCCAGCAAACAACAAGCTATCAAGACAGTCAAAAGTAAAGAGGCCTCAGGTAAGAGACTCTGAATGTTCCTTAGACCGTAGTATCCAGTTACGGGATCTGATTTCTTTCCGCAGGGCCTGTAAGGCAGAGTTGTTCCGCCTGGCCTTTGGCCTGGAACCAACTTGATCCCCTCCCTCTCTTTCCTTTTTCCTTCTGTGATGGATCTCATATTTGGGGAATTCCCTGGCTTTTTTTCTGGCCCACATAGGACCAGTCTGGATACTTGCCCTGGTGAAGATTTGACATTTTCCTCCCCAAACAGTTTTTGATTTAAGTTTCTATTGAAATGAGGCTGCATTTTAATGTTGTATTTAATCTTGTATTTAAGCTGTATTTTAATCAATTGTTTTATATCTGATGTTAGCCGCCCTGAGCCCGGTCTTGGCTGGGGAGGGGGGTATAAATATTATTATTATTATTATTATTATTATTATTATTATTATTATGCTTTTCATTTACTCTTTAGTCCCAGGCCCAGCCTGCCATCACATGGGGCTTCCACAAAGTCTCCATTTGCACAGCCCTGCTATCTCTTGCACCTTCTGGCTGTGAAATGCATTTAATGGAATTCTGTTTTAGGCTCAGTATGACATTTGAGTGAATATAAAGATAACATTCAGAAGCAGGGTGAAAATGTTTTTTAATGCCAGCTTCATTAACTACTGTGCTGCTGAAATAAGGGTCACTTTGCCCAGACTGAAGTAACTGTGGATCCCTAATTGCATTTTATTTAAATTATTGCATTATTTCAAACACGCCATGCTTGTTAGCAATTTAATATGGCCAGGAGCACAAATTAATTATACCTGGCAGCTTACTGCAGAGAAGTTATGGGAATCAATGTTTATGCTGTTTCTGTAATGCGTACCTTTAGTTTATACATTTAGATCAGTTCCTCCCAAATCATGCATAAATGTTTACAGCATCTATGTTTCCATGCAAATTGGATTACACTTGGCATATTCATCACAGAGACCCACTCCTGCTTCTCTTCAGTATTCAACTGTTTATTTTTCTTTCATTTAATAAGTGTGTGAGAGAGATTAGTGGGGAACACAATTAAGGTGGTTAATATTGACATATTTTAAGATTGCAGGACCTTGACAAATCTGTTCGTTTGTTGCAAATAAATGTTCATGATGTAGGGATAATATATGCTGTTCTCTTTATTGATATTGATACTCTTTTGGCTACAGTGCAGGTGTTATGTTGGTATCAAAGCCATATTTCAATAGAAGACTCTTCAGACATGGTATGCATAGCCACTGGTATGGTAGTTGCTCACAGACCAATACACATAAACATAAAGAGTTTTCTCCATAGGTTTTGACCTGGAATTCTAGTTGTGTACAGTGTAGATGTACAGTGTACAACTCTTTGTACACATTCCCACAAATGCATTTTTTTTTCTCCAGGGAGAGAGACTAGAAAATAGAGACTGTCCCAGCAGATGGGAACCGTTGGAGCTAGGGATGTCTACATTGTGATAGAAATAGGAGACATGGCTGATGTTCACATATTTGCCCCATGTCCAGAACAGAATTCAATCCAGCAAATCAATATTTTCTGTTGCTGGTTTTTAGTCTGCAAACAATGGGTAATTGATGATTGCCCATTTGTGTTGTTTCTCCCCTCTAAGTTATTGAAATTAATGGTCTTTGTATTGAAATTAACGGAGTGGGATAATGCAATAATAATGCCATTAATCACATAATTAATTATGTAAAATTCCACCATAGCTGACAACAAGATGAATAATGTAGCAACAAAAACTACACTGTTCATCTTTGCTGTCATCTATGGTGGAATTTTACATAATTAATTATGTGACAAAAAGCCAAACTGCAGTAGAACGGAAACAGCGCTGCATGCGACAATATGGGTTGGAATGGAAAACAGTGCCTTCTTGCATCCCTGGTGGAAGATTCAGTGCAGAGATGCTGTGAATGATAATTCACTTTGAATAAGATCTACCAACACTACCACTGCTGCTATGAAATGGAGCAGTATTAATCTGCTTGTTCAGTTTAATTGCTTGTTGAATCAAGTTCAAACCAGAACTGTCAAAAATGTGACCATTCAGAGCAGGGGTGCACAACCTGCGGCCCACCAGATGTTGTTGGACTACACCTCCCATCATCCCTGATCACCCGCTATGCTGACTGGGACTGATAGGAGTTGTAGTCCGGAGACATCTGGAGGGCTGCAGGTTGTGCAGCCCTGTTCCAGAGGAACACTGTCAGTCAATCTTCATGTTACAAAGTCCCGACTGCCCTCAACTAGAAGATGGGCATTTAATGGCACCATCCCTATGTTGGGGAAACCTCTTCCAGCAGAGATTAGGCAGGCATCCTTGGTATTGATATTCAGGCATCTCTTGAAGCCTTTTTTTTAAAAAAAAGGCCTGTGCAGCTGTTTAATTTTTTAAAAAAATTAGCCAGTCATTTCAATGGTTCCTTGTATATATTGTACATTGCTTTTAAATTTTATGTGTGTGGGCAATACAGTATAAAAATACTTTTATAAATAAAATTAAAGGCATGTGTCACAATGCAGAAATTCATTGCATGCTCTTACAATGCATAATGCAACTAGAACTCTGACAAGTGCAGGGGCACTAGCTCCTGGGGGCTAAGCCCTTTTGGATGCCCCAAATATTTCTGGGGTGGGGGCCAGGACCCCCAATGTCCAAAAAGGAAAGAGGTGAAGGGTGGAGCCAAGCATGGCATGGCTCCAGTGGCGAGTTCCTCCTCCTCCTTCTCCTCCTCCTCCTCCTTCCACAGAGGGGAAGGAGAGTTGACATAGTCTCCCACTGATGGCAGTGCAAGGAGGAAGAGTAGTCGCCAGCCACTGAAGCTGCTCAGCCGCTGCAATTGGCTCCTCCTGACATCACACACATGGTTTTGTGATGTCGACATCACATGTGACATCACACACACCCTTCTCGAAAGCTGGCACATGTGACATCATACACACCCTTCTCGAAAGCTGGCACCTCTGAACAATTGTAAAAGATTCCCTACTTGCATCAATAGAGAAGTAAGTTTGTTGGTGTTTACTTCCATCTGCATTGTAGATTTCAAGCAGTATTGTATCACTGTAAACAACAGCGGCTCCCCCTCATTATCCTGGGAACTGTAGTTTGTTAAGGGTGCTAACTCCTACTCCTATCATAGAGCCATAATTTTCAGAGTAGTTTAAACCTTAATCCATCTTCCCAGGGAATGCTTCAGTTCAGTAGCAGCTGCTAACAGAAGATGAAAATCGGGGGCAGGGGGACTCTCTACCAGATGCAGCATATATTAATAGTGATCCGTGGTCTGTGCACTGGCGCTAGAGTGTTTGATTCTCTTAGATGTGGCTACTGTAAATTTCACTGCCAAAGGATCATCTCCTTTTCACTGTCTGCAACAACACTACAAAGGATATCATTCTCAAACACACACACACCCCTCAAAAAATAAAAGAATGAATATTTACATTTTTCTAGAGAGACTTATTCTTAACACCTTGGATGCAGAGCAAGCAGCGACATAAATTTTTAAAAATATGCCACTGAATGTAGATGAATGCGCGCGCGGGGGGGGGGGGGAATCCAAAACAAACTCCTTCCCACAAATGAAATATCAAAGAGGAAGCACTCTAAGTCCAAACGTACATGGTATTTCAAAGCACAAATTACAGCGCATCTTTAAAATGGGATTGATCCTTTGTTCTCTGGCAGAGATTGCATTTTGAATATGAAACAAGGTCTATTTTCACAGAACTTGCATCCTTAACAAATTATTTTTAAAACGCTACTCCTCAGTGAGACTGTAGGAGGTGGGGGGAGGAGAGATGCATTATTAACAGCCAGCCAGACATAATACAATACAACATCACACAAATAATAATTCTGCTAACTCATTCATTATACAATTTTGAATCCTATAGCATTGAACTTTTTTTTTTTGAAAAAAACAAACTAAATCAGATTCCAGATTGATAGCTGCAGCCCTGTTTTTAAGCCTGAATAACTGGTGCACAGCGAACTTTGGAGAAGGAGTTTGACTGACATAAGGATGGGGGGGAAATTGATTCAGTTCACATTTAAGGGCAAACCTACCTAATTCACACTTTCCCAAACAATACATGAACCAAAACACAGTCATCCTAAGCAAATCACAGTTTTTCAAATTTTGCAATGCAGAGTAATATGTGCAAAAAGGCATATACAGTCGTACCTTGGTTTTCGAATAGCTTAGTTCTCAAACGTTTTGGCTCCCGAATGCCACAAACCCAGCAGTGATTGTTCCACTTTGCGAACTGTTTGTGGAAGCCGAACGTCTGACGGGGCTTCCACGGCTTCCGATTGGCTGCAGGAGCTTCCTGAAGCCAATCAGAAGCCATGTGATGCTTTCCGAATGTTTGGGAAATTGAACGGACGTCCGGAACAGATTCCGTTCGACTTCCAAGGTACAACTGTACAAAGACATATACAAAGTGTGCACAACAATGCATATATTACTGAAACTAGAATTATAAAAGACATTATATTGGGGGAGGGAGATTGCTTTCCAAAAAATGTGTTCAGTAGAGAAAATTGCAAACAAAACTGTGTATATTGGGAGAAATTTGCACAAAAATGCTGATGAATTTTAAAAAATTTTTTAAAAAAGTTGTAAAATTACGTAGGAAATAACTGAACTTACAGTTAGAAAATGAAAACCCAAGAGAAATCAAAATTGACAGATTCACCCATCTCTAGGCTCAGATCTGTGAAGCCACACTGTTTTGCAGAGAAAAATAAAAAAAATTCCTTCAGTAGCACCTTAAAGACCAACTAAGTTTTTATTTTGGTATGAAGGGAAATCTACACTGCAGGGCAGTGATATGCAGAATTTGCTTCAAAAAGATCAGAATGGTTTTGAAAGTGTTCATACAAGTGAAAGGGATTGCTGAAGCTGTGTAAGAAGGGGAGATATCACAACAAGTTGAGTGTGACGGTGAATATGTTGTTTGTCCCCATATTCAAAGGTACATTGATGCTCCATTTAGCTACCATGACCATTGTCTACATCCAGGGGCCAGCTTAAGGCATTTTCTTGCCTGACGTAGAAGAGCAAATGGTGTCCCTGCTCAAGTCAACATGAATAGGACCTGGGAATGGCTAAATTATTTTGGTACAAACACATTACATCTTGGTTTAAGAACATTTTGTTTATGAACAACTTGGATTAACAACGCTGCAAACCTGGAAGCAGGTGTTTTGGTTTGTGAACTTTGTCTTGGAAGCAGAACCTGTTCCGCTTCCTGTTGAGTGTGTTCCATTTGTAAATTGAGTCCCCTGCTGCTATGGGAAAGGACGTCTTGGTTTAAGAACGCTTTGGTTTAAGAACCAAATCCGAAACGGATTAAGTTTGTAAACCAAGGTACCACTTTTGTTGTTGTTGTTTAGTCATTTAGTCGTGCCCGACTCTTCGTGACCCCATGGACCATAGCACGCCAGGCACTCCTGTCCTGCCTACTATTCTATGCCTACTCCAGGGTTAGATCAGTCTGGTAAGAGCCACAGCATATGTAGATCTGCCTGACTCTGATCCTTTCTGACTTTATGCCACATGCAATATGATTTTAATAAGCAATGCACGAAGCTCCCCAAATTCACAGGTTTGTGCAAAGGAGCTTTAAACCAGGGCCAAGCTAGACATGACATTTGCCACATGGTTAGCCCTGTGGTACAATATTTGTAAGCAAGTTGTTGTTTAGTCATTTAGTCGTGTCCGACTCTTTGTGACCTCATGGACCAGAGCACGACAGGCACTCCTGTCTTCCACTGCCTCCCGCAGTTTGGTCAAAGTCACGTTAGTAGCTTCAAGAACACTGTCCAACCCTCTCGTCCTCTGTCGTCCCCTTCTCCTTGTGCCCTCCATCTTTCCCAACATCAGGGTCTTTTCCAGGGAGTCTTCTCTTCTCATCAGGTGGCCAAAGTATTGGAGCCTCAGCTTCACGATCTGTCCTTCCAGTGAGCACTCAGGGCTGATTTCCTTCAGAATGGATAGATTTGATCTTCTTGCAGTCCATGGGACTCTCAAGAGTCTCCTCCAGCACCATAATTCAAAAGCATCAATTCTTCAGCGATCAGCCTTCTTTATGGTCCAGCTCTCACTTCCATACATCACTACTGGGAAAACCATAGCTTTAACTATACGGACCTTTGTCGGCAAGGTGATGTCTCTGATTTTTAAGATGCTGTCTAGGTTTATCATCACTTTTCTCTCAAAAAAGTACCAATCCCAAGAAAGGTACTACTGGACCTGAGAGTAAAAATACAACAATCATAAATGAAACAACTAACAATGCGCTGACACCCTAAATCAGCTGTCTGAGGCTAGTTGTTTCAAGGCCCAACAATATCAGAGGGAAATTGCATGGTTAAATTGGACCAGGGGTCAGGAGCAGGCCAGGCAAGACATCAGGGGTGAGAAGTGTCTGTTCAGCACCTTCCATCTCAGGCAAGGAACCAAACCTGGAGCAACAGTTATATAGGGCCAGCCAAACACCTATTGGTTCATCAGATCACCTGATCTGGCTGGACTGACAAAGTTGTAGTACTATCTCTGACCATGACAAAGGTGGCGCTGTAGAAGAGCAGGAAACAGGCTTGAAGCACCATCTGTTTGAGGTCTGCCTTGATGGCACCGAAGGCAAGGCATCTAGGTCCTCAGTTTGAGACTTCCTCCATTATTTTGTCTCCATTAATCCTTTTCCATAGCCACCTAAGGTAGCGATCACAGCTCTCTGAATAATGGGCCACAGAAACATGAAGTGGTTCATTTTTCTCAATTGCAGTCTTGTATCCAATAAAGTTTTAAAAGCAAGGCCAACTTCTTAGAGCAAATGCTGGGAAATACAAATTAATGTGGGCTTCAGGAATACCCCCTAAACCATCCAGACGGCCAAGTGAAAAGAGGAGCATCTAATTAGAAGATGACAACAGACTGCACTAAAGCCGGTAGAGGAGAAAGTGGAACTCAGCGAGGGACCAATGCCAGTCTAATCCATTAACAGCCTGCTGTAATAATTATTTTTTTAACTCTGGCATTAAACTGGTGTAAACATAAAGAAGATATTATTAAACTTTTAATCTCCGGCAAAAGGATCCTCATTTTTCCTAACAGCATGCAGCGAACACCAAAATGCTGCTTCAATTAGCACCACTATAAATTCTCATTTAACACTTGGTAGGAGCATGCCAGCGTATATGTGTGTGTATATATATATATACCGTAAACCCCAAATGAGATGATGTTCCTTTCAGGACTTCCCATATGATTATGCTATTAGTACATTGACACCCCTTAATCATATTCTTAAAGAGGGAGAGGCATTGATGAGCACCATGAGCAAGAGAGGCGTTCATCCTTTCCCCTCTGAAGACATTTAATGCTGAATTTTATTTGACGTTAATAAAGGCTGTCTCAGTTTGTCTCTCCAAAATGGGCTTGCAAGTCTGAAGTGAGAATTCAAGGCAGGATCAACCAATAGGCCTTTACCTTTACCTTTAAAGGGATAGCCTCAGGGCCTCATATTTTTAGGCCCTCAGTTTGCCGTCTCAACCACAAAGCTCACTGGGTGACCTTGAACCAACCATTCTCTTTTGACCTTATCTTTCTCACAGGGTTGCTGTTAGGAAACCTATTTTCATGTGCCACCTTCAGCCCCTGGGAGGAATGACATCACAGTCACCATTGCGGTGCATTTATGAACCTCTTTCCCCATCCCTTCCTCTGCTGAAATCAGGCTTTAAAAAAGCCGCCTACCATAGCCAGTAGCCAGTTGTGTCCCTGATTGTGGTGTGTGTGTGTGTGTGTGTGTGTGTGTGTTTGTGCTGCCCAGAAGAGTTTCTCTAGCTTGGAAACATGCCCACAAAACCCAACACGTCGTTGACTCTGATTCATAATTTTGCCACAACGAGAGCCAGGAAATAAAATGAAAAGAACATGTTTGATGATACAAGTGTAGTGAATGATTTATGTCTGGGGGAAAAAATTATTTTAAAAAATAAATACATATTTTAATTTAAATCATTTGATGAGTTTATGAATTATTCATTTGTTACAATATGTTGTACATACTACTTAGGACCGACCTTCCTTCCTATTAATCATAAGACCTTCATAGCCTTAATCTGGACCTGTAATGATTAGATCACAGGGTGAAAAGGAAAATGAAGAATCAAGACCTGATCAGCAGAGAACCTCCATAGCCAAAACTGGATCAGAAGGGTGAAACCAAAACTGTCAGTTTCAGGCACATCTAGGGAAGGGACTGTGAACCTGTGGTCTTCTAGGTGTTGTTGGACTCCAACTCCCATCAACATGGCCAATGGTCAGAACTGATGGGTGTTGTACTCCAGCAACATCTGGAGAACCACAGATTCCCCATCCCTCTCCTAGGACCAGCACAGTTGTTATGTGATGAGACACCAAGGTTACAAAATGGAGCATTACCCAGAGCAGTAGAAATTTCCTAAGTACTGGTACAACCCCACCCAGCTGGGCTTGCCATTGACTCACCTCAACAGAAAAGGTGGCAAGGCTTCCAATCAAAGTGAGAACTTTTCTTTCCCTCACAGGATGGACTGTGGAAATTTTGTTGCCAACAGATATTGTTTCCTGAGAAGTTGGAATATGTATGGATTCTGTAACATCACAGTCTGCCAATCAACGTCAGACTCTTTCCAACATAATCACAATTAGCATGGCTGATCTTTGTTTAGTAGGGAACCTATATATTCTAAGGCCTTGCATGTTTCTTCTGTTTGAAAGTTTTCCGCATCTGGAAATATAGTTGACTTGCTCATAAAATGAAGGAACAATTGCCCTGTTATCAGTGAAGTATAATAGGATGAGTGTATTCTCTATTGAAGTTGCTCTCAGACAACTAAGGCCTATTCTATAGGATATATTAGTCTTCTTCTCAGCATAAATAGCACTACTTTACTTTCCAGATGTTAATTTTATGTTGCCTCTTGATGTCTACATCAGCTCATTAAATAACCACTATCTCTTTTTGGCCATTTAAAAATAGTCCCACTTGGCTATTCCTTTTCCCCCCTTTCTTTTTGTTCTTTTATTTTGTTTCCCCCCCCTTCTAACATAGGCATCTGCATTGCTACATTTAAATTCATACAATGTGACTATTATTATTTGTTTAACAATTATGTTAACTTGATAGCATAGTTTCCTATAGTTCAGTGCACAGCCCAGCACTGTCATTTTAGCGATGATATTAAATCAGGTCTCTGCCACCCACCCACCCACCCCTTTTGCTGTTTGTTCTTCTCTTTAATTATATTCATATCAACTACTTTGAAGTTAATTAGACTTTTGGGATATGTAAAAGAGAACTCTTTATTGATTCACCCCTAATATCTTATCTTTGGAATCTTTATTTCCTGCGTGCAAAATGTACTGACTGAGTCACACTTGCTAACATGTTGTGATGGGTATAGTGGTGGCACAAGTTTGATCACGTGAATACAAAGCAATTTCTCTGCTACATTTTGACTGATTGCTGGTCGATGTTTAGAATGTAAGTTTCCATTTAGCAAAGCCCAGAAGCATCTTTCAGAATCCATTTCTGACAACCCAGTGCTATAGCTGTCAATTGTCTGGCCCTAAGGTATGGGCCAGGGATGCGGGTGGTGCTGTGGGTTAAACCACAGAGCCTAGGGCTTGCTGATCAGAAGGTCGACAGTTCGAATCCCTGCCACGGGGTGAGCTCCCGTTGCTTGGTCCCTGCTCCTGCCAACCTAGCAGTTCGAAAGCACATCAAAGACAAGTGCAAGTAGATAAATAGGTACTGCTACAGCAGGAAGGTAAACAGCATTTCCGTGTGCTGCTCTGGTTCGCCAGAAGCAGCTTTGTCATGCTGGCCACATGACCTGGAAGCTGTACGCCGGCTCCCTTGGCCAATAACGTGAGATGAGTGCCACAACCCCAGAGTCAGTCACGACTGGATCTAATGGTCCCTTTATCTTTACCTCAAGGTGTGGGCCAGTTTTCTATCAATTGGGCACTGATGCCTGCACTCAACACACCACTTTAGCTATGCATCAAGGTGCAAGTCCATCAAACCTCAGCAGGATCGGCCATTAGGTCATCCAGGGTCTGGGACCTGCGAGGCAGTGGCTGTTGGTCCAAGCTGGCCAGAGGCAGTGGTGAGTTCCAGAATGAACAAAAAAAAGTGTTTAACAGGTCAGATGCAAGTATGTAGAATAAGGAATGCAGTTATCATGATTGAAGGGAGCAATCAGGTAAAGAGAGCAGGAGACTAGCACAATCCTTACCCTACAGACAAGTTGCTGAGATGAAGGATGAAGCTCTGAGGTCCAATCTGCCCTATGGAACCATACCATTTTAAGCAGTAGCTTCCCCCCAAATTATTGTGGGGCCTGTAGTTTGTTATGGGTGCTGAGGGTTGTTAGGAGACCCCATTCCCCTCACAGAACTACAATTCTCAAAGTTTGCTTGGGAAAAGGGACTGATTGCTAAACCACTCTGGGAACTACAGTGTTATGAAGGGGACAGCCTAACAACTCTCAGCACCCTCAACAAACTATGGTTCCCTGGATTATTTGAATCATAGAATCATAGAGTTGGAAGAGACCACAAGGGCTATCCAGTCCAACCCCCGGGGCTAAGCAGGAAACACCATCAAAGCATTCCTGTCAGATGGCTGTCAAGCCTCTGCTTAAAGACCTCCAAAGAAGGAGACTCCACCACACTCCTTGGTAGCAAATTCCACTGCCGAACAGCTCTTACTGTCAGGAAGTTCTTCTTTGTGGGAAGCAGAGACTGTTTAAAGTGGTGTGATACTGCTTTAAATATGTAGAGTAGAAGTAGGTGGAGCCTAACACAAAATGAACAACATAAAGAAACGCATACAGTCCTATAACAAAATTTAGCATTGTGGGGTGCTTCTCTTTATGGTTCTAGCCATTCCCTTCCATCCTGTCTGCATGGATATCTGCCTTCCACCCCAAACAGGTAGTCAGCTTTTCGTGCCCCTTTGACAAATTCAATCTTCATTGGATTTCTTTGGATTTTTTCAATGGAGACACTGGTGCCCAGTCTCAGTGACATTAAAATCTTGGGTGTCTCCATTGATTTCTATAGACAACTCTCACTTCTGTTCCCAGGGACATCTAAAAATAGTTTCTTAGAATGAGACAGGAAATAACCTATCCAGACAATGTGATTGATGGTTCTCTCTATTTCCCACCCTGTGAGTTTCTTTCTCTGTCCTCTTTTTCCAGCCACTTCAGTTTGTTCTCCCTTCCTTTTGGTATTCTGTCTCCCCACACCTGACTGACTCTGGCATCATCAGTCAGCATTTTATGCTGTCCTCATTTCTTCGTAGTTTCTTCCTTACCCCCATAATAGGACTTAATTTACTTATGCCACAAGTATATCAGAACAGAATGACGTGTCTCTCAATGGTTTGGACAAAATGAATGGATACCATTCATTCACAAAGGAGTCTCAGCTCACTTATTATAGGCATGAGTTTGTTTTGTTCATTTGTCCATTAATGCCAAGGACTATATTTTTTTTCTATATTATTGTTCTAGAGTAGGGGAAACCTTTGCTCCTCCAGAGGTGGACTACTTCTAACTTTACTGCCAAGCATTAAAAAAGTCAGGGAGGATTCTGGGCACAGTGTCCTAAAGTTCTTGTCCAAATGTGCTTAATACTGCCAACTTAGCTGTAGGTACAAAGCTGCGGTGTGTAATATTATTAATTTCATCAAAGACTTGCCTCCAGAAATGTGTGAATTGTTGTTATACATTAAATTTTCAAAGACAGAGCATGTATTTTGGGATTTTTACAGTGCAGTGTTATCCCAAAGACTTCATTTTGCATTGATTGAAGGATCAGGCCATGGGCATGGGCCAGTGATAAATAACTGGTGAAGTTGAGAATGCATGGGTGAGAATGCATAGGCGAATATGGGTCAATAACTTGGTGAGATACAAGTATGTTCATTCAGGCACTATTTGCTTCTCTAGACTCAACAGCAAACATGTGAGCTGTGGTGGGGACATGCCATGAGCAGGACCTCAAGGAATATTCTTCTCAATCATTAGTCGTGTTGCTGAATAAATTAATTAGAGCCTTTAAAGGAGAGGAGGAGAGGGAAAACCCTCTGGCTTCCACCCACAAGTCCCCTGAAGTGTCAATATTTTGGGTTTATTAATGAACTTCAAAACACAAGGTGTGACGTGGTATGTCTCTAAGCAGCAGGCAGCTGGCGTTTTGCCTAATTCTCCCTTCTCCTTCTTTCATGTGGGGAGGAGATTATGGTTTTGTTGCTGTTTGTACTCTGTACCTGAAGGGTGACACTTTAAAAAGGAAAGCGTGGCTTCTGTGTGCCCCATTTTGGAAGCCTTCCAAACCACATGTAAGTGATGTATTTGTCTGTAGCCTCTTTCCTCCGGCTCTTTCCTTGGGGGGGGGGGGGTATAGGACTTAATATTGCAAACCACTGGTCTATCTATTTTGCAATGCCATCAGCCTAGGTGATATTTCAGTGCAGGGGTATAAACAAAATATTCTCGCTAGCTACTTACAGAGCTATGCACCATTAAGAAAATGGTTGTTTGTTTTAAATCTAGGGTTCTTTACAGACGTGTTGGGTTATGGAAAGTGACCTGTTTGGCCAGAGACACTACTTCAAACTACAGGACCACATGACCCAGTCCCAATTCCCTGTAGCTTTTGCATGCAAGAAACCCAAGGTTCAGTTCCCAGCCTCTCCAAAGAGGACTGGGACTGTCTCCTCTCTGAAAATCCTAAAATGCCAATCAGTGTAGAGTCTGTAGACAATACTGAGCTAGGTGGACCGATGTTCTAACAGCTTTTTCTTCTATTCATTGACTGGCTAATACACCTTCCCCACACTATGAACATAGGAAGCTGTCAGAACATTGGAGGAACAGGCACCTTTGCTCAGGTATGATAGGCATACACCCGCTGTACTTTCTGGAAAGAACTGGAGCGTTTTGGTTTTGGCAGGCTTCTCCATTTGGATGAAAAGCTATCTGCCTTAGGTCTTCGTTGGTTTTTAAACCTATCTTCACTTGTCTTTTGTCCTGTTTTTTAAAATAAAAAATTACCTGTTTTTCACCGGGTGAATCATTCAGATAAGATACCAGCATCACAAAGGGGTTCAGGGCTGGAAGGGTGGCATGAGAAAGCCGTGACAGTTAGATGCCCTCAGATCCCAGCTTCACCCTTGCTTTGCAAGGCCGGAATCGAAGGGTGTGTGACTGTTGCATCCTTCTCATATCATCCTGCCAGCCCTGAGCCACTTTGTGAGGCTGGGATGATCCAAGGGCTGTGTCTGCAGGCTGGGCCCCTCTTTTCCCGGGCAAGCGCTGCCCCACCTTGCTCTGTTGGGTGGGGGGCTGCTCCGGCAGCAGCAGTGGGACTGGCATGGCAGGCTCTATTCACCCTCCCTGCCCCGCATGTGTGTGCCTACTCCCCTGGTTCCAGCAAACCGTACTACGCTGCTGGGGAGACGGAAGAGAATCTATACACCATGTCCTTTAGATGGTGCCCCTGATTATAAGCAGTTAAAGTGTTAATAGCTCCAAGACTTCTTGAGCTGTTTTTAAAAAAGAGACTTATGAGAAGCCTGCTCTGTCAAACACAAGAAGAGACTGTGACACAATGTTGGCCTGTCTGGGTAAAGGGCTACGTTGTAGATTAACAACTTATTTTTTGTAGCTTCCTTGGAATAGAGGCATGGTCTGGATTTGTCCCGTCCTGGGGGCATACACCACAAGCATTCAGGAAATGAATAGGCCAAGTTGAATGAAGATTCAATGGATTTTTGTTTGGTATGCAGTTTTGAAATTATAAAATATGATTGAAAATACCCCATTTTTGCTTTCCCATACCTGTTAAAAGCCAAGGGAAACAAGCACGCAGACTCAAAGAGGTAGTGTAGGGAAGAGTTCCTTCTCTATGAAACTATTGAAAACACCTTTGGGTGGTATAATAATAATAATAATAATAATAATAATAATAATAATAATAATACAATTCCAGAAACTCTTAAAAGAAGAACCTTTCTGATAAGATCTCTGCAATTCCCAAGAGAGTTAAATATCTCCCAGTCTCAAGCTTGGCTTAAAAGGAACTGGGCATCACAGGGTAGGTTGGGAATCGGTGACTCTTAAAATGGAATGAGATTGCTTTAAATCAAAGAGTGTGGAGCACCACACTGGGGTGGCAGGCAAGAATGGCAAGTGTGGTGGGAACATTCAAGGACACTCAAAGAAACATTTAAACTTCCTCTCTGATAGTACTTCACTTCATTCAACACAGTACCATGGTCTTCCATCCTTCCCTATGGTCCTTGTCAAGACTTCCACTCCATTGTAGCCTGTCACTCTTTTAGCACCTCCTTTGCAATTTCCTCACATCCTCAGCTGTCTTAATGCTATTTTCTCAAAGCACCACAAAATTTGTAACTTGAGCTTAGTTCCATATGTGTCCAATGATACTAGACTTTCAAGATGCCCGACTGCGGTGGATGTTGTGTGTGTTGCTTATTTAAATCTAGGTGAACTGTGAAAAAGGGAACACTGTCCTTGTAGTAAGTTAAAGCATTTTAAAAATACTATATTAAATTATATTCATGGATTTTCATGGCATAGTTCCCCACTGCACCAGCTCTCTTCTAAATGGATCTAATCTTTTACCGATAGTTCTTCAATAGCTCATAGCAGTGCTTATTTTCTGTTTAAAAAATGTTTAGGGGTACTCTCATTTTGACTCAAGAAAACCACCATTTTATAGTTCAAATCGGGGGAAATAAATACAGTAAATGGACAAAAGTACAAAGAACATGCATTACACCGGGAAAGGAAAGGAAGCCGCCATCGGAGGTGGTAACAATGAAACTCACCGCGCTTGATTCCAACTCCTACTTCACACATTAAACGCTCGCTTCCATCTAAGACTCGAAACACCATGAAAGGAAATGAGGCTGCCACGGTGGGTAGCAATGGAACTGACGATTCACCATGTTGTTCAACAGAACTGACGATTCACTGTGCTAGAGAAGAAACTACAGTGGTACCTCGGGTAACAAACGCTTCAGATTACAGACTCCGCTAACCCAGAAATAGTTCCTCAGGTAAAGAACTTTGCTTCAGGATGAGAACAGAAATCGTGCTCCAGCGGCGCGGCAGCAGCGGGAGGCCCTATTAGCTAAAGTGGTACCTCAGGTTAAGAACAGTTTCAGGTGAAGAACAGACCTCCGGAACGAATTAAGTTCTTAACCAGAGGTACCACTGTATTTTTTAAAAAATAAAAAATTAGTTTCTTCTCCTTTTAGATTCACAAAAAGTTTAGGAGGGTGCGTACGCCTGCATTCCCCCCAGAAAAAAAGCACTGGCTAGACTCTTACGACACTGCCAAAGTCACAATATGACCCTCACTCCATTCACTACATATGGCAAAACATAGTTTGAAGCATTTTTCTCTTTGAGAACAGGATGTGCCAGTATCCTTTTGAAATGGTAATATTAGCTTTTACAGAGTATTGAACTGATGTAGACTTCAATATACAAGATAATGGCCTTTTAAAACTGCCCAGTGTTTCACTGTGCTTCCTAATCTTTGCTGCAGTGAATGTTTGGATTCCTAACTTAATTTAGCATCCTAAAATTAAATGAATTAGTGAGTGAGTGCAGATTTCTGGACTCAGAAAAGCACGGCGTGTAAAAAAACACAAAAAGACTACACAGCTTAGGAGTGCTTCGGGGACTTTTGCAAATGCTTGGCCTAGATACAGACAGATATTCGCCTTCTGAAATCTAATATAAATTTGGGACTTTAAAATCGATACGCAGTATTTACATTACTCTCCTCTTGCTGCCCCCTCGGAAGAGCATCTTCACAATGCTTCAGAAGCTATCAGAGTTCTGGCTGTGGACAAATCTACATCTCTTTCTGGTTTTAGCATGCTACATGGGAATTGTGTTTTTGTTCAGTGAAGCTATTTTTGTTGCTGGCAGAGAGGAAAGCTTGGTTTTGCTCTTGCTTTGCAGTGTTGAATTTGTCATGCTTTAAATCTTTCTGCCTCATTGACTTTGAGAACTGCCTGGGCTCTGTTGATTATTGACTTAAGATCAGCTGCACTGTATCTAATTTGCTCTAGTCTGGTCCTTGATTTGGAGTCTGGTTGATTAGAATAGCTCCATTTTCTTTGGCCTCAGATAAGCTCATTTGTGCTTCTGTGTCTTGATCTTTATTTGGACCCGTTATTCCAATATGCATTAAATGTTGCAAAGTCTGTCCAAGCTTCAGTGCAAAATAACACTTGGAAAAATGTCTAACTGCTCTCCAGCCAATCAGAAATCTGGATCTGACCTAGGCATTCTCCATTGGAGATTATCTTGCTTGTTCTATATATGCCATGCCAAGCTACAAAGGCAGAAACAATAGTTTTGCTAGTTTGTTTAAAATTGGAGTGCCTGTCCAGTTATTCCTACTCTTTGCTTTCTGCATCTTAAACAATTGTTTATCTGCAAGAGGATCTCTCCTCTTATTCCTTAACTGCTAAGCTTACTCAGGAGTCATTGGCGAGGTACTTTGCCGAAAGCTTTCAGAAAGTCCAAGCAGTGGCATAGCATCAGGGGGCAACAGGACCAGTTGCCCCAGGCACAAAACTGTTAGGGCAGCAAAATTTCAACACCCGGTACCATAGCTGCCAAGTTATCCCTTTTTTAAAGGGATTTTCCCTTATGCTGAATAGGCTTCCTCGCGAGAAAAGGGAAAACTTGGCAGCTATGCCCGGTACTGCCTCAATATGGCTGCATGCTTCTGGGCTCCATTGAAAACGGCTTCTCCATGAGAACCAAGTAGTGACCTCTCCAGACATTGGAATGACTCTACCTTATCTCTGTGACTGCAATCTCCTGGGTGATGCAGACACTGTTAGGCAGTTGAATGCACATGCGTACTCTGTCTGTTTGTTTGTTTGCCTCCATCCCACCCACCCCTCCGCATGGCCCCAGTATGCTACTGAGCCCAAGTACAATCCCAAAGAACTATTGTGAGGCAGGACTTGCCCTTGCAGAAGCCACGCTGGTTCCACTTCAAGGTTTGTTTTTCTATATACTTGGCTATTTTATCTTTATCAGTACTTCCCATCAGTTTTTTCAGGACAGCTGTTAAGCTAATAAACCTGTAATTTAGAGGATTCCATCTCCGCACGCATGCCTCTGATCACTTAAAAATAATAATAATAGTGTCATATTAGCTACTTTCCAGCCCTCAGGCTATAGTTTTGTTAGAAGGTATGCAAATTCACATTTGAGTTCTTTGGGAACTCTCCTGTGGGTGCAATCTGGACCCGGCAATTTGTCAGTTTGCTCCGTAAGCCTAAAATTTTATATCTCATCACTACTATCTGCCTCAGTTCCTCAGACCCACTTCCTACAAAGGTTACTTCCATTGTAAAGACAGATGTAAAGAAATAATTCAACTTATCTGCAATACATGCATGTCCACTTATGCTTCTCTGAAAAAGAAGACCCTTGGAAAAATAGGTCATAAAATTGTGCATGTCAGTCTTTATGTATACATAAAGCATAGAAATAATTTCTATAATATAAACAGAAATAGAATACATTTCACAGACAGGGGAAGTCTAATCTGATTGGGCCATCTGTGTGCTTGCTAAGCCTACCCCCAGGCACTAACCATTGATGGACAGCTTTGAGGCCCCTCCCTTCTTAGGGTTCCTTATCCTTAAAGCAGACTCGGACCGGACTACCCTTCAAATAGAGGACTGATATCAGTGGAGGACTACCATCATAATGTAGGACACATAACAATCCTAAATAAAGGTCAGGCACATGGTTGGTCTTATATGAAAAATATAAAATGTAATGGAGGGGTGAAATTACCCTGTGAGAAAACCTACCAGCATTGTGAAGAACCTACCAGAACCACATTTAATAAAATGGATTTTAGTCAGAGGCTTATAGCCTATTATTTTAGGGTCCATAATATATCCCATCTTATAACTATCACGTTCATGATCACTGTGTATTTGTAATTCCAGATTTGGACAAATGAACGCTGTCCTTCTAACTAGTATCTATAAAAAGAAATTATGCTGATATTCCACACGACTGTGAAATATCAGTGCGTGACAAAAAGCCTGAAGGATTTCCTTCCTGTCTTCCTTCCCCATCAGGAGCTGCAGTCAAACTTATAGACTGAGACTTTCATGTGGAAGATATTTTGACTCGGATACTCTTGCCTGCAAGACTCACAATCTCAGATGTGGGTGTTTTATGTAGAAGAGGGGAAGCCAATACGTTATCTTGGCTTCTAATCTCAGATTGCATTAAAAAAATACTTCCACTTTCCTTTGTCAATACTATCAGCACTACCCCACTCTCCTCAACATTTATAATATCCTCTCAGGGGATAGAGGCAGAACAACATGGAGGCAATTTTGGCTTGTGTTTTGCTGAAATGAAATGGATGACAGGAATTGAGGGGGCTTCACCTGGGGCAAAAAAACCTGGCTAGTCCCTCCCATAGCTATGGCACTGCTTTGGCAAAGTGCTCTTAGATGGGTCCCTTCCCATGCCAGGGTGCCTCAGTGGGTTTAGCTGGTAGTGGCGGCAGCAGCAGTGCTATGCTGTGTCCTGGGTGGGCCTGGTGTTGTCCCTTTTGAAAAACTCGCCACAGTACCCATAATATAGTATTGAAGGTATTCTTGGGGAAATTAAAATGGCAATTTTAAGCCACTGCACCCAGGTTGCCTAGGGCAGGAGTGGTCCCTAGTGGGATAGTGAGGTCACCACAACTGCCCAAGGATACCATTTACCCAGGATGACAGACAGGAGATGGGTAGATCATCACCCAATTTTCTCTGAGAAGCAGTTTTCGTGAACAGTGGCAGGTTGGTGGTGGGGTGCTTTCTCTTCCCTTTCTGATACAGTCATACCTCGGTTTAAGTACGCCTCAGTTTGAGTATTTTCAGTTTAAGTACTCCGCGGACCCGTCTGGAACGGATTAATCCACTTTCCATTACTTTCAATGGGAAAGTTCGCTTCAGGTTAAGTACAGACTTCCGGAACCAAGTGTGTTTGTAAACCGAGGTACCACTGTATTAGTTTCTTCAAAGCTGCCCTCCCCAAACTGCTCTTCTCCCCACAAGAAATGAGACCCACACCTTTTTCTTCATTTTGTGGGGGAGGCGGGGGGGGTTCAATGATAGGAAGGGAAATATTCAGCTGCCCCTCTCCCCAGTGTTTTCTTTCTTTCATTCCTGATTGTAGCTCCTGATGCTGTTTTTCAAAAAGAAAGGGGGGGGGCGGACCAGGGAGATACCACTGCACAAACATGCTTTTGGGAGTCATTTTTCTTTTGACAGAGTTGGAAGGGTATGGCTTTATTGTCCCCCGTTGCTCCTTGATCATATACAGATCCTGTAAAATAGTTCAGAAGTGAACCAACTGTCCCACTTTCAAGAGGGGAGACCATCAGTGGTGCAGTTATTGCCATGGAGGGCAATATAATTTATTGGTTTATTTTAATCCAGACTGATAATTTAGGCTCAACCTCTATTCTGTGCAAAATGTATCCCTTCAATAATTTGCTAATATGATAATGTATGAAATAAAGGTCAATATTTAAAACGATGCAACAACATAAAACACTTTAAAATGCAGTTAAAACAGGCAAACACCAAAGGATATTACCATAAGAAAAGAAGTTTAGCAAATGAAAAGAGAGAGCGGCTGCAGTATGTGTATAAATAAACTCAAAACAAAGATTTCACTTGTAGAATTGGTAAGCCTTGAGAATCAGAAATGAATGTTCAGGGAAGGAAAGGTCATTGTAAAAGCATTTCCTTTTCTATTCTACAATGCACATAGCGTGTCACTTCTAATCTCATAACAAATTTGCGGTGTGACATAACCTGTACAAGCTTTCCATTGTCTTCAAAGTTATCATATTTAACTACCTTTGCAGTGATGCTATCTTGCCAGAATATGTTTCAAGTCTACCTTTTTGTGGTATTTCATCACCATCATTTTATTTGCCTACTACATTTCCATAATTAAAGCCATGTAAGGTGGCTTACGACATGAAAAAAATTACATACTGTAATTGCAAGTATAACCAAAATAGTCATAAACAATAAATATAAAAAACATCAAAAATTCACAGCCAAATTAATAATTTCCATATTAAATCACAATAGGTTCTACAAATAAATATGTATTAAATTAATATCAATAAGAGCAACAACCCCTCCCCCAGCAAAACAAAATGAAACCTTAAACCATACCCCAACCAAAAGTCTGTTCAGCAGCCTCAGGTTTTGTAGCTATCAGGTGGAAAACACCTGGAAGGCAGGGAGCAGGAATTCCAGGATTCACAGGCTGACTGTTTTACATATGCCCAAGGTGGAATCTACACACATATAAAAAAACGCTGTGAAAAGGCCTTTTAAAAAACCTATTTGAAAAATACATTGAATTTTGCATAGCTCACTCTTGCCATCTAGTGTCTCATTTGTATATTGCACTTTAAAACACATTTAAAACGTTTTATTTGCAGCTGTGTAGATGAGTCCCAAGTGTCTCTGTGTCTGTCCCTCTGCAGCAAGTAGTGCCTGTCATAGCTGCCAAGTTTTCCCTTTTCTCGCGAGGAAGCCTATTCAGCATAAAAGAAAATCCCTTTAAAAGAGGGATAACTTGGCAGCTATGGTGCCTGTAATACTGTGACTTGGAGCAGCCAGTGCAGAAGTCATCCTGCAATTGAAAACCTCAGAAGGCTTCACTGCAAGTGGCTGGATGGAGAGAGTGTGGCAGCTGGGTCCTACAAGTGATATGTTCTCCCTGCCATAGAGCTAGCAGAGGACCAACAGAGCAGGATTGTCAATATTATAAAGTAAGACTATTATGAGCATGGAGATACAGCACTCCATACAATGTTCAGGGTTTTGTCTGGCTTTTTCAAAATTATTTCCTATTGCAGACCTTTCAAGTGTCCCTATTCTCCAGGGACAGTTCCAGATTTGCAGAAGCCATCCCAGTTTCTGATTTGATCCCAGAATGTCCCGCTTTTCCTTAGGATGTCTCTATTTTCATCAGTGAAATGTTGGAGGGTATGGAGTAATCCGACCCCCAAGCCATCTGGAGGCAGCCCTGTAGAGGGAAGGTTTTTAAAAAATGTTTAATGTTTTATTATGTTTTTATATATGTTGGAAGCCGCCCAGAGTGGCTGGGGCAAACACAGTGAAGTGAGTGGGGTATGAATAGTAAAATTATTGTTATGGAATAGCAATTTTCATTGTCAAAATGTTGGAAGGGATGCTATTGTTGGTTACAGTTTGTATAGCTCAAAAGGTAATGGAAACAAGAAAAACAGACTAAGGCACAGATATGCAGATGACACAACCTTGATGGCAGAAAATGAGGAGGAATTAAGGAACCTTTTAATGAGGGTGAAAGAGGAGAGCGCAAAATACGGTCTGAAGCTCAACATAAAAAAAAAAAACTAAGATCATGGCCACTGGTCCCATCACCTCCTGGCAAATAGAAAGGGAAGATATGGAGGCAGTGAGAGATTTTACTTTCTTGGGTTCCATGATCACTGCAGATGGTGACAGCAGTCACGAAAATAAAAGACGCCTGCTTCTTGGGAGAAAATCAATGACAAACCTAGACAGCATCTTAAAAAGCAGATACATCACCTTGCCAACAAAGGTCCGTATAGTTAAAGCTATGGTTTTCCCAGTAGTGATGTATGGAAGTGAGAGCTGGACCATAAAGAAGGCTGATCGCTGAAGAATTGATGCTTTTGAATTATGGTGCTGGAGGAGACTCCTGAGAGTCCCATGGACTGCAAGAAGATCAAATCTATCCATTCTGAAGGAAATCAGCCCTGAGTGCTCACTGGAAGGACAGATCCTGAAGCTGAGGCTCCAATACTTTGGCCACCTCATGAGAAGAGAAGAATCCTTGGGAAAGACCCTGATGTTGGGAAAGATTTAGGGCACAAGGAGAAGGGGACGACAGAGGACGAGAGGGTTGGACAGTGTTCTTGAAGCTACCAACATGAGTCTGACCAAACTGCGGGAGGCAGTGGAAGACAGGAGTGCCTGGTGTGCTCTGGTCCATGGGATCACGAAGAGTCGGACACGACGAAACGACGAAACAACAAGGCACAGTTCAGCCTGATATGAAATAATGTGTCCACATACATTAATCTTTGCTTGTGCCTCCTCTCTTGCATGCCTGGCATTAGCACTAATGTTGCAGCTTCTGTAGTTTCCCTTGACATCCAAGCCAAGAAACTGTGGTTGAAGTAGAAGCCAGAATACTAATAGTGAAGTCAGGCATCCAAAGAAATGAGAGAAGAGAGGAGGGAGGACAAGATGACACCTCTCCCCTGCCCCTTGCACACATAGAAGCCTTACAGGCTGGGAGTTTAACTTTATTTCAACACTGGTGACAAGACAACATTGTCCACCACATCTGTGGGCAGCAGGTTACTTTAAGGGTGTAGGGTAGGCTGCATGGTACATAGCCAGATAACTTCACTACTACTGACTCCACATTTCCCAGTATCCACTAGGCTGCAATCCTAGGCTCCCACTTTCCTGGGAGTAAGGAGCAATTTCATCCCCTCATGTGTTTGTTGCTGTCCATGCTATTACTTATCCTGACCCTCAAAGGGTCCCTATTTTCCAGGGACAGTCTCGGATTAACAGGAGCTGTCCCAGTTTCTGATTTGATCATGGAATGCTCTACATTTCCTTAGGATGTCCTTATTTTAATTGAATAAATGTTGGAGTGTATGCCGGTAAGCGCAGGCCCCCGGGGGCCGCATAAAAGAGCCTCGGGGCCGTATGTGGCCCCCGGGCCGTAGTCTGGGGACCCCTGACATAATCAATTCCAATGCATTTGAATGGAAGAGAAACATCAAAAATAATGCAGTTATTTACAAGTTTTCAGACTAAAACAAAAGATAGCACCTGTGTGATTCTTGGCAAATAATGGCAAAATCTGCTCCTGTTTCCATTTCTGTTGGAATTCTCAGACATTCCTACTTGGGAGTAAGCCCTGTTGAATTCCATAGGATTCACATCTGAGTTGTTCTAAGATTGCACTGTAGTTTATTAACCAGTGATTTTGTACTTTTTTGAAAGCCAAATAAAGTTCATTAACCTAGATCAGGCATGTCAAACATGCGGCCCTCCAGATGTTTTGGCCTACAACTCCCATGATCCCTAGCTAGCAGGACCAGTGGTTGGGGAAGATGGGAATTGTAGTCCAAAACATCTGGAGGGCCGCAGGTTTGACATGCCTGACCTAGATGAACACTTTATGTAATTGCTGTGAGAAACCTTGAGATTATGAATGCTTAAGAAAGGAATTATTCGTCCCACGGGGGGGGGGGGAATCTGTCAATATCTCCCCACCGCTACCGCCACCCCAGCCTGTTGGAAAAGCTATTTTCCATTCTTAATAAATTTACTGGGAATTTTCTAACCTCAAGTCTCCTGTCTTCTCTCCCATAAAGAGAGCAATTCTTATTATTTCATGTTTAGAACTTTACCTGTAAATTCATACCCTCTATCATTCAGCAAAGTCAAATAGGTCTTCTTCTCTCCTTGAAGTGAACACATGGAATAAAGTCAAAAATGACTAAGCAGGTTTCTTGAGGCCTGTGATACAACCTGCCAATGAAGTACTAACATAGTGGCCCAGGGCCGTCTTGAGCAGATCGCGCGCTCTGGTGCTGAGGGGCGGAGATCGCTCCGCCGCCCACCCCACCCTCGCAGGGTGCAATTGGTCGGCGCCCAGCTTACCAGCCCCCCGCCGTGGTGCACTGCGCCACCGGGGGGCTATGTAGAGCCGGTCCTGTAGTGGCCTAAGAATATCAATTTCTTTGCAGTTGTGAAGGCACTTTCAATGAAAGGCATTCCCCCCCCCTCACAATTCTAGAAAGCAGGGTCACTCAATGAAGCTGAGTGTTGGAAGATCCAGGGCAGACAAAATAAAGCACTTCTTCACACAGCACACCATTAAACTGTGCTATTTGCGCCCACAAGAGGTAGTGATGCACAACAATTTAGACAGGTTTAAAAGAGGATTAGAAGTGGCAGAATGCCTTTGGATAGTAGTTGCTGGAAATTGCAGCACTTGGGAGAGTGCAGTTGTGCTCAGACTCCCCTTGCAGGCTTTCTGTGGGTATCTGGTTGGCCACAATGCAAACAGACTGCTGGACTAGATGGGTCATTGACCCAATCCAACAGGACTCTTCTTCTGTTCCTCACCATGATACCTAATACTACATAACATGCTGCAAAGAACAATGTGACATCATTGGACTTTGAGATCCCCTGCCTTCACTTCATTGGCTGCTGCTTGTGGTGATGTAGAAAACTGGAGTATGAAGACATCATAGCATGCATAGCTGCCAAGTTATCCCTTTTTTAAAGGGATTTTCCATTATGCTGAATAGGCTTCCTCGCAAGAAAAGGGAACACTTGGCAGCTATGATAGCATGCATTTTGTGGTCCCATTCTTTGTTAGTAGTAGGGAAGGTCAAAATGTGGCACTGGTGTTTTCTATGGTAACTATGCAGCCTCCATCATGTCTCGTTCCAGCTTGAACCTGACACACCTATAACTTTCTCTACCAAGAAAATAAGCAGTGTTCCCATTTTACAGAAACACAATGGGAAGGTACACCTTGAGACCCCACCTTACTGTGTGGTCCTTAGAAGAACCATTGGACTTTTATATATATATAAAAATGTGAGTTATCTATATAGAGTGCTTTGAAGGTGAAACCTGAGGTGAAAGTGTTAAATATTACTTAGGTCGTTTCCAGACAACCTGTTTATTGAGCATTCATCCCAATTTGTTTGTACAAAGTCCGTGGGGCAGTTAGCTGATGTCAGTTGTTTATGGAGCATTCATCCTGATTTGCTCGCAAGGAGGATATTTGATGCTGCATCAAACAAGTGCTACCCTACATTTTCCAGTGCATTTTCTTGTCACTTTCCCTATTGCAAAAAGTCTGATTGCGGGGTAGGGCGCAGAAACAGGTATATTGTGCAAGAGTGCCAAATCAATTTAAATGGTGCAACCTGGGTTGGGCAGTATGCGATTGAATCCCACCCCAAAATAGTGACTGTCTGGATGTGCCCTTAACATATTTGTGTGTTTTCATATTGTACAAGCACCTGGTACTGAGAACTTGTGTTTCTTCAAAAGCCCAGTTATTTGGAGCTGTTGATACGTCAAGCCAAGGCAATTAGTATTTTTAGGCCTTGGCGTTCATGCTCTTCTCCAGCGATAGCTCATTTAAAAATCCGAACCCTGTAATTTATTAGCAATATTTAATACCTCGGTGACCATAAAACCTTTGCGTTTTATTGCCACTGATTAACATACCTTTGATGTTCTGCCCAACATTACACAATCCAAAACAAATTACTTTCAGGAAGCTGAATATTATATAAATACAGGAAAGCAATAAATAATGCATAGGCGGAGCATTTTTTCAGTGCGTCCTGACATGCCACAATCTCTTCATATGGCTTTGACTTCTGAGGCAGCAGCTCTTCCAGTCCTCCGGGGAGAGTTTTCACCTAGGAGTGCACTTCGCACCATGGCTGCGGTGACAGCAGCTGCCGGGAGCCTGCTTTTGCACCGCTGAGGTTTCATCAACCACTAAGACCGCAACTCCCCCCCCCCCCATCTGCATGATCTTTGCCCAAGGAAGGCTGAAGTTGCCTAGTCAAAGTGCCTTCAGTTACAGTCTCTTCTCACTAATGGGCCCCAGATGTACACAGAACAGAAACTTCCATTCATTTTTCAGCACGGCATTTCTCCTCTCCTCTCCTCTCCTCTCTCCCCACCCCACCTGCCCTTCAGCCCCTTGGCTTTTGGCAAGAGGTTAAAAAGGAAGGGGAGGGACTTTGTAAAGTAACAAAGGCAACAAAATATATTCGTTAACTAGCTGATTCTGCGGATGGTGCCAGAAGGCTCTTTGTTGATATTGCTGCAACGGACCCCTCTGAAAAAATTGGCCTGAGATAGCATGACAAAGGTTTAAACTTGCTCAGACCTAAAGCAAAGGTTTTCAAAAGGGTCTTTGGGAGCAAGGCATCCAGTTCCCAATGAAATACACTCCTTCTTTGTAGTGACTCTTCAAAGAATCTCCTTCCTCCCCTAAACCTCAATCTGGCATAGGTTCTAGATGTGCAGCTCAATTCTATACATACTGTATATACTCTGAAGTAAGTGTGCCTATGGTTTCTGTTTAGTTGTATTGTTCTCATTGCTGAGTTATGGCATTATGTTGTATGAATAATGCCTGATTATTTCTTTTCACACCATTTCCCCATTTACCTCACTCCCAGTTCAATGCAACAGTGTTATCTGGAAAAAGTTAAGCAAATATGATTCAAGAGCAAGTCTCACGTGAATGCCTGTCATTGCTTCTTGTTTGAGTCTACATCTGACTTGAGCCACATGGGTTGAATTATTTGATCCTCCTGTTACAGTTTCCCTTTGTACTCTTCCATGTTGCCTTTAGGTTCATGTTTGAAGTCTTCCCATGGCACCCAAAACTAATTTTGACCAACACTTAGAATACTAATGAAATACTATTGTTGTTGCAACAGAAAAAAAAATTGTTGCCACTATGATGTCTATTGACTGTCTCCTAGTTTGAGTCTTGTGCATACTGGTGAAACTCGGAAAATTAGAATATCGTTGAAACGTGCATTTATTTCAGTAATGCAACTTAAAAGGTGGAACCAATATATGAGATAGATGCATGACATGCAAAGCAAGATATGTCAAGCCTTTATTTGTTGTAATTATAATGATTTGTCGTTAGGCGGGTCAATTAAAAATGGAATGTAATTAATGAAATGTAACAGTGATGTTTATTTTTGTATTGTTGTAACTATTTGTTTTATTGCTGTGGAATTTCCAAAAGAAAGCATTTGTAAAAATTAAAAGAAAAAAAAGTTGCATTACTGAAATAAATGCACTTTTCAACGATATTCTAATTTTCCGAGTTTCACCTGTATGTTTTCAAGGAGAATATTCTTAGGAAATTTGAGCAGGGGATTTTGGCCCAATCTTAGTTGTTGGTAGCTTTGACGACAGCTCTGGTTCTTCCCTATTTCCAAAGTGAATCCCATCTCCGCCCTCACCACTACGGTAGTTTTGGATAGGTAAAATTTACACCAGCTGTGTCTGCATGGGGGAAGGTAACCCTGTTTCCTTCCTAATTTTGCCAAAGCATCCTTGTCAGGAACACAGATCTATTGCATATGAATGGAGTAGTAAAGAGATAAACTGGCAGTACAGTCAAAGGCAGCTGCTAATTGTGTCAGCTCCTACTGGCCTGAGGGGATGAGTTTGGATGTTTTAAGCAGATGGTCAGTAAGTCAAGAAACATAGGTGGTTGCAGATTTTGATCAGGCATTTCCTGTGATACTCAAGTGCAGAAAACCTTATGCTCATCCTCACCTGTGTTTACTGGAATCTTATTGACAGGTACTTTGCTATCCTCCACCCAGTGAATCACATAAGAAGCTAGCAAGATGAGTCAGTTATAGACCAGGTGCTGATCTTTTATCTGCATTCAGTAACTTTTGTGCAGAAATACAAAGGTGGGGAGGCATGTGCCCGAATATGATACAGACAAAAGAACAAACTTAGCTACTGATTCCACTTAAGTTGACATGCCATTTAATTATGAGCAAAGGCCACATCATAGCAATACATAGAATCTCAATTATCTTGAGTCCCTTGAATGATTGTGTGAATTTAGTGTGTCCTCACTCCTGGCTTCTTCTTCATCAGTGTCCTCTATTGATAACAACCCTATTTATCTGGACTTTGAAACAACCAAAGGCTTTGAATCTCCTCTAGGGAATTTGAATAAATGCTGGTGGATTATATTGTTGACATGATACCTTTTGTGCAGGTATAATCTGTTCCTGGTAGGAGTGAATTTTCATAACGACCTGCTTTTCTTAACAATTGGCTGTTGGCTCTAGAATTCCCCAGGTGTATTGCTGAAGACTGATCTCATGAAACCAAGCACTTACATCACATAAAGGACAAAGTCACCTTCCATACCTGAAATCACAAAATGGTGCATGGGCCCATGAAAATAATTGAGTGAAAAAAATGGTTTTGAAATTTCCATGCTTTGGGGTTTTCTCCACTTTCCCTCATCACTCCTCCATGTCTGAGACCTGGTGCACAGCTCAAAAGGCTACTTTGTGTGACAAGCCATTTTGCCATGCAATACTTAAGCAAAAATAGCATATGTTAAAAGGATATCGGCCTCTCTTCTGAATTAACATCCTAAGTGCAAGTTTTAATGCAGACATGGATAAGAAGATTTTCCTGACTTAAATATCTTATAAATGGTACTTACAATTTCTTTTCCTCCTGCTCCTCATTTTGAAGCAGTTTCTTAGCAATCTGCTTACATCAAAAATCATGGTCTGCAGTACTCAAAAAGGGAAGAGATAAAAGCCCCTAATAAATAGAAGATGTGTTATTGCAAATGAAATGTTATTGCCATACTATTTCTTTTGTCTGATCTCCAGTTCAGGTGCTCATTGTTTTCTAAGGACACATTAAACAACCACCACCACCACCACCATCCAAGAAGCTTAGGACAATGTATATCAAGCTATCTAATCTGATTTTCACAACAACCTTGTGAGGTAGATTAGGTTAAGAGATGGACCCTGTACAGGTGACTTGTACCTTTGTATAATCAATATATGGTAGGGGGAATGGAATATTGCCTCTGATTTCCATGTGGTGATTATACCTTGTGTACCACAGAACTTTCATGAAATAAAATAAATAAATAAATAAATAAATAGTCCAGTAGCACCTTAGAGACCAACTAAAATTGTTCTGGGTATAAGCTTTCGTGTGCATGCACACTTCTTCAGATACCACACACTTCTTCAGATGCATGCACACGAAAGCTTATACTGTACCCAGAACCAACTTAGTTGATCTCTAAGGTGCTACTGGACAATTTTAAATTTTTTTTATTTATTTCAACTGCGTCAGACCAACACGGCTACCTACCTGAATCTAGAACTTACATGAGTAGAAGCTGCACAAACGTAAGTTTTGTTCAAGCAGTCTGTGCCCTACAAAATTATGGGACGGATACGGATTGCAAAGCGAGAGCCTGTATAGCAGGGGTAGGCAATGTAAGGCCCGTGGGCTGGATGTGGCCCAATTGCCTTCTCAAACCCACGGATGGTCCGGGAATCAGCGTGTTTTTACATAAGTAGAATGTGTCCTTTTATTTAAAATGCATCTCTGGGTTATTTGTGGGGCATAGGAATGCGTTCATTTCCCCCCCTTCAAAATATAGAAGTGGTCTGAGGGACAGTGGACTGACCCATGGCTGAAAAAAGGTTGCTTACCCCTGCTGTATAGGCATACCATAGCCTCCATGCAGAAAACTCTATGCAGAAAAGAGGATCAACATGTGGAACTGGGGACAAGGCTTACTATTGCATAGCTGCCAAGTTATCCCTTTTTTAAAGGGATTTTCCCTTATGCTGAATAGGCTTCCTCGTGAGAAAAGGGAAAACTTGGCAGCTATGCTATTGTGATTCTGCTCCCACCTTTCATCTATTGATAGTAGGCTCAAATAGAGGTTGTCTATTCATACGGTATCTATGCAGACTGGCCGAAGGACATCCACTGAGCCTCATCATGAATTAGCAGAGATTAGAAGTGAAGTCCATTACCCTGTCCACTATATTTGCTGATTTCTTTCAAGTGTCATACGGGCAGTGTTTATTCATTTTTTAATCAATTCATTTTGGGGATCAAGTTTGCAATCCCAAGGTGAGTTACAACATCAGGCATAAAACAAACTGTGGAACTAATAACAGTCACCATGCTGGAAGATATAAAACTGTTAGTGAAGTCACTTATATAACACAGACTGAGGGCTTATCTACTCTTACTTTTCCTCTGCTCTTGCCAGGCATGATCTGCAATTTAAAGTTCTGTGTCCAAGCATCCTCCCCCCCTTCTCTCTCCTCCAGAGCTTTATCCATGTAAACCTGCTCTTTAAAGCTCAATCAGAGCAAACGTCAATTCATGGAAAACCGAAATTGACATTTGATCCAATTCAGCTTTAAAGAGCAGGTTTTCAAGGGGAAAGATCAGGGATAGATCAGGGGTGGGGGTTATGGCATTAAAGTTAGGTCTTGTATATACAGAGGCTGAACACTACTGCCCTAAAGCTTTGTCTAAGCATTTCACAAGCTATGCTAATGTCAGTAGGTTATGGAAGAGGTCATAGGAAAGAGAGTTTGTTAATGACATATATTTGCACCTCAGTAGTTGCAGTTAGAGGGGAGAGGAAAAAACACTTACGGAAAGGTTGCCAAAAATGAGGCTTCTAAATTTTGATGTGGAATTTGCCTCAAACTGATTTCTAACTCTATCAAATTAAAGTTTACGGTGATTATAAAATAAAGATTTTTGCACGATACATCATTTTCTTTATGAGTAGCCTGGAGGACAGAAAATTATGTAGGAATCTCTTTTTAGCTTTCTCAAGTTACTTAAGTATCATGATACGTAATAACGAAATTATCTTGGATTAAATATAAAAGGGTTTTTCAGCAGTTGGACTTGAGACAATTATAACATAACTAAAACTTTTATTGCCTATTTCTAAGTTTACAGAAAGTTCATCATTCTTCCTAGGAAGAAGACGTTTCAGTCATTATTGGATATTTTATGAGGGTAAACTTGGATGTTCCAGTTCTAGCCAAGGTGATTCACACATCTGTGTAGAGATCAAAACAGTGCTTGTGTGTAGAAAAAGATGTATGAAGCAAAAACCCACATTCAGCACCATATGCACAGCTTATCACATGATCAGCACCCCTGACTTGATTCTGATTCCCACAGAAAAACACTGAATTCAGGCATTGCATTCTCCTTCTCTCTTCATCTAGCGGGCAATCAGTTTACACTAAAGTGCTCAGTAGGGAGAGTGATGTATGGAAGTGAGAGCTGGACCATCAAGAAGGCTGATCGCCAAAGAATTGATGCTTTTGAATTATGGTGCTGGAGGAGACTCTTGAGAGTCCCATGGACTGCAATAAGATCAAACCTATCCATTCTTAAGGAAATCAGCCCTGAGTGCTCACTGGAAGGACAGATCATGAAGCTGAGGCTCCAATACTTTGGCCACCTCATGAGAAGAGAAGACTCCCTGGAAAATACCCTGATGTTGGGAAAGATGGAGGGCACTAGGAGAAGGGGACGATAGAGGATGAGATGGTTGGACAGTGTTCTTGAAGCCACCAACATGAGTCTGACCAAGCTGCGGGAGGCAGTGGAAGACAGGAGTGCCTGGCATGCTCTGGTCCATGGGGTCACGAAGAGTCGGACACGGCTGTACCTCTTCCCAAAATAATTTCCTAAAGTGCTGTATGTGCTATGGTGGAGGTCCTGACTGTTATATCCACAACTATCGACAGCCACCCATTCTATTAATTTACCTGGTACTTTTCAAAACTAGACTGGACTTTGAAGGAAATGGTTAACTGGTTGTGGTAAAATGTCATGCTGTATTGGAAATGGCTCCCTTCACTCACATTCAAGTGTCTGTGTGCATACATACACATGATTGTCTATGCACTCCATGTAGATTTTTTTTAAAGAAAGGCTTTGTGAGAAACTGCTTGTCAGTCTGATCCTGCGTGTTTGCTCAGTGTCCAGTGCTGCTTTGTTTACTACAAACACTGCTACTTTCATCTTTTCAGAGGACATAATAAAGCCATTAAAATTGTTATTGGCACAGAGCACGAGGCTTGATTAAATCTTGGCAAGACAGGGCTACCGAACTCTGTTCCTTTTCTCCTCCCTCCCCCTCCACACCAGAGTGATATTAAATCACTAAAGCCACAAGAAGAAACTCAAATTACTTAAGTAAGACGGTACTTTCCATTTTAGCTTACCCCAGGCAAATTAAACAGGCCCCCTTGAAACAGTGACAAGAAGAGTTATAGGAGCTTAAGAGCACCAGACACCAATTACATTTTGAGAACTAAATGCCATAATTAACAAGACATATACTTTAATCTAAAGCAACTCAAATATGTGGCTGGATAAAGAAAAAAGGTACAGATAAACTCTGTAATTATAATAAATCAGTGCACAGGGGAAATGTATACCTTTGAGGGATATTTCTTTATTCCGCAATTAACTTTCAGATGTCTCACTAAGCATTCTTCCTTTCACCATCTGTATATGCCACAGAGCACCCTTTTCCTCTCTTTTACCCTCCCATCACCACCCATTCCATCCTGTGAAGTATCCCAATTTTTGGACTTGGTTATAGGCATTTAGAGGTCCATCTACCATGGCACTTTGATAGCAGGATTGAACCGGGATGGAAAGCAGTATTAGGCTAATGGAAAACTTCTGCTAATAAGCCCTTCAATAGTTGAATCATAGAATTGCAGGCCTTACAAATAGCGGAGGAGAGGAGGCAAGCAAAATGCAAGGGGATAGGGAAAAATACAGGAAACTGAATGCAGATTTCCAAAAAATAGCAAGGAGAGATAAGAGGGTCTTCTTAAATGAGCAATGCAAAGAAATAGAGGAAAACAATAGAATGGGGAAAACCAGAGATCTGTTCAAGAAAATTGGAGATATGAAAGGAACATTTCATACAAAGATTACCATAATCAAGGACAAAAGTGGTAAGGACCTAACAGAAGCAGAAGACATCAAGAAGAGGTGGCAAGAATACACAGAGGAATTATACCAGAAAGATATGGAGGTCTCGTACACCTCAGGTAGTGTGGTTGCTGACCTTGAGCCAGACATCTTGGAGAGTGAAGTCAAATGGGCCTTAGAAAGCACTGCTAATAACAAGGCCAGTGGAAGTGATGATATTCCAGCTGAACTATTTAAAATTTTAAAAGATGGTGCTGTTAAGGTGCTACACCCAATATGCCAGCAAGTTTGGAAAACTCAGCAATGGCCAGAGGATTGGAGAAGATCAGTCTACATCCCAATCCCAAAGAAGGGCAGTGCCAAAGAATGCTCCAACTACCGCACAATTGCGCTCATTTCACACGCTAGCAAGGTTATGCTTAAAATTCTACAAGGCAGGCTTAGGCAGTATGTGGACCGAGAACTCCCAGAAGTGCAAGCTGGATTTCGAAAGGGCAGAGGAACCAGAGACCAAATAGCAAACATGCGCTGGATTATGGAGAAAGCTAGAGAGTTCCAGAAAAACGTCTACTTCTGCTTCATTGACTATGCAAAAGCCTTTGACTGTGTCGACCACAGCAAACTATGGCAAGTTCTTAAAGAAATGGGAGTGCATGATCACCTCATCTGTCTCCTGAGAAATCTCTATGTGGGACAAGAAGCTACAGTTAGAATTGGATATGGAACAACTGATTGGTTCAAAATTGGGAAAGGAGTACGACAAGGTTGTATATTGTCTCCCTGCTTATTTAACTTATATGCAGAATTCATCATGCAAAAGGCTGGACTAGATGAATCCCAAGCCGGAATTAAGATTGCCGGAAGAAATACAGTATCAACAACCTCAGATATGCAGATGACACAACCTTAATGGCAGAAAGTGAGGAGGAATTAAAGAACCTTTTAATGAGGGTGAAAGAGGAGAGTGCAAAATATGGTCTGAAGCTCAACATCAAAAAAACCAAGATCATGGCCACTGGTCCCATCACCTCCTGGCAAATAGAAGGGTGAGAAATGGAGGCAGTGAGAGATTTTACTTTCTTGGGCTCCTTGATCACTGCAGATGGTGACAGCAGTCACGAAATTAAAAGACGCCTGCTTCTTGGGAGAAAAGCAATGACAAACCTAGACAGCATCTTAAATAGCAGAGACATCACCTTGCCGACAAAGGTCCGTATAGTTAAAGCTATGGTTTTCCCAGTAGTGATGTATGGAAGTGAGAGCTGGACCATGAAGAAGGCTGATCGCCGGAGAATTGATGCTTTTGAATTATGGTGCTGGAGGAGACTCTTGAGAGTCCCATGGACTGCAAGACGATCAAACCTATCCATTATTAAGGAAATCAGCCCTGAGTGCTCACTAGAAGGACAGATCGTGAAGCTGAGGCTCCAATACTTTGGCCACCTCATGAGAAGAGAAGAATCCTTGGAAAAGACCCTGATGTTGGGAAAGATTAAGGGCACTAGGAGAAGGGGATGACAGAGGACGAGATGGTTGGACAGTGTTCTCGAAGCTACGAACATGAGTTTGACCAAACTGCGGGAGGCAGTGCAAGACAGGAGTGCCTGGCATGCTATGGTCCATGGGGTCACGAAGAGTCGGACACGACTAAACGACTAAACAACAACAACAACAAGAATTGCAGGGTTGGAAGGGATCAACCCCCTGCAATGCAACTAGATCATAAATGGCAGGTGGCCATCCAACCTCTGCTTTAAAACTTCCAATGAGAGCCCATCACATTCCAAGTGAGACCGTTCCACTGTAGAATAGCTCTTACTGTTCTTCCTGATGTTGGAATCTCTCTCTCTCTCTCTTGTAATTTGAATCCATTGGATCAGTCCTAGCCTCCAGAGCAGGAGAAAACAAGATGGCTCCATTCTCCAAGTTGCCGCACTTTAATAATTTGAATATGGCTATCATATCTCCTCTCAGTTTCCTATTTCCTAGGCTAAACATACCGAAATCCCTCAACCATTCCTCATAAGGCTTGGTTTCCAGACCCTTTATAATCTTTATAATCTTAAATCTTTATAATCTTAAACACATTCTAGCTTGTCAATATCTTTCTTAAATTGTAGCAGCCAGAACTGGACACAATTACCCTGGTGTGGTCTGACCAAGGCAGAATAGAGAGGAGTGTTACTTTTCTTTTTTGGGACACTATACTTCTGTTGATGCAGCCTATATGCAACCATTCACAGTGGGATCAGGTGTTAAACAGAGTCGTGTTATCACCCCAACTCTATTTATTATTTTCAATGCCATGATCCTACACTTTGTTGAAGGGAAACTCCCCACCGGAGTAGAAATCATATATCAAACAGATGGAAAGCTCTTTAATCTGAGTAGGCTGAAAGCAAAGAGGAACGTTACCATAACTTCTGTCATAGAGCTTCAGTATGCTGATGACAACGCAGTGTGTGCACACTCGGAGAATGACCTCCAAACCATCATAAATATATTCACAGAAGCTTACCAAAAAGCTTGGCCTATCGCTCAACATCCAAAAAAACCAAAGTGCTGCACCAACAAACACAAAACAACGTTGGAAAGTGTTGATAACTTCTCCTATCTTTCCACAAGGGTCAACAGTGATGTCAAAATCCAGCATTGCCTGAGCTCTGCGAGTGCAGCTTTCTCCCAGCTGAAGTCCAGAGTGTTTGAGGACTGGGACATTCTCAGGGAAACCAAAATGCTTATTTACAAAGCTATGGTACTACCTACCTTACTGTATGCTTGTGAAATATGGGCCACTTATAAATGCCATCACCAACTCCTTCCATCAACAGTGTCTCCAAAAAAATTTGCACATCACTTGGGAAGACAAGCAAACTAATGCCAGTGTACTGGAAAAAGCAAAGATCACCAGTGTGAAGCAATGATTCTTCAACATCAACTTCGTTGGGCTGGTCATGTTTGGATGCCTGATTATTGTCTGCCAAAGCAACTACTCTATTCCAAGCCTATAAATGGAAAGCGTAATGCTGGTGGTCAACAAAAGAGGTTTAAAGACTCTCTCAAGGCAAATCTTTTTAAAAAGTAGTATAAACACCGACAATTGGGGAACACTGGCCTGTGAGTGCTCCAATTGGAGAACAGCCTTTACCAAAGGTGTCATGGACTTTAAAGAGGCTCGAACTCAGGATGAAAGGGAGAAACGTGCTAAGAGGAAGACACGTTTGGCAAACCCTCACCGTGATCATCTCCTGCCCGGAAACCTATGTCACCACTGTGGAAGGACGTGTGAATCCAGAATTGGCCTCCACAGTCACTTATGGACTCACTGATAAGACCGTGTTGATGGGAGACAATCTTTCTCGGCTCCGAGTGATTGCCAGAGATGAAGAAGAAAGACTATCCTTGGGTGCAGTTTATCAGGTCCTAGAGATCTGAATTCATTTAAAATAATAATAATAATAATAATAATAATAATAATAATAATAATAATAATAATTTATTTATACCCCTCCCTCCCCAGTCAAAACCGGGCTCAGGGCGGCTAACACCAATAAAATTACAATAAGACATAAAAGAAAAGAAAACAATTAATTAAAATACAAATTTAAATACAATATCAAAATTTAAAATTTAAAATGCAGCCTCATTTTAAGTAGTCCATAAATCCAAACCATGAGGGAGGAAAACACAGGGGTCAGACTGAATCCAGCCCAAAGGCCAGGCGGAACAGCTCTGTCTTGCAGTCCCAGCGGAAAGATGACAAATCCCGCAGGGCCCTGGTCTCCTGTGAGAGAGCGTTCCACCAAGTTGGGGCCAATACTGAAAAGGCCCTGGCCCTAGTAGAGGCCAATCTAGCTACCTTATGAATCTGGATCTCCAGAATATTGTTCTTTGCGGACCTTAAGGTTATCCGCGGGGCATACCAGGAGAGGCGGTCCCGTAGGTACCATTACCACCTCTTTTCCTACCTTGGGTTACAGCTCCCTCTTTGTATCATTCTTTCTATTATCACCAGGTTGGGCACTGCTTTTCTCTTGGGCGAACACCCAAGCAAAGCATTGGTATTGTTGCAACCAGAATGCCCAACAAGATGAACCTTTGGTCTAATCCAACATAGGTGGGCCTTTGGCTAAACACTTGTTCTCCTATTCTGACAACCAAGTTTGGAAAGTTACATTGAATCCCTAATGCTCTTGCTGTCAAAGATAACCAGAGTTGAGTGTGTGTGTTAACTTTCAGATAGGGGACACTATACAATCCTCTTTTAGTTTTTTGAAGGAAGGCATGAAGCAGAAACAGAACCAGACAAGTATGAAGAGGAATGGAGACAAGACCGTTAAAAGTGATGTTTTGTGGATATAGAATGAATGTGTCAAGGTTAAAGTATTCCTCTAATCCCAGGGTCAGGAAAGAAAGCTGCTGCTAATAAAGTCCTTCTGTGCCATTTTATTCACTCCGCTAAAGGAAGGAGGGCAGCCAGGAGACCAATTACAAATCACTCGTCTGATGCCTTTAATCCCCTTATTTCCATTTCTCATCAGGAGGAAAAAGCACCTCCCCCCTTTTCTCACTCAAATAAACACAGAATTCCAAAAATTGGGCACAGTATGTGTGTGTTGCATTTGGCTGCAGGAAAAGTTTGACAGACATAACACTACGATCGTATTCTATAGTCCTTCCCATTCCTCTTGCTATCTGCTGCTTCCAGAACACACATAAGGGATGGATTTTCATGTACCCAGCAAAAGTCTCCTGGCCCACCTTACACAGAACCAAACATAGTAATTAACGAAAACGAGATGAAAGAAAGCCAAAGGCCCTGATCACTTTCTGTGCACCACAGAGGTCCCATCTGCACTATACTTTCAAAGCAGCATTATAACACTTCAAATAGTCATGCTTTCCCCCAAAGAATCCTGGGAAGTGTAGTTTGCCAGGACTGTAGTGCCAGGACTTAAGACTTGGAATCTGTTTTAAATACATTGTTAAGCCATGGAGCATGTGATGTAATAAAGAGAATGTGTTTAGCATGTGCAGAGTGCATTTTCCAGATTTTGTGGCTTTGAAATTTCAGGCAATGTTGTCTAGACTGGGCTGTTGTTATAGAACAGGGCACTTTGAACCTAATGTGTGCACATGTAGTAAGCTGGCTACCACTGCTACTCCTTTGCACCAGACAACCACAGATAAGCTGCTATCCCCTTCTTATTTCTAGGATTTCCTGCTGCTTGGCAATTCAGGAAAATCGTGTTCTCCCTTAAAGAGGGCACATGTTGCGGTGAGACCTGGAGACCGATTCCCTGTGTTGTGGGTGGGTAAGATTGGTCTGCCACCACACCCAATTGGTAGGTCCCTCGATGTTGTGTTCAATCTGGCCAATGGAGCGCAGACTAAAAGGATTGAGGGAGCTATATATGCCCATGCACGTGACCCAGAGCTTCCTCTTTCACTGCATGCATTCGGAACAGCAACAGTGTGTCCTCTCTGCAGCCGAGAGAGTGATTTACCTTTGATGGATCGTCTTAGTGATATCTTTCTGTTATCCCCAATTTTCCAAACCCAATTTATTTATTCCTTTGCCCTCTTTTGTTAATTTTGTGGTCCTTTCCCTTCCTTTCCTTCGGCCCCTGAGTGCTCCCACTTGCGGAGCTTCCCGCTGCCCATTTAATAAGATTCCTTGCGCAGCTGCTTTTTTAATTTATTCCCTAGAAGGGCTTTTGCCCTCGGGGTTTTTTGCCTCCAGAGCGCTCCCTGTTTGCGGAGCTTACCACTGCCTATTTAATCATGTTTGGGTTGCTTTGTGCAGTGGTTCTTAAGTCAGTTTCCTAGTAGGGCTTTTGCCACACAGGGCAGTTGCCCCAGAACGCTCCCAGTTCGTGGAGCTTGCCACTGCCTGTGTAACATTACTTGGGCCCCTTTGTGCAGCAGCTTTTATCAAGTTTCTTGGAGGGTTTTTTCACCCACACGCTTGTGTCTCTGAGCGCTCCCTGTTTGCGGAGCTTCCCGCTTTCCCTCGGGCGCTTCGAGCAGCAGCTTTTTGTATCGGGTCCAGCTGGACTCCAGCACAGGCACAACCCCCTCACCTTCTGTAATCAATAAAGTTGTGGCCTAAATTCTGCCAAAAACCAAAACTAAAATTTGAGTCAAGTGTATATTTATTTAGGGTGGAGGTCTCTGGGTCTGAACACGCAACTGAGTTCCCTCTTAATGGGAAGAATAAGGAAGGGAACAGCCTCAGAAGTGCTTATGGCTAAGAAGGCAATAAATGATGTTGCTGAATCCATTTTCATTCCAGCTGAGCAATCACAACCAGCTCCCACACACGGGGGCCTCTAGGGCAAAACATGCAACTTCCTGGCATGCGTCATTTTTAAATGTAAGCAGTAACCCAATGCTGACACCGTTTGTTTATCCTTCCCTTCCTCCAAAAATTTAAGATTGTCCAGAAGATTCATTTTATCCTCAGCACAACCCTGCAAGGTAGGTTAGACTGAGAGATAGTCATTTCCCCCAATGCCACATGATCAGCATCCTAGCTGAGTGGGGATTTGAACCCCCCTGCCTCTCTCCAGTTATGAAACAAACAAAAACCCCACTCTAGTTAAAGGTAAAGGGACCCGTGACCATTAAGTCCAGTCACGGACAACTCTGGGGTTGCAGCGCTCATCTCGCTTTACTGGCTGAGGTTGCCGGCATTTGTCCGCACACAGCTTCCGGATCATGTGGCCAGCATGACTAAGCCGCTTCTGGCGAAGCAGAGCAGCACCCGGAAACACCCTTTACTTTCCTGCCAGAGCGGTACCTATTTATCTACTTGCACTTTGACATGCTTTCGAACTGCTAGATTGGCAGGAGCAGGGACCGAGCAACGGGAGCTCACTCCGTTGGGGGGGATTCGAACCGCCAACCTTCTCATTGGCAAGCCCTAGGCTCTGTGGTTTAGACCACAGCGCCACCCACGTCCCACTCCAGTTAGGACACCACATTGCCTCTCCAATCTCTTATAAGCGATGCATGCCTTAAGGCCCTGGGATATTTATTTTAATCATATGGATTAGTCTGTTAAAAGCAATGGAATTAATCACCTACAAAACTATTCAGTGGGTAGCTCCAGCCACACGATTTTTGCAGCAAGAATGGCACAGAAAGGTTAATGCACATATTCAGAGTGGAGGAATGCATTTTATTATCCTCTTGTATGCCAGACATAGCTCAAGGATTGTCTCACATCAGGGCTAAAAGAGCCTCTATGTGGGTCCTTGGTGGAGGTGCTAACTCAAGCTCTTCTCTGGCTCTTTTTCTTTTCTGCTTATCACTCATTCCCCCCTCAGTCATTCTCTCACTCTTAAGACTGCGTGTCTAATGCTTCTCTCCGCCAGCATGGATTGCTGGGTGCCTGCAAGACAACAAACATCAAAATCTGACTGTTATGCTAGCAATGATAAGATATAAGCAGAGATTTCAATGCTGGTCGAGCAACATTTCTGGTTGTGAGTGGAAAAACGACAAACAAAGCCCATGGAGTTTGATTCTGTCTTCAGATAGGCACGGCCCAGGCAACACTTCTTTTATCTGGGGAGATCAGCCACCACACTTGCTGATTTTACAAGTTTTGCACTGAGACGTACCCGGCGGCTGGAGAAAGGAGTGAGTCTTAGCTGCGTATTCCACTCTCTTTGAAAGTGTGCTACTTGCTTGGTGTTCCAGCGTTACCTTCAGTGTAGCACTGTATCTTCTTGCATAAAGCCAGCAAACCTTTATACATTCCAAAGAACACTGGAAATGTGTGGGATTAGGCTTCGAGTTTGGTGTCACCATAAGCTAGTTTTTGCACACAGCTAATGACCAATAGGGTTGCGAGTTAACCAGAAGGTGTGAGGAATTGCACAAACCAGTACACATGTCACATCAGTGCCTCCACACAGCTATGTGTTAGTTCCCTAAAGGTAAAGGGACCCCTGGCCATTAGGTCCAGTCATGACCGACTCTGGGGTTGCGCGCTCATCTCGCATTATTGGCTGAGGGAGCCGGCATACAGCTTCCAGCTCATGTGGCCAGCATGACAAAGCCGCTTCTGGTGAACCAGAGCAGCACACGGAAACACCATTTACCTTCCTGCTGTAGCGGTACCTATTTATCTACTTGCACTTTGATGTGCTTTCGAACTGCTAGGTTGGCAGGAGCTGGGACCGAGCAACGGGAGCTCACCCCGTCGCAGGGATTCGAACCGCCGACCTTCTGATCAGCAAGCCCTAGGTTCTGTGGTTTAACCCACAGCGCCACCCAACTTCCCACAAAAAAGCCCCTTTGTGGAACACAGTCATTAAAATAAATGGACTCTATCCACCCTCCCCAATAAATACAGCACCTGAAATTAAAATACAAATCAATCCACCGCCACTTCAAAAGCACTAATAAATTGCCATGTTTCGCCACTCATTTAAAGTTGGTCAAAGATTGAGCCAGGCAGACCACCTTAGGGAAGACTTTCCATAGATGAGGTATGATAGCTGAAAAACCTCTGACTTGCATATCTGTCCACTGTGACAGCAAATGGGCGTGGAGCAAATTAACTACATGACATGTAAGTCAATTCCCCAATTTTCTACCCTGAGTATTAGCTTTTGACTAACCTGCAAGAGTCAGCTCATGTTTTCTTGAGGTTTTTAATTATGTTTTATAGATATTTGTGGACACACTGCAATGCATTTTGTATGTTGCAAGCCCCTTGTTATGTTTTATGACACATTTTCAAATAAATAAAATAAAAACATCGCCAGAATGGTACCAGGTTCCTTATCTAACGCGGGTGAAAAACTATTTCTCTTGCTTTCCTACCAAAGGGCTGTTCATTTTCAGGCGATACAAGGAACTGATTTATCCCAGGTTTAGACTATTTGTCCATCTAGCAAGGAACTGATTTAGACTATTTGTCCATCTAGCGTCAGATCATCCACTCTGATTGGCAGCAGCTTTTGAAAGTCTCATGCGGAGAGAGGCCTTCCTCATCATCCGCTACCAGCTTTTTGCCCTTTGTTTAATAGAGATGCTGGGGCTTGACTGAACCTGGGACGTTTCTGCATATAAAGCCCGTGCTCCACCCGTGAGCTACAGTCCCCTTCCCTGGCTTTGCACTTTCCAGCTTTTCACCAGCAAAAATTGAACTTTGGTGTTCATTACATCTCTACACAAAGTTTCCATGTAAAGCTGAGATGCAAGGGATATAACACCCCAAAGGGTTCAGCCATTCTTAAAGCTGTCAAGAGTGAGTTTAGAGGTTAAGTATGGTTTGGGGGCATCATTCAAAAGGAAATGCTTGCAACGTATAGCAGAGGCAAGCTGCTTCACAACAAGCATGTTGTCGGTGGCTCCTCTTCCAAGCGATGCTTCCTCCCAGGTGGCTGCTCGTTTCATACAGGATTCACGTTGCGAAACAGCACAGATCTGCCAAAGCACAATTCTTTTATTCAGTAGTTGTGGGAATGAAAGGAGCTCTGGAAATCACAGCCGATACGGGATAGAAATACTGTGGAACAGATGATAGCTAGAAGCAAGGGGCTCAAACTTTTTCAGTTGTACTAACGCCAGGGATAATCGGCCTATAAAACTGGGTAAAATGCCACTTCATTTGGCAGAAAGGTGGGACACAAATTAGATAAACAAATATTTGACCTTTGGGGAAAATCATACACATACCTATCTGGTACCTCTATATTTCCCCCTTGTGGTGGGGCAAATTCGAGAATAATTTAAATTTTGAAACCAGCTTGGGGAATATGTTTAAAACACCTATCCCCTAGCACCATGGTGCCCTGATCTGATCCCCCGAAGAAGGGGGGGGGAGTTGGAGATCCAATCGTCACGTTGAGTTTAGCCTTTGAACTACAGCTGTTTGAAGTACTATTGTCAGTTCCAATCTCTCACAGGCAGGCTAAAAAGTGAACCATGTACTAAATACATGCATTACAAATTTCCTACGAAAATGCTTCAGTATATAAAGAACTTCATCTGCATATATAGAGTTACATGCGACAGATACACATACTGGTAGGAGAGCTGCTTCTGCTTCTATATGACTTAAATCCAGATGTGACCATATGTTTTCATTTCTGAAAATCTAAATGGCAGCAGCCACCCTCCACAAAATGAACTGAATAACTAACAACTCAGTGCCCTTTATTGGCACCCATGAATACATGCAATCATCATAGGTGGTGTTCCAATGTACTGTGTTACATATAGCATATAGCTTTCGTAATGTTTCCCTTTTGTGAAGGAAACTTGTAATGCATAAAGGTTTGTTGGCCTTGCTGATGACATAAAACATGAGCGATAATTTTATTAGATCTCGTTGTGGATAAACATGATGGAATTTACTTAGCTCAGCCTGCTATTCTACACAAGAAACGGGGTGTTGGTTGGTAGATGCTGTGTTAATTAAATTTGAAAAGTCTTACAAAAGTCTTTTTCAGCATAGAGATTACCAGGCGTAAGCCATTTTTCTATCACAGGTACCATCAAAAGCAGCTTGCTGGATGGGGCGTATTATACTAACTTCCTGGCAGGTGGCTCACTGTTGCTTCTTGAGACCGTGTATTTTAATCCGTTTCCCGCTGTTCTCCCAAATGGAGAAAAATCCCGGAAATCCCCCGGATTTCCTACCTGCCAGGGAGCCTCCATTTTGGGTGCCACTCTTCCCATGTGTAGGCACCAGAAATCGGGCAGAGTGGCACCAGAAGTCGCTTCTATGCATGCCCATGCGGCCACCACCAAGATGGCTGCTGGGCATGCGTAGAAGCGACTTCCAGTGCCACTCTGCCCGATTTCTGGTGCCCACACATGGGAAGAGCAACCCCGGAAGTTGCTTCTATGCAACTTCCGGTGCTGCGCTGCTGCTGACCCTGCATTTTTCAGTGGGAGACTTGGCAGGTATGGCTAAGCGGATCCCTCTGCCAGTACAAGCCAATTGTGGGGCGAGGGGAGGGAAAACCCCATTGCGACCCATTACTTGAATCCGGTCCATACAGTACTATTTTCTTTTCTGAAAACAAATATCCAGATGAGCACACCATAGATTTGAAGGGAAGTGACAATCTTAAGCAATTCACCACCATTTTATAGTGAGAGGCTCGTTCTGGAGAAAATTAGGATGAATCCACTAATGAATTTACCTACCAATATCCTCATTCTCTTGTTAAACAACTTTACAGAAGAACCACTTTGGGACAAACTGCAAGGAACAAGTGAAATAATTAGTTCTCTTGTGGTTCCTGGTGAATCAAACCACCACCACCCCATAATACCTACTTAATTTATAAGTTAGGGCCATTATCCAGCACCATCTAGTGGAAGTAGCCAGCACATGTTTCTGTGATGTTAGATCATGTCTGTACTACAGGATTTCCTGGTACAATTTGTGGGTTTTCGCTTCGCAAACATAGTGCTACTCAACCGGCACTCATTAGAGGAAGCGTCCTTCATTTGATCCTAAAGTTCAAACCTTGTATGAAGCTCCTCTTTTCACTAGATTTTCCTTTTCCTGGTGGCTGCAATTCCCTGAGAAGAGGGGTTAATTGTCAAATTAACTCTGGGAATTCTACTTCCGCGAGGGGAATAGTGGGTGTCCAAACAACTCTCAGCACCCTTAACAAACTACAGGTCCCAGGATTCTTTGGGGGAAGCCATGACTGATTAGAGTGGTGTAATTTTAATTTATATGTATAGTGCAGATGTAGCTTGAATGACCCTTTTGCAAAATTAAGCTCCCATCCGGAAGCATCTTTAGCTTGGTATCATGGTTGGGGCAAATACATTTTCCGATACCTTTTACTCATGACTTGTTGGGGTATGGGGGTATTTTTTAAAAAAGAAATATCATAAATATCATAAATTATGAAATACCAGTTCTAAGAATTAGGAGTAGCATTATTTCCAGCCTGGTCCTATGGGTGCTTGCCAGGGACTGCTGCTGTGTTAGTTCTGGAATAGGTCATGCTTAAGTGCCATTGAAATAAAATTGACCACAAAGATAAATTCAGGACAAAAATAAAACATACAAAGGAGCTACAAACTGGACACTGGATGTATTATAGCCGCTGCTCCAACCTTCCAGAAGCTTCAGATTTAAGCAATTGTGTGTGGTTAGTCAATTAATTCCTTTTTAAAGCCAAAATGTTGAAACATTTCAGCTTATAACCCATTCTATTTTAGCCCTCACAACATCATCATCATCATCATCATTATTAACAACACTACTATAGTATTTTTTCTATCTGCATACTTGCCAGGTCAGTCCTATGCGGCATAATTATGACAGCAGTAAACAGAGGACAAAAGACCGCAATAGTAACAGTAGGTCAGGCATAATTACACCAGAAATGTGTGCATGTTTCCATTTGTACATGGCTTTAAAAGTTATGTTGGCTGTGGGCTTAACCCAAATTCATTCTGTCTGCCTCAGGTACCTGCTTGAAACACTTCTCTCTAATCCTAGATTATCTCAATACAGGGATTTCCCTTGTTACTTTCAAATGCCAGAAGCACTTGTCAGATTGAAATGGGACAGCCTTTTTTAGAAACAGCACCACCTGGGATCACTCGTGTCTGCCGATGGGCAACTTATTTTATCACGTTGAGAAAATCCAGAGGCAGCAGAATAGAAATAAGCAATGGAAGGGAGCACTCTGCTTGGGAGCAAAAGTCTTAAGGTTTTGTTGTGCTGACCTGCAAAACTGACCTGAAATTTTCTTCTCATTTTGCCAGCCGTTTCTCCCCCATGGCAGGTTATGGCTAAGTGTAAAGATTACATGCAGAGTCATTAAGAACCAATAGAATAATACAGGGGACATTGAGAAAGACCAGCTACCCTGTACTGGGAACTAAACCTTTTCTCCAAAGTCAGGCGAACACTTCAAAGGGTTGTAAAATAGCTTGCTGGAGAATGCATGATTTAGGTTTCTAAAAAACAAAAATTCCCCTTTGAGCAAACACTGCATAACTACTACTGCTGCTACTACTACCATTATTACTACTAATAACAACATGTACGGTATTTTATTACTACTACTATGAATAACAGCAACATCTATTTATATAGCAGCATCAATGTACATGGCTCTGTGCCCAATTGAAATACGAATTTCTACCCTGAAGGGCATGCAATCTAAAACAACAAATAATACAATAAAAATCAACAGTTTAAAATACAGAATTACATTGCATTGCATCAGATAAAATCAAACCAGCCAACCAGACCCAAAGGATAAAATTTTAAAGAGAGATTTAAACATACAGAGTGAGGGAGCAGCCCACAAATGTTCCAGAAGATATAATATAAAATTTCTAACAACACAATGCTCATCCAATCTCACACGCCATCCATTCACACAACCGTTATAATCATTCACTACCTCTCCCAACCACTTAGTCATAAACCACTCACACTCAACAATGTTACAACCCACATATAAAGGATCACAACCAAGTATACACATATAAGATATAGGTAAAGGTAAAGGGACCCCTGACCATTAGGTCCAGTCGTGACCGACTCTGGGGTTCCGCGCTCATCTCGCATTATTGGCCGAGGGAGCCGGCGTATAGCTTCCAGGTCATGTGGCCAGCATGACAAAGCCGCTTCTGGCAAACCAGAGCAGCACATGGAAACGCTGTTTACCTTCCTGCTGTAGCGGTTCCTATTTATCTACTTGCATTTTGACGTGCTTTCGAACTGCTAGGTTGGCAGGAGCTGGGACCAAGCAACGGGAGCTCACCCCGTCATAGGGATTCGAACCGCCGACCTTCTGATCGGCAAGCCCTAGGCTCAGTGGTTTAACCACAGCGCCACCTGGGTACCTCATTTAAAATATACTGTACTCTTAATACCTGAAGCAGTAATGGACTCATGCCCTACTGCCACTGGACCACCTAATAATCCTCTCTCATCTCTCACCTCAGAGGGGTCCAGACCTGTACAGAGCAGGCTTTTACCCTTAAAACAAACAATGTTTTAGGTTATTTCAGTAGTGCACTAGCTGTGTCATCTAGTTTACTTCTCTATGTGTCACAAAGCAAAATGGTGGTTGCTCCTTAGAAACCTGAAATCACTATGGCCTTTTCTTAGAGGTATGTCAATGGGGACTATCATGATTAAGTTCCTGCACTGAAAAATGGAGCACTGCACAACAGCAAAGATGCTGGGGACTGACTCTTGTGCTGGACTCTAGGAATCAGACCAATGAAGCCACCACAGCAAACTGCTTAGTTGAAGGGATGATGGCTAGTCAACCAAGCAGTGATCTCTCCAGAATCCGTTTCAGTCTCATTCCATGGAGCCACCACTACAAGTGCTTGCTTGAAAACCTGACACAAACATTTAACTGCTAATTGATACGTGGCTAAAGTCTTTTTATGACAGTGCCCTGAACATTGATTGCAGTTGGCCACCAGTTATCTACCCTAGACTATCCACCATTGCAATGCATATCCAGACACACCTTTCAAATGCTACCATATCAAATTGAGATAATTCATCACCACATGACTGAAATTATTCCTACCATAGGAGGTTGCTGGTACAAGCAAAGAACAATAAATGAACACCTCGTCAGTTAACACATGTCTCTCTCACATCCTCGATTTAGAATGCCATTAATTCAAGCTACCTTTTGCACTTCCTCAGAAGTGCCTTTCTTGTGTTGTAGGAGTTGAGGGTGCTAATAAAATTGAAGCAAACTGTATACCCTTTCCTTGCATTTTAGCCTCCCACTCCCCAAGAGATGCCAAGCATTTGGCCTACAACACTTCTCTTTCCCATTTGGCATCATCCGGAAGAATGAGTGACAAAACATTTGTTGGGGACTATCAAGACTTTAGTTGAAAAAGACTGACTAAGGTGCATTTACGTGAAGCTATTTCAATGATGGGTTCAGGGTAGAATTATTTTCTTCCCTAGCTAATTCTCTTATTCTTCTGCTCCATAAGTGGTGTGCAGGACAGAGACTAAGCTATTCAACTAGACTATATTTAAGCCTGTGATTAGACTTTGGGATCAGGCTATTGCTAAATATTTTGATATTATAAATCAGTGAATGACCCACTGCATTGCTATGGTTCATGCAGTGATAAGTGGAAGCAGAAAGGCTGGTGATTCGGGAAAGATCTGTCGTCTCCCCCCCCCAAACTTTCCAGTCAGAATGCCATCCTTCACATAGCTGCCAAATGCCCCTTTCCCCTTCCTCTCTCTAGCAAAGTGACAAATGTGACCAAAATGTTTCTGAAGCCTGGAAAACAAAATGTGTCTCATTTGAAGCCAAAGTAAGCTTTAACTGCACATTAGGGAATGAAGGGGCATTTTGAAAGTTTATAAATAAGAACTCACATTGACATATTCAATGTAAAATCCAACACTTCCTTTACCCTTAAGGAGACACCATACACATTGGCTCGATATGCTCTCACTTCAGTATAGTACAAAGGGCTATAACCTATCCATTAACTAATCAATTTTATTCTTAGAACACATATTCACACACTCATTCATTCTGTGGACACTGTGAGAACATGGTGTTAGAGTAGATAGGTAAAGGTAAATGACCCCTGGGTGGTAAAGGACGCGGGTGGTGCTGTGGTCTAAACCACTGAGCCTCTTGGGCTTGCTGATCAGAAGGTCAGCGGTTTGAATCCCCGCGAGGGAGTGAGCTCCCGCTGCTCTGCCCCAGCTCCTGCCAACCTAGCAGTTCGAAAGCATGCCAGTGCAAGTAGATAAATAGGTACCATTTCAACGGGAAGGTAAACAGCATTTCCGTGTGCTCTGGCTTCTGTCACGGTGTTCCGTTGTGCCATAAGTGGTTTAGTCATGCTGGCCACATGACCTGGAAAGCTGTATGTGAACAAATGCCGGCTCCCTCGGCCTGAAAGCGAGATGAGCGCCACAACCCTTAGTCACCTTTGACTGGACTTAACCAGGGGTCCTTTACCTTTCTTTTTTAGCTAGAGTAGATAAGCCATTGGCCTGCTCTAGTGGGGTTCTTAGGTTCTTAGGTTCTAACAATCAGCACATTTTCATGGTCTCCACAGCATCACCTTTCTATTACCTATTTTATTCCCATGATGGAATCACCCATTCATCTCTGGTTTAAATGCTTTATTAATTCACAGAGCGATCCAATGCATGTTTGTTTATTTTATAGCGTTCAGTGCGGCTTACATATACACAGCATTATGCAGTCACTTCCTCAAATCCTTATTATTTAGTGTGTTCGTAATCCAGGTTTATTAGAGAAAGCTGGCATAATTCTCTCTTTCCAGACCGGTTGACCACAGCCTAACACACCCAGGCATATAACAAGAGATGAAAGCAAATATGAAAGACATGCAGAGAGGGCAGTGTGGTACTCTAAGGCTGCCTTCCTTTCTGGTGGCTAATTGAACCCCTCAACCACAAAAAAGAGAGAGTTTGCTTTAAGAAAATGAAAACAACGTGAATCCTTCTTAGAATCACAACCTGCATTATTTCCAGCTGTAAAATGCACAAATAAAGAGCCCATTCTGCAATTGACTTTTGGGAAGAAAATGTTTATAACAACTAGCTACTGTACAATAGCATTCGGCTCTTTGATCTCATGGGTACGCCTTGCTAAAACAAGCAAGAGTAAATAGATACCAAGGGGGTACCTCAGCATGATTTCTGTCTCCCAAGTTTCATTGGGTCACGTGATTTTAGGGCATAAAACACCCACTGTTGTTAAAAATCAACAGTGCAAACAGAAGTTCCAGCACTCAGATCAATAGCTTTCTACATCTCATTGATTAAAAAAAAAAAGCCAAGCAATATCTGGCTTTATAGATCGAGTCACAACCAATTGAGTTATAATAAAATCTAGAAGACAAGAGCTGCATTCTGGGATGAGTAAAAGAAAACTTTACACTTACACATTTGTTTCTTCCCTTTATGTGCTGCGCTCCACTCTTTGTAGCTCTGCTCAGATGGTTTACCTCATGTTTCCTCACAAGAACCCTGTCAGCTAAGTTAGGCCCGAAAGACAGTAACTGGTCTAATAGAATGCATGGCCAAGCAAGGAACTGAATTCCTGTCTTTCTGATCCAAGTCCCTTCTTCTATTTGTTAGGGCACATGGTTTTTTCACACTATGTAATCTATACTGTTGTGTCACAGAAGTTTCAGAACAGGCAACAGTGTGCGATCTCACTCATCTGCTGTTTGGTCACTTTGTTTCTGCTCCTATTAAAGGTAAAGGGACCCCTGACCATTAGGTCCAGTCATGACCAACTCTGGGGTTGCAGCACTCATCTCGCGTTATTGGCCAAGGGAGCCGGCATACAGCTTCCGGGTCATATAGCCAGCATGACAAAGCCGCTTCTGGCGAACCAGAGCAGCACACACAAGCACCATTTATCTTCCCGCTGTAGCGGTACCTATTTATCTACTTGCACTTTGACGTCCTTTTGAACTGCTAGGTTGGCAGGAGCTGGGACTGAGCAACGGGAGCTCACCCCGTTGCGGGGATTCGAACCGCCGACCTTCTGATCGGCAAGCCCTAGGCTCTGTGGTTTAACCCACAGTGCCACCCGCGTCCCTTCTGCTCCTATTAGTTATTTATTTATTTATTTATTAATGTTCATATATCACTGAATATAAGTGGTTTACATAGAAACACAACTATTTCCTAAAAACTGTTTAGTCTGTGTACATTGACAATAATCTCCCACCTCTGTGTGCATGTGCAAGCAGACAATAGATATTTTACATTTAATATTGCATTCAGTCCCCATTCCCACCAATGCTCAAGGTAGCATACATGGTTGTCCACACATGCACACACCTTCATGTTATCCTCTCAACAACCCAGTGATGAATTAGGTTAGGCTGAGAGACTGAGACTGGCCTAAGGTTGCCTAGTGTACTTCATGGTCAAGTGGGGATTTGAACCCTGGTCTCTCCCAAGAAAAAAATAAATGACCCCTGGATTGTTAAGTCCAGTCAAAGGTGACTATAGGGTGCGGCGCTCATCTTGCTTTTCAGGCCAAGGGAGCTGTTGTTTGTTCACAGACAGCTTTCCGGGTCATGATTAAACCACTACTGGCGCATGGAGGACTGTGCCGAGTGCCAGAGCGCACGGAAATGCCGTTTTCCTTCCTGCCGCAGCAAACTTTCAAACTGCTAGGTTGGCAAGAGCTGAGACAGAGCAACGGGAGCTCACTTCGTCACGCGGATTCGAGCCACCAACCTTCTGATCAGCAAGCCCAAGGGGCTCAGTGGTTCAGACCACAGTGCCACACACTCCCGACCCTAGTCCAACACTCTGAGCACTATTGCACACCAGCTCACTGTTTGGCAGAGACCCCAGAACATATGGGATGCAATGAACAGCAATAATTACATCACTGTGAGATTTTTTTTACAATCTATCTTTTAAACAGTGCTTATTGTACAGTATTTGTATGAGCCACGGCTGCAAGATGGATGGTGTATACATGGCTTCCCCGATTGCTATAATTATAGCACATCATGCCTAGTTCCTCAAATCCCAGCTCAGCTGTGAACACGGCAGCAAGCTGCACAGTTCTGAGGCGATCACAAGGGGAAGTGTCAAGAATAAACCACCCCTCTGTCCTCTGTTGGCTTGCTCCGTGGATCACTTGCTGCATTAACACTACTGGGTAGGAGCAATGAACACAAATTCTCACAGGGCCTTAACTTGGGAAAGAAGCGGACTGATTAAATTAAAGGTGACAATTATGATAAAGTGCACAGATGTTGTTCACTACTTGGTTTGCAGCAGTAAATTTTACTTATGGAAGCTAATATAGATATAAAGAGACAGGCAAGTCACATCACAACATATGTATGCTGTTGCGGTTTGGTGGCTGGGCAACTCCTAACTGATCTGTTCCCATCTTTATAGATAATAGCTTGTGGGCAATTCACCTGTCATCCAGTGATGAGCAACCATTGCATCACCTTCTGTTGTTTTTCAACCCCTGAGGCTGGTAAGACTTATTGCTTCCTTGATATGGAAAGATAAAAGGAAAGAACATCAAACTCAGGTATAGGAGAGGTGTGTGTGGGGGGGGTTCCTTATACTATAATAATTTGCCTTTTGGTCTCATTTCTTTGCCTTTCTGTGTCTCCTCTTTCAGATTTCATTGTACCCTGTCTGTGGTTTTCCTTCCTTAATAAGGAGTTATTCATTTAGATGTAGCTTGTGTGCTATTGCACAACAAAATATTTAAGATGCACATGGTAAAATAAGACTACCTTGCCCCAGCCGAGTTAGAGCTGATTCGCATATTCAGTATATATATTCCCGAAATGATCTGCCTTTCATGCCCAGGATTGTCAAAATCTGAGCCTGACCAGCCTGAGGCTTTTGTTTTTTGCCCAGCCAAGGTTAAGCCAAATCTGGAAAAGTGCAAAAAAGAGGTCTAGACCCAGAGAACTATAATTGCACCGTATTTCTAAATTCTCTATTATGGCCCTAAAGATCAACTGAGAGTGTCTTCTTGGCTGAACTATTGATCCAAAACGCAAGGGATCACACAACTATTTTCATTCTCCTCACAACTGTTGAAATTACTTCTTCTAGAGGTCCATCAAATTCTAACCTACAGTGCCTTCTAAGACTGATATATGTCTCTCTTATTTTGGCAACCTTTCAGAGAATAGTGTGGGCTAGCTTTGATTTCAAGATTCTATATCAAGTAGAAGGTATACTGTTTATTAACTACTTGTATTTTTTAAAACTGTTCATGTGTTGGTTTTGGCTTTCAGTAGGCATTTCAATTTGCTTTTGCTGGCTTTTATAGTTTGCATGATGGGACGCGGGTGGCGCTGTGGTCTAAACCACAGAGCCTAGGGCTTACTGATCAGAAGGTCGGTGGTTCGAATCCCCGCGATGGGATGAGCTCCCATTGTTCGGTCCCTGCTCCTGCCAACCTAGCAGTTCGAAAGCACGTCAAAATGCAAGTAGATAAATAGGTACCGCTGCAGTAGAAAGGTAAACGGCATTTCCGTGCCCTGCTCTGGTTCGCCAGAAATGGCTTAGTCATGCTGGGCGCATGACCCGGAAGCTGTACACCATCTCCCTCGGCCAGTAAAGCAAGATGAGTGCCGCAACCCCAGAGTCGTCTGTGACTGGACCTAACAGTCAGGGGTCCCTTTACCTTTACCTATAGTTTGCATGTAGTATATTTTTGCAGTAATACTCAGTATTTGGGATTTCTTTAAAAAGTGTGTTATTTGATTGACTTTAAGTCCTAAGGACAGGGTAGATTAAGGGATTTATTTATTTCATTTATGAGTTGCTTTCCTTTTGCAGCTTCTGAAGCAATCTCAGGGGCAACCTCACAAAGAGATCTGAAACACATAACACAGTGTGTGTCCATGCATGTCTTCTTGTTGTTTAGTCGTTTAGTCGTGTCTGACTCTTCGTGACCCCATGGACCAGAGCACGCATGTCTACTCAGAGCTAAACCCCACTGAATTCAACAGGGCTTACTCCCTGTCCCTAGTACAGGGCATGACAGCCTCATGAAGTTAAGACTTAATACACAGAAATTGGCTTTCCTGAAACAAGTTGTGTCACTAGTAAGCATGGGGAAGAAATTCTGTCCTGTTTGCATGTAAGAAGAACTTACTTAACATGGAAAATGAAACACAGCTGTACTTTTGTAATTTGCAGTTCTCCCAATTTTGCAATGCAGTCCTAGCCAAGTAATATGTACAAAAGCCCATTTACTGGGGTAAAAGGTGCATTAAAATGGAAATGGCTTGCAAAAAATTGTACTGATGAATTTTCATGAGGACTTAAAAAAACAATAATCACAAACTAATGTGGAAATGTGGAAAAACAAACTTAAGATTTGAAAAATTAGAAACTGAGTAAAACCAAAATTGACAGATTTCCCCCCCATCCCTGGTCCCAAGTCATGAACAGCTGGGTCCGGAGCCTGATCCAATCTCCAAGTGTGAGACTGGATATTTATGCTTTGATGATCATGTGACATTTGTCAACATTTGCCTCATGATTAGCACGGAACCCTCCTCACAGCACATAGACCTGCAAGAGGAAACCACCCAGACTGTCTGAGTGATGATGGAGAAGGGATAAATAAACCCTCTCTCTGACAATGTTTTTTCCTGCTTCTGGAAGTTCCTCCTGTTTCCACAGAGACATTTGTATCCGGTACTTCACTAGGATTCTCTTTCACATCAAAGTGCCTCTCTCCACAGGCTGCACAACTCAGGGCACAACCTTTAGTTTTGATGGGAACAAGTCCTATGCCAAAGGAAAGGGAAAGAAATGTTTTGGTTAGTTCCATCTGAGCATCCCCCTTCTGTATAAAGCTGTTATTTCGCTTTCTGGTCTATTCTTTTGCTAAGAGCACACACTTCATCACCTCTTCAAAACCTGGTTCGCAACTTGATTTTCAAAAGAAGCTGGATGGAAGTACGCATGGCATCTAGGATGTAACCTTTAAGCTAACTCGAGCCCTGCTGACTCAGAGCTGGAAAAGTGTGTGTTAAAGTTATCGTACAACTGTATCATCTTTGGGGAGGGATGGGAGCTCTTCTTGGCATAATTACTTTTTAAAAAAATTAAAGCACCTGTAGTTGTGACTTTTGCCTCGAGCAGATGACAATAAAAGGTAGAAGCATATCAGAATATCAATTTTTTTTAAAAAAAACAACAACCCCGCTCTACCCTTTTAGTTCGGTCTAACAAATAAATAAACCAGAACTACTGGAATTACATTGGGCCAACTCTGCGAATGGGAAACATTTGGGTTCCATTCTTTTTCTTACTTGAAGTGTCTCCATTTTGTAAAAGATTTGGCCCACTTGAGAGTATTTTGAAACTGAAAGCTTCTAAAGATATGTGCATTGTTTCTTTATAAAATGTGATATTTTATAAAGAATAAAAAATGTGATACAAACAAAGGTCAGACCAGACGTATTCTGTGGGGAAAGGGGGCTGTGTGAGAGAAGTTTTATGGGGATTTAGAGAAAACTTTCATTTCTAAAGCTGTCAAAGTGATGCCTTTCACCAGCATTTAATTTTAAAAAGATTTAAGGCAACAATAACAAAAAACTACTGAAAAAAATCTTCCAAAGATGAGTTTCTTTACTCATAACCCACTCAAATTTATCTTCCCAGAAGCAAACTGCTCCAGGTATAATCTGTTAATTGATAGAACTAGGACTGCACAATTAAGAAACTTCTTTTAAAAAAACATGCATTACTTCTGGAATCTCCCTCATAACATGACCCCCCCACTCCCCCGCCAGCCCTAAATTCTGAGCAACTTACCCTCGGCTCAGTTTTTTTAGGGGTTTTTTTCCCCACCTTAAATGTTTTCCCACCTGAATGTCAAGCTGCTTTAGGGAATATTCTCCCTCCAGGAGCAAAGGTTTGCAAGTTGGCTGGAGGAAAGCAAACAGAAACTTCTTCAATCGCTTGCCGCACTTAAAAATTCATAATCATTCCTGTAGCCAACGGCAGCAAAGCTAATTATTTACTGTCCCAACCAGCCCTGTCTCCTCCTGGGAGAACGTGCAACTGAGCTGGCTGCGCTGAGACATCTGCAGGAGGTAGAATGCTCGTAGCTGGAACCCAAGCACACACCAGGCAGCATCACTGGTGGGGCTGTCTGTAGCTTTGAAGAAAAGTGCCATAGTGACTAGACTATAAATTTCAGCTGTATACTCAGCTGTGGGGGAGAAGGGAGATGCTTGCATGGCTCTCTAGCAAACCCTCTGGCAATGCTGAGGCTGGCAATGATGGTTTGAAACACAGAAGTTGAGAAGGCTTGTTGTCAAAACATCATCTGGGCGACCACAAGGCCTCTGTACAAGCCCACAACAGGCCTGGCTCATGCATCTGGGCGCTTTGCTTTCGCTATATGCAGGGCATTCCCCCCCCCTAAAAAAACTTTTAGGGGTACTCTCATTTTCCTACTCATATTGAAATACTGCCCCTCAATGAGGCCAAACTTAGATTTACAAAGTACCCCCAGAAAAAAAACACTGGCTATATGTATACTGTGTGTGTGTGTGTGTGTGTGTGTGTGTGTGTGTGTGTGTGTGTGTGTAGAAAAAGACACACAAAGATGTCTTTGTGAGATACTCTCCACTGCACCATGTTAAGAATGTAAGGCAGTGTTTCGCAAACTTGGGTCTCCAGCTGTTGTTCAACTGCAACTCCCATCATCCCTAGCTAGCAGGAACCGTGGTCAGGGATGATGGGAGTTGTAGTCCAACAACAGCTGGAGACCCAAGTTTGAGAAACACTGATGTAAGGAGAGCCCCTCCAGATCAGAACAAAAGGCCTAGGGAGGCCATGTACTCACAATTTACCTTTAAAGCACATTAAAAACATATCCTTTCCCTCAGAGAATTCTGGCCACTGTGGAAGAATGCATAGTCAGGCGTATGGCAAGAGCTTCCCTGGTCCTGCTCCACCATTGCAGCCTGCTTATTCACATGCCTCTTGTTCTGTCCCCGACAGTGGTGGTGCTGAAAAGAAGGAGCACTTGATGACACTGCCTGCATCCTCGTTGTCTCCCTGCCTAGCAAGTGAGTGGGTGGTAGCAAAGATGAGGAAGTAAAGGAGCAGCTGGTGTGGTTCATGGTGGTGAGAAGGTAGATTCTCCCATGGAGGAAGAGGAGTGATGGAGTGTCTACCTCAAGGGCCCTCCCAAAACAGGAGCTGGCACTGCTCAAACATGGAAATGGCCACTGTTGACCTCTGGCTTATGGGCATCTGGTTTTTCTGGAATGTCCGCATGCCAGTCACCCCCAGAAGTCCTGCAATTACTGGAGAAAATCAGTATCTGCAAGTATTCTCCCTTAAAGTTCCTCCCAGAGGGGCAAGTCTTTTTTGCACCTGTGAGTTCCAGCATATGAGTCTAAAACTCTTGGTAGTGTGTATTTATGGAAGGATGGATGTTGCAGAAACTGAGATTGTAGCCAGTTTCTTGTCTGACAGCATGAAAGAGCACTTTTTGAAAAGAATGTTGAAGGAGAAGTGGCACATAAGAATGGAAGACAAAGGGAACACAGGTATCTTTTCATCCTCTACTGCCCTCTGTCGATGCAAAGTTCCACTGGCACAAGAGGAATAGTTCAGCTGCATACACAAGTAAAATAAATACTGTTGATATGGAAGAGCAAGGGAATTATGGGTGGATTTGGATATTGGCTTTCCCTAGTGAATGGCTGAAGCACTTGGGAATAACTCACATTCTGGCACAGGAATCTGATCATGCCCCATGGGAGCATCCCCTTTTCATTATCTCAAACGTACCTTTGAAAAGCTGGCCTTTGCTTAATCCCAAAACTGCTTTCACATGTGGAACCGTCTTGATAATCACTCCCCACCCCCGTGCCACCAAACCTTTCATCCTAAGTAAAATTAGTTTTGAATATTGTTTTAAGAGACTGAGAAACAGCAGTTTGTGAAGTCTTAATGTTGAAATATTTTTTCACTTCAGAACTTCACAAAAGACTGTTCTTAACTCCTAACACAATATTTAGAACTACACATGATTTACTGAGAACTCAATAATATATAAAAGGCATGAAATCTAAAAGAAAGAGTTCATGTGTGGGGATGGGGGGGAAATGTGATTCAGTTTGCATTCAATAAGCACTTTCTGAAACAATATATGAATTGAAACAAAGCCAGCCTTCAAAATTTGGACATCTCTAAATTTTGCAATGCACCTCTCCAGCTATACGATGCCTACAAAAATGCATATGCTTAGTTGAATTGTGCATTAAAATGCATATAGTTGTGGAAATAACATACAAAAATGCATTATATTAGGGGGGCTTGCTTGCAAAAATGTAAATATTTGGAACAATTGCACACAAAAGTGTACTAATTAGGAGAAATTCACTGATGAATTTCCATGAGGACTTTTTTTTTTTAAAGCAAACCGGTGTGAAAATGTGGTGAACAGGATTTGAGACTGGAAAAATGAGAAGCTGATGTTGGCAGATATACCCATCTCTGCTCATATGGAACATGCTTGGGGTATAAAACCAAGTTGATAGTGATTCTAAATTCAGATTCCAATGTGTCTAACAAAAGTGGACTTCCAAATTAATGCCAAAAATAGAAGAAATAGAGAGGTGCTACCTAAGTGAGTATGACTGCCTTAAATGTTTATTTAAAGGGGTTATTTCATCCCTTAGCACTGTGCTCACATCCCCAGCTGAACAGAAATAGAGCAGTGGAATAGTACAGGATTCAATGCTCTGACTCAACAGCAAAAAGAAAGCAAAGCTTGGAACACACCAATTACCGTAGTTGAGGACTGTTTCTCACAATATGATGGCAACATGGAGCCCCTATTAAACAGGATCGCCTGGGGGCGAGCTGCTCAAGGATGCTAGCACACATTAGTCCACACTGTGTGATCTGTCTGCATGCTGCAACAGTCAAAGACCATCCTGGCAACAGTTTGCAGTGATGTGAAAACCAAGCTGGTTGTGAGGATCACCTGATGGAAGAGGTTTTGCATGCGTCACCCAGAATCAGGCTTACCCGAGAGCTCCTGAGGATGGTTTCGTGGCATCTACAATCAATCAACATGGATCTAAGTAGCTATTAGATAGTGGACAATTCTGCCTACCACCCATAGCTATCTTGTCAGATATCGAAAGATCTACTGTAGTCCAATGGATAGAATATTGGGTTACGGCTCACAGTTTTACTTAGCTATGGAGTGCCATCTACAGGAGAAAATGCCTTTCATAATGATGCTACTTTAAATAAAAATGAACCATGATTGCTATGATTATTGTAGAGAGGTACGTTTTCAATGAACTGGTTTACATTAGTATAAAATGAGCCTGCAACAATCCATACATCTAATAGCATCATAGTTCTTGTGGATCTGCCCCCACTCTCCTAGTTTTGAACAGATGGCTCAGTTGGAGGGAGAGAGGGAGAGTGGGCATGGATTTCATTTCTTCTTCCCAACAAAAGTGTGCGTGTTTGTAAGTTCCACAAGCACAAGTTTGTGCTAATCATTGTGTGATGGCTACTGCAACATTTTCAAGCCCTGATGGGGACAATCCTTGCACAAAAATCTGTTAATATGTATGAATTTCTTCACATTTGACCAGGGCCAGAAAACCAACATTAATTATTCCCAGTAGGGAATCCAGATTAGGGTGAGAGTGCAAGATGTAGAGCTAGATTTAAATGCTTGTTTATCCATGAATCTATGAACCTGTTTTCCGGCTAAATATAAACTCAGCAGTATATTGTGAAGTTGAATGGCACGAGTTTGCAAAGAACATTTGTTTGCATCAGTCTGTCTTGAGAGACAATGAAGTGTGCTTCCGGAGGTAAAGCCAAACCATTGGAGAATCACAGCGACTACAATGGCTGCAGAGACCGGTAACTCATAACTGCTGACTTCTGCATTGTTTTTGCTGTATTATTAGCACCAAAGTGACCTCTTTGGGGCATGAGCCTGGGCAGCCTGTCTGGGCAGTCCTGGGCTGCCAAGATAACAAGACCTTGCTGATGTGGGCCAAAGAAAGGCAGCGCAATATGTTTAGCACCAGCTTGGCTGCAGGAGTTGCTGGAAGGAAGCAGACAAAATGACATCCAACTGTCTTAAGGACTCCATTCTGGATTTGTGTAGGGTTTACTCCTTAGCTTTTTCTTCTCCCAAAGATGTCTCACAAGGCAAAGTGCATTACACTTCAAAAATTACCTTGGGCTGCATCCAAAATTCTGTCTGCTAGTGCCAGAGCTCTTGTTTAAAGGCTGCACAATGCAACATTTGCACCAAAGAAGCTTGTTGTACAACAGCTGGTTCTTGTGCAAACTGTTGTACAATAATCTTTGCTAATGTGCTTGTGTTTCTCCTTCTGCAACAATGTTCCGCTATTATTGAAACAAGTAAACTAGTAAGTGACTTTAACATAGTGCTACATTAGATATGAGGACGCAGGTGGTGCTGTGGGTTAAACCACAGAGCCTAGGGCTTGCTGATCAGAAGGTTTGGCAGTTTAAATCTCTGCGACGGGGTGAGCTCCCATTGTTCAGTCCCAGCTCCTGCCAACCTAGCAGTTTGAAAGCATGTCAAAGTGCAAGTAGATAAATAGGTACTGCTACAGTGGGAAGGTAAACGGTGTTTCTGTGTGCTGCTCTGGTTCGCCAGAAGCGGCTTTGTCATGCTGGCCACATGACCTGGAAGCTGTACGCCGGCTCCCTTGGCCAATAATGCGAGATGACTGGACCTAATGGTCAGAGGTCCCTTTACCTTTACCTTTTACATTAGATATGATCCTATGTTTGGCAAATTATCTCATGACCCCCTCTGTTTATTTACGTTAGGCTAGGAGGCAGATTTTGTGCCATTGGAAAGTACCAAATGCCTTTTATGTGGCAGGTAATGCAAAGAGTTAGCTTGAAGTCATCAGTGGAACTCAGTCCATTTAAAGATTCATTAATCTTATCTACTTTATAGTGCTCAGTGAATTCAGTCAAACCTACTAAAATGCATTTGCTGCTGTTATCCCTATAATTAACGCAGGAAGCTCATTCATTTTAATCAAATGCAAATGAGGGTCCATTTTGGGAAGTTATAGGGAACTGAGCCTGGGTGAATTATATATATGTGTGTATGTGTTTTTCCGTAGTGCTGAAGGGACTCACTCCCCCCTTTCTGCAGTGCAGAATGCCTGCTGGTTCTGTCTAAAATGATGAAAGCATAGAACGGTGAAGAGCAAACACACACAAAAGTTCAGACCTGATCAGCAATGATGAGAGGACTCCTACTGGGATCTCTGGGGAGTGATGATAAAGAATTAAAGTCTTGGGATTTTTTTTTAAGCTAACAAATGAATCTTCTTTATTCAACGTAAACTGGGATAAAAAAGGCCTATTAAACAGAGCTAATGCTAATCTTCAAGTAATGGCCCCCATTGCCTTCAATAGAGGAGAGGGAAAGAGATCCTAAAACACACATTCTAAAAAAGAAAGAAAATAGAAAAGATAAATTTTAACCCTGGACACTTTGCTGGTGCCAAACTTTACTTAAATCGAAATTTGCAGGGTCAATGAAATACCTTTTTTTAAGCAGAGCAAGCCAGCCAGTGCTCAACAATGCACTGTGACAGCTTTTGAGTTATGCAGAACTCCTGCTCAGAGGGATTGTTCAAGGTGTGTGTGTGGGGGGGGGAGATGGAAGGATGTGCCTTGAGCAAGGACATAGGCCCAATTTGGACAATCATATCTCTTACCACATAGAGATATGAACAAGTATTTTGCTGGCATGTGCAACCTCTCGGCTATTCAATTAACCGTAGTTTCCCATTGCATTGAAACCATGGTTACCAGCTTCAGGACAAGTCAGGAGCCTAAACCAACTTCAAACCAAGGTTTTGGATGCTGGCTTGTACTAAAGCTGCTAGCCATCATTTCCCAGTTTGGACAAAATAGGAAATTAAGATTAGTTGGAGATTTCCTAGCTTAATTTCAGCTCAAGTGAAAGGACTGTGTTTGTGTGCAGGCAGAAGGCTCATTCATCTTTCAACTTATTAAGCTGAGGAATGATTGTCCAAATGCAGCCAGTATGAAGCCCCACTTATCGTTGTCTGAGAATTATTTCAGCCCGAAGCAGGAAATGGAAGAAGACGGTTCATATTTGAACTATGAAGAAGTACACTGAAATACTGAAGTATCAATGCTTCCTTTAAAAATATGACAAGGAGGCAGGAGAATTGCTCCCTCTTGGAACTTGCTGCCCAAATAGTGGCTGTATAATGTGCATATTTTATAGCTGAATAAGTAAAAAAGCAATCTTGACAAGACCAGTCACTGAGCTGTTTTGAGAAGTCCATCACAGCAACCACAGTCCTTGTGCATATCATAATTTCTAACTCTGAGGGCATAGTCACACCCAGGGAAAATAAAGGGCTCTGATCATCCAAGTTAATTGATTCTGACTGGATTCCTGCCTGCCCTTTCCATTGTCCCCAAACTTGCCAGATCTGCATCCTGTTCTTCACCAGGCTCTGCTTCACCAGGACTGGACACAAGTTATGACTCTGGATGCATATACACAAAATGTTTAAAGCACATGCCCGCCGAATAACCCTGGGAACTGTAGTTTGCCACTCATTGCTGCAGTTCAAAGCACCCTAAACAAACTACAGTTCCCAGGATTCAATTACATGAAAATCAAAGCATCAAATATCACAATTACCAAGTTTGTGCTGGGTTCAATTCTCTGAATATCTCTAGATATCACTTCCTGCCTGGCTGTTTTCCATCTGTAAAATGGGAATAATAGTGATCTTATGAACTCTCACCAACAAGAGGACAAGATAAATGTGTAAATAGTTTTGCATGTTTAAACTGTTATAGACATGATAGCAATAGGAGTAAATGTAATGTGGGCACTAGCTCTTGTCTTGTGCTTATCATATTATTGTAAATTTTATGCAAATATGTCTTGAGGTTGCCTTGTTTCCCCCCCCCCCATTTCATTTCATGCCAAGTAGCTATGGCACCCAAATTTATGATTTATCCATGGAATAACCACTACACTACCTCGTTCCCCCACCTATGCATGATTAAAAAATAAATAAACTCAAATGTATAAGTTGGGAGATGGTACTTAATGAATGCAGAAGTGAAATTGGCATGTAAAAGTCTCTTAATAACCCGAATTTGAGCATACTTTACTATACTTTTAGTAGATCATGCAGTGCTATTTTGTAACTTCAATTTCAAGCTAACGAGGACTTTCTCTAATGAAAATAATGATTTTTTCATGCTGTACCAGATGGTAATTTAAAGCATTTCAATTAAACAAACCATCTCATTAGAGTGCCTTGATAATGCAGTTGAGTTTTCTTTGATATGGTCAGAAATATCTCACAAGCTTTTGGGATGCAATCAAAACTCTCCAATAAACTTGTTGCTAAAAAGACAGCTGCCTTGTACATGTATTTTCATAGCAATCAAATGACCTAGTTTAGAAGTGTTTGAAGCCATTTCAAGTGGAATAGGAACAAATTAACCTTGTTTAACAAGTAGTGTTCAATTTGTGTTCTAACACTCTTTTGAGCTCTGCCGTCTATGTGTTATTTTATTTCTCCTGTTACATAATGCATATTCCTCAAGCATGCTTGAAGGGCTCCTACTGCAGCAGCGCTATTGTCCTCAAAATGTCTCTTGTGCCAAACAATTCATTACGTGAATAGTTGCTCTCTTTGTTTATATCTGAGCCCAAACTACAATGTCTTCTACCACCACCACTATCATATTGGCATGAAAGCCATTTCAGATTCTGGAAGCAGGAAGGAAAAGGAGAGAGATTCAGAGAGTCCAAAGAGCCAGGTTAGCTTGTACATAGAAGCAAGCCTTATCTTTGCAATACTCACGTATGGGGCATTTCCAGGAAATAGAACAAGGAGCTAAAATATGTGTTGCTTTCAGTCCAGTGCAACCTGGGATTTTCTGCACACATTTACTGCATAGCTGCTGACTTGGCAAAATGGCTTTACAACAATCCTATGCATACTTACTTGGAAGTAGGGATGGGGGAGAAATTTGATTTACTGGTAGTTCACATTCATCGGTGAACTTAAGAAAAAGTCATACTTTCTGAAACAATCATAGTGAAACAGGGGAGAAGTTTAACCCATTCTAGCCTATTGCTGTATTGACAAAAAATAACTCCTCTGAAGCTGCTATTTGCATTGCAAGGAAATCCCTCCATAAGCATCAGGGGAGGAAAAGGTTACACTTCTCTTCCCAGTCACGATCATTTTCAGCCCTCACCAGCTAATGCTATTTGGAGCTCTAAAAACCTGCTCTTAAATAGAAATATAGTAAAGGCAAAGGTACCCCTGATCGGTAGGTCCAGTTGCAGACGACTCTGGGGTTGCAGCGCTCATCTTGCTCTATAGGTCGAGGGAGACGGTGTTTGTCCGCAGACAGCTCCTGGGTCATGTGGCCAGCATGACTAAGCCGCTTCTGGCGAAACCAGAGCAGTGCACGGAAACGCCATTTACCTACCCGCCGGAGCGGTACCTATTTATCTACAGTACTTGCACTTTACGTGCTTTCGAACTGCTAGGTGGGTAGGAGCTGGGATCGAACAATGGGAGCTCACCCCGTCGTGGGGATTCGAACCGCCGACCTTTTGATCAGCAAACCTGTAGACTTCACAGGTTTACTGCAAAGGTCATGTTGGAGCAACCTGGATTTAATGTGTATAGACACAACCTGAAAGCTCATGAGGCTCAACAGAAGGTGAATGTTTTGCATGGCATGGTTATGTTTCTGGGATCACCCAAGCACAATTTTTATTCCTACCACAAACTCATGTGTTTTAATCGAAAAGCCTCTATGTCCAAATTGGCTGTGTCCCTTTAATGAAAATTTAATACTTTCCTTCCAAGTACTAAAAAAACACAACCTCAGGAGTCTTTTAAACAGAAGAGAGTCATTAGTGTTGCCACTTTCCTTTTGGTTTCCTGCAAGGGAGAAGTTTGACCCTGAGGTGTCATGTTAATTTAGTTCTTTTCCCCTCCCCACCCCCGGATATGTTCCTTCTAGTGTTTCTCTTTTGTTGTTGTTTATTGTGAGCTGCAGAAGCATGGAAAGTAGGAGAAAATGAAATTTGCCCAAGTTGTTATACTTAAATCAATGGCAGTCTAGTTTAACAAAGAGGCAAGCTTCTAGGTTAAGCCTTCTAGGTTAAGCTTCCCAGGAACTGTATTTTGGTGAGATGCTTGAAATCCATAGGAATATGGAAATGTTTGCTGCACAGTTACATGATTTTAATCTCAGGACTTAATGGGCTTATAGGGGCGCCCTCTTTAAATGATAAATGCTATACCACTACACTTATAAAGGACCTGCTACATGCATTTGGAGGTCATCCTGCTGAGTAAGACTCTTGACCTCTGCTCCAAAGGTCCACCCTGGTGGTGCCACTGTTGCTAGCAGACCCAGCCCTATCATTAGCGACAACATACCATTGGGCTCAGGTAACTGATTCAGAAAGGCAATGGAGTGCCTGCCTGCTATTGCCTCCATCCACTCCATCCAAAGTCCTGCTCAGCTATGGATCATCATCAGGTTGGTGTCATCTTAGATGCCTCAAAATGCAATGCCTGGTGTAACGTCAGCATCAGATTGGACATTGCATTTGGAGCCACCTACGATGAATAGCAAGGTTATGCTTAAAATTCTACAAGGCACATAGCTGCCAAGTTATCCCTTATTTTAAGGGATTTTCCCTTATGCTGAATAGGCTTCCTCGTGAGAAAAGGGAAAACTTGGCAGCTATGCAAGGCAGGCTTAAGCAGAATGTGGACTGAGAACTCCCAGAAATGCAAGCTGGATTTCGAAGGGGCAGAGGAACCAGAGATCAAATTGCAAATATGCGCTGGATTATGGAGAAAGCTAGAGAGTTCCAGAAAAATATCTACTTCTGCTTCACTGACTACGCAAAAGCATTTGACTGTGCCGACCACAGCAAACTATGGCAAGTTCTTAAAGAAATGGGAGTCCCTGATCACCTCATCTGTCTCCTGAGAAATCTCTATGTGGGACAAGAAGCTACAGTTAGAACAGGATATGGAATTGGGAGAGGAGTACGACGGGGATGTATATTGTCTCCCTGCTTATTAACATATGCAGAATTCATCATGCGAAAGGCTGGACTGGATGAATCCCAGTGAGAGATTTTACTTTCTTGGGTTCCATGATCACTGCAGATGGTGACAGCAGTCACGAAATTAAAAGACGCCTGCTTCTTGGGAGAAAAGCAATGACAAACCTAGACAGCATCTTAAAAAGCAGAGACATCACCTTGCCGACAAAGGTCCATATAGTTAAAGCTATGGTTTTCCCAGTAGTGATGTACAGAAGTGAGAGCTGGACTATAAAGAAGGCTGATCGCCAAAGAATTGATGCTTTTGAATTATGGTGCTGGAGGAGACTCTTGAGAGTCCCATGGACTGCAAGAAGATCAAACTTATCCATTCTGAAGGAAATCAGCCCTGAGTGCTCACCGGAAGGACAGATCGTGAAGCTGAGGCTCCAATACTTTGGCCACCTGATGAGAAGAGACTCCCTGGAAAAGACCCTGATGCTGGGAAAGATGGAGGGCACAAGGAAAAGGGGATGACAGAGGACGAGATGGTTGGACAGTGTTCTTGAAGCTACCAACAGGAGTTTGACCAAACTGCGGGAGGCAGTGGAAGACAGGAGTACCTGGCGTGCTCTGGTCCATGGAGTCACGAAGAGTTGGACATGACTAAACGACTAAACAACAACAAGAAGATGGCTCCCAGCTGCCAAGCAGGTGGCACCCTCTTGCCACCAGGACTGTGTAAGCTGCACATCGGGTGCATGGAGGGCACAACAATGGGTGGCAATGCTGGATTAAGGCTCGGGGACTGAGACTCAATGGGTATGTGTGCCAGTATTTTCAACAACCTCAGATATGCAGATGACACAACCTTGATGGCAGAAAGTGAGGAGGAATTAAAGAACCTTTTAATGAGGGTGAAAGAGGAGAGCGCAAAATGTGGTCTGAAGCTCAACATCCAAAAAACCAAGATGATGGCCACTGGTCCCATCACCTCCTGGCAAATCGAAGGGGAAGAAATGGAGGCAGTGAGACATTTTACTTTCTTGGGCTCCTTGATCACTGCAGATGGTGACAGCAATCACGAAATTAAAAGACCCCTGCTTCTTGGGAGAAAAGCAATGACAAACCTAGACAGCATCTTAAAAAGCAGAGACATCATAGTTAAAGCTATGGTTTTCCCAGTAGTGATGTATGGAAGTGAGAGCTGGACCATAAAGAAGGCTGATCGCCGAAGAATTCATGCTTTTGAATTATGGTGCTGGAGGAGACTCTTGAGAGTCCCATGGACTGCAAGAAGATCAAACCTATCCATTCTGAAGGAAATCAGCCCTGAGTGCTCACTGGAAGGAATATGAGGCTCCTATACTTTGGCCACCTCATGAGAAGAGAAGACTCCCTGGAAAAGACCCTGATGTTGGGAAAGATTGAGGGCAGTAGGAGAAGGGGACGACAGAGGACAAGATGGTTGAACAGTGTTCTCGAAGCTACGAACATGAGTTTGACAAAACTGCGGGAGGCAGTGGAAGACAGGAGTGCCTGGCGCGCTATGGTCCATGGGGTCATGAAGAGTCGGACACGACTAAACGACTAAACAACAACAACAAATTTTGTTGCCAGTACAGTGGTACCTCGGTTTATGAACACAATTGGTTCCGGAAGTCTGTTCATAAACTGAAGCGTTCATAAACTGAAGCGAACTTTCCCATTGAAAGTAATGGAAAGTGGATTAATCCGTTCCAGAAGGGTCCGTGGAGTACTCAACCTGAAGCGTACTTAACCCAAAGCATGGGTGTAATTAGTTCCGGAAGTCTGTTCATAAACTGAAGCGTTCATAAACTGAAGCGAACTTTCCCATTGAAAGTAATGGAAAGAGAATTAATCCGTTCCAGATGGGTCCGCGGCGTTCGTAAACCGAAAATTCGTAAACCGAGGTGTTCATAAACCGAGGTTCCACTGTATTGGGTCAGCTCTGGTTGTTGTAAAACAGATCATCTTTAAATAATATGAGTGGTACTGTACAAGTTCTGCTGATATCAGTCCTGCATGTATGCCACTAACCTCTGAATCAATCTTCTCTCTTCCGCCTAGCTTTAATATTTGTTGTGTCGGACATGAGTAATAAAGAAGCGGCTATCCCATTCTTTATCATTTTCAAGAGAGATATGGCAGTGGAGGGTAATGGCAGCTATCTATGTCACTTTATTAATCTAGTAATGTATATACTTAATTGCCAGGGGTAAAAAGCTGCTCTTCAAATGATGAAAATATGAAGTGATCAAAATAGAAAGGTTTTTTTTAAAAAAGCAAAATCCTCTAGGCATTAAGAGCTTAAATGCAAAACACATGACTCATTATATCAAGCCAACTCTTAGGGGTAAATATTCTGTGTGGGGAATTAGTTGCTCTTAATTGGAGTTGTGAGCTTAAATCCCAGAACACTGCACAGCACAGAAAAATATACCCTTTGTTTTAATATTGAAACAGAGAGGAGGCAGCTCAATGATCTAGGGAAGTGTGTGATTATTCTGCCATGTAAGCAACAGGGCATACAATTTCTAGTATTGAAAATTAGAGCCTTCAGCCTCTCAATCACCAATGTTTAAAAATATGCTTGAAATTGAATCCAAAATTCTGGCTTCCTACTTTTCCATCAGTCTAATGGCCCCAGCAATTCTGTCCTATAGTTTCTAGACTCCAAACCTCCTTTGTCACCTTCCATTTTGCCAATAGCACATGCTTCACAGTGTGAATCTTTCCAAATGAACATTCCATGACATCACATAAGCTGTTCAGTCACGCTCTTAGCAAATAAATGATTTTTTTAAACAATCTATTCCTCATTATATCTCAAATGATCCAGAACTGTGAAGCATAATACACTGAATATTTCTATGGGGTAGAAGGAAAAATGAAATGATTCATATCTTTACCCTCAGCTGTGTTCTGGGATTCATGTGTAATCAGGAAGGCCTTCTCTATCCTTGAAATCCCCCTATGTCCCCTGAAAAAGGGTTCTGCCCTCCAGAGGGAAGATGTTATTATAGGGGCTGATGCCAGAGAGTGTGATACAAAAATCACAACCCCCTCACAAAGTGATGCTACAAGTAAGGGTATGGGGAACGCCGGCCTAGAATAAAATGCAAACCATAAGCAGATAACAACCATTAGCAGGTAAGCGTGGTCAGGCAAGGTAAAGGGACCCCTGAACATTAGGTCCAGTCATGACCGACTCTGGGGTTGCGGCGCTCATCTCGCGTTATTGGCCGAGGGAGCTGGTGTACAGCTTCCAGGTCATGTGGCCAGCATGACAAAGCCACTTCTGGCGAACCAGAGCAGCACACAGAAATGCCGTTTACCTTCCCGCTTGGAGCGGTACCTATTTATCTACTTGCACTTTGATGTGCTTTCGAACTGCTAGGTTGGCAGGAGCTGGGACCGAGCAACGGGAGCTCACCCCGTTGCAGGGATTCGAACCGCCGACCTTCTGATCAGCAAGCCCTAGGCTTTGTGGTTTAACCCACAACACCACCCGCATCCCTGTGGTCAGGCAAACCAAAGTGTATATTAAGAAAATACCAGGTTCTGTGTGAAAAGTTATGTGACATGGATGCCTTGCTTGTATTGGGGAACAGGGGATGCTCAGATAGGATAAGAGGGAGGGTACCCTCTTTCAGACATACATTTGGTCTCAACACTACCTGTTATCTTTCTAGATTCAGAGTCATTCCACTTAGATCCCTTCCTTTCCCATCACAACTTGTTATGTCTCCCTTTCCTTGGCTTCTGTAAACTGGCCTTATAAAAACCCAGTAGCCACACTTCTTGCAGGAATAGAGCATGCCCCAAAATGGCAGCCACGTCAGGACTGCAGCCAGTGAGAATACAATGGTAGTAGTCCCATAACACTCTCCAAGGAGAATGGCGACAAAAGGCAGTAACATGGTGACAGCTATCTTACATGAGGCCAGCTACCAGCAAGCATCTGAAAGGGCTTAATATCCTGCCTTTCACTGGCAGGCATCCTCAAGGCCAGGCATCGGCAACCTCCAGCCCAGGGGCCGGATGCGGCCCATGGAGGCCGTTTATCTGGCCCACGAGCCGCCCGGTCACCGAGCCGCTCGCTCGGCAAGTCCCCACGCCCCGCCACGCTAAACCAGCGCAGCACAGAGCGGGGACTCGCTGAGTGGTGCCAAAAATGCCCAGATGCCCGAAATTGCTTCTGCACATGTCAGGGCATGGGCAGAAGCGATTTCCAGTGCTCCGAAAATGGGCAGCACAGCACCGGAAATTGCTTCTGCGCCTGTCCGGCCCACAGATCAACATCAGTGGAAATGATCCGGCCCATGGCCGGAAAACGTTGGTGACGCTTGCTCAAGTCAGTTCACAATAATAATAGAAACAATAAAAATATATTTTAAACAAAAGTAAACCACAGAGATGAGATTAGAAGATCTTCAGAGACAAAAAGCAACTCTAAAGTCATTAAGGAATCTCAGACATCATTAGAAACGCAAGAAAAAAAGAGGCATGCCTAAAATAGCATATAAAAATATCAAAAATTGGGCTCAGCAAACCTGAGTTCCATAATTTTGGTATCACCTCAGAAAAAGCCCTCTCCTTGACCTCCATCTGCCTCAACTTGGAGGGCACAGACAGCAGGAGAAGGGTGTCTGAAGAAGATCTTAAACAATAGGTAGCCTTTCTATGTAAATCGTATCCTCCCTCAAAAAGGGCACGTGTTGCGGTGAGACCTGGCAACCAAACCCTTGTGTTGTGGGTGGGTACGATTGGATAGCCACAACTCCTGATTGGTAGGTCCCTTGATGCTGGGTTCAATCTGACCAATGGGTGCTAGCCAAAATGGATCAAGGGACCTATATATACCAATGCATGTGACCCTGAGCTTTCTCTCTTGGTCAGTGCATTGGAACACCTGCCCACCTCTCCCTATATTTAGGGCTTGCACGCTTGACCTTGCTATGCCGTCGTGTGTCGTCTGTCATTGGGACAGGGGCACGGCAGGAATTTTCCCCACTTGGCTGATTGGCTGGTGCCATTTGGGTTTCGCCTGCCGCGTAGCAAATCGTCACAACTTGTAAGGTTGCGGATAGGCTCTGGTTCATGTGATAGGGATGGGGGAACGCTCTCGCCATCCCTATGTGAAGGAGTATCCGTTAAAGGAATCCAGGGACTCAATGGTTTGGTGAACCCTGTGAGGGGTTGTGCCTGTGCCTGAGTCCAGGAGGACATCTGGGTGGTGGACATAGCATGTCCCCGGCTTTCTGCCATTCCAGGTGTTCACCCTTGGCTGACCTACGATAGAGCTCTGGGTCAGCATTACCTGCCACGGTGCAGGGAGCTAGTCGAACCAGAGCATATGCAACCACTCACTTGCTGTAATCAATAAAGTTGTGGCCTAAATTCTGCAAAAAAAAAAAAAACCAAACCAAAATGTGAGTCTTGTCTGAATTTATTTAAGGGGGAGGTTTAAAAGTCTGAACACGCAACTATTATGCCTCCAAAAGCTAGCACCACTGTAAATCAAACTGAAGTAAATATAATTGCATTAGGATAAGTACAGGCAGAATTAAGAAGATAAGTAGAATTCTGACAGATCGGGCCAATCTAGTCTACCACTCTGTTCTCAGAGCATACCCTCCAACATTTCTCCAATGAAAATAGGGATATCCTAAGGAAAAGTGGGGCATTCTGGGATCAAATCAAAAACTGGGGTGGCTTCTCTAAATCAAGGATGTCCCTGGAAAACAGGGACACTTGGAGGGTCTGTCAGAGTGGCCAACCAGAAGCCCATGGGAAGCCTGCAAGCAGAATATCGAATTCCCAGCAACTGGGAATTCCTAATTAAATTCCCAGGAACTGGTATTTAAAGGCACACTGCCTCCAACAGGGCAGGTAGCACATAGCCATCATTGACAGTAGCCAGTAATAACCTTAACGTTCCATAAATTTGTCTAATCCTCTTTTAAAGCCGTGAAAGTTGATGGCCAAAAATTCATGCCTTGGCCCATCCTTGTGCATCTGGCGGCATTAGCTGCACCTTCCCTGTGGAAGGTTTTGTTGTAAACAAAATAGCTCTTTTAACTGGGCCTAATTTAGGATTCCTTTCATCTCTGTATTAATGTTTTAATGTCCCTGGTCCTCTGATTAGGTCTTAATCATAAGTAAAACCATGCACCCAAATGGGACTGCAGGAATACTGTGGATCTGTGAGGGAGCGATAAAGACGCAGAGCTTCAAGTGTAGGCCACAGGTCAGCCATCTCACATAACTCCTTCTATGAGTTGATCCTCCTGCCTTCATTAATTGCCAGTGGTATAATCCACAAAGTAGCAGATAAACCCAGACTAGCCTTGCATGTTCTTGTCAGTAAAAAGGAATGTTCACAGTGCTCATGAACTGCTCTGAGGAATAAGCTGAGGGGATGTGCTTAAACAACTTATAAACTCCTTACAGCACAACCTTTCTTTGCTTCCACAATTATCTCCATATGAAGTCCAAAAAGAATCATTTTTAGAACATGTATTCTCTGTGTTTATGGATAAATAGGCCTTTGGTCCGATCCAGCCGGACTCTTCTTAACTTCTTCTTTAACACTGCCTATTCTGCTCATAGCTTAGACAAGCAGTTGCTGAAGTCAAGAAACCAGCAAACCCTGCTGTGACGGATTGGGTTGGCTTGAGTAGAACTCCAGGGTGTTAAGTGTTAAACCCAGCCTCTTAGTTGATTGACGGCATTCCATTCCATGAGGGGTGGGACAACCACTGGTTTAAAGAGGATTCTGAGGAGAGAGAGAGGGTTTGGGGAGCGGGAGCGTGTGGGAGGTTGTGGAGTTGGTTACTAGAGTAGGTGTGTATGAGGAATTGGTTAGGTTTGTGATTATATGATTAACAAGAACAGTTCTATTGAAACCACATGCTTGTACACATGAAACTTGAACGCAACCGTTAAGATTTTAAGACATTAAATGTTAAGTTAAAATGCCATTTAAACTATCGCCAGTGTGATCTTTCCAGCAGAGGTATCTATTGCTCATCTGGTGGGGATACTCATTAAAAGGACAAAACCCCTCTCTAAAGCAGAAGGGATAGTTTGTTGTCACTTGAGTGCACCAAGAGGGGGAGGAAGTGGGAGACTGGTTCAAGGGTGACACAAAGTTTCCTCGGGAGGGAGGAAAGCTTCACAGTGGGGAAAGCTCAAGTGAGGAGAACCCCTTACTGGTGTGTGTACACTAAGAATAGTCTCATATTCACCCCAGAGCTTAAGAAGATACCGGGCCACGTTTGGGCTGGAAAAGTACTCTCATTTTATTTGTAAAACCCACATGGGATAGGGGGATTACAATAAGGCTATAGGGAAGAGTGGAGAGGTTGAGTATTACCTCAGAAATCCCTATTAGTGCTTTTTATAATTTGAGAGGTTTGAAAACAAAAGGCGTAAGATGGGGACTTCTTACGTCGCACCTGCTGTGTCTAACTATGGGATAAGTTTGGAGAGAGAGAAACAGTAGGAAGAAGCAACTACCGGTATCTCTGTGCAGCAGGAAGTCCCCTTAGTGTTCTTGCTCCACAGCCCCAAACCCTCTATGACATTTCCTCAAACATTTCTTCAATGGACGCTCCATTCCATGATGATAATTTTACTATTTACTATTCCCCAACCACTCTGGGCAGCTTTCAACATATATAAGAACATTATAAAACATTAAACTTTTTTTTTAAAAAAAACTTCCCTATAAAGGAATTTCTGTTTTTTTGGAAGCCGCCCAGAGTGGCTGGGGGAACCCGGCCAGATGGGCGGGGTATAAATAATAAATTATTATTATTATTATTGCTTTAAGACGGCTTGAGGGTCGGATAACTCCATGCCCTCCAACATTTCTCCAATGAAAATAAGGACATCCTAAGGAAAAGTGAGATATTCCAGGATCAACTCAGAAACTGTGGTGGCTTCTCTAAATCAGGGGTGTCCTTGGAAAATAGGGACACTGCTATGATACTACAGGAAACTCTTGGAGAGCTTTTTTCCCCGGGAGGGGGGAGAGTGGGAGAGAGCAGGCAGCAAGAAAATATTTTCCTGTCCCAGCTTCTTCCATGGAATCATGTTTATTCTATGTGGATCTGAGATCAGAAAACATTTCTGGACTGTTTACAAGTAGGTAGCCGTGTTGGTCTGAGTCGAAGCAAAATAAAAAAATTCCTTCAGTAGCACCTTAAAGACCAACTAAGTTTTTATATTGGTATGAGCTTTCATGTGCATGCACACTTCTTCAGGTATCTGAAGAAGTGTGCATGCACACGAAAGCTCATACCAAAATAAAAACTTAGTTGGTCTTTAAGGTGCTACTGAAGTAATTTTTTTTTATTTCTGGACTGTGTTAATGATGATCACTAGATCACTGTGTTTGCAATGCATGAATAAATTTTACTGGTTCCTTGACATACTCTTGAGAAAGGGGGTCGGACTAGCCCTATGGGCTGGGGGTTCTCTCTGCCACATTCAAGAGTAGGATTTATTGAACTTTTGACATGACAGTTAGCTTCGGCTAGTATAGACAAACACAGAAATGGCAGCATGCAAACAGCCCAGTTTAATGGCTGTAACCCGTTTCAGACCGTGGCTTTCTGGGATTTAGAAAGCTACCACAAAACTTTGAGGCAGTTTGCTGACTTTATCACAGTGTCTGTCCTCCTGCTCAAGCTAACAGCCTCAAATACTGCTGTACAGTCCCGACTGACCATCTTTCACGGCCGTTTCCAGTCCTAGGGATGGGTGTTAAATTCCATCCAGCGTGATTCCTGTGAGCCGAAAACATGGAAGGTTTACATGACTGGGCTTTGTCACGAGAGGAAAGGAATGTAACTTGAAAAGTGCAGAAGGTTTACAAATTCTCCTAGGATGGAATGATTGCCACCCTCCCGGGGGGTGGGGGAAACGCCCCAACAAGGGTTCAATAGGATCTCCACCTCTGTTGGTTTTAATTAGCAACTTTAAGCAAACTCATTGCTCTCCCTCAAATGTGTATGCGGTGGGGAAAGAATAAATAGCTGAGCCCTGCGATTCATTTACACTTCAAATATACTTCTGAGTTGGTTATTCCTCAATTAATAAAATAGCTGGTGTATCCCTAAAGTAGTATAAAGTGACACGCTGTGTGAAATCAATTTTCCTTTCCAAAATCATTAAACCCAGTAGCCTGTGACTGCATCCCTGCTAATTCTGGTTGCAGCCCTTTCATCCTCCATTAGCTTTGGCGCTCCTAACAGGCTGTCAAAAATAATTTCCCAGGACGTAAATAATTCAGAAATTAAAAATTAATAAATAATAACAGGGAGCTACTGGGAGATAGACTGGGTCAATTAGTCAGCTCTGCATTCTGTTTCTTCACAGCAGGGGGGCAACCATATTCGTTACCAGACTCTTGCCTTCGATTCCTAGGTCTGATTTACGGCTCTTCATTACTGGATCCAGTCAGACACAATTACCTCCATCACCATCTCCATTCCTAACTTCAAAGAAACACACATTTTCTTGTCTGCTATTTTTCCTCCTTGCAGCAGCCTCAGCTTGACGTCCCTGGAATTTCTTCCATGCGGACTAATTAATAAGACTTCGACTTATCATATTCACTTCTTTTCTTTGATGTCCTACCTTAGTCAATCATCCTATTTAATTAGAATTTCAATGATAACTTTACTTATCTTGTGGGTAGATGTAAATTAAAATAACAGGGTTTTAATTCTCTTTCTTACGGGGTTGTGACATTAAAAAAAAAAAAACCAGGAAAAAGTTCCAGTCCAAATGCAATGTTATATGTATGTTTGCATGTATGTGAGGGGCTGCCTTCTGCTAAACTCCTTGCTACAAAATATTTTTGTTTTGTTGAACATGCACCATTGAAGTGGAAATGAACTCTGGATCCTTTTAACATCACCCAATCTTCACAGGTCCATGCTGAGGAGTGGTTAAATTAAAGTGTGTGAATAGATGCCAACGCAGACAAATGTTAAATGGCTAAAAAGGAAAGGAAAATGGTGCTCTTTTTGTGTAGGATTCTTTCAGAAATGCACTAGAGTTAAGAATAATACTTAGTATACAGATTGCTGAGGAGGCTGCAATTTGAAATAGACTTACCTGAAAGAAAGCCGCAAGGGACTCACTTCACAGCAGACATGCATCAGTTTGTACTATATGTGTACCAGCCCAGGTGTTTGGCACATTATCTTGTCAACCTTTACAACAATCTTATAAATTCTACTGCTGCCCGCACCCCCCAGTAAATATTGCAAACTGCAGTGGGTGTGGGGAGAGGAAAAAGGGGGCGGGGACTTCAGGTGTTCAGGCGGAGGTGAGATTCAAATTGGGGATTTCCTGATTCCTAGCTGAGCCTCTTAGTTGCACAGATTGTGGTTATTTAATTATTTTAAATTCATAGTTTTATCCAAGGTGCTGGTAATCAGCTATGAAGCTCCGAATGGGTTTGTGACCAGACTAGTTGAAGGACTGCCTCCTCCCAACCAACCTAAAAGCAGTTACATTTGCCATTACTTTCTCCATGTCCTGCTGCCTGTATGTGGAACAAGACCTAGTTCATTGCAGCTTTAAAATAAATAGGCCCCCAATGAATTCCACCCCTCTTTTGGGGTGTGTGTATATAAGCAAACTTTTGAAATGTCTTTTTGATATTATTTATGTATACCCTTCTGAGTGGGAATCATATATCTTTGGCCCTTGACCCATGACTGACTTGACACCCATGGATATGGAGAATGCTAACAATCCACAGTTTGGTACGGCATGTAAACAATAAATAATTGTTTCTGGTGTTACCCAGCAATTAGATCTGGGTTGCTAGGAGGACACAACATCTTCCTTATTCACTTCAATAGAAGGAAGCAGTTCTAAGTTTATTCTCCGCTCATGGAGCCGCTGTCCATTAAAAAGGACTGGGCACCCCCAGTGACAGCCTTAGAACTGAAGCACAAAACAGAAATCATGCATACTTTTGTTGTTTAGTCGTTTCTGTCCTTCCAGTGAGCACTCAGGGCTGATTTCCTTCAGAATGGATAGGTTTGATCTTCTTGCAGTCCATGGGACTTTCAAGAGTCTCCTCCAGCACCATAATTCAAAAGCATGAATTCTTCGGCGATCAGCCTTCTTTATGGTCCAGCTCTCACTTCCATACATCACTACTGGGAAAACCATAGCTATACGGACCTTTGTCGGCAAGGTGATGTCTCTACTTTTTAAGACGCTGTCTAGGTTTGTCATTGCTTTTCTCCAAGAAGCAGTCGTCTTTTAATTTTGTGACTGCTGTCACCATCTGCAGTGATCATGAAACCCAAGAAAGTAAAATCTCTCACTGCCTTCATTTCTTCCCCTTCTATTTGCCAGGAGGTGATGGGACCAGTGGCCATCATCTTGGTTTTTTTGATGATGAGCTTCAGACCATATTTTGCGCTCTCCTCACGAGACAGTTCTTTGGTATAATGGCACACATAGATGGAGGAAATGGGAAAATACCAAGTACTCTGGAATTTGGCTCCTTACATTGTAAGGCTCACTTAGGATGGTACATTAAACAGAGGTTCTGTATGCATTTCTAAAGTATATATAGGGCACTTGGGCAAATATTTTTTGGGGGGAGGGAACCGTTAAAATATTACTTAAAAGTAGCTCATGCTAGCCCCATTACTTCTGTAAAATGCACTGCATTTGTTACATTTTAAATACTTCAGTCAAGTTTTTATGCAAATTGGAAAACCTCTCTTTCCATATTTCTAGGACTTTTCTTTTCTTTTTTCTTTTAATGTTAGGATTTCTGTCAGTTGAACATATGGCCCAAATCTGTCACGTCCAACTAACATCAGCACTATTGTTTAAAGATACGAATGCAGCAGCAAAGTGTTGCCTTTATAAAATATATCCAAATTCCTTTATCAGCAATTTAAGTGTTGTTCTTGAACAATTGGATCCTGTTACATTTTTCTATTTAGGGCATTATTATTTAATTTAATTTAATTGGTTTCTTTCCTCCCCTTAGGGTTCTCTGGACCCAGAAAGTTCAAATTAAATACTCTAATTGCTCTGAAACTCACTTGTGGTCTAAAATGTGTTCCTTTTAAAATGAGCTTGCATATCTAGTTCATACATATTCTTCTCATTATTTCATGAGACTGAGAAACGTTGGGTGTCTAAAATTTGCATTTGAAAACAGTCAATAATTAACCAAAATAATAATTATATAGATATCATACAGAGAGGCTATTTCACAACAAACTGTGAGTTACAAATTTATAAATAAGGCCATGAGCACACATCAAAGCTTTTTTGAAAGCATGCTATTTAAAAGACGAAAGCAGAAGCAGATAATGATGGTCTCAGACATCACAGGGTCTGTCTAGGAAGACAGCTTACTTTGGAACCTGTTGACCCCATCCAAAGATGTAAACATACTGCAAGGCGAGAGGATTGTCCCACAAGTTTAAATAGTCTTCTGGAGTGTGATAAGAAGGATGAAGGTTTAAAAGTCAGCCCAAAGCCCTGTTGCACCCATGTTACGCTCCGGCACATACTTTTGTGGCTATCTGGAATGGATCATCCAATAGTAGTCAATAGCACATGAGCAAAAGGTAGGGTTTCTTAATATGTAAAAATGATAACAACAGCAACAATAGATCTGGCATTAGGTGATTAGCATTGCTGCAGTGAAAATGAAGGTAGAACCTCAGCGCCTCTGCAAATTAAATATGAGTGGTCTCACAGGAAACACATGTAAAGAGACAGTATAAATAAACCATGCCTTGTGCTTAGGGCTGCCATCAGGTTTTGCCTCATTGGGCACCTGCCAAGGCCAACGCTCTAGCAGGGGTCTCACTACCAATTCCTGTAGTTGCTTTGCAGTGGCTGCCTGCTTGCTTACAAAGAAGGCTGTATAGCGATGAAACAGAAGAGAATGAATGCTCACATTCCTGATTCAGGATACTGTAGTCACAAAACATACTTTTCCCCCCTGAAGAAGAAAATTGCACTTCTGGATTGCATTCCGCTTCCGTAAATGCAGACACTGTCAATAATCAATTTCTCTTTCATTTATTTACTACCTGTTCACTTTCCCTCTTCAAGAAAGGGCAGCAATCTCCATTCAACACAACTTAGCCTCTTTTTTTTCTCAGAGGTTGTATGTAAAGCTGCTTGGAGTAGCCACCCACCACAACTCATCTGACAGGGACACCTGGAGAAGGGTCTCCAAAGACTATATCAAAGTCTGGGTAAGTAAATGGAGGAGGAATCCTCCGTTACCTGGCCCCAAGCCCTTAAGGGCTTTATGCCTTTATATGAACACTTGAATTGGGAATAGAAATACAGTGGTACCTCTACTTACGAATAACTCTACTTACGAATGTTTCTACTTACGAATGGAGCTCCGTCCGCCATCTTGGATGCGGTTTAGATAGGATTTTTTCTACTTACGAATTTTTAGATAGGGTTGCTTCTACTTACGATTTTTTTTCCCCAATGCATTCCTATGGGATTCGACTTGCAATTTTTTTTGACTTACAAATGTGTGTTCGGAACGCATTAAATTCGTAAGTACAGGTACCACTGTAGACTAGAAGCCAGGACAAATGACAAAACACTGGGGTAATGTGTTCATACATTCCAATCCCAGTTAACGATTTTGCTGCCTTATTTTGACCAAAATGAAATTTCCAAACTATTTTCAAAGACAGCCCTGCATACAATGCATTGCAGTAATCCAAGTGCAAGGCTGTCTCTGCCTAGATAAGCTCACATTTGACATATCATCAGCTGGTTTTAATACAAAGCGCTCTGAGCCGACAAGGCCACTAAAACAAGCTGATAGGGATGAGGCAGGGCAGTGCACAGCGGCTGTTGTTTCTGTCAAGGCCACAGTAAATTTCAAGTATAATAACGGCAGAAATATAACCATTAAGCCAAAATTCATGTCGGCAGGGCTAAGGCTTGGAAAGGGAGTGGTTGCTAAGCAACCACGTGACTATCATTTTTGCTTCATGATTATAACAGTAATATGAGATCTTTTATGTGTTGCCCGGCAACCATGCAAGTTCTGTTTCCTACTATTTCCCATCCTTTCTCTTTGTAGTTTATGGTTAATGAGCACAGCTGGCTGGAAAGTTCTAACAGCTGCTATCTCCTCAGCCTAGGACTTACCTGATGAATCATAACAGGTTTGACAGGGTAGAAGGATGTTATTTATGTTAGGGGCAAGCCAGTGGCCCACTTTGTCCATGGGCTACCATTTGCCACCCTGTACATTAGTCAGTGAAAAATCACTTGCACAGGTATATCACATTGTTTTAAATATGCTTGGGTTGTGCTTTCAGGCACCGCCAGTACTATGTGCTTAAAATAAAAATAAAAACCTGCCCTAAATTGAAGATCTGATTTAGCATGCTCTTTAAAAAACTAAAAAACTTACACTTACAAAATTTTAAGATATTGTACCTCAATAGCATACAGTTCTAGATATTTTAACAGTAAAATCCTATGCATGTTTACTCAAAGTTCCACTCATCATTGAGGCTTACTCTCTGATAAGTGTGTTTAGGATTGCAGCATGAAGGGATAAAATTTAAGTGCTGAAAACTCTTATTAAAATTCCTGAAAAAATTGTAATTACAAGTTTTAGATTTTAACATTATTGTCTCCATTCCATTTTCCCAATTAAACTGGAATGTATATTGTGTTTTCATTATGTTACTAAATAATTTTATGAAGCCATGTATAAAAGCGGAACATTTTCTGCAAAAAAAATTCCACCACATATCACTAATCATCCTGCAAAAAAGGCCCCCATATTGATGACGTGGAAGATCAGAGAAGAGGCGGTTTTTAAAACAATGCTCAGAACAGAGGACTATTTTTTTTTAAAGTGAGTACACCGATATCATTTGAGTGCTGGGCCATTTCATTTACCAGGTTTTAAAACTTGAACTAGTTTTAATTGTTATATGCAGCTGTATTTAGTATGCAGTTGTTTTAGTATGTTTTCATTCTGCAGTTGTTTTAGTATGTTTTCATTCTGTTGTTTTATTTATTTATTTTTGCAAGGTGCCCTGGGAACGATGGCAAAGGGTAAAAATAAGAAAGCTGCATAACTCCTCCCTTCCAAGTTCAAGAAAACACTCAGGTTCCTCCCCCTTTCTGCAGTTGCCGTACAAGATGGCGGCGCCCAGTTCGGTCTACTCTATGGTGTCCTAGCAACAAACGAAGTAATACGTCGACGCACTTCCGGGTCTTGGCGCTTGAACTTTGACCCGCGCGCTAGTGTCTGCTTCCTCTTCCGGTGCCGGCTCCCACTCCAGGTAAGAGCGATTCAGTCTGTCTCTTTCGGGGAGCTTGACTTAATCCGTTTCCATCCGCGGCAGGGAGGGCTTGAGCGGGCCTTGCGGGTACGTCGGAGGGTACCTGGAAGCTTGGGGTGAAGGACGAGGGGTGTATGTCGGTGGGCAAGCCAGGAGAGGCCGGCGCCTGAGTGGGAGTCTTGCGTGGAGGCCGCTCCGCCTCGCACAGGCTTGAACGAGGCCTTCCAGTCTCCGAAGCCGCGCAGAGCTATGAATAATCGCGGACTCTTCAGTTCTCTCGCACTTGCGCTGGGCCCTTTCGGGCGGGAGGCTAAATAAAATGTGTTTTCTCCCTATCCAACGGTTCGTTCGATGCCCAGTTTTCACTGCGAGAAATAAAGGGCTGAGGACATATTATTTAGCATCTGGGTTCGGTCCCTTACTTCTCCATGTAGAATCACCGAGGAATCTATTTTGAGATGTTTTCCCTTAAAAATGTGGGGTAATTGGCGGTGTGTGGGGGGGGGTCACCAAACCGAACTGCAAGAGTGTTGTGCCTGTGGTTTCTGAAGCGTTGGCTTGGGTAAGAGTTCAAGTTCAGCACTTATTTCTGCCATGAAGTTCGCCAGTCCTGTGGTCTCTCTAAACCTCACTGGCCTTCCAGGGTTGTTTTGAGGGTACAGTCAAATAAACCCATTTAGTTCATTGGAGGAATGGCAAATGTGATCATACACCAACTTGGTTGCAAACTGTGTTGCTGTAAGTGTGGTAAAATGGCTAGCTGCTTTGTGGTGGTGTTGTTTTGCAATCAAGCAATATATTAATTTTACAAAATAAAGTATGAGACTTGAATTGGGAAGAACTTCCATGTGCCAGTTATTATTTATTTTAGCCTACCAAGCATACCCCCCAGGGTGGTGTGGAGTATAAATTGGTGAGAAACTATGTTACCTCTATCTCATTTGAATGACAGAATAGTCATGTAACACTGGCAATTGGGGTGTGTGTGTGTGTGTTCTTTGTCTGTCTCATACTCTGCTTAGAATGCTGCCTTCTCTCACTGTATTTTCTTTCCTTGTTTAGACACGATGGTCCAGCGTTTAACATACCGACGTAGGTTGTCCTACAACACAGCCTCTAACAAGACCAGGCTGTAAGTAAAATCCTACTATTAAATGATTGTATTATTGTTAAATAAATTTTATAACACTTAAATGACTGTTTCTTTGGTTGATGCAGATCCCGGACACCAGGCAATAGGATTGTTTATTTGTACACCAAGAAAGTTGGCAAGGCACCAAAGTCTGCATGCGGCGTGTGCCCAGGAAGACTTCGTGGTGTAAGTGTATTCTCTTTTACTTGTGTTGACTGGCATCCTAGATAAAGACAGGAACTCTGGCTCATTACCCAATTTATATTGGAAAATCTGGTATATGTGGCTCTTAGTTAAATCTCTCCCCCCCCCCACCTTGCCTGTAAAAATCTAAAGTGTTGGTATAGCAATTGTTTGTTAATGCATTTGTAATTTCATTGTTGGCATGATGTTCATGCCAGTGCCTAATGCACTGTGGGTCATTTGCTGTAGCATCTTAGAGCTGAAACTATAAGTGTGCCCCTTCTGTTGTTTGTTTTGCACTCTTTCGTGTGTCCTCTATTTTCCACAACTTAGTAGCAATTGCTTTCCCCCCTTTACATTGTGACAAAACAGGAATAGCTTATTTCATGGTGATAGCAGTGAACCAATATTACAGAATTGGAAGTGCTTTACTGCTGAAATTAACATGCTAATAAACTGCTTCTTTTTTTAACATAATGGTGTGCATACAGTCTTGTAACAGTACAGAATTGAATTCTGATGTGGTTGAAGAGGGCAAGTGAACAGGTAGTGAAGAAATGAAAGAAATTAATTATTGACAGTGTCTGCATTTACTAAAGGGAATATCTGAAGAGAATATATTCGATACTGTTTTAACTAAGACTTTAAAATTGATTTCCTCAATGTTGTGGAAGGTTGCTTAAGGGAAGCACTAAGGAGCAAAGCAATTTTAGTGTAAAAGTACTGTCTTTCAAAAAATTTCCCTGGTTCTTAGAAAAATATATGTGTCTGCCAGTCTCCAACCAGATGTCCATGAGAAGCCCGCAAGCAGGCCAAGAGTGCTTCATACTATATGCTTATTGTCTCTTCATTTGATTGTCTTTTAACAAGCCTAAGACTGCAAATCATGCAGACGGGGAGTTATACAAATGTATTTTTCACTTCTTACAGGTTCGTGCTGTTCGCCCTAAAGTTCTTATGAGGCTGTCAAAAACAAAGAAGCATGTTAGCAGAGCCTATGGTGGTTCCATGTGTGCTAAATGCGTTCGTGACAGGTAATTTATAACCATTTTTTTTTAAGTTCGTGGGCTATAATTCTTAGTTTCAAATATCTGTCTAGTTTCTTTTTTGTAACTCCTCCTTAGTGGTGGCCTTTTCTTCATGCAACCACCTCTACCCTGAGCAACTTAATGGCCTTTAAGCACTGATTAAAATAATGTCTGTTGTTGATGGTTGCATGTTAAAGTTGCTGTCCACCGCCTTGTGATTTGATGAAATCTTTTAAAAATAAATAACTTTGCTACTGTAGAAATCTGGACTAAAATTTGTGCTGTACAAATAGATGTTTTTTTAAAAAACCCAACCTAACTCATCCCTGCTTGAATAACAGAAGACAAGTATATTTTACAAATTGTGTTGTGGATTTTATTTTACTAAGTGATTATTGCTTGTTGTCTTAGAATGTAATAGCTTATTTTGACATCCAGCCATGTCAGCTTATAAGCAATCAGCAACACAAGCTGTTTTGTATTTAACTGTTCACCTGGTCATCATCAGTCACCAGGAATTTCCTCCAGTTGAGTAAGAGGGGGCAAAAGAGAAGCAGATATCTCAGACCATGGTTTGGAGGCTTCCCTGAATATAGCCTGTGTGATAACTAATGAGCAATGCTGAAATAGTAACAAGTGCTTTCCTTTTTCTCTAGAATCAAACGAGCATTCCTTATTGAGGAACAGAAGATTGTTGTCAAGGTGCTGAAGGCCCAAGCACAGAGTCAGAAATCAAAGTGATAATTTGTGCTGTCTAATAAATGAAGATTTAACTTCCGTGTGTAGTGATTATTTCCTGGAGAACTTATCAAATATGTTCAGTATTGAGGTGAACTCTGGAGTTGTAAGGGGTCGGGGGCTTTGTGCTGATTACTATCTTCGTGTGTGTTTTTAAAAGCATTAAATACATATCCTAAACAAGTTGCATGGAACAAGGAGCATGAGGATCCACTGGGAGAAATAAGCAAGGAAATGAGCAAGGAAATCATCACACACCTCCTTCAGGTTGTCAATTTTGCTAGGTTCCCTAGGATATGCTAGAAACCTTAATGAGGGGATGCTTTTGTGACACCGTAAGCCTGGAGTCATTGACATGGCAACCTCAGACATTTCCTTTGCCATTCATCAGGACCCCATCACTCCCAAATTTTAACTTTTAGTTAAGGATTATTTGGCAGGGGTAGTTACTTGCCAGCATTTCCTGCATTTGTGCTGTTTATTACAATTCCTTAGATTTCTAAATATGCCTCATGGGCCAAAAGCGATGAAAACTACTGATCTTTAGTATGAGTTTTGTTGTTTTCAGCTTACTTCCACTGGGAAAGAGGATGTAGTTAGCTTGTACCACGACGGAACTTGCATAATAATTAAAGGTATTTTTTGGTTTTGTTTAAAATGTACCCTTCTGCCATAAGTGATTTTAAAAGAACTAAATATAGGACAATATCAGTTCTCTTGGTCAGTGAACTACTGTGCAGGCAATGGAGCTTCCTCTTGGTACGTCCAATCCCCCATCTCAAAATCAGCTCTGGAAGGTTAAAGAACCCTCCAAAGTAGATGGTCTGGGCATGGGGTGGGAGAGGAGATTCCTGTTGCACACAGAGCACTGGATGCATCCCATAATTTATGTAGGATCTTGCAAGGTAAGTTGCTTAGTGCTTACCTTTACCTTCTAGGCTCTTGGGGCACTTCTGAAAGCAACCAGAGACTTTCTGTGATACTTGTGAAATATACGAACTGTAATGGTTATATAAGCTGTTCTTAATTCCCTTTCTGGCTTAGAAAGGAACTATTCAGTAATATCCTTAAAACCTTTGTGAGTTGACTTTTGTATCATCTCTGATTTTCTTGTCAGAAAAAGTAAGAGGTGTCTGCTTAACCTTTGTTGCAAGTATTCAGTTAGACTTCGCTTGTATTAAAAGCTGTTGGACAGCACCGTAATTAAATGATGATGTTTTGGAAAGGAGATCTTGCTGCTAATTTTAAATTTTCAGTGTGTGGTATCTTCAGTTCTTAACAAGCAGATTAGGTCAAAAACCAAGAAGTAGCTAATTTATTAAACTGCATTTGAGTGAACAAGAAAGATGATTTAGAATAATCACTACAATCTGATAAAAGCCTTGCTTGTGGTAAAAACAGTGCAGGCATTAAGAAAATGGTAATATGCCCCCCTGATTAAAAGACAAAGACTGCCGCAATATCAAGGCAGACCTAACAAAAAATACATGACGGCTCTCATCTACATAAGCACCATTATGTTGACACCTATAATGCAATGAGGTACCAGATTACTTTTTTAAAGACCTGCTCTTAGAAGTCTAAATGAATGGATGAAAAACATTTGCACATAGTTTAAGATGATTTACCATTAAGTTTAGTAGTCTAAATATAACATTAGCTAATTTCTGTTTGAAAGTAATTTTCATAGATTTCAATAGGACTTCACTCCTAAATTTGACTAATGTTGCAGCCTTAGTTTTCCTATAAACAAGCTCAGTGAGTATCACAATTTTTTGAAAGAGCATATGGAGCTAATAAACACAGTATTTGTTTTCTTCAGGTGGAATTATGGTATCTCAGCTTTGTTTACCAGCTTTCTGAAAAGGCAAAACTCATACTTCTTAGTGAATGTAGACTCATTTAAATGTCCATTAATATTTTTCCTTTGAATCTAACAGTGGCACGTGTGGAAGTGCCAACTTCAACTGTGGTTTTTGCAGCATGGTCAGTACCTGGGAGCAACCAGTCTAGCTGGGGAAAATACACTAGGAATGGAAGTGGTTGGAGATTTCGACACTAGCAAAAGTGTATATGAACATAGTTGCCCAATGACAGGAGGTGAGGTTGCTTCCAGGAGGTGTCTTGTGTGAGGGAAAGGGTTAAAATCTGGCGAATGCTTGCTTGTTCTAACTCCTGGATCTTAATTCATTTACATGATGAAAGTTTAATTGGCTTCAGTAGAATTCTTTAAATAAACATGTTGCGTGATTTTTGGAGACAGTAAAGCTTAATGTTTAATGAAAAAGCCCTCTAATTTTGTTTTGAATTTGTGAAGAACATTGGGAGTAGAAGAGTCTGATCCTGCAGGGCAAGCTAAAAGTAAACTACCTCAGGTTTGTGAGATGCATGTTAAAGTAGTTTAAGCAGAGCCTTTTCTGTTAATTCTAATGAGAAAGGGAAAACACTAGTTTTTAAAAGAGGGAAAGGCTCTAAATTGACCCAGGAAAGCATAACTGTTGAATGTGATGGAAAGTTAGCCTTTTAAACAGCTGGTGTCATCCACCACACTTTTCTGAATATAAACAGAACAACATTTGATGGGTTGAGACAGCCACCTACCTAAACCTAAATAGCATATGCACCAAATCCTCTTTGTTCAGTAGTTTTAAACTTTATATTAGTATACTAACTCCTTAGCTTATTGAAAATCTTGTGGGTGATGGAAATAATGATTTGAGTATAAAATGTGTATATACCTGACAATTTCTTGGAAGTTTGCACTTTCAATATGCTATGGGAGGGGGGGTAGGGTTGCCAGACTCAATAGAGGACAGGACTTCTGTGCCTTTAATTGCCCTGCTCTCTTTTGAGTCTGGAAACCTTAAAGAGAAACCAGCAGACCCTTTGTTTAATTTCCAAGCAAAGGGTCTGCTGGTTTCTCTTTAAGGTTTCAAGACTCAAAAGAGAGCAGGGTAATTAAATGCACAGAAGTCCTGTCCACTATTGAGTCTGGCAACCCTAGAGGGAGGCTGAGCTGTAGCTCACAGTTAAGGTGGCTGGGGTTGGGAGTCTAGTTAACAGCTGGAGGACCACCAGTTAGCCCAGTGGTGGCGAACCTATGACACGCGTGTCAGACGTGACACGCAGAGCCCTCACTGCTGGCACGCGCCCCATCGGCCCATTCACACTGTTGTTTTTCCCCCATTTGTTCTCCCGCTCCTCCTCACGCTACAGCTTGTCTCCGCTGTTAAAACCCGGGTCCTTTTTTGTTGTTGAGATTGGTTTTTTGCCAGAGATTGGTTTTGTAACCTTTTCTGTGCTGTTTTTTCTGGCACTTTGGCAGACGATGATTGGGTGTAACAACGTTAATTTTTTATCCCGTTCTGTTGGGTTTTTTGGCGCTTTGGCAGACTATGTCGGTGCTGCGTGTTAGTTCCAGTGAAGGTATTATTCGCCATTTATTTCTGTTCTCTTTCTCCCCCCCCCCCCAAAAAAAAGCACAGCAGCTTTGCGGCATCCCTCCCAAAAAAAGCAAAGCAACTTTTGCACCGCCCCAAAAAACCTCCAAAACTTTGGTCAGCAGCTCCACCCCCCAAAAAAGTTCAACAACTCTGGGCACTTTGTGATAAATAAGGGGTTTTTGGTTTGGTTTGGTTTAATAATTAGTTTTTGGTTTATTAAATACAGTTATATATTACAATTATACATTTTTGTTATTTAAACTATAAATATCACAGAATTATGGGTTTTTTCTCGAAGTGACACACCACCTGAGTTATGCTCGGGTTTTGGGCAATTTTTGACACACCAAGCTCAAAAGGTTGCCCATCACTGAGTTAGCCACTAATGGTTTGGTGTTGTACTTAATCTTCAGGCTATTCCCCTCTGCCGATTCTGCTTTAAACAAAAAACAAACAAAAAAATGTAATTCATTAACCTTAATTTCAGTCTTCAAAACTGCATCTTTAATTATGAAGTTCCACATGTATATTGATTATGTACATTCTGGTAAAGACATGCTTTGACAAGCTGAGCAACAAAGAAGATTCAAGTTAGAGAGTGGGCTTGTTCTTAGAGAGCAACTCTGCCATGCTGTGGCTACTCTTATCAACTGCAATTACTATCACTAATTTTGTCATCTGGTTATGTCTATAAAGATTAGCATTTTTAAAATGATCAACTTCTATATTCTTACTTTTGATAGAAACAAGAAGTCAAAGCAGGTACTCATGCACAGAAAGTCACAGAATTATAATGCCCCCCCCAAATAAATAACATTAATGTGTTTTAAATCCAAGCTGCAGGTGAAACGTTAAGCACAAACTATCAAGGTTATCAAACCCAAGAAGTCTTGTTCAACACCCACAGAGATTATTCTAGGCAAAATTACACAAGGACTCTTTACGGTTCCCTCCACTACCTGACCATTCTAATGGTGTACCAACTGCACCCTTTCTTAGAGAGTTTGCCCAAAGTTATTCATGCTCTAGTAACATTAAGGATAGATGACTTTAATGTGCTGTATTTGGGACTGTCTTTAAAAACTAGAATGAAGGGAGTTTCACTAACTGTCAATATGCTTCACCGCTCAATTCTTAGTTCTGATCTTGACCTTTGAAATCCTTAGCTCGGAATTCTACTTCCTTGTTCTGCTCTAAGGGGTATAAATAGTGAAGGATAACTGAGCAGCAAGTGGATGAAATGGGAAGTTTTTACAGGTTCTCGAAGCGTGGTTCATGAGCTTCATTTAGGTGGTCCATAATGTGTCTGTAAAAATAAAGCTAAAAACCCCTGGAAAAGGCAGAAAAGTCATTAAGCTTCCCATCAAGATCCTCAGCCATTTTCAAGTGGTTTGACCGGGGGGGGGGGGAGGGATGGAAACCACTGTTGCCAGGATCACCTTTGCCAACCAAGCATCTGGCAATTGTTTTGGAATACAGTCGTACCAAGGAAGTATCTTCCAGAAGTCCGTTCGACTTCCAAAACGTTAGAAAACCAAATCACGGCTTCTGATTGGGTGCAGGAAGCTCCTGCAGTCATTTGGAACCCGCAGAACCTGCAGAGGACATTCAGGTTCCAAAGAACGTTGCAAACCAGAACACTCACTTCCGGGTTTGCGACATTCAGGAGCCAAAACATTCAAGGTGCAAGGTGTTCAACTTCTGAGGTACGACTGTACAACTCCCATTGTTCCTGCCCACAAGCTATACTGACTGGGACCTGTGTGAGTTGGAGATAGACAAAAAAAAAAGGTTTAGAAGGGGCCCAGAACAGCAAAGCCTTTTTGAGAGGTAGTGTAGGCCCCATCTACACTATATATTTAAAGCATTATCATACTATATTAAACAGTCATGGTTTTCTCCAAAGAATTCTGGGGGTTGTAGTTTGTTGAGGGTGCTAAGAATTGGTAGGAGCATAGCTGCCAAGTTTTCCCTTTTCTCGCGAGGAAGCCTATTCAGCATAATGGAATTTCCCTTAAAAAAGGGGATAACTTGGCAGCTATGGGTAGGAGACCCCACTCAGAGAGCTAAAATTTCACAGCTCTCTGTCAAGAGGATGGGTCGTGAAACCACTCTGGAAATTGTAGTTCTCAGGGGAATACAGTAGACTTTTTTAGCACCCTTAACAAACTACAGTTCCCAGGATTGTTTGAAGGAACACATGATTGTTTAATGCAACATGATACTGCCATGAATGTATACTGCGGATGGCGCCCTAATCGGTTGCAGGAAAAGAAAAAAGGATTGTGGCCTTTTGAATCAGCAGAGTTTCCTTCTAATAAATCCTGCACAAAAATAGATAGAGGGTGTGACGTACAGGATGGGAGACACCTGGCTTGAAAGCAGTGCATGTGAAAATGATCTGGGAGTCCTGGTAGACCACAAACTTGACATGAGTCAACAGTGTGATGCAGCAGCTAAAAAAGCCAATGCAATTCTGGGCTGCATCAATAGGAGTATAGCGTCTAGATCAAGGGAAGTAATAGTACCACTGTATTCTGCTCTGGTCAGACCTCACCTGGAGTACTGTGTCCAGTCCTGGGCACCACAGTTCAAGAAGGATACTGACAAGCTGGAACGTGTTCAGAAGAGGGCAACCAAAATGGTCAAAGGCCTGGAAACAGTGCCTTATGAGGAACGGCTTAGGGAGCTGGGTACGTTTAGCCTGGAGAAGAGAAGGTTAAGGGGTGATATGATGGCCATGTTCAAATATATAAAAGGATGTCATATAGAGGAGGGAGAAAGGTTGTTTTCTGCTGCTCCAGAGAAGCGGACACGGAGCAATGAATTCAAACTACAAGAAAGAAGATTCCACCTAAACATTAGGAAGAACTAGCTGCAGCTTCTGCTTCGAATGTGGGCGCGGCTTGTTTGAAGGGGCGTGGCTTGCGCGCGTCCTGGCAGGGCCACGTCTACCCGTTTAGAAAGCCACGTTGAGCGTTGCCAGGACTCGGTAGATTAGTATACTCTCCCAGCCGCTCCTTACCGCACGCCGCGGGAGGGTAAAAATAATATTGATAACGCGCCGCATTCAAATTCAGGTTTCTCCACATTTATTCGTTTTGCGTTTCGTTTACGCTACACATTGTTATTTTCCTTCCCGTTTCTCCTGAGACGTGTTTGTCTTGTTTCCCTTGCAGGACCCGGCTCGTTACCGCCTCAGCTTTCGTTATCGTACGGACGGTGGCCCAGACGAGCCTATCGGTTCCGTAACGGCGCATGCGCTTGGGTAAGCTGCAGTTGGGAGACGAGGGGAGTTCGTGGCCTGAGGATACGGGACGGGCGGGCCGCCTCCGACGCTGAGAGTCGACATGGAGACGCTTTACCGGGTTCCGTTCGCGGTGCTGGAGTGCCCCAACATCAAGCTGAAGAAGCCGAGCTGGGTGCACATGCCCTCGGCCATGACGGTCTACGCGCTGGTGGTGGTCTCGTACTTCCTCATCACGGGAGGTAATTCCCTTGGGAAAAACGGGAGGCTCTGCGCGGTGGGCCTTCAGGCGCGCACAAAAACACGCAAATGCACACGCGCAGCTCATTCCTGCCTCCTCCGTTGCCCCATATTCATACTGTATACTGTATATAATTTTCAGGTTTATGCCTCTCAATTAATTTACAGTCATTTAACATTTCAAATCTCCACTTCCTTCTCCCCCCCCCCCCCTCTTTTGCGGTTCCTTAAATTGATTTTTTAATATTTTCTGCATATACGAATTTAACTTAATTTGTTCATACATTCATCTACTTTAAAGATATACTCTTATGAAAACTGCAAATTATTATTACAATAATCCTGCCTGTTTGTAAATATTCAATAAACCATTTCCATTCTTCCATTTAGGAGTGACAAAAAGCCAAAAATGGGTGGGGTAAAGGCATGAAAAGTGAATGGGTCTCTCGCCAGGCTTCCCGTGGTCCTGAGTTGTGCCTTGCTACAGAAGGGATGTTTCTGTATTAATTATTTTAGGAAAGCCCCAGAGACACTAGCAAATGAAGGTGACCTGGGGACGGGTGCAGAAACGCTACTGTTCCATTTCATTCATTTATTTTGTTATTTGTTTGTGCCCTGAAGCCTTTTCCCTCTAAGGAGTTTGAGGTGGCATGCGTAGGTAATATCCCCTTTCCTCTTTGACGAATCCCTGCAACAAACCACTTCCCCACCCCTCTTCATTGAATCCCCACAACAACACCCTAAGGTAGCAAAGGCTGAGAGGCACAGTGACTGGCCCACTGGATCAACTGATGAGCTTCAGGGCTGAGCAGGGATTCGGACCCTGGCCTCCCAGGTCCTAGTTTGACACTGTCCACTACAGCACAATTGGCTGGCATATTTTAAAGTTTCTAAAGACACACCCCAGCCAAGCATTGCTGGGGGTTGAACCTGATGATCTTTGGACTAAAGCACTAGGCTGGTGTGAGGGGTGGTGGTCTGGGCAGTGCTGTCTGGAGAGGGGAATTTGACGGCCCATTCTAAGTTGGAGATTGGCTCTTCGTGACAAGAGTGGTTGTCGCAAGTAAGGTTAAAAAAAAGGGTAAAAGACAGTTAAGTCCAGTCAAAGGTGACTAGGGGGTTGCTACGCTCATTTCGCTTCAGACCAAGGGATCCGGCGTTTGTCCACAGTCAGCTTTCTGGGTCACGTGGCCAGCATGACTAAACCGCTTATGGCACAAGAGAATACCATGACAGAAACCAGCGTGCACAGAAACGCTGTTTACCTTCCTGCTGCACTGGTACCTATTCTACCTGCACTGGTGTGCTATTAAACTGCTAGGTTAGCAGGAGCTGGGACTCACCCCATTGCGCGGATACAAACCCTCGATCTTCCAATCAGCAAGCCCAAAAGGTTAAGTGGTTTAGACCACAGCAAGTAACTGAAAGGAGGTAAAGGTAAAGGGACCCCTGACCATTAGGTCCAGTCGTGACCGATTCTGGGGTTGCGCGCTCATCTCGCATTATTGGCCGAGGGAGCCGGCGTATAGCTTCCAGGTCATGTGGCCAGCATGAAAGGAGAGTAGGAGCCAAAAGCTACAGGTCTCTAGAGGCTCTGCAGTGCTGCCTCTCCCTTTGTTGTGTAGGCCAGCAATATGGAGTGGGTGCTGCTTTATTGCAGCTGAGGGAGACTCCTGATTGAGCTGGTCTTTCAGCAGAGCTAGAGAGAAAATATGCTGGACTGCAACCTGAAGTATTAACAATTGAGCTGTATTATAGGATTGTTGTAAACCATTTGTAGCATTGCACACGCATGTACCGGTAAGTGCATGGGTAATAACGGTGGATTGCATTGGAGGATTGTTGTAAGCTACACAACCACAGCTCTCCTCATTCTCCCTGAAACTTGTTATATGGTATTAGTAACTGTGTACTCTATTGCACGCTTTTGAATGTCTAAAACTAAATGCAGTCCACCATATTTTTCACATGAAAAAAAGACCTTAGATCATGAACCTCTGACTTTCTTTAGGCTTAGGGAAGGTGGTGTGGGTGCGCGCGCACATGCTTTTAAACTAAATTTACATTTCCCCCCCCCCTCTTTCTGTAGGAATCATTTATGATGTGATTGTAGAACCTCCCAGTGTTGGCTCAATGACAGATGAACATGGGCACCAGAGGCCTGTGGCCTTCTTGGCTTACAGGTAGAAAATATACTCTCTACTAGCAAAATGTATTTCTCTAAAGATTACTAGGGAGTATTTTGACAGTGAACTGCTATTTACGTGGTTATCTGGCTGTTAGAACATTATGATCAAAGTTCATTGTAGCTTTACCGAGCTACAAAAATGAATAGAAACACTAGCATCATTTTAAATTAAGTTCTTTAACTTAGTATACAGTCCTCCTGCTCTCTGGAACAGAGTCTTAGTTGAACTGAGTTAATAGTCATTTGTGTGGTTTAATCTACTGTCAAGGATGGAAACTAATTGTTAGAGAATACACACCATACACAAGGAGTTGTAGGCCCATCCTATTTGGGGACTAGGGATCTTAAGCAACAAGAAGTATCATGGCAAAGGGAAAACCAGTAATAAGTGTCTGACACATTCTGGAAAGAAATTGGGCTCTGTGTGTGTTGATAGTTTTAGCTGAAGGAATAGCCAGATGTTTGATGGGATTGCTTCTCAGTAAATTATAGAGCTCTGGGTATGGTAGCTATCTGCACTGCTTTTGGGAACTTCTCATCTTTGTTTAATAGCATCAAGTCTAATGGTTTCAAAGAGGAAGCAGGTTTTCCTGCAATGTGACACTGAGCATTTATTTTTTTTTCTACCTTCCGCTGTATCATGATGACTTTTTCTTGTGTATGAGAGAAGAATATATGCATGCACCTGTGTTTGTGAACTTTACACAATGTGACAGGTTAGCCGGATAATCTGTAGCACTGCTGTTCAAACTAAAATATTTCCTTGTCTTGTATGCAGAGTAAATGGACAGTACATTATGGAAGGGCTCGCTTCCAGCTTCCTCTTCACAATGGGAGGCCTTGGCTTTATAATATTGGACCGTTCTAATGCACCAAATATCCCAAAGCTGAACAGATTTCTGTTGCTTTTTATTGGATTTGTCAGCGTCCTGTTGAGTTTCTTTATGGCCAGAGTATTCATGAGGATGAAATTACCGTAAGTAAATTGTTTCTCCTATGATTTTCTGACCTCCACTTTTAATCTTTATCAGAATCTAAACATGAAATAAGTACTAAGGGGAAAATAAAGGTATTGCAAGGTCTTTTCTCATGTTTTTAAACATTGTTTGGAGCAATGTGAATTACATCGTAGGTTTTTTTTCAATAGACAAGCAAATGTCCACTCTAGAGTAATCATAATATTGAAAGATGCCAGGCCATGAAATAGAATATTTTTTTTAAAAAACTGACTACAGTGTCAGAGATGAGGGAATCAATACTATTTATGAGAAAAGCTATATAAGTACTGTTGTAAAAAGCATTTCACAAACAACTAATATTGTTTACAGTAATCCTGCAAGGGAGATCAGATTTATCCCCAGTTTGAGGGTGATTGAGGCAGAGTCTTTGTGGCTAGCTTTAAAGTCCAGAAGGAAACAAAGAATGATTGAAGGAACATTTAACAAGGAATATACAACAATTTATTGTATATGTAGAGAATGTCGCTAACCATGACTTCCAGCAATGTAAACCTGAAGCAAGCACATGAGAGTACAATAGTTAAATATGACCCACAGATGGTTTCCTACACAGAAGTATCTGGTGTGTAGGGTGGCTTCCTATACTTATGTAGTGATTCTTTATTTTATAAAAGATGCTCATGTTAGTGTTTTAACCCCTAAAGCACTCCCACCCCAAATATCTGAAAGATGGCCTCCTTCCCTGTCCTGGGTGTTAAGATCTGCAGAGGAGGCCCTCTTGGTAGCTCCACCCCTCTCAGAAACTCCAGGTGGTTATGGCCCAGGAGAGGGCGTTCTTTGTGGCAGCCCCTAAGATGTGAAATGCCCTGTCCACTCTAGCAACTTCATTATACAGTTTTCAGTGAATGCCTTTGAAACCTGAAATGTATACTTTCAGAACCCACCCTATTTTGGTGATTGTAGTTTTTGCAATTGTGGGTAATCGCAACTGTTTTTAATGTTGTATTTTAAATTGTTGTAACCCACCCTGGTGAAGAGCAAACAATCAATAATATATTCCTCCCTCCCTGTTCAAATCTTCCTTTTGTCCTTTAGGGGCTACTTAATGGGTTAGTGCCTTATTGTGGAGTGTCGCAAAGCAGAAATCGGATTTTCTTCTCTTCGTGAAGAGGAATGAATAGCAAAAATTCCACAGCCCCACCCCTCCTGTCCAGAGAGACAAGAAAAAGAGAACGAACCAAGGAAAGGGCTGCTTTCTCCTTTTCTTCTTGTATAAAGAACAACACTTGTTACGGGCAGTTAGTTTATTAACAGATTTTTGTCTATTTTTATGACTGTTAAAAATACTCAGAAGTGTTAACTAGGCCTAAGTGTATTGAACCTGAAACATAAAACATCTGTCCTTCAATCCTGTTCCTCTCCGCACTCCTAAGGATTCAAGCCAAAAGTACCGGTAATACTTTTATTCATGTACCACCATGGCTTTTTCTTGCTCCTTTTGAGAGAATTCATTTTGTAAATGGGGGTGAGGGTTAGAGGAATAGAAATTGATCATTTTCATGATTGCAAATTGACAGAAGTGTTTGTCAGTGTTGCATGACTGCCATATACCACATGTCCCTGATACAGCAGCCTGCGATGGCAGAAAAAAAATGTTGTGCCCGTCTCTGGGTTAGGCAGGCCAAGCTGACAGAGCTTATCACATATTAAGAAGCTGTGAGATGTCTAAGAGCTGTAGGGTTGTGGAGGCTCTCAGTTGAGCTTCTGCTTCCTTAACCTCACCCTTGCCTAACAGGTGGTTGGTGTTGGAAAACATTTTGCATAGTGTGCATGAGGGGCAGGGGCTGCTCTTGTGTAACTTTGAATATTGGGTACAGACTTCCATTTTCCACACTAGGCTCCTGCAGCAGAGCTCACCTGCTTTGCACATGGAGTATCTTCTCAGTTGGGGTGTGTGTGTGTGTTCTATTAGAGCAGTGTCTCGGGCAATGTTTACTTTGATATTCATTCTAACGCAGCAAGAGAATACATGTGTGAAGGAAAAATCCATTATTGTGTGTAGTTCTTCCTCTTCATAAAAGATAAGAAAGACATATTAAACATCTTTTTCTACTAAATTACTTTGTGTTTAATACAGAGTTCATATATTGGAGCATTTTTGGCATTCAGAGTAAGTTGATGACTGTTTCATAACATCTCTCCCTGGCGGCCACTATTATTTCCGTTTTACAGATGGGGAGAATGACTTGTTCCTGGCCACATAATGAGTTTTCTGCTAAACCATAGACTTCTTCCCAGATGTTCCCGGGCCAATTTCCTGAGAATTTCCAAGGAATGATTCTGGGTCATCTTTTCATTTATAGCCTAGGTCCAGTTTGTTTCTTCTATTTACTCAAATTTCTGTACTGCCCTTCATTATGGGATGGTTTACAACATGCACATTAAAAATAAAATTCAGTTCACAACATAAAAATACAAAATGAAAACACAAAATACATTAAAAAAACAAACAAACCAATAAGTGCCCTCCTACAAACACAGTTTAAAAGCCATAGAACATTAATCAGCAAAGTACCTGGTTGAAAAGAAACATTTTTGCCTGGTGCCTAAAGATATGTAATGAAGGTGCCAGGTGAGCCTTCTGTGATGCTACATTAAATTGTCTAAACTACCTACCTGTGCATAATCTTGAGGCCCATTACTTGGAAATACTCTTATAGTGCAGTCATTTACATCTCTGTTTAGAAACAAGTCCTGCTGAATTTAATGGAGCATATTTTATTATATGACTGCAGCTTTAATCTTGTCCAATGTCAGGGCGGGTGGAATCGCACTAAGAGTTTTGGGTTGTGCCATCAATGTTTGAATGGCTCTTTGCTGTTACAGACTGGTCATGTAGAATTGGCGTTTTTCACTTCAGGGGGCCCAATAACTTTAATTTATTCTGAGTTATGATACTACTGGATAGTGTAAGACTTTTTGATCCCATCAAGCTTTGCTGTCTATCCTCTTGCCCCTCATTTTTTAATGAAAGTGACAGACCATAGACTTAACAGTGCATATTTTATTTTATTTCTATACCGCCCTATACTCAAAAGGTCTCCAGGCGGTTCACATAAAGGATTACATACATAAAATCAAAATACAAACAACAACCCAATAAAAAAACCTTAAAAGAGCCAGCATTTTAAAAAGGGTATAGGTCTAGGATGTAGATCAGGTCAGGCAAAGGCCAGGTTAAAAAGGAACGTTTTTGCCTGGCGCCTAAAGATATATAGTGAAGGCGCCAGGTGAACTTACCTGGGGAGAGCATTCCACAAACACGGGGCCACTGCAGAGAAGACCCGTTCTCGTGTTGTCACCCTCCTGACCTCTTGAGAAGGAGGCACATGAAGAAGGGCCTCAGAAGATGATCTCAGGGTCCGGGTAGGTTCATATGGGAAGAGGTGGTCTTTGAGGTATTGTGGTCCTGAGCCATTTTAAGGCTTTATAGGTCAAAACCAGCACTTTGAATTGGGCCCAAAAACTAATTGGTAGCCAGTGCAGTTGGGCCAGGATCGGTGTAATATGCTCAAACCGTCTTGCTCTGGTGAGCAACCTGGCTGTTGAATTCTGTACCAGTTGAAGTTTCTGAACTGTCTTCAGAGGCAGCCCTATGTATAACTTATATGACTCCTGATCCCCATCAAATGCCTCTTCTGAACACCAATATGCATTCTTAGTGGTTGTAGAATCCCCTTTGGGTACACCAGAAAACCTGCTAACAGAGGGGATGTTGCTGTATTTTGAATGCCACAAATACAGAAACAGTCATACCTCTAGATATGAATGCTGCGGGTTGCGTACAACACGGGTTACGAACGTGCTGAACCCGGAAGTAACGGAACGGGTTACTTCCGGCTGGGTTCGGGGGTTCGTGCATGCGCAGAAGTGTCGAATGACGGCATGCGCAGAAGCGCCGAGTCGTGACCCGTACGTGCACAGAAGCGCTGACGCGGGTTGCGTACTACTCTGGATGCAAATGGGGCTCCAGAATGGATCCCGTTCTCATCCAGAGGTAGCACTGTACAGTATATCAAAGAAAGCAATTAAGTAGGTAATACATTGTTTTGCCAGCAGGTGGCACTGCTTGCATGGATTTTGTGTATTGAAGTGAAAATGAGATTTAATAATAGGATTTATTTATACCATTCTGAGATAAAATGAGATAAGTAGGAAAAAGATAGGTTTTTATCAAACTTCACTGTAATTAGTTTTCCTTTTAATGTTCTTGTGGCAGCAGTTCAGTTTACAATCTCTTGCTCTACCGGTACTTTTCCTTCTACCCTCCCTTCAGTTTATTTTTAATTTGGAATCTATGTTCCTCTTTCCTCAGTCATCTGCACATGGGCTCATATGATTCACCCTAGAAACAAAATATCTGGCTACATCTTAACAGCAATATTTACTGGGAATGTAATAAAAACACTATTGTTGCTAAGTTATAATTTCCTGGTCCTGGCTGTTAAAATGCCCCATAACCACTAAATATGCGGAACAGTCTTAAGTTTCTTAGAACTGCAATTGTTTTGCTGAACAGTAACCTAATCTTTTGCAGACGTGGAAAATGAATGACATAAGTGACATGTGGTTCCCCGAATCCAGTGTTTGGATTCCTCATCCCATGGCCCAACATGCCCCTTTGCTGTTTCAGCTGCTATGCCCACAACTGGACAATGCAGATCTAGCTGTTGTCCTGCTAGCTGGAGCTGATGGGAATTGTAATCCAAAAACATCTAGAGGACACCTGGTTGGCTAATAAGGCTGATTTGCACCTTGGTGACTTCCAAGTTGGACTACTGCAGGCATAGGCAAACTTTGCCCTCCAGATGTTTTGGGACTACAACTCCCCTCATCCCTAGCTAACAGGACTAGTGGTCAGGGGTGGTGGGAACTGTAGTCTCAAAATACCTGGAGGGCCGAGTTTGCCTGGACTATTGTAACATATACTGTGTGTGGAACTGTTCTTGAATGTGGCTGCAGAATGCTGCCACTTACCAGTTGGCAGACTTGAGTCAACACTCTCATATAATGCTTGTCATGAGAAAACTCTTTGGCTGCCAATTTGTTTTGGGCTCAATTGAAGGTCTGTTAAAGCCTTAAACAGTCGAATCGCTTCCTGTATAAACTCCTACATCACTTGAGAGCCACTGAACTGGGCCCTGTGAAAGTGTCATATGGTCAGGTTGACTTCTACAAGAAGCAGGGCTTTCCAAGCTGTAACCCCCAATACATGGAGGTGATTCCTCCCTATTGCCTTGTTGGATGCAAATTAAAACCTTCATTTTTCAGTCCACCTTTGATAATTGAGAAGTTGCTGGTTCTGATACACTGTATTTGTTACAGCCTGTTTTTAGTTGGTCTTCTTCTTTGGTGATCACTCATAGCTGAGTAAGATTGTCTTCCATGAACATGGTCTTAACAGTGAGTTTGTAAGTGACTCTGGTGGCCAATTCTGGATCCACCTATGTTCCACAGTGGGGACATACAGTAGGTTTCCGAGCAGGAATTGATCATGATGAGGGTTTTGCCAATCATGCCTTCCTCTTAGCTCGTTTTTCCTTTTCACCCTGAGTTTGTGCTTCTTCAAAGTCATGACACCTTTGCTATTGATTGGTGAGATTTTTTTTTTAAGCGTGGCACACTGCTTTGAATTCTTTATCCAAAAGTGATAGAAATGAATGCACTAATTCCATGCTAAAAGGGGATCTGAACATAATGTGTTTGTGTGCGGCTCTGCTAGGAAACTTGCCACACACAAAACCCACGTTTCTAGCCTGCAATATAAAGGCCATATTTACTATCTTCCTGCTTCCTTCCTTTCCTGTTGGCTAGATCATCTCCATTGTTTAGCCTTTTTTTACTCCAGGTAGGGCTGGGAGAGGCCCCTGTCTGAAATCCTGGAGAGACACTTCCAGTCAGTGTTGACAATTCTGAGGTAACTATTGTTGAACTGGCTGCAAATGGCTTATGCAGCCTTTGTTTGTTCCACACACACAGCTACTTGGAATCAGGACAGCTTTGAGCTCAGAAATCTCTGTTTCAATAACGCACTCAGGCTTTCTGTGCCAGGCTGCAGAAGGCTATTTTTGATCCATTCCAGAGTGGTCATGTGTGAAAATACCTAAGACTTCTCCAGCCCTGTTAGGAAGCTTAGCATCTCGGCAGCAGTTTTATAGGGTAAGGCTACTAAAGGTAAAAGGTAAGGTAAAGGACCCCTGGACAGTTAAGTCCAGTGAAAGGCAACTATGGGGTGCAGCTCTCATCTCACTTTCAGGCCGAGGGAGCCGGTGTTTGTTCACAAACAGCTTTCTGTGTTGTGTGGCCAGCATGACTAAACTGCTTCTGGTGCAATGAAAAACCGTGATGGAACCCAGAGCACATGGAAACACCGTTTACCTTCCCGCCACAGCGGTACCTATTTTATCTCACCCCGTTGCGAGGATTTGAATTGCCGACCTTCCGATTGGGAAACTCAAGAGGCTCGGTGGTTTAGACCACAGCGCCACCCGCGTCTACATGATAAAAAGCTCCATTAGTAGTGCATCTGTCTTCCCTTTAAATCCACTAATCAACACTTTTTTTTCTTTGCTTTTTTTCTCCTGCAAAGCCATAATGTGCTAACTCAAATACATGTCCTCTCTTAAACCCACAAGGTCTTTAAAAAAAAAAAAGTTCAGGAAACTGCTGGTCAATCACTTTCTCACTGTTTTGGTTTGGAGCTCCTTTTCTGCCCAGGAACCAGAAGGGATGCACACCCTCCACCGGCACCCAATCCACTCCCATGATGATGATGATGCCATGTGTTTGTGGCTTGTCCTGAGCTAACCCCTTTCCTCCCACAGGGCTTTGTGCTGAGCTATCTCCCCCTGCCTAGTGTGCTCCTTTTAGCTGCATGCTGTTGATCAAATGAGCAGCTATAAGCATAGCATTTAAACAGGCATGCCCATGAAAGATCGTATTAATTTTCACACTCAGCTTGTGTAAGCCATGGACACTGGGAATGAAGGATCAGGTTCTGCACTGGGTGAGAGATTCCCTTAACCATAAAAGAAGTCCCAAGTGGGTTAGTTTTCTCAGGAATAGGGACAACTATGGTGGATAAAAGTTCTGCCCACTCACTGCCTGGCCCTCATTTAGAAATGCAGGGGATGCTGCTCCATCAACCTGTCTGCTTTCAGCTAGCTTCCTGCCTCTTTGCTGACATCCCATTTTTGCCATGCTTCCCAAGGGAGCTGCAGTCTGAAGCTTTTTTACTTACAAATTATTTGTAGTATTTGTTTTATGCTTTTGCCTTCAGGAAACTACATTTTGAAGGTAATATTGCCATTTTGGGATGCTGTTCCAGGCTATTGGATTCCCCAAGAAGCAACTTTTTTTCCTTTCATTTTTGCACTATGAGCTGCATTTATGCTGCTCTATACCAATGTTAGAGGGATACGGGTGGCACTGTGGTCTAAACCCATGTTTCCCAACCTTGGGTCTCCAGCTGCTTTTGGACTACAACTCCCATCATCCCTGACCACTGGTCCTGCTACCTAGGGATGATGGGAGTTGTAGTCCAAAAACAGCTGGAGACCCAAGGTTGGGAAACACTGGTCTAAACCACAGAGCCTAGGGCTTGTTGATCAGAAGGTTGGCGGTTTGAATCCCCGCGACGGGGTGAGCTCCCGTTGTTCGGTCCCAGCTCCTGCCAACCTAGCAGTTCGAAAGCACGTCAAAGTGCAAGTAGATAAATAGGTACCGCTCCAGTGGGAAGGTAAACGGCATTTCCGTGTGCTGCTCTGGTTCACCAGAAGCGGCTTAGTCGTGCTGGCCCCATGACCCAGAAGCTGTCTGTGGACAAACGCCGGCTCCCTCGGCCTATAGAGCGAGATTAGCGCCGCAACCCCAGTCGTCCGTGACTGGACCTAAAAGTCAGGAGTACCTTTACATTTAGACCAATGTTAGGTTTGAAAGCAATGCAATGCAATGGTCCGTTTTTTGGTTCATGCTAAAATGTTTGGATTCTGGCTGGTGTTCATGCATAGGGTTAGAAAGTACATCTTACATAATTTGGCGCCTGAAAAAAGGGCATGGGAACACACGAAAGTGTCTTACACCGAGTTTGAATATTGGTTCATCTAGCTCAGTACTGTCCAGTCTTGGGTGGCAGTGACTCTCCAGGTTTTCAAGCAGAGCTTCTCCCAACCCTGGCTCAAGATGCAGAAGTCTGAACCCAGGACTTTTTGCATACAAAACAGATGCTCTACCACTGAGATATTGCCCTTAGACCAGGAAAACCTGGGTTCAAATCTCTATTTGTCCATGGTGTTCAGTGGGTGGTCTGCAGCCAGGCACATTCTTTCAACTTAACCTATCACATAGGGTTGTTATGATGATAAAATAGGCGACGGCTCCTATGAGGAAGGGTGTTCTAAAAATACCAGCAATGTCATCTAGATATAGCCGGAGTCAGAGCTAGAGTACAGGTTAATACCCAAATATTTCAGTACACAAATATTCCAGTAGACAGATAGCATCTAGGACCGAACGCTGTGAGCCTGGACAAATCTGGGTAGATAAGACGTAAGATAGCCCAGACACAACAACAAGTCAAACCGGGTCGCAACCAAATGCATATAAATGAAGGGAGCTTTTCTTTGGGGCATGACTTACTGCCACAACCAAAGTCAAACTATTGCAGGAGTCGCCAGCCTTTGGGGTCCTGGGGATACATTTGTGAACTGTAGAAATGGTAGTGGGCACCACTACCATACACACACCTCAATTATGTCCACACATGCAACCATGACAACGGCACACATGAACACCCACCCACTCTCCCCTCCGACCAGCAATCAGGCTAGAAGAGGCCTTCTGTTGGAGCCAGTGGAAGGGCTTTTCCAGGCCTAATTGCAGCAGGGAGAGGCGATAACATGGATGGGGTTTCAGCTGGTGATGGTTAACCCCACACCTCTCTCTAGTTGTGAGCCACAAAATCACAGCTGTCAGTCATGGGCAGTTGAGCAGACACACAGCCCCTCAGCTCTGCTTCCCTTTTGTACTTCGCCTGCTGATTGCAGCATCTGGGCTTGACGAAGCAGGTGACCCTCACCTGTTCCAGGCCTACTCCAACTGAGGAATCACACCCCTCCTCCCAGAGCTAACAAGCCCCACCTGGCCAGGGAGCTGGGCAGGGGGCCCTTGCCTGCCTCAGCCTCCTAGAGTGCCACTCCTGCTGCTCCCTACGCCTCATGTTTGTGGAGATGGGCCCCTCAGGGTCTGCTGATGGGTCCTGCTGCTCTGGTTCCTGACCTCCATCCCCTCATCATCCTCCATCACCCTGTAAGTACTTCCTTCTCCATCCCCTTTGCAACCTGCTAGGGTCCCAGTTTGAACCACATGCCCTGCACTAACAATTCGCCACAGGGGAAAATCCCTCCCACCCACTTCAGTGGGAGCTTTCCTCTGCAAATGCCCAAGCTTCCCCCCCCTCCCCAGTTAAAATGCAGCCTACATAATTAAATATAAATACTGGTAAATAAAACCTTAAAATGTATTGTTATTTTTAGTACTTGCAATAACAGTTTTGAGAATTTCTTACATGTACTGGTTTAATCATTTGCTGCTGTTGGGTTCTCCCAGGCCCTGAAGGTTATGGGTTTGATTCAGATATACTGGTGTCTGGAGAATCCAGAAGAGTCATCGAATCGCCCCAATGGGAATTGCTTTTTGATATTTTGGTATTTGTGGCTGTAAGCTTTAGACTGTCTTCAACCCAGGCAGGCTAAGAAATATTGTTGTGCTGCGCTGATTAGATGTCGAGGAAATGATGTATGACGTGACTTTCTTCCCTTCGTGCTGAAAGGATTTCTTGTTAAAAGGTGTACAGTGAAACATGATGGAACATATGGATTGCTACTCCCACGGTTGCGACTCCTGGGTTTTCAGATATTCGTTTTATTAGGAATGTAACCCATCCTGACAAAAAGGAAACCCAGAAATGGCCACTGGGGCCTGGAACACTACTCTGTTTATCTTCTCCAGCTTTCCTTTTTCCATTTGTCTTTTCTTCGGGAACAATTTAGTACTTACATAGACCTAAAGATTTTGCATAGCAAAGCTGCCAGAAACTATTGAGCATTCTTAAAACTTGCATGCATTTGCTATAGACAAATGAAACTCTGTTTTCTTCCTTTGAGAGGTGACATGGGCCAAATAAGAGTCTGGGCTGTGCTAAGTTAGTTCAACTTAAGGTCCTTAAAATGAGCCTGGAAAAAAACGGTATAAGAAAACATGTTGTTTCGGGTCTGAGTCTTTCCTAAATATCCATTATAAAACTGGTCATATTTTAAAAATGTTAAGCTATTTGATTTAAGGTAGTCTACTGTCTTTTAGATCTTTTCCCCACCAACACCACTCCAGTTAGGCTATTCTTTCTGCACTGAAAGTCCATCAGTGTAACTAAACTTGAAACCATCACAGACAGGATAAAACCGGTAAGTTTCCAAAAGGCAGCCAAAAGGTCAAGGGATTGAAAACTCAATACTACCAGGAACAGCTTACATTACGTGGTTACACCACAAGAGATAGAAAGGCATATGACACAAGGTTCGTGAGCATTTCATCCAGTTGCTAAAACACTGTTTCTGAGTCCTTTTTTTTGGGGGGGGGGAATGAAGTTAATGTGCAATATATACACACCCAAACAAACACACCTGCTATTTCTTGCTTACAAATGACTAGAGAAGATAAGTTTTTTCCTCATACCCAGCCATTACCAGCTTGTGTATGAAGTTGGAGATCAGAGATTGATACTGGCTCTAGAAAAGCACTTGTTTCATGTGCCTGTTTTTATTTTCCTCTTTCAGAGAAAGTACACACACACACACACACTCAAGGATCCTGCATATCCTTACTTATATATATATGTAAGAGGGAGAGTGTTGCTATTGGATGTCAAAAACAGCATCTCCCTCACTTGAATTTTAAGATGATCCCATCTTTCTTTGAAATACTTTTTCGGTGAACTCATCAAGCCCATGCCATTTTAGAATACTTGTTTACAAAATGCCTGAAATACTTTCCACCCGACAGAACTAGCTTTTGTGATTCATTGACATTTGAAAGAAATGCCATGGCAGAATATACTGAATGCATACATATATTCAAATCTGTTCCGTAAACACACTATCTTAACAACACAAGGGGGATAAATGCAACAAAAGCCATAAGCCATTGTAGTATATTTATGTACGTATATGGTCTATCCGTCCTTTATATCCTATCTGCAGAAGGGTCTTAGGTGGGTAAGTGACAGAATCTGACCCCCTTGTCCTGAAGCCAAATCTCACACTCAACCTGAATGGCAGATATACATTATCAAGCTCTCAACATTTTATAACTTGGTCACATTCTCCCAACATTTTGCTACACTCCTGCAGGAGCTAAGGAATGGACCCCAGGATAGGGTTATGAAGATTAAGGAATAGGGTGCATCGGTTCCTCATTTATATGAAGTATGGTTTTGGTAAGAAGTAAATAAGGAATTGTACACTTGGAAGGGATTCTGAAGGTCATCTAGTTCAATCCCCTGCAATGCAAGGATCTTTTGCTCAATGTGGGGTGCAAACTCACAACCCTGAGTGCTTTACCAGCTGAGGAAACTAGGTTTTCATTGACACAGAAATCCATATCACTGGTTCTGGTTCTCCCTTTACGGTTAACTACCCTTTATGTCAGACGTTTAGAAATACACATCTGGGTGTTTTTCTTTCAGCTAAACCCAGCAGCCACTTAGAACGGGGCAGCAACTTGGTGCCCTCCAGATGTTTTGAAATAATGCCCCCCTCAGACCTGACGCAAAACATCAGGCAACTTCCCAAATGTCCCTCCACTCTAGTTACATCAGTCTGTGGTCCATGTACTTGTGTACACTGACATTTTGAAAAGAGCCAATGAAAGTGTTGCATCCTCGGTGGGAGGTTCCTAGAGCCTATTGCATGCCCCCCTGTCACCTTGACCCTTTCTGAGAAAGCAGCCTCACCCAGACAACCCTTTCACTTTTGGCAAGAAAGCACTACTGTGTTCCCTCAGGATTTTGGTGACAGGCCAGTTTCCCACACAGAGACGGTATCTGCTAGCTCACATTTGTGTGGTTTCAAGCATATCCTTCCAAAGGGGTTGCCAGCCTTTTTGGATGAGTTAGCACATTTTGAGACGGTGCTGTTTTTTGGGGTGGGGGCATAACACAAAATTGTTGCCATGAGGGCCACCTGCCCTCACTTATTTAGCAGTAGTATTTTCAGAAAATAATTTCTAGAGTGTCTCTGATCTCAGGTGAACCCAGCACTGGAAAGATGCATCCTGGTTGCTAGGGGGAAAGGAAAGCAAACTAAAGTGATTCCAAGGACTAGAAAATAAGGCAGAAGCAGGAAAAGGGCACTAAAGGATAAGTGAAAAGAGCAGTTCTTAAGGTCTCCGGGGAGTCCTATTGCCTAGTGTCCCAACAATTCACTTATCAAGCACAGCTCTGACCTCACTCATTGACTAAAATGGCCTACAGGCTGGCTCCTTTTAGAAGGGTTCCTCTTGCATATTTTGCAGGTGCATAACTTTTTTTCTAGGACTAAGAACAATAGCTCAGAACCTAGGCCTCATGCTTTTGGGGGTACCAGTGAAGTTCTGCATTCATTAGGCTTAAGCATATTGGGTTTTAACAGTGCTTTTTCTGGGGGTACTCAAAGGTCCGCAGTAAACAAGCATCTCCCCCCCCCCAAAGTGTTTAAGTGTGGCACTTACTGTAACAACTTCATGGTGAGTACTGGCACCATTTATTCCTATTAAAAAAAATAAAACAAAAGAACTTACCCTCTCTAAATAAAGTATAATTTAAAATCATGCAAGTCTTAGGTAAACAAATGGAGGGGAAGGGAAACTACTCACATGTACTTCAATATGGAAGTTTCCCTAAGCACCCAAGGCTTTTACAGCAAGCACAGCAATTTTGCCACAGACCCACACTAGAAAAAGAGAGGAAAATAAAGGAAGTGAAGCTCCCACCCTGCTCAAAATCCTATACCACCTAAGCAATAAAAATATCTTACCCATTCCTTGGTTCATGGTCCAGTGAAGATCTTTGAGAAGCAAAGAGTGGGGATTGACGGAGCTTTGTAAGCTGACAAACTATTGAAAAACTGGGATTTAAGTACAGTTTTGGTAGATTGGGGCGGGTGCCTTCCTGAGTAATAATGTAAATCCTTTGAACAATTGTTCTCTCTCTCCCCCTCCCCCTATTTAACATTCTGTTTTCTGAGATAAGTTTGAAGTTGAAGGGAGATGCACTCGTATTTGCTCAACCTGTGTAGAAAATGAAGGAATAAATTATAAAGTATGCTCGCTCCAGTAGCACATAAACCAAAATTGGAAATTATAAAATGCAATTTGGATTTAAAGGACTGGACGGCAGTATGATGCATAGTGTTATAAAATCATATGGGGGGGGGTTTTGCAGGACACCATTATTAATGAACAGAGAGGGGTGACAGAATTTGACAGCTGCAATACCCAGAATCCTGTTCAATGCCATCTTCCCTGTCTCCCCACCCCTCCAGCTAGGACGCGACCCTGCCTGAAGGAAGGCTTAAGGATCTGCATATGCACAACAGTTAGCATAAACTCACACATTTCCCCTCTCCACCTCCCCTCCGCCCAGAACAAAACAATGTTTCCAGAAGAAGGGGGGGGGGGGGAACCGCCCAAATCCAAAGTTAAACTTTTCTACTCAAGTTAATAATACAGCCTATTATATGTTCTCTTACCATGAAATCTCTATCCGCTGCCTCTGTATTAGAATTGCTGTTTTATATCTTAGAACTGTATATGTCAGGACTGCTACCTTTTAATTAGAAATCCCTGCATTAGGTATGTTTTCCAGGTATATTTTCTGTATGAACCCTGTATGATCCCAACCCACCTGAACCTTGCCCTACTACCACCCTATACCCATTCAAGGACACACGGACAATAGAGGGATTAGCTGGAACAACTTTATTCAAATAAATTGCCATCCTCAACGTAGCCCACCCTTCCATGGCCTGGAGGAAAACACTGCCGGGCGGACTTCCACCCCATGGAAATCGCCAGGAACTGCCCCACCTCTGCACCCATCTCGACTGATTGCCCTTCCTGCCAAACAACAGGGAGCACCATCAGCGACAGGAGAAGAGCGATTGACATCTCTCCATCTGAAAGGAAAAGTCATCTCCGCACCCAGCTAATCCGATCCCCCACCCGTCGCCCTTGTCTCCCCCTCCCTCCCAGTACAGAGATTTCCATGCAGGGACAGGAGGGTATATAAGGGGACTTTACCATTTCCCGGGGTTCCTTCCTTCCTTTCCAGAGGCAGGGACCCTACAGCTGTAGCTTTGCATTCTGCAATAAAGGGATCAGTTTGTTTTTCCTGACAGCATCGTGTGGTCTCTGTCATTTTCCCGGCGGAGCTGAACCTAGTGCAAATTTTGGAGCTTCCGACCCGCGTCTGTCCTTCTTAAAGGGCAACGCATTTTGGGGTACATTTTTCATAACAATAGGTAGATTTTTTTTTAAAAAATGCTGCTTTTACTGTCTTCCATAAGAAAATACACAGCTCTTCCAAGAGAAAGTGAACTTTGGACATGTCTGCATATGTATATGCATATACATGTATATGCATGGAAGTGTGCAATTTACATAAAAATATAACTGTACAATGTATTTACCTCTTATTGTCAAAACTGTTCAGGTATTGGTAGGAAAAAAAAACATTTTCGTTAAATATGGTTGGAATATCAAAGTTTCTAGGCAGAACTGATATATTTCATGTACATCAGTGCATTATGTTTTTACGAACCATACTTTTAATTTAAATCACTTTTTAGTTTGGACAGCTGCAGTAATGCACAGTGCAATGATGATTAGTCCTGATTCCATGTAGAAATGCCTGTAATTTGGTGTTTGCTAGCAATGGGGGTGGTTTTTTTTACACATTACTTAGAAAAAAGTTATTTCCAGGAAGGTCTCATGATGAGCACAAGATCACAGATGTTACTAAATTTAACTTTTCTACTTGGTACTTGTAGTCATAGTAAGTTATAGGAGTAGTCTGCATCACAACCAAAAGCCTGCTGGAAATTTTGTCTGGATGCCACACAGTGAGTGCCCCTGTAGTAACTTCTAAGTTGGGAATGTAATTTTCCAATCTAACAAGTGATTCCAAGGAAAAGAGGAAGCAAAATAGATTAGGGCCACATTCACACAGTATGTTTAAACACTATCCCTCCCAAAATTATGGGAGATGTGTTTTGTTAAAGGTGATTCCCAGAGCCCAGCAAGCAAGCAGGAGGGCTAAAAAAAGCTCTTTCTGCAGTGGGTTCCCCCCACTCTGCATTCATTTGTTTATTTTTTGGCCATGCACCTAATGTTACGTAACTTATGTGTAAGTACATGACATATGGCCCACTGTATATGCTTCTGTTGGAGGATATCCAGCATTTGTCATACTCGGAATAGGCCCATTAAAATACTTTGATTAAGTAATTGGATTCCACTGATGTAAATGGGTCTACTCACAGTATTAACAATGGATATCACCTACTAATTGCAAGTGTGATATCTTCAGTCTTAATGGATCCCACCCGTATTGGTAAGATGAAAAACTGGATATGAACTAGATTGCAGAGGAGCATGTTTGCCATTGATGCCCGTCATGTGTTTTCTTTTAACAATCTATTTTTCCTTCTCTGATGTCCTTCAAAGCCATTTCTAATATTTGTCTTACACCTGGAGTTGTCCTTCCTTCTCAAGTGCCCCATGTATTGATTTCAGTGGTTGGCAGCAGAGATTTGGCTTGACAGCAATAGACTTTCATAAGCACATGCTCCTGTGAGTTCTTATTATAGCATCCTTTGTCAGACGAGGGATGGGCCCTTAAACACACATGATCTAGTCTGTCAAGCTGGAATCCTAGATTATAAGCTCAGCTTCATTGGAATCAGTTCCTTTTCAGTCCCTTTGACCAGAATTTTACAGAACCAAAAATCTTAGGGAGATCCTAAGTAGTAGAACACACATTTTGCTTACATAATGATTCAGTTCCTGGCATCATCATCAGCTGAAGGATTTCATGTAGCAGAACCAGAAGGACAACTACCTAAGACTGGGGAGAGCTGTTGGTGCTCAATAGGAGATAATGCAAGTGGTGTGTACCAGGTGGTGTGGTCCTTTTTTCTTTCCCATCTTTGAACTGGCACTCAGTTTCTCAGAGTAATAACTTTTGCACTGCCCAAGCAAAAATAGAATTAAATAATATGCCATTTCATCACTTTGTATGCAATAAAATTATATGAATAGGTGAAAGATGAAGGCAAAAGTATTGGCATGGCTTTGTGGCAAAAAGTCTCCTCTGTCCATCACCTTTCCTATAGGGATGTTTGAGGATTTCTTTCCGTCTGCATTTTCAAGCAAACCAAACTGATTTGCAATTTTGAGACTAATATGTGGATCAGAATGAAATTACCCTTCAGTATTTGTACATCCCCGAACTTTGCAACTCATAGACTCAACAAATTGTAGAATTGGAAGGAATCTCAACTAAAGCATCCATGACAGATGGCCACCCAATCTTTGCTTTAAAACATCCAAGGAACGAGAGTCCACCACCTCTTGTGGGAGTCTGTTCCATTGTCAAACAGTTCTCACTGTCAGAAAGTTATTCCTTTTTGTAACTTGAAGCCATCGGTTTGGGTCTTAGCCTCCAGAGCCAGAGAAAACAAGCTTGCTCCATCTTCCATGTGACAGCCCTTGAGATATTTGAAGATGGCTATTGTATAGCCTCTTAGTCTCCTTTTTTCCAGACTAAACCATTCCGCTATCAAGGCCCCTTGATAATTTTGGTCACCCTCCTTTGCACACATTCCAGCATGTCAGTATCCTTAAATTGTGGTGCCCAGAACTGGACACTGTACTCTAGGTGTGGTCTGACCAAGACAGAATAGAGTGGTACTATTACTTCCTTTGATCTGGACACTATAGTTCTGTTGATGCAGCCTAGAATAGCATATCCTCCCCCCCCTTTTTTTTTTGCAGCTGTATCACACTGTTGACCCATGTTAAGTTTGTGGTCTACAAAGACCCCTACCGAGATCCCTTTCACAATGTGTCTCCTATCTCATATTTGTGCTGCTGGTTATTCCTGCCTTAGTGTTTTTGTCTTTAAAATGCATCTAAATGCATATACAAAAATGCATATTTGAAGCAAGAGTGGGGAGGGGCAGCCCTGCAGGCATAGCATTCCAGCAGGAGCATCATCGCCACATACTGGATGGTGTGGTTGTTGGGTAGAGTGGCAACAAGGTTGGAGTGATTTGGGGGCATCACTGAAAGCACCAGATTAGCTCTGCTGGTACAGCCATGATGTACTTCTCTGATCTAACTCCACCTTGTTGTGCAGCAGTGGCACTGCTACCAGGAAACAGGTTCAAGGCAACGCCTTTCCCCACCAGTCACTCCTAATTTGAGATAGTATGCACACAAAAATAATGTGAATGTACACCCTTTTAATGGGACAGATCAGATTGATGGATTAGCACATGGGAAACTTGTTCAGACTTAGAATAGACTGGTCCAGTGGTTCCCAACAGGTGGTCCGGGGACCCCCAGGGGTCCGTGAGCTATGCCAGAGGGGTCCGCAAGATGCTATTAGAATAAAAAATATATTAAATATATTTTGTATTGTTATAAGAATTTTGAGGTCATATATATATATATATATATATATATATATATATATATATATATATAATTGTTCATAAAACATGTACATGAATGTACAGAAACATGTCTGAAGCAGCACAGGAAGACAGGCCTGACTGACACCATTTTGACTCTCTCTCTCTGACCAGGTGTTCCTCTGCAAGGAAGAAGGGGGGTGGGGGGAACCTTCTCATTGTCTCAGGAATTAAAGTGATAATCCCTGGCATCCTGATACCTGGGTGCCAGACAAAAGGGTGTGATTAACTTGGCTGGGAAACAGGGAAATGTAAATATCTCTCTTTTTTGTTGATTAGGTTTTGGGGGCAGGGGGCAGGATCCAGACTGCTCAGATTACTGCCACCAGACCTCCCCTTTCATGATGTACCTATGATGAATCTAGGGAGGGCGGTCTTGGGCTACACCCCTTCTGTGATGTATGGGTGATGCTTCTGGGTGGTGGGCTGAAACCAATTTCAAATTTCTTTTTAAGGGCAGGACACCTTTGTTTGGGGTTCCTTCCTTGTTCTCCTGCGTGAGAGGAAGGACCCTGTTGCAACAGCGAAAATAAAGGCTTTGCTTCTCAAACTTCTCTGGTTGGCCTCTGTTATATTCTCCAACCGATGGAGAACCCAATAAGGGAATAAGGGCAGATTTTTGCCTATATCAGTATGATAACAGATTTTTTGTTTTGGCCGCTTCCTGCATGAGCAGAGTCTAGCGCAAAACTAGAATTAGATAGAGGCAGTAGTTCTGCTGTATGCCGTTAGGTGGCGCTTTACAAACACTACTGTTTTGCAAAGAAGCAGTGCGCGCATTCTACTAACGTTCACCTCCCCAAGATGCTTTGCGCGCGTCGGCTTCATTTGTGCGCTACTGCGCAGGTACCCTGTCTTCTCCATTCCCCTCCCTCCTCCCTGGCGCGCGCTGCCTCTTTGCAAAACAGTAGTGTTTGTAAACAAAGTTTTGTTTTTTGCGGAAGCTACAGTTCGCATAGTTAAAAAAGGCCTACAGATGAAGAGGAAGAACTGTAAAAAACGTATAAATATAAAATATAAAAAGACTCTTAATTTGGCTCTCACTTTTTAATTTTAGGATTAGGAATTAATGGGGGTCCTTGTCACAATAGCGGCTCGATGAGGGGTCCTCGAGAAAATTTTGTTGGGAACCCCTGGACTGGTCTATTCAGCCCTGTTTCCTAACTTCAAAAAAGGTTCCCCAGAACTGAATGCAGCCCTCAGGGTGAACAAGTTTCCCCGTTTGTGCAGTAATGTAATTATTAGTTCACCCCTGAAAATCCAGTTTATGCAATATGCAACATTCAGGACTTAACCAACTTTATGGCCAGAGAGGGGTTTAAAAGTACATGTGTTGCTCCAAATGTGTGCTTAACTGCAAGCTAGAGGAATGCAAGTACTTGTTTACTGTGTCATGTCCGAAAGTGGGGCAGCAGTTTAACAGGGAAACATTTAGGTTCACCTAAGGCTTTAGACATGACAGATATATCCATTTCTTGGAAGAAGCTGAGCTGGTTGTTTATCTCATGCAAGTAGGCAGGACATAGTTGACAGGAGGGGAATTTTACTGTGAGGAATCACAGAGGGGCAGAGTGAATTGCCATCATTATGTCATCATGTTACCAGGGTCTTAAGTAAAACCAGGGAAGATGTTGTAATACTTACACAGATGGACATAATAAAGCCTCGGGAAATTTGATTTACTGAGTGGATGCTAGGAAGTTCTGCTATGGAAGGAAAGGTGTCAAAATTCAGCAAGAAGCATAGAACATAGCCAAAACTGGGCTTCCTAAACATGCTGTCAGGCAAGAATTATGTACAGTGGTACCTTGGTTTACAAACACAATTGGTTCCGGAAGTCTGTACTTAACCTGAAGCGTACTTAACCTGAAGCGAACTTTCCCATTGAAAGTACAGTAATGGAAAGTGGATTAATCCGTTCCAGACAGGTCCGCGGAGTACTTAAACTGAAAATACTCAAACCGAGGCGTACTTAAACCGAAGTATGACTGTATGAGAAAGAGTACAGTACAGTCATACCTCGTGTTGCGTTCCGCTCTTGTTATGGACTTTCGCTGCCCATGCATGCACAGAAGCGATCTGCGTGCTTCGCGCACTGCAGAAGTGTTCGATCGTGCCGCACACATGTGCAGAAGAGGCGTTCTAGTTGCAGACTTTTGGGGGTGCGAACGGCACCCCGAAATGGATTAGGTCCGTAACTAGAGGTACCACTGTATTGGAAAGAGAGGGTAAAATTATTTAGAAATGAATGTTTTTTCTTTCAACAGCACTCTTGGGAAAGCAGGAACGGTCTCATGCACGTCACCTTTGTAACAGTCATAGATCACATCACTAAAATGTTGAAAAATAGTTATTCACATTTATGCAGCTTTTCAATTCTGTAATGAGCATGAGCATCTATATTGTTCACATCAGCTTTCCACAATCCAGTGCCTTCCAGATGTTTTGGACTACAGCTCCCATAATCCCTGACCATTGGCCATGCCTGGGCCAGATGGGAGTTGTAGTCTAAAACGTTGTAGGGGCAAGGCTTATCAAATTCATGTTGTGCTAAAAAAATAAAATCACATGGCTTTGAAGTGGGATGTATTTCCCAGTGTTGGTCTACAGCACTACAAATATTATAATACACATAGATGGAAATCTTGCTGCATTTGACAGGCATTGCTCACACTGATCATATCTTGCAAGTCCCAAAAGCTCTTCACCAGGTGTCTGTTTGCTTCTAGGTCCAGCTCAAAATTCAAAATCTTGGTGCTTGCCTTTAAATGGTTGCTGACCAAAGTACTTGAAGCAGATAATGGGAAAAATAGATTACACTGGCTTGGTTTGCTCGTGACACTAAATCATGGTTTATAAACCATGGTGTAATTCGAGCATCCAAACCTGGCCCAGTGGCTTAACCATGCTTTATATGCCATTGTTTGTTGTTGGTTAAAACTAACCCTCCTTAATGTTAACCATGGTTTAGCATTACATATGAACTTGGCCATTGAATTTGATGGTTTTCCTTGAAATTTACGTAGTATTGAATTTGCTTACAGAAACAGGGCATCTTTCCTTTCCTTTTTCATTAGTCCAAATATATAACAATGTAACCCAATGCATGTTTACTCAGAAATAACTCACACTGGTTTCGGTGATGCTTATTCCCAGATCAGTAGATATACTATTGCAGCCTTGGTTGTTGAGTCATCGAGCTGAAGTAGCAATGTTTTTTGACCTTTCTGTGCACTCTTTCTAAACAGCTGTTCTGTGCCCAGTAAGCATTTTTTTCTCCTGCCCGACCTTGCCCTGTGTCTACAAGTTCTCAGGAAGCCTGATAAAAGTTAAGTGGCTAACAGTTAAGTGGCAGATTTTCAAATGATTGGTTGTTGCATAAAAGGCAGAAAGGCAGTGCCCTTGCGTCATCCTGTAGAACTGTCACATTGCTATTCTAACGAAAAATTAGATGTGATGCAGGGATAGGGACACTGTAGCCCTCCAGACTCCCAAATCCATCAGCCCCAGGCGGGCTGGCCAATGGTCAGGGATGATGGGAGTTGTAGTTCAACAGGCACCTGGAGGGCCACAGGTTTCCCATCCCTGTTGTAGTTTGGAGATCCATGGCAAAAGGCCACCTTTACGGTGCTGCTGTAGAGTCAGGATCTAGCGTTACTCCAGCCCAATTTTTATTTTGCTCAATTCCTCATCCCAGGACCAGGCAACTCTGAAAGATCCTTGGAGGCCTAACAATGCATCTGTTTTGCTCAGCCCCAGAATTCTGTTCAATAAAATGTGCTTCTTCACAGAGACCGTGCTGTGTGTCTTCCTATGTATGTCATGTCCTACAGACACATTCATTATTGATTTCAGCCTATTTATTTACTTGCCAAAACCATCGGCCGTGACAAAAGAAGCTGTAACATTAGTTGTGAACAATATTTTCCATTCCAAGGCCTCTTCCGGAGAGCCCTTTCAGGGCCTAGCTGAAGTTACGCCTCAAGGGAATGCTGCTGCTAGTCCAAGGAAAATCATGATTCTAACGGAGCCCCGCAGGAAGCAAAATTTCCTTGTTCTCTATTATAGAGAGCACGATTTGCGGTGGGGGCTAGCAAACCACCCCCTGAGTCAAAGGTGGGGGCATGAGTGGCCACCGTTCGATTGGATCTGGGCTGTTGTTGGGCAAAATAGCATGTTGCAATTTGGTAAGTCAAGCCCCTGGGGTATAAATACTTAAATGCTTGGTTTTTCCTTCTCTTTGGCTGCGTTTCTGATCCCCACCCTCCCTCCGCTGTTTTTAGGCCTCTGTGTTGACATTGCTATGACTTTTCTTGGTCGCCTGTATTCAGGGGCCGGTAGGAATTTTTCACATTTGGCTGATTGGCTGGTGCCATCTGGGTTTTTGCCTACTGCATAGCAAATAGTCACAACTTGTAAGGTTGGCGGTTAGGCATTGGTTATTTTGGTTGTATTAAAGGGTCTTATTGATTAAGTTGCCCCCAAGTTTATGCCTGCGTGGTTGGGGAAATCCCGGTCAGGGATACAGGGGCTCTATGCTGTGTCCGTAACCCCAAGGTAGGGGGCCAGGACGGCATATTGATGCCTCTGGGAGCCTGAAGGGAGAGGGGAGAGTTCATTGCACCCGGGTCCCCGCCTCTCCCTGTTGGATTTCCCTGTGTTGACAAGGCAAGTTATTATCATTTCTGTCCTTAGGTGACAGTTGAGAACCAATGCCTACGCAACCACTCGCATGTTTTGGATTCAATAAAGTTGTGGCCAAATTCATGCCAAAAAACCATTAAACTTAAATCCTGTCTATGTGGTGAGTTATTTGGGGGGTGGTTTGGGGACCTCCACACTCAAGAGCACACTAGTTTTGAAACAAGCAAAAAAAAGGATATCAAAATAGGGACACCACTGTGATGAGTGGAGCCCAGCAACCTGGTGGTGAATCAGACATGTCCTCCTAAGTCTTCAGGTTGATCATATAGGAAGCTGCCTTATATTATCTCAGTATTGCAGTATTGCAAGGTTTACATGCACATTCTGAGCCCTTCCTGTAGATCCTGTGGTTTGGATCTGGGACTTTCCACATGCAAAGCAGACACTCCACTATTGAGATACAGCAAGGGGCATATCTGAACTGTGTATTTGTGCCTGTGAGTGCGCATACAAAAGTGTGGGGTGGCCCCCCTCACTTTTAGCCTCCTATCATGAAGTCCCTAGGGGTTGCCCAAGGGTAAACGAGGCCTGTGCTTAGCTGCCCATGTTCTGAAGAATAAAATGTGCTGTATAACTGCATGGCACTAAAAACAAAGATTTGTGCCAACAGGTTTGCACACCCACTTGGACTTTTGACTTCTGTTTATGCAAATAGTCTTTGAACAGCAGATTCCAGCCCCAGATCGTGGGGGCGAAGCTGAGAGATAATGGCTTGCTTTCCAATCATTCTTGATTAAAATTTGCAATCAATTTCGGAGGTAGTGAAATCATCCAACAGGAATACTTACTCAGACATAAGGCAAAAGTGACAATTAACCTGTGATCAGATCTCTTGATGTTTCTGAGCATAATTACTTTAAAATATTAAAATCTCAGATTTTGATTGGCAGCAGAACTGGAGGCGGAGTGTGCGTTCTCTTGCTATTTTCCCTATCTAAATTCTTGCTGCCACAAAATTGCTGTTAGCCCATGCAAAGGAAAAAATAAAAATAAAATACAGGCTTAATACAGGTTCCTGAATTTCCCCTCTACTGAGTTGATAGCTGCTGTTAGTTGGTGGGGATGTTTTAGATTAGAAAAATGGTGTGGATAGGGGGACAATTAAACATACCCTGCTACAGCTTCCTACTCCAACTGCTTTTTTTGTGTGTGAAGTCTGATCATGTAGATTTTGGGCATGATGTGTCCACTGGCGCGCGACATCCACTTGTATCCCGGGGCAAAGTTCACTACCAGGAGCACCTGCTTCTGGGTTAGCGGAGCTCATTACCTGAAGCGTTCATAAGCAGGATGGTACTTAACCCAAGTTTCCACTGTAAAGGTAAAGTTTACTTTTCCAAAGTAAATTTTATATAAACTTTACCTTTATATATATCTGCCTATATCTATAATCTATTTCTAAAAGGTAAAGGTAAAGGGGCCCCTGACCATCAGGTCCAGTCATGTCCGACTCTGGGGTTGCGGCGCTCATCTCGCTCTATAGGCTGAGGGAGCCGGCGTTTGTCCGCAGACAGCTTCCGGGTCATGTGGCCAGCATGACAAAGCCGCTGCTGGCGAACCAGAACAGCACACGGAAACGCTGTTTACCTTCCCGCCGGAGCAGTCCCTATTTATTTACTTGCACTTTGATGTGCTTTCGAACTGCTAGGTTGGCAGGAGCTGGGACCGAGCAACAGGAGCGCACCCCGTTGCAGAGATTCGAACCGCCGACCTTCTGATCAGCAAGCCCTAGACTCTGTGCATTAACCCACAGCGCCACCTGGGTCCCTAATCTATTTCTAATTGTGCACAAATATGGACTCTGTCTCCTAGGGGTGCTCACTAATACTTTTGCATAATTCAGAATGCTTATGCACACTCGGCAATATGTGCCTGCAACCTCTGGACTGTTACTCATCTTCTCCAAGAAAGGAATACCCATATGCATTAATCATGTTAATTTATAGCCAAGCCTAGTTTGAGCTGAGTAAATGAGGCCCAAAGATCAACTTTAAGAAGAATGTAACCTTACCAAGTAATTATTAAATATTGATGGTTATTCATTTCATGACACAAGGACACGAAGGTTTAAAAATAGCTTTATTTTTATTTTTTGGAATAAACAAGAGTTTCCAGTAAATGGAAAACAAACGAGTGTCCTAACAGAGTTCATAAACAACACTGATAACAGCAGAGATACAACAGACAAATTTAGACCAAGAAGGCATACTGTCCAAATACAGCAGTGCTTCAAAGTTTTCATTTTCAATATAGTTAATCCTGTACAATTAATAATTATAATAAAATCTTTGTCATTGAATATTACAACATTGCTCCAGTGTGCATCCCTAGCTGGAAGGGGAAATTGTGTGTGCAAATAGGTGCTGTGTATGCTCCCTTTAATTTTTTTTAATAAAAAATCTGAAATCCATTTGAATGAGGGATTGGACTCACTCCCACCGCCACCAACATATTCAGGAAGCAAGCTGCACCGAGTTCAGTGGAACTTACTCCTATGTAAATGTGGATAGGGTGGCAGGCTAAAAAGCTGATTGGCAGGTTTTTGTGGAACACTCTTGGTTGTTCCATGTGTCCTCTGTTGTACTGCATGTGAGATTTACAAGATAAAAATATTTATTTCAGCATTGGCATGAATTGCCCCACCAGATAATTGCACAGTATAACAAACAAACCATTAAAACATGGGAAAATTATTACAATCTCAATACTGAAAACTGAGATTCCAAAATGACAAAGACACATCAGACAGTGAGTGTCAGTCAGTTAGACATCTGAAAAAAAACCCGAGGCCATGCTACCTTTGTACTATGGCTGCAAGCATGATGCTCCAAATTTAGACCTTAAGTAAATGGATGCTTCATCATAATGTATAACTAGCCAATATTCTTACCAATTATTGCACACACCCATTCATCCTTAAACATAGTTATTCTTGTTTATAGAATTTTCTTTTCATGTCCTGATCCTTTTGCAAGGCACTGTGTTGTTTTCAGCATAAAATCCATTTTTTTGTCTGCAGGCACTTCCATTGATATGGCTTATGCTTTCGTTGATGCATTCCAGCTGGGAGCTCCCGTCTGTGGGCATCTAAAACAAATGCACAATTTGATTGAATATGCAAATATTGGCGTCAGCAGATATTTGATGCCATGGGAACTGCCAGAACCACAGACCGGAACCACAGATTTTACAAGCCTGTGGCTCTAGGTTATCAGCATTCATTGGCGCAAAATGTAGGAGAGCTTGCTGGATTGGGCTAATGGCCCATCTAATCTAGCACACTGTTCTCACGGTGGCCAACCAGATGCCTGTGGAAAAGCTGAGGCCAGGACTCAAACAGGTCCCTTATCTGAGATGTTTACAATCAAATTTTAGACATTGCATGAGACAGAAGAGAGGCAAGTGTAGCAAATCAGCAGAGAGATGAAGTATGCAAAGCCAAGGATAAGAACAGAATGATGTGAGCAAATGCATGCACATACTGTAATTTAGGCATGATTTCAGTTATTACTATGGGTTATGCCAATGGTTTCTGGAATAGGTGAGCTGTTTGTATGAGTGTTGGGGGTGGGGGGAGAGCATGGCATGACATAAAGTGTACTGGGTGAAGTTTTATAAGACAGGAAAGTCTTCAGACAGCTCATAGGAACTTAGGAAGCTGTCTTATATTGAGCCAGGACAATGGTCCATCTAGATTACTTTTGTCAATATTGATTGGCAGTGTCATTTTGGGGTTTCCAACTTACTTTTCGTTTACTCTGTACACTTGTTGGTAATTCATCTCTGGTCCTGTTTATTGTTGAATCTTCTAAATCTGGGACAAGAGGAGGAGGGAAAAGTAGGTTTTCCATCATTAGGTACAGAAGTCACAAAGTGTAAAGAAAAAGCTCATGTGGTTTTAAATACTAGCTTATTTTCTTGTAGAACTAGATAAATTTTCTTTAGAATTCACTTAAGACGCACGTTTCAGCAACAAGCAACCTATCTAACCAGTATGAGTTCACCTGGGAGCTGAAATTATCCTGGCTGAATCAGTCCAGGTTCTGCAGTCTACATAATCTAATGTTGCATCTCCAACAATGATCAGACATCTCTGCAATGTGTCACAAGGTTATGCTGGACACTAGCTCTTGTCTGATTTTGACATCTGGAGTTGCCAAGTCTTTTCTATATCTTTAAATGTGCCAAGACACTAAGAAAGGCCACTGTACCCTTTCTCACTCCTTCCCCAGTTCTCTGCCACACTATTAACTACCTCTATTACCTATAGAACAAAATTGGAGACCGTATATGTAAAGGAACTGGTAGGCATGCAAGAATGCTTACCTGTGAGGATCTCATCAATCAGATCAACTACAAACTTTGCATCTTCCATAGTGAAGCACATGGGAGGCTTAAATTTCAAGATGTTTCGATAAGGTCCATCAGCACTCAGAAGAATCCTCTGTTCTTTCAGCCTGATTAGAAGGGAACACAGATTTAATTTGGAATGCAAACCCCAAAATGCATTTAGGTATGTGAAGTTATTATGTAGCCAGTTTCTTTAAAGATGCATTTTATGATTCTGGGCGAATTGTGAGGGCATCTTCAGTTACTCAGCCCTGACCCGACTATGAATTTCAGCTCCTTCAGTTTGAATGTCTAGCTTGGAAGTTGTAAAGTTAAAACTGATGAAAGGAATGTCTAAAGCAAGCCAGTATATATTTACTTGTAGATAATATGCTGGGCCTCAGCAGTGGCAGGCGTTCTCTTTTGTCGATCCTTCACAAGATCCACTCCAACAAACAAACCAACACCTCTGAAAAATATAAAGAAAAGGCATGGAATCAGAGGTGCAGCAATCAAATCTCAGTGTTGCACAAAAGGCACACAACTCCAAATAGTTTTACAATGTAGTGTGGTAGGTCTCCTGTGCAAAACCGTTATCTGATCTAAAATAAAAAAAAATTCCTTCAGTAGCACCTTAAAGACCAACTAAGTTTTTATTTTGGTATGAGCTTTCGTGTGCATGCACACTTCATCAGATACACTGAAACAGAAGCCACCAGACCCTTGTGTATATTCAGAGGGTGGGGGGTGGGGGTGATGGGCTGATAGGAGTGGTAAACCTGTTGATGACTGTTAACGACCTGTAACTAGTTATCTGATCTGTTATTCAGGAGTTGTCAGTGGTGGGGGTGGGTATGATTGCACCCACCACTGGAATGTGTCTCCTGGGTCTTCAGAGGGCAATGCAGCCCTTGGATTGAGGAAGCCACCCCTACGGTAGTTATACATTCTTCTAGATCTAAAAACTTTTTATGTTTTCCCTGTTGTGCCTACCTGACATCTCCCACCAGTGGATGCTTTTCTTTTTGTTCCTTCAGTAGTCCAGTGAGATAGTTTCCAACACGTGTGGCGTTCCCTTGGAGATCTTCTTTTTCTATGACGTCCAAAACAGCCAGTCCAATTGCACAGGACACTGGGTTGCCCCCAAACTGAGGAGGGGAAATGACCAAAAAGAACCAGGTTATTGCTGCCTCAATTATTTCTTCATCCAAAGATTTGGATGAATGTTTTGAGCAAGACAGGGCTTGGTATCAGATTATTTTCTCAGGCAAACAATAAATATTGGGTGCAAATTTCCTTCTGTCTTTTTAACTTGCACCTTATTTGGTGCTACGGAGTGTCAAATTTCTTATTCGCAATTTCCATTTTGAAAAGTTTGAAGGGAAAAAGACATCACAGGGTTTGTACTGCTTTCCTACGCAGAGTGAAGGTTTGCTATAACTTAGGCTCCTGCTCCACTTGTAAAGAAATAAAACCGTAAGCGCCAGGTACTGGTGTTACATATACACACACAAGACCATGTTTTCAATATTATTCGCATGACAAAGCTGTACATTTTCAATCAAAGTCTCATTTAGGTATTAAGAAGCTCAACCTTAGCATCTATTCAGTATGAGACTCAATTGGTGCATGCATGATATTGCAACATATGGTCAAACCTTACTAGATCGAATATTTCCTATCACCTTGTGCATAATGGGGAATTGAGAGCACACCTATCTTCCTTCCCCACCCTCCTGGTGTGCCATCAGTGTCTTCAAAAGATAATAATACTTTATGCCTATGCAGCAGTGCTGTGTGGAGATGAGATGGGGTTGGGGCAGCAGTGAGGGCAGAGGAACTCTGGGTTAGCCATGCTGGCCTACACAGTAGAATCCTGTCACTGCTGCAGCTATGGGCATAGAAGCCAAAGGACATTGGCCCAGATTGCATCAAGTTATGCCAAGTAGATGGAGAGGGCAGGTGTTATTTCACTTCACACCATACATAAGAGATGGATCAGGGCCAGATGCTGCCTGTTGCTGTTGTCTAAACTGGGTGAACTGACTTCACTGAAAAGCATTACTTGAGTCATTACCGGGTGCTCTGAACGGTTCTTCCTCTAACAATCTATGATGGTGCAATTATGCATGCCAAGTCAATGAACAAGCCCCTAAAACAGATATGGCCTTCCAAACATTGCTGAACTGCAACTCCCACCATCCCTGGGCTAATGATCATTGCAGTTCAGCAACATCTGGAGAGCCAAAGTTTCCTCATACCCGATTTATAACTAAAAATGATAATATTAGAAGAGATGCTCACCGTATTGAAGTACTCTAGTCCAGAGGCACCAAAAGCTTCCGCAATCTCTCTGGTCGTAACTACACAAGACATGGGGTGGCCATTGCCAATTGGCTTCCCCATAGTGACAATGTCAGGCACAAAGTCTTCGCCTTGCAGCTGGAATCCCCAGAATTTTTTTCCAACTCGACCAAAACCAACCTGGACTTCATCAGCTATGAAAACTCCACCCGCTTTGTGGACAGCGCTGAAAATAAAAGGGAACAGAACAGATGCCTCACTGTCATGTATCACTGTCATGTATAACTGCCCTGCCGAAAATATGAGCGTTTACATGAAGACTTCAGTTATGGTCCTGCAAGGGGCATTTATAGCTGAGAATTCAGAAAAATGCTTATCAGGCCATATGCTCTTTATAGTATGGCCAGAAGATGGATAAAAGATCTGAAACACACAATGTGCATGGCCTCCTGTATTCTCAAGTTCTAGGAATGATGTACCATGTGATTTTTCTTAATGTGCAGATCATCTCAGAGCTACTGTGCAATAAGAAGTTGTGATGTTCATTGCAAATAGCTCAGCATCCTGTTCTCTCAGTGGGTCAACCAGTTGCCTATGGGAATCCCATAAGCAGACTGTGATAACACATTAACTGGCTAGAAGCCATTAATAAACTTATCCTGTCTAGCCTTCTTTTAAAGCCATCCAATTTGTCTGCCATCACTAAACTTTGAGCAATACTTATATTCCTTATGTACCCCCCCCCCCAAAAAAAATTATTGGCCTTGGATTGAATTGCCAAAAGCTACTTTGGGAAAGGCAGCTCCTACTACTGGGCAATATTTATTTACAATTTTTTTTGGTCATCATAGCAGTTTTAAGGAGCAAAGATTAAAGCTACACAAAGAACCAAATAAGTAGACTCTTCCTGTGATTTTTATTAAGTAGCCTGCTGTAAGTAACCCATCCCAAGCACTATACATACTCTGCCACTTTCTGGAAATAGCCTGCAGGTGGAATTACTTGGCCTCCGCAACTCTGCATGGACTCAGCAATAAAGGCTGCAATCTAAGTAAGAGAAGATGTTATAAGAAGATCATTCCTCTGCTTACTCGTTTGCAAATGAAACAACAGCTACAGGCACGAACCCTATGAAAACAGGTGAGATAAATGAATATGCGGTTTGGGTAGCTATGTGGCATCTTGAACAGCTGTGAGCAACAGTAACTACAACAAAAATGGCAGAGGTGCCCAATTTTTCAATGCCAGGGCAAGCATCCAGCATAATTCTACAGCTCATTATTGACCCAATGCTCGAAGTTTTGGATTTACTGTGCACATTTGTTTAAAAACTCATTTAGTCGGCGTATTCTTGCAGAATACAAATGTGATACTGGAAGTATCTGATGGGTTCACTGTTCTGATGAGTTATTTATTACCTATTTATTATTAATGATTGTCCACATTTCAATAATTTAATTACTAAAGGTACTTTATATCAGCTTCACCCTGTGAACTCGTGAACCTTCACCAGCTTCATTCACATGGCATTCTGTGATAGCTGATTTAACCCCTTTCCCTATGGCTCAAAATGGGAAACAAACAAATGCATTGAAGATGTGCAGAGCTGTATTTTGGGCACCCCTGCTTCAGAAGAAGAAGAAGAAGAAGAAGAAGAAAAACAACAACTTATGCAGAGCAAATCAGGATGAGGCACTTGACAAAAAGCCTACAGCTGGAAGTGATTCCAGTAGCTAGGAATGAAAACAAACAAACCAAAAAAGATTATTTGGGATCAGGAATCAACACCAGCAGATCAGATAGACTGGAACTAGAAGCTTATATTTTATGCATGCAGCTTTATGCCTTAGTTCTCCCCCAAGTCTGCCTGGAGAGTCAGCCCAAATCTGCTATTTAACTGACTGCCTCCCTCCCTCTTGCACAACCCTCCCAGAGTATCAGCAGGGGTCCATGCAAGCTGAACAGTGCCGTCTTCCTGGAAAGAAGGTCGAGTGGTAACGTGTAAAGAAGCGTACACTATATTCGAAGAGGTATACTACAGCCAGACAGTAGGAGGCTCCCCATAATCTGTGAAACTTTATGAACTGCTCCTGGCACAGGTCTACGGCACCAGAACCTATGAGGGAGATAATGTGAGGGGGAAGGGAGGAAACAGACAAAGGGAGGGAAATAGAAACTATCCGTTAGTTTCTTTTTAAAAAAGCTCAATAAGGAATTAAAGACAGATGGGTGGGCTCCTTTGGACTTTAAAGTGATGGGGAAATAGTGGCTCCAATCATGACTGGTGGGCATTTTAGGTTTGTATTGTTTGCTTTTGCAAATTCCTTCAAGTTAACCTTTCTGGAAGAGAAGTGACTAATAAGTTAGTATGATTTTATGTTGTTGCAAAAATAAATAAATGTAAGCCCCCTTTAGGCTCAAACTGGGTGGGGATTTTAGGAACAGAGGCTGTACACTGCAGTGCATTATAAGTAGGGCACAATCCTGTGTCTTTTAACTGTTGCTACATACAGCCCCATTAATTTCAGCAAAACGTTCTATGTGCAGATTGAGAGTACAATCAAAATAGCGCTTTTATGCTTTAAGCCTGCTCTTATGTATGAAACGGAGGTTTAGATTTATGTATTCCTTTCTTTTTCTTTACTTGATCCTTATCTATTATTTTCTTGTGAGAGTTTTGAATGCAAGTTAAGGTAGGGGAGGGGGTAGAAGGCACCTTAAAATCCAAGAATCCAATAAAAGCAAAAGAAATTTCAACTTCCGGTATATAAAGCAGTCGAGTTCACCTAATTGAGCAATTTCTCAGGACACAATCTGAACAGGCTTTCATGTTCCTCCATTGTTTACATACCTTGCGGCCGTTCTTCTGAGCCTCTTCAATTATCTTTTTCACATCATTGGCATAAGCGCTTCCTGGGTCTGAATGGTCCTCTCTATATTTTCCTCTGTATATATCTGGTGAAGGAGCCTAAAGAGTGGCAAAAGGAAGATTTGAAATCTTTGAATGCACTGTTCTTGTTTCCTCCTCCGGCAGGAACAAAACTGGCCTTAAAAACCCTATCTGGTGTGCACCTAGGAAGAGATCATGTAGGACATGATGATTTTCTTCTAAATCTTCCCACAGCAGGTTAATAACAATCCATGCATCAGAAGTTTCCTGCTCGCCAGGGGGTTGGACTGGATGGCCCTTGTGTTCTCTTCCAACTCTACGATTCTATGATTCTAAGTACAGGAGGATCTTAACATTTCCAGTATTGTATAGGTCCACAGGTTTTCCATATCCCTGGCTTTCCAGGAGGTGGGACAGAAGGCAGATACGACAAAGAACTGAGACCATAATAACATACACTGGCTCATATCTAGTTCAATATCTGTTCTCAACTACCCCCTATTAGATGCTTGGAAGGCTCACATAAGAGAAATCCTCTGCCGCTTGTCCCCGTGATCTGGAAGGGTGCCAAGCTGAGGGAGCACAAAATATGTGTAAACTGTACAAAAAAGAATTATTATGAAAATAAGAAATATTTAGGGGGAGGGGTGCCAAAAATGGTCCTCACTCAGGGCACTATATTACTAAAGCCTGCCCCTGTTGTCCATCAGTCAAATTGACATCAGTCTGAAGGGGCTCCAAAGTGTGTATGGATCTGTGTGTGCAGGGGGTCCTTTCAGGCATATCATGGGGGGAGGGTGCATTGGCATCTAGAAGGCAGGATGTTTCTGATTTCCAGATCATGCTGAACCTTGGAAGAGAGCTATGCTTACTAGCCAATGTCAGATTTATTGTCCATGCATTTTTCATGACAATTAAGAGCCACTTCCTAAGAGATTCTTGGATATGGGTTTGTTTTTTTAAAACATGCTTTTTTACTGTAGGTTAGCATGCATTTCCTTTTAATATACACAAGCAGGTACCTTCCATTTTTCAGGACAAAATATATCTCTGTCCATACACAATTCATCTTGTAAGAAGCGCCCCAGGCTTCTTACATTGATTAGGCAAACCAAAATATCACTAAATAGTATCTATTGATTTTTTGTGTGGAGGTATTGCTATGCAGTTCAGCTGTGCATTTCATTTGTATCTGCAATGAATAGAAATATGCTAAGGGCAGTAAGAATCCAGCATAATAATTACTTACCACGTGTACAAATTCCTTTTTGGCCTCTTTCCCCAGCTGATTAAATTTATATGGACTGATGTCAATCAGCGATGTAACATGGCCATGATAAGCACTGAAACAGAAGATGGATGCAAAGTGACTCCAGGGTGTGAAAGAGTTCAAGAGAAGCAGACTCTGTTACAGGTTAGTTTTGCACATGTTTTACATAAGTTTTGCACCCAAACTGACAAAGAATCTCAGTTTAACCTTAGTTTTCTCTATGTGGCACCATTACAGCAACATATTCAATGTCGTTGTTCACAATTTTCAATGTTTTTAATATTATTGAACTACAAATGCAACTATTCTCTAATTAATAGGAATTAGTAGACTGTTTCCCTCTATGAAAGGCATCCCCAAACTTTGGCCCTCCAGATGTTTTGGACTACAATTCCCATCTTCCCCGACCACTGGTCCTGCTAGCTAGGGATCATGGGAGTTGTAGGCCAAAACATCTGGAGGGCCGCAGTTTGGGGATGCCTGCTCTATGACATACAACGATGCAGAGACAACCCCTTCCTCACAGAAACGGATGAGTCAAAATAGAGGTTTGAGTTAAAATGAAGAAGTCTTGATGAAGTTAATGCATAATTTATTTACAGATCACTGTGTGCAGATCAGTGACCTCATTTGAGGTGAATGAGAAACTAACTGTGATCAGGGAAGTTCCATGCATGCAGAATCTTCATGTATGGGGCTCTGGGTGCTTGGCTACAGACTGAACAGTCATTATAGTACCACATGACCCATCTGCATCATGTTGCAACGAACTGACCTCATCCATACCATCAGCATAATACTTACTGGTCAAGTGTAATCACGTCTTGGTGGCCCCTGTATTGGCGGGCCAGGCGCAAAGCGAGGTCATTTGCTTCAGATCTGCAGGACAAAATTAGAAGGCAATGAGAGCAGCTATTGTAACAGGAGAGCTACGTAATAAACTAGTCTTTTAAGCCAAAAATAAAATAACTCCAGACAGACATATGTCAAACTCTAATCCCCTAGAAATGATTACAATAGCACACCTATTGGATACAGAGTGAAAATGTTGAATGAGGGCAGGATTCTCTCTAGGTTGAAAAGCCAAAGAGTTGCTTCACATGAACACACACATGGAAATAAAATTGTAGAATTGTAGAGTTGGAAGGGACCCACAAGGGTAATCTAGTCCAACCCCTGCAATGCAGGAATTTCAACTAGAGCACCCCATAGCGATCACATCTAAACCTATGTGAATTCTGCACCTTTGTTCATATCTTGATTATCATAAAATCTACAGCTGGACACAAAATATGAAGTTGTGAATAGCTCAGCTTTGGTCTACATTGCTAATCTTGAGGGCTGCCCAGGAAAATGAGGGGACATACAGGGTTGTGGCCATGATCTGGTGCCCCCTGTATGTGAAGACCTCCCTATATATGAAGAGATGTGGCCCACTGTGTACACAGAATATCCCTTGCTGAGGAGCCCCTGTGGGCATGGAGCTCACTGAATACATTGGAGCTGATGGGCGAAATTCCTTGGCCTTATCCAAAGAGGCATGGGGGAGGGGGAGACATTTCTCCATTGCGCAATCTGGTTTTTTTGCATTTGGAGAAACCCTCTTGCTGCAATCTGTTGTTTCCTTTGCAGCAAGCTTCTCCCTATGTTTTGTATCTAGTAAAACTGATTGTATCTAGTGAAACCTTTTTCTGCAGAGATTTCATTTGCAGAGTCATAACCCTTATCTGCTGAAAGTACAGAGTCTCAGACTAGGATTAGGAAAACCCAGGTTCAACTCAACCATGAAGCTTTTTTCCACCGTCTCTCAGCCTACTCCACAGGGTTGTTGCAAGAGGAAAATAGGAGCAAGGGAAAGATGCATGTTGCCTTGAGCTCTTTAGGGGGATAGATGGGTCAGAAATGTAAAATATAAACAAATATGTACAGTGGTACCTCGGGTTACAAACACTTCAGGTTACAAACTCTGCTAACCCAGAAATAGTACCTCAGGTTAAGAATTTTGCTTCAGGATGAGAACAGAAATCGTACTCCGGCAGCACATCGGCAGCAGGAGGCCCCATTAGCTAAAGTGGTGCTTCAGGTTAAGAACAGTTTCAGGTTAAGAATGGACCTCCAGAATGAATTAAGTTCTTAACCAGAGGTACCACTGTACTAAATTCAGGTACCGTAGGTAGCTGTGTTGGTCTGATGCACTCAAAATAAATTTTTTAAAAAATAGTCCAGTAGCACCTTAGAGACCAACTAACTTTGTTCAAGGCTTTTGTGTGTTCTGTGTGCATGCACACCTCTTCAGATACACTGTGTATCTGAAGAAGTGTGCATGCACACGAAAGCTTATACCTAGAACAAACTCAGTTGGTCTCTAAGGTGCTACTGGACTATTTTTTAAATAAACAGATACTGTGACCATATGAATTTTTGCCCACATGCAAACCTGGGCACAACCTTAGAAAGCCCTATATTTGTTAACTACATTCTCTCATCATCTCCAAAAGATAATAGCAATGAAAAGTCCTTTAGCCATACCCAGAGTTCACGAAGTAGCAAACAGAGAGAGGCTCTGGGAGGGTCGCAGTGAGACGCTTGGCATACTGGACCAGATTGTCGTGCAGGAAGCGAGAATTGGTGTTGAGTAACTCCATCTGTTTCACCGCAGCCTTGATCACATCTGGATGGCTGTGTCCAACTGGAAAGGACCAAGTAAAGAGAAGTCAATGAACCCATTTGAGAGTACCTGAAAAAACACCCCAAATCCAACACCTAAAATGAATGGGAGCACTTTAAAAGTTGCCAACATATATTAAGCCACAGTTCTTACCATGTGCTACGTTGTTAATGCAGTCCAAGTATTTTTCTCCATTCTCATCAAACATATACTGCCCACGGGCACACACAATCTTAATGGGGTCCTTAGCAAAGAAGACCTTGCATGAGGGCCTGAAAAACACGAAAGCATTGTTTTAGTTTAGGTCTGCTAAAAAGCTCCTTCTCCAGACCACTGCATACACTTGTAAAAACACGTAAATGCAGCAAATTCATTACGGTCCATCAGGAGTCCTCAAGCATTGTCCTGGGGAGACTCAGTCGGTGAGGGGAAAATAGTAAATTATGTCTCTCCAAGTGTAAATATGGCTGGCTTCACGGAACACCCATCATACCGGTAGTACAGGAATTGCCTTAGGGAAAATTTGGTATCTCTTCCCACCTGTGAAAAGTACAATAACTTAAATCTGATATATTGCTTAACTCTAGAGACACCAAGCCAATCTCCAAATATCAGAAGAAGTGTGCATGCACACGAAAGCTCATACCAAAATAAAAACTTAGTTGGTCTTTAAGGTGCTACTGAAGGAATTTTTTTATTTTACTCCAAATATCAGAGTTATTTTGGACATGTGCAGGGTTCTGTTCCCTCACCACAAACAGCATAGACTGGGAAAAATTGGGAACCATTCATTAAGAAATTAAGAAACCTGCCACACAAAAAAGGCTCCATCCATTTCCTCTTCCACACTCTCCCTTGGGTGCACACAGCTGCTTCCATGAGAGAGCTGTCTGCACAGCAGGGCTTCTAATGGGGAAGGGAGGGGTTCCCAGGGTGTCTGTAGGACTCCCATGCATTAAGAAGGGGAGAACAATGCAACCTGGACTGCGTCTCTTCCTAGTTTTTTTTTATGAACCATAAGAAGACAGCCCCAAAGAATTGAGCCCTAACCTTCTGTTTGCTTTGGCTGGCCTTTTGTATCTTTAGCTGGTTCCCAGCTTCTCCTGTATGCCAATGGAGCCAAAATAGCTTATTATTGTATTAAGGATGAAATAATAATCCAAGGGAGACAACAACTCTCAGAGTTTGCACAGAACTTTTCGCCTCTTTGGCAGGCAAAATTCCAGGCTTGGCTTTGCAGAACGCCCAGGATCCACTTGGGTTATGCAAGGACTGCGAGTACAGTGTATCAACTGGTTACACAATCTTACATGCTTGTTTAATGCCAGTGACATCACATGCACCTCTGTGATTTACTGCACTTGTCCAAGTTTCCTTTGGAAGGTCAAACACTGATCCACCTTCCTGGCTGTTAATCTGACTATTTATACAGGGGTTAGATAAGGGCACAGATGTCCTACGCACCAGAGGCAAAGGAGATTTTTTGGACTGCCAGATGGGGTTTTCTACAGTATTCAAGCATGTATGTCTTAGTATCACACCCCAGAGAAGTGAATAATTTTCATTATCAGCAGGGCTTCAAATATATTAGGTAAGCATATGACCCATCAAAAGTTAAGTGCTTTAAAAGACTTAAATTCTATGCAAACTGTGGGTCCCAACATTTGCGAAAATGAACATATTTGCACTGAAATTTCCAAGCAAGCAGGCTGCAACTTCCAAGGATTTCAAGAGGAGGTTTTTTAAAGCATGTGCTTGACTTTCCCATTGAAACTGTTGCTTTTAAATCCTTTCTATTTATGAAAAAGAAAATATTCGTGATAGTTCAAATACTCAAATATGGATCCTTTCAGAAAATGTGACAATTTAGGGCTATGGAATATGTTAGTGCAAGATAATGTCAGAGGCTTTTTATAAAGGGAAAGTGGCAGTTCTGCAGATGGCAGGGACAGGGCAAATAAATGTGCAAAAGATGTACAACTCTCCTCAGTCCCGGCGGCTCCCTTTTGCATTAATTTATAGGACACCCCCCCCATGCCCATCAGAAAATACATTGCTCCAAAGAGGTCCACAGGAGAGAGAAAGGGAGAAGGTTTTGAGAGGTTGGTTCCCACCCCCTTTCGATTTGGTTCAGAGTTTGATCTGGCCAGGATGATCGTAGACCCCACCACCTTGATTCTGCACCCCACTCCCAACCGTAGAGAGATCCTGGCCACCCTCTCCGCTAGGGAGATCGTTTGCAGGTAGCCTTACCGCGCAGGTAGAGGACCTGCCGGGATCTGTTAGCTGAGATCTACGGACGACTGGCAGTATACAAATTTAATAATAAATAACAATCTTGCCGGAGGAAGAATGAGAGCGAATGCAGAATGTGCGGGAGAGACGGGGGTGGAAGTTGGTAAGCTTTTTTTTTCCCCTGGGGCGCGAGAGAGCTTTGCATGCCTGCGCCGGTGCGCCACCTCCCCTCCGCCCCTCTCGGCTCCCCTCGCTTTGCTCCTCTAGGCTGGCTCACCCGATGTGCTTCCTCCGCAGCTCCAGCGTCTGTGCCTTGCTGTACATCTCCATCGTGCCTGGTCTCGCGCGCCTGGTCTCTCTCTGCAGCCCCGGGGATCTCGCCCTGAGTTGCTCCCGGGCAGCCGCAGCCGCCTTTTATCCCATGCCCGGCAGGCCCCGCCCCCTGCGCGCCGCCCATCTCCGCGCCACCCGCCAAAGTGCCAATGCTGGCTTCAAGCCATCTCTTATTCACCCGCGCGAGGTAGTCCTCAAACCACCCCACTCCGTCGCCCTGGAATTCGGAGTAATTCAGTCCGGCTGGTCTTCCCACCACCGTCTCTCCGCTTGAACATTTCCCTGGGGTTAGCCGGGCCCGTTCAGTCCGTTGCATCAAAGAGCAAGTAGGGAATAAACAAATAAATAAATAAGGTCGTTATTGTTCTTTGCTGTTGGGAAGCCGCTTTGAGATTCATTGCAGTGCAAAGCGGCACAGAAATATAATCCAAAGCAGCCAATAAGATAGCTCAGGGGCAGGCCCTAAACTCCTGAAGGTAATGGGGGCCCTTTATATGTCCAGCTGTCCTTTGTCAACAACAAATTGTAACTGTTTTTTCTGTTGATTATATTCTATATAGTAATTTATGGACTTAATAGGTATCAAAACTATTTGCACATAACAGAATAGGAACCTACACAACACAAAACACTGTTGCTGTGTGTAGGTTTTATTTTATTTGTTTTTTATCTTACATTTTGGAAATGTTCAACCAGGGTTTACTTTTTTCCTTTAAATTTTTGTGGGCCCCACTCTCTTGTTTAGCTATACGTAAATCCAGCACTGCTCAGTGGTAGACTCTTAATCTCTGGATCATGGGTTCGAGCCCCAAATTGAACAAAAAGATTCCTGCATTGCAGAGGGTTGGACTGGCTGATCCCCCTCGTGGCCCCTTCCAACTCTGCATAGAGTTGGCCCCTTCCAACTCTATGATTCTATGTAGACTGTCCCCTCAAGAGGATGTTGGACCATCTCTGACCCTTGGCAATTCTGGCTGGGATGCTGATGGGAGCTGGAAGGCAGCGCAATCTGGAGGGGCCACAAATGCCCCATCCCTGCATCCTTTGGATCCTTTGTGATCCAAAGGAAAGCAGAGCAATGTGTTTGGCACTAGGTTGGCAGCAGGAGTTGCTGGGAAGAGGTGTACAAGGAGCCATCCAACTGTCTTATGGGCTTCACTTCTTCGTATTTGTGTAGTTTAAAGGTAAAGGTACGCCTGACCATTAGGTCCAGTCATGGACAACTATGGGGTTGTGGTGCTCATCTCGCTATATAGGCTGAGGGAGCCAGCGTTTGTCCGCAGACAGCTTCTGGGTCATGGGGCCAGCATGACTAAGCTGCTTCTGGCGAATCAGAGCAGCACACAGAAACACCATTTACCTTCCTGCCAGAGCCTATTTATCTACTTGCACGTGCTTTCGAACTGCTAGGTTGGCAGGAGCTGGGACTGAGCAACGGGAGCTCACCCCGTCGTGGGGATTTGAACTGCCGACCTTCTGATCGGCAAGCCCTAGGCTCTGTGGTTTAGACCACAGTGCCACCTGCGGCCCTTATTTTATGTACTTTAGCCCTTAGCTTTTTCTTCCCCCCAAAATATCCCACATGGCAGCACAGGTTTAGGATCAAAGTTTTCCTTTGCATTCATCAGGAAAGGCATTGTCCAGAAGAGGGCTTTGTTTGTGGCAGCCCTCCTCACAAGAACATCTTTACTGGACAACTTCCAGCTTATGCTGAAGATGCACCACTTTGCCCTGGCCTTGGACAACTAAGGTCCATCTTTATGGGACTCCACCTGTTCTGTTTTGCTTAATCTATATATTGTACTCCTTTTGGCTTGGAACGGATGCACTTGTTTGTATAATGGTACACAGACTATTCTAATTCTTTTACTTGTTCTTAATTGCACTGTTGCATTGCTGTAACTCACCCTGGGAACAAAACAAAACAAAACAAAGGAACAAAAAGTTTCAGAGACAGACTCCCCTGCAGGGCTGTTGAACTGGAATTGAGATGCAAATTTAATGCCATCAGAGTGAGGCGGAATAGAGCCTCCAAGTGGCCAGCCTGATATGGAAGATAAATGGTCCTCTTTAAATGGGAATGGATCACACCCACTGTGATTGGATCTTGCTTTTCTTTATTGCCCACATTGCAATGGGGCACACCTGTTCTCTTGCATCTGTTGAATAACCTCTCTTCTCTTGTGGCCTGTACCATCATGCATGGATCTGCCAACTGAGAAGAACATTTCATGTGTCTAATGAAGTGCACTCCAACTCACCAAAAAAAACAAACCAACCTTAACAACGTAAAGTTAAGCCTCAGGGGCTACCAGGTCCCTTGTTGTTCTTGCTGGAACATGCTAACATAGCCTTAGTAATCCTAATACAAACACAGTGAAGTAAGCTGCTAATGTTATTATCCCCTTATTTCAGGAGGAAATGCTGAAGCCAGGAAAATACTGGCGAGATCCAACTAGCTCGCATTCTTTGTTTATCACCACACCCTTTGTTCCCTCTGTTGGTGTGAAGAGGTACAGTACTTATGGAAGAGGTAATCAGCATTATGGGAGGTGGTATATACTTCCTAATGCCATTAGCATACAAAATAGAAGCAGAAACTGGTTGATGTGTTTGGTGGGATTGTAAAGTTTTGGCAAAATCTCATGCACAAGTTCGAGGTTGGCACCTTGGTTAGAAAGTGATCTCATCAAAATGTTGTAAGAACATACGAGCCCTCAAGCAGGACGTGAAAGCAATGACTCTCCTCCTCTCACACTCTAGAACAGTGTTTCTCAACCAGTGTGCCTCCAGATGTTTTGGGACTACAACTCCCATCATCCCTAGCTAGCAAGACCAGTGGTCAGGAATGATGGGAGTTGTAGTCCCAAAACATCTGGAGGCACACTGGTTGAGAAACACTGCTCTAGAAGGTGATTATATCGCCTCTTGGCCTGGAGGAGGCATATAGTTTTCATGGTTGGCATGGATAGAGTTCCCCTCTGTGAGGAGCTAACCTGTTTTGCAGCGTTACCTTTACTCCAAGGAAACCGTAGCCACCTTTTCGAGATGGCAACACCCTTAGTATGGCCAGTGAGGCAACTGCAGAGCCAGCAATGGGCACTGCCTGCGCACAATGTGGAGACCAGGATTCTTGTACCAGTGACATTGTGTTGCGGGGGTTAGAGTGCTGCACTCACAACCTGGGAGACCAGGGTTCAAATCCTTGCTCAGCCATGAAGCCTACTGGGTGGCTTTGGGCCAGTCACTGTCTCTTATCCTCTCAGTTGTGAAGATAACAATGGAGAGGGGGGGGGAGTGGGATATAAATGTAATAAGAAATAAAACTATAAACATCTTTTGGTGCAGCTTGGGCGAGCTAGCATTCCATTTTAAAGGCCCTGCTCACATTTTCCTCTGGTGGCATCCTGTGGCAATCTTTTCCCATTTCTATAAAGTCCAATAGCCTCTGATGTGCATGTATGATTTCTGCTATCTTGGATGTGGTGTGGGTGGGTTTAGGAAACTAGCTTTTACCCATTCACATTAATGACCATGCCCAACTGAGGTCCATTAATTTCAGTGGGTCTACTTTCAGCAAAAGTTAGTTACGTTATAACCCAGTGAGTGGAAAGGCCCCTAGTGATAATGATGTGAAAGGAAGTATGCAGGGCAGGTCTACTATGGTATTTTAAGTAAGCAAGCCTTCATTGTGAATAAAGTTACTTTGTTTTTCAATTATGCTGCTTGCCACCAGTTTTCTTGGAGGTGCTTTGAGGAAGGAAGGGTGATATTTGGTTTTGAATTGCATGGGATTTTTGAAGGCAAAGTAAAGCAAATCCTATGGGGTAGAAAACAATAAAGAAATCAGCTTCTAACATTGTGTGTTTTTTACGCATTTAAAAATTAGCTTTTTTTAAAAAAATAATAATTTATTACACTTTTCTGCCACAATTAAACAGAGTTGCCAGTGGTCTTCTATCCTTGGCAGCAGATTAGGTCCACCCATGGAGCTCAGAATGTTCCTGCACCATGTGAGGGAAGCTTCTGACTTTGTGCCAACCCATAACTGGAAGATTGCCCAGCTTAGATGTACTCAGCTAATTCAGTGGGCCTTACTGGGGAAAGTACAACATGCTGCTATTTATCCATTTATTAAAATATGTATCACTGCCCTAGCATTATAACTCAGGTGCACATTAGAATGTGTTAAAGCTCCTGATTAATTACCCTAATTAAACACCAGCTTATACCCATGGCTTCCAAAAGCCAATTTAAATAATTTCAGATTTGAGGGACATTAAGGTGTTTCTCTCACCATGAGACCAACACTGTGTGGAGGCTAGCAAGCTCCCTCTATCACCCTCCACAAGAGTGGATGCCCTGTTCTGCTCACGTACATTTGCTCATGTTCTATTCCCTGTACATTTTAGAACCCTGAAAAAAGCAAGGTTCTAAAGCAACCAGGTAGCCTACACAAGTCCAGGCAGCTTTCTAGTATAGATAGTCACCCTCTGATTTGTGCAGGGTAGCAGTGGCATGTATACTTGTCCCCAATTCCTCTTCCATGTGGTGTTAATCGTGGGTAAAGGATCACCTGAGATGGAATAATACTATTTACTTATTTATTGCATTTTTATCCACTCCCGTGTGCAAAGGGCCGCAACTAAGACGATCAAGGGTCTGGGGAACCAAGAATTATGAGGAACAGTTGAAGGAGCTGGGTATGTTTAGCCTGGAAAAGAGGAGATTGAGAAGAGATAAGATAGCCATCTTCAAATATCTAAACGGCTGTCACATGGAAGATGGAGCAAGCTTATTTTCTCCTGCTCTGGAGAATAGGACCAGAACTAATGAGATTCTGGTAAATACCAGGAATAACTTTCTTGCAGTAATAAGACTGCAAGAACCTCCTTCGGGAGGTTTTAGACTCTCCTTCCTTGGAGGTTTTAAGCATAGGTTGAGTGACCATCTGTCATGGATGCTTTAGTTGAGATTCCTGCATTGCAAGGAGTTGGACGAGATGGCCTTGGGGTCCCTTCCAACTCTACAATTCAATGATTCTATGAACCTGGGCTACTGAAGATATGGATGCATTTGGAAAGTTATTTCTACACACCCTGCCTAAATTTGGCACAAATAAGCTGTCATTAACAGTTTCAGGAATGAGCTCACCTGAGTCTGGTATAGCAAAAGAAAAGAAAAGAAAGCATAACAAAGAGTCTTGGGGCTTTTTAGGCCAGCAGATGTATCACAGCCCAAGCTTTGTGGGCCCTAACTAACTTAATCAGATGCATGAACTGATCATGCATATCAGTTTGCAGATCTTAAATACACTCAAGAAGGAAGAAGAAAGGGGGATGTCATTATAAAGTGAGTCAGATGGCCCAGAGACCTGCAAAGGACAGGTGTGGTTTTTTACATTATTATTATTATTATTATTATTATTATTATTATTATTATTATTATCAAGAAGAACTCAAATGCAATCAGAATAATGTCAACTGCTCTGCAAGCGGAATGAATTGGAAAAGCAAAGACGAATGGCCGACATGAAGCAAAGGAATACAGTTACTTTCTGAAGTGGGCTATTACTTCCAGTCTCTAGTGAACCCAGGTCCTCTCAAAAACTTCTCAGCTATTTCAGCGCAGCTGATTCCCAAGAATCATGCACAGGAATGAAGCCCAAGGCAAAGGAGCCGTAGCACACTACAGTTTGCATGGCCCAGACATATCAGAACATGCATGTTAAGCCAAGGGTGTTGTTAGGGGGTGGTCTAGGGACGCCAAACCCCTGGTATTTACCACTGGGTCCTTTTATAAAAGTATCACTGTCATAATCTTTATCACAATTTTACTTTGCAGCCTGTTCAACTGCCCTGCAGGCAAGGTGTATGTATTGGCTACTGGCTGTCTTAATTTGCCAAGGGCCCAATCCAAATACAGTAGTGTCTTTTGGGCCCAGAAAATCCTGTGCACCAGCAGCCTTTACTAGTCTCCAGATGTTTTGTGCTGGTTGAGACTGATAAGTGTTGGTAGTTCAAACATCTGGAAGGCACCAGGTTTGTGAAAGGCTGGCTCAGCAAGAGCCAGAGATTGTTTCCTCTGAGGGTCAGCCGTTCATGTTCCTTTGCCTTGTGTCTTTCAAGTACCAGTACTTGTCAGTGGCCTGGTGTTAAGCTTCCCCTTTCTGAGAGAGAGGAGATGGAACCAATGGCCAGCTTTGCATCTTCTGACTAGGAGGCCAAAGGGCAAGACAGCAGTGAGGTTGGCATGGTACAAATGCACCAGCATTTCCATTTGACGTGGAAACCACTGGAGTGCAATTTCTTGCCATGTGAATATCATGAAACCAATATTTATATTCTGAAACATGGTTTTGCTCGGATAAAACAGAAACTATTTTTGCCCTTTTACACTCGTTCCGCCATCTGTTTCTCGGTTGCATCCGAAAACCTGGCAGAATAAATAATCAATTTGGTTTAAAACCAGCCAGGCTGTCGAAATTCTAGGCAGTCTTAATTTGTGCTCCAAAGCTGATTTTTTTTTTTTACTGCCTTGAATTTTCTTTTTCTTTTTCAACTGTTCTGCATTATGATGCAAGAGATGTAGCTCTGGGCTCACATGCTTAATGGTGACCTAGTTACAAACTTTGGTTTCAAACTAAATGTAAACAAGAACCAACAAAGTCTGGGCATTGTTTCAGTGCCTCATCATGAAAATAAACAAGTGAGGGAATCTATAAGGGCTCTTAAGGACAACACACTTCCTTGTCAATGCTTGCCCTCTAGTGGTAACAAATAGCCTCAATATCAAGGACCCCTAAAAACATGCAAGGCGTATCAGCGAAACACTACTTATCAGGGGAGACTTATCAATTTAGCAGTCCCCAATAAGTGGCACTAAAGCTGATCTTGTTTTCATTTGGAATCCATACTTTTTCAGCTGTATGCACACTGCCCGGGGCTATTTAGTCAATGTACGGCCATTGCTAGGTGCTTAAAGAACTCCACACATTTGTAACAAATATGTTGATAAACTTTTAATATGCTAATTTTTATATATTGATATTCCCTAGGAAGAGGGATTGTTTGGTAAACTGCATTTGGAATTGTAGCTCTGCAAGGGATTACGGGGTCTCTTAATCCTCAGCAACCTTTTGCCTACATTACCAGGATTTTTACGTCATTTTCTTCATTGCTTTTCATCCTTGTACAGAGCTCTCTGAGCATCTGCTGCATCGTATATTTCTACAGCTGCTTGAAAAACATTCCAAATTTACAGTTGGAGACTTACATTTCATGCGAGAGAAAGGTGTCACATTCTGCAGAATGAATGGCACATGTGAATACCCTCATCACGTGCACTGTAAAAAGCAGTAAGTATATGTAATAGCATAAGGCTTGTTGATTTTGGCTGCGTATGTTTCTGCCTTTATTGTGTAATTAAAACCAGCAAGTACGGACCAGTGCAATCCTAAAAGGCAATGCTGAATTTCGGGCAGGAGATATTTCCCCTCAAAAGCCTTTTCCTGTTAAAGAACATTTAGAGCCCATCATTGAATTAATCACATAAGAGATAGTGAAAAATATGGAAAGTTCATTTACCTTTCTACCTCCTGCTGAAGTGTAAACAAGGAATTACAAATGAATAGGATTGAAACCAAACTATTTCACAATGAAATTACCAGGAACTTCTTATCTATGGATAGTTAACAGCTCTTGGGGTGGGGCAAATTTACATGATACACCCATGAGGGTGGATGGGGGAAATTCTCTGCGTAATGGCACCATTAAATCAAGGTTAAATACCGGTAGTTGGCTAAAAACTTTTGAAGAGAACTTTAACTGGAAATACTGGTTGTTTAACGCCTTATGGGCTTGGCACTTTTTACTGTTTATGTAGGTAGTGTTTTTCCATCCCTTCATGTGGAGGGAGGTGGGAAGCAGTCAGTGACAGAGCAGCACCATGTTTCTGGAGAGAAGCCCACATCATACCAATCTGCCAGTACCTGTTTCCAGAACTGAGGGTTATTTTCTTTTTGAGTCTGTGTAAGGCTAATCTAGTGGTTATGGGAAATGTTTGCCTGAGGGCATGAGACGCCTACGACTTCAGCTGATTATTACAGATATGAACAACAGTGGCTTAAAGAGATGTAGAAAGTTTGAACATACAACTAGAAAAACAACATTAACATCACCTTGGCCAGTTGTGATTTTCTTTTTTAATTACAAAACTTAATTTTTATTAAGAACTTTAGGGGTGCAGTACTGGATCTGACAAAAGGGGTGCAGCCGGTCTAGTATTCTGCCTTACACAGTGGCCAGCCAGATTCCTTCAGCATCATGGCATCAAGGCAACAATAGCATATAAAGCCTTTCTGGCAGAGTGTATTTTCATAGATCAATTATATTAATGGTTAACATGTGGAGATTTTGGGATTGTTGACCATTTTTAAAGAACGGCCATTTGACCTTTGTTATAAAGAACTGATTGCTTTTCTTTTAGTGGCAGCATGCCTGCTAGTGGCACAGAATTGGAAAGTATTGGAAACAACAGGTATGGTTGATTGCTGTATCAGAAAAATTAAGAAATAGATTACATTTAATAATACAAATGATGTTGGCGATTTTGTTTAAGCATGATTATAAAATAATTTACTGATAACTCTGAAGAATGGCAACCACTGGAATCACAGACTGATTTAGGCTGAGATTCCTGCATTTCAGGGGGTTGACGACTAGATGACCCTTGGGGTCCCTTCCAACTCTACAATTCAAGTAGAATGATCCATCCTGGAGTAGGGAGGGGGAGTAAGTTGGCATTTTGTTTTTGCATTTCCTTTTTCCTTTTGTAATTGTTGTTATATATTGGATATATGCGAAAGCCCTCTCCTCTTGATGGTCTCCAATAAACTGCTATGCAATGCCTTTCTGCTTCTGAACCAGGATAAAGCTAGCAGGACTTGAGTATTAACCAATGATAAGCCTATCTGCTATGGCAGGGGCTGGGGTGATGTTTCAACCCAAGAGGCACATCCGCTTCTGGGCGACCCAGAAGTGGGCAGGGCCAGTGGTAAAAGTGGGTGGAGCAAGGAATGAAAATTTCACATTGATACAGTGGGCAAGTTTCTACAGTGTATTTTAGTGAAATTTAGTGTATTTAGTGAAATTAGTGTATTTTAATATTTCTGTTGGAAGCCGCCCAGAGTGGCTCGGTATAAATAATATATTATTATTATTATTATTATTATTATTATTATTATTATTATTATTATTATTATTACAGACACACGGCTGTTTCTGTCTAGGCAAGCAAGAGGGCACATTCCAGCCAGGCAAAAACAAATAGGATTCTAAGTCAGACAAGTGAGGTGCGTGGGGAGAATTTGGAGGAGCAGGTCAGGCAGTCTGTTTGGCTTCCAGACCTGAGTTTCTTTACTGCTGCTCTATGGATTTGGCCAATCTCCTTTTTAGGTAATGTAAGCAAGGGGGCACCTAGTGGCAGTGAATTCCATAGATTAATGGTGTGAAGATGCATTTATCTTGCCTGTTCTGAATCTATTGGCAGTCAGTTTCACAAAGGAGATTATTATGACACTGGGTTTATAGGGGAGAGGTGGTTTTTTTTTTTTGGGTGGGGGGGGAGGAGTGAAATCTCTCTACCTGTTTGATCTATACCATTTCTGCACCTTTTCCAGTTCTGTGATTTATTGTTGTTGTTGTTTGCTGTTGTTGTTCTACCCCGACCATCTGAGTTGCCCTAGTCACTCTGGGCAGCTCCCAGCATATATAGAGAAACATAACAAAACATTAAACATTAAAAAATTCTCTATACAGGCATGCCTTCAAAATAATAATAATTCATTTTCTGTGATGTGACGTCCAGTAATAAATAATTTGTTTTTGAGCAAAATTTTGCTTATGGGCTATAAAAGCTTGGAAATTTTATTTTAAAAATGAATGTGGTATTATTTCATCTTTTCATCCCTTTGCTTTAATCATGGGTTGTCTGCATCTTTAATGTTACTGTTTGAAGGATATTTATGTGCCTGAAAGCATGTAGTGACATTTGCACAGGAGATATAATTAGCGCAGGGGCCTCCTTTTGTTTTCCCAAATCAAACATTAGAGAATGAAGCGGTCGATAAATGATGGAAACCTGGGGAGCCATGTCTTAATCTAATGCACAGGCCCCTTAATTTATGAGGGTAGAGAGTAAATTACAACACAGTCCTCTGCAGGAGTACCCTGCCCAAGAGTATTTAGAGTACTAAATTCCATGGGTGATATCCAACGCTTGTCATCCTCAGAGCAGACCCATTTAAATCAGCAGACATAACTGAAATCTACTGATTTAATGGATGTATGATTAATGTTGGATAATGCTCAATGGGAATATAGTGTTATGAGTTTACTGGTGGGTTGGCTGTAGGGCCGAGTCTCCCTTCTAATTCCTGGATCCAGCATGGATTAAATTGCTGGAATAGACAGACTGGCCTGGTAATGGCCCATTAAGTATGGGTTGTTAAGGTAACAAAAGGGCCCCTGAGAGGTGCCAGAACCAGTTCCAGTGAGGACTAAACCACTTCTGAAGCGGTTTAGTCATGCTGGCCACATGACCTGGAAAGCTGTCTGTGGACAAACGCTGGCTCCCTCCTCCTGAAAGCGAGATGAGCGCCACAACTCCATAGTCGCCTTTGACTGGACTTAACAGTCTAGGGCAGGCATCCCCAAACTCCGGCCCTCCAGATGTTTTGGACTACAATTCCCATCATCCCTGACCACTGGTCCTCTTAGCTAGGGATCATGGGAGTTGTAGGCCAAAACATCTGGAGGGCCGCAGTTTGGGGATGCCTGGTCTAGGGGACATTTACCTTTTACCTCCAGTGAGGAATTCCCACTGAAAAAAAGCCTTGGAAGGTGCTGATAAATCTCCTTGCCAAGGGTGCAAGAGAGCCTATTTACGCCTCTGCCGGAAACATTATTGTGGAAAAGCAGCATATAAGTAAACTTAATACATCATAGGAGCAGAGTGGAAAGATGTAAACAGCACCAGTGCTTTTTTTCTAAAAATTTTTTAAGGGTGCTCTCATTTTGACTCAAGAAAACCACCATTTTATAGTTCAAATCAGGAGAAATAAATACAGTAAATGGACAAAAGTACAAAGATTCACAAAAAAGCACTGGACAGCACTAAATGAATTTTTCATTTCATTTTATCCAGAATCTATTGTTACACATTTAAAAATCTATGTGGGCTAGATAGTTTGAAAATAATTTTATTCCACATATGTGTGTCCTTAAGCATGGCTTTTAGGATGCAGAAAATGCTTTGCTGTGCAATTATCAGAGCAGAATTTCAAGATGAATAGACCTTTCAGAGCTGTGGAATCTGAAAAGGTTATGTTATAGATAACTGTGGTTTTCTTTCCCCACCACTTTTCCTTTTAAAAAGAAAGGCGTATTGGGTCAGTAGTAGGAAAAATCAAAATAACATACAGTATCTGCTTGAGTTTTGAAAAGTGTTTGTATGACTGAACCACTAGATGGCAGTCTATGAGGGGTATGGACTAAAATAAAATATAAAAGTTTTTTCAGGCGGAATCTCTATCACAGAACATTGTAAATGTACAGAAGTTAGATTAAATGTGAAGTACCCTGTGGAGAACAGCTATTTAAAAGAACAGAACAACAGGCAGCAGCACACTGGTTGAATACTAGCTGTTATTCCAAGTCTCTGATCGAAAGATGAAAGTTTTAGAATGTAGCATGTTCCAAAAAGTACAAGAAAGCAAAAAGCCTATGGAGTTTGTTGTTTGATAAATGGGTTTGAAACCTTTCTGACAGAATCTGGGGCACCAACTATGGGGGCAGAAGGGGCTTCGGGGAGGGGGCCAAGCCGGGAGGGCAGGACGCATGGAGGGTGAAGGTCACCCTCCGTGCTCCCCATCCCCTGCCGCCACTGGGCAGGGCTAGGATGCGGTCACGTGATGCCGGGTCCCCTCAAGGTGAGGGGCAAGTCGGTGCCCCTGACAGAGGACCTCACCCAAGTTCCAGTGATTTTAGAGCATTTTCCTGAGCAAATTTAGCAGTCATGGGATACTAAGGCAAGGCTTTTTGTGGCTCAGTTAAGCAGTTAAGAAGCAGGCAGAAGGAATAAATTGAATTCTTGCAGTTTCCATGCAGTTTGGTGCATGAGTAAATTTGTAAGAAAACTCTTAAATGGAAGGTTTTAGAGTTTTGGAAATTTCATATGCTAGGCAGAGGCAAACACTGGTCAATATATTCAAGACCATCTGGAATAAATTATTGGTATTTAAGCCAACTATTTCTTCAGATTAATATTTTAAATAGTTGATCATTTAGAAAGACACTATCACAGAAACTGCACTGTGCAAAGGGTACCTTTTTTGAAACGGCAAGCTTGTTTTTACAACTCAGGGAGAGCAAAGAGAAAACACAAAACACCCTCAATAGTAAGATTAAGAGTTTAATAATTACACACTTTTTACATTATGAAAATAAGTCATAAATAGTGTAAAAATAATTCTGAAGATCAACTTCTCACAAGCTAGGAACAAAAACCAAATACAAAACTCAAAGAAACAGGAACAATTTTAAAACTGTAAAGAACAGGAGAAATCAGGAGAATTTGACAAAGAAAAGAAATAATTCATACTGTTTCATTTGGCTCAGTCTTGAATTATGTCTGAACCAGAAGCCACACTTAAGTAAAAATGTATAACAAATCAAAAGTGATGATTTTAGCCTTGAAATTATTTACACAGCCATAGTTTTACAGTGAAATGACACTCAGAATATGTGATATGAGAATGACTCATGTAATGTTTCCCACAGTGACAATTCACTCCAAATCTCATCACCTTCTTTTAAGAAAGACTGCTATGAAATATCAAAATAACTGCACATACAGATCAATTAAAAAAAGTAAAAAAACACCACAAATTAAAAATATAATATTTTCCAAAAAGAAAAAATGATCAGATACATACACCTTTAAAAATTGTTACCAGGTTGCATTATATACTACACTTCCCAAACATGTACAACAGAAAAATATCCTCAATGAATGGGCAAAATCCATTGGGAAGCTCTCTTGTACAAGCTCCAATATGAAAGTTGCATGAGGCTTTGATAGTACAGCATTGTTCTGAGTTTGGGGAGTTAAGCTGTATGCCAAACCCCTCTAAATCCCTGGATTGAGCAAGTGTTAATATTTAATCAAGGGTTCTAATTATTGGAAAAGCAAGGCCAGCCTCCTGGTGGCGAGCCATTCAGGGGAACAAAGGAAAGCAGCTCTGTGAGACCCTCTTGGGGTATTGATGCTGTGAAACCCTCCATCGTAGGCTCAGGCTGTATATATCTGCTGTGTCTCGTTCCAAAAGGAAACACAAACCCTGGAATCTCGCACCACTCGGAGATTGGGATTGTGTGCAACGGTATTATTGTGTAGCACCCTTTCATTTTATTGGAAATGCCCCGGAGAGCTGGACAAAGGATTGTGGCCAACATTAACAACATTTAAAATAAACCCCTCTCCCAATCAAATGCTTCCAAATTATCTCAAAGCAGTACCAAGTGTGACTGAGTAGATTTAGATGGATTTTCAGCAAAAATGTTTAAACATTGAAGGTCCTTGCTGGAATAAGGCCCCCTGTTATCCAAGGAAAGACAATTCTATTTCTGAGCAGCATAGTTAGCAGGATGCATTTCAAATACCATTTTTTTAAAATAAAAAAATGCAAACAAACTCCCACTTTTACAGAAACCTCATCCTTTTCAGCATCCATTTTGCTGTTTTGGTGACCTTGTCACATGGTCAGACAGCAATGATCAGAAATCAGTGTGACACACACACCCTGGCAGTGTCTAGCCAATCATCGGGCAGTTTCAGAAATGAATTGTATATTTCATAGCACTGGACCATTCAGACTCATATCGAGATGCCACACAAGGAAAAAAAAGAAAGATGTTTCTGTTAACAGCTTTAGGTCTCATTGTTCAAAGCTCCCGGAGACCATGTTGACACAACTTGTGTTTTTATTCTATTTATTTATTTCAATGTATTTTTTGGTGTGAAAAGGAAAAGTCTCTTTTTAGGTAAAACAAAAAGATACAGATATAACTGTATGACAGTCAAGTAACAGAGCTTAGAAAGCTTGCAAAGAAAACACATGTCATCAAAAACCTCATTCTTTTGTAGAAGAGTGCACCCATTCTTGTAGCTTTTACTCTTAAAAAAATAATTACACAGAACAATTCCATTATACAAAATAAATCCAACCATGTATTCGCATAGTTAACAATGCCCTATGTAAACCAGAGTTGCATCCAGCAGTTCTGTACGGTGAATAAATTCAGAACCTACAAGAATGTTACTGGATTGCCTCTTGCTGCTTGTTCTTACCCAGCACTAACATTTTGGGGCATTTTTATTGCACCAAAAGTCAAAATTCCGCCTCTGGGTTCCCTTAATTAAAAGCAACAACCCAGAAACAACAAAATTAAACAGTAACGCAACAGCAAAGCCTAATAGATATCTTTCCAGTCCCATATAAAACTAAAATACTTTCAAGCCTGTACATAATACTGATGATGAAGAACAATGCATTTCAAGTCTTTATGGCATGATACATAGGCAAACATAAAGAAAAGTCATTTGACAGTGAGAAGAAATACAACAGCTCTACTTCAAGAGCCCTGGGTGCTTTGAGGCACCCATGGAGCTCCTTCATGACCATTAACTTCAATGGAAAGTCTGCACACACAACTTGTGAAAACATGAATTCCCCCTCCATTTAAATGAACAGCGTAGGAAAATAGTTGGGAGATCTTTGGGCACACAATTGAAACCTCTGGATGAGTTTGATTGTATCTAAGCCTCTTATAGACACAATATGGAACATGACATCACTCAACCTCTCTAACATCTCTCTGTTATTCTAAAATTACAAACAGATTAGAGAAATGAATGCTTCATTATGAACTGTGGTCCTACATCTTATCCCTTGCAATTATCTGTTCTGTAAGCACCCTGGAAGATACAATTCCTCAGTTTATGGAAATTAAGGGAAAGCAGCTTCTCCATTTATGGAGCTAAAGGAAAGTTTAATCTGAAACATGTTGGTTTCAGGCATGCTGTTTCTTTGTTGAGTAAAAGATACCCATGAGGACGGACACCAAATAAATATTGCAGGGAGGTGTGTGTTTGGGGGGGGGCAGCAAAAATAATTATGATCACAGAAACAAGAAGCTGGAGTTGCATAAGTAAACTCAAGCTGTGTCCAATGTTTGAACTGAACGAAAAAAGATCACACCACCAACAAATCTGCAGATTTTAAGCAAAGGAAACCTGTGGCAGCAAAAGATAAACAGCTACGCTAGAGACCCACAATAAGAAGAAAAAAATAGCACCAAAATAATTGTCAAAGATCAACACTAAAGGCACTGCATGTCTTCCGAAAGTAATTGTATGGCTAGAAGGAGCACATCTGCACTTTCATCAGGCAACAGATATTTTAAAAAATCTGACACTATTTTGCTATCTCCTATGACTCACAAACTGACTTATGTAGTTCTACTAGGATGGCGTTATCAAAATGGAATGGGCTCTTGCTAACTACCAAAAGCATTTTAATTACAATGGGTAAGAATTAAGATGAATGAATGGCCAGTTCTAAGCAGATGTATGCCAAACTCATGGTAACTGAGGGAAAGAAAGAAAACGAAAACCAACTCAGGCAGGGGTACGGAACCAGTGGCCCTCCAGGTGTTGTCGGACTCGTGTCCCATCAGCCGCAGCTGTCATGGCCAGTGGTTAGCAGTAAAAAGGAGTTGTAGTACAACAACAGCTGGAAGACCACTGGTTCCCTTCTTCTGAAGTTCACATGGGACATACCTATCTGTTGCTAGATATAGCAATATGACTGGTGACCATAATGCGAATTGCTGGCAGCTGTTTCTGTGATTATATAAAATCACATGTTACATTGATGTGTATGCCCAAGGGCTGTTGGCAGCTAGAGCTCAGTAGACTGGCATGCAAATTTATTAATTTACAAGGACAGCATGCAGGAACTTAATTTCACTCTAAAATTAGTGGTTGATACCCCGTTGTTAGCTCGTTTAAAGTGGGTTGAAAATGTGTGTTAAGGGTTCGACATAGGGGGTCAATGGAGCTCCGTTTTGTCACCCTTGGCAAGTTTGCTTGCAAGCCACATGTTGGGTCACTACAGGTTTATGTGTAGCCCTTGCATCTGATCCAGCTTTCCCACTCCACTTGTTCACATTTCTTGAGCAGATCTGGCATAATTTGACCAAGTGAAAAGGAAGAGTTAAATGGGAACATGAGAAGAGCTCACACATTCTTCATTTTTGACACACTGCCTCTACAAGCATCTGTGTATGAGTGCTAGGGTGGGGAAACGGCTCTGCTTAGTCCTGTAGGGAACCTTCTGTAGTCAGACAAGGAAGGCTCATAACCCTCTTGTTTTAAATCACAAGAGGGATAAATGGAGACACTTGTGCCTTAATAATCTGAAATACAAAACGCTAATAAAAATGTACATTGGAATGTACACGGGGAATTGACAGGCTCCATTTCTACATAATGAGATTGGTTGTGAGTATTGACATCAGAACAGATTTAAAATTATGTATTAAATGTGTTGGGATGCAATAACAAATTTCTTGCATTGTGGAGAAATTGATCAAAGATTAAGATATGTTTTGTTTGCATGTGTGCATTAATGTTAGTGGGTGTGTACACCTGTATACCCACACACATGCAGATCAATACGACTTATCTCATTTATTTAAAATGCTTAAATCCTATCTTTCTACACACACAGGGCATCTTACAATAAAAAAATGAAACAGAATCGCAACAACAAATAAAGCAGTTAGCAAAGACAGCATCCTTTTTCTGAGTTGCCTGAGCACCTGATCTTTCTTTTCCCTTGCTGCTCAGAGGCCATCACTGAAACTTTGGCAAAACATTTGTTAGAACTATTAAGACAAAAGCTCCAGCATTAAAGCAGTTGTTGAACAGAAATTTCCCCAGCTCTTTGGGGTGTGTGGGAAGGAAAATTGTTTTGAATGGGGGGGGGATATACTTTTCATTAAATGGTTTTGACATTCTGAAAATGAAATCTGAAATGAAAATGAAACATTATGAAAACGAAATCCAAAGTAAAAGTACAAATGAGTTCTAGAGATACTATCGATTCATGGGTAGAAGGCAGTACAGTCATACCTCGGGTTACAGATGCTGCAGGTTGCGTGTTTTCGGGTTGCGCAGCGTGCCGAACCCGGAAGTACCAGAACAGGTTACTTCCAGGTTTCGGCGCTCGCGCATGCGCAGAAACACTAAATCACACTTTGTGCATGTGCAGAAGCGCCGAATCGCAACCCGTGTGTGCGCAAACACGGCGCTGTGGGTTGCATATGTGCCTCCCACACGGATCACGTTCGCAACCCGAGCGTCCACTGTGCTAAGCAAATGGTCTGGTTCAGACATGATAGTTTATCGTGATGACAATTATCTTTGGTGAGCCTTGGGTTTGGGCACTCCACTCTGTCCCCTGGCACAGGAGTGAGGAAGAGTTTTGAAGTGTGCACTCCAGTTTCAGATTAAATGCAGCTTGTCTTGATGCTCAAACCTAAACAAACTGCGGTCAATCTTAAATATGCATTTAAGATTAGCCATACTTTAGGGATAGGGTAACACACTATACTGCAGTTCTTCTAAAATTAAAATTTGAGCATTTGTTCTCCTTGCACATGCACCAGAGGAGGTGCATGAGCCCAAGGCTTGCTGCAACAGATTATCATCATGCTAAGCAATGGTTTGACGTCCAAAGTAGCCATTATTTGGAAATGGAATCTTTACGAGGTGATGCACATGACATTTCTGGAGCAACAGATGCTTGTCTCCAGAAACACATGATTGTGTCTTCCTCACATTATTTCACACATGTATGAAATCTCTTATTTGGTCAGACTTTTTTATGAATGTACATAGAAGTTTAATCACCATTTCAACACTGGCAATTATTATTATTTTTAAAGCAAAGTAAAAAATGCAACATAAATTAGTTTCTTGGGATGTCTACAAATGTACTTTATGAATACAAGTCTTAAGATTTAAAAGTTAAGCAGATGTGTTCAAAATAGAGAAATGAAAGCTGTTTTTTTAAGCAATATGCAACACAATTGGAACATATTCAAAAGTTCCGCTGAATTCAATAGGTCTTAGTCCCAGAGAAGAATGCACAGGATTGCAGCCTAAAAGTCAGATGAAAATAATTTTATATTTGAGATAAAAATGTTACTGTCACTGTCATGCAATATTCTTTCCCTATTGCATACTCTTTGGGCTACAGACCCCCAAAACAGGACAACTGTAGAAGGGAAAAAAGGTATATGAATAAATGAGTTCATACGAATTAAAAAGAAACAAATCCTTGCTTTGCAGCAGTAAAGACCTTATAGATCCAAAGAAAGGCAACACTGAAAGAAGTTGAACACAAGTGCATTTTTCAGAACTTAAATTTCAGGAAGCATGTATCTGCTGGACGACAGCGAACCGGAACACAAATAAAATAAAATATATTTTTCCAAAATCCTATAAGCACTTGATATTTCATCAGGAACTTCTAAAATTCAAATGGCGAGCCATATACAGTCATGTCTGTTCCATTGCTTTAGGCATTTCATGGTATCTTTTGTCAAGAATACTTGCCTTCAAAAATCTCAAAATGCAGTGTGTGAAACAAATACTGCACCAATCCTTGAAAATGGTCATGTTGATACTGAGACCTATCATCAAACGATCCTTTTGGCATCTCTCTGCAGCTTTATCAACCTACTCCCAAAGCAAGATCTTCATGCTTCTTTCCTTCTTGGTTAAATAGTCAACAGGGACTAGTATTGAAATCCACCCAATGTGAATGGCTTGTGACTGCGGGCAGTGCAAGCAAACAGAGGCTGATGAAGAGGTTTCCACCCCTTTGACAAAGGTGGCTTCATAACCCAGAAGACCGAAAGCCATCCACCGCTGGAAGGAACTGCAGCTCCCTCCAAATTCAAGACCATTGTCTCAATTTCCTCCTCTTATCATTTTTTTGCAATAAGCCATGGTGTGACTCCCTTGAGATGACAAAAAAAGAACAATTCAGGTGTCTGGATTAAAAGTCACAGCAAGCAACCATTGCAGCTCACGGGGATGATCACACAACAAGCTGTTTTGGCACACGATTCATGCTTCTGATTTTAGTCAGCACAAGCAAATATGTGGGCTATGAACCAGTGATATAGGATTGATGAAGGTGAACATGGAAGCCAAGTCACTGTATTCCAATGGCAATCAGGTACAGTACGTTTCATAGCATTGAGCTCATATTTGGTCACAGTTTCATGTAAACTAGTTCATGGCACTTGTCCATGCAGGCCCAAAAGAAGACAAAGAAAAAAACTGGAAAACTGCAGAAACAACTCAAATGTCTATGAGTGATCACTCTGGAAAGATTAACTCTGTATAGAGACTAATACTTGATTTTGCAGTTTATATTTTGTTGAATTGCAGATGTACGTGAAGAATAGATGTACACATGGACTACTGCAAACAAGTAGAAGCAGCTACGTGTAAACATATTTCAGACTTGTAAAATCAATGGTTCCATTTTCAACTATAAATACAAGAGCGGAGTGTTATATACACAACTTCATGCTTGCAAAGTTAGATTCATCACTGCAAAAAAACAAAAACAAAGAAACAACATTTTAGCAAGGTTAGTAACGTGCTCAAATGTCTGCTTCAACTGTTTTAAGTTGAATGAAGAGCTGAATGAAGAGCTGTCTCTGATCTCCCATGGGTGGGAATTGGGGCAGTTTGAACTGACTCCCCCTCCCCACTGTATCTCTCTAGAACAATGTGAGAGTCTAGAGGAAATGGGCAAAATCTTCCTTTCTACAATCTAAGCATTTTGATAATATCCTGTCATTACCCTTGACTGCCCAAACTTAATTTGCCTAATAAAAAGTGGACATACAAGATGATTTTCAGCGTCTCACCTTTTGCCAACAGCCAGGCATTGGTAAGCCATCTGGTCCCTGTTTGAAGAACAAAGTTCATGATTAAGGTTTAACATCACCTCTCATCAAGCACCCACCCCCACACCATTCCATATCTCACAAATGAAAACTTGAAGATTGAAACATTCAGCAGAAGAATGGGTGGGATAGGTGGGATGCATGAAGATCCTCTTAACACACATAATCCTGTGTTCCTTGGATTTTCTGAAGAACAATTAACCACCATAGGAACACTTTAAAGATTAACAAGTGCCTTATTTCATGCAAATTTATTTATGGCTTAGAGATCTCCATTGATCCATATGTAATTGTGGTAATGGAAAGCCAATTAGAGTTCCAATCCAGCAGGAAGGATGTTATGGGTAGCCTTTACCAGTTCACTGCCTTGGATCAACTGCGGAGTTGAACTGGACTAGTTAGTCCATTTAGGCAGGACAGGATAGGCTTGGAAAATGACAAAAACTATTCAGAACAATCTTTCCATGAGCAAGAGTGTATCATTTCTATCTGGAATTAATCTCCTGGGAGTAAATCAATTCAGCTGTAGGCTAGCTAAACCCAAACATGCTGGTATATTTTCAGTAAGAATGTGTTTAGAATTAAAACTCTCTCCATGAAAACTCTACCAATGAAAACTAAATTCACAGAAACAATAAGAGTGTAAGAAGAATCCTGGATCAGAACAGACCAGCGTTCTGTTCCCACTGTGGCCTATCGGATGCCCATGAAGACCCTATAAAGGAGGGCATGAGTGCAACAACACTCCCCTCTTGTGGTTCCCCAGCAACTGGTATTCAGAGGCATCCTGCCGCTGATACTGGATGTAATATAGCCATCATGTCTAGTAGTCTGTGGGAAGGGTGTCCTGATCACATGAAGCCCTTACGCATGTGCAGGAGCCCATGCATTTGGAGTCGCTTCACAGAGAACCACATGCAATGCAGAGTGGCTGGAAGAAGCAGGTGTGACTTTAGGAGAGGGGCTAAAAGGTATTGACTACAACGTTGCCCTCCACATGAGTAACATATGCATATGGCATGGGTAGGCAAACTAAGGCCTGGGGCCGAGATCCGACCCAATCGCCTTCTAAATCCGGCCCAGGAATCAGCGTGTTTTTACATGAGTAGAATGTGTCCTTTTATTTAAAATGCATCTCTGGGTTATTTGTGGGGCATAGGAATTTGTTCATTTTTTCCTTCAAAATATAGTCCGGCTCCCCACAAGGTCTGAGGGACAGTGGACTGGCCCCCTGCTGAAAACGTTTGCTGAATTCAGAGTACCTGAATGTAAGTTCTACTGTCCTCATTGGCCTCAATGGAGTCAGAAAGTGGCAGATGAAGGGAGGCTGAACTGGTGTGGGCATGCTGGGAACCACGGGAGCAAACAGCATTGTTTATTTCCCCCCATTTTAAATACCTTTTCTAGTCACTGGGCAGCTGGCCAAACATGGCCACAGTGACAAGTCATTTTATGATTCTGTTAAAATATATTGGGCAGTATCCAATTGAGTGCTTCCTTCCACTAGTGTGCAAGGATTCTGGTTGTTTAATGGAACTTCCCTTTCTTCTCTTCTCTTCTCCTCTCCCCAGCTCACCCCAACATCTGTCCTTGGTATTTTCCCAATCCTCCAGAGCAGATTTGGGAAGAACATGGGAGACATGTGGGTAGAGGAACAGGAGGGGCAGTTCCATTGTCTAAGTGGAAATATTGGAATAGTTGGTGAGAGTGGGCCCAATTCAAGGTTGAACAGGTGTGTAATTTACACATGGATTTTCTATATGTCAACAAATCTGATGATTTCCCTGATTTCTTTTGGGAGAAATTCAAAAATTTGAGCAAACAACAACAATAACACTGCTAGTGGCTATTAAGTTTGTCCTAAAGCTGCCTGACTCTAGAACAGTTTCCCTTTACTTCCAGACAGAAATGATACTGCAAAGGCAAACTCCCCCCCCCCCTTTAAGAATCATGAAGGCATGCTTGATTTACTTGCAACCAAATACATGAACTATAAGTTATCATTAATCAGAGGCAAACCAAATATAACATGGAATGTGTAGTCAGATAAATATTCATTTGATAACTTAGATTAGAAACATTGTGCTTGAAACAAAACCTACTTAACTTTAACATTCGTGCTTAAACTATACAAACAGTATCAGAACATGCAGATCAGCTGTAACTGCTAACCATTAAAAAGGCTTTGGCATTTTCTAGAAATGTGTAAATGTTGATTTTAAAAATGAAAAATAATAATAATCATATTTTGATAATAATGAAAATAAAGAGTGTTGCCAGATTGGTACAAGGGAGAGGGATCGATGAGTAGAATTTTAGTATAGGTAGGAGCTTGAACTCATGCTAACATAAAGTGGGGAACTGTTGTATATATTGTGGGAAATTAAGTTCCAAAGGAAAGACTGTTACACTGGAAACATTTAAGAAACAAAAGACAGTGAGGGCTTTGGGCTGCAGGCCGTTAACTCCTTACAAATGTCTGAGAATTCCGCTTTCAGATGTGTGTAGCATTCCAATATATAAGAGTGGAACTGTTCATAGGGACTGCAGACACATTAGTGAGGTCCTGAAGACTAGTTCCAAGTCATCCTAAATGTCTATATAATTTTAGGGGGGCGGGACACAAAACCTATTCCATCGTCTTCATATTTTTAACATTGGCAGCAGTAGAGAGCTCCATGGAGGATTTTGATTAAAGTGTCTATTCTAATACATCAAAAAAACATTTCTCACAAATGATATCAGGGGAATATCTTTACTCATACATGCGCAGAGAACTCTGTTAGCATAGAACAGACTGGAGCAGCTCTGTTGTCCAATAGATAAGGTACACATGGTCTTGATCCTTTGTATGATTTCACATTAAAGTGGCTTGGATTAGAGATTAATTCCTCCCCCTGCCTGTGCATATACGGTACTCTTGCTTAATTTAAAAAGAAAAGCCACAGAAGCAGTCTGAATACTTAAAAGTTTAGAACATGTTCAGGAATGAGCTAAGATAAAATGTGCAGGGCGAGAATAAAAATGATACGTTCTTTATAAATTGGGCAGTCCTGTGGTTTATATATCTGGTTTGTGTCAGCAAAGAGGGCAACTTCATTCTTGTAAGTAGGGATAGAACACATTTTGGTGGTGGTGGTGGTAAGGATGGGGAGAGAAACAAGCAATCTTGAAGTAGGGTGGGTGAGAATTACACTTATTGTCAGTGCTGGAATAAAACAAACTCAGAACCATTGTGTGATGGCGGGCGCAAAGTGCTTAGTGTTACGTTGCAGATGTTGATAGGATGTTGTGATCTCTGGATACTGTTACGATCACCAAAGCAGCCAGTTTGATCATGCACATGCATGTACGGGGACATGTAAATGTAAAGTCTGGTCGTTTTAAACTTTACATTGGAAACAACCGACTAGAAACACAGGAATTGCATGCGGGTTGGTAGGAAAGAGCAATACTGTACCAATTGGCAAGGGGCATCCAGCCCATCCAGGCCTGGCTGGCCTGGCTCCCCTTTTTCCCCCTTAATTCCTCGGAATCCCTGTTTGTAAAGATTAACTTGCAACGTTACTAAGAAATATATTTTGCATTGACTTTGCTGGAATAAACAAAGGAAGGAAGGAACAAAAGGAGGAGCAAGCTAACAGGAGGGTTATAATGTTGGTATTTTGCTTCTCAGAAACAAGCCACATATCAGAGCAAGTGACCTGTATGACAAAATATAGCTAATAATTGCAAATGAAAGCCTCTGTACCACAAATTATGGAAATGTTTACCGTTAATATCTATTCTATTTTTAAAATCTTCACTTTTGGGGGGAAAGAGTTAGACCAAATGTCACCATTTCTTTAAATGGGCAACGGGATTCTTCGGTTGAATACCAGCTTGGATACCAGCATTAGACAATATCAGTAGCTTGCTCCTCCTCATATTGCAGCAACCTACTACCGGTATATTACTGTATGAGGAGACATGTCTAATACACAAATGAGACGTACCAATGGGCAAGGTGCATCTAATCCAGGGGCACCCTGTTCTCCTTTCTCCCCTTTAGGCCCCTTTTTGCCTTTCTTTCCCTTTTCCCCCTGTGGACACAATGGTTTGGACAAAACAAATGTTTCATTCTTTTCAGGAGAAAAAAAAGAGAGATGCTTTAAAAGATTTTTTTTAAGCCAATGGAGGGCTGAAAGGACACTTACCATTGTGTTCTACTTTGCATGATGCATTATGTGGAAAAATAAATGATGATCATGAGCAACTACTGCATCAGTTGGGTTTTACTGAGCTTCTGTACTGATGCCATCATTATGAACACTTTGAATCCTAGAGCAGGGCTTGAAAGCATGAATGCTTTGTTGGTCATTTGACTCAAAGAGGCACCTGAAAGTGCCTTCAGTTCCAACACATTCAGCAAGGCTCAATGAATTTACCTTGGTTGAGGAGCTGCTTTCTTATGGCTCTCTCTCCCAAGAAAATGCTGTTTTCCCCAGGGACAGGGATATTTGCAAGGGCAGGGGCATTTGCCCCAGCCACACCCTTTTCACATAGGTGCACAGACTTCCTGAGGGAAATTCATGTACAGTTGGAGCTGCCCATTCCACTGAAATGAATGGGAAACATTGTGCATAGATGAATTCCACATCTATCTAAGTATGCAAACATTGCTCCGAATTGGGATTTCTCTTCATAAAATCTTTTTTGCCAATGAGGGAGCTATTGTCCTAAGAGTGCTGCACCTTAATACTTAGGAATGCTCCCTCTATCAAAAAGATGGAGTTCAGCTTAACAGGGACTGAATAGATCTGTGTGGTGCAGCTTCAGTGAACAGAATAAAGCTGAATGAGAGGAGAAAATAAGATGAACTAAATCTGTAGTGGATTTTAATGAGGTCAATTTGCTTCTGTTCCCAAATGACTGTTTTTGTCATTAGTTCTAAAAGGGTCTTGGCCAAATATGCACTGCTAATCCCATTCTTTAAAAGTTCAATAAAGGGTCATCAGTCACTTACAGAAGTATGTATGTATTTTTTTCTGCCCTGCAAAAGGATTCAAAAGAAATCTTCTTCATCAAAAGATACTCTGATCCTTTTTGCAATGTACATTCTTTTTCTAACGCAATATTAGAACAACGTGTTCATTAAAACATCACTTTCAGAGCTTAGTTATGTGTCCTGAATTTGAAACTGAAAAATCCAGCCATGTGGTTGAAAATGGAGCTGCTTTTTAAGGGGCGTGCATTAAGGGAATTTCAGAATTTTGTGCTAATGCACAGATTTGATAAAAACTGATTTGATGCTTAGGTGGACTGAATTGCTATCTGAGAAAATGACTTCATTTTCAGCCAGAGGGAGAGAGTCAGAAAACTAATTTAAAATAGATCTCACAGATGATCACAATGGTAAATGAGTTTCAGGCTCACTCACAGTTTTTAGCAAAAACCAAAAGTGCCTCTCTTTGCTTGTTTGTTTTAATTTTAAGACCCACCACACGCAATGAGGGGAAATCAAGAATATTATAGAGGTGGAGAAATAGCAAAAGGAAAATTAGTAGAATAAAATAAAGAGCAACCAAGGAAGGGTTGTCAAGGCTGTGGTTGGAGGCAAGATTTAATTTGTAAGGGAAAGGGGTAAAAAAAAGACAAGATGAATTTTGTAAGGAAGCAAGGTAAAAGGAGAAGGAAGGGATGCACCTCTGAAAGGGGGAAAAGGATTAGGATGGTGCATAGTAGGGATAGAAAACCTGTGGTCCCCCAGATTCCACGGGCCTCCAAGCCCCATCAGCTCCAGCCAGCATAGCCAATGGCCAAGGATTGATGGGAGTTGTATTCCACAACATCTGTATGACCACAGGTTTCCCATCCCTGACATAAAGGAAATGAACATTCACCCATTTTCTCATAAAAAATATTATGCATCCATTTACAGCAGAATATAAAACGTTTGCTAGAGTTTCTTTTTCATGTTACAATGTCTTAGGCAGAGCACACATACTTTAAAATCAATTGCAAGCTTAAGTTAATGTAAAAAATAATAATTATCACACTATTATGCATTTGAAAAGTGAAATTACACAACACACATGATATACCATGGCATATAGGACAAACATTCCAATGAGAATCAAACACATTTCCATGGAGAGATATACTGTATTACATCATATGAATGACGCTATTCGCTGTCTTGTCTGTGTGCCAAAATGTTACATAGTGGCACTTAGGGGGAAACAATTCAGAAACTTATGGGACACAACACAGAAAACCACGATTCAAGTAACTCTATTTTGTTTGGAACACTGTTTTTCTTTAGTATGATAACAAAAGCAATGGCCAGGCTAGCTTCCTGGTTGAAGTAGCAGCCTTAAATATGTGCCATTAAGGAAACAAAGAGTGGCTTGGCACCAGAGGGCAAATGGGTGGGCTCCCTCCCTCCCATCAACTCGCTGGTACTGTAGTTAGAAAGACACAGGCCTGAGTGGAGAGTTGAGTGATGTGAGCTAGAAGCTGGATGCAAAAGCTATAGGCAGGGAAGCCAGAGAAGGAGGCATGCCAGATTGCACCCAAGTTTTTGGCTATGGAAGGAACAAGACACTTATAGGGAGTTAATGCTGTGAACCCTTCCATCGTAGGCGCAGGTTGTCTATACAGTGGTACCTCTACTTACGAATAACTCTACTTACGAATGTTTCTACTTACGAATGGAGCTCCGTCCGCCATCTTGGATGTGGTTTAGATAGGATTTATTCTACTTACGAATTTTTAGATAGGGTTGCTTCAACTTACGAATTTTTTTCTCCCAATGCATTCCTATGGGATTCGACTTACACATTTTTTTGACTTACAAATGTGCGTTCTGAACGCATTTAATTCATAAGTAGAGGTACCACTGTATGTGTAAATAAACCATACATCATAAAGACACTAAAGTGTCTACTCTTCATTCCAAAGGAAGACGAATCCTGGGTAAGTGCCTGGAATCTCGCACTCCCTGGATTATGAAGGATTTAGATTTGGAGGTAGTGTTTAAAGGACAAGGAAGCATTTATGGATTTTAAAGGCAAATCTCAATCCAAATCTCAATTCATTTCCTACTTCTAGAAAATCTAGGGGAAATCAATACAGTTAGTCCTTGCAGTTTTTGCCATCATTGACTTCTACAAACAATGGTCTGGCTAAGGAAGTAAAATGGCCTCATCCTAGGCAGCAAATAAATGCTTATGAAGGGGGATCAACTGCCACAATGGCATTGGCACTAGCTTCTGTGTTATACCACCATTTCAGGGTTGTTCCCTAGCTTTGGAAACTGAAACAGTTATTCTTAAGATAAATATGATTTAAATAACTATTCATTTTCACTCTTAAGTCTGCAGTTAATGCTTCTCAGTTGGAAGCTGATAAAAATGTCTGTTTCCTGGTTTTACATGTGAAGTGGTCCTCATGTGAATTCAGGGGGGCAGGGCCACAGTACTACCCCACTTTGTGGTTTCCCACCTCCCCCCTGCATGGGAACAACAAGCTGTAAACACAGACCTCTATGTGTAATAGGCTTCCCTGGGAGGTGGAACCTCGACTGTGAAGGATTCCAACAGCTGGGGGACCATAGACATGTAGATTTCTCCCCTTGATTCCTAACCTACACATAACTGAGGTGGGGCCAGGGAAGGCCGCAGAAGCTCAGGAGAAACACCACAGCCCCTGCCCCCAAGTTAAATGCATAGGAAGCATTTCACCTGTCAGAATGCCAGAAACTGGATACTGTTAACTTATTTCGTTGTCTTTGCCCTTACTTGCTGAAGCTGATTATTTTAATATTGAAAATGTCCCCAACACAAAGATCGGTGGGTCTCTGATATAAAAGTCTGTTCACTTAAATGTCAGAGAACATAGGAAGCCAGACCACTGGGTCCAGCTAGCTCAGTATTGTCTACTCTGACTGGTAGCAGCTCTCCAGGATATTCAGGCAAGGGCATATTTCAAGCCCTACCTGGAGATGCCAATCATTGAAGGAGGAATTTTTAAATGCAAAACTGATGCTCTACCACTGAGCTATGGTCCTTCTCCACAATGGGTAATAAAAATATTCACAAAGAGCTGCTGCTGTCATTGACTTGGATTCAAAGAGCTGTTTGCCAAATAGAAGGGAATTAAATAATAATCTAACTTCATTCTTCATTTAAGACATTTGAATACCACTCTTCTAATCTCAAAACGATTTACATTAGACATATTTAAAATCAAATAAAATATAAAAATAACTGTGTTCGGGTTTTTGGTTTGTTGGTTGTTGTTGTTTTTTATTTAAAAACTCCATAAAAGTTGGGTGCTCTGCTGAAGGGTGGACATTCCTGTGCACAAGCCCCCTTCCCTTGTTCACAGTGAACACACGAAGGTGAAAGTGGGACCATGACTGGTGGCCATAGTCATTGACTATGCCCCATACCTCTGTTGTTTCACTGAACAGTGAAACAGGTCCCCATGTGCATATAGCTGTTCATACACTGGGTTTGGAACCTCATGTGATGAGAGTTCCAGATCACATGGAAGACCCTTTATGTTTACAACTTTCAGATGTTCTACCAAGAGTGGGGAATTCATGGGTGTGAGCATGCTGATGTAGGAGAAGGCAGTGAAATGCCCAGAGGGGCTCATCTGCACAGTCCTCAAGGGGCAGCCCTGCAAAGTGGCTAGGGAGGTCTTCTCCTCCTGGCTACATTAGAAGATTGTAGAACTCTGCAGGGATCCACCTGAAGTATAGCTAGCCTAGAGAAATACTTGACAGCCCCACAACAACCTTAGCTAGTTAAGTTTAGATGCATGTCACATGTCATTTTTGAAATTTTCTAGGTTTCAAACACAGTTTGCCTTTTTGCTGCTGTTTGAGCAATGTGAGCCTAAATCTCTGCTGGGTTCATGGAACTAGATTTATGGCTTGTGAGTTCCTGTCCACTGATCTGATTGGGGAATCTCTTGCATGTGCAAGAGACCTGTTTGCACACCAGAGCTCTCACTTTCAGAACTCTGCCAGTGCAAGGGAAGTATACGTAACGAACTGCACAAAGATCTGATTTTGCCTTGTATCCCCAAGAGATTTGCACCTGCACCAGACCTCCCATACTGGTGAGGAGAGGATAAATCATGGCACATGGGAGCAATCCAATTACAATTAAGCATGCTGAAGGTGCATCAACAAAGTTAAGCCCTTAATTGTGTGCTTAACCATCACTTTGAGGGCTGAAATGTACCCAACTTTCCCTGGATTAGCTCAAAGTGTTTTTGGTTTAGCTTTTGTCTTCTCAGCAACAAGCCAGATGCTTACCAGGTATAAATACAGCATCCATTTAATTGAAGCCAATGGACCTATATTGATTTACACAAGCTGTCAATCTGTCCCAGTGTCTCCTACCGTGTTGCTACTCCAATGTCTCTTGTCAGTAACTACTGTATAAACAAACACAGACTGTCAGGAGTCTTGGAGGAGAAAGCCTCTCTTCTCCCATTATGGAAACTGCTGACCTTTTGGGAAGATTTCTTTCACATTCTGACAGATGACTTTGTCTAGCAAAGATCCATGACATGGCTTTTGGCACACAGAAGGAAGAAAAGTCTAGCTTAATGGGACAAATTATAGGACTGGGACAAGAGAGCTGACTAGGCTAAGTAATCAAACAACAGTTAATAGCATTGAAGTCACCTTTTCTCCCCTTTCTCCTACATCACCCTTTTCTCCACGAGGACCAGGGAAACCCTATAAAAAATGAACAAAAACACCTCTATTGGCTTCTGTATGTGGGCTTGCCTTTATTGTATAGCTGAATTATCTGCACACACACACACACACACACACGCACACACCAAGAAAACTACCAAATTATTTTGAAATTAGAAAGCACATAATAGCCAGAAAGTTATTGAAGATGCCCAGCAAAAGACACTCTTATTTTCCTACATGCAAATTAGCGCTGGCAATGTTAAAAAGAGAAGTGCTTCAGTCAAGTGGGCAAAATGGTTACAATTATTTCCAAGCTGCAAAAGAAGTTGCGTAACATGAATGCCCCAACTGCAACTTCTGTTGGGAAATGCACTCAGTTGCAAATAAAAACCTGCAACCAATGTAAACACAACTGCATGGAGGCTGCTCCATGTGTCAAAGTGTTCCTCTAAACAGCTTTCCATGAGCTTTCAATTGTTTTTAACCATGCAATAGTGAGGTTCTCTACATGGTGAAAACCACCAGATATTTGTAAGGAGCTGCTATCACAAATGGAGTGCCATTGGTTACATTTTCAAGCACTACTGGCTGCATCTGTAGGCCTCAGGAGAATTATAATAGTACTTTACATGATCATCTGTCAGGTGCTCTAGTTAGCAGCAGTTGCTGTAGGCACTTATGAGGGGCATTATTTATGGTGGGATTTACAAGACTGCCCTTACTTAGCACTGCTTTCTCCACACTCTTCAATGTTATTTTCCTATCTCTATGATTATTTTAAAGGAAAACGACAATGCAATGTTTAGTATATTCTCTGCATGATTGTCATGCACAACAAATGGGCGAAAATTCAACATGCTCCAAGCATGCAACTATTGAGCTGTAAAAGAAAAACCATGTACCTACCACACAAATAAAGTGATGATAAATATTACTTACATCAAGGCCAGGTTCGCCATCTTTGCCCTATTAAAGAATCATATTAATTATGTTAAGCTTTGTTAGCCCAGCTTGTGTAAGATGTCTGCCAGGACTATTCAGGCACGCAGCTGCTGTATTGCGTATACAACACAGACTGGCACACAAGATCTCTTAAATGAAAGACAATAATGGAGAAGATGGAGGAGGAATCCAGCCTGCTTGGTTTCCACAGCAGACTCACTTTATCCTATCTGGGCAGATCATGACCCAGATCAGGTCAATGGTCTGCTTCAAAATCTGCACTTCAGTGGATTCCACTACAAGCTGGTGGTCTAAGGGCTGCACCCTGCCATCTTTTTCTTTAATACTTCCAAAATAAGAGTTTCTAGCCATCCACAACTTGCCATACACAGCTTCTTGCCAACATGTGCTTTGAATGCAGATAGAGCAATGGCATTCTATTGTTCCTAAGTGAACAATGCCCTTGTGTAAGCACTGGTTGTTTTTCAATGGGAATTGCAGGGGGATAGGTGACAGGACCATGAAGAGTGTGCAGCAGATCAGTTATCACTCTCTGCTGGCCAGAATGGAGAGCGCCAAGCTCCCATTGCCTTGGCCCTCCCCCTCCCCCTTAATAGTTGGCAGAAACCTGATGCACTAGGAAGGCAGGAGAGCAGCTCGACCCCTCCAGCCACTATTTTTTATGTGTGCATGGAGACAAGAGAAAGAGAGAGTGGGGGCTGCTCTCTCTGCTTATTGCAACCAGACATTGATGGAGGATAGCTCTCTGAAATGCTGTCTGAGTACTGTCCTCCATCTGAAGAAGCCCCCTCTTTGAAGGGCTATCCGATCCAAGCATAGCTGCCAAGTATCCCGTTTTCGCCGGGAAACCCCCCTTTTTCCTACCATTTCCCGGCGGTCTCCCGTATAGGTTTTTATCCCGTTATTCTCCCTTAAATCCGCTTCTGCTTGGCGGCTATTTTTCTGGTGCCGCTTTACCCTTCTATGGTGGCGCCGGTGCCAGAAGTCGCTTTTATGCGTGTCCGGAAACACGTAGACGCAACTTCCGGTGGCGCTTTGCCCTTCTATGGGCACCAGAAAATGGCGGCGCCGGAAGTCGCTTTTACGCGTTTCCGGTCATGCGTAGAAGCGACTTCCGGTGCTGGCACCGCCATTTTCTGGTGCCCATAGAAGGGCCAAGCGCCACCGGAAGTTGCGCCTACGCAACTTCCGGTGTCGCGGGCTGCCGATCCCGGATTTTTCCGTCCAGGACTTGGCAGGTATGGATCCAAGTCGATTTGAAAGATAAAGAATCATTGGAAGGGAGAGCAGTTGGCACACAGCTGACCTGGCCACAGTCTTCCCCACTACGGTGAGATGCATTTTAAATTTTTTTTAATTACTGCCATTATTCCTAAAGCTGCATCCATACATAAAAATTAGCACATGCACATTTTATATAAATCAGCATCCTCTTCTGTCCTCCTTTTTGGTGATGCCTAAGTAAGTGGGAACCCTCCACTAAAATGTCACAAAATTCCTACATGGAATGTACTTCGATGAATGTAGAGTGCATAGCACATATCCTCATGGACTTGGCCACATGTAGAGTGTCAAGCAAAAGATAATATACCATAAAGTCTAAGACAAATCTCTCTATCTCTCTATCCATCTACCTGAACACTGTCTGGGCAGTTTAGAGAGCTGCTAGGGGAATGAGTAATTCCTTGCTAATTTCCATTAGTGGAATCATCTGTTGGACGAAAAGCAATTCTATGGATAGAAAGACACCTTAATATCCAACTCATTCTTCATACTTCTGCAAGTTCAATAAAATGTCGCAGAATCAACTTGAATGCTGGGATATTTATACAAAGCAAAAGCCAAATAATGCATATTTCAAAATTATTTTATATTAGGTATATGGCATTCTCCTCATACTGCGTATGTAAACAATTGAAAACTACTTGTATTGGATAAAAATATTAAGAATCACCTTCAATGGATTGTGATACCTACTTAGTCCATCCTTCCACACAGCAAAATCAGTTTGCACAAGGTTGTTGTTTTTTGAAGATGCTATATGAAACTGTAACAAATTCCCCCCAAATGCAAATGAACCACAAAGTATTTTGCATAAATGACAGCTGATTACCCTTTGTACTGGAGAGTCTTTTGAGGTTTTTAAGGAGAAACAACATGATCCTGATACTTTTTTTAAAAAATTGACCTGAATTCCTGCCATTACTTTCTGGTGCCTAGAGACAAGCAATAACACACGTACAACAAAATGGAAATGGCAGGAGTTGTGCAGAGGGGGTCACTTTTAATTCTGGCTTTTCTCATTGTTGTTAGTTTATGTCACAACCTACTCTATTATTTATGCATAGATGCATGTGAGAGAATGAAACTGCCTAAACTTGAGATAAGGGATGGCCTCATGAGCAGTGACCTTGGGCAACTTAAACTAATTGCATTTCTCTGTGATGAATGGTCGTAAAACACAGTAGGATTTAATCAAGTATTTCTGAAAATTGCACTTTCCAAAGATGTCATGTAACTTACAGGCAAGCCGTATGGACCTCTGGGCCCAGGATCTCCTGTTGTTCCCTTTTCACCCTAAAATACAATATCAGAAATGTTCATTATAAAGGGCAAAGAGGTTTTGTTTTCAATTATGCAGTATTTATTATGTATTTCAAATCCATTTATTTGTGTAGCATTTATTTCAATTACACAATATTTATTACATTTCTGTCCTACCAAACATTCAGGGTTGCACATAAAATTATCCTGTTCACCCCCCCCCCCCAACATAAGTGAGGTCATCCTAAGGTTAGCCAGTATAGTTTATGTATGAGGGCAAAAATAGACATTGCATGGGAGCTTCCTCATTAGCTGTCTTGACATCTTTTAAATACTGAAATGAAGTTGCAGGTGGCTGTCATTTGGGGTGGGGGTGGGGAAACAGAGTATTGTCATGGGTGGTTGTTAAACCCTTCTCCCTCTTCATCATTTTCTTAATCAAAAGTATTCTCCCAGGTGCATTTGTTCTGTATGGGAACAATCTAGTCACATGTATTTTCTCCTTCTTGTGCAAATACCAACTGAAGAGGAATGGGAACCATGTGGGATGGCGGGAAAGGGCCCCTCATCTCTCTTACTGCTTTTCCTGGAAGAAAAAATAGCAGCTTGGTTGTGCAGTTTGGTTCTCAGTGGGAATTCAAATCCAGCTCTCACTGATATGAGGCCAGTCTTAAGTGGCAACTTCAGTAAGCTGTTTAAAGAATGAAACCCTCTACCAAAGATGCCGAACTTATGAGACACTCATGATTTGTCATGATGTGCTTTAATGTGGACACACAGGTACTCTCCAGAACAATATACCAGAATGCTTGAGATCTGAACTTTGCTCTGGTTTATACCTAAATGTACAATTGTCAACTGCTTTTTTAAAATCTTAATTAGCCTTTTTGCTAATATGCTACCAGTTATTGCCAAAAGAAGTAAAATATTTGAGTGACTTCCACTGGCAGTAGAGAATAATAGAATTGTAGAGTGGGAAGGGGCCACATGGGTCACCTAGTCCAACCTCTTATAATGCAGGAATCTTTTGCCCAACATGGGACTTGAATCTACAACCCTGAGATTGAGAGTCTCATGCTTTACTGACTGAGCTATTACACATATTTTTGAAAAACAGCAACATTTTAGCTTTAAAATTCTGAACCTTTAAATGATTTGGTTGTTTTATTTTAATTTAATTTTTTAAAAATAGTATGTAGCTCTGTGGGTTTTTTGTTTGTTTGTAAGTTGCTTTAGGTTGCCTTGAGCATGATATATAAGATAACAAAATATATAAGTAACTAAAAACAAAAACAAATTAAAAAAATAATTTATTATTCTAGCTCTTTTTTGGGGGGGCTGAATATGTGTTATTTTTTGCACAACTACGAATCATCTTTATTTATATCTGCAAGAGAACAAACACAATTAAATATACTGAATTGATACCTTTATCATGCAAAAGAAGAGAACCACCCCAAAGAGAAGATCTCCTGCAAACACTCACTCTGTCTCCTTTTGGACCTGCAAGGCCATGAGGACCAATTGGGCCATCCATGCCCTGAAAGATTAAACAAATAGGAGCTGACAACTCTGAATGAAGGTTTATATTTAGCAAATAATTTCAGGAGAATCAAGCAGAGAATATGGATTGGACTTTCATTGAAGGGGCAGCTGAGCTCCCAATCCCTCTGGCAAGCTCAAATAGTGCTTCGTCCCATCTCATTCATCTCTACTTTCATGTTGTAGATCAGCTGATTTAAAGGTTTTCAAATAGCAGGGGCAAAGGTTAAAGGTTGAAACAAAGGGACTTAGGATAACAACAACAACAACAACAACAACAAAAATCATGCACAATTCACATGAAGACCTACAAGGATAGATGGCAAGCTTAGAGGAGATTTTAAGTTTACTGCTATGCTATTCCTTAACTTCTCCGTCATTTGAAAGCTGCAATATTTGTTTCAAATAGCAGGAGAAGTGCAGTGTCTTGTAACATGGTGTAACATAGTGGTTGGGACGCGGGTGGTGCTGTGGGTTAAACCACAGAGCCTAGGGCTTGCTGCTCAGAAGGTCAGTGGTTCGAATCCCCGCAATGGGGTGAGCTCTCGTTGCTTGGTCCCTGCTCCTGCCAACCTAGCAGTTCAAAAGCACATCAAAGTGCAAGTAAATAAATAGGTACCGCTCCAGCGGGAAGGTAAACGGCGTTTCCGTGCGCTGCTCTGGTTCGCCAGAAGTGGCTTAGTCATGCTGGCCACATGACCCGGAAGCTGCACGTCCGCTCCCTCAGCCTATAGAGGGAGATGAGCACCGCAACCCTAGTCGGTCACGACTGGACCTAATGGTCAGCGGTTCTTTTACCTTTACCTTTAACTTAGTGGTTTAAAAAGATCAGGCAGGGCATGTTCTGAGCATTGCAAGCAGTAGCTTTCTGCAGTTGACTCTCAAGGAAGAAATATAAGCAAAAGAGAAAGAAAAGAAGGCCATATCTGAATCAAACAGGAGTTTTATTAAGCAGGCTTTGAAAGCTGGCTTCTTTAACAAAGCTAGCATGATCAGATCTATGCACCAGGCAAGGGTGATGCAGCCACGTGGGCACTTTTATTTGAATGATGAGATCAGTGATTTCACTGTAGCTTCGTCTTCTATCATGTCCCCTGTCATGGACAAGGTGTTGTGTTTTTTTCTTTATCCCATGCACTAGCCCTATGTAGCAGGTATATTTAGGCAGCTGTATAACAGGGTTAGTTGCAGCCGATATTTCACATTGGACACAGCTATAGCACCTTAGGCCCTTTGCATCTCGAAGGTTACTAGCTTTTTTGTTAGCCGGGGCTCCTCCTCTGATGGAGCATCCTGTAAAATGCCCAGTCAGCATTGTACCAGTAACGAAAGCAGCAGCAGCAGCAGCAGCAGCAGCAGCAGTGGTACCACACTGAACTGCAAAAGAAACCCGCCTGCCGTAAAGCATGTAGATTTAGTAGTGAAGTATGACATACAAACACAAGGGACTCACCCGGGGTCCTGGCTTTCCGTCTAAGCCAGATGCTCCCTGTACGGTTAAGTGGAAGCATAGATGGCAGGGATAACACGAATGACAAGAATGTGAGATTAGTAACTGGTGATGATGAAACAAATACAACTTCTATTTATACACAGGATGTGAGCTGCTACAGGGTTCTAGTATAAGTATCACAGTACTGCATTAGGTTAGTTTTAATTTACACACAACATGAAGAGTCTGATTCTGATCCCCTTTGCAACATTAAGGTAATCCCACTATTTTTTAGTGAAATTCACCTCAATTTTATGAAATCAGAATGAGCCCCTAGATGTACAGTATTAGTGCTACAAACCTCCTGTATTATCATGGAAATTTATTTGTACTTTAATACACACATCCCTATTCATAGGTTAGTAAAACAGACTTTTAACTTGGAAGATAAAACAAGGGGAATAATGAATTTTGCACGGACATGTCAACTGTCTTTTCATTACCAGAACTGAAAGGAGAAGAAAACTGCATTGCAAACAATATATGGGTTCCCATTAGAATGTCCTTATGATAAGTTGAGAAAAAACACCTAGATTCATAAAGAATATTTCTATTTCTTCACTGTATCTAAAACATGTTCCTGAGCACACCAGTGTGCCCGTGGTTTTCACTAGAGCAATGTTAATTCATTGAAATTAGTTTCACCTATCACTTTCATAGGATGTGAGGATGTGATCTCTGGCCAGGATGTATAAAACTTGTAAAGTTTATACTATTCATTCTGCCACTGCTGAGGAACAGATGACCCCCCCTGGTGGATATTGTGTGAACAAGGAAAGCCCAATGGTGCAAAATTCCAAAAGTGCTAATACTTGTCGGAATTATGACTTGTCGGAATTAAACAAGTCAGATGGCTTCACTGGAAAGAACCAATGTCTGTGAATACTGGGCCCTTCAAGTATTTTAAAAACCTTGATCTTGCCCCGGCAAAGTTAGACACTTTAATTCCCCACTGATTTCAGTCGGAAAGAGTTAAGCACATGTGGAACTCCCATTGAATTCAACTGTTTTAAATGTGCTTGATTTTCCTAGACTGTGCCTCTTCTGAACAGTGTGTGTCTCAATTATTTTAACTGGTTTGGGCCATCTTTCATTTCACTATGTGAAATGTCTACTGAAAAAGACGGGTAAAACGCCTTTGTATTTGTGGTATTATAAGACTACAAGAAACCAAACCCTGGGTTGGATCCATATTAATTTAGTCACATATTTGTCCCATTGAAATCTGTGGGACATGATGACTATCTTAAGTCTGATTGATTTTAATGAGGTTATAGCATGGCTAACATAGTCTAGCTTTAGCACATTTGTTTCACTTCTTTCACTCAAGGCCAGTGGTGTCCAAACTTTTTTCAAAGAGGGCCAGATTTGATGAAGTGAAGGGCTGTGGGGGCTGGAGTTGTTGAGCTTCTTTTAGAATTGAAGTTGTTGAGGTTTTTTTTTAAGATCTTACCCCAGGAAATAAACTGCCACTGGGGCCGGATTAAACTGACTGGCGGGTCGAATTAGGCCCCCAAAACAGACTTTGGACATGCCAGCTTAAGGCAATATTGAGTAATCCTGATTTCAGCACACTTTCATTGAAGGCAAATTTACAGTAAGTACCACCAACAATAACTATTCCAAAATAGTCAAATCAGAACAATTCCATAAATCTATGAGTATATGAGTTACACAAAGCTAGTTTCTTAAGACTTCACCCTTAATGTCTCAATCCTTATAAATACTGAACTCAAGAAAAAAGAAGAGTTTAAATATATACACACTATACTTAAAATAGTAAAATCAAACACCACACAGCATTCAATAATGGCATAATTAATGTGGAGGGACATGATGCTGTAACATTGTTGACACTGACAAATGACACAAAAATGGTAATAAAAATTAAAACCAACAACTGACAGAACTATGTGTTATGAAATGATACAAGAACAGACTCTGGATAAAAAACAAAACAAGACTAATGTTTTACTCCAACATGATATAGTTTTATATTTGCTATTGAGTAAACCAGAGTTTTTGGTTGAAAGTAGAAAGAGCAGTTTGCAATTTGCACTGAAATTGAATAGGTATTTTACTTACTGGAAGACCAAGGGGCCCTCTGTCACCCTTGTGACCTGGTTCACCCTTCAATCCTTTAAGACCATTTAACCCTGGTTCACCCTAAATGTAAAAGTATAAGTATATTGGGGGTGCTGGTAGAGGTATTCAAGCTGGGACAGAAGAGAGCCAGTCAAAGGTGTGGATGCAAACTCCAGTTCTTTAACACAACTGGTTCTGTTCAGTGAAATATACTTTATGATATAATAAATGGAGGAATGTTCGTGATCTGTATTAAAATCAAAGGCATAAAGCTTTTACAATTATCTTGCAAATTCAAATCAAGTCATCATCATTATGATGTTGAAACATTTCTGAATAACTCAAGCAAAATTGTGAGCCTTAAGTGTCTCCTTAAGTGTTCTCATGGTGAACTGGAATGTGCAGTACATCTTGGAAAGATATTCTAAACCTTTAAGCAAAATTAATTAAACAGAGGAAGAGTGTGATTTATAGGAATATGCACTGGAACCATGAGGAAATGGTCTCCAAAAAGGTGATTGCACTCCTATTAACAACAGAAGTTAGTGATCTTTTCATGTTTATGAAATTTCACATGAAATTAATGTATGCAACATTATGCTATAATATAGCTTTATTATATATTATGTATTAAAATCCACATTAAAAGCTTGCTCTCCAGGAGAAAGTCCGCTTTGAAGCATAGGCTAACAAGAGTAAAAACTGCTAAAAACTTCTGCACAAGACCATCGGGAGCTGCCCAAGATCATTGGTACTGTATCCTTATATGACTGTAAGGGCAATTTCCATCCTGCAGTTTAAACCACTTCCAAGCCTATTTAAGTGTAATGGCTCCTAAGCAAATAAATCTTGTTATTGTAGATCTCAGATCTCTCTCTCTCTCTCTCTCTCTCTCTCTCTCTCTCTCTATCCCCTTCTCTCCCTCCCTCTCTCTCTCCCCCCAACATCACCCAGAAAACTACAGCACCAATATTCCCTTGCTCTGCAGAAGCTAGGGATTTCTAACAAATAATTCTTAGCACCCTTATTCTCGAGGTTCGTTGAGTGCATCTGTGACAGATAAAGCTTTCAAAAGAGGCTTGAATGAAAATGAAACAAAACAATTATATACTAATTTTGCTCAATTTAATTCAATGGGCATTCTAAAGAAGTTGACTGAACTGAATCTTGCAACCCTCAAATTTTTCAGAGCTCTTCCAGCAGTAGCAATGAAGACTTCGCTGATATAGACCCTTGTTAGGAATGCCTTTTCAAAGATGAAGGCATGGACAGAAAGAATGAAAGAGAACTTATTATAAAAGGCAGTAAAAGGTGGGAGCTTGAGCAGAAAAAGATTAGTAGGAATGAAGGAGAAAGGTAAAGAAGAAAGTAATATCTGGAAATGATTTTACTTTACTTCTTACGTGCACAACACACTCACCCCCTGTTTGTCTAAGCTTACGTGTAAGGTAGTTCCAAATGGCTTAGCTTGAATCTCTCACCAGACTAGATATTTTTATTGGCTCTCTATAATTAACATTATAGAAAGCTAATTCAACTTATGGTGATGAGGAACAGACACAGGAAATTGCCATAAATCCTTACATTTAAAAATATTTTTAATGCTTTATCTTAAGCAGCTGCTTAAAGGTTTAAGAATATAAAAAACACATTTAACAGAAAAGTGAGACGAAGAACAAAACATGACTGCATGCTTCAACATGATTAACGAGAATGAGTGCATAACAAATAAACATAATGAAGTTAGTTGTGTGTTGGATTCTTTACCTTTGGGCCTGGAAGTCCATGAGGTCCCTAAAAATAAGAATGAAAATGTCATAGGACATTTCTAAACTACAAATTGGTCTTTGCCAATAGCTAGTGCTTGCTGTTCTTCTTACTGTCCAAAGCTGCATAAAATAACAATCCTTAATTAACTGGCAAATACCTAACTAGTCAAGACAGAATGAAGCTCTGCTTCAACTTCCAACTACAATCAATTTTCAAAGTCAACTGGATCCATGTCTAAAACGTTTGATTCGCCATATTTTCCCCCCTTGATATCCAGTCAGACATACATACAAATGATTGCCAACATTTATACAGTCCCTTTGCTCCACAATTTCAGATGTCATCATTTGCCCTACACCCACAAAAATACCTATGTCTTGATCCTACTAATACCTGCCTCCTGCCCCTACCAGCCCTGCCCTTGAAATGTCCTCCATCCACAGCTTCCAGAAAGAGGAATGATTCTCCTTTGGTCTGATCTCTCAGCGGTTGCATATGTGATAACTGAAAAGGACTTACCATAGGTCCAGGTGGACCATGTGGGCCTGAAGGTCCTGGTGGTCCTATGATCTACATATAAAAGCAGGATAATTAGTTCAGACTAACACATGTTCTTACTGAATTGTAGCACCTCTCAATCGCCGGAAAGCTGCAATCCTTTACGTGAGATAAAATATACTATTTATTTGAAAATGTATAATCTGTTCTTTCATAAAATGTAACAAGGCAGCTTGCAACAAATAGAATGCAATAAAATCGATCTACGAAACGTAACTAAAACATCAGTAAAGCATTTACTGTACAGCATCGGAGTATTTAATAAACAACAAATAAATATTTGTCAGTGGCCGACATTCCAATACAAGAGGTGAGATATAAATTCAGGAGCTACCTTACCGTGTTTCACCAAAAATAAGACACCGTCTTATATTTATTTTTCCTCAAAAAAACACACTATGTCTTATGTTTGGGGTATGGCTTATATTCCTTGAATGCTTAAAAATCCTGCTACGGCTTATTTTATGACTACGTCTTAAAATAGGGGAAACAGGGTACTCACCATTCCTGTGCCTGCAATAATAAATGCTAATGCACTGTTGCTTTGTATCGCATAGAAAAACTTATTTGAATGGTCTCTTCATTAGCCTTTATCAAGAAGGCAATAGAGAAGGGCTGCCGAACTAATCACCGGTGGGCCATATCCCACCTGCAAAACATTTCTGTGGCCTTCCAAGACCATCACCATCAGCTTTTATTTCAAACATTTTTAACAGACTGCTCTGTTTGATGCCCTTGCACTGTGACACCAAAACATTCTTTTTTTAAAAAATATTTTTTTTATTCAATAGAAGACATTAGTATATTTTTATGGAAGCACTGAGATAGCATAGAAATACTTACAGAGGGACCTTGAGGACCTGGCAAGCCAACATCTCCTTTTTCTCCTTTCATACCATTGGATCCCTACAAAATCAGTATTGATGCAATGAACAAAGCTTTCATCTTATCAATTCATGGATACTGTTTAGTTTAGAAGATGGATTTCTATTACATCACTTACATCATTTATTTTGCTTTATGCCTGTAACCTGTCTCAACAACTCTTACAGCACAAGCCAACCTATATCTGATCTGAAGTCAGATTTGAATTCAATGGGACTTACTTCTGAGTAGACACATATAGGATTGCAGTGGAGCATGTTTCTACAGTTGACGTTATGGCAGGTTTACAGTTTTGGTGACCCTTACATTTTGTTTCTGTTAGCTGATTTGCTTTGTTGTTTATAGTTTATTGCATTTTAGTTTATTATTCTTTTTAGTATTGTTCTTTAAGTTTATCTTTCGTTAGCCAACATGAGCTTCTTGTTTCAAAGAAGGGGTTTAAATAAAATGAAAGTACAAGGCAAATTTGTGTGAGGGCATTTTCTGGATAGTCTATACAATTTTGCTTTTTTTGTGGGGTTACAAATACAAATACTGACTTCTATCTAGACACACTGACCTGAAAATTACAGAACCGTGCTTGACTAGTGCTTTATACAGTAATTTGATGTGGATTGATTTTCACACATGGCACACATAAATAATCTTATTTTACACCACAAACTGGACAATAGGCAATAATTTCATAGGGAAATTAGGTAATCCACTCAAGCATTGGGGGATGGGCATTCTGAACCAGGTAATTACCAACTTTGACAGCATCACTAATAATGGCCATTTCAACACAGAACATCTTGTGCACATAGAAACTGATCAGCAGATCGGCTCAATATGATACATGCTCCGTAGGACCCCATGTGCATCTGTTCTTGTTTTCTGTATACAAGATCCCATAGGGGGCTGCTAATAAGGAGCAGATTTTTCATGGGTACAGTATCCCTACTGCGCACAGAACAGCACTGCTCAATAAGACTGCCAATTATCAATGATGTGTCATGCCAAAATGTCATAGTAAATGCAGAGAGCCCAGACTGCACGGAGTCTACGGAACATTTTTCTCTTGTGTTTAAAGTGTAATCATTTTACTACTCACTATTTGAAATTACATTTATACAGTCACTTAAAATACGTTATGGTGAAATTTTGATCCTTGTAATGAGATAACAGTCAAAAGGACTTACCCAGGAATAACTGCAAATAGGTTGCATCTCAATACATTTAAAATTAATCCCAGTAAAGTGCCTCTACATATAAAAGATTCCACCACCACCCTTCACTGTTCAATTAATATACTCTTTGAAATTTTGTCAAATTTCAAGTTCTAGGGTGAAAACAGAACAAATGGTTTAGCCATCAAAGCAGTTAAGTTTCAATGTTCCCAAAGGAAAAGAAATGGCTAGAAGGGCATGCTGTGACATATACAACTTTTGGTCTAAGGGTCATACATCCCATGCATTTTTTTTTTATCATGTGTATTTTGTATCATGTTGCACTGATACTACCAGTAAGCTGACATTTCCTCACTGCCCTGTTTGCCTGGAAATCACTTCAAAAAGTACCCAAATGGTTCCTTCTATTTCTCTCTCTCTTCCTTCAAAGCTTTCCTTAAACTCCTCTTTTCATATATATCTTTGGTTGGATCTCTTAATCTTCATTCTGTGAAACTAAACTTCCCGTATATACTCGAGTATAAGCTGACCCAAATATAAGCCAAGACACCTAATTCTACCTCAAAAAACCTGGGAAAACTTATTGACTTGAGTATAAGCCGAGGGTGGGAAATGCAGCAGCTACTGGTAAATTTCAAAAATAAAAATAAATACCATCCTATGCCTTTCCCAGCTGTCGGCGGCGGGGTGGGGGGGAGAAGCGGCGAGGAAGGATCCTCGCTGCTTCTCCCTTCCCGCCACCTTGCACAGAGCAGGCATAGGACAGGGGTACAGAGAGTCGCAGCGCAGTGCTTCTCCGAACCCCCGGTCCTGTGCCTTCCTCTGCCACTGCCCACCTCACTTGAATATAAGCCGAGGGTGGCTTTTTCAGCACATTTTTGGTGCTGAAAAGTAGGCTTATACTCGAGTATATATGGCAAACCAAATACATTACTTTGTACACACTTTCTCCTTTGCTTTCCCTGCCTCTGTTGATCTCCTGTTATCTCTCTTTCTGTCATTGTGTACCTTATAAGCTCCTTGTTAGAGAGACCTTTCTCTATGTGTTCGTCTTTCTGCATGGTGCTAGAATGCCCCTTTTCATAATAACAATGTTTGACTTTTAAACGGTAAGCAGACACTGAAGATGTAATTAAAAATGTAGGTACATTTTAAAGCAAACTTACTGGCAATCCTGGAAGTCCAATTCCTCCCTTTTCTCCTAGTACTCCAGGGTCACCTGTATCACCTTTTGAGCCTTTAGGCCCCTGCAACAGCACAGTCACATAAATGAATCTTATATTACAAGATCATCTAAAATCAACCTCAGAGCATGACAAACCACTCCCATTTTGCTCTGTCTTCCTCCCATCAGATTCCACTGGGAGGAAAAGAACCACAATCCCTGGCTTAGCATTATGTCCAAACCAGGGATCATAGTTGGTTTCACTCCCAACAAACTACCATCTGTAGCTAAGTATTGTTCTTGGATGACTAATAGTGGTTTGTAAGAGGAAAACAAACCATGATCTCTGGTTTCGACATAATGCTGAGCCATATATTGTGGTCTTCTTCCTCCTCATTGTGAGTGAAAAGCAGCAGAACACCCAAGATTGATATATTCACAGTAAATATTGCAGTACAGAATGCCGCTTCATGCCGAGTCAGACCACTTGTTCAAGTAGACTTGGACAGTGCTGTCTACAACGAGTGGAAGCAGTTCTCAGGGTTTCAGACCCGAGTCTCTCTTGGCAATAGGGATGCAAGAAATTGAAACTGGGACCTTTTATATGGAAAATATTTTCCCCTCCCAGTGAGCCAATAACCATGGTTTACCATGATGTATGAACTGGGCCAGTAAATCCAGAAACCTCTTCTGGGTTGTTATTTGGCACTATAATCACTTATTTTTGACTGTATCTTTCATTTCATAGCAAAAGAAAAGGGGGGAAAAGAGTTGCGCAACAAAAATAATTATTTTTTTAATTATCTATATCTTTTTTATTTTTTTAACCTATTATCATATCATTCATATGTTCAGTAGCAATAATTGTTCAAGTACCTGCTCTCCATCAGCACCTGGCAATCCTGGAGATCCGGGTTCACCCTGCAAAGTGAAAATTAATTTCACTATGTTATTATTTCCCGGAATATACTGTAGTTCAATGCTTTGTGAATAGGACTGCTTGATTCTTAGGCTTACACACACACTCATCCCTCTTATGGAGCATCCACAACGAGGAAACAAGAAGCAGCTTTTAAAAATTAATAATAATAATAATAACAATTTATTATTTATACCGCACCCATCTGGCGGGTTTCCCCAGCCACTCTGGGCGGCTTCCAACAGAAACACCAGAATAAACTAATTTCTTAAAGATTAAAAGCTTCCCTAAACAGGGCTGCCTTCAGATGTCCTCTAAAAGTCTGGTAGTTATTTTTCTTTTTGACATCTGGTGGGAGGGCGTTCCACAGGGCGGGTGCCACTACCGAGAAGGCCCTCTGCCTGGTTCCCTGTAACTTGGCTTCTCGAGGGAACCGCCAGAAGGCCCTCGGCACTAGACCTCAGTGTCCGGGCAGAGCAATGGAGGTGGAGACGCTCCTTCGGGTATACTGGACCAAGGCCATTTAGGGCTTTAAAGGTCAGCACCAACACTTTGAATTGTGCTCGGAAACGTACTGGGAGCCAATGCAGGTCTTTCCAATGTGGTCTCGGCGGCTGCACCCAGTCACCAGTCTAGCTGCCGCATAAATTAAGGTACAGTGGTACCTCTACTTACAAATAACTCTACTTATGAATTTTTCTACTTACAAATGGAGCTCCGTCCGCCATCTTGGATGCGGTTTAGATAGGATTTTTTCTACTTATGAATTTTTAGATAGGGTTGCTTCGACTTACGAATTTTTTCTCCCAATGCATTCCTATGGGATTCGACTTACAAATGTGTGTTCGGAACACATTAAATTCGTAAGTAGAGGTACCACTGTATCTTAATTTTAAATTAAATTTAAATTATTAATTAAATGAATTATTGTGATGGTGGCTAAAATTATTAATAAATATTAAGGAAAAATAAAATATAAAACATAATGCAATAAAAAGTTTCTTAGGATGAAATCCTACACACAGTTACTCAGTGGGGCTTCCGAGTAGACAAGCATAGGGTTGTGCTATGAGTGGTGATTATGCATTTAAGAGCACAGTATTTATATTCTTACACTGAGGTCCTGCCTTTATTCCATCATGGAACCCACGATAGCAACATGCTATTTCCAGAAGGTCACCAACCCAGACAATGATCACACCCAGACCCCCTTAACTTCTACAAAGTGGTGGTCTCATGTGCCTTCATGGAAATGAATTAAAGCTCAGGGGGCTTCATCAAATAAATAACAGTTGGAAACTCACCTTTGACCCTTGCAATCCTTGGGGTCCAGGAGGACCTGGAGGACCCTAAAGGCAAACAACAATTCATTTTTTAATCTAGCACCATCCAGATTTCTGAAGTATTTATCTGTCAGGCACAGTTATACTAATCTTTGTTAGTAACAAACCAATGTGACCAAAAACACTGTATTAAGAAGCAGTTAACAACTATGACACTCAATGAACAACTACAGACAGCACAAACATATTACAATGAAATTCAATTAATATTTTTAAAAACAGAAAAATTTTCCTATTAGAATGCCCATTAGCATTCTAACTTCTAGGTAACAAAGTCTATAGCTTTCTGCAAACAAAACAAGCACATTTAACTTTGAAATAAGAGCATTTTTTAAAAAAAACCACTGGGCACTCAATGCTGTGTAAGTAAGTTCTCTGCCAACAGCTAACCTGTGCCATGTGCAGCTATCGGCATTTAGGTGGTGAGCAGCGGAACAGGGTAAAAGCCTAATTGTGTGGATGGCAACTCCCTTCTTGTTGCATGAATTAAGATGAATGCACATAGTGCAAACCTTAGGTATAAGACCACCCTAACACAGAATTAAGTTTTCAGGGCCTCTGCTGCCTTGTTTCTTATCTTGTTTCTTATTCAGCTAAATCATAAGGAAAACCCTGTGCTTGCCTCCCAGGAGGATTCTGTGCCAAAGAGGGAGGGTTGATACATTCAGATAAAGTTTTTCTTGGACACTGGCATTTTACACACACACACACACACACACACACACACACACGAAACTCGGAAAATTAGAATATCGTCAAAAAGTGCATATATATTCCATAGAGGAGAAATGAGCCTGATGGAAAACACTGCATTGGAAAAGTGTTGTACTGGAAGGCTTAAACACTACCCACTGTCACCTCTCTATTGAAAATCACACCTTCTTGTTTGTTCCGTTAACAGAAGCCGACTTTGGAATGTCACTACCTGCATTAATGTGTCTATTTTGACCTTGTTCAACACTATTTTGACAGTTTTACTTGTCTGCCATGCTCATATATGTCCTTAACTATTTTCTTATTATAAAATCTCATGTAGCAAGATCGGCAATTTACACATGTAAATCACGGAAGCAGTATTTACGCTGCAGGGGTGTGCAAATGCACAATAAACAGTAAAAGAAAAAAGTGCAAACACACACACACACACCACTATGCCTTCCATGAACTGGACAGGAATAGGTTTGTGTGGTTTCAAAATCACTTCTTATGTGAGGCAGAAAGCACATAAGCAGAAGGGGGCAAGGCAAGTGAGGACTCAGGACAGAACATTTCAGCTCACAGATGGAAACCATTATTAACTAGAGATCCCCATCTCATTTTTGAAATTAGTTAAGTTTTTACAGAACCCTTTAACCTCCTTCAACACAATGCACCACATATTTTTTGGCGGCTGTACTACAGTTTCCTTCGTGTTTCATGCACAGACTCACAGGTGAACTTAGTACTGGTAGTTGCTTGCTAAGATCTTAGAGATCTTTCCTAGCCCTAACTGAGCTCTACTGGAGATTCTGCGGGTTAGTCCTGATGCCTTTTGCATGCTAGCCACACTCTCCACTGTGGCACTCCAGGTTTTTGCAGCATAAATTTAACATGTGGCTATTACCACAAGGGCTACACTGCAGTGAGATGTCCTGGAAAGAATATCTACGGCTTTAAAAGCATCCATACAGATGGCAAAACATGCTTCTCTGAACTGCTAGAGATAGTTAATTACCTTCCAAGAAGCCTCATAGTCTTAACTACGTTATCTTTTTTTCCTAGCAATACTGCATGGCAGAATTCCAGTCCAGCATGCATCCACTGGGGGTTAATGAAAGCAGAGGGCAGAGAAGGAGGAGGAGGAGGAAGAAGACCATGTTCACTGTATCAGATCTTGAGGTACAAGACAAATTTTCAGCTTGCTCAACTGAAATTTCCTTTAACCATGTTTTCCACATCTGGAATTAATACACTTACTTTCTACCAACACTGAACAGGAAAAGGGGCATTTTTTAATGTAAAGAAGTTGCATTTGAGATGACAACTCTGGTTGCAGCTCACAAATCACTTATTTTGGAGCACTGTCATTTAGATCCTAATGAATTCCACAGGATGAATTAAAGAATATTCTGGAGTAAGTGTAATCTGTGTCTTCTAGCACATAACTTCTATAAATAAGTCTTTTCTTCTTCTTTTTTTAAAAAAACCCAATCCAAAACACAAACTACTGGGAAATATCCTGCGCAAGTCCTGCCTTCAAAAATCCCTACTGAAAGAAACTGAAGTGAAAATGCACAGCTGTAATAAAGATAGACTTGTTAGTCTAGCAAACAAAAGTTTTAAATCATTTTCTTTACTGAAATGAATGGGATCGTTGCTATTAATTTCAACTGCAATCCTGGTTTTCAACACTGATAACACTTGATGTAAAAATATATGTAGTGACAAGTCAATATCTGATGAAACAGACACATTCTAAATCAGGCAAGTTATGAACATGCAACACCAAGGAAGAAAACAGCTACAAAGCACTATAAGTCATGCAATAGGAATTACCGTGACAGTTAGGGTGGTAATCCTCTGTTGGCAAAATGTATTAACAGAAGACAATGTTACCAGATGTTCAGTTTGAAATAAAATACTTTGCTTGTTTAGTAATGGATTTCACAGAATTTGGGCAGTTTGGGATAAGCGTTTGACTGTCTCAGATAAATTAAAGAAAACTGTCTTTTTTATAAAACAACAACAACAACAACATTAAACGCAATTGATATTATTCAGTATGATTGTTTTAAAGAAAACGTAGACCTGTCCATCAGATTTTCAGGCACAAGGAACCTCAAGATTTTGAAAAGGATATATTTGCATTGCCAGTAAATGTCTGTGATTCACACATTAGAGAACTTTGGCATCAAAGACGTTAATAAGCTTAAGAGTACTCAGATCTTAAATACTTTGTGGAATGTGCTGCATAGGTTTAATTACTGTTAGAATTTTTTTAAACATGATATTCTTGTGTATTCTTCAAATTCCAATGTTTCCAGTACGGTCAGGACAGATATAGACCTACTAATCTCAGAGATACACCAGCAATTTAAGACTGTGGTCCTTATCAGTAAAAGTAAAGGACCCCTGGACAGTTAAGTCCAGTCAAAGGTGACTATGAGGTTTTGGTGCTCATCTCGCTTCAGGCCGAGGGAGCCGGTGTTTGTCCACAGACAGTTTTCCGGGTCATGTGGCCAGCATGACTAAACTGCTTCTGGCGCGATGGAACACCATGACTGAAACCAGAGCAGCGCATGGAAACGCTGTTTACCTTCCCGTCGCAGTGGTACCTATTTATGTACTTGCACTGGTATGCTTTCAAACTGCTAAGTCCAACTCAAACACATAGGCACATTGTGAGAAGGTAAGTGGTACAATCCTCACACTTTTCCTGATAGTACCACATAGTCTTTTAGAAAAAGAACAAGGTCTCATCAAACTTTGAGAAGCTGTGCTGGTTACATACTATTGTTCATGAATTGCAGCAAGACTACTAGAGTAAGAAAACACTATTTGCTATGCTGATTGTTTATAAAAATTATCCTGCACAGTTATTGAAGAACCCCATCACCTATTGTCTGCATCTAAAAGAATATTACTGTACTTTGCTTACTTCCATAAAAGAGTGGTATCATCCTAACTAAGAATCTAGCATCTAGCATTGTAAGCTCTCTGTAAGGTGGAACATTTTCAATTATTTCATGTAAAGGAGTTACAAAGAATGAAGCACACTAATATTCAGCTCTGCTTAACACCATGAAAAATGACTTGAGAAGCACCGTGCTTGTCTATTTTGATTTATAGCCTGCACTGTTCCTTGAAAGCGCTGGCTTGATAACAAATTTATAGGGCAGAATAAAGGAAACACAAGGATTATTAATAAAGGTATAACTAAAGCAACCCCTTGCTTATCTCTGACCACTAAACTATCTCTGACCACTAAACTATGACTCAAATAAAAATCCTTGCATCATTTCCAGAAGACAGTCCAAGTTGGATTTTGGCAATCTGCAAATGGAAGGAAAAGGGAATCCCATAGCTGAGTTTAAAAATATTTCTCTACATGCCCCTGTTGTAGCAAACTTGGCATACAGATAATTGTTGGAAATGGCCTGATTCATTTGGGACCTATAGTGTTTAGAGCTTTGAATTCATTTTCTCATCCGAATGGCTGTATTAGTTTTAAATACTCCTTTCTTTTCTGGTAAATTAATGATTCCTAATACACTGGTTTTGTCATTATTGTAAACCTAGTATTAATACCTAATATCACTTTATGCAATATTTACTCCACACACTTTATAAAATGTAGGATTTGAGGATCAAACCTCTCTTTACAACTGTTGATCCTGATCTGCAGAAATGAAAGTCAGAGATGGACATCTATAGTGGCCTGGCCTTTGACATCCAATATATATGGTTCTTATGTTTGTAAATTGTTTTAACCATTTGTGATATTGTTGCAACTCACCAAGGGATCTTACAGGAAAGGGCATGTATGAACTCAAGCAAGCAAGCAAGCAAACAAACAAACAATTTACTATTATGGAAAATAACAGCTACACAGGTCATGTATGAAAAAATATTTAGCTTGAAATACAGTTTGTAAAGCAGTTTGCTGGAGTACTGCTGCTGAAGGACTTAATGCTTGGCAAAACTAGACGAGGTGAGTCCAAATTTCATAGAAGCCATTATTTTTCCTGAGATTTTTCTTTCTCAGCCCCACTCTCTTAGAAAAAGATCACTTTAAATATATTTTTCCCCTCTAAAAATTCTCAACTTTTTTGGGTGAAATAGTCTCATTTGGTTTTGAATTCTTACAGTGTTCTGTGCTGCTTGAATGAAAATGACTTATTCTCTAATGACCCATGTAATGAAGTTGAAGGAATGATTCAGAGGAACTGCAAGCCAGCCAGCAAAATTCTGTCTTATTTTTTGGTTTATTTCTCTGGTCTTAAGCACACATCCAGGAGAACAGCCTTCTTGTTGTGAGGAACAAAGCCAATTCCTACTTGAAACAGCATTCCAAGTCCCGAGGGGAGCTAAATAACAGCCAAATTCTGAATTTTCCGTAAGTTCAGTGGGCATTGACAAATCTCAGAAGAGAGGAAAAGATCACTGCTAATTATTAGGGTACAGCTGACATATAACAATACTGCTGTTCATCTTCACTTGGAGATTCAAAGACTGAGCATCTTTTACAAGTGCCTTTAGCTCTACTTACATTGGATGGCTTTTAGACCTATTCTATTCTCATGTGGTTATAGAAATTTTCATCATGGCAGTGTAACCCAGGTATTTCAACAGACTGAGTTGAAATCACCCAAACCTTCTCAGAAATTATTGTCAGACATTTGTGTTTCATATGCCAATGACACCATTTCTCCCTGTGAGTGAATGCACATGGAAGATGGCAGCATAGTGGATATATCTGCAAGAAGATTCACCTAAGAGTAAATGCCCCAGCCTGTAATTGTTTGCTTGACTTAAGTATTCCTAACCAGACCTTTGCTTTTATGAATTGCGGGATACAACAAAGACAGGCAAAAGGTTAGTTCTGCCTACTGTGCATAACTTCTGGTGACATACCTGCAAAGCTTCGTGGATATTGCCATTGTAATCAATAATCTCTGTTGCCCCTTGATCACCTTTTTGTCCAGGAGGGCCCTGTAAAACATTCACCCCAAAATGTTATTTGAATCAAGAGCACAGCATACAAATCACTCACTATTCTCATTAATTTGAGGAAGGCAACATAAAATTTTGCCTGAGCTTCTGATTACAGCACAGTTCCATTCAGGGTATCATTTTGTTATATTACAGAAATGGCATGTTAGCTGCCTGGAAGATTTATACCAGAATATGATGGATTGATGCATATTTCCTGCCTCATTTTCAAACGCTGTACCCAGCTCACACTCTTCAGATAGCTTATTGGTATCACACAGTCTGTGCTACCCAAGGTGTGCAAATGCACATAAAATCTTGATGGCCATGCTTAAGAGTTGATTGGCCTTGATAATACTAATGATAACTTTAGAACAGACAAGATTAATCATCTATTCAATGCCATCAGTGACAATGTGTTCTTTTAGTCTGATCATACCAACGTGTTAAATGGAAAACCGACGAATATTATAACAAATGGAATGTACAGTCTCAGAGAAACACATCACAACCCAGCGTGCATCAGGGATATTATCCAAATCAAAGCTAAAATGTTGCAGATCAAGGCTATAATATTCATTCACAGATAATACCTGTTTCGCTTCTCTAAGGAGTCAACCTTTTAGTGTGGCTGCATACTTTTAGATCTCTTTGCCTATTAACATCAGACAGGTACTCTCGCTATACAGTAGTTTTAGATGCTTGCGGAAAACAATTTTTTATTTATTTCCACAAGCCTACCCAGACATATACTTTAGTTGTTTTAAAATGTTGCTGATTTCATCTGGGTGGCTTGAGGAAATGAGCTGCATCGAATCTCGTGCTGCATGGAATGGCTCAAATGGTAGTCACTTACCCTTGGGCCCATTGCCCCCAAATCACCTTTGTCTCCAGAATCACCCTAATAAAAAGCAAAATAAGTATTTCAAGTTTCACGTGGGGAAGGACGCGATAAACTCACCAACTCACTATGAGTAGCTCTGTCCCATGACACACTTCTCTCCGAGCCTTCACTGGAACCTGCTACTCCCTTTGAAGCTACAAAGCCGACTGCGCACTCAGCTCCACCCCAAATTTAAGCCCCAGGTGCGGACCGGAGTGAAGCCTGCCCACCTGCGGTCTGCCCACCTGGCCCCACCCCCAATGGCACCATGGGTAGGCGCGTTTGAACAGGGGGTTGGAGGGAACGTCCCAACACTCCACATCACTGGGAAGGCAGGCCACCTCCCGGTAGGTCTCGGCAAGGATCTGGGGTGCTGAATGCCAGGAGCCACAAATGGTGCCCTCCATCGCAAAAGGGGTGGTGAGCGCTTATTTCAAGCTTCTCCAGTTAAAAGAAATGGCAGAAAGCACCAGAGATCTATACAGAAATATGGGCAGATACAAGAGAACCATTGGTTGTAGCTGAAAGGCCAGACATACATACATGACAACATTGGAAGACAGGGCTCTGCACCTAGAGATTTGTTTTAGTTCCACCCATAGCCAGCAACAGATGTGTTTTGCTAGGCTGCGGTCCATATGCAAGTAGCTCACTGTACATAACAGAAGGGCTGTATCTTTGTGATCAGCCTAGACTCGGTATGAGACTTGATTAGGATGGCAAAAGAGTACCCATTTGCTCATAGTAACAAGAATCTAGTGGAAAGACAGAGAAGACTCTAAAAAGACATTAGTACACAGCTCTGAGCTATTTGTGACAGTACAGCTGGGCTTGTGACTGAAGCAAGATGTTTTCAGTGTTAATGTGGTTTTAAATAAGAAACTACAACTATAGCACTTTAGCAGCCTTTGCACAGTGAAACTTCTATTAGCCGACCTTAGCAGCCTGTCTTCAGAGGGTCACGTTGGGAACAGTTCCTCATTGTGCAACATTTGGTTAAATCCGTCCCGTCATCGGTGATCTCTTGAATACAGGGAAACAGTCTGCAGATGTTTGACAGCATCTATCCAGCTAAGGGTGCTTTGTTGAGGGAGATACAGTAGTGTTCAGCCTGATCTAGATGGAGCTGCACTCATTGTAAAGGATCTCGTTCACAGTTTAGTGGTGCTCCTGGATACAATGGTACCTCGGTTTACAAACACAATTGGTTCTGGAGTCTGTACTTAACCTGAAGCGAACTTAACCTGAAGCGAACTTTCCCATTGAAAATAATGGAAAGTGGATTAATCCATTCCAGACGGTCCGTGGAGTACTTAACCTGAAGCGAACTTAACCTGAAGTGACTTTCCCATTGAAAGTAATGGAAAGTGGATTAATCCATTCCAGACGGTCCGTGGAGTACTTAAACTGAAGCGTACCTAACCTGAAGCGAACTTTCCCATTGAAAGTAATGGAAAGTGGATTAATCCGCTCCAAACAGGTCCGCGGAGTACTAAAACTGAAAATACTCAAACCGAGGCGTACTGTACTTAAACTGAGGTATGACTGTATAGCTTTGTCATTACAGCCCCAAACAACATCTAGAGTGCCCTTCATCCATTTAGGCTAGTATTGTGGCCTCTCCTGCACAGTCTGGCCTTTGCTGAATATGCTTTGCTAAAACTTTGGATTTACTTCTTTAATATGTTACCCACAGGACTACCTTTGAAACAGTTGTATTCTGCATTCTGGATCAAAGCAATTTAATAAAAGAACAAAATGAAAGAAAACACCACCGAGTAACAAAAAAAGAAAAAGAAAAAACTTTTATAACCAGAAGCAGCATAGTTAATACTCTTCAATCATAAGTTTAAAACTATCAAGAACCACACAGAATAAGAATGTTTTCACACACACACACACAAAAGAATAAGAATGTTTTCACTCCCTGCCTAAACACCATCAGGGATGAGGCTAGTCTTTGAGGGGAAATTCCACAACCAGGTTGCTGGCACAGAAAAAGGCCTTGTGCTATTTTGTTGTCACTTCATTTTAATGTAATCTTCCCTGCAAACTGTTTGCTTGAAGGGCAGTTTATACACATATAAAATAAACTAACCAACAGACCACAAAACCTCACCACATCACATTGAATCAATAAAACCAAAATTTGCTTACTACTGACCTTCGACCCCTTTGGGCCTCTAGCTCCAGATTCGCCTGACCTCCCCTGGATGATGGAAAACATACAAGATGGACAGGAGAAATGAGGACAGAAAAAGGAAAGTGAGAAGAAAAGGAATTAGTATCAGCTACCTGTAAAGTTAGTGCAGGGATGGGGAAGTCATAGCCCTCCAGATGTTGTTGGACCAGCAAGCATGGTCAATAGGCAGAGATCACTGGAGCTCCAGCTTAGCAACATCAGGGGGCTACAAGTTCCCCATTACTGGTGTGGTAGAAACACTTCATTTTACAGTAATTACAACTATGCTTCTAAATAACAGATATTAATGCAGGTATATGAATGATGAATGATTTAGTATTAATGAATCCAGGCTACATGATAATTCTTGCTACATCAGCTTGAAGTGAAAATTTAGGTTCTGGTTGTTTTTGTTTTTAAAAAGAGACTTGAAGACCTTTGCTAAGAAATATCCAGGGAATTTCTCCCCACACCCTTCCTGAATTCTCTCAACATGCCATCCCCCCAGACATCAACTTGTCAGATATAGTAACCATTGCAAATCAAGAAACCAATTTGGATGGGTCCATATACTCAGAATAACGAAGGAAATAAAACTATGCCTTTGTTACAGAGGGTTGTCTCCAAAAAAAGTTCTACTCTGAGCAACCCCACTGAAATTAATAGACCTAAGTTGGTTATGTCTGCCCTTTGACAGTAAAGGCCCACCTCTTTTGCTGAATTTATACTGCTCTGCCCAAACAGAATGGTTTTGTTTGTTTCATAATTGCAATAGTTTTATTCATTTTTATAACTGTATATTCAATTGTTGTAACTCAGTTTAGGACTTTATGGTGAAGGGCGGGCAAGATAATTTTACCAATAATTTGCCCATTAATTTCAGAGGAGTAGAATGGATCTACTCTGAGTATGACTAATATTGAATACTACCCATAGGCCTGTAGTTAATTCTTATCTTAATATTTTGGGTAGCTCTCAGACCTTTTGAATAAATTACATTGATGCAAGCAATAAGCATACAGAATTCCTAAATCCTATTGTAGCAGGAAATTAACAAGATAATGGAATGTACATAGAAATACTCCTTCCCGTCTCAAAGATGGAAAGTAGGTTAAGGTTGCACTCATATAAAAACTCACCTGGCAGTAACTTGATGAGACTTCTCAGCAGACATAGGATTGCATTATTAATATTTTATTTTATTTTATTTTATTATTTGGTGGACTTGAAACATTGCAATGGTAAGCACCTTAGGTTGTTAATTCTGCATAGGCATCTCTGAAAGTCCTAAATTTCAATATTGCAATTATGAAGAAGAACCTTGTGCAGGTTTGGCTTTTAACATTTTACATAAATAATTTCTGGCTGGGCTGTGCCCCAAAGTGACCAGCATAAATTCAAATGACTTTTGTAGTGCACTATAAATCATACTGAAATTTATTTTTATCACTAGCAGAGCTTTTATATTTTAAGAACACACACACCAAAACACAAAGCTCCAAAATGCACACTTTAATTGTCAAAGTTAAACCGAACTGACCTTTGGCCCTGGAGCTCCAGGCTCACCTCGTTCACCTTTCCCAGGGGGTCCTGCTTCTCCCCTTTCACCCTGTCAAAAATTACCAGAGAGAGCAAGATGAGAGGAAAATATTATAGAATACAGGCAACAGCAGGCATGGTAACTAGCCATTTTAGAAACATTAAAGAGCATCATATCCTGAACATATTTCAAATGGAGAGCTGATAAGCACAACACAGTGACAAACTTTTCTTTTGGAAAATAAATTATGTTCCAGAAGTGGATGCTTATTGCTACTTCATCTGAATTGCCAATGTTAAACTACCGTGAAAGTTTCAAATGCTATGGATTAAATATGAATACGAAGCACAGGGGGAGGGAGAAGCGAGAGAGATAAAGCTACTCATTTTTAAAGTGCTTTCATTTTATTAGTTCCAGTGTTTTAAACAATCACCAGAGTCTTAGATGCTTTCAGTTCTTCATTCTGTTTTCAAGGTGAGCAACTGGGCAGCTAAGCAGAGGGCGATATTGCCCCACCCACTGGAAATTTAGTGCAATAGTTCAACTGAGAAGCGAATGCATCAAATGTGGATAGAGATTTGATTTTCCAAAGAACATTTGTGGCCTCTAAAGCAGGGGTAGGGAACCTGTGGCCTCCCAGATGTTGTTTGTCTGTAACTCTCGTCGGCTCCAGATAGCATGGCCAACAGCAAGAGATGATGTGAGTTGGACATCTGGCCGAAAGGCCATGGGCTCCCCATTTCTTCATCAAGTGAATCTGAAAGTTTAGAAGTCTCTAACGCTCTGATTAAGGAGAAAACTGAAAGGCAGTTCAGGTTGTACAAATAAGAACATGCTCAGAGCAAAGAGAGTAGTCCATATTATTTGTTATTATACAGCCCCAAGATAGTGAATGATGGTTTACAGAGTACAAACTCCTTGTCCTGAAGAGCTTGATGTTAAAATAAAATAAACTGCTCTACTCAAGAGTGCATTATCAAGGGACCATACCTAACACTGGGCCATAGAGGCAGAATGGGTTGTACTGCTTACCCTGCTGCCCCACAGTCTCCCTGCCCAAGCTGGCAGATATGGTCTTGCAAAAAACCCAGACAGTAGTCCTAAGGGATTTCAATCACATGTCCTGATAGCTTTGACTGGGCCAGCTGGGCTATTCCTGTGCAGAAACACCCAGAGCTAGTGAACCAATTGTAGCTAGTAAAAGGTACTCCTTGCAGCTGAGGTCACTTATGCCTCCATTGGCAAGCTGGGCCCCTGTAAACGTTTGCTGAAATAGATATTGCACAGCAGACTAAAGGATTGGGGGTAAAAGGAGAAAAGTAAATTCAAGGTGGATCCACAGCATCTATTTAAATCACAGCCAACACACATTTAAAGCAGGTGATTTCCCCCAAAGCTTCATTGGAACTGTAGTTTGATAAAGATACTGGAAATTGCAGGTTTGCAAAAGAGAAACTAGCATGCTTTGGGGGAAGACATGTGTGTTGAAGGCACTTTAAATGTTTGGTACAGATCTGCCCTCAATCATTAGTCCTTATTTACCAAGTTCCTAGAACAACCAGCTGGAATAGAAAATGTTCAAGGGGAGGTGGAGCCAAAAGCTTGTGGTCTCTCAGCTGAGCTCTGGTTGCATTCTCATCCTCCTTCTACAATGGCTGCTTCTAGTGACACTCGAGGGAGAGAGAAAACAGAAGAAGCTGGCTTCTCAGCAGAGCCGCCAGGGGCGTAGCCAGGATCAAAACTAGGGGGGGGGGCAAGCCATGGTCGTTCAGGGGCGGGGCCAAGGCACGGAAGGGGAGGGGCCACGAAATGGGCGGGGCTAAAGGGCCAGCGGGCCTGATGACATTGTGGCGGTGGCAGCAGCGGCCACCTTGTGCTTCTGGGGCTGGTAGCGTTGGCGGCTACCCTGCTTGGCTGGAGAGGACGGGAGGGTCGGGCAGGCGAGAGGGGGTGGCAGGGCAGGCGAGGGCGAGGCAAGACACGGCCGCAGCCACGACGGCTCCGAGGCGTTGCTGCATATCAGCATAATATTTCAACCATGGTTCAAGCCCCACCTTAGGAAAAAAATCCTGCATTTCAGGGGGTTGGACTAGATGACCCTTGTGGTCCCTTCCGACTACAATTCTATGATTCTATTGATATATTACCATAGCATATGCATCATTCTGCTTTCTTGAATTGTCCTACTCCTAGGCATAGCATCCAACTCCTAGAGGCCTAGGTGCCCCCCCCCCCAATTACTGGTAAATACCGTATTTGAAAGAGTCATCCCCCCATGTTGATGGGCTTTCTATGTGGGGCTTATCTGCCCCCCCCGGTATTTTATTAAGGATGGAAGAGGGAGGGAAGGAAGGAAGAAATAGAGAGAGAGATAACTCATATTTGTGGCTGTCTCTGGATGACGCTGTGATGCTGGAACTCTGCAGCAAGAGGACAGGAGGGTCGGGCAGGCGAGAGGGGATGGAAGGGCGGGCGAGGGCGGGGCAAGGCATGGCCGCAGCCACGACGGCTCCGAGGCGTTGCTGCATATCAGCATAATATTTCAACCATGGTTCAAGCCCCACCTTAGGAAAAAAAATCCTGCATTGCAGCGGGTTGGACTAGATGACCCTTGTGGTCCCTTCCGACTACAATTCTACGAATCTATTGATATATTACCATACCATATGCATCGTTCTGCTTTCTTGAATTGTCCTACTCCTAGGCATAGCAGCCAACTCTTAGAGGCCTAGGTGCCTCTCCCCCCCCCAATTACTGGTAAATACCGTATTTGAAAGAGTCATCCCCCCATGTTGATGGGCTTTCTATGTGGGGCTTATCTGCCCCCCCCCCCGTATTTTATTAAGGATGGAAGAGGGAGGGAAGGAAGGAAGAAATAGAGAGAGGGATAACTCATATTTGTGGGTGCCTCTGGGTGACGCTGTGATGCTGGAACTCTGCATGTACAGGAGCCTTGTAAGCAGCTTTCTCTCTGCTTGATTTACAGCAGTCACGTCCAACAGGTAGATTGTGATCTACCAGTAGATCACTGGATGTCTGTGGTAGATCACTGGTAGGTCACTGGCACCCCTAAAAAAAGCTCACCCAAAATTTTCCTCCTCCCTCAAAAAAGTTGAACTATGACCTGAAGCCCTAAACAAAAATGGGCCTCCCTCCCTTCTAAAAGAAGCTCAACAAGTTTGACCTAAACCCCAAAAAACAGGGCTTCCCTTCCTTTTAAAAAAACTCAACAGCTTTGACCTGAACCCCCCAAAAGGGGGTAGATCACCCCCAGTTTTAAACTCTGAGTAGAGTCTCTTGGGAGGTGGCCACCCCTGATTTACAGTATACAGATGCAGGAGGAGGGGTAGACTGGAACACCAATGCTTTTTATAAACATCACTGTGTCTGTCAAAGCTACAGCCTCCCCCCTTTCTTATTCACTTCTTTTTAGCCTTGCAGAGCCACCTTAGTCAAATTGAATCCTCTGAGTCTGCACCCTCATTAAATCGCTAATAGAACTCTTAATGCGCCTGAATGCTCATTAACAACTCCCACTTAAGAACAATAGGGTGAAATGGTCAGCTATTGAATCTTGCCTGGGGATATATGCTCCATTGTCTTAACTGCTTAACTACTGGTAGCCACTTTGCTTTATTTATTTGATGTGTTTTTGTTACTGCTGTGCCCCCCCCCCCAGCAAGCGGAGACTTAGCTGCTCTTGCTAAAGCAAAGCCCTTTCCACTTCAGTTTTTGGAGGGGAAAAGTGCTGGTTATGGTCTGTAAAATACATTATTATTTTTGCTTCTAGGGGGGGCAGCTGCCCCCTCCTGCCCCCCCTGCCTACGCCCATGAGAGCCGCCAGTGAACCCGATTCTATTCTCTCTTTCAGTTCCAGCAAAATGTACATATCACTTCAGTTTGGCTTTAACGGTTGGTTGGGTGAATGCGCTTTGGTCTAGGATAAGGATTAGGTTTTGAATTAATATGATATGAAGTAAGCTACATACAATAGGGGGGGGGAATGTGAAACATACCTTTGTTCCTGGCAATCCTGGCAATCCAGGTTCTCCCTGTGGTCCTATGAAACCCGGTTCACCCTTTGAAAAATGAGCACATTAGATCTCTGTGAATTTAACTGTGAACAATTACACTAAAAATAAGTTTACCTCTAATGATACTTTTCCTAGCCGCCCATGGTTTTCTAACTCCAAATCCAACTGCTATAGACAGATACAATTAATCAAGTTTGATTTCCATCAGCACAGAGTTCTTCAAGAAAAGCTTCATTGAGTTTAAGAAAAGCAAATGAACTGGAAGCTCTTACATCTTGTTTTTCATGGAATTAAAGCATGTTAGGCTTCCTGGATTACATTACAGTTATTTATTTTTTAAAAAAATCTACCAAGACAAGGCTAATAACATGACTGATTCAGTGGGAAGAGGGAACTAATTAGCTCTAGTTACATTTCATTCACAACTTACAAAATATTAAACATTTGCAATTTGGGTTACAAAACAAATTTTCATTCCAGGATTAAAAAGAACAATTGTGTGTGACATTATTATACAGATGTTATACTAGAATCTAGGACAAACACAACCCCCTTCTCTTTAAACAGTTTTGGCAACAGATTTACAAACTAACTTAAGAGGAGGAAACTGAATGAAAAAAGCAACAAGCAAATAAAAATGAGGTTCTTTTCATTTGTTCTAGAAAACTAATGTGATAAACTTTCTAGTGCTTCTATCCTGCCCTTCTATAGAAATAATCAAGGCAGTTTACAAACAATAGCAGAACTGTAGTAAGGATTTTGTCTGCTGTAGGTGAGATTCCTGCTAAAAAAGCATTACTTATGCAGTCAGCTACCAGTGCAGAAAGTAAAATGAAGTCTAACAATGCAGCCCTATACATTTATATTCAAAAGTAAGTCCTATTGTGTTGAATGGGACTTACTCACAGGAAAGACAGTACAATATACCGGTAGGATTGCAGCCCAACACACCCATCTTATGCATGTTTGTGCGGAAGTAGGTTCCACTATCTTCATTCCACAATGGGACTTATCCTCAAGTAAATATGCACGGGTTTGCTGCTTTAGTCCCTTAATTTAAATTAGTCCCTTAAGCACAATGTTTTTATTTGTACTAACTAGTATGAAATGTGAGATATTTGCCTACAAAATAATGAATAATGACAAAAAAATTTGCACTGTAACCGTTGCCATTCCTATGAAAAGAGGCAGATGTCAATAACTCAGGCTTAATTATATAGTGAAAGAACAGGGAAGTGTCAACTTGCCCTCTAGACTGACTTACAAATAAGTTATGTTGGTGTGAAAAACATTGCCACTTTATGAAGGCTAAAACATTTCCTGAACAGCTGGAAACAAAAACTGTATTTGGATAAATTAGCATAGTGTGTGGGCATTGCAGAGAACATTAAATGGATCAATAAATTGCAAGTGGGAGCCAAGAACAAAAGGAGGGAGAGGTAAAGAATGGTAAATCATTTGTTTTATTACTGCTGTCATGAGATAGGTTGTGAAAAACAGAGCATGTTTAAACTCTGTTAAAAGGCACCAATGAAAATAGTTACCAGCTTTTTATTTGGGAGGCAACTGATGAAAACACTGTTAAAAGCCAGTCCAGCAATCTGACAACCAGGCCGTCTTAACCACATCGAGCGTCGTGGCGCAAAGGTCCCTCCGCCGCTGCCCCCCCAACTCACCGCGGACGCAGAGGAGGGACATGACATGGGTGGGCATTGAGGATGGGCCGGGCTCAGGGGCGCCGCAGCGGGTGGGCCGGGCTGCCTGGTTGTCCTCCAGGGTGCCGGTGCTGCCTCCTCCTGCACGGAGGCCTCTGCTGGGGGGGGGGCGGTGCCGCGCAGCACCCGGCCCCTTGTCCTCCTCATGCCCCCGACCCAACTCGCCAGGCTGAGGCCGGGACTCGAACCCACGGCGGCAGGGTGAGCGGGAGGGCGGCCGGGCTGTCTGGCGGGCGCAGCGCCGCGCCCCCTGGCGGCCCGGCGCCCTGGCACATTGTGCCACCCAGCCTTGCCTTAGGGCCGGCCCTGCTGACAACTTCAAACTCATTTCATTGGCCAGAAATAAAAAGTGATTTCATGATCAAAGTTACTTTAATAAGCACCCTTTAAGGCTCTTAAATCATCAAAAATATTAACAGAATGCTTTGATTCTACAGAGTTCCTAGAAAACTTTCTCACACTACTGCAACATGCTCAAAATCACACTAGTATGCTTCATGTTAATTCATCCTCAATAAACCTCAACCCCTAATTCTGTAACCATGATCGCTGACATGAGTTTTACATGTACAGTACTAACATTTTGGCATGTGAAAGCCTATTAAATATATTTGTATAAACATGAGGCTGATTACTTTCTTCTCCTCTTGTGTTACAGGAAATCGCCATCTGAATGAGTACTGAATGTCCCAGTCAGTTTTTATGTACCCTTTCTCAAGTCGCCAAAACACACAGAGAGGCCCCAACTCCTTGTCACATAGAATAGAAAAATACTTCTGGCTAAACATCTTGTTCTAGAATTAATTCCTATAAGCAGTCTTTTTTGAATGGTTTACCTGTGCAGATATAATCCCTAAAGAACCCCAGGAAAGCACCGTGATATAAGCCTTTTGCCAGCAGAATTCTGGCACTTATCAGCACTTGCATTAGCAACCATGCATGTGAATGTATTTGGAGGCAAACTGTGCAGTGCAGTTCCAAATATTTGGAACAAAGCCCACATTGGCTGTAGCTTAGTGACAGAGCACAGATTTTGCATGAAGAAAGCCTTAAATTTAATCCCTGGCATCTGCTGGTAAAGCTGAAAACGATCCCTGTATAAAACCCTGGAGAGTGACTGCTGGTCAGCAAATAATAGTAAGTTAGGTGGAACAATTAATATACCCAATATAGGACAGCTTACTATGTTCCTTGGCACAACAGAACCATGGTGAGGAGGACTATGGAGGAAGCAGTATGCATGCACCTTGCAAATTTTCACATGTGGAATTATGTGCTAGAAGTGAGCTCAGTAACTTGCTCCCTTAGAATGACGTTCCAGCATCCACACTTGAAAGAAGAAAATTCTGCTGCTATGACCTCTTCCATCCTCCATCCAAAACCTGGCAATCTAAGTAATCCCCCCCCCCCTGATTAGCCAGTAATTCTGGATATACCACTGTTTTATTGATACAGTATGTCGTCAACATAAAGATTGACATCATACTCTCTTTTCTACATTTACCTACAATATTAGCTGAAACAGAGAATGGTTTGAATGTTTGCACAGGGCTAATATGAGTCAGAAAAGCAGGAGTTCATGTCATTTCAAACAAACTGACAATCCAAATAAGAGGCAATTTCAGAAGACAAGATGGAATTACATACAGAGCAAAGTATATTTAGCCATCACAGATTGCTTCCTTGATATCTGCCAGTTTGCCAAAACTATCACCAGCTTTGTCAACCAAAACATGACTAAAGAACTTCAACATAATAATCCATTTGGCTGCTTGAATAAAGTTACTTTGGCTTCTCTTATGACCTTCCTTTCAGGTTTTTTTCAAGAAAGAAGTACAAAAACTAGAAAAGTTCTTTCCATAACCATACCAAGAATATTCTACAAACATTGCTTCTTTTCAGATTTGTGTTATCATCAACTACTCCACTGAGACAGCAAGAAGCAAATGGAATTCTACCCAGATTAGTGATGTTAATGGCGTGTGAAACAAAGTAAACAGGCAGTTCCATTTCAGTAAGGCATACAGATGCCTCTGCAATGCAGAGGCAAATGAAAACAAGAGACCCATTCTGTTTTGATCTGGGTCCTTATGGAATCAGAAACCATAGGGGACTTCTTAAATAGCCAAGAATACAGGAAACTGCATTTTGGTATTTTCTTAAAGTGGAGATGCATGCATTGTTGGGGGGGGGGCACTTTCCCAACAATTCTCTCTGACAGCTGTATGTATGACTACATGTATGACTACTGTAGTTTTGGATCCCAACTATTTAAAAAATGTAAGTAATATAGATGATAGATAGATAGATAGATAGATAGATAGATAGATAGATAGATATCAGTTCACTTGTTAACACACCCTTCTCATATTCATTTAACAGGTTCAACTTCACTACATGAAGATCATCACTATATTTACCTTAATCCCAGGAAGTCCAGGAAGTCCAGGGAGCCCAGGCTCACCCTTCAAAATAAAATGATATAGCATTGCAGGAGAATATTAAACCACATTTAGTACCCAAAAGATAGCTACATAGTCAAAAATTAAATATATGGGGCAGGATTCAACTAACTAGTCCCACTAGCGCAAACCCATGCTAGTGTAAGGGGTTCCCCTGCACTTCTACTGTCCCCAGGCCCCCCAAAATTCACTCTGGGGAGAATCCAGAAGACCTCCAGAACAGCAAACAGGGGGAAGAGAGGGGTATCATTCAATCTGACAAGCTAAATATGAACTGAACCAGACTGTTTATGGAATGCTTTCCCCAGGGAGGCTGAGCTGGCACCTTCATTACATATCTTTAGGGGCTAGGCAAAAACGTTCCTACATAACCAGGCTTTTGCTGATTAAAAATCTATGGCCCTTTAAGCCACAAAGGAAGGTTAAGGCCTTCTCCAAGTTTCACCACAAGCTAGAGTCCTGTGGGTCAAGCATCATCAGAACAGAGCCTCTATGATAGCATACCGTACTTCTACTGTGGCATTCATAGCAAAAGAGTTGCTCATGCTCTAAACAATTGTTGTAAATGTCCTACTTGAAAGTGATATCCTTCACATTCAAGAAACAAAATATTTTTAAACCCAAGGACTTTGGTGCAAAACTGAATGCAACAGGCAAGGCACATGGTTGCAGCATTGACAAAAGCCTTTGCCCAAGAAGGAGTTCCATATGTGCATGGAATCTACAATTAACTGTATGCCCATTAAAACTTTCCCTCAAAATGCAAGATGATGGTTGCTTTAAAGCATCATGATTTACTTCAGTTGTATATTAGCTGGTATACTGGTTCAGATTAACACTACCCATCCATTTAATATTGCTAAGGGATAAATTATATTTTCCACAGCACTGACAAGTGACAACTTTGCTTGCATATGAACTCCAGTTATTAGCCACTGTTCTATTTATGTTAATATAAGAACAGTGGTAAAGTTCTCTCCTCTCTAATGTTCTGCACAAGCTTATTGTGATTTACAGCTCATATTTTTATTCCATAGTAGGCACTTGCTGATATGCTGAATATTGTCTGCTGTCAAACAGAGTTTCGAAGCAATGGATTAGGCATCAAACTATCAGGGCTATGATCTGTTGTGGATAAATTAAGAGCAAGGGAGAAGGGTGAAAATTGCTGCCTAACAATATTCAAAGGCAGTTCCATGAGGTCATAGTTTTGATGAAGAGACTGAGAAGTAAACAAGAAGCCCATTTGTGCAGTAAACTGACAGTGTGTGCACCGAACTGGCAGAAGTGCTTGTTTAGTAGGAAGTGCTGACAGGCAGCCCAGTCTAATGAACTGGTTTTAGCTGCAGCACATGAGTGGTGGTTGCTACCATTGCTCTTAAATCCAATTCTACTGATGACAAGAGAGACTAAACCGCCAAGGGCTAGAAAGCCTTACAGGAAGTTGCCTTAGAGCTAGGATAAATGTGCAAGGCATGGCAGGGTGAAGGGCTCCTGGATACAGGAGCACTAATGGCTGCATCTACAGTGGCAATGGAGAAGGTGGTATAGGATGCGAGACTTGAACACTGTAAAGATCAGAGCTTCATAGATTTAGCCTGTGGACTGAGGAAGCTATAGTCCTCCAGATGTTGCTTGACTACGGTATAACTTCCATCAGCCAACCAGTTCCTACAAAACCATTAGTGCTCCTGTGCTTTGTCCTTCACCTTGCTATACAGGGACATTTCCCTCCTAGCTCTAATGCAACATCCAGTAAGACTTTCAAGTCCTTTGTCTTGTTAAAATCAAATTTACATTCACAGTGAATGTATGCATTTTATTTGATTCACAGACGTATGAAATGGAAAAAAGCATTTTATGAATCACTTGTGATAATAAAAAATAGGACAAAGGCCATCAAACACTGTCACTGCTCAGTTTCTAGCTGCTATTTTTAAGAGATCCAGGGCTGGTCTTAGAGGTCAGGGAAGATAGATGAAGGCAGGAATATGCAGCCAAAGTTTGAAAAATGCTGATCCTGGCATGTGTGCATGCACAAGTGCCATTTGGGCTTGCTTCAGGTAGCAACATGTATTTGGCGGGCACTGAAGAGACCCTGCAAGTACCTCTGAAATGAATGGACCAGACACTGCATGATAGAAGTATCTGATGGATAGATCACTGCAACCATTTTACTCACCAGCATGTATCTAGCTTCTAAATTTCTAAAATTTTATATATAGGAATTATACACACTGAAAATAAAGCAGCAAGAAGCTGCTTTAAGTGTCTTTAGTTCAGACATCATTTATGGTAGATCATAGATTTCATGGTATCAGAGAGGTTCTCAGGATATGTTAGGCACCACCACAAACTCATCACTTAATGCTAATTGATAGCTCCTGCTGTACAGGTCTGAAGATGAAATTGCAAGTGCTTTAAGGCAGAGATATACTGGGAGGTCAGAATATGAGAGCTTATATTATATCCAACTAAGATTTGTTGTGCAATTGAGTTTATGATGTGTTGAGCACCCCTGGAACCACAGACAAAAAGGTACGTACAGGAGGGCTCTAATAATCCAACTAAAATAATACAGAAAAGCAATATTACTTTTCAGAATCAGGATTTTACCTCAACGTATGTAAGACAATGACATTTTCTTATATCCTCAAGACTAGGTGAGAAACGTATCGCATTTAAAACATCACAGAGTTTTCTGTCCCTGAATCAGATGAGACTTAATGGACTTTGTGACCCAAGTCCAGTGGGAGCTCCAGAACACTACAGCTGTGATGACTTTTGTTGCAAGGAATCTTGCACGGGAGAAATCCCCAATGGATTGTGCCCTCTACATCTATTTATTTATGGTATCATGCATTTCCACCCAAAGCAATAATCTCATCAAATTCTACATTAATGTGGATTTCATGGCTATGGATTATTCATTGCAATCTCATCCATTTGGTCAATCATGAATGTAATGGAGTGCGAACCACTTTAGTGACGCCACATTTCAGCAAGCTATTCCCTGACTGATGAAAAGAGCAATAGAGAACATGATTCAAACATGGTTTAAAATATGCTGTAGTACATCCAATGCATGATAAACAATTTTAAAGGTTTTATAGATTAATTCATCTAAGATGCATTAACTAGCTTTTCCAATTAAAAGAGACTCTTATGAGCAAAATAAATTTGCATATCATAACAGCTTTAAACATAAATATCCATTGGTTGCAAATACTTTATGTACATATTTATCAATAAGATTTTTTTTTAATAAGCAGTATTTTTTGAGCCATTCTTTTAAAAATCCATGGCTAGAATTCAAAAGAGGAGGACAGTTAATTCTGGACACCCAAAGGGCATTAGCCTTGAGTTTCTCAAATATGGAAAGAACTTTAGGCAACTTTCAAAAGGTGCTTGTGATATTGCCTGAGGGTCTGCTGCTCAAAGGGGGAAAAGCCCCAACTAAGCAAGTCTCTCCATATCCTGGCCTATAGAGTTTGACAGAGTATCTGCCCAGGGGTGCCATCCACCAAATGCAGCTTAACATCCTCCGTAAAGTTTAAGTAGTTTCTGATGTTCCTCCCATTTAATCCCTAGTAAAATGAATGAACCAAGGACCTAGCCAGCATAGCACAAACTATGTCATAAAAAGTGAAATGTTTAAAACATTTTATGGCCTGGTGTGCAATTTTTATATGATCTAGTTATCTTTTTTCAGGCAAGTAAGCATATTAGAAAATATATTTCCAGTGTGATTCTGAAAACAGGAGAGAATAATGATGAGGGATGGTTCCAGGAGAGTTCATGTGCTTCATTGGGAACAGGATAGCTAGCCATTCCATATTAGTTTAATAGACCCCTCATTTTTAAGGGAATATTTCACAGCATTGTATTATTCAGGACCGGCCCTAGGGAGAGTGAGACAGATGGCTCAGGTGGCAGCTTCTACAGGAAAACTGTCAAGTGGTCAGGTCAGCGCTCCCTAAGCTAGTCTGCCATCTTCCAGCTGTGGAGAACAGTGTCCCATCACCAGTGTTGAAGCAAGATTCAGCTGCCGGCCTAGTTGGCTTTTGTATATGGACTGGGGATTGCATCTTCTTGTCCTTTGCATCAAGTAACAAAACGTCTTGGGCTGACCCCTGCTCCTCTTGACTAATAAAAACCATCAGGGAGGGGACAGCTGGCTGGGCCAGGGAGGTGCTTCATACCTCCTTGCGAGAGGGGGTGGCCCTTGCCTGCTTGAAGGAGGGAGTGGTAAAACCACTCCTCAAGAAACACTCTCTGCTAATCTCCCATTATTGGGCAGGTTTCTTGAGCAGGTGGTCACAGACCAGAGCCAGACATTCTTGGAGGCAGGGGTGGAGGAAGGGGGTGTGGTGGGGGCGGGTCGCCCCGGGTGTCACCACTGAGGGGGGTGACAGAATGCCGGGTGGCACTCACCGCGGGGCCTGCAGCGCACCCGAACCACGTGTCTCTCCTGGGAGTGATGCGGTGGCTTGGCTGCCCGCAGGCTCCGTGCTGCCCCAAACAGTCTGCCCGCTGCCTCCCCCCCAGCTGTAGGACAGCTGAGTGGGAGGAGGCAGGCAGACTCCTCGTAAGCCCCTGGGAGAGTCCTGCCCCGGCTCGCCCTGCCCCGTGGGCAGTTGGCCCCGCCCCTGGCCCCAGGTGCCCAGTTGGCTTGCTCCGCTGCTACTTGGAGGAACCTGATTTTCTAGATCCATTTCAATTTGGGCTTAGGCCTGGTTTTGGCGCAGAAACTGCTTTGGTCACCCTGTTTGATGACTTCTGTTGGGAGAAAGATGGGGAAATATGTCCTTGCTAATTCTCCTCAGACTTTCCATGGCATTTTATGTGTGGAGTGCTGGCTGTTGTTTTTGTTTTCTTTGTTATTATGGTATGTGTTTCTGTGTTTTTATATTGTAAACTACCCTGTGATCTTTGGGTGAAGGGTGGTATAGATTTTTTTTGAAATTATAATAACAGTAGTAATAATGGTGTGGTAGGGAGCTTAATAAATGAACATTAATTCATCTCACAGATTTAATACTGATGGAAAGCATCATTTAAGTTTTCAGAATGGTGGCTGTGTTAAGTCTTTTGCAGCAAAAGCAACAAACAGTTTTGTGGCAACTTGAAGATAATTATTTTAACGGCATGAGGTTTTGTGGACTATAGCACTTAATCAGATGCATGGATTATCACTTGCAAGTATATAAGTGAATAACTTTGAAACATTACCTTTTGTCCTGGTCGACCTGATTCTCCGGGTTCTCCCTAAAACAAACACATGATAGAATGCAAGATCATAAAATGGGTGTAGGAGTACCTCCAAGCTGGAAAGAAGGAAGGAAAATGCAGCAAAATTCATTTGGGCATTCAGCAGCAAAGCTAGCAGAGAAAGGCTGTGATTTATACATTACCTTAATTCCTGCAGCAGAAGATCCAGGGTCACCCTGAATAAAAAAATCCAGAAACAATGATCAAATGTGGAAATTTAAGTGTAGATTTAACAGTTGTAGCAAACCAATATAATCATGAAATATTTTATGGGTCATGTTCACTCATAAACTATAGTTGAGAGTGAGTGTGATGTGGTTGTGAGAATAAAACCAGGAAGGCACCATGAGAGGAAATAAGAGGAAGAAACCACAGGTGCTTAGTATTTTTCAGATTAATCCTTCTTCAGGGATAAAGTTTAAGAAACAAATCTCACCAAGGACATAAATCACTAACAATTGTAGCTCACCATAGTTGTTAGAATGTCAGACTAGGTCTGTGGGTGGACCCAGGTACAAAATCCCCAGCCAACCAGCCAAATAGCTCATTGGGTGACCCTTTGGGCAGTCACTATCTCTCCGTCTCACCTACCTTACAGGGTTATTGTGAAGATAAAATTGGGTGGAGGGGGGGACCATGTTTTCCACCTTGAAAGGTAAGGCATGCATACATAGACCATTGTGGGACCAAAGACAAGCAGGCAATTGAAATGAACATGTCACGTGCAAGAAAAAATGCTTCTTCATCTTTCCTGTTTTATATGAAATTATTACAGATTCGTTTTCATGTTTCACAGCCAATTTAAACAGGTCTGGAAAAAAGGAATAGCATGTGAAGGCAGACTCTTCATGTTTTTAAAAATATATATATCACAAGATAATTGCCGCTATTTAGAAAAGAGACTATCCTTCTCTCCCAAAAAATTACTTATCATGGTGAGATGTGTTGAAATCTCTAAATTAATAAAGTCAGACTGAAAGAGCCCTGTAGTCTTCTATTTATTCTCAATCAAGATCTGTCAGAGCTATCATCCCTTTTCTCCAACTCATCACGAAGTTTATCTTGAGAACTGAAATCTAACTAAGTATCACAAATGACAGGATAATACTATGTTCATATTATATTTACTGAAGAAAAAAAGGGGGAAAGCTCCACTCTGATGGAGCACATGCCTTTCAAACTGGCTGTCCTTGAATTTGTTCTGTAAACCCCACAGATATAAACACTCTCAAATTAATGAAAGGAACTTTTTTAAAAAAGAAGTTTTGAGATGGGGAGATCGAAAAAAGACTCAAGTATTACCCACTTGACTGTAAATATCATGCTTTGAGAAATAATATTTGAAAATAGATTTGCCCTGCCGTATTCAGAAACAAAGCAAGAGTTGTGCGGAGAGATGCAGCTGTGAAATCCAGTTGTATTTGATTTGTTAATAATTTATTCATAATACTGGGGGGGAAATGTGTGCCATTATCTCATTTTATGCTAGCTGAGTAAATGTAGTCTATGTTGTTGAAATAGAGAGATATAATGAATAAGCATTTTAATAATCTCAAACCACCCTGGGAGGTATGTGGGTCAAGAACCAGTCACGGTCCCCCCAAATGTGTAAAGAACCACGCATTCTGTAACAATGGCTATTGTACTCTTGCTTATTGCTGTTATGATTGTTTCTTATCAGAGAAAAACATTTTAAGAAATATTCTATGTGCATAGTTTGTTTTCGATACTTTTCGAAACATTTTTTAAACATTAAATTACTGTGAACGTATCTTTTCCCCACAATATTCACTATGAACTGTACCTTTTCTCCCGAGTCACCTTTGGGCCCAGCTTCTCCAGAATCACCCTAAAAAGTAAAACAATCAATAAAATATGTGCACTGTGTTTAATTCACCCTCTGCCTCCCACTAAAAATCTGTAACACTATCAATATTTCCTCCCAATTACCGTATATTGTTATTGACATTCCCCCCCCAAGTTAGTTATAACCAAGGTTTTTTGTTTTTTTCCCAGCCGGAACTCTCTAGAACTCAGTTCCAGACATCTCAGAGGGCACCATTGCCATTCCAAGAGAGCAAGGGAGGCTTTCATGGAGAGTTACGGCACCTCTATTTCTAGAAAAATAGCAGTGGTTATAACACAGGATTGTATACCTGAAGGAGCGTCTCCACCCCCATCGTTCAGCCCGGACACTGAGGTCCAGCTCTGAGAAGCCTTCTGGCAGTTCCTTCACTGTGAGAAATGAAGATACAGGGAACCAGGCAGAGGGCCTTCTCGGCAGTGGCACCCTCCCTGTGGAATGCCCTCCCATCAGATGTCAAGAAAGCTCTGAGAATGATTTTAGATTTATTTGCTTTTTAAGAAAGCGTACTGCTCACCCTTTCTCCTCGTTGGCCAGGGTCACCCTAATTTAAACAGAAGACAGAAACAAAAGTTCAGATCAGTAATGGCTCCAAAGTACAGGTAGTACAGAGTTGTAAGATCCCCCTTAAAATTAATCTGTAGGAAAACATTAAATTTAACCTGTGCAATTTTTAAAGGATGTGATGAAAGTAGTAATAATTTTGAAACTGATTCATCACAAATTTTGAAATTGATCCTATCACATTTCCAAAAAAATGAGATAGTATAATTTATATCTTATCCAACTTTTAAACGTATTAGATTAATGAGAGAACGCCTCTTTTACTACAAAGCTGACTTGCTCCCATCCAGTTTTTTGTTTGTCCAGTATCAGCTGTTTATGATGCCATGTGGCAGCAACACCCCAAATACTTCTTATGCCTCCTTTCTTTACTAGAATCACTACAGACTGGAGTAGAGAACCCTTTTGGTCAGGTGAGCCAGAACTTTTATCTTCCCATAACCTGTGGTCTAACTTTGACAAGTTAGTGTCATCATCTGATATCATGATGATGGCTGGTGACTGATAAGTGGGTGATCCCACCCACCTGCCTGTCAAAAGTTGACCCATGGGATGGGGAAAGAAGTATGCTTAACTAGCATGTTCCCTTCCAGCAAAGCAGCACCTAGTAGCACTGAACTCTCTGTCCATCAGCTGATGAGCGGGGTGGGGTCGGGGAGGGTTTAGTCCTGCTCCTTGCAGGGGTCTGCTTCACCAGTGTATTCTCCACAGGGAACCCCACCCACTGCCCATCAGCTGATATCACCCTATGGCATCAGTTGAAGGACAGGTGTGTAGTTTGGGGGAAATGGTCTTGTGAGGAGGCAAGTTGGATCTACTGGTAGGCCAAGATTGGCTCATGGGCTGGAGGCTCTCTACCCCTGCTGCTAGCCATTTGTTGGGTAACAACTAACAGAGCCTTAACTCCCACACTACCTCACAATTGGGACCTTATGGGGGAAAGCAAGTAAGAGATATTCTAAATAAAAATAATAATGGAGTGACTCTTTGCCTGGCAAGATAGACTGGGATGTGGCAGCAGAAGCATAGGTTGGGTGCTGAGTGGTGAGTGCTGAGTGCTGAGCACCCCTCCTGGGTCAATAGCAAATACATTTCAGAAGATCAATAAGTGGCTTGTTTGTACATATCAGATTTGTATTGCTGTGACTTTGCTTCTTTCAGGAGAAAGAGAGCCCACCACATCCTGAGATAGTCTCTTCCACTGTCATAGTCAAATGTTTAACCAAAAAATTGTTTGCTTGCAATTTCCATTGGTTCTAGTTGTCCCCTCTGGGGTAGCAGAAAAACAAAAGTTGCTCCATCTTGTGATGGCTTTGCATATGGTTGAATGATAGAGAATATTATGGACAGGGATGAGGACAAATTGGCATATGGGCAAGAATCCATAAACTTCAGTAAGTTGTGGCCTACAGATTAAAGCTTCCTTTTAAATTTTCAGACAGCTACATAATCAGGCACTGAATCCAGTGTAAGAAAGCTTAAACCTGTTGCTCTTTAAATTACTGACTGCTTGACAAACCAGCACATTGGCAAGCCACTTTTCAATTCTCTGAACCTGACCTAGACAGCTCATCTTGTCAGAGCTTAACCACTGTAGCTCATTCAAATCCCATTCGAGGGCTATTGATTCCTCTGCAATTCTAAAAGATACTGCCGTGGAAACTAATTACGCATTAAGCGTCATCGCTGGGATTCTGAAGTGAGAAATGACTGTTCCCGAAAGGCCTATGTTCTTTCCTGATGGACAAAGAGCAAGCCCATGATTTTTACGCCCCCTCCCTCCACCTAGTTAGCTGTCAATAGCAATATAATGTGCAAATTCTGCTGAGAGGCCGATGTGCTTCCTGACAAACACAGGCACAGCTGATGTAATTAGACAGGCTACAGGAATGTCATTAAATCTAAGTGAAATTACATTTCAGCGGTAGAATAATGTGTTCCTTTTATTGTATTGTGAGGAATTTGGGGCTATTTTGCTCAAAATCACATTTTGATCAAACTGTGCCCTAATCACATTGCAGGATTCCCCTGCAACCCTCAATCCCACACAATAAATGAGAGAACGTAGTGAGGAGCACAGGAAGCTGCCTTAAGTAAATAATGCCAAGCTATCTGCCCATCTCCTTTGACTGGCAGTGGCTCTCCAGGGTAAAAATATTCCCCAGCCCTTCTACATGCCATCAGAGTGAACTACAGACTGAACCTTGAGCCTTTTGCACGCAAAGCTATGGGTCTGTGGTCACCTCTCATGCAAGAGAACAAGCTTGCTCTTCATTTAACAGGGAGTGAAGGAGGTACCCTCCAAATAAGTTTGAAAACCGACTTTAAAAGCCACAAAGGACTGGATCAGTTTAAAAGTCCAGCTGGATTAATACAAAGGGTACTATCGCCTTTACAGTAACAAAGATTGAAAGCAAAAGAGTAATTCCAACTATATACCTACAATGGCCTAGATACAGATTTCACCCTCCATAAATCGTGTCCTCCCCAAAAGAGGGCATGTGTTGCGGTGAGACCTGGAGACTGACCTCCTGTGTTGTGGGTGGGTAAGATTGGTCAGCCACAAAACCCGATTGGTAGGTCCCTTGATGTTGGGTTCAATCTGGCCAATGGGGCGCAGTTCAAATGGATCGAGGGATCTATATATACCCATGCACGTGACCCAGAGCTTCCTCTTTCAGCACGTGCATTCAGAACACGCTAACAGCGTGTCTTCTGTGCAGCCGAGAGGGATCAGATTGTCCTGGTGACTTCTTTCCATTATCCCTTCTTTTCCTTAATCCCTTCCAATTTGTTTCCTTCCCCTCCTTTGTTAATTGTTATTCCTTTCCTGGCTTTTCGCCTATTCAGGTCTTCACCCTTGGGCTGACCTATGCTGGTGCCCTGGGTCAGCGCTACCTGCAAGAGTGCAGGGAGCTAGTCGAACCAGAGCCTATGCATCTACTCACTTTCTGTAATCAATAAAATAAAAAAATTCCTTCAGTAGCACCTTAAAGACCAACTAAGTTTTTATTTTGGTTTTTATTTTAAGTTTTTATTTTGGCACACGAAAGCTCATACCAAATTTTGGTTTTTATTTTAAGTTTTTATTTTGGCACACGAAAGCTCATACCAAAATAAAAACTTAGTTGGTTTTTAAGGTGCTACTGAAGGAATTTTTTTATTTTACTTCGACTCAGACCAACACGGCTACCTACCTGTAATCAATAAATTCTGCCAAAAACCAAAACTAAAATTTGAGTCAAGTGTGAATTTTTTTGGGGGGGTCTGAACATACAAATGGAAGGGCTCCTTCTGTCCATGGAAGACTTTTGCCAATTCCCCCTTCCTTGTGGAAGATAGGATCCTACACTTTTCCAGAGGGTCTCCCAACTCTCCATACATGTGAGCTAAAAGAGGGAGAATTAGCAAAAGTCACCTCCCTCCTTTCTGCCAGCCATTCTTGACTAAAGATATGCTCCCTCAGATAGGATCAGAGTCAGTGATCCAAGCCAATGTACTTGATGGAATAGTATGGTAAAGAAAGTGCTATAAGTATGGGTGTTGGAGGTTATGATTCAGGTTCCTGCTACATCATGAAGCTCAGTGGGTAAAACTTTGTAAGTTGTTAAGTCCCAACCTATTCACCACATTGTTCACAATTATAAATGAAACAAGAACAATGACGAATACACACAAATAAGAAAGATTAACAATAAATTTTATCTACTAACCTTAAGCCCAGGAACTCCTCTTTCTCCCATTATACCAGGTACACCCTAAAACGACATGAAGGAAAAATTGTTACTGAACTATTGGCAGAATCCATTGATCTGGGACAGATACTTCTCAAAAAGATTCTAGGTGCTGAAAATTTAATATAATTATTTTTATTTGTACCTCACCCCCAACACTTGGTGGAAGTGTGGCTAATACAAGTAGAAATGATTAAACTGATTTGTAGGATAGTTTATAACAAAACTGGCAGTATTGTAGCCATCAGATCTTATACTATCAATGTGAAGTTAGCAACAGCAATGGATCAAGCAAACCGCAAAACATTGCAGTATCAAGGGCCCAAGCTTAAATGATGGATGTGAAGGTAACTTGAACCAGCTTGTGTATTTCAGGAGTGGTCTTGCAGATGTGGCTGAATTAGCCCCAGGTGGAACAGCCAATGGACAGGGATGATGGGAACTGTAGTCAAGCAACATCTGGAGGGCCACAGGATCTCCATCCCTGGTGTATATATTAATTACAAAAGCATGTTCACAAAATGAATTTTTCAGGCTGCCAATGCACTGATTCAGCAGGAATGCAAGAAGCATGCACGAATGCATCTGAATCCTTTCAGTATGTAAATTTTGATACAGAATAGATATAAAGCAACGAATAGTTCACAGTTGCACAGACTTTATACAAGTAGATCTTGAGGAGTCTAAGTGCATGCCAGTAGACTTTCGCATACAGACTTTGTAAAACAGACATTACAACTGAACTTTTTAGGGAGAAACATCATTATTAAATATTACCAGGACAGCTATGGTTGAAGTGTATATGCAGATTAAATAGTAGAGGAGGGTGACTAGAACAGAAGGCAAAGGTTTGATCACATTTATAGGTTATTTTTTACAGCAACATATTTTTACAGCATGAAATATCAAGGAGAAACATTAAAAGTTTTATAGAAATTGATGAAACTTCTTTACTGCATATTACAAACACTGTATTATTGCAAGTACATCAGTCCCAATGGACTGTTTTAGCATTAAGACTAACAAAGAAAAGGAAAAGAGTAAATTACTTGCTTAGAAAGTATAGGCAAATTATCTGGCTAAAAGCTTCATTTTCTTGAAAACATGTTTCTAAGATGTAGTACAAAACCCTGTGGAGGTTTTTTTGTAATTATCTGAAACAATGTTTTAGGAGTACCCCAAGAGACACATAAATGTAAGGAATGGGGTATATAAAATTTTAAAATAAAATATGACAGGAAGATAAAGTAATTAAAGAACTATGCCAGATGTAATTATGTAACATCAATTTTTTCCATATTTTTTTAAATGCAAGATGCTTATAATTTTGATTTTGAATCTGATACTTTATATTGCTGTGAACTAAGATATTTGCCCAACCAGTATGGACAATGGAGATATTAATGTTACGGATAAAGTGATTTCCACTTAATACTGAGGCTCCCCCTTCCAAAAATACACAAAAAACCCTGACATACTTTTTCTTATGCAGTTGTTTAATACTTTTAAAATCCAAGAATATATGTGCTATAGCTTGAGGAAGGAATAAAACAGCAGCCTTAGATTGCTGCTGTTGGGTATACGATCCTCTGCCCTTTTTACTGTACAATGAATTTATGTATATATTTTTCAATGTAAGTTGCTTGAGGACCCTCTGGGTGACAAGCGTCTAATAAGTTTATTAAATAAATAAGATTTGTTTACCACAAGGATGACATACAGTCTTCCCCAACCTAATACCCTCTCAATGTTTTAGGCTACCACTCCCATCAGCCCAAGCCAGCGTGGCCAATGTTCAGGGATGGTAGGAGTTTTATTCCGCAACGTCTGGAAAGCAGTGGGTTGGGGAAGGCTGCTTTAGTATTTAGTATTTAGTATTTAGGGTGTGTGAGACGTGTGCCAATAAAAAACACAGCATATCTAAGTAGAGAAACTGCAAGGGAAGGTCCACTGCAAAATTATTATTTCATACTCTATTGCAAACCACCAGAATCCTATGAAAGAGACTTCACTGTTTATCTTGCACAGGGACAAGACAAATCTCTGCTCTTTTAACTTACAACAAGTGTTTCCATTTTCCTTTGTTGAATGTTAGTCATTAGCAACATTTTCCATCCTATGTAAGTTACAAAAGTGTCAGTTTTGTACGCATATTAAAATTATTATTATTAAAATATTAAATCTTAAGCAGCAAAACCAATGTGGGAAATCTTGAAATAGCCATTCAGCTAAAGTGAAATAAACATGGCAGTAACTAGGCTTTTAATAAACTGTAGTTAGGCTTCTTTCATTTGCTAGTTTTCTGATTCTCTTTGCCTTACAGCACATGCTTCTAACATGTTTAGATTCTTTAAGACTGAGAAGGTAAAGGTAAAGGGACCCCTGACCATTAGGTCCAGTCGTGACCGACTCTGGGGTTGTGGCACTCATCTCGCGTTATTGGCCGAGGGAGCCAGCGTACAGCTTCCAAGTCATGACAAAGCTGCTTCTGGCGAACCAGAGCAGCACACGGAAACGCTGTTTACCTTCCCGATGGAGCGGTCCCTATTTATCTACTTGTACTTTGACGTGCTTTTGAACTGCTAGGTTGGCAGGAGCTGGGACCGAGCAACGGGAGCTCACCCCATCGCAGGGATTCGAACCGCCGACCTTCTGATCAGCAACCCCTAGGCTTTGTGGTTTAACCCACAGCATCACCCGCGTCCCAATAAGACTGAGAACCTTGCTTCAAAAAATGAGAGTAGAGAATCTCTAAATTCAAGGGAGTTGCAGGCTACAAACAAACATAGCCCTTTTCTATTCTTTAAATATTAATACGATTCAGTCTATTTCCCCTCCATATACACTTCACCTTCTAGGAAAGTTTTAAAAAAATTGAGGTCAAATCACCACCAAAAGCAGCTTCTACATAGTTGCTATGAAAAACACAACCTTTCCCCTGCAGCAATAGATTATATCTTTCTGTCAATTTTTTCCCCAGTGACTGGAATGCAATTCATTTTAAGACTGAGGAAACAGAAAAGCCACCCTACATCACCCCAACCTAATCAAACTTGGTTTTACCATTTTCTGTATAAGCAAAGCAAGTGGTTCATTAGCCGTGTTCTCTGCTAGCCCCATCCTGGACTTCATTTCAGAGCAGTGTTGAATTACCTCTTCATCTTGCTTTTCATCTCTCCTTTCCACCTGCCTGAAACTTTTAAATTATTTCTCTTAAGGTTAGAAACCTCTCCTGGCCCACTCACCAAGTGAAAGTAAGTGAGAAGTCTTTTCAACAATACTCAGATGGCCCACAAAACCTGTCTGAGAATTTGTGAACTATATGCAGTGATGTTTCTTTCCCTTTCATTTCTCCTTTTAATAAACTGCAGTATAAGCAACTTGATTTATACACACGTAAATCCAGCCCCTTAAAAGGGAAAGGGAAAGGGGGTGGGTAAGCCTTCTTGAGAAGGGAGGGGGAGAGGAAATAGTGTGTCCAATGTAATAATAGTAAAGAAGAATTGTTCTTTGCTGTACTAACGCTAAGAAATAAACATCAAAAAGGGCAATGGTATGTCTGAGCCATTACATAAATCTACTGGCACTTTAAAAAAAGAATGGAAATACTTTGGTGGCTTATCAGTTTGCTGCAAGGGAAGCTCAAATCCTGTTCGCATGACAATTTTGCATTCAGTGGGTTGGATAGAGATGAAATTGATTAGTTGCTGTTCAGGTCCCATTGAAACCAATGGGGCCTTTCACATTGGTTTCAATGAGACCTAAGTGCAATGGTGTGGATCCAGCCCAGTGACTGCATGGAAGGGAGGGGGGAAGCAGGATGGTGCCTGCTGACTATGCTCCAAGACTCTGTGCATTCAACCAAACCTGTAAACATTGCCTGTGTACAGTCTGGAAACCTGCAAGACCACTGACAGCACAGAAAGAAACTCAAAAGAGTACTAGCTGTATATGCGGGGAGGTATACAGTCAAGCTGGTGGCCTCCAGATGTTGGACTACAACTCCCATCATCCCTGGCCACTGTCTTACTGGCTGGGTCTGATGGGTACTGTAGCCCAACACATCTGGAGAGCAACATGGTATAGGTTATGTGTCCAGGGAATAACTAAATATGCAATAATTGGAATTGGACCAATGGGCAAAATCCCCTCTACGTTTTCACTGAATGTGGAACTGTTGTGTGAGTAAGGCTTTAGTCACACTGTTAAAAAAAACTAAATGCATGGGCACACACTTTGTTCTCAGCATATAAAGAAAATAAAATTAGATTAAGTAATGTGTTTTGGATCCTCTTCTATGTCAGCTAATGGACTAAAGAGGATTTGTGTTCTGTGGGAATTGTCTACATAGTGTTGCTCAGAACTGCACTCCAGCTACAAGCACCAGAATGACATGGTAGTGACCGCACTTATTTATTTATTTATTTATTTATTTTAAAAAACCTGTATGATGCTATTTCATTAAAATATATCTAAGTGGTTTACAACAATTATATATACACAATATAAACCACTTTTTAAAAATCTAAAGCAAATCACTCTTCAGAAAGTGTTTAACTTGGTGCTCTACCTGTTACAAAGTAAAGTTTTCAGGAAACCTTAAAGGTCAATAGAGAGGGCAGCTGTTGAATCTCTACTGGAAGAGCATTCCACAAGGCTGGGCCAATAAGACTAAAGACTCGGTTTCATGTCCAAGTCAAATGAGCTTCATCAACTCAGGTGACAATTAGTGATGTTCCAGTCATAGTGATACTGTGATAGTGATGCTATGACAGAAGCCAAATCAGTGCACTGAGAATACTGCTTAAGCAGAAGGAAACAGCAGTAGCAGTCTGTTTATCTTTGCTATGGACCATGTATTGGTTGAGAAAAAAGTATTATGTCCATAGTCCTCAGATCACTGAAAATAGATCTCCTTGCTGGAGTCTATGGAACTATTCCAGAATACGAATTCTGGAGGAATACAGCTTTAAGGATTACAGCTTTTCAGCTGTGAGTCTTAAGGCCCTCTGTTTGCATCATAGGCCTATAGAAAAAAGCCACAAATGTGTAAGGATGAAGCCAAAGACTTTAGCAAGCAACCCACAGCCAGCTTCAATTCAGTTCAGTCTGGATTTGAAAGCGGAAACACTGATTCCTCAAAAGGCTAGTCTGAGACTGCAGAGCAGCAGACGTCTGTGATGGACAATGGAAGAATTACACCAAGCACTAAAGTTATCTCAGCTCCATTTGACATCACATCTCGTATAACAATACCCTGCATCTCACAAAACTGGCAGAACCTTGGCTTTGTATCCTATTTGAAGGATTAACCTTCTGGCAGCAAAACTTTGCCCAGAAATGCTGGTCTGCTGCCAAATACAGAAGGTTAATGTTTAAAAAGAACACCTGTGTGAACACATTATTAACTTTTCTCTGTTAGTATATGTTATGGCCCAGAACCTTTGTTTTTAATCTATGCAGCATCTGAATGGTGGTTGCTTATCATGCAAGAGAAGCTTTCTGACTGGTGGTTGCTTATCATGCAAGAGAAGCTTTCTGATTTCCAGTTCCAAGTCAGACCTAGGTCTATGCCTTTGTGCACATAGTAATTAAAACTGGAATATAACCTTCCATTGCAGTGTCAGGGATTTGCCTGCCCCCCCCCTTGTGACCAGAGAGTCTTCAGAGCTCCAGGAGAAACATATTCTTGAGAACTGGCCTAGTGGGTCCTTAGCTCCTTAGATCTCCTTTCATAAAATGATGTAATGCTAATCTCCTCCCACTCTAACCCGCATACCTGTGATGTACAACACAAACTGCGAAAACAGATGACAACACAAAAACAGCAGCTGTTTTTATGCTCTTAATAATATCTTTTTTCTGAGCTACACATTTAAACATGCCCTGCAGAAGCAAATCTAACGGTTGTGAAATCATATATATATTTCTCCAGTTAAAGGATTTTCCTGCTTCTCAAATAAGATTATATTTAAAGATGACTGTGAAGCAAATTTGGATTCATGTGATGTGTATAATGAAGATTAATTTATGGAATCGAACTGTTAAACATCCCTGCTCCCTTTAAATGCTATCATGATGACCATTTTATAACTGATGAAATTCGTTACCACATAACATATAGATGGTTTGTGACTTAGTTGATTTAAATTGTAACATATATATAGTCAAAGAGGATAAAGTCAAAGGTTTTTTTTTTCAGCCACTGAAAGTGGAAGATGAAAAATGCATTCTTCAGCTGGAACTCACTGAAACTCAATTCCAGCACCTCTCAGGTGGGCGCCATTGCCATTCTAAGAGAACGAGGGAGGTGTTCATGGTGAGTTTTGGCACCCCTTTTTCTAGAAAAATAGTACTGTAAAAATGTATATAAGCATATGGAATACTATGTTCAGCACTTTGACTAGCCAGACCTTTTTTTTTTTTTTAAGGAGGAAGCTGGCTTTAGAAAAAATGCTGCTAAAGGAAGGAGCACACATTTTATTAGGAGCTGTCAAGCTTGTAAAAAAAATCCCAAAATTATTATGACTCTGTCACTGCTAAGGATGGATAGGAAAGAAATTTGATTCAGTTCACATTTGAATGCAAACATACCGGTACTAAGTTTGCACTTCTCAAAACAATCCATAAACTGAAACAAAGCCATCCTTTAAAATTTGCAGTTTTCTGAATTTGCAATGAAGTTCTCTAGCCAAGCAAATATGTAAATAAATAAATACATAAACTAGGGTAAACTGTGTACATATGCATATATTTAGGGAAAATAACATACTGTACTTTAGGCAAAACTGCATACAAAATGTGTATATTTGTGAAAACCATACAAAAATGCTGGTGAATTTTTATGAGAACTGTTTGGGTTTTTTTAAAAAAAAAATTGCAAAATGATGTGGAAATTTTGAGAGCAGAACTTATGATTGGAAAAATGCGAAACTGAGACACTGTTAAATTGACCAATTCCTCCATCCCTTGTTGCTATCCAAGTGATAAACCACTTGGAGTGCAGTTCAGATGGGTCACCTAGGCCTGATGGAAATACTATGCGAGTTTTCAGATTTTGCAGTGCTGAGAGACTTTGCAAAATGTAGTTTGTTACCCTGTAGCAGCCTCAAACTCAGCACTGAGGTATTCAACACAGGAATATCACAGAAAATGTGCCATCCCATTTCCACCCTTTCTGCAATTTCTGGACCCATGCACTGGGTGGACCTCTGCCACCATGATATGTATGAGTTACCATGACTGACTTTCAAGTTTCTAGCAATTGCAGGTATAAGCTGAAATCCATAAGACATGCTGTTTTAGCCATTGCATCCTGGAAATGAAGGCAATTTTCATCAGCACCCAGGGCTGAAAAAGTAGATACGAACAGACATTTGTTCATAAGCTATAGGAAAGTTCCCCCCTCTAATTTGATAAGCACAATACTTTCTAAAAGCCCTACTGTCTCCAACAGTGTAGCAGTAAAAGGCTTATTATTTGTTAATACCAAAATTACAAGTCATTAAAATATTTACTCCTTATTAGCCAAGAGCCACACAGTTGTAAAATTCTAACACTACAAATCACATACAAACAATGTGGTTACTGTTACAGTTTGGGCACGAAATTTTATGTACTCGTACTGTTGTGTGCAATGTCTTGCTCTTGTATAAATGCAATAACTCCATTACATTGCGGCTGCCGCATAACTTTTAAAACAAGTTTGATAAAAAAAGTTAATGTTTATGAGAACAATAGATGCACAGTATTTTTCAAGTGTCAGGCCAGCTTTGTATGTATAACCAGCTTTGCCAACAGTCTATAGTGCTGATGTGAAAAACCCCTGCTGTTTTAGTAAGAGACTGAATGCAGGCTGCCAGTCACGGTGAACTGTGACCCAATTTGGTGACGGAACTGAACACATGTTATGGGCAATCTAAGCCACGACTACTTCTTTTCCCATTTAGCTTTATTTTAGATCATATCTAGCTTACATATTGCCAAATGCATACATTTGCGTTTCCCCCTTCTTTCCAGGATGAATTTTTATTTTCTTCACATGTTTCTTATCTCGATAGATTCCTCTGTAATCTCTCTGTCTTCAAAAAAGGCAAAAATACCACAGTGCAATTCACTTCTTAAGCCCCATTCATTTCAGTTAGATTCGTATGCATGGAAACAATGTGTTGGATTGCAGCCATTTTTGTTACACATTGTTGATTGTGTAGGGGTGGTTTGCCACAATGTTTACAATGTGTATTTTCTATCCAATAAATTCACTGGGCCCATGACTTACTTTATTATTTACTTTATTGGTAACTTGCTTTTCTCTCTTTTTTTAATTAGAAAAATGTATGCCCTGATTAACTGGATTTGAAAAAATAATCATATTTTTGCTACTACAAACAACAACCAAGGGTAGAAAACTGTGTGGGACTCACCTGTTGTCCATCCATCCCTGGGATACCAGGTGCACCAAAGGAACCCTGAAGAGAAGCACATATATGGATTCAGTAAAATATATCACACTCCTTGTGAGATACCTCAGTGTAAATGCAGTGCTTTAGTTCCATATGTTATTATAACTGAGGAGTTTAATTAACCCACTGAACTTTCAGTAGCCTTGTTCTGTAAACTTGGACACTACTCTTCTGAAATATGACTTATTTTTATATAATTGTTATTTTGATTCGAAATTACACTTGGTTAACTGTCACATTTTCAAGCTTGTGTGTGCGAGAATCTTTTTCTAAAAAATCACAAAAGCTATTATTATTATTATTATTATTCAGTAGCAGAAAAAGTATAACCAGTAAAGTGTAAACAACCAAAAAATAGACGATTAACTCATATTTAGAACACACAAAACATAACTGAATATACATGCAGCTTTCTTGAGGCCCACACCAAAAACAAAATAGAAGATGGATAAATATTCATCAGTCAATGTTTTCTAAATATATCATTCCACATAAGCCCATGGATTTGTGGAGGATAGCACCTCTATTTATATATTTATATATTCAATAAAGCTCTTCTAGTTATATAATGAATTCAGAATTTTATTAGTCAAGAACTTCCTAACTTTTCTTAAATGCAGTTTTCAATTAACTGAATGATATTTGTACATCCTTTGACACTTGTACAGAACACTAAAATGAAAAACTTATCCTTCAGTAGTACCTATTTTTAAGAGTAACCCCTAACATCTAGCACGTGCAACTATAGGAACAATGTTACTATGATCCACCTGGCATATCATTAATGCCTTGAAGATATAATTTGAAATAATTACACATAAAAATATCCTGATCCTTCATAATGGCATCAGTTTAATGTCTGCGGTTACTGCTAACCACTCCATGTTCATTGCAACCCTACTTACTAGTATCATACTAGCAATGTGTTACTTGATTTTGTAAGGATGGTGATGTTAGAAAAGGAAATTATGTCTGTGACTTTGAAACAGAAGATTCATGCTTTTTCCCACCTGCAATGCTACTAATTTTTCTTTTCAGCTTTCTTCAGCTTCTTCCTAAACATTTAAGTTTTATGAAACACCTACTATAATACATTGACTTTTAAAGATAGCTTTTAAAACAATTTGCTGTGAGTTGATATGGGGGGATGGCTGGGTTAAATGCAAAAACTCACTTAAACTGTTTTTAGTCTTGATATATTTAGTATTGGTTTAATGCTGCAGTCCATAAATCGCAGGTTCACTCTATCAAACTTTAGCCGTAAACCCTGATGAGTGTAAGTAATATCGGAAGCATTCACAGGAAGTGAGCTCTCAGGTTACTATAGAAATAGGAAGACACTGGCCAGCCACCAAGCACCATTTATCAGCGACACCTAGAATCCTTTGTTTCGTTGGAATTTTTCCGGGGTATGTGTGTCATATGGCAGTGATCTATTTGAATAACACCATGCCTCTCATTTGAAACTCTAGCTGTATATCCCACAATGTTTTAAGTTTGGTTTTATCAGTTTACCAGCGTTGAAGAAGAAAACTGTAGTAACTTCTGTAACACGGAAGTTCAGCAGATGAATCGAAAACAAGGCTTGCTTGGCATTGCTCAAGCTCCTTCCCATACAGAGGGGCGGAGGATTGGGAATCTCATGCTATGTATTTTGGGAAAACAGAGCTTGACGCAGACTTAACTAACTGCTTCAGTGTGGGATACAGTAGCTAATGCCCTTCATTCTGACAGCATGAAATTTGGCAGTAGGAAGTATAATCACTTTCACAGCATCGTTTATACTATACCTTTTGTCCTGGAGGCCCCTGAGGCCCCTGGAAAGCAAAAAACAACAACAGTAATTCAATTAGCATAATAATGCAGCCAATTTAGCTTTAAATGACCAATTAAAATGCCCCATTGTGTAAATGTTCCTATGCTGGGTCAAAATCAGCCAATGTTTTTCACATCAAGGAAATGCAAAACTCTGTACTAGAAATGTATAATGGATGTTTTTTCTCCTCTATTTAGCATTAACTACAAGCTGCAAAATTCCTGCTTACATCCATGTTAACTTCCTACATTCCACCCCACCCCTGGTTCTTCTGATACAAATAAATCTGCCACTGTTGGAGAGCATTTTCTATTCCTAATAATAATAAAAAAATACATTGAATTTTCCATAAGGCTCACCATTGCCACCCAGTGTCACATTGTATATTGCACTTGAAACACACTTGAAACATTTTATTTGCAGCTGTATAGCTGAGTCCCATATTATATATTTGACAGATGATAACATGACAACATTTTGTCAAGGGCATATTTCCCTAGTACAAAATAGCTTGTCAAGATTTAAGCTATAAATATGAGGAACTAAAACCTGAGGGGAAAGTAGACATTTTACCAGCATGATAACACTAGGCATGGGGAAAAGGCACTCATTCAGAGTGTCACAGTGGTTAGAGCAGGCACCCCCAAACTGCAGCCCTCCAGATGTTTTTGCCTACAATTCCCATGATCCCTAGATAACAGGACCAGTGGTCAGGGATGATGGGAATTGTAGTCCAAAACATCTGGAGGGCCGAAGTTTGGGGATGCCTGGGTTAGAGTGTCGGACTAGGACCTGGGAGACCAGGGTTCAAATTTCCCCTCACCCATGAAGCTTACTGGGTGATTGTGAACCAGTTACTGCCTCTTTGCCGTTGTTCTGGGGATTAAATAAGGAAGGGGAGTACTTTGTACACAACTTTGAGCTCTCTGGAGAAAAAGGTTGGATATAAATAAATAGCAATCATTTATTTATTTTACACTGGAATTTAAAGTATCACTAGGGTCTTGTGTATGTATGCTCCTGTACTTCCAAATATTGCTGAGTTCTTGTATTATATGAATCATGCATTATATCACTTTTTTTTCCAGCAAAGTGTCTGCCTCCAGCATTTGTGCATGGATATGCCAATTGTAATTAAAACCTCCCACAAAAACACACTTCAGAATTTATTCATACTGACAAGTGCTCCTTACCCTGTGAACTTTCGGCTCATTGAGTTGAGCCAAACAGCAGCCTTGTTCCTTGGAGGGATTTCTCCCATTCCATTGGGAGTAAGGGAGGCTTGGCCCTCCAAGCTATAAAGCCTTTGCAGATGACCTGTTCATGATCTATATATGACTCTCTCTTTCTCTTTCTCTCGCCTGCCCCACCTTTCAATAAGCTCCCAGAGAGAACAATGGAATTATAGCTATTAATATACCAAAGGAGATAACTGGATAGCTAAATAGCAGAGTGAATATGAATAACCTGCAATTTTGAACAATGAACATTTAAGTAAAGACAAGACAGGGAGGTCTGTCAGGATATGTTGTTGTACATAGATAGATAGATAGATAGATGATAGATAGATAGATAGATAGATAGATAGATTTTAAAAGCAGCTGTGTTGGTCAATAAGGAAAAAACCCCTTCATAATCCACTTCATTAGACTCCATCAACATATCACAAAAATTAACACTGGCAAGCTTTTGAGTTCTGCAGAACTCTTCATCAGGCAAAATTATGCAAAAAGCAGAGTGCTGGGGTGGGAGTGCAAAAACTATGGTATATTAGATGTTGAAACCATAAGGTAGACCCAGGCCCAATATGGATATTGCAGGCCGAATAAAGTCTCTGCTACGGTACGTATTCCAGGTATCATGTTGCTCATCTAAAATTCTGAGATAAAGAACCAATAGCTGCTCCTCATTTCTGGAAACATAAAACTTCTTAAGCAAAGCACATGGGTCCCTGGTTAGGCAGAAAGCAGAGCTAGTGTTTCACTGTAGCTTTGGGTTGGTTTTGATGCAGTACTTTACCATGGTTTTCCCAACCGGAAATGTCTATAAGAAATGATAGTCATAATTACCCAGCTATTGCTTGGTCACTATTTCAAACCTAAGTTGGCCATTGTAAGACTATCTTCTAGGGAGATAGTCATACCCGGAAGGGTTCTTCTTATCTTCTTAAATATCTGGTGTCCCTTTTAATAATACAGTGAAATATCTGATATGTGACAATTTGAAGATCTCCATTAATATTCAGAATTGCTATCAACTGCTATGTTTTCTTCCAGGCCTATCTAAATGGCAGGACAAGAGATAACTCTTTAATGATTAGGGCTGTGTGAACGGCATTAAGATTTTGAAGAGAATATAATTTGGGATTAGTTTTTCTAACAATGAGCGTTAATGCTATAGATATACCCTTTCCAAAAGAAAACAAAAAATCTAGAAGTTCCAACTTTTTCTTATGTTTGTGGAAACTCAAGTGTATAGAGATTTCTGTCAGTTCTTTCTTGACTTTGCCAGATGATTTACTTTGCAACTCCCATTGGCCTCACGAGTGGCATACCATATATCTAGCAGCAAAAAGAAATGATCACAGAAAGGAAACTATAAGACTTCTTGCAGGTTGTTCTTATTAGTTAAAGAAATGAGGACTTACCAACAAGCCTTGTTCACCTGGCTTTCCTGGCTCTCCCTTAAACACAAAATGTTATCAACATCAATGCCATTGTTTACATTCAGTTTGTGCTTTAATAAATCATAGAGTTAACTGCTACGAGATGGCAAGTAGTCTAGATTACTGGTCTTACTGATTATTAACTTATTTTTATTTATTACCCCCTGCTTATTTGGTTATTATTATCTTTCTCCTTGTCCTGACCATCCCCCTTAGGCTATATTCACAATCTTTCAATTTGGCTGGGCTCTACACTTAACCAGCCCGGAACAATCTACCAGAGAGAAGGTCGCCGCCCATGGGACAGAGGGACATCGATGAATGATAACCCAGCTTTTACCTTGGGTTTTAATAGGTATAATAGGTTTTATTGGTAACCATATATGTAATGTATTTTTGTTAGTATTTGTTCTTTTGATGCTATGGCCTGTCGGCTACGCAAATAAAGTTTGATTTGATTTAATACTGGTCTTAAACTGGTGGGTCAGGATCACAGCTTGATCCAAGGTGGGCCGTAAAAGGAGCACTACAACCATGCAAATATATGGGAAAAGACTAAGGAATGTGTCCTCAAGTACATGCTTGGGTTAAAAGTGCACCCTGCGCCTGAAAAGTCTAGATGGCTTTTAAAAGGGGATTGGAATAGACAAAGTTATGGAGGATATGTCTCTCAATGGCCATTAGTGATGAAAGCTATATGGAGATTCTGGATGGGATTCATCAAACCAGTCCTCTCAGTGGAAGTCCTGCACAAGAACTTCCTCCTGTGCACCTGGGCTTTCTTCTCCTGCCACATGCCCCCCAAAACTGGGTTGGAAGAACCTCCAGAATGGTGCATGGGGGAGGGGGGGTCAGGAATATTTTTCTGTCTGGCAAGCTGTAATGCTTCCCCTGATGAAACAACTTGACAACCACAACACTAATTTCCACCCTCCTTGTTCAGAGGCCACTGAGCATCAGATGCTGCGAACCAACAACAGGGTGTGTTCTTTTTTCTTCTTTTTAAACAGGATTTATACACTGCTTAATCAGCACACTGCAAAATGGTTTGCATAAAACCATCTCTGTGCCTGCTTTTGAGCATCCACAAAGCACTGAATTGGCAATTGCTCTTCCTATGTTCTTTTAATGCCAACTGTCTCTTTGTTATATTGCAGTGAAATATCTATTGACGAATTTGTGACCATTTGAAGAGCAGCTGCTATGCCTTGCTTACCAGAATTTCCTGGCCACTGGTGCTCACAGAAATGTGACCAGATTCTATGTGCCACAGATCTGGCGGTGTTCTAAGAGGATATGCTCTTTAATTAACTGGGTGGCGTGTAACAATATTTTTAAGTGTTATAGGGCAGTTCTAATTTTAGACATAGAATGAGATCGAAGAGTTGATCAAGTACGTATCAGGCCAGGGATTATAAGGTGCTATGATTTCACTCAATAGTCATCGTCCTCTGGAAGACAAATCTGTCAATATTTTGAAAATTAGTTAGGTGAAATAAGAACAAATTATAAATGCTTAAATGAGGGGCTGCTTCCCAGGTGGTGCTAAACTACAACTATCCTCATTTATGAGAGTTGAGAGTCCAGCAACATCTGGAAGGCCACATATTAGTCACCCTGGTCTAAACGTAAATAAAAATGCTTCCTTGCTCAATAAGAAATCAAACACCCATACATTAATAATTAAGACTATTTGCTTATATTCTCTTAATGTTAACTATCACTGAAGAAGCAGCTATAAAATCAAATGCAGTGCCTTTGCTTTTTAAAGGTTATTCAGAATGAAGGTTGTGCAGAAATGCTTTTGCTATGAGTGCATAGCAGTTCTATAAAGTGAATGCCAGCCAGCTATTTGGAAAGATCAATCTGTATTGAAGGTAGAAGACCAGGGCACCTGAGTATTATTTCTGACCTTATTACTTATACCCTGCCTTTTTCTCTGATGGCACTCTAGGTGACTTACAGAAAAAGAAAAGATTGATAAAAGCATCGACAAAACAATAATTTTAAAAAAAACAATTAAACACCATCACCATTATTATTATTATTATTATTATTATTATTATTATTATTATTATTATATTACAGTGCCTTAATCACACTGTATCTGCAAGTAGCATCACACATTCCTAATGTGCATCTATAATTCCACTCACAAAACATGGATAATGAATACTTCTCAGCTATAAGAAGCCTTTCTACGCCTATGACACATGGATGGCTGACTCACCGGTAAGCCAGGCATTCCGCGAGGGCCATCTTTGCCAGTATCTCCAGGAGGACCCCTTGGTCCAGGAGGCCCCGGAGGCCCCGGAGGTCCAGCTTGTCCTTGGTCACCCTGAACACCAGTCAGTAAAATCAGCATTAGTAGACAGCTTTCGAATCTTAGCAGATAAGCTCTCAATTGCACAAAACACAGTAAGAGAGAGAGAGAGGGTGATATTCAAGGGAAGAGTTCGTGAAGGGGCAAAAGAGCTCAAAGTCTATGTTAAACAAGGATCTCGATCCAGCTGTGTGCAGAACAATCAAGATGGTTGGTGCTGTCATATTTGACAACACAGCACCTGTGTGTGGATGAAAGGGAACTGGAGTCCAACCTCTCAGCCTCAAAGAACTTATTGGCACTACTGATGGATTCTCAGGTGGCAGCAGAGACTAGGACCATGGCCAACATATGCTAGAAAGCTGGCTGTGGCTGATCCTCTCAGACAAGGATTTGGCCTCAGTTATCCGTGTTTTCACAAGCGTCCTGCTTGGATTACTGCAATGTACTCTATGTGAGGCTGTTGTTGAATATGCTTTGAAAGATACTAGTGTCAGCTGTCTGAACTGGGACTTTCACCTAAGGTTCTGGATACAAAGACAGAATCAAATCCACACTCCTAGCCCTAAAAATACACACACTAGTGCAGCCTATAACCATGTGCATAGTGCCTCATTACACATGCAGGTCTAGGGGATTGTACACCGACTACCTACATTAGGGTGACTTCAGTTTGTGAAGTTAGTTTTCTGCATTAGGACACTACGCAGGAATGTTTAAAACAAACTTGCAAAATTCTACCAATACATTTCTGCCATGAGCGTAGCCAGGATTTTTGTTAAGGGGGCAGGGAGGCAGAACCTCAGTTTGCTATGTATTTTTATTTATATTTATTTGTGGGGGGGAGCTGCCCCTCCCTGCCCTCCCTTGGCTACGCCCATGATTTCTGCAGGGGGGGAATGTTTACTTGGCCAGCATGTTCATTTTAAAGACTGAGTGATTAGACTTGTGTGGAGGCCGTAAAACTTTTATGGCAGCTTACAAAACTGGTTCATGAGACCCAACAAGCAACACTGACTGAGCTCTAAGCAGGCTCTGAAATATAACTGCCTTGTTGAAAAGCTGTACAGTACTTTTCATGCTATAAATCAAATAGCAATAATATTTAATCTCCCTTCAGCAACCATTTTATAGCGACAATTGAGAAACAACATTTACAGCTTCAATATATCCACATGGCAATAATTTAATCTAGTTGGGCAACGAACCGTTAAATCACAATGATTCCTCTTCAAAAATACTAAGTTCTGTCCAGTTTCCAGTAAAAAGCTAGCAGAAAATAGTTGGTAAAATTAATTATGTGGTTTACGGCAAAGCTCCATGCAGTGTCTTCTAGCCCTTTGCAAATAAATAAATAAATTCCATTTCATTATGAACTATGTGGTTCAGCAATATTTACAATTCAGCAATCAGCTGCAAGCAAAAGCATGGCAAAAGGTGCAGAGAGAGATTAAGCACTACCTTAATGAGGCGGCGTTTAATGAGCTGCTGATCAGCAGAGAGAAACCCATGATTGATTTTAGGAAACACCATCTGATCAGGCAGGTGAGGTCAAAGGTTGAAGTTCAGAGGTGAAAGAATTGGAGAATAGACATCAGAAGGCCCCAAGAAAGAAATAGAAATATATACATTAGACTTGCAATAGCAAATATAATAATCAACTGGTGCTTGTGTCCAATAAAGGAATCTAGCTTTCTTTTAAAGGAATTGCAGCAGTAATCTAAAGAGAGAGACACAGCAGGAAATAGTCTGTGCATTACATTGTCACCTAATGAATGCAAAGGTTATGCAAGTCAATGTAACTCTTAAACTTCTCTTGCAACTATGGTTTTTATTCTTTTTTGGCCAAGATTTAGAACTACACTGAACACCTTTATTATATGCTTCACAAGCAAAGATTCCTAGAGACAAAGCACCAGTTCAGCATTTAGTCAGACTTTCCAAACAGCATATTGTGCCATGAAGAATGGTGCCATTAAAATGACATACCGAGTCTGCTGGTCCATAGATAGCTTAAATCATTTCTGCTTAATACTTCAAAAAATTGAAAACATGTGCTCAAGTGTGAAACCATGAATGCATAATAAACTGCATTATTACTCTTAGCGTTTTGACGTAGATTCATTTGACGCATTGTGCATCCTTGTGTGGCTTTTACAAGCAGAGTTGCAATACAGTTCTTGCTAATACAATTCTCATTAAGAACCCACACGGCTGGAAGCTGGCAGAGATACCAGCATACATTATCTTAGCCTTGTGCCCTCTCATACGTCAGGTAGTTCCACTGATACCTGGATAGCACAACAGCACTGAAGCAGCATGACAATTATGACATGTAGGGTGGACTAGCTGGCTTCCAAAAACATTCATGACACTTCTATGCTGATACAGAAAGACTGGCTAGCTGGTACAGGTCAGCCACAAACCTTGACGGTCAGGATCTGATTACTGTGAAGAGCAGCAACTGTGGGAAAGCCTGGCAGACCCTAGGAACACACACACATGGTACCAAAATAACACGACACAAAACATCACACAGAACAACAACTTAATAACAGACATGACATTTAATAGGTCCTTATCTCTATCCTTATTTCTGTTGCTAAGGGTGGCCTGTTAGAGATTCTGTTTTCTATTGAGGGGGTCCAAGAAAGATTAAGGCCACACAGAATTATAAATGCTTACTTAAAAAAAAAACAAGTCACAATTGTGAATATATATTAGTTTTTAGTACATTAGCAGGAGAGAAAGACACCTCTTTTTTTAGCGCATGTTAAGCTAAGGCCACAGAGCCGTGTAGGCAACAAACTCTGAAACAACAGATCTTTTTTACTTCATTTTAAAATCCTCTCTTTACCATGCAACACAAAACACATGAACGGACAGTATTTATACACATTAATACACTGGACATTGGACTACTGCTAGACCCAGAGTGTTAAAAAAAATTGAGATCAACAGTCAGTACGTATAGAGCTGTATTTCATGTACATGATGAAGTTCAACTCTTCTATTTCCCATTGACTGGCTCACTGTTATATTTTAACACAATCAGAAAAGGCTGTCAGATGTGACAAGAGCACCCAGCTTCTTATACCTCTCAAGTACCGCACTGGATGATTGAGAAGGAGGGGTGCATTAGAGGCCAGCAACCTTTGCAATATAGGTGAAGAATGTCCTCCAATAATCTTCAGAGCAGAATGTTACACAGAGAGACGCTGAGATTACTTCTGATTCTGCCGCAGGATTCTGCTTTTTCCTTTGATTTTTTACTCTTAGTGTAAGTCATTAACAACACCTATTTTTTCCACATAAAGTGCTACTTAAGGGAATCGGGAAGAGCCACCTCTTTTTTGGAGTGTCTTAAAATAATTTTGTTAAAGCAAAGGCCTTTCCTATCAGTTTGCTCTTACATATTTCCATTAATTTTGGTTCAGCGATTCGTCACCTAATTCTATGGAATGAGAGGGGATTTCTTTTTTAAATAAATCAAAGCAAATATTTTGGTTTGGTTATTTCTTAAAAAAACAAAACACTCTTGTGGCCCCCGTAAGTTTTGAATACATATCATTTACATAAAATAACCCTCCCCTCTAAATTCAGATAAGCAGAGGACAAGAAACCCTGCTTACAGAAACAGCAAACTAGATGGAGTTTTCATTATTTTTACTGCTCAGAAGCTGCACATTTCGATTTTCGAACGCTGAAAACATGGAAGTAAATGCTTTTGTTTTCGAACGCGCCTTGGAAGTCAAATGGCTTGCACTGAGTGTTTTTCAATTTTCTCCATTGAACTTGCAGCCAGCCTTTTGCGCCTCGGTTTGCGAACGTTTCGGAAGTTGAACGGTCTTCCGGAATGGATTACGTTTGAGAACTGAGGTACCACTGTAGTAGGCTAGACAAGAGGCAAAAGTGCTCAGAGTAATGGATGTGACTCTCAACATTGTACAGGAGCTACATTGCAGAAACAAATCGTATCGGAGGTTTCAACACATACATATCAAATACACACGTTTCTCTATCCAGCTACTCAAAAGTCATTGGCAACTAAGAAAGGCATTCCCACTAAGAAAAAGCAAAAAGCAAAGGACGTAGTTCCTGCACTGTGGATTCCCTCACCTGGCTCTAGGTAGGAGCCATAGCTCAGTGATAGAGCCAGAGGAATAACTAAGATCCCTTTCACCCTTGGCAAGGTGCTGTATCAGTGTCGTGCCCCACCTCCCCCCCAGAAATCACTTTACTGCAATAGCTGCATTAGAAATTGCTACATTTTACACAGCCCAAGTACTAAAGCGTCTGGAATGAGGGTGGGGAAAAAACTGCATGCCTTTGTGCTGTGGTGCAAGGAGGACAGGAATCTTTTCCTACATTCGATCTCACCATGACAGTGCCTGTTGTCATGCACTCCATAGTCTGCATAGGTGATTTTGTATCACCCCTGTGCCCCTGGCGGGGCCAGTTTTGTCAACCCCTAGGTTCGTCCAGAGCTGTCTTAAGCATATGCGGTGCCGGGGTGCAAAGATCCACCCCCCAGGTTGCCCAGTCCCAGGCGTGCAGGAGGGCGGAGTCGACCAGCCACCTCAGCGTAACGCTGGCTCGGTCGCCCCCAAATCTGCGGCGCAGAGCCACCCGCAGCAGAAAAGCCCGTTGCGGCACTCCGACTGACAGGTGGGCTCTTCCCTGGACTCAGCTCTCAGGCCCCGGACTCTCGGCCTGGTGCCCCTGAGAGCCCGTCACCTGGGTGCCCTGCACTCCTAGCGCCTATGGGTAAGACGTCCCTGAGTACGCCTCTGGGTAGAGCACATGCTGGCATCTTGAGTTTAAAAGGTTCTGGCAGCAGGTGATACGAAAGACTTCTGTTAGAGATCCTGCGGAGTTGCTGCCAGTCAAAGTAGACAATACTGAGCTAGATGGGCAGTAAGCTTCACCAAGCGTGAGGCAGCTTCCCGTGCTCTCCTATGTTCACATGTTCTTCTTTGCCCAACTGAGTCATCTCAGTGTCCATTATCTCAGAGGATACTGGAGCACATCTCTTGGACTTCCTTGGGCTTGTCATTTTCTCAAATGTGATAGATGTGCTACTTGCAACAATCCTAAGAAAACTACCCTTCCTTCAGGAATGAAGCAATCTGTGCAGGAAGTTCCTGTTGTAGGATGCTTGCTGTGACTGCCTTTGGATAACTGCTCCACAGACAGCACTTCATAATTTCCCTGCATATTTGCAACACGGTGATATATTATGTAGCTTTCTTTCTGAACGCTGCCGGCTGTGAGCAAACCTTTGCCTATCTACTGTGCCTCTCAGGGTAGAAACAGCAAAGTCTGCTTTTGCTCCTGACCTTGCTGCACAAGCTTACATATTCCTGTGAAGATCTGGCAAACAAGGCAGGAATTGCCACCTGCTGCTCACTTGCACTTCGTACATTTACAGCCAGCTGCTACTATTTCACATCAGATCACTCGAGCTGAAGGCCAGAGTGATCCTGACACGTTATATGATGGCCTCCCCGCCCTACAACCACCTCAAGCTTCAATTAATCTCTCAGGCGGGTGCTCATTATTGTACCTGCTCTAGGGAATAGAGTGTCTTGCATCGTTCCCCGTGTATTGCCAAAGACTCGCAGCAGGAGCTTTATATAAACCCTTTTATTGCAACTGCTGCTTTCTCCATCAGCAGCCAAACTAAAACAATAATACACCACAGAGTATGATAAGGCCAAAGGGCATTCTTCCTCCCAACATGTGCATTCATTCAAAGCAGAGCTTTAATTTCAATGGAGGGTGTCACTTCTTGGAAACTTTGCAGTCATAAGAAATCATCTGATATGAAATGGTTGTATTCTTGGGAGGGGGAAGGGAATGTTTTGTAAGCAATGCAGCCTCTTCCAAAAACGTGGCATACAGTGATCTATTTCTACTCACGCCTTGGCAGGGAATAAATGCTCCAATGAGATGTCTTTGGGTTTGAAAAGTATTTTCATTCCTCCAGAGTTCTGCATCACCCACAAGTAAATAACTTTGGATAATGGAACTTCCTCATGCAAATAATTAATAACGATGCTGAAGAACGTCAGATCTAGCACTCTTCATACTTCATAGGATAATTTATGACTATTGCTATTTTTTCACCTAGGTGCATAGTCAAGTTCTCATAAATGCATCTTACACACATTTTGATTCATGTATTATTCTACTGCTATCATTTTGCAGTAAACTGTGCTCACAGCAATGGGGCGGGGGAAACCAATATATGCATGTAAATAAACAAATATATGCTTTCTTAATGTCAGTCAAGCCCTTGTTTCAGTCCATTTCACAAAATCATAGAACTGCAGAGTTGGAAGTGATCCTAAGGCTCATCTAGTCCAAACCCTTGAAATGCAGGAATCTCAACCATAGCTGTCAAGTTTTCCCTTTTCTCGTGAGGAAGCCTATTCAGCATAAGGGAATTTCCCTTAAAAAAAGGGAGAACTTGATAGCTATGATCTCAACTAAAGCATCCATGACAGATAGCCTTATCAAACCTCTGCTTAAAAGCCTGCAATGAAGAAGAGTCCACTATCTTCCAATAATGCTAGGAACCTCTGGGCAATTTGTCATATACAGCACAAAGAATCAACCATTTTTCCAGTTTTACACCCCGCCTTCCAATATTTCACATTTATCAGCTTCAAAACGCAACACAAACCCCTCTGAAGTGTGCCTTATAACATACAAAATGTTCAACTCCAACTGAGGAATAAATAACACATTCTCAACCTTTTGCTCCAAACAGCCAATTTTTGCAACTCATTTTGTAAGATATATCCCAATATCTATTTAATTATATATGAAAACATAAAACCAAGTCGCTCTGGATGTGTTCCTGATAAAATCATGTTTGCTACTAGTTATTAGGTAAAGGTAAAGGGACCCCTGACCATTAGGTCCAGTCGTGACCGACCCTGGGGTTGTGGCGCTCATCTCGCATTATTGGCCGAGACAAAGCCGAGTGGCCAGCATGACAAAGCTGCTTCTGGCGAACCAGAGCAGTGCATGGAAACACCGTTTACCTTCCCGCCGGAGTGGTACCTATTTATCTACTTGTACTTTGACATGCTTTTGAACTGCTAGGTTGGCAGGAGCTGGGACCGAGCAACGGGAGCTCATCCCGTCGCAGGGATTCGAACCGCCAACCTTCTGATCGGCAAGCCCTAGGCTCTGTGGTTTAACCCACAGGGCTAAAACTGAAACAAGAGTGGCGTGCATTTAGTGAACGTTTTCTCATCCTGCAAGGCAATGCCTATTAAGGATGTAGTGACCACACATCATTTTGCCAAATCTAATGCACTGTGTGATTATTTCATTGTTACAGGGAAGGTAAAGAACTATTCCAAACTTTCAGGAGAGTAGAGCTGTCATCAGGAAAGCAGCACACACACAAAAGATACACTACGGACAGGGGATATTTCAGGAAACTTTTCAGTTAGCTTGAAAAGTTACCCCTTTCAAGTTGCAAATTGTTTCTGGGCAGCATTCTTTCAGAATTAGTACTTCTGTGGGGGATAGACTCAGAATTGGCTAGTAGATGTTTAATTATAACGATGGGTTGACTAATCTATCAACATCTTGCAACAGCATTTTACCAAATGGAGCTGTTTTTTTGTGGGAGGACTGCAATTCACATACAGTATATGTGGCTAGTTCAAAAGGCAGAGCACTTTCTGATAGGTTAGCTCCCATAGGAACTTGATTCTGGGTTCAACAGCCCAATCAGAGGTTTGCTAACTTACTGAATGGATTGGCCAAATGAGTATCTTTCAGCCTCAACTACCTGCCCATAAACCTGGAATGGCATGGGACTGTGGTAAAGATGAAGGAGACATGAATCACAAACCACTACAAGTGCTGCAGAATTTATTACTTCTGCTTTATTTTTTAGCATCTGCTCATGTGTTAGAGAGGCAATCAGAGGCAAAACAAGGATTAATCATACAAGAATATTAACTAGAGAGTCCTAACAGTTTTACCAAAGCAAAAGAATCTGTTTAATCACTCAAGTTAACAAAGGTTAAGATAATAAAAGGAAGTTCTGAATGCCTTCGCTTTCTGGAACTTAATCCCTCCTGCTGAAGACATTTGAAAGATGCTATCAGTTGCTTACAGCCCCAGCTGTTAAAAAAATTTACTTGGAACACGCCATGTGGAGAAAATAATTTTATGAAAATAGTTAAGTATGCACCCTGTGTGGCTTCTTATTGCACCTAGACCCCAAAACTAATTTAAAGTCAGCTGCTGGATAACGATTGTGAGACCTGATAAACAATAAATCTCTTCTATATCAGAACTGAATGGCAGTAGTGCTTTATTATCATTTGCAGAAAGGGGGTAGGAAATAGATTAACATACTCAATTAGAGCCGTTTAGTGCATGCTCAAGGTCTATTTTCATTAATTACTGCTCTGGTTGGACAATAAATCATGAATGATCTTCAAGTGCCAAGGTTCTTTAAGTAAAAGTCATTTTGAAATATTGGAAGTGCCTGCTAATTTCTCTAGTGCAAAGACTTCCAAGTACAGCTGAATTAAGTACAGCTGTGCATTGGGTGGTACACAGAACTGTCCGGCTTAATTCTTCCTTCTTCAGGATAAAACTGATGGAGAGCTCTTCAGACATTTGGTGATATAAGTGTTTACAAAAAGAATAACTCTTCAGGAGACTTTAATATATATTAAATCAGTTTCACTTGCAGAAGTTGTCCTGCAATACCCTAAATGAAATTCTCCTCTAAGCAGGCCTTTTTGAGCCCATGGCTCCCTCGACCAACTACATTCTTTCTGCGGCACCCCTGTGGGGTTCTGAAGCACAGTTATGTCACCTCTTACATGCAGAACTGGCAACCTCTCACCCTTTTTCAAATACCCTCCCTTGTGGAGTGTTTCCTCAGCTTCCTCTCCTTGAGAGTCCTCAAGGCAGCAGCTGCTCCCACCACTGGTCTCTGAACTGCCTCTGCTACCCCAAAGAGAGGTGTGTGGGACCTACTAGTATGCAAATTTCTGTTCACTTTGAGAGTTGAGCTTAGCTCTGTGGGGAAAGGCCATGTGAAACTCACACCTCCACCTTCTTGTCTCTCCACTTCCTCTGCTTGAGGGAAGGTAGAAAGGCTGTCACATCAACCTTTTGAAAATAATGCTGTAATGTGTGTTCCGTGCAATGCTAGTGTGCCTCATACTAGTAGGTGTAGGGCCTACTAGCATGCAAATTTCATTCACTTCTGTCAAAAGGTGGAGAGGTATCCTAAATAGTGAATGGGAGGTACAAAGCAGACTTGGATAGACCCTGAATCAAACTGTTCAGTCTACAAAGCACCTTAAAATGAAGTGGGCTTTCTGGAAGAACCTAATCGAGGTCAAAACCAAATTTTATGGTCAGTGCACATTCCTAATTTTTACTGGACTAGGAGTCAATTGTGTACTCCGGAAAGAAGAAACAGTGAGAATTTTAGCTGTACGCTGTCTAGATCTGGAAACAAAAAAAAATGTTCCTGTGTCAGTCAGATGGGCGGGGTATGAATAATAAATTATTATTATTATTATTATTATTATTATTATTATTATCATCATCATCATCATCATCATCAGCTAGTTAAATATTTATGCCTGGAAGCCTAATATTTTAGAGACATAACTGTTACTAATCATATTAGTAACTTTTTTTCCAGAGGACTAAATTCTTATAATTAGAAACTATAATCTAGTTTCCTCACTCAGTAGTCCTGTGAAATAAGAGTTACTGAGTTGCCAAAATCCATTTAGTCTAAGGTGTCAGTGGTCTAATAGCAGCAAGTCTACCAGCCCAACCCAAACAATTTACTGTCTGTGCCATTGTGGAAACTTGCCAGAGGAAGAAGATGCTTGCCACCTCTCTACTGGATTTCAGTGCCAAGATAAAGTTGCCCAAAGGGTAGGATCACACACAGAAGCCAAGCAACACAATGTGTTTCATCTGGTATTATTGTGGCGAGGTGCTGAGAAACACATTTCTCAGATATGGTATAAGCTCTCCTTTCCCATCAGTATGTAATTCAGTTCACTTAGAGACTGCTACCCCTAACAGCTGGGGAAGTTTTTATTTTGGGGCAGAGCAGGGATATGAAACTGGGTCTCAGACTTCCATCTTTCCACAGTTGCTACTGCATCAGAACAAAGCAATGCAACAGGTAAAAACTGAGCCGAACAAGGTTCTGTTGCAGTCCTAGAGGGATCTCTTCTTATGCTGCAACTTGTGGCACAACTCTCACATCAAATTCAGCTGTTCACAATCTGAGATATTGTGAGGGATATTTGATCTTGGTGCTAGAATTATCACTACCTTCAGCTGACATCCTGAAACACACTGCCACTCCAAACTACTGGATGCAAACAATTTTCAAAACAAATACACATCAAGTTATGCTTCCAGTTAACCAGTTATACAGGCTGACTTCTGAGGAGTTTTTTTTTAATCTCTCTTAGCATTACAGAAATATTTACTTTTTAAAATTATTAAAATGAATTATTTGGGCAATGCCATTTGATTTCACATGGGTAAGATTCTTTGCAGTGCAATCTTATGAATGTTTACTTTGAGTAAGACTGTGTTCAGATGAGAATGAGTCTAGCCTCAGATGTCTTCCTCTACTTCAAGCATGGTTACAAGAAGATCAGGAGTTTCTATCTCCATTTTAAAATTAATTATAGTTTGCTGTGTCATCCAAATCCTAATCTTAACTATGGTTAGTGAAAACAAGTCAGTTTACACTGCACTATGGTTTAAATCTTGCTCATTCCCACCAACCATTGTTAAAATTAACCACAATTGCAATTGGCTTTGGATGGCATGGCAAGCTATAATTAATCACAAGCTTCCCAACTCCTCCATGCTGGTGCGGGGAGCGTTCAAGTCCAGGGGAAGGCGACAATCATTCTTATAATGCTAAATTATGGTTTAGTGCAATGGTTTTCAAAGTGTATGGTGCACTGCACTGATGTGGCAGGAGACGGTGTCAGGAAGATTCAAGGGCAATGAATATAATATTTTGGGAATAATTCATGTTCTTATGTACCTGCATTGTTTTATACTTTATGGATGCCCCATGATCATATTATAAAGCAGTTGCGTTCTATGTTATAAATCAAGCACTGCTAGGAGTTGTTACAATGCATTCCTTACCAATAAAAAATTCAGTGTGGAGGGAGCAAATTTTTGTTCTGAAAGTGTGGCCCAGAGAAAATAGTTTGAGAACCACTGGTTTAGTGTTTTCAAGGATGGTGCGTCCCAGTTTGCCACTTGACATTCTGTTTCTAGCACCTCCAAGCTGGCGGGAAAAGTCTCCTGTCTGAAACTGCTAATCAGTGTCAACGTTACTGAGCTAGATGGACCAATGCTTTTACTACTGTTTTAGAGTCCTTGGCCACAGTGATAAGGACAATCAAGATCACAACAGCATTTTGTATTCATAATAAAAGTTTGAAAAACAGAGTAAAAATGCTGAATATAGAACTAAAAAGATAAAACTGCTAAAAAGAAAATCCCTGAAAACTGTTCTGGTTCTGTAAACTATTTTCAAAACCACATTCCTTGCCTGCCATATAACATCAAATGTGTAGGACCCTATCCAGAAATCCTGAGTTCCTAAATGCTTCATCATGACTATATATGGCCGTTATGAAATTCCAAAGACATAATAACGTTCAGCCTAAAACATGTTGGCCAGGATCCAAAGGGCTGCAAGTGGAAAGGAAATTACTCCTTGCAGTTTCAGGCAAGGACGTACAAATCCTAGAGTAAGAAATGAATGCATTGAAAGAAAATGTGCTACTTTTGATCTTCACATTTGGAACAAAATCCCTGTATAAGGTTTTATTTTCCTCGTGCAAAGTTCTACTGCAAGCTGAAGAAGGAAGCTTTCCCATGAGTGTTGGGCTGCTAGACATTTGGATTCCAGCCAGGCAAAATCAATGGGCACACTTCCAAGTAAGATATTAAGGTCTGAGCTGTTAGATCAGTAAAATCTTTAGTGCTGTTGTTGGATATACCAGCCAACACTTCACAGGTAACAAATAGAGCCATGCCTTTGCACCCTGTTGTTACACCAAAAATTGCTACCTCCTTATTCTTTGTCGAAGACTAATCTATTTGCTATGTCCTCCGCTTATTTCCCCAATCTGTTCTCTAATGATTTAAAAATCAAGATGGTGATTGTTCTTCATGATAAAAACATATTAGAAAAGCTTAAGTGTCCTACAGTGTTCTGATTCACACGTCACGGCAAACCATAACATCTTGTGAATAGTTACAGGTAGGTAGCCGTGTTGGTCTGAGTCGAAACAAAATTAAAAAATTCCTTCAGTAGCACCTTAAAGACCAACTAAGTTTTTATTTTGGTATGAGCTTTTGTGTGCATGCACACTTCTTCAGATACAAGATTCTTCAGTGTATCTGAAGAAGTGTGCATGCACACAAAAGCTCATACCAAAATAAAAACTTAGTTGGTCTTTAAGGTGCTACTGAAGGAATTCTTTTATCTTGTGAATATGCAAGCATGTGGGCTTCCTACCCAGTTGCTCCTACCTAGTTGTTCTGCTGCTGTTGTCTTCCCCTGATAAACCATATGTTCAGACCTAATGCTAAGCCAAACCATGGATTAGCCCCAGGTAGAACAGCAGCAATGTAGGAGTAGGGTTGCCATATTTCAAAAAGTGAAAACCCAGACACAAAGGTTGAGTTTTTGAGCTACTTTTTAATGAAATTTGCCAAAACCTACACTACCAACATGGGCTGCCATACATTTACTATTTCCCCAGACATTTCAGCAATTTCCACCAAGATGCAATTTACAAGGGCTGAATACTGGCTATGTCCGGGAAATTCTGGACTCATGGCAACCCTAGGTAGGAGGGCATCAACCTCAATTCTCACTCTTTGTTCATGGTTTGGCTTTAGCATTACATGTTAAGAAAATAACAAATAAAAGGACACGACTGAAGTTTGAGCCAAATTGTGAACAGGGACAGAAAACTGAGTTTTGAGTATTGTCTGTCTCCACAGAAATCTGAACTGGTTGAAGCTGACTTTGCCAATCTGTGGAGTTTTTAAATTGTGCCTTCGCCTAGGTTCAACCTGTATATTTGTAAACAAAGGAAATATTACAAAGATGCCAATAATTCTCTAATCACTCTTTCAAAATTGGGTAAATGCTGCACCCCTGGTCTGTAAAATCAGAATGTCTGTAAATAAGAATGAATGTAAGCTATGAGCATATAATGCCAATTCTGGCTCAACTGCAATGGCTGCCAATCAGTATCCTGGCCCAATTCAAAGTGCTGGTTTTGACCTATAAAGCTTTAAAATGTCTCAGGGCCGCAATACCTTTCCCCATATGAACCAACCTGGATCAACCTGGATCAAGGAGGAGGCCCTTCTTTGTGTGCCCCCTCCACAAGAGGTCCAGAGGATGACAACACAAGCCTTTTCTGCAGTGGCTCCCCACTTGTGGAATGCTCTCCCCAGGGAGGCTCACCTGGCCCCTCCGTTATGTATCTTTAGGCACCAGGCCAAAACATTCATCTCCCAGGCCTTTGGCTAATTAAACAATCTATAGCCTTTTAAGCTGTGCGTGGGTATTGTTGTTTTGTTTGCTACTCTGTTATGTATTTTGTGTTTTTATACTGTAAATCACCCTGTGATCCTCAGATGAAGGGTGGTACAGAAATTTCAATCATCACCATCCACAGCATCTCTAGGTAGGGCTGGAGTGCCACTGACAGTCAGCATAGACCTAGATGGGCCAATGGTTCGACGGAGGATAAAAGAGCTCCCTATGTTTTTATGTGGAGGTATCTTGGTTTTGAAAACCTCCTGTAAAATCTATCAAATCAGATATTAAAAGACTTTAAAAAATATTTCTAGCCTAGTCTAGTATAAATGTTCACTTCTTTTGAATGAGGTGCCAAGTATATTTTCAAGTGCTTTCCCTCTACACCACACACATTTGAATAGAATGCTTTAAAAAAATGACTGAGAGCAGACCCACTACTGGAATTTGAGAGCTAATTAAAGTTATTCACGCATCAAAAAGAGGCTTTAGCTATATTTTCATACACTGTGGGGATCGAACCTTAGTGACAGACAGCAGCAATAGCAAGTCTCTGAAAAGGAGAGGAATGCCTTAGTAATAGTTTTGAATGGCATAAAACAATTAGGCTTCCGAGCATAATCACAACCTGCTGTCTGTCTCTTGCGTTTCATAACTTGGTTCAAAGTTAACATGGATTTGTTTTCTCCTAGTACTACTGTGTGTGCCTTTGTAAAAGTACAAAACAGCCATAATACTATTTTGAAGAGCCAGGAATGTTTCCAAACAGTAGTTTCCCTCACCAGAGTTTTCTAGCTACGAACACAGCAAGAATCTGGCTCACTTCTCCTGCACCTGGCAGGAAAGGAGGATGAAGGCAGGGGGAGAAATGATCAGGGTATCTATCCAAAGGATCCAAGCATCCCATCATAGTTATCAGAATGGCGGAGAAGCTTCTGGCAAACTACATCATGTGGAACAAGGCCAAGGCTGTTTAAATCACCATCACATGGAATAGCCACACCTTAGTCATTTTCTGACTTACTTTAGTGTGCAACTGAAGTGCAGCATTAAAACGTTAGCTAATAATGATTGAGATCCTGTACAGAAAATAAATATAGACCTGAGAAAATAGCAATATTTAGTGTATTCCCAAGGCCAGTGTCTCTTCACATGCAGATAAATGAGATGGCAAGGAAGTGGTTCAAACCTATCACCCAAGAGTGGTGAATGGACTGCATCACTTCAGATGACTGGTTTCCCACCAGGGCTGTTTGCCAGGATGAAGGAGCACTTGCCCAAGTGCTGTTTGGTGGGCACCTCTCCTACAGCAGTGGGTTTCCCTGGTTGCAGGCTTCCCTGGCACAGGTGGGAGGGAACTGACCATTTTACATTTCTCACAATGCCCTGGAGTGCCCATTGTAGCCTTGCTCTGGGTCCTTCAGAGAAATTTAAAATAGCAGATTCCCTGGTCCAACTACCTTGTACAGGCACCCCAGTGACAGTGGGCTTTGCTAGGATTCTGGGGCCTGGTCTGATCTTCCTAACACCCCCCCTATAAATAAAGACTAGCACAGCAGGAAAGAGGAGTCTATCCTAGTTCTTTGCAGGAGGCGCTGGTTTTTAGGGAGCACTAAAACAATAAATCCTCCATGGTTGGGTCCTGCTAAGGCCCAGTCCCCAGTAGAGGCTCCATTACTTACAACAGAGGACTGGCCCTGCTCTTCCTCTTCCTTCTTGCTCTTGCTGCCTCTTTACCTGCGTCTGGAAGCGTGTCAGCAGCAGCAAAAGCAAGGAGAGTGAACAATGGCTTCCACTTGCCCTCTCCTTCTGGGCAATGGTGAAAACTGAGCCCAGAGGGAGAGGAGGACAACTGAATGGCCATTGCTCACAGTGCTAAGAAGCCAAATAAACTTGGAGCAACTTCTAGTGCCTAAGCCCCCCTCCCTCAAAAATCTTTGGAGCCAGCACTGTAATGGCTGTTGGGAAAGCTAGCTTCTTGCTGTTTTGACAATTGTTTCCCAGTACCAGCTGGTGTTTATTCTATTTTTACTACGATGCACAGATGTAAAGAGAAACAACTGGCTCTCTCAACATGACAGAATTTGCTTCTTTGTTTCTCGGTTTCAGCTCTAAAACAAACAAACCCAATCCTTTGAATACAGTGTTCCTAATATATTATGTTCTAGATGTGTGGAACAAATTGCAAAAAAAGCCAAGTACTAAGGACACGCATGCTTCCTGCTCATAGAATTCTAATTTGTTAAAAATCCCCCTGCTGTTGCTTTATTAGAAGCTCATGCAGATCTGACATAAACAGGTGGAAGCTGAAAGGTTTGTTTAGTGAAACAACTTCTTTTTTAAGCATATCTCAACCACTCTGAAGTATATTGCCACCTAACAGCAGAAATTCCAAATTTTAATGAGTAGTGATGTGCAGCATGAACTATTTCTAGTCAGATGTTTCTTATATAGTTTGTGAAATCGTTCTTGGCTATTGCCTTCCTGGAGATCTACAACATGCAGGGGCAAAAGCAGCTGAAAAGCAAAATGAGCTTTGACACTCTGTTCAGTTTAGTTTTGCGCTAAGGACTAATTGCCTAGTCAGGGAAGGGGAAGTGTAACATTTTTGTTAATATGCTTACCCGAGGGCCCTGATCACCTTGATCTCCCTGCAAAGTGGAAAGATGAGATGATAGTTTTAACACAGCATCTGTGTGCTAGCCCAGCTCTCTTAAATAATCTCACATCATACTGCTTCAATAGCCACCAGTTAACACCAGGAGGGCTTCCACTTATTGTGTTAGTGGCAACAGCATGCTGAGACTCACCTTCTCGCCTTTTGGACCAGGTGGGCCCTGAAAGAAACAAGAAAATATATTCATTAACAAATGATCGCTGGTGACGGTGAGCCAAAAATGTCTGGTTCTCACATCAATCAGGTGCCTTTAGACTGCAGGAGTGGGGAGGACAGTTGACTGAATGTTCTTCCATATAACAAGGTATTTGCTACCTGAGGTGAAGGACAAGATGGCGCCCTGCAAAATTACTTGTACAGAAGCCAACTAGACTTGTAATAATAATAATAATAATAATAATAATAATAATAATAATAATAATAATAATTCCCAAAGTAGCCTAGGGTAGCAAACATGCACGTGAGGAAGCAATTAAAACATATAAGAACATATTTGAAACATCTTAAAAGCAATTCCGATACAGTTGCAGACTTGGAAAGAACTCTGCTTGAAAGCCTTGTTAGAAGAGTAAGCACAAACAGACAACACAGGTGGCCCCCATCTACTATTTAATGGGAGGGAATACCGAACACTAAGGCCTGATTACTATACTCTATGAATCTTCTAATAGGATGGCATTTACAGGAGGCCCTGACCCGCAGAGTGATGTGATTGATTAGGTATATATGTTGAATTTTGCTTCAACACTGGTGATGGGATGACATCCTCCGCTATACCTGAGGCAAGCAGGCACAGATAGCTTGCATGGCACACACAGCTCTGTACTCCAACATGTCACTACCACTCTGTGCCCCCAGCACCTGCTGCTTCCCTCTATCTAATGGTAGAACCGGCCCTGATCCCTGCAGATTGAAAATTATCTTGTTGTGAAGGCTAGAGCCTAGGCACAGGCTTAGTGCTTCAACCATTGTTTGCAAAAAAACCACACAACCATGGCAGATTGACCCAGAAAATTGCATGCATAAACTAACAGGCTTATCATGCAAAACAGGACAGTGTGAAGGCAGAGCCTCCCAAAAATTGAATCTGCCCCCCTCCACACTACAAATCTGATTCCTCAGGGTGGTAGATATGCCACAAGCAAGATGAAAGAGGAGGAGCTAGATGCACCATAGTTGCATCATAATTAAACCCAACAAGTCAGATAGTACAGTGGGCTTCAACTTATGCTCATTTTGCACGCGTGATCGCAACCTTACATGGGTGGGAAATAAATAAGTAAATAACGGGAGAGTGCAGGGGGGGGGGAACCCGCCATTCCCTGCTCTCTGTTTATTTATTTCCCACCCGTGCCCCCAGAGGGTTTCCTTGTTTACTGTGCTCTGGGAAGGTCACAGGAGGGCCCAGTAAGCAGCCCTCTGCCTTGCAGAGGGACTGGTTCTGGGGGTTCTTGACTTTGCACGATTTTGCCTTTGCACATGGACTCCTAGAGCTGAATCCACGTATGTGGCAGACCAACCATGCTAATAAATAAACATTTTAAGCTTCGTCTTAAGGTGCATATCCTTAGCCATTTTAAAGGCCAATTCAGTGATTATTTTACTGCTGAAGTATCTTCAAGATAAGCCATCCTTGAATTGCTCCTAACATTTTACGAACACCGAACAAAGAGATGAAGAGGAATAATAATACAGTAGAACAGAACAGCAGAATAGCAATGTACACCTTCTGAGTGATTTGATTAACTTCATTGTGACTATTCATCTTCCCTAATCTCCGTGCTCAGTGGCATGCGTGCACTTGGACCATAAACTGCCTTGGCAAACATACCTAATGGAGATTCGGTTTTACGAATTTGCCACGAAAGCTGTCACTTAGCCTTCAGTGTGGCAAAGGAACTTTTCATTCTGAAATACTCCCTTTGTGTACAAAGAAGTCTTATTAAATGGGATGGCAGGGTGCAACACAGTGAGCAAAGATATTCTCTTTCATCCTGAGAATCTTGGATGCTATTCCCCTTTAGAGCATATCATCATTTTAACTATGCTTGACAAGCAAAATGGTAATGTTGTTGTTTGATACTTCTTGGATGCAGCCCATTTGCCCCAATTTTTCAGAGTTTATTCTTTTGCACTATTCCAGTAAACAGAAACCAAAGTCCAGGTCTTCAGTTCTCGACTCCTACTTCCCATATCGATTTTACATTACGCAGCCTTTGCCAACCTGGTTCCCTCCAGATGTTTTAGACTACAACTCACATCAACCTCAGCCAGAACAGTTCAGGCCCTATCCATAGGCCCTGTTCATGTGAACACAGTGGACGTTGTGGAGGGGGAGTCAGTCCAATGCAAGATGGTCATGTAAACCTCAGCACTATGGGCAGTAGGGATCAGGGTATGAAACTTCTTTCTTTCTTTCTTTCTTTCTTTCTTTCTTTCTTTGAATGTTTGATATAAAAATAAAAAAAAACATGTTCACAGTATAAATAACCCACCACTTTTTTATTAGGTTGCTGGATTAAGATGCCCACCTACTATTCATAATCGATAGATTCCCTGAACAGGATTTACTCAGATATTTGTCACCCTACAGGTAGCTATGCAATAGCAAATTATGATTTCTCTGTTTTATAGGTAAGAGATGTTTCAGATAATCCATTAATATTGTGCAAACACAAAACAGGTTTTTAAAGAGGCAGCAAAAGGACTTGAGGCAAATATTTTTTTTAACAATAGCTAAGGTAACTTTATTTCTGTTAACATTCATGCATGTTAAAATACTTTGCCCTTCCATCTTGTTCAGTAACAGGGTATACAATATTGTTTACACTGTGTTATTTTCATGAGCTAGGCTTTTATTTTACTCAAAGGAATACCTTAAATGTAAAACCCACATCCTTTGCCTTAAACATTCTGGCTGCAATCCAGAGATTCTCATGTGCAGAAGTGGTTTGTGTTCACACTTTTGCATGCAAGGATCTGCTCCATAGAACATATGGCCATTTTATCTGTGGCAGCACTGATCACCTGTTGAGAGGAGAGAATGGAATGAAAGTGCCTGGATTCAGTTCCCCCCTCCCTCAAACAGGTGATCCGCTGTGTGCGTGATGCAGCAACACCAGGTATGCATCTATGCCCCATTATAGCATCTTTTAACATGTGCAAGATACAATCCAGAGGTAATTCTCACAACGTATTGTCCATGTTCCTATTGAGTGATCGAATACAATCCTCTGCTGCTGAGATAAATAGTTCACAACTAACTAGAATGTGAACTGGTCCTATTCTTACTACTTCCAGAAATAATTCCTAACATACTTCCTAACCCCAATATCTGACCAGTGAGAGAATCCAGGAGTAGAGGCTGTGGTGTGACCAGTGAGAGAAAGAAGAAAGAAAAAAAGAAAAAAAAGAGAAAAAAAGAAAAGAAGAAAAAACAACAACCATATTTTCCATCTATGCTCCCCTTTACTTATATCTCTTCATCTCCTCCTCCCCTATTTGACTTCCACTTATCTCTCTCTCGGGTTCGTCAAACGCTATATTACAGTACTGCTTCCCCAGATTTCTTCTAGTATATAACCTAGGATATCCTATATATACGAATTCAACCTTCATCCATTCAATCAACTTAAAATAAATCCAAGCTGTTCATTACGAGATCTTAAAAGTAAACCCAGGATTTTATGGTGGGGCACTGTCTTTTCATGGATGTGAGGGCGATCTGGCTGCGACATCTGTCACCCCATTGATCGCCAGGGTTGGTTCGGCTGATCTGGCTGGCTAGGCGGGTGTCCCCTTCCTCCCTCACCGCTCCATGTGCGTCCCTTCCGAAGCTGCGCGCTCGGTGGAAGAGGACGACCTTCCCAGATAGAAGGAGTGTACCGTTCTTCGGTCAAGGGTATACGATAGCTGCGCTCCCCTGCTAGAACCTCCAAACAAAGAAATGTCAAAGTGATATTGGGTTGTGTGTGAGTAGAAGAAGCTTGTTTACAAGTTAATACTTCACCAAGTCTTTGACAGGCCCTGTTACTTGACCCTATGGAAGGGGTTCACTCATTTGGTTGCTCCCTGCCATTATACAAACCACTTGTTCATTTAATCTTAAACATATATACCTATTTCCCTTTGTCAGATACTGGAAAGCATGCTGATAGGATTCAATAGCAGGAGGAAGTTCAATTGACTAGGGTATAGCATTATTGTTAATATATATTCATGGCAGTCACCAGAAATGACTGCATTGAAATTCAGGAAGCACAACAATAAATCAACCAGCCACAAAGCTGTACGGGAAAGAAAGAAAGAGAGAATGAACCCCACACATACAACCAGTCTGAAAGGAATAAAAGGTCTGCCTTAGAATTTATAATAGAAGAAGCTGAGACTATGTTAAAAAATTTTTTTATCAAAGTACTCTGTCCCACCTTTCCACAGAAGACCAGTGTTTATTACAATGTCAAACTCTGCTAAGCTTGGAAAGTGAGCAACAGCTATAAACGGATTTATAACTTCACACCTTTCATTCTGCACTGAAGATTAAAGGGAGCATGAAGCGAAGTGGGGGGAAATGGGCAGGGGGGAGAGTGAACCAAATAGAGGCTGCCGAATTTCTCAAGTCAGCCCCACTTATCAGGTCACAGCCATGGAAAAAGATTGTTTCACTTTTTTTAAGGGTATTCTTGTGATGATATCTTTATTACTGAGCATTTTCTTCAATAGGTATGAATGTTTGACTGAGCTGCGCTGAGGGAGCCTGTTGGGCACGGGAAGCTTGATGCTAATCACAAGACTCAACCATATGGAAGCAATTAAAGCAGCCCAGAACTGGAAGGAAAATAGGAGCAGAGAGGAGGAGGAGGAGGAGGCTTAAAAAGACGACTGATCAAATCAAATGGAATTTAAGGCTTTTAAGATTGCCGGGATGAGGGAAGAATGTGCCTTTCCTAACGCAATGCAAAATTAAACATAGGCAAACAGCACCTCCTGCAAGTGGAAGCAATTAAATCCTTTGTGAGATCTTAACGTTTTCTTTACCGTCATATGCTTTCACTTACTCACTTTAGGTAAGCTGAAGTTCACAAAAGAATATTTAATTATTTTAGCCTAAATCTGAAAAGCTGAGCTTTCGTGTCACCAATTCTCTGGTTCCCATCCCAGTGGCGCAAGGAGATTCGCCTTCGGATCTGATGACCGACATCAGTTCTGTTTAGACTATCATGAGCCCTTCAGTGCTGTTGAGATCAGGCTTAGGTTGGCAGGTTCTGATTCAGGAGGAGGAGAGGGGAGGACTGCGTTGTAGGGATCTGGGTTGGAGTGGGGGAATTTTCCCTCCTCCCTGACTTCAGCTGCCTTGGAGGAGGGAGCAGGGGTGCTGACTCTGCCCCCTGCCCTTCCTGCAATGCAGAGTTCCTCATTGGAGGCTAGGAGGGCTTTCAACAGATGAGGTGGCAAGGCTGAGCAAGAGGCAGTTGAGGCTGAACAGGAGTATCATTGCCTAGAACCAGATGCCACCTTTGCAGACCCACCCACCTTGACAAAGCACATGCATGCAACCTTCACATTCCCACAAGGCAGGAGTGTCTAGCAACTGAGTGGGCCATGAAAATCTTTAAATTCTCAGTGGGGTGGTCAGGAAACTTCTTGTTGCATCCTTGTTGCTTCTAGCCAGTTCTGAACTTCTCTCCCTGCTCCTGAATTCTTGAATTGTGACTTGAGGTCTTTGTCAGCTGCTGCACCTGTACCAGCACTTGCCTGAATAATAATAATAAAAATCCTTCAGTAGCACCTTAAAGACCAACTAAGTTTTTGTTTTGGTATGAGCTTTTGTGTGCATGCACACTTCTTCAGATACAGTATCTGAAGAAGTGTATCTGTATCTGAAGAAGTGTGCATGCACACGAAAGCTCATACCAAAACAAAAACTTAGTTGGTCTTTAAGGTGCTACTGAAGGAATTTTTTTATTTTACTTCGACCCAGACCAACACGGCTACCTACCTGTAACCTGAATAATAATCTATTTCTTACTTTCAGGAGCCCCCGTCTGCGTGGTTTGGGTGGGAGCCAGGACACAGATGCTGGAATAATGTTTCAACTACAAGGGAGTTTACAGTTGTGTAAATGCAAAACAGGGTCCTCCAGTGTTAAATACACTTCCTGGCTTCAAATTCACAGCACAGAGGCAAGGTTCGAGCAGAGTATAAAATATATTTTTCCTTCTACTTGGCTAGATTGGCTAGGTGATGAGGAGTAGTGAGAGGCAGCAGTCAGAGAATCCCAAGGAAAACCTCAGAGGAGGAAGGCTCAAAGTCTGGCGATTGATGGTGGGACAAAGGGGAAAGATCAGAAGGAGAAAGGGGGGTACAAGATGAGGCAGAGGCAACAGGGTTTAGTGAGCAGAAAGAACCTGTGCCAGGGAGCAATTCAGACTCCGAGGCAGAAGCAGAGGAGAGAGGGCAATACAGGGAGAAGAAGAATACAGGGAGTCTGCCTCTCCTAATGTGACAAGCTCCCCTCTACCCTTGTCTCTAAGGATACAAAGAGTGATGCATAGAGCAGAACAGAGGTTAGAGATGCCCATATGCAGTTTAAAACTGCTTGGGAAACAACCCCCAAAGAATGCGCCTTAGAGGGGATTGAAGGTGGGGACCTGCCATCAGTCTTGGCAACGGATGGGGCAAGACTTACTGGGAAATCTGCTTCTTGCTTGCTGGCCTGTGCCTGACTCCTGCCCTAACACGTACACCCATGTGTCATCTCTAGATGAATCTTCTTGTATCTACCAACTGTGCACCAAACGAAGGCACATACAACACGTTTGGGTAGGGTTTCCATATTTCAAAAAGTAAAAAACGCCACAAAAAGGGGTAGACGGCATTCCCAGTGACTTCCCAACAGCTATGGAAATGCTCCATGTAAAAGGTCTATTGTGCCTTTTTATTTGACCTCTAACTTTTAGGAGCTTGGTTAAGAAGCTTCCATCTGCATCCCCTAATGGCACCCAGCAGCTCATGATTCTTAGGCACTCACAAGTAATTGCAAGCCCTAAGCGAAGGTGGAGGAAACCTGAGGAAGGATAAGATGCTCCCAATGGGATCCGTGGAAGGACTTTGGGGGTCGAGCATGCTGGTTGTGATGCAACCTGACACAAAGGAAGCCTGGCAGGGAAGGAAGAGCTGTACTAGCAGCTAGGGCAGACATCGGCAACCTCCGGCCCATGGGCCAGATGCAGCCCATGGAGGCCGTTTATCCGGCCCATGAGCCACCCGGTCACCGAGCTGCCCACTTGGTAAGTCCCCGTGCCCCGCCACGTTAAACCGGCGCAGTGCAGCGCGGGGACTCGCCAAATGGTGCCCAGATACCCGAAATCGCTTCTGCACATGTCAGGGCATGTGCAGAAGCGATTTCCAGTGCCGCGCTGCCCATGCCCAGATGCCCAAAATCGCTTCTGCGCATTTCAGGGCATGCACAGAAGCAATTTCCGGCACTCCGAAAATGGGCAGCGCAGCACCGGAAATTGCTTCTGCGCCTGTCCGGCGCCTGTCCAGCTCACAAACCAACGTCAGTGGAAATGACGTTTCTGGCCCACGGCCAGAAAATGTTGCTAACGCCTGAGCTAGGGGAAAACTCCATATGGGTGCACTTTGCTAGCAGGATTGCTCCCAAAGAGCTTGGACATCAGTGACATTTTAATTGCTTTAATCAGATGTTAACTCAATTATTTTATATTTATGTTTTCAAAAAAATGTACCTTTTCAACTCCAAAGTTTAAAGGTTGAAGAGATTAAGACTGTTGTAAAACAACCAATAAGCTATATAATAAGCTGTATTACTTTCACACACACACCTTTGTAAAGTTGGGAAAATAATATGAAATAAAACATTAGAACAAACAACAGATAAATAAGGTGCTCACTTGCAACCAGCTTTCCATTTTTGCCAGAGAAACCAGCTCTGAGGCGACAAGGGGAGATATAGTGTGGCTTACATATGGAGATGAAATTCTTGGCTGGGAGAGGCTAAAATAAAATGGGTTCATAACAATGTTAATGGAAAAATGGCATTTCACTGAATGTATTGGATGAAGGAGCTGATGGTATCAATACTGAACTGGAAGATACTTCATAGGAGAAATTGCAAAAGCTTTAGAGGTTAGGATACAAATTGAAAAATGGCACTGGTAAAATGGGAACACTGAATATTACATGTTAGAAAGGAGAAGAAAGCGAACACACTTCTAAGGATCTAGAAATGATAACACTGGCAAATCTCAAATTGAACCTTGTTCAAGGCCCCCAAAAAGAGAGGAGGGAGGGAGTGTTCATGTGTGATTTATAAATGCAATTTTGGAATTAATAACCATAACATAATATGATTAACAAAATAGATTTTAGTGTCATACAACTGAACATCAGTTAGGTCTCAGCTAGAAATCTATGTCCACGTACAAACTGGAGAACGTAATTGTTCATCAAGCAGGGACAATGTATTAAAGTTAACTATACAGTACAAATATTTGGATTGCATCACTTTATTCATAAGGTAATCAAGAAACTTTAAAAAAGAAGATGGAATGAACCTTTGATTAGAAAACCTAAGGATGAGTGCAAACTCACTGCTTTTTCATAGTAATGGCTGTGGGTTGCCTCCATGTACAGCCCCTCAACCAGGTGTAAGTTTGCTGTGTTGTAAGTTCATGAGATCCAGTACAATATATGCAACCACTGAGCCAGCCTCTCAGTTTTTTCCTCATATGCAAAATGTTAAGAGCTGAACACAGATAGTAAAACTCGAAGTAGAGTTGAAAGAGAGTACGATACAGCATGATAATTGCTCCCTTCTCCATTGTGGGATCCTTTTGCATTGCCAGACTGAAATATTACTGTCCCTCTATCTGCTATCAATGCTTCTCTGCACAAATGTTTTCCAGGTTTCTTTCCACAGTTTTTAATTTTAAGATTCTGTGCAATTTTCCAGATGTATTTATTGATTGCTTTTTCCAAAGCTGAACCCTTATTATTTCCTGCCTATACTGAGACATAAGCCCTTGTTATTTTAAATATCTCATTGTTCTCGCTGATTTTAAGATAAGCTCCTGGTGACTTGGTTCTGTTTATTCAACATCTACAAGTCAGATCATGAGGAACCTTTACTAAAAAAAAAAAAGTTTGCACTGAAGGCTCTCCTCTTTCAATGCCCATGCTGAAAGTAGTGGTGGTTGGTGGGTTCCTGAGAAAACCCTGAATTGTGAGAAAAAAATATTATCAGAATGTTTTGCTGCTGCTTGGGTGATCCCAGTCAACCAGGAATCACACAATGAACAGGATGACAACACTGTAGATAGGATGGCAAAGACACTACAAAGCCAACCAGATTGGACTAGACATTACCAAGCATAAACAGTTCAGAGACAATTGAGAATGAGGGCAATGATTTTTGGACAGGTCTCGTGGAGGATCCCAGTCAATTGGGACTGAAACTACACAATGTGATGTAGCTAATTCATTTCTTCTTTTCTATTGCAATCACCAAAAGAAAAATTGGTGATTTTCAATGATACAAAAATACTAATATTCATAAGGAATGGGGCTTTGGGGCTAAAGGATACTATCAGATAGAGCTTGTACCTGCCTACTATAACAGCATTCATTTGCAGTGCTGTGATAGTTTTAAGAGAAACTTGCATCCTTGGGATATCTCAAAGCTATTTGAAGATTTAGATCCATGTGAAAAAACGCTCACAGAGGCCTTCAGATGAGAATGCAGCTGACTTGCCGGAGCAACTAACAGACCTGTAGCCAAAATTATTGTGGAATTCCCTTGGCCCATGATTCCAAGCAAAGGAAGCCTGGGTTCACTGCCCAATACTGCCTGTAGCTTTCTTTCCTGAAATTCCAAAATAGAGTCTGTGGGACTTTTGCTGGTATCCAGAATGCCCGGCAAGTATTCTGTTCTAATTTTCAGCAGATCACCTATTCCAGGGTTGGATAATCTGCTTTACAGGTGAAGAACCAACCAAATCTAAATGGTACTGAATTGAAGGCATACTGGCGAAGGAGCAATTGGAAGCACAATCTAAGGCTCAAAGTTGTTTCTCTGCAACCATGGCTACATCTGTCCAATACCTGACATCACATACATGCTCTATAATTAAAGTTACTACTATCTATTGTTATTATCCAGATACAGCAACCAAAGAAGCAAATATAAAATGGTAGGGGTGAGTAAGAGGTGAGAGAGAGGAGAGAGCATCTGTAACAAATACATAAAGAGAGGAATTAGATCTGGCTAATTTCATACACATACCATTTCTAGAAGGGCATTTGGAAAGGACTGGAAAGGGGATGAAAAAGAGAGAGATGAAGATTTGACAACTTCAACACTCGTTTAACTGAGAAGAGAATATATCAATCAAGTTCTATTGCACTAGTGATAGAGAGGCTTCTAAGCTTATTTTCAGCTCAGTTATCCCAAGATAGAAATCGCTTGACTTTAATGCTCAATTTAACCTCCTCTTCAAAGCATGTACAGCAACAGAATTTCAGACTTTTGCCTTTGGGAAGACTCTCTGCTCATGCCAACACTGATATCCTGGCTCCTAAGGGAGCAGGTGGAAAGAGCCAATGTTACTGGCACCATGGCCCTTGTTCAGTTAAGAAAAAAAGTCGTTATTGACCAGGGCTTTAAATAGGTGATATTCACTCTCCATATGCTCAGGAAAGTGGCTTCAGTATCCAAAGGCAGATTAGCCAAATATGATTATGACTATAGGAAAGCTGTACTTAATGTACTAGCACCACCAAATAATGCTAATGCCACAAGAAATCTCCTCTGGTTTGAAACATTTATTTGCCCTGAATTTACTCAATGGCATTAGGTAAGACGGATGAAGGGTGGTACAGTGGTACCTCAGGTTACAGACACTTCAGGTTACAGACACTTCAGGTGACAGACACTTCAGGTTACAGACTCCGCTAACCCAGAAATAGTACCTCGGGTAAAGAACTTTGCTTCAGGATGAGAACAGAAATTGCGCGGGGGCGGCACAGTGGCAGCGGGAGGCCCCATTAGCTAAAGTGGTACCTCAGGTTAAGAACAGTTTCAGGTTAAGAACAGACCTCCAGAATGAATTAAGTTCTTAATCAGAGGTACCCTGTATACAAATAAATAATATAATAAAATATCCTAGAAATGACACTATACTCAGCACTGCCTTGTGCTTGTAGTCTTTCTGCAAGCAATATACTTTTCCACTACTTTATTTTTTTTTGCATTTTAGTGTATTAAGACAAACAGGATGTATTGTTCTCCTATGCACCAAACTGCAGAAACTTCCCTTTGTGTAGTTTCCTACTTCAGAGCATATTTTGGTTCCCTGAAGTTAACATTTATATCACTTCTGAACTCTACTATGACTTTATATTCTTTTAAGAATGTTTAAAAACAAAAACAAACCAGAAATGGTTTCCTCTGGCAATATCCACAAATACCACTATAAAATTTGATTGTAAAAGAGGTGATGGTTTGTATCCCCAAGTCATAACTGGTCTGTAGGCCAATAGTAGCAGTAAAATATTGATATGAAGCAATAGTTTTGTAAAATATTTCCCAAGGGACTGAATTTCTGAGATGGTAATGTAAAACACAACCAAAGTGTAGAATTCCCCCACCCCACTTCCCATGTCCTTGCTACAATTTGTTTTCATAGGAAATACCAATAATTGAGATGCTGGTCTGCAATATTTGGTTGTCAAAATATCACCTATACAATATTATGACATTTTGAACTCTACAAAGGAATATGTGGTTTTAAAATTACTCTTGAGGGCCTGTCATTCCTTTATTTCCACCCACCCTCATAAGCTCACAAGCCTGCAAATTTATCACCTACTTGTGTTGCAGCCTCAAACACAGTACAAGTGAAATGTAAATCTACAAATGCTGGGTGCAATCCAGCTAAAGTTAAGCATTTTGAAACCCTAGTTGGTTTCCATTGGTACGTCCCCCAGTCTTGTGAGAATTTCAAGGACTTATGCCATGTATTTATAAATGTGAGATGCTGGGATTCAACCTTGCCTGGAAATCATGCCAATGTCCTGTACAGAAGACCATGGCATCCCGTACATATTTATATACATTGTATCATTTATGTGGCAAGAAACTCCTAAAGTCTGTAACCACAATGGTTTGAGTACTGTATAATATGTATTTTTCTGTTTCAAATGATACAATCTGCCACAAATGTTTGCAAAAGCAAACTCAGGGCTTATCCACACTTCCCCTTCCTTTGTGCATTCCAGGCACGTTAAAGCTTCATGTCCAAGTGTCTTTCTTGTTTTAAGCTCCAGACTTGTCCCCATGAAAACCTGCTCTTTAAAACAGAATTGGGGCAATCTGCAAACTGTGGAAAACCCGAATTGCTGTTTGTTGCACTTCAGCTTTAAAGAGAAGATTTCCACACCCTGGGGCAAAAACCCTGCCCAACACAAACCCTGAAGGGCTGTTGCATCCAGACATTACTGTGTCAGGACTGGAGGTCACCAAACCAGATGCCTGAGTTCTTGGCCAGCTCTCAGACGAGCAGAAAATATGGTAAGCTAGGCAAGAATTTCAGAACTGCTGAAGTGAAGTGAACATGCTACCTGCATGATTATTTGTTACTACTGTATGTATTTTTGTGTTTTTATACTGCAAACCTCCCTGTCAAGGGCGTACCCACCATGGGGCAAGTTAGGGCAGCTGCCCTACTCTAGAAGCCAGCTGCCCCCCCCACAAGGGCGTACCCACCGCGGGGCAAGTGGGGGCCGCAGGCTGCCCCTCCCTAGAAGCAGGGCTGGTGGGCAGAGGTGGAGCACAGCCTGGCAGAGCGCGAGTTCGCCATTCCCGCCGCGCCACACCCTCCCTCCAGCTCCCCGGTGCGCCCTCAGGCAAGGCCAAGCACGGCGGGGAACCAGGGAGCGCGGCGCGGTGGGCGGGAACGCCAAACTCGCGCTCCGCTGGGCTGGGCTCCGCCTCCGCCCACCAGCCCTGCTTCTAGGGAGGGGCACAGCCCGGCGGAGCGCGAGTTCGCCGTTCCCGCCCGCCGCGCTGCGCCCTCCCTCCAGCTCCCCGTCGCGCCCTCAGGCAAGGCCAAGCGCGGCGGGGAACCAGAGAGCGCGGCGCGGCGAGCGGGAACGCCAAACTCGCGCTCCGCTGGGCTGGGCTGGGCTCTGTCTCCACCCACCAGCCCTGCTTCTAGGGAGGGGCACAGCCCAGCGGAGCGCGAGTTTGCCGTTCCCGCCCGTCGCGCCGCGCTCTCCCTCCAGCTCCCCGTCACGCCCTAAGGCAAAGCCATGCACGGCGGAGAACCAGGGAGTGCGGCAGGGGAGCCTTCCTGCCCTGGCGAACTCCTGCCTTGCTGCCCCCTTTCCTGGCGCAGCGGCGGCTGCACTATTGCCGGCGCCTCCCCAGCTTTCCTCTCTGTGACAAAGGCGCCCGCCTTTGGCCAGGGTCTTTTCGATTGGGCCATCGCGAGGCAGCGGGAGGAGCTTGGCTCCGTCATCTGCCCGCATGCAAAACCGTGCAGGGGTCGGCAGTTGCTGAGAACAGGGTCGCAAGGAGAGAGGGGCGTCTGCGCGGTTCCAGATCTCTCTTTCTCTCTCTCTCTCTCAATCTCCCAGCTGGAGGGAGGTCGCGCCACGGTGCGCTCTGTCGGGCTGTGCTCCGCCTCTGCCCATCAGCCCGGCGCCTCTGACTGCACTTTCCCCGCCCACTTTGTGGCCCCTCCCCTTGCCCCCCCCTAGTTTTGATCCTGGGTACGCCCATGCTCCCTGTGATTCCTGGATGAAGCGGAGTATAGAAATTTAATAAATAATATTATAATAGATGTCAGACTACTCCGAAAGAGAAGGAAGCACATGGAAGAACCTGTCCAGGTCAGGGCCTGATGAAGAGCCAGGTAGAGGTGGAGCCTCCAGCTCTTGTATAAGCTCCCAGTGTGACCTAGTTCATTGCTGAAGCAACAGCTCTCTTCCCAAGTTGCAGGCATCCTGAACTGCAGAAATGGACATTAATCATCATGAGAACAAAGGCTTAGCTGAAACAGTCAATCTTTTATTCAACAGCATCAGTTATGGAGCAAGAACTTTCTGACTGTAAGATCTGTTCAGCATTGGAACGGTCTCCCTCGGGAGGTTGTGGACTCTCCTTCACTGGAGGTTTTTAAGCAGAGGTTGGATGGCCATCTGTCGTGGATGCTTTAGCTGAGATTCCTGCATTGCAGGCTGTTGAACTAGATGACCCTTGGGGTCCCTTCCTACTCTACAATTCTATGTTTCTAAGTTCTGACCAACGGAGAGGGAAAACCAACTTCCTACTGGGCTCCAATGCTGCTGAGTAGGCATGGAGGTGATGAGTATCTTTGCCTTCACACTGAATAGTACCTGCAGAGGGACAAGAAAGAAATAGGAATAATAGTGAGTAATGGCTAGCAGCTCAAAAAACAAACAAACAAAAACAAAACCTTTCATTGAAGGGTGCATGAATAAGTGAGAGAGGGTGCTATCTTCCAGGTCAGCCTCTGCCAACCTGTGGCCCACCAGATATTGTTGGACTAGATCATTCCAGACCATTCGCCATGCTGTTTGGGCTCATGGGAGTTTTATCTGGAGGACCCCAAGCTGAGGTCTTGATTAAGGGCTTTCTGCTCCCACACACTGCAACCTAGTTTTCCATTGGCAGTCCTTTTTTGGGGTGTTTCATTGGCTGGGAGAGATAGTGGGGGAAATCCATTAGAAGGCTTTCATCAGCAGAACAGAAAGGGAAGGCTTTTTCAGCTATCCCCTCTCTCCTGCCCTTTCTAAATCATATCCAAAAGGCCCCCAAACCCTCTGCAGCAGATTGGAGAGGGCATGGGAAAATAGCCAAGAATGAATTCCCTTCTCATTCTGCTGACAGAGGATTTCTATCAGTGGCACGACACCATTTAACTCAACCTCAAATTGACCAAGACAATAATCATCCATTAAATAATGGTTTTGGCAATGCTGCCTATTTCTTTTGCTTCGTGTCCCTTGATTCTAATTCTGCAAAGACAAACATGTTTTTGGCCAGCAGTGGCAACAGTGGAAAACAAGAGAGCTTTGCATTCACTGAGTTGACTATGCTTCCCATTGCCTTCACTGGTACATGCTAGAATCTTATTTGAATTCAGGAGGTTGCTGACCCCATTATTGAAAACTGTGTTCTCTGCATAGCTTAACCTGTTCAGTGAGAGAAGACTGCATAGTTAATGCACACTTTCTCCAGAACTGCATATTGGTGTGTTTGGTAACTCTGCTCTGCATCTCCTTTGTTTGGGGCATTTGGGGGCAGGGATGGAGGAGGTATAGATGTCACAAACTGAAGCATGGGTTCCCCCATCTGATTCCTGTCTTGCTTACCTCTGTGAAGTGCTTTATCCTTGCAGAAGTGCAGCTGAGATCCCTGGTGGGTGCTGAGGTCAGAAGTCCTGTGGCAGGGAAGCCTGTAAGGTTTCTGAGATGATGTGTTTTTCAGCTGCCCAGCTTTTGTTTTTTATTCTCCCTGGTGACTGGTTGGCTGGCTGTTCGTGCAAAGTGCTCCTTCATCAAGGTTATACCGGACAGACATAAAGGCAGAGTGCCCTCGTGTCACAGATCTTGAAATATGTGAGCAATGGAGCTGTGGTCTCTGGCTGCAGCTTCTGTACTTCTGGTAGTGTGCTGTGGAATTGGCTCCCGAGTTAACTGGAATTCTCCACTGTGGTAGGAGTTGCAAGGAAGGGATGCAGTCATCTGATTCCACAGTAGTGTTTTCACTTGCAACTTCTCTTAGAGGTGTAAAATTAGGCCATTGCTAGGAGCATAGGATCCCTACAACTGCTACTCCTTCTCCTCTGTACCCCAATGACAACCATTTTTATCCACTGCATTGCAATAGCCTCATACTGGCAAAAGGACATTGCTGCACTAGTGTTTGGTTTGGTCTTTCACAAGCAGAAATGCTGTGTTCTGCTGGTGCACAACGTTTGGGTGTGATTAAATCCTGTTCAGCAAGTGAATGGTGTGGAGTAAGATTGTTCTATCATCTATTTATCTATCTATCTATCATCTGTTTCAGCTGTTGTCAAGTGTTCAAAATTTTAATTCCTGACACCTCTGTTTTATTGTGTTGAATTATGTTTATGAATGGAGGGAATTTTGCTGTACAAAGTTTTCACAGTGGCAAGCTGATATTTATTATTGCTAATGTTTTGTCCTGTTGTTGCATATTTTTTCTTCCGTTAATGTATATTATTTCATTTCATCTGCTAACTACCATAGGCAAGGTGGTATATAAAAACACATAAATAACAATGGCTGTGTGAATTAGTACAGAAACTGTTTTAATGAGCTAAACTGGGTGATTTCAAATACTGGACAAGGAAATTCTTAAAGCTTTTTGACACAATTTTTGGATAAAGCATTTGCATTAAATAAGCCCAAATGTCATTCATTCACACTGTATCCTCAGCATAAAAATGAAGGGGTAGGGGGGTGGGGAGGTACGTACAGAGAAACCTAATCCTTTTCAAGAAACAAAAAAACCATATCATTTAAAGACTTTGGCAAAAAATCCACAGTACTGTTTTGCTTTTTTACTGCCAGCAGTTTAACAGAAACAGGAGATTTCATGGAAAATATTATAGTTTGAAATACATACACCATTTTATTGTACCAAAATAGTGAAAAACTAAACAAAAGCCTTAATCCAGAACTACAATTCAATGGTTTTAATTATTTATTGTAAAGTTGCTTTGCTTTAAAGGGACAGTTGTCAGGGAAACAGTATAACAAAAAAAGATTCAAGATGAAAATGGACACTGAAGTTTCCTTTACATTTTCACCTTTCATTCTCTATATGTGTTGAACAGATATAGGAAACACTCCATAAAAACAAGACTAGCAAAGAAACAATTGTCAGTGAAAGAATTAAGTTTCTGTTCTACCATCCTCTTGCCCTGTTTTCAACAAATATTAGCACACAAATCTGTCTTGTTACCAGTTGGTCTATCTCACAAAGTACATCAGGGAAGAGGGAAGGAAGGTTGTGGTCCAGAACTAAAATCAATGCACAATTATTGTGTATTTATTATTTTTATTCCTGTCATTGGATTTTGGTTCCTACCCCCACCCCTCAAATACCCGGAGCCACTAGAAACTGTACAAAATTAAACAGGCTTTCTCCATAGCCTTACAAACACTTCATTTGCTCTCTGTAAGGCTGAATGTGGGATTGAGGGCATTTCTGCAGTCCTATATCATAATACTCCTTTTGGACCCAGGTGGCACTGTGGTTAAAACCACTGAGCCCTAGTACTTGCTGATCAGAAGGTCGGCGGTTTGAATCCCTGTGACGGGGTGAGCTCCCGTTGCTTGGTCCCAGCTCCTGCCAACCTAGCAGTTCGAAAGCACATAAAAATGCAAGTAGATAAATAGGAACCGCTATAGCAGGAAGGTAAACGGCGTTTCCATGTGCTGCTCTGGTTTGCCAGAAGCGGCTTTGTCATGCTGGCCACATGACCTGGAAGCTATACACCAGCTCCCTCGGCCAATAATGCGAGATGAGCGCACAACCCCAGAGTCGGTCACGACTGGACCTAATGGTCAGGGGTCCCTTTACCTTTACCTAGGGGCAGAGGGAGAGAGACAGAGAGACATACACACTGAGACACAGGAAAAAGAGACATCAGTTACCCTAGCCCCTTTTAAAAGCTGGATAAATATATGCTCCCTTGTAGGATATGGTGAGCACACTTAAACTACAATGAATGCATGACATCAACTTCATGAGATATGAAACTGATTAGGAGATGTGACACTCCTATATTTTGATGTATACCAGCCACACCATCCAGAACTGATGCAGGGAACATTTATATGGTATTTTAAATGTGCTTATGGGAGGGGGGGGGTTGCTGCTTTGCTTTTGTTTTATTATGTATTTTTTTTGTTCTCATTTTGAATTTTTACATTGTGAACTTTTCCTGTGATCTTCAACTGAAGGGCAATCTACAAAGTTAAAGGAGGAGGAGGAGGAGGAGGAGAATTTCCACTGGCATTGGAATTGTTGTGTTACTAGCATAGGAAAAAGGTAAAGGTAAAGGATCCCTAACAGCTAAGTCCAGTCAAGGGTGACTATGGGGTGTGGCACTCGTCTTGCTTCAGGCTGAGGAAGCCAGCGTTTCTTCACAGACAACTTTCCAGGTCATGTGGCCAGCATGACTAAACCATTTCTGGTGCAATGGAGTGCTGTGACAGATATGGGGCGCACGGAAACACTGTTTACCTTCCCACCACAGCAGTACCTACGTATTTATGTATCTATTTGCACTGGCGTGCTTTCAAACTGCTAGGTTGGCAGAAACTGGGACAGGGCAATGGGAGCTCACCCCCATTGCGTGGATTCCTATGCTCATTATAATGTACTTTTGTTAAGGTTAGAGAACTCCCATTGTGTGAAAGGACCAACATGCTCCTTTTATTTGTTTGTTTTAAAGAAAAGAAAAACCCAAAGTAAGCATTGATAAATATAAACAAATAAATATCCTTTCTCAAAGAGAATCATACAAGTGTTTAAATGTTAATAATTAAAAACCTGAACTCAAGGGCCTCCACTATGTCATCATAGTGGACTAACATTTGCCCTCTATGTGAGCCACACAACATTACTGAACCCAATGGAATGCACAAGTCCCGCTAAGTGCTTGAATGTGGCTACAGTTCTCAAAATTTATTAGCTGGTGAAGGAAACACTGCTAGCCAAAGCCATGTTTCAAGAAAGTTGTTAACGTGAGTCAAACCTCATACGAGAACTTCAGTTTTATTTTAACAAAAGCCTGATGTGGTTTTGATCACTGCCTGCTACTCCTCCATTCTCCTTCTGGTAACCCCTCAACAACCCCCTCCCCACCCTGTAACTTCCATACAATTTATTCCCCAGTGCTTTTCTTTTACATGTCTGACCCAGGACATTCTCTCTCTTTTTGGATGAATTCACATTTATTTAATTATGCTCCAAGCTGGGCTATTCTTAAACAAAGCAGACATCAGTCCCGGGCTTGCATATAATTAATCAAAGTGGCCAATGTTATCCTAAGTAACTGAAGGCTTCCTGGATTACAGCAGCATTATTAGCATGTGATTAATAAGCAGTTAATGCAAACCAGCTCCCGCAACACATTTGTTAAGATATTTTATCTAACTTCAAAGTTCTGTGACAAAGTTCCAAGCCATAGTTAAGAGACCTGCTTTATTTAGTAATACATTGTTAAAAGCACCATCTGGTCAAACAGCTGATAGAACTCAAGCATATGGGGCCCCCCAGTTGTTTCTTCTGGGAAATATATGTGGCCTACTGTATTGTGTAATGATAGCAATTTTCAACTAACCAGACCAAACTTGCAATATCAGTTTTGTTCCATGTGGTACTTTGCTACTATTGCAATAAAGGAATATGTTGGTGATGAGACTAAAATTGCAAGTACCTGTAATAAGCTAATAGCAAACTCAGGGGCTGACTTACTGCAACTTTGTAGCCAATGCAGGGTTACTGAGAAGCAAGAGGAGAGGAACCTTGCAAGGAACACCCCGCCCCCAACCAGGAAAAAAATCCATCTCCCACAAAGCAGCCCTTGCCCCCAAATAGGGAAGACTGAGCATACGTAGAGGCCACAGTGTCTGATGGAGGCCAGAGGTGAGCAGAATGGGAAGGAACATCACAAAAAAGACACAGCTGTCTGGCATACTCAACAGGAACAATATGTACTGCTAGTGCTACATTTTGCTGTACGTTCCACTAGTATGCATAATAATTTAAGATTAACACTTACTTGAGGACCAGGTTGACCCTGCAAAGGAAAGGAAAGGAAAGGAGTTAGAAAAGGTCTAAACTTGGTTTCCTCCCCACCCCTTCCCCAAACCCACAAGGCATTGAGCATCAGGTGAAATGCACCCTCTATAAATACAAAAGCTCCACAGCTGAAAGCTCATAGCCTAAATATACTTGGTTAGAATGCCAATTAGTGAATTAGTTAAAAGTAACAGATCCATAATGGGAGTGACAGAATTATTTGAAGAAGGAATTTCAGTTAAGAAGCTTCTTAAGTTCTTACAGCATCTAGTTAGTTAGGTGCAAGCCAGAAGCAAATTTGGTATATAATGTGAGTTGAAGAAGCTGTGCAATTTTATTTTCGAAATGGGCTGCTAATGACTTACGTAAAATTAATGTGTCCAACAGACAAAGTTGGAAGAAAAACAGCCATTTCCAACTACTTGTGATTCCCACTGCATGCACGGTACAATCCTTAAACCACAATACTTCTGAAGTAGGGTCACCAGCTAATAATGGATTTTGGTAAGACTGCTTGAGAGGAGGCCCTAAATGAAGAATTCGATAAATACAGGGTTGAATCCAGAATTAAGTGTGAATAAAGAAACTGGTGAAAGCTGACTTCCCTGCTTTTCTCCACCATACAGCACCCTCCCCACTGAAAATGCTCTACTAAGTGTCAAGTGGGAGAATGGACTGTGCCAAACAGGGTGAGCTTTTTTGTGCCATATGTGGAAAGGAGAAAGAGTGGGGAGTACTTGAAAGTCAAGTGAAGGCACCCCCTTAAATGAGAAGTCACACAGAGAGAGAAACAAAAAGCTGCACTCCCATCACTTGGCCCGCCAATGGTGAAACGACAGAGCAATGGATTTGTCATTGGCTCAGCCAGCAGATCTCCTTCCCCACCCCAAAGCATAAAGCTAACTCTGCTAGATTTTTAAACAGCCCCACTACCTCTTCAATTGTACCCTTAGGACACCGCAATATTTAAAACTTGCAAAACTGCTCATAGAATGTCAACCCATCCTCAAACGACTCCATACTGTTTATGTACGTATATATTTATACATACATGTCTGTTTGCATTCAAGGCCTATAATGAGGATACATTTCAGTCTTCTGCATTGCAGACTTTCCCTGCTGGAGAACCTTGTGTTGTCCATAATGCACTAGAATTATTAAACTTTTTTTCTTTTAAAGGAACTTACAATAAAAGAAACTGTGTATTATGTTACACAAAAAAAACCCCCAATAACAATGGAAAAACATCTATAACAGTTGAATCAGATACCCTACTACATAATTTGGTCTCACATTCTTGTATAAAGCAGCCCCTTTCCATTTCAAACATACTTTCATTACACACTCCCTATTTCATCCATAATGCTCATGTTAGTTTACTTAAGACAGCTGTATCCCTTAATTCTACATACCATTCTCTTAATTTAGGTATTTGTGGAGTCCTCCAATATCTGACATAAATTAAATCTGGCTGTTTTAATCAGGGCTGTTCCAAGACATTTTTGCTGCCTGAGGCAACAAGATGGCAGCCTCCACCATTCCATGTACAAAAACCAACAACTGGTGATGGGAAGCAGTCTTCCATGGCAACCGAGGGCTAGCTTAGGAAGTAAAATATGATCTGCATGGGCCAAATAGATCTGTATGCCCTCTACCCCTTTGCTGCCTGCAGGGTGCCTCACTTTGCCAAATAGTAGGACCAACCTTAAGGTAAAGGTAAAGAGACCCTTACCATTAGTTCCAGTCGTGACCGACTCTGGGGTTGCGGCGCTCATCTCGCGTTATTGGCTAAGGGAGCCAGTGTACAGCTTCCAGATCATATAGTCAGCATGACAAAGCCACTTCTGGCGAACCAGAGCAGCGCACGGAAACGCCGTTTACCTTCCCGCTGTAGCGGTACCTATTTATCTACTTGCACTTTGACGTGCTTTCAAACTGCTAGGTTGGCAGGAGCTGGGACCGAGCAACGGGAGCTCACCCCGTCACAGGGATTCAAACCACCGACCTTCTGATTGGCAAGCCCTAGGCTCAGTGGTTTAACCCACAGCGCCACCCGCATCCCACAACCAACCTTAGCTACAGTCATATGGAACAAAGCCCCTTTTTATCACTATCAATATTGTTACCAATAATACTATGGTTTCTAACCCCAGTCTTCCAAAATATTATTTTTTTGCTTTCTGAATGTGCCTCCAGAAATTTCTTGTGTAACTACAGGACCACCACCAATGGACTATTTTATCAAACTGAATTCCCACTACTGTAGGTATTGTTTTAATTCATGAATTGTTGCAGCCTTAATTCTTACTGGGAGTCCAATTTCATTTACCAACTGAAATTTATTTAAACTAAATCTGACTTCTGAAAATCCCGCTGGATTTTTACTGTCTTGCACAGAACCACAAACTGCTGGCCAAACATTTTGATAACTGTGAGACAGGACAAAAACCAGCTTCTGGTCTTGGACTTGTAGTGCCTCACCAGGACATAATGGCAGCATTGCCAAGTAAGATAAATTAAGCAGACACAAAGATGCAAAAGTTTAAATTCTATAGTTCCAGCTCATTATATGGTTGCTATATTATTTAATAGGTGACAGTAAAATCCAATTTTTAGCAAAGTGCAACATTCTGTTTTAAGACATTTCCATTGCTTAAGAGACAGAGAGAAGAGGAGATGGAAGAGGGGTGTCTTTTGCACACACACATGCAGGTAGACACACACAATCAATTTTAGATCATTTTTTTAAAAAACTGCTACTGTACTGTAGTTAATTTTCATTACTTTCATATATGTTCTATTAATTTTCAAAGGCTGAAGAATTACATGAAAGCATACTGCTCTATACTTCCTTGCACCATGACATCCCTCAAAAACATACACATTGCAACCCCAGCTGAGAGAAAAATTATATATGCCCAGTGCTGGATTTCCCCACCATAGATTATTAAAATATATAAATGTTTCTATTAGGAAGGGGGGTGGGGAGAGAGAGAGAGAATTTTGTAAGAGCTCAGAAGGCATTTTGCTGAGACCAGAATATAGCTATTGTTATGAGTTTAGATGCCTGGCGTGCTATGGTCCATGGGGTCACGAAGAGTCGGACACGACTAAACGACTAAGCAACAACAAATGAGTTTAGAGGTGGAGTAGGCTGCAAGACAAGACTCTTCTAATGCCTACACACACACCCCACCTTTCTAATTCCTGGATCCAACATGCATTCAATTGCTGGAATAGCTAGGCAAGCCTGGTAATGGCCCGCTATGTATGAGTTGTTAAGGTGACAAAGGGTGTAGCTCTGTGCCACAGGGCAAATGGGTGGGCCTCCCATATGTCTCTTAGAAAGACAGAAGGGCAGAGTTAAAAGTTGAGGTATGTGAGCTAGAAGGGAGAAGAAAAAAGCTGTGAGCTTGGAAGCGAGAGGGAGTCAAAGCAATGTTTGAAGAAGCTATGGAAGAAGCAAGACCCCTTTGGGGTATTGACACTGTGAACGCCTCCACTGTAGGCTCAGGTTGTATATTTGTGTGAATAAGCCATATGTCATAACGACACAACTGTCTCTGCTGTGCCTCATTCCAAAAGGAAACACTGGTTAAGTGTCTAGGATGCTCAGAGATTGGGGTGGCATGCAACACTATGAAACAGTTGTAATGAAAAGAGAGCAGAGAGCATCCCATGGCCAGTTTGGATATGAAAAACCCTTTCTTCGGTTCAGAATACATGGAATATGGTAATATATTTTCAAGTCTATACTGCTATATGTGGCACACAGCTGCTATTAAGGCTGCAAAAATTGTGCAGTCATTTTATTAAAAATAGCATAACAGACTTATGGTTAGTGGACACTACAGTATTGGACATATTGCCTGTTCCTGGAATACAGATCATCATGAGATCAAATAATTATTTTCTTCTGTTAGTCTTTTACTAATAAAAATATTTGATCTTCTGAGCACTTTGTTACATTGCTAGTAAGTTGTCAAATGGGGAACATTCTATCATCATTCTCTCAGTTCCTGATGCACTACATAGCCAAAATGGCATCATCCACACAGAAGTGGCAGGTATCAAGAAGCAGTATTTCATGTTAGAAATGTGGTGAATAGCCAGTTCACCCTGGTAGATCTAGCATTGCAAGTCTGAGCAGTACTCATGGCATCCACTAAGCGGGCTGCAGCTATCTGACGGGCAATATTCTAAGTTATTAATATTGCAACTTTTGTGGACTATAGCAGCCCATTTACCCATAACTCCAGTCTCCATGGTTTTAAATTTGGTAATAAGTTGCAATTCAGCAACTTCTCTTTCCAGCTGTCTTATTACAAAAGAATTTCAGAAATCGACTGGAAAGAGAAGTTGCTGAATTGCAACTTATTACCAAACTTAAAACCATGGAGAGACCTAGCCTGAATAGAGACATTGGATTCTTATCTCATTGTACATGATAAAGCTATCTTTAGCCATCTCACCCCTTGCTTTTTCCTGTAAGACCAATTGCAGTCGTTAACAGTCATCAACAGGTTTACCACACCTATCAGCCAATCACCCATTCCCACCACCCTTCTGAGTAATACCCCTCCCCACCCTCTCTGGTGACTTCTGTTTCAGTGTATCTGAATAAGTGTGCATGCACACAAAAGCTCATACCAATGACAAACTTAGTTGGTCTCTAAGGTGCTACTGGAAGGATTTTTTTTTATTTTGAATATATGTAAGCATTCCAGTTCCTATATCATATAACACCTATAGGAAACAAATACAATAATTTTTAATACAATTGACTATTTGAGGTTGCGGGTATCTCATAATGGATAATTCCAAGTTAGGGCCTGTAGCAGAGATGGGAAAGCTTTGGCCCTCCAGATGTTGTATGAAACCTGCAACCCAGCCAATGATCGGGGGTGGGGGTGGGGGTGGGAACTGCAGTTTAACAACATCTGAAGTTACAGGTAGGTCTGGACCATAAAGAAGGCTGACCGCCGAAGAATTGATGCTTTTGAATTATGGTGCTGGAGGAGACTCTTGAGTGTCCCATGGACTGCAAGAAGATCAAACCTATCCACTCTGAAGGAAATCAGCCCTGAGTGCTCACTGGAAGGACAGATCCTGAAGCTGAGGCTCCAATACTTTGGCCACCTCATGAGAAGAGAAGACTCCCTGGAAAAGACCCTGATGTTGGGAAAGATTGAGGGCGCTAGGAGAAGGGGACGACAGAGGATGAGATGGTTGGACAGTGTTCTCAAAGCTACGAACATGAGTTTGACCAAACTGCGGGAGGCAGTGGAAGACTGTAGTGCTTTGCATGCTATGGTCCATGGGGTCACGAAGAGTCGGACACGACTAAACAACTAAACAACAACAACAGCTGTGTTGGTCTGGCGTAGTCGAAACAAAATAAAAAAAATGACTTTCACCCCACCATCAATCTAACAATGAACCAATCTATGCAAGAAATACATGTTTTGGACACTACTATAAAAATACAGGATGGGCGTATAGACACCACCTTATACCGTAAACCAACTGACCAACAAACATATCTACATGCTTCTAGCTACCATCCCCAACATACCAAACAATCCATTGTATATAGCCAAGCCCTACATTACAACTGCATCTGTTCCAACTCTACAGACACAGACTCTCACCTAAGAGATCTACAGCAAACCTTTTAGAACTAAAATATCCGCCCGATGAAGTTAAACAACACATCAAAAGAGCCAGACTGATACCCAGAGAGAACTTGCTGCAAGACAAATCCAAAAAAGAAAATAACAGAACACCACTAGTCATCACATACAGCTCCCAAGTTAAAACAGTACAACACATCATCAGAGATCTACAACCTCTCCTAGATAATGACAGTTCTCTTTCTCAAGCTCTGGGAGGAAGACCTTTCATTGCCTACAGACAGCCACCCAATCTTAAACTCCTCCTCACCCACAATAATACCACCACCAGACTTAACATGGACACTGGTACCAGAGCCTGCAATAAACCCAGATGCCAACTTTGCTGCCACATACACCCGGACAACACCATTACTGGCCCCAACAACATCAAACATACCATCTCAGGACTATTTAATTGCTCATCTTCTAACATTGTGTATGCCATCAAATGCCAACAGTGCCCTTCAGCTCTCTATATTGGACAAACAGGCCAAACCCCATGCCAAAGGATAAATGGACATAAATCTGACATCAGGAATCACAAGACAGAGAAACCAGTAGGAGAACACTTCAATCTCCCAGGACATTCTATATAAGATCTCAAAGTCTTATTCCAAAAGGTTTACCACACCTATCAGCCAATCACCCATTCCCACCACCCTTCTGAGTAATACCCCTCCCCACCCTCTCACTATATATAAGGGTCTGGTGACTTCTGTTTCAGTGTATCTGAAGAAGTGTGCATGCACACGAAAGCTCATACCAATGATAAACTTAGCTGGTCTCTAAGGTACTACTGGAAGGAATTTTTTTATTTTGTTTCAACATCTGAAGTGCCACTAATTTCCAAAGATTTAGGATCCAAGGCCAGGTAGCAATAATCTACCGAAGCCTGTTTATTGCTATCTTTTTATTATGAACTGCATTTTGAATAAAAGGTGTTGTTTCAATTTCAATATTATTTATTTATGTTTATTTTATTTGTTAGATTTATATACCACCCTTCATCTCAGAGCAGTTCACAGGGTAATAGACAAGTAAATAGTTAAAACAAAAACATCTAAACAACCCCCCCATAACCCCCCCCATAAACTATAAACACAAGTTAATATCTAAAACAAAAACAGCAACCACTTTATAAACTATAAAACTCTTTTGAATGGCTACTCTCAAGTGAATTTGGTTATAGCAAAAGACAGAGGTACTACAAGCAAGTCAATTTGATAAAAGTTCTGTAATTTTTTCTACAAATAGTAAATTATAAGTTGACGAAAATATGCAAGCTTCATAAGTGATTCAAGATAGGAAGAAAAAAGTAAAGTACATTGAAAGGCTCAGTAGTTTTTTTTTGGGGGGGGGGAGGAAGGGGAGTCACCTACCAGCTTTCCATCCAAACCAATTGGACCCTAGGATAATCAGAAGCCAAAAGGACATAAAATTGTTAAATCAAATGGATGCTGATGTCAGGGTAAATGCGAACTTGTGGAAAAGTTTAGGCTATTATTTGCTTATAGTCGGCAGTTAGGTGTAATGCCCCCAAGGCACCTCAGTCAGCAAAGCTGAGAGAAAGCAACAGCAGGAGAAGCAGATATAGAAAGGTATTAATCAGAACAGGATGTTGGAAAGTCACCAGGCAGTTGTTGGTGCTTGACAAGGAGGAGTCCGTGAAAGCTAGAATTGCAAGCCAGAAATGTTATTTTGCAACACAATATATGAAATAATGCATCTGGCTTTTATTTTTCCTTCTGAACAACTAGGTAGCTACATGAGGTGAACTGTGTACTATTAGGCTGCTACCACCACTATAACTTCAAAAAGGTATCTTGAGTGTAAATACTTATCTCTTGGAGGTTGGATGTAATTCAAGGGTGAGGTAACTAAACTTATTTATGTTATGAAAGATGCACTGTCCAGTAACCAGCGGGTGCCAACAGGGTTTTCTTGGACCTGTGTACTGAATGTAGACTGAGCCCTTCAAACCACTCACAGAAAAGGCCACAGATTTGCATAAAATTTGCATAGACTTGGGGTATTATACTAATTTACTGTCATTTGATTAACTGGAGAGGGATCAGTAATACTCATTTTAAGTTCTCTTTCTCCTAAACTTCCCTTTCCTAAAGAGTCTTTCTGTAAATATTTGAGCATCTCGATTTCCCATGTACCAACATTTATTGTGTCGATTTCTTTTAGATTTGGACAAATTCACCAATATGGATTCTAGAATGATGTTTTACATCATGTACTGTCTTCTGAATATATGTTTCCCTTACTAACTTTCAGAATAAGATTGGCTGTTTTATTAATTTCTACAGGACTCAAGACTTTTAGCTCAGAATGGTCTCTCTGGCTTTTGGGGTGGGGGAGCAGGGTTTTGTGTTTTAAGGAAATAAAAAATTACAGTATTTACAGAGATTAAATCAATAGTAATGGGAATTGACATTCAAAGGGGCTTCACAAATGCAGGGGGAAAGGTTTTGGTTGGTTGTTGTTTTTTGTAAAAAAAAAAGGGGGGGGGAAGCTTTAACGTCAACTTTTTAAAATATTGCTGCAGATTGTTTTAGTCCATCATAAAGCAGATGAAGTGATCAGATTTCACAGCTGGAAGAAATAGTCTGGAGTTAACAGATGGAAGCTGTTTATGCAGTATTATTTGGGTTCCACAGAACCTTAAGGACATGCCTCATGGAAAAACAACTTCCCTTCAGTATTAACATTTAAGCTTTTTCTATACAGTAAACGAAAGCAATGTGTGTTTTAAGTTTATTCAAATGAGTTCTCAGTTCTATCTGCTTATTTATATGTCCTTAACATAAGTCAGCCCCATACATATATTCATACATAACAGCACAATAATAGCCTTTTCTTTGGGTTGATGTTTCGTTAACACCCTCAGATAATTACATTCACAGACTTGCACCCACAATTGGGGCTAGAATTCAAAAGAGCTCCCAGGCTCGCAAAACATTTCTGACAATCTGCCCAGGGGTGACACAAAGGAAGCTACTGTGCTCCAAGCACTTTTGAAAAATCTGACCTTGAATCGAGGCTGTATTCTTTTGAAAACATGTCTCTACATTTGGATGTTGAACACTTGAAAATCAAACCCCCGGGGGATTTTGGGAATCTGTCCCATATACACTAATGCAATAATTAAACATTGGCTGGCTTTTGAAGCATATTTACTATGAAGTACATTCCACTGTATTCAAACATGACTGTGAATGTATTTAGAACTGGGCTGTTTATCACTGTGGACAATTGTGCAGGCAGAAAAGGAGGGTGTCTGAGGGATTCTTGGCTGGAAAGAAGACTTATTTCCACAGAGTGCTATATAAATATTTGCTAGCTAATCCCCACCTCTGTGGTGAGGTATGTTGTGCAAATGGATAGAGAGATAAACCCTTTAAAATGCCTCCTCTAGGACTCCGTCAGCCAGCAGTAAGCTTAACAAGTTTGGTCCACAGCAGAATAAAACATTTTACAGTACAATCCTATACCCACTATCCTGGGAGTAAGTTCCATTAAATTCAAGGGGATTTACTTCTGAATAGAAGATGTAAAGGACTATACTGTCAATCAAAGTGACCTTTCTTCAGCTGTCTCCATCATCATCTCATCTTGTATATTTATTTTCCACATATCTGTGAGTTTGTTCCCCTGCTTTCTCCTCCTGAATAATTTTGTGTGCATGGACAACCATGTATGGAACAGACAGGATAGAAAATGAACTGTGCCCGAGGAACCTGCAACCTTTCACCTGCAAGAACCACCATTTGTGATCTTCCTAGAAAATATACAGAAATTTTACAGTATTAATCTTCTCCATGTCCCTTGCTCACAAGAAGCTTTGCAAGTTGATCTGGATATTTATTTACTTTTTAAATAAACAAAAAAAATTAAACGCCCTCCCATCGGATGTCAAAGAAATAAACAACTACAGTGGTACCTCTGGTTACGAACTTAATTCATTCTGGAGATCCGTTCTTAACCTGAAATCATTCTTAAGCTGAGATACCACTTTAGCTAATGGGGCCTCCCACTGCCGCTGCGCTGCCGCCGCCGCGCAATTTCTGTTCTCATCCTGAGGTAAAGTTCTTAACCAGAGGTACTACTTCTCGGTTAACGGAGTCTGTAACCTGAAGTGTTTGTAACCTGAGGTGTTTGTAACCAGGAGTACCACTGTATCTGACTTTTAGAAGACATCTGAAGGCAGCCCTGCTTAGGGAAGTTTTTAATGCTTGATGAAATATTGTATTTTAATATTTTGTTGGAACCCGCCCAGAGTGGCTGGGGAAACCCAGCCAGAAGGGCAGGGTAGAAATAATAAAAATAAATTATTATCATTATAGAAATTTAAATTGCTTTTAAGAAGAGATTGTCAGAGGGCTTCTTTTTGTCCATACACTCAGGAGGGGGTGGCACATCATAAAGTACCACCACTTCCAAGGTTTTTTTAATCAAAAGTTTTTAACAAGTATGGCAAGCACTGCAGGCATCTAAGGCTTGTTGTTTAAAAGAAGGAAAGAACCCAAGAATTCATTGGGCTGCCTTATGCAAATGTCGGTTGGTGATGAACCATCCTCTGGGAATAATAATAATTTATACCCCACCCATCTGGCTGGGCTTCCCCAGCCACTCTGGGTGGCTTCCAACAGAATATTAAAAACACAATAAAACATCAAGCATTAAAAACTTCCCTAAACAGGGCTGCCTTCAGATGTCTTCTAAAAGTCAGATAGTTGTTTATTTCCTATGGGAAGATTTGTAGACATGTGATCTGATCCACATGTCTATGTTTCTGAGCATGTTGTGGCAGATGAGGAATAGGGAGGTTTGCTCCCAACTGCATAATGGAAATGAAATCAACCTACATCCCTTTGCATGAAAAGGCAAAAATTCAACAGGTGAAGCTTTTATGAAGAAAAAAAGAGGCCATTGTACGTTTGCCTATTCAATTTATGGCAGAAGCACTGAAGAAAAGAAATACTGGGAACTCCATCTTTCCATATAATTGGTTATCATATTTGCACCATCTCACTTATTTTCTCACAAATACAATAAATAGTCCTCTTCTCGCCAGGAAGAAATCATTTACTCAGTTCAACAGGTCTATTTTGGGGTAAATGCTTAGAGTCTAGCTACAAGAATTATCTCAATCTGCAAATCATTTGTACATCGCACTGTGACAACTCTTGGGCACTTGACCAAAACCAGTTTATTCACTGAATGGAAAATATATCAGTGGATAAAAGAAAGCCACATAGAGATTTGTATTTATAAGAGTAAAGGTAAAGGGACCCCTGACCATTAGGTCCAGTCGTGACCGACTCTGGGGTTGCGCGCTCATCTCGCATTATTGGCCGAGGGAGCCGGCGTACAGCTTCCAGGTCATGTGGCCAGCATGACAAAGTCGCTTCTGGCAAACCAGAGCAGCACATGGAAACGCTGTTTACCTTCCCGCTGTAGCGGTTCCTATTTATCTACTTGCATTTTGACATGCTTTCGAACTGCTAGGTTGGCAGGAGCTGGGACCAAGCAACGGGAGCTCACCCCGTCACAGGGATTCGAACCGCTGACCTTCTGATCAGCAAGCCCTAGGCTCAGTGGTTATAAGAGGTTAATATTAAAATGCCAATTTTAACAGCTTTTCTGTTAACAGCACTTGCAAATTATTCAGTTTAGATTCAGGTAAGACGAAAGATGGAACCAGGGCCGGCTCTAGGTAAGGTCCCGGTGGCGCGGCGCGCCAGGGCGCCGGGCTGGGAGGCGGGGCGCTGCACGACGAAGCCGCACGGGACGCTGCGAGGGCGGGGGCACCGGAGCGATCTCCGCGCCTCAGTGCCAGGGCGCCCGACCTGCTCCAGACTGCCTGGATGGAACATGTTTCTTATAACCATTCCTCTGCTGGTTCACAGTTCACTCTGCTGCTGTTCGTCATGAAACCCATTAAAAATAAATGATCTCCATTTCTTCTTCCTACCTAAGTTAATTATATGTTTAGCAATAGTGGCTTTACATTGGGTGTTTTTATGTGATTCCCCAGTAGTCTGATGAGATTTCTTTGTTACTGGAAATTTGGAATTCAAGTAGGTAGGCTAATGTGTTCTTGCTAAGCTTCTCCCTGCTGCCTTCCCTTTCATAGAGGAGTTACTCTACATGCTAAATCCTTTCTAGTAATAAAACTCTCTGCTGCTTCTGTTGGAATGAGTATAAGCGGACTGTTGTTAAAACCAGCAATGGAAAGAAACTACTTTCACCCACCCCAAGGTCCTGTGCTGGATCTCAAACGTATCCACACCAGGGTGTTTTTTTCAGCCAGAACACACCGAAACTCAATTCCGGCACTCTTCAGGTGGGCACCATTGCCATCATAAGAGAACAAGGGAGGCGTCCGTGGTGAATTCTGGCATCTCTTTTTCTGGAAAAATAGCACTGATACACACCATATGCTTAAACATTTGAAGCATATAGTTTCCCCCACAGGATAAACTGTAGTTTATCCCTCCCAGAGCTCCAAGTCTCAGTACTCTTAACAAAGTAAAGTTCCCAAAATTATTTTGGGGAAGTTGTAAGTTTTAAACATTTGGTATGGACATGATCATAGCTGCCAAGTTTTCCCTTTTCTTGCGAGGAAGCCTATTCAGCATAAGGGAAAATCCCTTAAAAAAGGGGATAACTTGGCAGCTATGGACATGATCAAAGGTTCTGAAAGAGCATATGCTTTGCCTGCAGAAGGTCCCAGTTCAATTCCCAAGATCTCCATGGAGGTTTGGGAAAAGCCCTGTTTGAAACCCTGGAGAACCACTGCCAGTCAGTGTAGACCAGGCTTCCTCAACCTCCAGATGTTTTTGGCCTACAACTGCCATGATCCCTAGCTAGCAGGACCAGTGGTCAGGGATGATGGGAATTGTAGTCTCAAAACATCTGGAGGGCCGAGGTTGAGGAAGCCTGGTGTAGACAATGCTGGCCTACATGGTTCAGTGGTTCTGACTCAGTGCAAAGCACCTTCCTGTGTTTTTCAGTGCTGTCTACATCAACAGGTAGTGATCAGGGCCGGCCCTAGGGCAAGGCTGGGTGGCGCAGGGCACCAGGCCACCAGGGGGGCGCTGCGCTGCCACGCCCGCCAGACAGCCGTGCTGAGAAATGGGGCGGGGGGGGGCGCCAGAGGGATATTCGCGCCAGGGCGCCAGATATGCTTAAGACGGCCCTGGTAGTGATTCTTCATGGTTTCAAACAGCAATATTCCTTAGAGCTGCTGGTGACTGAATCTGGGACTTTCAGTAGGCATAGCCATTGGATTACGTCTTCTTTCCTTGCTTCAGCAGCAACCTTTCTGGCTAACAATTATGGTAGTTCCAATTGACCAGAAACGTCCAAAGATACAGCAGTTCCAGGAAATCCTCTTTGGTATAATAATAATAATAATAATAATAATAATAATAATAATAATAATTTATTATTTATACCCCGCCCATCTGGCCAGGTTTCCCCAGCCACTCTGGGCAGCTTCCAACAGAAACATTAAAATACACTAATTCATGGGTATAGACCCATGAAGACTGCAGAGCACATCATACTTAGGACTAGGAAGTAAAGAACTGTCCACTTCTTTGGGAACCGGACACACAAAACTCCAGCAGCCACATTCAAGTGACTAGCAAGGTTTCTGTTAAACCCTGTTAAGTGAAGGGAACGTCTGGGATAAGTGGCCACCTACACATTGAGAATACAAATGTTTTGCCTAACCTTGCTGCCAGAAACAGTGCCAGTGTTATAACAACTGTTATTTCAATTATTTATTATATTTTTTTTTAAAAAAAACTTCCTTTAATCAAGGATCCTAGGGAAGTACAGAAATTATAAGAAGACACAGCACACAAAAATGAAGACATTAAATCCAAAACATCACCAATAAACAAAATAGACTTCCACATATTTAAGCAATACACAATTCCATAGCCTAGCATCTCATCTATCTCCAAAGGCCAAATGGAATGTATATGTCTTCTTCAGCGGATGTTTAATCACTTCCAGGCTGTGATTAAACTAGTATCCCCAGATACATAAAAAGAATGTCATAGAGGATGGATAGAAAGCATATACTAGGCTATCATCCTTATTCTTAATTTATTCGGTAAGTGATATCCATAATATCATTTACCAGATATCATAAACTGGTTTGTTTTTGTTTTGCTTTGTTTGTTGGATGCATAGGCACAGTGAACATGTGTGCAGCATTTTATATATATATATAAAGCAGAAATAAGCCTTCTGCCCCATACTTAAATGCCTAATTTCTTTTCGAAGAAACTGAAGCCCTCATATCTTTAAATAGAAAGCACATGGCCAATTCATCAATGCCAATGCCATTCTGTGAATATATTTGATGTGGCTAGTGCCTTGTTGATGAGAAAACAATAAACTGTGAAAAATGTCACTTCTCAAAAATTAGCTGGCTGGAATTCAGCGGGAGATGGATTGTTGTAACAGCTGTGGCATGATGACTTTGATGAATTAGATTTTTGTTCTGTCCTGGTATAATTCTGAATAAACGCTATCTCTCCCCCTCCCTCCACCCTGGCATGATGTAAATCATTAATATAGCAAAGCAATTCTGAACAGCAATCTGTTCCATTATCTCCCACTTAATAAGCAACCAGTTTTCCACTGGGCATACCCATTATGTCAAGGTGTGCAAGCAGAGAAGGGGGAGAGCCAATATGTTTTTCTGTGGTGGCCCCATGACTCTGGTATTCATTGCCTGCAGACTTCTAGAAAGCTACCGCACTCTATTCCTTGAACACCTTTTCTTTCCAGGTGGGCTAAGCATGAGTGGCATTTCCTTTACATTAGTGCTCCTTTTAGCTGTTGGCTTTGCTCAAATTGTGTTTATATTTGGGGCCGGGCATGTAGGTCTGTGTTTTTATTGCTGCTGATTTACTAATGTTGGGGAGGTTTTTTCAGAAACTGCATCGTATTTTTTAAACATTATTATTGAAACTGCAATTTTAGATTACTATGTAAATTGCCTTGTGAGAGTTTTACTCAGAAAGGAAGCCTATAAATATATAGGGGGGGAGTGTACTTTGGGCTAGGCTTTTCCTAATTGTAACCTCTGGGGAAAGTGAACAAAGAACTGCAGGCTTCGTTCTTCCACTTAAGATGCAGGTGGGGAACCCTTTTCTGTTCAAGGGCCACATTCAATAGTGGGCAACCTTCTGGAAGTGGCAGAGGCAAAAGTGGAAGTGACTCTCACTTTTGTATAGTGGGTGAAATTTCAGCCACACCAAAGCCATAGGATTCTAAACATAAACCTTTCCACCCAGGCAAGCAAGAGGAATTATCATGGTTCCAGAAGACATTCCAGCCAGGCAGGGCTACCAACTTGAAAATAATATTGTGGGGGCCCAGGTAAGCTCTGCCCTGCATAATCAATCACATGATGCAGTGCACACCCACCACCTGAAAAGAAATGCTCATCAACTTTGTGGGGGCTCGGCCTCCTCAAATATTTTATTGTGGGGGCCGAAGTCCCCCGGCCGCTAGGAAATGGCTCCTGTGTACTCAGGTGAAAGCACTTGAAGATGCCACAGAACTGGGTGTTAAGGGGTGCTTTGTAGGGGGTTGGACTAGATGACCCTCAGGGTCCCTTCCACCTCTACAATTCTGTGATTATATGTTGCCTCAGTCATCCTCTCTTCCAGTGGTCTGCCCCCTTCCTCAGGAGACTTATGCAACTCTTAAAATGAGCCCATAGCTCATTTTGGAGTTGCATGCTCCTGTGTGGCTGTGGAGCAGGACAAACCACGGGAGAATCATTCCCATTGTCTGAGGATAATGGGACAGCCACGTCTTCAGACCAGAAAGTGTAGAAGGGGGTGCTGATGACTGAAGAAGCCATCCAAGACATGTTGACATAAAAGCATATAATTTCTTCACTTGGTCCTCATTGTTTCTCACTCTTCATTAATTCAAAAATAGGAAGCTGCGTTGGTTAATTTAGTTCAGTGTTGTCCACACTAACTGGCAGCAGCTGTACAAGGGTTTTTGATTAGGGGCATTACCAACTCTACCTGGAGGTGCCAGGGACTGGACCTGGGACCCAGGATGCTCCACTGAGCTACAATCCTTTCTAAACAACCAAGTCTGCAGCTTGCTTCTTGTTCCAAAAAGAAGTCTTTTTTCTTCTTCTTGTTAAAGCAGGTCACAATTCTGTTTCAAAAGATCCAGAGAGGTGTTTTTTTAAAAAAGTAAAAATAAAATAAATTCCAGGGTGGTTTTTTGAGTTGTTTTTTTTTTAAAAAGATATTAGCACTATTACCCTGGTTCAGGGATCTTAAAGTATCAGCAAATGAAGTCTGTAATTGCTTAGCTCTATGGGCAAATTATACTACCTATGAAATCAAGCAGAGTTACTCCTCTTTGGGCTCCAGAGTAAAAGCATTGCCCTTAATCTGTAATCCTGCCAAGAGATTCGTCCCCCTCGCCCTGTTTTTCAGTTGTTCATGAAAAGGGCTGCTGTGCTGCATTGCACCCTCATCACTGGAGTTCAAAGTAATTGATTGCAGGTTGTGCATCTGGAACAGGATACAACATATTTCTCACTGCGGATCTGAAATTATCCAAATAACTCAAAATGGCATGACTGTGCCCCTGTTTCCCGTTTTATGGGAGAGCTCCTTTGAAAGACACAGCAGGACCACAATCACAGGCAGTTCACCACCACCGCCAGCGTGTGAACTCTATTCCAGCAACAGGGCTGTCTTGCTTCAATTTAAGAAGCAAACCAATTTTCTATTCCTCTTTGTACCTATGCCAGGCACTGGTGGTTTAGAGCAAGATCAAATTTCTAGGTACTGAAATGGTTGCTGAAAGCAAGTAAGTATGCATCTCACAAAAATATACTTGTTGTTGACATCCATCTGTCTCGAGAGACAATCTCCGAGGGTGAACTCCAACTGCTGTGTTACAAGCACCAAAGTGACCTACCCTGGGGCGCAAGCCTGGGCAATGTGTATGGAGATCTAGGGCTGCCCAGACAACAAGACCCCCTCTCGGCTTTGCTGATGCGGTCCAAAGGAAAGCAGAGCAATATATTGGGCACAAGCGTGGCTGCCAGAGTTGCCAGGAGGAGGTGTACAAGGCACCATCCAAACATTTTTGGGACTTCACTGTGAATTTGTGTAGGGTCTACTCCTTAGCCTTTTCTTTTCCCAAATATATCTCACAAGGCAGCCCTGTTTAGGGAAGCTTTTAATGTGTAACAAATTATTGTATTTTAATATTTCTTTTGGAAGTTGCCCTGAGTGGCTGGGGAAAACCAGCCAGATGGGCAGGGTATAAATATTATTATTATTATTATTATTATTATTATTATTATTATTATTATTATTATCAGAGTTTCCTTCTCCTTCCCAAGTTGACAAGCCCCATCTGCCCCTCACTTTACTCTACAGCACATGCAGAAACTGCCTTCTTGACTGTTGAACCCACTATTGGTCTTGTTCACTCAATCCAACAGAGCCTTTCTTAGCGTGCAGGAGAAGTCCCTAACTCACCGAGGGTTTGAAACCCATCGACTACTACCCTGACAATGTGCTTGCGTCCACACTCACCTATTTTCTACAGATGACCAATACAATACTGGGAATTTTGATTTACACTGGGCATTTTAATTACTTTAAATTTCTAATCTTATATCTGACTTATGGATTATTTTAACACGTTCTCTGGTCTTTGACCGTAATAAAGATTTGTTGTTGATTTACCTGAGGTTAGATTCAACTCAACTATGGCAGTCAGGAGAAAAAGAGGTGCAGATCATTACTGCTAAGACTTGGGTACACCTGCAGAAGATAACCGTCATCTGTGGCAAAATTATGCTGTGTATTCAAGGAGGATGGCAAAAGTCTTTACAAGCCTTATTAAGGCATTTTTTACCCATGTGAGCACCTAATTTTTGAAGGGACCAGAGGAAATTTCGATGCTCACATGTGCACCAGTCACATCTCCCAGCCTACACATGACCAGCATCAGGGGGCTTCTGCAAAACATGCACAGTAGTAGGGTGTCCAAAGGGATGGAAACTTTTCCACTGACCTCTTTATCATTTATTTATTAACCAGCAGGATATCAGCATCAGAGCTAACGCTGTGCATTCCCATGGGTATTGAACATCTGAACAGGGCTATAGATGATACATGGTGGATACATACCACAAGATATTTGGGCACTAAGATTGAGCTTAAAAAACTGGATTCCAGATTAAAAGTGCACACATAACTGAGTCTTCTTCCAAAGTAGCATTTGCCAGTGACTTTCCAGTTTGTCTGCATGCAATAATTCTTCTCTGCTACAAAAACATGTTCAAATACGTAATCATAACTCACTGCAAAAACTAGATCTAGAAATGTTTGCATGAAACAGTTGAAATTGCAAAAACGTTCTCATTAAATACTCCAAATTTCCTTATTAACCCCTCCACAATATTAAAATGGTTTGCACAACTGCGATTTTCAGTGAAGTCCACATTAACATTGTGTGTGTGTGTGTGTGTGTGTGTGTGTGTGTGTGTGTGGCATAATTTTGATTGTTAACTTGATAAAGGCTGTATTATTAGCCAATCCTGATGTCTCTTCATAAGTCCTGCAGTTTCTAAAAGAAGCTATGATAAAATCTTTATGTAAAAGACCAGTGTTTTAATAAATTGCCAAATCACACATTTGAGTGCTGCCTTGATTAAAAAAGTTACTTATTTGAAACCCAGACTCTTGCTTCCACTAAATCCACCTCAAACACCAGAAGCTTTCCAACCCTCTAACTACATTTTAAGCTTATTTATACCCACTGTGGAATAAAAAAAAACTACATATGCTTTTAATCATATCTGGAAAAGCATGATAGAAATACCAGATCACACTTTACACATGTGAAACGCAAAAAAAAAAAAAATTAAAATAAGTGCTCTTCTATCACATTGAGCATGGAGGAAAAGCTCTGGATAATTGATCTACACAGCTGGAAGTAGAAATGCTTAGGTCATTTCCTATTTAGGGATATGCTGTGGAATGGCTAATGGGTTAGACTACCTGAAGGAAACCACAGCCAATTAGTTCCATTCAAATGGGACCTTTTAAATAATTTCTATTAAACCCCAGTCTTGCACTAAAACATTGATTAGGAATATATGCACGGGCTATGCTGGTGAAAGATATTAAAACTTACAAATGACCACAGCTGTCTGCAGCATGCTCTAATCCACCCATTCACACTCACCTATGAAAAGTTTAAATGATTGCTCTAATTCTCTGAAAAATCTGCAAGCTGAAATAATCTTGGTAACTGCCAATCAGGAGACACGATACCTGTGTTAAATGAAAACATACCCCTGAACATGGCCCTTAATTTTTGAAATGCTAAGACATACTTTACAGCTGTTCAGCAGTATGTGCAGCAGTATGCACAGAAGTAGATAGAGCACATTGCTTTGTGGTGTCATTCATTTGGTAACTTCAAATGACTCTTGGTAGGAAAGGCTCCTGCCTCAAAGCAAGAAGCAACAGCTTGTCAGGCTATTGGTTTGACTCCAAAAGCAACGTCTTAGATGCATACTCAATACTTTTTCTTGTGTAAGCTCTAATGCTGAAATATTCTCTTTCTCATACACACAACCTACATTTATATGCATACACAGGATTAGGTTTTTAAGAAAAGTATATAAGATCATGAAGAAAAAGCAGTTGCTTTTGCTTTCAGAACAAAGCCCAAGCAACAATTGCCAGGCATCCAGCTTTTCATAGTATGTACCTTTATTTCATTATGCTAGGAGTACCTAACCCTAAGTCCGACTAGGCAACTGATTTGTCAGTGGAAGTGCAACTCCATCCAAAGTAAGTCATCCCCCTAATTCCTGGCACCAGGAACTATCACTCTATAGCACCTCCATCTTGTCAGGATTCAACTTTAGTTTATTGGCCCTCATCCAGCCCATTACTGCCTCCAGGCATGGATTAAGCACCTGTAGTGTTTCATAAACATCCAATGGAAAGGAAAGACCGAACTGGATGGAATTAACATAATGGTGAGCCCACAGCACAAGTGTTAAGGAGCAAAATAGAAGCCCACCCCCCACCCCCCCACCGTTGCTACTTTCTGGAACCAGCCTGGCTAGATGGCGCAGAACCAGCATAACTCAGTGCCTTCTATTCCTAAGCCACAAAGCTAGCTCAGAAAAACACTATGGTTGATGGTATCAAAAACTGCTGAGAGATCAATGAGAATTAGCAGGATAATACCCCCATTCCTCTAATACAGGGGTGGCCAACTCCCAAGAGGCTGCGATCTATTCACAGAGTTAAAAACTGGCAGTGATCTACCCCCTTTTTGGTGTTGAGCTTTTTTTAGGAAGGAGGAAGGCCCATTTTTGTGGGGTTAGGGGAGACACAGTTGTTCAGCTTCTTTGGGGGGAGCCAATGATCTACCAGTGATCTATTGCAGATTTCAGTGAATCTAGATACAGTGGTACCTCTACTTACGAATAACTCTACTTACGAATGTTTCTACTTACGAATAGAGCTTCGCCTGCCATCTTGGATGCGGTTTAGATAGGATTTTTTCTACTTGCGAATTTTTAGATAGGGTTGCTTCGACTTACAATTTCTTTCTCCCAATGCATTCCTATGGGATTCGACATACATTTTTTTTCGACTTACGAATGTGCTTTCGGAACGCATTAAATTCGTAAGTAGAGGTACCACTGTAATTGGCTTTTTTGAGGCACATTCAAAGCTGGCCAGTCATCTCTCTCTCTCAAGCACCTTGGTATATGTCACACTACTGAGTCCAAGGAGGGCCTCATGAGGAGAGATATATATCAATGCCTCTTTAAGAGCAGCTAGCACAATCCCCTTCCTATAAGGAAACATTTTTCATTCCCTGGACCAACCCAGTCAATACCCACCAACCAGCTTTTATAAGCCACAATTGAGATTACATGAATACCTACAAGCATCTTGTTCTCTATTCTTTAGGCCCCACATAGCTGCCAAGTTATCCCTTTTTTAAAGGGATTTTCCATTATGCTGAATAGGCTTCCTCGCGAGAAAAGGGAAAACTTGGCAGCTATGAGGTCCCAATAACTGAAATGAATCCCAATTAAACAGGCTTGACGATGCCCCTGAAACCTTCATCAGACCTACAGACAGCACTGAACTAGTGGTCTATCTCATTATAAGGCAGCTTCCTGTTTTTCACTTTTTAGAATCACGAAATCATGTCAAAAAATAAATAAATACCTACACGCAGGTGCAACTTGTCTGCAGGCCAATTCCTTCCTGGGCCCAGATAATGTGTCTAAACAATTCTATAGCAAAGGCAAATAAAAGCACTGCCCACTTACCAGTGGACAGAGATACCAGATAAAGAGTGGGTGGGTGGGACTACCAATTTGGACTGTGCCACGAGCCAGCAGTGCAGTCATCTTTTATGCCCCATAAGTGGACTCAATCTAGAACAGGCACAATCAGGTCCACAAAAGGGACATCAAATACCCCAATGGCCAATGACTGGGCAGTTCACATTTTAAATTTATTGGTGGGCAACCCCACTAGCATTTTCTCTCCCTCCCCCCACCCCTGCCAATGGCCGAGACCACAGCAGACCATACAAGACCTCCAGCATTGCAACCTTGACTCCCCAACAGCGACCCCGGGCCGCAACTACTGCCCCCGTGAAAATTATGGTAAGCCATCTTTTTGTGTATGTCTTTCTGTCCAAAAGGGACATGTCACATACATAAAAGTATATATTTGGTTAGTAGCTCTTTAACAGTCTTAATTATGATGGATGCATTATTTCATATATTTAAATTTCTCAGACAAAGTTGTAAACATGCAAGTGTAAATGGTACAGAAGTGGGTTATATATGCTGCTAAAAAAACTGCTTTTCTAAGAGATTTTATGAATTTTCAAATACCACTGGAATTATCTTTTCTGGAGGTGTGTAAAATTAAGTCACTTTTTTTTGCAACTGTAGAACTGTAGATTTAGTATCCAGACAAATAGCAATTGAATGAAGAAAACTAATATACAAGATGGATGTACTTTAAGTAATGTTTTAAATTATGGGTTTAAAAAATGATGTCGCCATTCTAGAATGTGAAAGTTCAATAAACAATTGTTATATTGTCTTCTATGTATATACCATGGAATTAGTGTTACTTGCTAGATCCTATGTAAAGATTTGCTAAGAGAAATATAGAAAATGTCTCATTCTGAATTCAGCAGAATACACCAGGGAAGGTTAAATTTCCTTATTCAGCCATAGAAAAGCACAAATATAGTTAAGAAAATAATGGTTTTGAAAGTGATACATGCATTCCATTGATATACAGTAGGACAGTTACCGGGTAGCCATTTCGCCCTGGTTGACCCTGGTTGAATGAAATGAAATGGAATGATACTCATTAGGAATACATACAATGATATGTGAGGCTACACACCTGCTTTGTACATTAAGAGCAAATGTAACTTGGTATCACTTCTGTCTCTTTTTACAATTATTTATATTCTCTTGCCCTGAAAAGTGCATTTATATGAACAAAAATGCCATTTTAAATTCAGTACAGTGCAGTATTTGTTTTTTCAGTCAAGGGTAGCAGAACATGCATGCTTACTTAGAAATAAATCCCACTGAATCCAAGGGGACTTACAGTGTGCATAGGATTACAGCTGAGTTGCTCACGAGTAACAGTGGGATTCACGCACGCAATGGACTGATTGCAGGGTTTCAGTTGCACCTAAAGTACAGTGGTACCTCGGCTTTCGAATGTAATCCATTCCAGAAGACCGTTCGAGTTCCGAAACATTCAAAAACCAAAACTCAATAGCCGACAGCTAGGCTTCAGGGTTTTGCACTCGGAGGAAGCTGCGTTTCTTGTTTGACTTCTGAGGTGTGCTCGAAAACTGAAGCATTTACTTCTGGGTTTACGGAGTTCGAATTCCAAAATGTTCATCAACAGAGACGTTCAAAAACCGAGGTACAACGGTATATCAAATTGCTCTTTCTATACTCAAGATCTCTTAAATGTGTTTATGGTATTTAGGAACACTACTCATATATTTAAAGAGGTGCAAATTTCAAAAGCAAGAAGAGACAAATTCATTTGTGATTTACTTTATGTGCTAAAATCAGTTATCTGTTTTGCTGTTTTGTTTAGTCGCTATAACCACATTCCTAAAGCATGATGCTTTATTTATTTATTTACTGGATTTATGTAACACCCTTCTGCCAAAGCACCCAGGTTGGTGTACATTGTACACTATATAAAATGAAAACTGACAGAGTTTTCTCATAACAACTGATCAAACGTGTGTTCCCTGGCCTGGGTTCCCTTTTTTCTGCCTTCCCTCCGAGCATGTAGTCTCCCAGGGAAGGCAGGAAAGAGGTGTTTATATTTCTGAATGTATAAAAACACACTCAGATTATATACCCATTTAAAAATCCAAGGTTGTGAATAGGCAGCATAACAACACATGGAAATCCAAGACTTTACTTACTTTTATGATTGAAAAAAACTTTTATATCATTCAATTAAAAATCCCTATTTAAGAATGTGTGTCATGTCAAAAGAAAGACCCACTGAATTTCAAAGGGGCTTTCTCTCAAATAAGTGAACTTAAAACAGAGAGTCTTATCTTATAAATAGGAAATGTGAAAGAAGCAAAGAAACCTTATCTCTCTCCCTCAAGATGCTATCTTCAAGACTTTGGTGGTTTCACATACATATGCAAAGCACCTGTGGTAGCCCAGGTTCAGCTAAATAGGACTGCACCATGGACCAGGGGGTGAGGTCAACCAAAGTCCACATATGTGCTCTCCTTCACTGGATTTAGGTTGCAGCAGGTGCTTTGCAGATGACAGAAAACCCAGTAAGTCAACCAAACACTTTAGTGACACATCATGAACAATCATAAAGAACCAGCGATTAATGTGTCCTTTGTCCATAATGTGAGAACAGGAGGGGAAAAGATAACCTGAAACTATTTTTGGGGTAAACAAATCTAGGGCCCAATATGCCACAGTTGCTATTCATGTTTGCTACCATCGTTGTATTGCAACAGCACCCAAATGTTTCCGTATGGTGGACTGATTTTTCCAATGAATGGGCTCTGGTGGCTTGAAGGAAGCTTCTGCCACATTTGCTGCAATTTTGCTCTGCCCAAATCTACCTATCTCTGCTTTTCCTGCTGCAGGGCAGAGCTTGAACCAAAATCCACCAGCTTTAAATAAGGATATGAATTAGTGAAAAGGCCACTGAACAAGTGTTGTATGTTGAGGAGGAAGGATCTATCAGATGGAGCAGGAGGTTCCCAGATTCATGGTACTCTTTACCCAGAGGAAGGGGAACCAATGGCCCTTGAGATTTTGCTGGATTGCAACCCCCATCTGCTTTAGCCAGCATGGCTAATGTTAAAGTATGATGGGAGTTGTAACTCAACAACAATGGAGGGCTCCACCCCTTTCTTAATCATACAAAAACCCTATTGGGGTAAATTCTGACAAACAGAAGCTCCAGTTATAACAGAGCAATTCTCATTACAATTAACTGTCATAAGAAATAATAACAATCTTCACATGATCTACTGCAAAACAATCTGATTTTACTTACATATGACTAGTCATATTCAAAAGTTTAACCACTGGTCTCGTGTAAGGATTGTTCTCTCTAAATAGTATATATGTATGGCCTGTTACATATGAAGAACAGAATACCAATGGACAAGATGGACTTTGTTCCCCTTCTTGCCACTGTTGCTGCTGCTCATTTCTCTACCATAAAAGTGTATTTCCAGGGCTGTTGGCAAAGTGTGATTTGTTTTCTCTGATCTCACCTTTTAATCACAGATTAAACTGGATGTATCTCAAAGCCCACATGTGAGGTGTGTTGGGGAGGGGTTCCACTACAGGAAGGGAAGCCAGAAAGAGATGCCACCAGAAAAAAAGTCAGCATATTACTTTCTGTTCTGTTCTAAAACATTCTAACCCTGAACTGTTAGGATGGGTTTGGTGGTAAGAGCGTTCTTTTAGCTGGGATGAGCTTTTGCCCCATTGTCTGTTCAGGTTTCTAGCCTCTAAGTGTGTAGGATGTTGGGTTGGTAACAGCATCTTTTCAGCCACTAGTTTGGAAATGCTTTTTTCTTGCCATTCTGTGTTGGGACTTAGCAGTTTTATATTGTTTTGCTTGCTTATTAATTTATTTATGGCTTTTTATTGTCCTCTGCTGTATATTTTGTTTTAATGTGCTGTTCACTGCACTGGGGGCTTTTTGGGGAGGGGGGCTGAAATGTAGTATACAAACAAATAGTAATAATAGTAATAATAATAACCTGCTTCCAGCATTCATGTATACTGTTCTGCTTCCAAATGTAAAAGACAAAACCCAAAACAAGATAAAAAATATTGAAAAACTATTTGATGTTTAAAACATGTTAATAACTGAGAATGTATTTGGGATGATACTTGGTACATTTAACATATTCATCATTTTTACCAGTTTTCAAAAGCACTTTCTGACTCATTCATGATAACCATAGATGATCCAATAGTATATCAGCTGTACTTACAGCAGGTCCTATGAAAAGAAAAGACAAGGAAAGAAAGACAAATATATGTAAGTTTATGAAAACTTGAAAGGTATTCATATAGGGTGACCACATATGGTCGGTAAGTATAGCGCTACAGCCATATAATTTTTTTTTAATGAAAGTAGTGGCATTTTCATTCTTCTCACCCAGCATTAAAGATTATTATTTTGCTGTGAGTGTCAAGCCATCTCATGTACAAAATACTTTGTGTTCACAAGTACATCTCTGTCTGCAGAATTTTTCTTAAACATGCAGTTCTGCAACCCTTGTAGCCTGACTCATAGGAACTCCCTCCCTTTTCCCTCTTGGATTTAACCTTAGCACCAAGGCAGAATTGCTTGAATCTACAGTTACTCCTTCTACTTTTCTTAAGACAGGCAAACTTTCTTTTATAATCAACTCCTTTCAAGGCCTACTTATAAAACGTTCCCCATTAAAAATGTCACACTTTATGAAGCAATATTAGCACATTTCCCCAATTATTTACACTCAAAAGCTTTTTGTACAAATGTTCTTGAGAACATTATCAGAGGTCTGCAAATCACATCTAATATTTCGTTCAGGCTTATTAAGAGGAGCAGCTGTAGCCATCAAATCAATGACTTTTCATTAGCTTTTATGCTTCCTTTTTTCTTCTGACTCAAGTATGTTGCAAAGGGGGCACATACGGTAATAGCAACAGCTGTCCTTGAAGTTTGCTTTAAATATAGTTAGACTTTCATTTTTAACAATGTGATTTTATTGTGTAGTTAACTAAAGTAATTTCTTCTTGTTGTTAAATGATCCTAAAGAGAATTTTAAACTTACAAGGTCTTTTTCTAACAGAAAGCAAATTAGTTTCATTTGTTAATAATGTCATGCGTTTATGACATTTAAAGGCTCCGAGGACTACTGAAACGCTATGCCAAATCACAGTGGTTGCATTTGATTTATGAGGATGAGCTGCCTAGGGCCCACACGCTTGTCCTCCTGTGGTATGGTTGTCAGTAAGCTGTTGAAAGCTTTGATTTCCATTTTAGATGTAACTGCAGTTTAATATGTCATCTGAAGCCTAAACTGTGAGTATAGGTTGTTGGAAGAAGCCAGTTTCATAAACTATGGTTTGAAGTTAGCTTGTTGCAACAAACAACAGTTAAAACCTTTGTACAGAAAAAATTAAAAATAAGTTTGCTGTATCTGCATTACGTATTTGTTATACTTGTTTTGTTTTAATACATGCGTTACTGTTTTTATATTTATAAGGTTTTTTTAAGTCTCTTTGGAAAAAATACTTTGCTTTTCATATATGAAACAATGTCATGAAACAGTATCAGCAAGCATGCCTTCACAAAATGAACCAGGTGATGCTGAAAACACACACACAAGAAGCATTACTTTTAAATCTGGAACATACCAATCTCTCCTCTTCTTCCTCGCTTGCCTCGTTTACCAGGAGGACCTGAAAAGCAAACAGTTCCCAGTTTGTAATTGAGGAGTGTAATTGAAGTGGGTTAGTACATGCATGAAGTCAACGTGACACCAAGCATGCGATCAGTGACATCACGATTCAACCACAAATGCCTCCTAATGGTATTTCCAGAAAAATAATCTTCCTTGTCCCATCCTCAGCAGAAATGCCACAGAATTCATTGGCGCTATTTATTTCATGCCATTGTACAGCTTGGCTTGCCTACCGGTAGCACATCTATGCATCTATGCATGTTTACTGAGAGGTATGCTGTGCTCATTCCCAGGCAAGTGTGTAATGGATTGCAGCCTTAAATAATAACAGCAAAACTATGAATGCTTCAGTGGTTTAAATAACAACAGAAGTGTTCCACATGTATAACATACTAGTAACAATGAAAAAGTCTTGCTTGCAGCAGTGGTTTGTCAAAACTAGGGTTGCCATATGTCCGGAATTTCCTGGAGACACTCAGGATTCAGCTGTCGCGCACTGTGTTCAGGTGGAAATCACAAATAAATAAAAAAAACCTGAAAAATCCAGACACATATGGCAACCCATGTCAGAAGTGCCGTTTTTGGCTAATTCTAGAAAGATAGCTCAAAAACTTCATAAATCTTTTGAGTTATTGCAAAAGAAAAGAAAAAAAGCAGCTCAACAACTTAGCGTAAAAAGCTCAACAACTTAGTCAAAACTGAGTAACTCAGAGCACCTGAAATGAAGCAGTCTTTGCTTGCTTCCTTATAGGAAATCCAGAGCCACGATACCATTATTAAAACCTCTCCCAGTTACCTGCACTGCACATTTCAAACAGTAAAGGGACCAGAAGCAGAGCCTCCAAATTTCTGGTAATTCTTCAGACAAACTGTCGTCAAAGATATGGTTAGATCTGAAATACTGACAGGCATTATGTTTTAACCTTTGAAATAAAGCAGGGATGCGAACCTGTAGCCCTCCATATGTTGTTGGACTCCCAACTCCCACCAGCCCTAGTCAGAGTGGCCAATTATCAAGGATGATGGAAGCTGCTGTCTAAGGACATCTGCAGGGCTGAGTAGATTTTTCTGCACATTCTAGATGTGGCTGTGTGTTGGAATAGACAAATGTTGGGAGGGAAAAACCTCAAATGTTTCAAGTCCTAGTCAAAAGTTGTAACATACTGAGTTCGGTTTCAGATTACCAGTAAAGATGGGCAGCATCTTAAACATTTTCTTCTTTTTGTAATATATATATTTTCCTGGCCGCTTGATGTAGCCAGGAACAGTAGTCCTAAGCCAGGCATCCCCAAACTTTGGCCCTCCAGATGTTTTGGATTACAATTCCCATGTTTCCTGACCACTGGTCCCGTTAGCTAGGGATCATGGGAGTTGTAGGCCAAAACATCTGGAGGGCCGCAGTTTGGGGATGCCTGTCCTAAGCTCATCTCAGCTGCCATGCCATCCCATAATATAATGCTTGAAGAATGCTAAGTCATAATGTAGCACCATTCCAGATGCATTGAAGAGAAAGAAAGATGGCAGTTCCCGGTCTCCTTTAGAATTATAGACCTGCTTGCCTGTATCCTGCTGGACAGTGTTCTGGGACAATACAGTTGATGAAAACCTGTTTTCATACATTAATCCCTAAACATTTAATTAACGTGCCATCACTAATAATATGAAAAAATGTGGTTGTAGGATAGATTGGCTGTTGCTAGTATTACTCCACCATGCAAAAGGAGAAGAGCTGGCAAATTGCATTTGTGTCTGAGCATCAAGGGATAATGTATAAAGCCCTATTTCCTCTCCCTTTTAAGGCAGCAATTCGTTTCCAGGAGAAGCAGAGGGAAATGCTGAATTTTGGGCCAGCTTGTACAAGATACCCAAGTACAGCATTCTGCAGAATCTCTGGCATAGAAAAGGCAACTGTTTGTTTTTCCCCTATCCATGTGTTCTAGCTATTAGCTTGGAAAAGGATCCTGCAGCAGAATTCCATGTCTTCCTTTCTACATGCAGAATAGGGATCCCCGTGTACAGAACCATATGTATTGCAGTTCTTGGTCCAATATAAAAGTCACCAATTAATCTCAAAATAATTAATGTTTAAGTACAGACAGCAAATTCTGTGCCAAATAATACCTTACCAACACAAAGCTCTTTAGAAATAACCTCTTGCTTTAAATGTCACTTTCAGTTTTAAAGTACTGTATCTGAGAAAGAAATGTGACTTCTCGGGGGAACAAACTGGTGTCATGAAGATTAATGAAACCAAATAATACAAAGAAAAAACAGTGTACAGTAGTTCAACTTGATGGCTACTAATGAAGTTTTCAATATTTTAAGTAGAACAGCAAGATCTGGTGCTATTTTCCTACTTCTCTAGAGAGGTATTTAAAACAAGTTGTTGTTGAGGATAGCATTAATCAATTTAATTTCAGAAACTGTGTTGGTTTATATTTCAATCCCTTGCTATCATGAACTGTCTGAACAAGTTACAGGATCTGTTAAATTTTAGCTTTAAATATAACCAGCAAAAGAAAGCATATAAAGGTAAAATCTATATTTTTTTAAGTATATGTATACTGCTTTTTCAACCAGGCTATTGATTACAGTATAATGACAAGCCAGTCTAATTATATGCACTAAGAGTCCACCCAGAAAAGATAACTGTTACAAGTTCCCTGAATTCTTCTTCGGCTCAGATTAAAATCTGAGCTGTGCAGGAATGTGCTTCTAACTACTTAGCTCTCAAACTCCCTGTCATGTTTTTACATTTATATTATATTTGACCATGCAGATAGATAGCTTGTTGGAGAGACATGGGGAGGGCTCCAGTAGGATAGGGTGGGGGATAGCAAGGAATGTGTCAAGTGTCTAAACTTTGAGTAGTTACCGGTATATCACCTGCCTTTGTATAACCTGCCTTACATTAAGTATGTGAATGGCCTGCTGAACCTAAGACCAGACCAGCACTTTGCATATGTATTGCATCAACCTAAAACATTTGGAGTAAAGCTTTGCAGGGAAAATGTTATTTGAGTTATTGTTCTTCAGCAACTGGGAATAAGGACACTCCCTTTTTCCTCCCAAACCCCAATCCAGGCATGGACTACTGCAGCATTAGTGCCTTAGCCAGAAGAAGAAAGAAGCATGGCTTCTGGTTTTATCCTGTTTCTCTTGACTCTGGTATGCCAGTAATATGCCAGTGAGAAGGACCTCGGTTGCTCTTGGGAAATGTTTTTACAGGGGCAACTGCTCAGGTTTGGATGTGTGCTAGTTCATAATGGTCACTCCATTGAAGAGGTAAGCATTACCAGACCCCAGAGAAGAGTTCCTGGTTTGGCAGTCACAATGCATCTATGCACAGAAAGATCTGATCTCCCCATCATGCTTGTACCACAGCTTGCTTGTACCATAGCTACTACCACTGTGACTTTGGGGATTGAAAATTAAATGTAGTGATTTCAGTTGAAAAATAAAATGCCTCCACTAGTTATCCAAGTGAATTCAATGGGAGCCAAGACCATCACTAGAATTCATAATTGGAAATAAATCTCATGCTAGCATCCTGCAATTCTCTGATGATGATAATGATGATGATTTAAAAAAACCTTGTCTGTTTGCAATTCTTGGTACAGAAAGCATTGATCTGATGTGTAAAGATCTTTCCTATTCTAATCGATTCAAGAGGGTTCTGGAAGCTTCTCTGTGTGAAAGAAATGGGTGCAAGCTGGAAGTTTCTAGCTGACAAGCAAGTTTCTATTCTGCCTAGAAACAAGCAGAAGCTTCCTGATGTTTGGGTTATTCCTTCAGAGAAACAGCTGGTTTGAACTGGTTCTGTTACCTCTTTCACTCAAGGTCATTGTGTCCTATAATAACAGGCCATAAGGAGCCAGAGTTTCACTTTCTACCTCTCTTTCCTTCTGGTGTAGTATGCTTAGCGTTAAGGTTTTAGTCTTTTATAAGTTATTGTAAGTTTAAGTTAAGTCTGCTGCAACTGGAGTTCTTATGGACAGTGCCAATCCTAGTGTACATTGTAAAGCTCTGCTGGATGAAATGCTAATTGCCTCTAGTCTATTTTTTTGAGAATCCTGCAATGTGTTTAAGTTTATTTTACTCTCCTAACTATACGTTGGAATCTGCTCTGGATCAATATGAGCAGAATTCATGGCAACCCTTACAAGTCCTACTTGGGGGGGGGGGAGGCGGGGCGGAGAAAATCTTCTTAAGTGGAGATGTTACATTTTGTTTTAGCTAGCACAGAATAGAGGAACCTCAAATATTCAGCTTGGCAAACACAGAAATAGCTGCTGTCACTTACTTGATAGACATGACTGAAGGACAGCTGAAATAGGCAGGCAGAGTCATTCTATACTAGCATGGAATGAAAGCCTTCTTGTAGTTTCAGTTTGCCATTCCAATGCATTACTACTTTGTCATAGCAAATATTTTCCTTATCAAGACACATAAACATGCTGTAGAAAGACAACACAATCATATTTGCATTTTCACAAACCCCCTTAATTGAGTTGCACTGATAATAAGGAATTTAAAGGCAAATTTCCCAGAGGAATTTAAAGGATAATATTAATATTATATTAAAATACAGTGTATTCTTTTGTGTCCTTTCTAAGGGTACAGTTCTAAACGCAGGTACTTTTAAGTCAGAAGGCTCCAGCTCATTGAATTGTAGAACTGGAAGGGACCTCAAGGGTCATCTATTCCAGTGTTTCCCAACCTTGGGCCGCCAGCTGTTTTTGGACTACAACTCCCATCATCCCTAGCTAGCAAGACCAGTGGTCAGGAATGATGGGAATTGTAGTCTGAAAACAGCTGGAGGCCCGAGGTTGGGAAACACTGATCTATTCCAACCTCTTGCAATGCAGGAATCTCAACTAAAGCATGATGGATGGCCATCCAAACTCTGCTTAAAAGCCTCTAGTGAAGGAGAGTCCACAACCTCCCGAGGGAGACCATTTCACTGTCAAACAGCTCTTACTGTCAGAAAGTTCTTCCTAATGTTAGGCAGAATCTCTTTCTTGTAATTTGTATCCATTGGTTCAAGTCCTATTCTCCAGAGCAAGGGAAAACAAGCTTGCTCCATATTCCATGTCAGTCCTTAAGATATTGACTTTGTACACTTAGACTTTCAAAAGGCTTTTCATAAAGTTCCTCATGAAAGACTTAAGCTTAGTAAGACTCAAGAAAGTAACTTGGAAGTCAAAAGAGGTCCTTTTGTAACTGGTTAAGAAGCAGGAAGTAGAGAGTAGAAATAAATGGACAGTTCTCCCAATGGAAGGATGGAGAAAGTGAGGTCTCTCCCCCCCCCCCCCAAGATTTGTATTGGGACCTGTGTTTTTAAACTTGTTCATAAATTAGTTAGGGGTGAGCAATGAGGTAGCCAAACTTGTTGATGATGCCAAATTGCTCAGAGTGGTTAAAACAAAATGTGACTGCGAAGAGCCTCAAAAGGAGCTATCCAAACTAAGTGAATGGGCATCAGTGTATGGCATCAGTGAAAAAGGCACATTCCAGCTAGGATGGCTGGAAAGGAATATAAACTAAAAATGGTATTATGCATGACTAGCTGTGGCAGAATGTAGATGCACATTCATATGGGCAAGAAAACAACATCCCATGCTTACAAATGCAGCAAGTGGCTCAAGAATGGAAGCCTGCTTCAGCACATAGATCTTTTTATCAACATCAGAGTAAAGAGGTTAGAGGCATTTCTACCTCTGCTTTTGATTTTTTATGTGACTTTGCTTGAGTTTCTCGACATCTTTGGTATTACAAAGCATTTTCCTCTGGAAAACATTTCAGTTAATAATAGTCTTCTTTACAAATGATTCAAAGTACACCTACACGGTTTAAAAAAATTGAAAACTCTTTGTCAGATGCAAAAAGGCTTCTGAATACAGTGGTACCTATGGTAATTCGTTCCGGAGGTCTGTTCTTAACCTGAAACTGTTCTTATCCTGAGGTACCACTTTAGCTAATGGGGCCTCCCGTTGCTGCTGCACTGCTGATGTGTGATTTCTGTTCTCATCCTGAGGTAAAGTTCTTAGCCCGAGGTACTACTTCTGGGTTAGCGGAGTCTGTAACCCAAAGTGTTTGTAACCTGAGGTGTTTGTAACCCGGGGTACCACTGTCCCTGTTTCTGGAAACCACATGAGGAAGGGAGAGTGCTCTTGTACTTGAGTCCTGCTTGCTGGTTTCCCATTTCCCAAAAGCATCTGGGTGGCCACTGTGAGAACAGTATGCTGAATTAGATGGGCCACTGGCCTGATCCAGCAAACACTTCTTATATGCTTATACTTTCTCCTGCATGAGCCTGCCTACCTACTGTGGTCATCACCTGATGACTTACTTCATGTCCATTCCAATCCATTCCAAATAACTTTATTGTACTAGCCGTTGGACATGGCAAATCCGAATCAAAAATAAATACAATCAAAAGGGATCCTGTGCCACAAATAATAGTCTCTATTTAGATCTCTGTATCTCCCTTACAGTTCACTGCTATATTGTCCAGGGTCTTCTTTCAGATCTTTTTGGCTGCCGAAGCAAAAAGGGCGCCTTTTAAAGAGTCACTAGAATGTTTACATTGCTAAGAAGCCATAGTACCTTCTCTAACAGTGAGAGACATCTTTCCTGTATGGACGGCAGGGTGAGAAATTGTGTCTTGGGTCCAATGTGTAGTGGGCAATATAGTAAATGGTGCCAGATGTTTTCCACCTGTGGTTGCCCACATATACAGAGTCTGTCTTCATACAGTACTCTGCTGTACCATCCATAGCTTGAAAACGCAGGTCAGTAAAAGCAAATCTTAGTGAGGCTCGCCTACTCCATGTCTTGTTGCCATCAGACTCAGTTGGCTCAGATATGGAATGTTGACTTCTTGTCATGGAACTCTTGCTAGATAAACCTGATTGGCTACTGTGGTTTTCAAAGGAGCCACAAGATATTTGGCCAAGTATTTAGCTTGATGTGACTTTATCTCTGATGTGTGGCTAGGTTTTTATCTGCTTTTGTTTTTAACTCTCTCTGCTGTGTATTGTTCTAATTTTAATGGCTATATAATGTCATGCAGTGGTTCCGCTCCTTCCTCCTGGGCCGTGTTCAGAAAGTGGTGGGGGGGATGAGTGTTCAGACCCCTGGGCTCTCACTTGTGGGGTGCCTCAGGGTTCTGTCCTCTCCCCCATGCTTTTTAACATCTATATGCAGCCGCTGGGAGAGATCATCGGGGGGTTGGGCTGGGTGTCCATCAGTATGCTGATGATACCCAGCTCTACCTCTCTTTTAAATCAGAACCAGTGAAGGCGGTGAAGGTCCTGGGTGAGTGCTTGGAGGCGGTTGGAGGATGGATGGAGGCTAACAGATTGAGATTGAATCCTGACAAGACAGAAGTACTGTTTGTGGGGGACAGGAGGCGGGCGGGTGTGGAGGACTCCCTGGTCCTGAATGGGGTAACTGTGCCCCTGAAAGACCAGGTGCGCAGCCTGGGAGTCATTTTAGACTCACAGCTGTCCATGGAGGCACAGGTCAACTCTGTGTCCAGGGCAGCTGTTTATCAGCTCCATCTGGTACGCAGGCTGAGTCCCTACCTGCCCACTGACTGTCTCTCCAGAGTGGTGCATGCTCTAGTTATCTCTCGCTTGGACTACTGCAATGCGCTCTACGTGGGGCTACCTTTGAAGGTGACCCGGAAACTACAACTAATCCAGAATGCGGCAGCTAGACTGGTGACTGGGAGCGGCCGCCGAGACCACATAACACCGGTCCTGAAAGACCTACATTGGCTCCCAGTATGTTTCCGAGCACAAATCAAAGTGTTGGTGTTGACCTTTAAAGCCCTAAACAGCCTCAGTCCGGTATACCTGAAGGAGCGTCTCCACCCCCATCGTTCTGGCCGGACACTGAGGTCCAGCTCCGAGGGCCTTCTGGCGGTTCCCTCATACGAGAAGCCAAGTTACAGGGAACCAGGCAAAGGGCCTTCTTGGTAGTTGCACCCACCCTGTGGAATGCCCTCCCACTAGAGGTCAAAGAGAACAACAATTACCAGACCTTTAGAAGGCATCTCAAGGCAGCCCTGTTTAGGGAAGCTTTTAATGTTTGATGGACTTCTGTATTTTAGAATTTCTGTTTTGTTGGAAGCCGCCCAGAGTGGCTGGGGGACCCCGGCCAGATGGGCGGGGTATAAATAAATTATTATTATTATTATTATTATTATTATTATTATTATTATATTGTAATTGTATCTGCTATGATTGTAAGCTGCCTTGAAATGTCTTTATGGGCTGGTACACATGTTTTTAATGTAAATAAATAAATGCACACATAAATATGTATTATTTCTGTGCCGGTTCGATACATTCCTGCTGAATGGTCTTTGGTATCCTAAGGCTGTCTTTGTATTGTTTTGTTCTAATGCAACAGCTACAAACATGAATACATGTAGTGTCCCTTAATTAATTATCTTAATATCACCCTTACTAACTTAAAACAGCACATTTATTTATTTGCTATATCTAATAGCTAATGTCCAGCTAATGTCCATTACTTTGTAAAGCTGATGTGTCTCTTCTTACAGTAAACTTGATATTCTGGCTTTATTTTTAAGCCAAGACTGACAAGACTTTTGTGATGACGGTGACAATTTAAAATGGCCACTGAACTTAGCGGTTTCTCATTTCATTGACAGTGAAACCCAATACTTTAAGATTAAAGGCGGCACTTAGTAAGTCAGGCACACTGGCACTACAATAATCTCAGACAAACCCACACAGGCAGGCCATCCATTTAAGCATAAGACTCTCTACCAAAGCCAACCCAAAGCCAGGCATATTGCTTTCAAAGTTTTGTGCAAGTATCCCCCTCCCATATCTATCATAATAAATATATCATTTGAAGAGGAGCTTAGTGACAGCTGCAGAAGTGAGTTTAAAAAAGAAGAAAATAAACATCAGTGGCATTCATACATTCATTAATCCTCCTGTTGCATAACAGCCACAAGCCAAGTTGCACATTTGTTTGCAAGGAACAAATAACTAAAACAGACAGGAGTATGTCAAAGCCTTAAAAACAAACTTGAGGGACTTTTTGTTATAGTCCTCATTCAGAAAAGGTGGAGGGACTATTTGGGATTGGTACTACATCAGTAGGGACATCGGTGGCGCTGTGGTCTAAACCACAGAGCCTAGGGCATGCCGATCAGAAGGTCGAATCCCCATGACGGGGTGAGCTCCCGTTGCTTGGTCCCTGCTCCTGCCAACCTAGCAGTTCAAAAGCACCTCAAAGTGCAAGTAGATAAATAGGGACCGCTACAGCGGGAAGGTAAATGATGTTTCCGTGCGCTGCTCTGGTGTCGCCAGAAGCGGCTTCGTCATGCTGGCCACATGACCTGGAAGCTGTCTGCAGACAAATGTCGACTCCCTCGGTTAGTAAAGCAAGATAAACGCTGCAACCCCAGAGTCGTGCATGACTGGACTTAACTGTCAGGGGTCCTTTACCTTTACCTTTTTTACTACATCAGTAAATAAAAATCAAATAATTCAACCTTTTCTGTGATAAATAAAGCCAATAAATATGCAATAGCTATCCATTTGATGTAAAAGAGAAGTCTGCAATAGTAGAATAGTATTTCATGTTCTATCTATTCAATTGTTTATAATTCGAATACATGAAGTGATTCAGACTGTGTCAAAAAAACCATCTACGGCCTGGCTCTTCTTTTTTAAACCACCTTATTTTAAACCACCATCGTTTAAAAAAAAAAAAAAGCGTCTGTCACATGCATTCAGTGCAGCATCTTTCTACAGTCACCTGTATCTACGTGTCTCCACACTGAGAACTTAATCTACTCTGTTACTGCCTTTTCCCAGGTGTACCTTGTATTCTTTTGCTTTAGTCTTGTGATATTACAACAATTTCATTAAAAGAAGGAATCAACTGATCATAGTGTTTTATATATTATCATTCTTAGCAATTATTCTACTAAAGGAGCCAAATACAAAGGAAAATTGAACACAACTGATGTACATCAAACTGGACGCAGAAAATATCCCAAAATAGAATCATCTTTGCACATTCTGCTTCCTGCTTTTTATGCACAATTTGAACCATGATTTGGCTGATATCCTCTGAATTAATTTTGATTTTCAACTTAAATTTGCACCTGACCTTGAATATATTATGGGCACTTTTACCAAAAGGAACTCACACAAAATTCTCATGGAAGTGGGCTCTGAGAAGGTTGATTGTATCATATATTCAAGTATCTGTTATAAATTGATTACATTCATATGCTATTCTTCCTCAAAAGACTCTAGGGAGTGAGAATGAATCTCTTCACCCTGTCCTGGTAGCATAACCAGCACTCTTTATTTACACAGACATATACCACTTGGGCAAAGAAACACTACAATAATTATGGTATTTTACCCGACTCTAACTATCAAAATACAGTTTGAACAAAAAGCATATTTAGCCCAAGGCCAGGATTGGGCAGGTATAGTTGGGCATTTGCCAATAACCATATCCCACTGAAAGAAGAAGACTTTTCAGAGCTTCTAAAATTTTCTGTATTAGAAAGCACTACTGCACTATAAGTAAAAGAGAGGTTATTCTGAAGTTCACAACACAATTTAAAGCATACATTCAGCTATCAAATATATCTGTGTAACATATTAGTGCCAAGGAATCAAGCAAAGTCATTTTAAAGGAAGTACGAAAACTTTGTAATATTTGTTTCTGCCAATCTGCCTGCCAGTAAAGGAAGATATTTCATCTTTACTCAATCTAGCTGCCATAACTGTAGACTAACAACAGACAACATCTCTTGACTATGAATAATTTGACAAAGTCTACATATAAATATTAAACAGGGGCAGATCAGAAGCCTATAGAATGTCATTCATTATCTCCACCCCCCCTCTTCCCGAGAACAATGGCCACCTATTGATACATCTGTTGTATGGTCAGGTGTTTTATGAATGAAGCCATCTTAGAACGGAACCAGGCAACTTGTAAAAATACATGAGGGATTTCGCCAAGTATATAATAATCAGCTGTGTTGAAAGCTGTACAATGATTAAGTGCTTTAGGATGAGGATAGATGCGTAGACAAAAGAAGCAAATGTAAGAAAGCCATTCATAACCTTCACAGGAGGAGTCTATACTCCCTAGAGCTTTAGCATAATGAATACAGGGTATTTTGATAGAGCATCATGCAGAGATTTATGCATTGCCCACTGAAGAAATATCAGGAATGGATGGGAAAGATGTGGGAGAGGAGCACTTGGACCTTGGTTGTTCTTGGAACATTGCTGCTGAAAGAAGCCCAGGATTCTTCCACAGCTGCTCTTTCATATACCTTTACTCCATAATTGCATACTTAATAGCTTCAGCAGAACTTCTGATTGCCACTCTAGGCATACTCATTGCCATTAATGCTCCTGATTTAGGCTTCCAACTACATCTAACTTAAATAAATCCTCATCCTCCTTTGAGAATTTTTTTTTAAAAAAAAGAATAACAAAGCTCTTTCTTTACACTAATCTGTTTCAGAACAAAAACATAGACTAACTTTTACAGAAAAACAGAGCTAGTTGCATAAGTGCTTTTAGCATTAGATAACGTCTATAAAAATACATTTCCCCCTTTTTCAGATGTATTTTTAATTATGTCAGCAGGTTTTTCACCATCCGCCACTGGCAAGAGCCCTTTTCACACCTTCAAAAACCATGTGGGCTCAACGTGTAAAGGAGAAGTATGAGCTTGCCTGATCACCCTGTTCTTGGTGTCCATATGTTGACTGGCAGGTAAAAACAGAACTCCCTTATACAGTTGGTTCATGTGTGCATGCCAGATTCATAACCAGGAACCATGAAAAATGCAAGGCCTTGATCAAGCAGACTGTATTCATATCTAAGTTGTATGCACGTAAACTCAGTTCAACATATGGAGGTTGGACAGTCATAGTCATATTCACTTTTCCACAAGTTGAACCCTGTACCTCTGCTTCTGCTGTCCCCACTATGGTCTTTCTTCTTTTGCCCTTCTTTCACACAGTGGTAAGCCAGGCACTCCACTACAACATTGCCCAGCCCACACAGATGCTCTTCCCATGCTATTACCATCCTTCATGGCGGAGGTCAGAGGATCATAGTGACAAATGAGACCTCCAACACTGACCTCCATTCAATGTTGTAGAGTTACAGGTGCACAGATTCTTTGTGGCATGTGATATATGTGTATTTCTCCATTATGCAAGGGCTGCATTTTCTGGACAGAAAAGTTGGGGAAGAGGTACTAAAGGCAAAGTGAGAGATGGTCAAAAAATACAGCAGGTCTCAGGAACAGAGCGAGAAAAGATGGGTAACAGGATGCAGCAGGATATGCGGGAAAGCTAATGAGGGCTGAGGGTCTCTTATGTATTTATTTCATTTACCGGTATATACTGCCATTCTTCTGCAGTGGAACTCAAGGCAGCATACAAAGGCTTTCCAGCTGGTCTCCAATCCTGGCTGGGTAAGACCCAAGCCTACTCAGCTCTAGCAAGATTGCTGCAATCATGTGCCTTCAAACCATCTCCTAGGACTAGCATTTGTGCTAGGCTAGCATCACTAATATTTAATTTAAAACCTTGGAAAGGAGCAGTGGTGACCTGAGAATTAACGTAGAGCAAGTTTTGTGAACAATGTTCTGGTGCATCTAAGGCAGGCATCCCCAAACTCGGCCCTCCAGGTGTTTTGGGACTACAATTCCCATCATCCCTAGCTAACAGAACCAGTGGTCAAGGATGATGGGAACTGTAGTCCCAAAACATCTGGAGGGCCGAGTTTGGGGATGCCTGATCTAAGCCCTTACACTGGGAATATGTCATCATATCTGGTGTGTGATCTAAATCAGAATGGAGTAGTCCACAAATAACAGAAGGCAGCTGAGTATAGTATTATCTTCCTGTCCTCAAGTATTTGATACAGCAGCCTCCTGTCACTTAGTGATATGACAGAGGGATCCATTCTCCTCCTCTTCTCCAATAATTTTGTGTTCCCATTAACTTCGTCTTAAGTCTCTTAATTCCACAAAAAAGGAAAAGCAAGCTTTTTTAAAAAAAGGTTGAGAGAGTGTTTGTTCCCAACCACAGTTCAATGTAGCAGAGAAATATCAAATCAGATTATTACTTATGCTTTTGGCACTACCTATTGATTACATAAAATTGTTTTGTTCTCATTACATGTGAAATGGCAAGTGCTTGCTACCAAAAGGTCTCATCACTTCTGTAACTTGCAATCACTGCTTACTGCTGATTTTCTATTGCAGCACCAGCAGGTGATTAATGAGACTATTTCAAGTGCCTTAAATCTGGATGCTCAATCTCAGGACTAAGTTCTCACAATTCCACATGAGAGTCAATGTACTCTACAAAAAGTGTGCCCTGGCACCTAATTATGAGCCGTTATCTATTCTAGTCGCACAGCATGTGCTTATGATGTGTGTTGCTGAGGTTTCCCTTCTGCCTTTGAATATATGAATTTGATACATAAAAGGAAGCCCTCTGTCTACCACTTCTGTAGCCCCTGCCTACATCCTAAAAAATAATAATGGTGAACATACCTTTTGTGAACCAAAATGGTATTTTCTTCTCTTCAAGTGTTCATTTCTTCCCATACTTCAAGCTTTGAAAGAATGACTCAGTGGCATCCTGAAATGGCTTCTTTACAAAGTGCAACTCTCCAGCTTAAAAGTCACAATTAAGAGCAAGAATAGCAGGAGGATAACTTTATTCATTCAGCAGCTCCAAGGAAAGTTTCAAACATATGTACAGCCTCTGCTTCCTTTCTTGTAAAATCCAGGATTGAGACAAAAATATACATTTATTCTACCAACTGTTGGAGATTCATTCCCCGTGTTTGCATTCATGGGATTGTTGTCTATCACATGACTGTATATGTGTTTACATTCCACAGAGTGTGGAGTTACAAAGACAGGATGTTTGTGTTACTGTGTGTTCCTGAAGTGGGACTATTGTCCTTTGTTCTTTCTTTTTGCTGCCTGATGCTAGAGAGAGAGGGAGCCATGTTGCAGTGCTCTGTGTGTGTTTATATGTAAACAAACATAATTAGTCAAATGCTGAGTTGCTCTGTTATGCAATTGCGCAAACTCTGCGGGTTCCGTAAGTGTGCTGATGTCAGTTGGCATCAGTCGCTGTGATGTTCAGGCTGAAGAAAGCTTTTGAAGCTCCTGAACGATTGACCAGGAAGGAGAGAACATGCCAGTTGCGCATGTGTCTCTGCCAGGGTCCTACTCGCAAGTAAGAGATCCTAACACCAACATCCCTATTCAGCAATACCCAATTTACACAGACTGGTTATGATCTGGTTGAGGTCACCACCTTTCATCCCTCCCCTTTATCATGTCCACTTATTGCAAAATGAACAACAGTAATAGTTTTTGTGTGTGGCTGTGAGCAAAATCAAGGCACAACCCCTGAAATGAAGTCAACAGATTAGCTCTTCATCTTCTCTGTGCACCTTAGAATAATTATCCAGCTCCTAAAGCAACATGTCTTGACACACCTTTTCAAGAAGGTATGCGAAAGTTCCACAAGAATTTCCTTGGCATTAACATAATGCCACAAAAAACAACATATTCAAGCAACAGAGGCTACTGGCACAGTTTGCTGCATTGTACTGGACAGCAGGGGAAGGGGGACTCAAGAATAGGCTTATCAGACAGTGAGTAATGGAACACCTGCTGCCACCTATAGTCTTTCTGAATCTGTGCTATACAGTTTCACCATTCACAGCACTGGGGCGTAAGTAATGCTCGAAGGCCAAATATGGGCCTGTCTGTCAACCACCCAGCGCTTGAACTAAATGTCCCATGTAGCTGATGATGCTGTGATATTCAGAAAATGTAAGAAACATGGTTGGAGCCCCATCCCCAAGCAATGGTTTTAGCGATGCATGCTGTGGCATTATCCCTACTTTCTGTGAAACGCATTTTCATTACAACAGCGCCACATACACCGAGTCAATATGGCTCTCAGGATTACACAACCCCCCCTCCCCCCTTCCTGTTGAATTTATTGCAGGCATGGAACGGAGAACCTCAAGCTCAAACACAAAACATGATGGCAGCAGACAAAAGTGCTCCAAGGCATCCAGACCTCGCCCTTCCCAGCTAATACCAGCAAGATCAGCTGCCAGTCTCTAGCCTAATGTACTAGTTACTGTCCACCTACTCAGATAATAGTTTGCACAGGTGCGAGATTTCTGTGCTCTTGCACGTTCCCAGCGGAGACAACAGGAGCTCTTTCTCATCTGTCAAGCGCAGGGTGGCTATTTCAGTTTCAGAAACCCTTTTGCCTTCCCTCCTCAACATCACGGACGAGGTCAAGACAAGTATTCCCCAATAAAACACAGAGGGCTTACAAGCCTTATGGCACAATGTAACTGAGATCATCAGGAGGGTTAAGTGTCTTCAGCTCTCATTAAAGAAAGGGTTGAGTTTCAGCCTATGAAGACCTGGACAGGTATTCTCGCTGCAGTGCCAGACACGCAAACCACAATTATGACCAGGTCATGTTGTCTCTGGTTACTTTCTTTAAATCCTTTTCACAACTGTATTCATTTATTTAAAACTGTTGTTTAATATATTGCTGCCTGCAAATAAAAGCCATTTGGGTACTGTAATATTACTTTATTGCTATATGGTAAGAGGGAGGGAGAAATGGGCAGACTAAGATGACTAATTTTCTGCATATTAGAACCAACTATTTTTTAAAATAATAATAATAATAAATAAACAAATTCATATGCACACCAGTGCAACTTTTCTTTCGTACAAATCGTAAGTGGGCAAGAGATCTTTCTCCAAGGAAATAATTCTTCCTTATGGGTAAAATGCACAAATTACCAAAGCATAAAGTTAGAAATCAATTTCCACCCCACTCCAGTGGTTTGCTGCTATGGGAGGTCACACTGGTAACTATTTGCATCAACCTGCATAGTAATTTATGCACTAAGTACAAACAATGAGCAGATTATGGATTGCATCCAATGACGCCATCCTTGTTAGCACATGGACTTCTGCCTGTGCAATTGACACAGTATACACTACAGTAATACCACCGCGAACGTCCACCTTGTCTAGTGTTTGCTTCAGCGAACGTCTGCAGCAAACCTGGAAGTACCGGAACGGGTTACTTCCAGGTTTGCCGCTTCACGCATGCTCAGAAACACAAACCACTCCGCGCACATGCACAGATGCGGCACTTCGCCCTGTGTCCTTTTCAGCTAGTGCCCAGGGCTCTGGAACGGATCCCAGTCGCAAAACAAGGTATGACTGTATATTTTCAACCAGGTATTATTATAAAGACTTTTAATTGTTAAAAAAAAGAAGAAGCTTTTTTATCCATGGTTGATTAGGCAAACTTTTCCCAGAGACTCATGTGAGGAACTGAATCAAATTGCTGAATCAATGCACTTCTGTATTTTTTAATATATATTTGTCAGATATTTTGAAACCAACAACAATCAGAAGTGGATTTATAGATTGTCTAAGCCCTTCTTGTTCATCTGCCAAAACTGACTTCTCTTTTAACCAGTCAGTTTATTATGAAGGTGCTTTACAAACTAACAGGATGAGAACTTGCTGGATCAACTTTAGAACCTTTTCTGAAATGTGGGGGAAATTACAACAATACAATCCAAGCATCAGATACTATACCTGTTGAATCAATAAAAGTAAATACAATTGCCAATAGAAAAGCCCATCAGCTAATATTCAATTTCAAAAATTCTGGAGGTATGAAATTTATACCTTTATTTGTTATTTAGCTGCAGGAGAAAATCCTTAACTGCAGTAACTGACATGGGAGGCCACTGGGATAGATTTTCTGGAATATCTCATGTTTGGTTAACCATAACATCACCATCCGTGAATAATGATTGATACATTTTTGAGCAGGAAATTTACCAAATTTTAAAAACCAGGTCTACACAAATGTGCCTAGGATTGCAGGCTTAAGTATTTTAACCACAAACTCAATAATGATTTACAAGCATGTGGTTTAATTACTAGCGTCAAGTGATTAAAAGAGTTGAGATATTTCAATTACAGCATTTTGCAGCTGACTATATCTATACTGAACTACGCTTTTTTCAGAAATTTGCAAGCAAGTGACAGAAATCTGATAGAGATCTGATAAGGCCATGGAGATGGATCCCATGAAGAAGAAGAAAATCCTGTGGTTAGATGCCAAATACTTTCTATTTTTTAAAAATGATGCAGCTCCTGCAGAAATGTGAAAGAAACTGCCATGTTTCAACAACCCCCTTCTCGCACACATTTTTGTATGGACAAAGAAAGCATTTTATGGTTTACCAGGAGCTTGAGTTCAAAGGAAGGAAATGGGGTGCCACCCTTCAAAAGAACAACTTTATTATTTCAGAGTTCACAATTATGCATTATTTATTGCTCAGCATTTTAAAGAAATATTGCTTTGCTACTTCCATTTAAAACACTGACGTCTCGCTTTTTAAGCCTGACAACTATTCCCCTCAGAAATTTGTTATTTCAGGAAAAGAGCATCATTCAAACTTATGTAAGAATGGTAACATTGGGTGACAACTAAAGAAATCTGTTCCTTTGGTGCAGAATTCTTCAATGCTTTGTTGCTTCCCAAAGCTGAATTTCTCTCTCATTAAATTCACCAGAGACTGTGCTAATGATAACCATTACGGTACTTTAGGTTGTGTGTATATATAAATGACACCCAAGGTACCATTTGAATGGTACTCTTTCCAGACCCCCAATTACCAATTTCATTATGTGTTATAGTTTCTAAGTCTCAAATAGCTGGGGGTTGGGGAACCAACCAACCACACTGTAGCGTTCCTTAATACTGTACCTTACAAAGAAATACATTACAGTGGTACCTCGGGTTAAGAACTTAATTCGTTCTGGAGGTCTGTTCTTAACCTGAGGTATCACTTTAGCTAATGGGGCTTCCCGCTGCCGCTACACGATTTGTGTTCTCATCCTGAAGCAAAGTTCTTAACCCAAGGTACTATTTCTGGGTTAGCAGAGTCTGTAACCTGAAGCGCCTGTAACCCGAGGTACCACTGTATTTCTAAAAGCTTTTACCCATAGACGCAAAGCTTTCAGGAACAAATATGTTTATAACATACAACTCTGTACCACATTTTCTGCATACAACTTTGCTAAACCATATTTGACATCTCTCCACCCCACACTCTTAGAGGAACCAATTCTAGTCTTCAATAGGCAGGGACAATAGCCAGGGCAGGGTGGACAATTAGTCATGTCCATTAATTTCAATGTGGCTACTCATCAGCCCCAGCCAGCATAACCAATGGCCAAGGATGATGATGAAAGCTTTAGCCCAACCTTAGCCCCCACCTCTGCAGTTCCTCCTGAATCTTCAGGCCATTCCCTTCTGCTGACGATCAGAGCTGTTTACACCACACAGATTGTCAGGCATCTTCTAAATGGAACTGCTTCCCTAAGGTGCACTGGAGAATGCTGGGCCAGTGATGATGTTAGCTTCAACTGCCAGGCCAGTCCGCATCTGTACATAGAATGAAGAGGAGGGGGTGCACCATCTTGTCCTTTGCCTCTGGCAACAAACTGTCTTAGACCAGTCTGCTCTTATCTTTAAAAGGCTGGTGTGTGTGTGTGAATTGACACACAGTAGGATTTCCAAGGATTTGCCACAAAGGTTTCATATATCTCATATTAGAACAACATAACCATCTGCAAACAGCTGATAAGTAGGTAGGGTGAGTTTCTGGTGTTTGTTTTTTTTAAGTGTCTTAATACATATTGAAGAAAGGCTAGCTCTCACAATAAAATACTACTGCCAAATTAGACAACCCTTAAATATCCTTAAATATTTGAGATTTTGTGTGTGTGTGTGTGTGCGCGCGCACGTGTGTGTGTGTCAGTATTTTACCACTACAGTATTGTAAACAATGGATTGTATCCATCAAAATCAATGGATTTAAGTTAGTCATGTCCATTGATTTCAATGTAGCTTTTCATCAGCCCCAGCCAGCATAACCAATAGTCAGAGATGATGGAAGTTGTAGTTGAACAACATATGGAAGGCCACAGGTTATTACACACACACACACACACACACACACACACACACACACACTTATGCTTAAGAAAAGTTGGTCATGGAATCAACTAGAAGGGAAGCAACCTTGCACTGAATTCAAAGTGTGAGTTACAAGTGACCTGAACTGTAGCCAAATTATTATCAAATTCAATACATATTTAAGTGGGCCAGGAAAATCCTATACATTCTCATTTGACTTTTAAAAAAACAAACAGCATTTCTCAAACACATCAAGGAAAAAGAATTTCAGAGGGAGAGTGAAATGGGTTCAGTCTCTCCATAATGATCGGAGGTTACTTAAAACTGCAATAACATAATGTCAAGCTAGAATATGTACCACAGATTAGAAAACAAACCATCACCTCCAAGAGGATGCAAGTGTGGTTAACATGGAAGCTATAAAAGGCAAGAAAGCTTCCTTCAGAAAATGGAAGTCTTATACTAATTGAGGGGTGTGGGAGACAAAACACAAAACCTGGCACCACAAATGCAAACTGAAGCAAGGGAAGCACACAAAAAAGTATTTGAGGAGTATATTACTAAAGACATTCAGACTAACAAGAAAAATGAAAATACATCAGAAGTAGCAAAAAGAGCCAGGAGGCAACCAGACTGTTAGATGAAAAGGAGTGAAACATGTGCTAGAGAAGGAGGAGTCTGCAGAGAAACTGAACAAATTACTAGCATTCCCTCCACTTCTACGCATTAAGCTCACATGACTGCATATATGTGTGTGGTGCTAAAAAAATCAAACAATCCATTCAACCCGGAAATGGTGTGGTTGAGGAGTAAGTGATACTTACAAGCCAAGACACATGCTGAGACATTAAATACACAGGAGGGGAATGTTCAAATAAAAGCTTTGGTTGCTTGGGTCATTTCTGCTGTTGGTAATCTGTCTTAGTTAATGTGCTGTATATAACACTGGAGAATTAGAATTTTATGATTAGGGAGTAATCTACTCAAAATGACTAAAACATGTACATTGTTGGAGACCTGTCACAGATTCTGCTGTATGCTGGCAATATGTAGCAGTTAGGCATCTCATGCTAGAGACCAGCTGAACTCTGCACTTTAATGGAATTTAAGCTGTCTAATTGGATGTGGGACTGCAGCCCAGGATATTAGCAGCTCTGCCGATATTACTCTCTCTACTAGCTGGTTTGTAAATGGAAGCATCTGATCTTGTTCCAAAGGGAGCGTGGTTTAGCAGTACTGGCATAGATACAGCAAATGCTAGGGATGTGCAATCACTTTAGCAGAAACTCAGAATGAAAGCAGCTTGATTAAAAAAAATGTGGGGGGTAATCTGAATCAGAGGGTCGTCGGAGGCATCCCAAACTGAATCTGAGTCATCCCAAAGTCACATTAGTGATTCAGAGATGAACAGAGACACAATGAGTATGTAGAAATTGATACTTGCCCCCACCCCAGCAATACTCTCCATTAAAGGAAAATGCTAGGGAGGAGAAAGGGCGAAAAGAGAGGAGGCAGTGCCGTTTTGTGACTGACAAGTGTAGCTTTTAACCAAGGGCTATCATTTTCACTTCCAATCACCATGATTTGGTGATGTCAACAGAAAACCAGAACAAAAAAACTATTTTTTTCTTTTCTTTTTTTAAAAGCACAATGCCTTGACCCCTTCACCAATCCTATTCGAAAGTGACTTTGGTCATTTTCATGGTCAATTGTTTGCCACAGGCAGGTTCATATGGGTGTAAATTGTCTTTCAGAAAAACACATGGTTCCAAACAATTCAAAACTTTAATGGTCAGTACTAACAACTTTAAATTGATTCTGGGAAGTTATGGTTAACAAACGCAGCTGTGACAGAAAGCTCGGCTAAACCAGAGTTTGGTGATGCAGTGCCTCAGAATTTCACCAGAGTGCTGGGCTATAACCTCACTCTGACTGGCTGCAGGTACAGCTAGACAGAGGGATAGGAAGTCAGCACTTTGGGAGGGAAAAAATAAAGAGCACTGGAGAGTTGATAGTGTTTGGGTTCTTGATGTTCAGCTGGATAGCTGGATATCTCCTGAGATATGTGTGTAAGATCCACTCTGAGGAAAATATCTGTAGCCAGAAAAGGAAGTCTCTGAGCTCAGTCTAAAAGGCAGAGATTAGTGTCTTTTTACGAGTATACAGAAAAGGGGGGGGGAACTGGGATGCTGAATTAGGAACAGGTGAAGCAGAGTTGTGAGGGAACATTTTACTTGGGTCTCCATTCAGTAATTTATAGTGATTTATAGAAGGTTGGGAAATTGACACCTTATTTAAGAACCCAAGTATTAAGACCTAAACATTTAAGCTTAAGCAGCAGAAGTGAAATAACTGAAAAGCTGTGTGTTTACTATCTTTTATGGAAGCTTTTAGCATCCACTAAATTTAATATACATAAATAAGTTACCTGCTTCTATCTCGTGAGACATTCTTTGGTTTATGCATTTTGTTCTCTCTCTCTCTCTCTCTCTCTCTCTCTCTCTCTCTCTCTCTCTCGTTTAACTTCCCTAAGTCTCCAAGTACAAGCTTTATTTAGAAAAAGCAAAAAAAGAAGAAAAGAAAATGTAGTAGTTAAAAGCAGGCATGCCCCAGCAGCTGATACAGAATTGGTATAATGTAATAAAACCACCTAGCTGCTGGAAACTGAATTTTGCACCAGCTGAAGTTTCTGGACTGTTTTTGAAGGCAGTGCTTCTTAAGAGGGCATTTGTTACGTACATAGACAATCTGAGGCTTGCACATGCAGTTGCCCCAAAATATTTAATCTGGGTTAACAATTTTGCTGCATGATTTCTTCTTCTAAGAAATGGCTCCCTTGACAGACTTGCTAGTGACCTAAGTACCCTATTTTTATGGTTCATCTGCTGTAATCGTTTTTATTCCAGAAAAGCACAAGCTTGCTACTGAGCAGTAATAGGGCTATGTTTTTGGAAGACAGAAAGCAAGAGCAGGGAACTAAGGTTGGAGGCAGAGAACAATTTCCAGAACAAATTATAATCCTGTGTGAATATCGCCTGCGGCATCCAATACAAGGATCCAATCAAGAATGGATGATTGCCACATTAAATTTCACTACACGATGCAGGTTAGAAGCATTGCTGCTTTCTCAAGCAATTATCGAAAGGTTATCAAAATTCCAGTGTTGATTCCTTTCACCTCTCCCCCTTACATGTTTTATTGTAAGCGCTCTCATTTAGAGTAATAAATTGCTATTCCATGTTCATCTAAGGTGAATTCCACACAGCCATAATATCAGCTGAGGTAGCTCACAATAAAGCAGACAACTTTCACACAATGTTAACAAGTTGGGACTTTCTGAAAATAATACTGCCAGTCTCTACAGTTTCAGAAAATTTAAAACTAACAAAATCAAAGATTATAAGAGTCTACTTTTAAGTTATAGCCTTTCTATCCTGGTATGCAGCAGCAACTCAGCCAAAAATATTCAGGGGGGGGGGACACTTTAAAATGTAGTTTGAGAGAATATGCACATTCAAAAACATATTTTGAGATAAATAGCCATTATGTACACATATTTTAGCTATAGCTACTTTGTTTGAAGATATTTCAGTTACAAAAGAGAAACATTTTATTAACCGTTTTTTTAATTCTCTTTTTATTTATTCTCTTTTCGTAACCAGTTACGAGAGAGAAACATTGTATTCAGAATTCATTTCAAACGTAACCCATATTTGCATATTCTCCTTTTCAGAGTGATCAGATATCGAATTCACTGAAAGCATTGCACAAAATGCATTATAAACCAGAAGACATGTTTAAGATAGAGTTTAGCAAAGCTTTTTACACGTACCGGCTTTTAGAGTCAACATATACTACCAGAAAAACGGCCATTTCCCCAATATATCACACTTAAAATTAAAGTACAAAGTGGCCCTAATTTGCATGAATATTTCTCACACTTTGCGAGACCTACCTTCATAGGTGGTTCATGGGGGTCATTTCCACTTGTTACACTAATTGCAGTTTGGCTGCTATTAACAAAAGGTCCATTAATTCAAGCTGTGTACTTGGAATAGAGAACAATAACCAGGTTCAAATGGAGCACAGATCCTGCAATGGACTTAATGTAGCTAAAGCCTGGATTACATTTGGGCAAGGTTCAGAGAATATGCAAATATGTTCCTCTGCTGGCACACCTCTTCCAATACTTATCAGGCTGTTTCTTGTTAATATAATGTATTTTAACTGGATCAATTATATTATACTGTTACTACCTAAAAGTGATTTCTCCACATGCATATTTTGAGAATGAATTTCACTAAAGAGTCACAGAAAGCACTCCCTAGACAAGGGGTGAGGAATATGTGGCCTACCATATGTCTAGCTCCCATCAGCCCCAGCTAGCATGGCCAGTGATCAGGAAGAAAGAAGCCACAGTGCTAGCTTTCTGGCAGCGGTGTCACTGCTGCTTACAGGGTGAGGAAGACAGCTATTTAGGTACAGTGTCCATTCAGGTCCAAGCCCAGCCTTCCTGATTAGTGGCAGCAATGCTACTGTTGGGAAATTGGCACTGTGACTCCTTCCCACTGGGTAAGCCACTTCTGATGAGAGCTATAGCCCTGCAACATCTGGAGAACCATGGGGACCCCTACCCCTGCCCTAGACATGAGCTAAGTACACTTCAGGAATAAAGTGTTCTCCTGAAAATATGAGATACACGTTGAAGGTACATAAAACGGCAGCGAGTGAGTCAAGGAACATCTTCCATAACACCTCAAGAAGAGCAGTAGCCAGGCTAGTTTATTAGAGTCATTCTTAAGATACCACAGCACACCTTTTCATTTCATTCTATGAAAGGAGAGCACAGAAAATAAATGCACATGCCGCAATCCAGAGATGTTCACCTGCAACAAGACGCTAGATAGATAGATAATCTTTATTGTCATTGTCCCATACAGAACAACGAAATTGAAAAAAGCCAGGGCCGTCTTAAGCACCTTTGGCGCCCTGGCGCCGTGGTGTGACGGATCCCTCTGCCACCGCCCCCCCGCCGCCACCCCGTTTTCCAGCCCGACGGGCAGGCGGGCTTGGGGCGCGGCGGAGCGGGTGGGCAGGTGCGGCTGCGTGGCACCCCCCTGGCAGGCCGGCGCCGTGGCGCCCTGCATCACCCAGCCTGGCCGTAGAGCCGGCCCTGAAAAAAGCTCTACATCAGACATTCAAAACCAACAAATCCTGATTAGCCCCCACAGACTCTGGTACCCCACAATTAAATGCAATATGCTCCCATAAGGACTACCTTACACAGCATTTAAAACCAAAATCACATTTGGATAAAAACTGTTTCTCAGGCGGGTACTCCTAGTCTTCATAACCCTGTACCTTCTTCCAGAAGGCAGAAGCTGAAAGAGATCATTTCCACTATCCTGCGCTATCTCTGCAGCTTTCTTGTGGCACCTGGAAGCATAGATTTGATCCAAGGTAGGAAGAGTGCACCCAATTATTCTCTCCGCAATCTTTACAACCCTGGACAGCATTGTTTTTCTCCTGGCTGTGCAACTCCTGAACCTCACACACAGACCATAAGTTAATATACTCTCAACAGAACAATGGTAAAAAGCCGTCAACAGGTCCTTTGAGAGATTGTTTTTCCAGAGAATTCTCAGAAAGTATAACCTCTGCTGTGCTCTCTTCATCAGGTCTTTGCTGTTTTCTCCCCAGGTTAGGTCCTCTCTCAACTCCATTCCCAGAAATCAAAACACCGAGACCTGTTCCACACACTCCCCCTTAATAGTAAGTGACTGAATATTCGATTTACATTTCCTAAAGCCCACAATAATCTATTTTGTGAAACTACTTATGCTTCCAGAAATCCTGCAAATGTTATATATGGGTGCTCATTAAAATCTGCACCGGGTAATGATGCAGAGAAGCAGAGTCATCGAACCTGTATTGTAGGTGCTATAGTGTCACATTGAAACATGTGTGGCCATGCATCTATGGCCATGTGGATCCACTGCTCTAGCCATGATCTGTGCGCAGTGAATGACATTTGGCAAAAACCGTATACACATGGAGAATGATCACCGGATCTTTTCCTAGAACAAACCCTGCTTTTCCACAGAACTACTAGTGTGCACATAGGACAACTGATGTATTGGATAATGGCTCTTTCCTCTATTCTCATCTTTAGTTTTAATTACTGGTCAGTTCTTGCCATGTAAGTTTCATCAACTGAAATAATGTCATCCCTAGCAAACAGCAAATTTCATTCCCAAGGCAGTAAATGACATTCATTGGAAATGATGAGACAACAGCATCCGCAGACACACAGATGGTCTATCGATTTTCATACGGACTCCTCCACACCAAGACACTTTATCATTCTTCAGCAGAGTTTATGCAAAGGGTTTTTCATTGCTTTCGACAGCACTTCGCAGTCCTTCATCAAAATCATGTACTCCTTGAGAAGCATTCTGGAGTTATAGCATGAATCTTTTCTTTAAAAGAGTCACAGTGGTGGCAAATTGCTTAGGTCTGTACCTGGACTTGAAAGCTGTTGTGTGGGAAAGTGTCTGAACACAGAAGTACATGTGAAAGTGGTAACCTGAGGCGGAATGTGATGGTTGGACAGAGGTGAGTGATTTAGGAACATTACACCAGGAAACAGAGAGAGAGAGAGTATCTGAGAGAACACAGGTCGGAGAGTCTGGCGAAGGAAATGCTTTTGTTTAAGGCACTGCATCTTGCTGAGCCAAGGATCAGAAAAAAACTTTGTCCGAAGACATTGATTTAGAAGACATGAATAGCCACCTGCTGCAGGCCCAGTTACTGGAATGCCTCCTAACATGGAAGGAAATGCCTGCAAATCTAATCCAATTGTCACTGACATTCTAACAGATGTAACACTTTCCACCTCCCCGCCCCCAAAATAACAATTAAGGTTTTGGGTTGTTGTTGTTTTTTAAAATAGTAATGAGTTAGCTTTGATCCTATCCTACCTCTGATCACTAACACCTGTTTGTGAGAAGCACAATAGGTGAAAGGAAGCACCACTGCACCAGACTTCTAATGCTAGTGTTGTTTTCGTTTTGCAAAAAAATCGCACTCTTCAAGAAAGGCAAGCAACAGTCCCAGATACTTCTTTAAAACATCACTGCTAAAGTCAGTGTAGTGGCTAGGGTGTTAGATTATGGCCAGGGAGACCAAGGTTCCAATCCTCACTCAGCCATGAAAGTCACTGTGTAACCTTGGGCCAGTCACACAATCTCTGTCTAATCCACGCACAGGGTTGTTGGGAGGGTATAAAGGTAAAAGTAAGGGACCTCTGGACAGTTAACTCCAGTCAAAGGCAACTATGGCGTTATGGCGCTCATCTCGCTTTCAGGCCAAGGGAGCCAGTGTTTGTCCACAGACAGCTTTCCAGGTCATGTGGCCAGAATGACTAAACCGCTTCTGGTGCAATGGAACACCGTGACGGAAGCCAGTGTGCATGGAATCACCGCTTACATTCCTACCGCAGTGGTTTATCTACTTGCACTGGTGTGCTTTTGAACTGCTAGGTTGGCAGAAGCTGGGACAGAGCAACGGGAGCTTATCCCACTGTGTGGATTCGAATCACTGACCTTCCGATCGCAAGCCCAAGAGGGCTAAGTGGTTTAGATCACAGCACCACCCGCTCCCCTTTGGCAGGGTATAAAATGGGGTAGAGGAACTCTGAAGAAATGACAATAAAATATGAACACCATTTCCCTTGCTCTAGAATTTAAAGATAAATGGGCAACAGTTATCTTGTATAGCAATCCATTTGTAGCCAGTTATCTTGGTTTGGAGGGGAAAACCTGTGGGTGGAAAAATGAAATTAAAATTTGATTCAGTTGTATTTGTGTGCCTAGACAGAGGTATTTTTAACGGCCTTCATAGGCGTTCACACCCACCAGTGTTTATATGTGTAATACTAGTTAGGGCATTAATTTGTTGGGCTGAACATAACTAGGATAAATTTCAATAAAACATATACTGTATTTAACTGCAAGTGTATATACATTATGTCATATAGAACAGTGCAAGAAAAATCCAAGAAGTTCCTCCTCACAAAATTGGGAAAAATACATGAGGCTACATGAAGGGTCATTTAAGAAATAAGTTAGGGTGTGTGGCCAATTTCATTCACCTCAAAACACACACACACACACACACACACACACACACACTATTCCATTTAAAACCGTTTCCAGATTATTGTTGAAGAAAGAAATAAGCTCTACCTATGACCTTGGAATTTTCTAGGTTTCCAAGCTAAGAAACTAGATACTAGGTATGTTTTTGTGCTGGGAGTTTCCAGCAGGACAGGCACCTTCCTTCGTCTCTGGAGAGCTTTTGTCTGTAGTTAGAAGCAGCAGAATAGCTGACCTCATTCCAGAAAAGGTAACCTTTCCATACAGGACACAGATTAGAAGCTGCAAGCCCCAAATTTGAACCAAAACGATACAGTGCTAAAGGACATGCCTTGATGGGCCCACAATACTAACTGAAGACAATTGGATCAGGGCTATTGATTAGGCAGTGGGGCATGCAGTGATACCAAACTGGATCTTATCAAGTGAAAGGCCTGGGTTTAGGTATCTCATTCAGAAATGTGATGGCTTTGAAGTTGAAAAATAACTGATTCCACAAAATCTGTCTCAGCTGGAGAGAGAGAGATGAGGAGGATGGATCTCTAGTAGGCATAAGAAACAGGAAAAGGTTTATTCGGCAAGGAAGCAGAAAAGGAAAACAAAGGAACACGGGGGTTTCGAGTTGATGACTTGCTCATAGGATGTGTTTTCTTCCACAGGAAAATCTTCTGGCAGGAGATTGTAATAGAACGTGAAAGGACAATGATTAAACAGTTGGTGCGGAGAGGAAAAGGGCTTGGGAAGGAAGACTGAAGAGAGTTCTCCAACAAATCAGTCTTCTCTTTTTCAAACATAAAGCCTCCCAGCTAGGTGAGCAGATTGGACCTCCATGGCCAAATACCAACCACAGTTCTGTGTGAGTCATTAATACCACCAGGCACCAGAGCCAGATAACCACAATGTCTCCAGATCAACATTTTAATTGAGGATCCAGCAGGAAGTGCTGGTGGGGAGACAAAACCAACAAAAACGACTGTCCAGGTCTGTCTGAACTAGGAAAAAAAGGTGACTATACTCACTGTACTGGAAAATTGAGTAGGACAAAGGAAATGAACCATTAGCTGTTACACACATATCAATTACAAGTGATTGACTTTGCAGGTTCAGCTTCCAAAATGGAGCTTGTATATCTAAAATGGCTATCAATTGGGCCAGATTATAAGACTAACAACTCACACCGACCTTCCTCCATCACAACAATTGACCCTGAAATTCTAGAAACTGAGAAGAATAAAGATAAAAGTTAAGCCAAAAAGACCCACTCCCCCCCCAAAAAAAACCATGGCTTCTTAACTTGGCAGGAGGGGGCAAAAAACCTCCAGCTATTCATAATATCTCGACATCCTCCAGAAACAAATCTTGGTTTCTCTTGGACTCATTTGTACTCTTTGCTTCAATAGCCTTCTCGGGTAACATATTCCATCTGTTTATTATCCTTGCACAGAAACAGACAAAAATTTCTCATTGAGCTGACATCTGGCTGTCTCCCATAGAAACTCAGACACTCTGTGGTCCTCCTGGGTCTTCCCTTCACACACACTAAGCCATTTAAGCTACCACTGAAGTTTTTCTTTTAGTGTCCCTAGCGAGAAATGCATAACCAACAGTTCACTACACCTCACCCTATAAAAACACACAGCATTAAAACAAGGTTGAAATGTCATTAAACGGAAATGTTTAATATATCACATGGACCATGTCTCTTTTATGTTGTTAAAGTCTTTATTATTTCCTTTAGCAATTAAATGCTTTACAGGGTATGATTGCTGAACTTCAGAAAAAGGGACTTTGCTGTTAACATAGCTAAAATACTGCCCTGCCGTCAGGCGAGGACTGCAGAATTTGGAAACAGAACACAGTTCTTCAAAGAGCTCAGCCACAGATTTTCAGGAATTCTTACTGACAACTAAGGAGAGATATTAGAAACGTAGAGGAGACCCAGCAGCTCTCAGTGTGAAACATAGGCCTGGATTTTTGGAAATCAGCACTCACCAGGAAATGGTTTCATAACAACTCTTGCCAACTTTTGTGGCTCTGCTTGCACTCATGGGGAAAAGCTGGAGATCCTTGAACAGCCAAAACACTTGCATTAGCAAACTCTTGACACTGTCCAGCGCTAGGTACTACTGCATCATGCAATGGACAGGATGAAGTCTAGTCAGCAGAAAAACTGCCCACTTTACAAAGCACATATCCAATCCGGCCTTCTCTTCCACTTGCAACATGTACAAATCTTAGCATCCACGAGCAGAGAAAGTTGAGGGGTTTGTATGCAGTGGCAGAGGAAGGGGGGATGCAGTAGGTGCGGGCCGTCCCTGGTATCACCACTGACAGGGGTGACAAAATGGGGGGAGGCACTCACCGTGGGGCCTGCAGCAGGCCCAAGCCAGGCGTCTCTCCTGGGAGAGATGCAGTGGCTTGGGGGCGTGCAGGTTCCACCCTGCCCAAACGGTCCGCCCGCTGCCCTCCCCCCCCCCCAGCTATAGGGCGGCTGAGTGGGAGGAGGCAGGCAGACTCTGGAGACCCCGCAGTGCGCCCTGCCCTTATGAGCGGTTCGCCCCGCCCTCCCCCTCCCCTATGGGCGGCGCACCCTGCCGCTGGGCACGCCGCTACAGGCACCCGAGCAGCTTCCTCCGCCACTGTTTCTTGGTTACACAAGTGTAAAAACTAGCTGTTGTCTGGAAAGTTAAAGACAGTAGCACAACTTAATTACATTTTATGCATACAGCATACAGTTCCATCCTCTAACACCCATGTCCTAGCAGCAAAGACCCAGGTTTTTAACCTCAAACAGGAGTTCGATATAGATTTATTTTAGAATCCTAGTAAGTTCCCCCCAAGTTTTCTGTCGTAACTGATAATTGTAGATACAGGTAGGTAGCTGTGTTGGTCTGACGTAGTCGAAACAAAAGAAAAAAATTTCTTCCAGCAGCACCTTAGAGACCAACTAAGATTGTCATAGGTATGAGCTTTCGTGTGCATGCACACTTCTTCAGATACCTGAAGATATCTGAAGTGTGCATGCACACGAAAGCTCATACCAATGACAAACTTAATTGGTCTCTAAGGTGCTGCTAGAAGGAATTTTTTTATTTTGTTTTGATAATTGTAGAGTTAGATATTTAAGACTATACCCTTCAGCTTGTTATTGTGGCTACTTTTATTTCCTTTCGCTGTGGTATCTTAGCCTGTTCATCAATAAACAGCTTCTTGTTATGAGCCTACAAAGTTAGCCACCTTACATTATATTAAATAAATAAAAACTGAAAAATAAATATAGACTGACCAAAAGAGGAAGAGGAGTCTTATTTACCCAGGAAGATTTCAAAGGCACTGTATCATGGTCGTATATAGTCTTCATGGTCTTCAAAAGGCCTTGAGAAATCTGCCTGTTATAGTAGAGAACTTACACAATACAATTGATATGTGCACATTTCCCAAGGCTTGCTGGAAACCATGCATATTGACCAGAAAATGGGCATTATTCCATCATCATAGTTGGATTATGTGTACATTCTCTATGAGGCCTGGTGAAAGTGCACAGTGACCACTCTTATCTCCATTAACTACATAAATTTTATTCCCCTAAACATAAACACAATAGATCACCACAATTGCCTGAATTTTGGGGCTCTTCTCTTGTGGGCTTGGCTATGGAACTTCATTAGAGTAATGTAGGGTGACAATCCAGACACAAATGTAGCTATCCCAATGGTGCTGATCATCCTATTGTGGGTTCGAGCCCCACATTGGGCAAAAGATTCCTGCATTATAGGGGGTTGGACTAGATGACCCTCATGGTTCCTTCCAGCTCTACAATTCTAGGATTCCATGACATCCTAAACTAAATAGTGGCCAGCAGCGTGGTGGTACTTACCTGACCTCTTGGCATGAAAATCACAGCGGTTTACTGGGAAGGAAAAGGCACCAGAGTGGTTGACATGGTGCAAATGCACTGGTGGAGCCAATCTGGCACTAATGCTGATGCATTTGTACAGCCCTTCCTTGTAAACAACACTGAATCCAGTGCTGGGAGATCCGATAAGAGACCCCACCCCATCAACTGCTGCTGATTTATTGTTGGATTGGGTGAAACATCCTCTTTATTAGTAAAGACTTTGCTTTTTTGTAGCTAGACACTTTCCAAAAGCTAACTGCAAGATTAACCAAACAGTGGGACGTTTCTTGATAGAACACTTTCCACACAACCCCATCAACTATCTGGCATAAGCACAGATAACATGCTGATCAGGGAATCCTAACGTAGCACATGCTGGCTTTTCAATTTAGGGTTGCTATATATATTTTTTCCTCTGCAACATATCACTTTTGTTCTGACTCTTGCACATGGTTAGCTTCCAGAAGCTGTAAAGTTCCCTGTCAAAACTGTTTCAGCACAATGGGAGCCCCAAATACTGGCTCAGTATAAGAATATGATGGAGTGTAATACGCATGCCAAGTTGGACAGTGAAATCTGAATCTATTAGTAAAACAAATCAATTGTCCATATTTTTCACTTTCCCTGTTTCAGGCAGAATGGCCTTTGTGACAAAGACAGCAGAGAATGAACGAAGTGTATCCCCACCCCCACCCTAACTCCCTTAAAACAGAACAGATCATATGATATAATAGGGGGGGAAACCAATCTGGTTCTCAGGGAATTCTATATCTTTTATGAATAATGTTAATCTTAAAGCACAAAGACTTTGGGCCTGACTTTTATTAGTGTTCTGAACACACCGCACGTACATGTACAGTACAGGAATTAACAGGAAGCAGACATCTGATCTAGCATAAGGTTTTCATAGGAGACTTGAGGAGCCTCGATGCTTCCACTTTCCCTCCCAAAAAGGACACTTGCAATGTCACTTCCTGGCAACTTTCTAGGTTCTGGCAAGGCACCAAAACATAAAAACTGTCGTCATACTACAAAGTAGGAAGAATGAATGAATGGGTACTTCTGAATGCCAATCATTGAGCTTGCGAGTCCACCAAGCCCACAGTATGGGACACCTAGGTAAACTACAGCATTGCAAGGTGGGGGCAAACCACCTACAGCTCATGGACCACATTCTCTTCTGGGCTATCTTCCAGGGGCCACATGCCAAAGGTAAAAGTGGGCGGAAGAGCAAACGTATATTTTGCATTTGTACACACGATCTATACTCCATCCAGGGAAACTAGAAGCATTATAGAAGTTGAAGGAGACATTCCAGT